>NW_027184612.1:0-1300625 GCF_032405125.1 Capricornis sumatraensis | reverse complement strand
TGAGTTTGAGCAAGCTCCAGGAATTGGTGAAGGACAGGGAGGCCTGGCGTGCTGCAGTCCATGGGGTCGCAAAGAGTCTGACGTGACTGAGTGACTGAACTGAACTGATGCAAACAGCTGACTCACTGGAAAAGTCTCTGATGCTAGGAAAGATTGAGGGCAAAAGAAGAGGGCATCAGAGGATGAGCTGGCTGGATGGCATCACCAGTGCAATGGACACGAACTCTGGCAACCTTCGGGAGATGGTGAGGGGCAGGGAGACCTGGCATGCTGCAGTCTATGGGGTCGCGAAGAGTCAGACACAACTGGGTGGCTGAACAGCAACAGGTGATTTACAGTGTTGCAAACGGCCTTCTCTTTAGGTCCATCGCTGGTGCATCAGAATTCTCCCAATAAGTGATATTTATTTTCTCTGAATACTTGCCATATGTGATCTCAACAACTCATATTTTTCACAAAATATGAAAGGCAGATGATCAAACACTGGCATTTCCCTTCTGAAATCTTTCCCGATGGCTTATGTGGTACTTATCAGCATAACCCATTGTTTAAATGTTCTGCCACAAAATTCATCATGTCCAAATTTAATCTGAGATATATCTATCCTTTTCCTCTATATTTCCCAAGTCATCAAAAAAAAAAAAAAAGCAGAACTGGGAAGCACATTGGTTACTTCAATACAGTGCAACCCACATTGCTATGATCAAGCATTAATCCTAAATATTTCTCAGTTATTTCATCCCACATTTTGATACCTAAGTTCAGACTTCATTCAACTCTACTGTACTATTTCAACAGCATCCTAACAAGGAGGGTCATTCTGCTTAAATCCATGCCTCACACTGAAACAAAAACATCTTCTACTCAAAATTCTTCAGTTGTTCTCCATCACTCATTGGATAATCCTTCAGTTTTCCCCATTATTCACAGGATAGGTCACAAGAGTCTTTCATGACAATGAATGGTACCTTTGTTCTAGTTCTTTTATTTGAAACCTGGTTTTTATATGACTATAAAGCTTCATCTGTCTTTGCTCCTTTCCTCACACTATATGTGTTAGTAAAACCAAAGCATGGGGAGCTCCTGGAGACACTGCAGTATTGTACAACTCCTGCCTCTACTCGTACTGTTCTTCTGAGATTCATTCCTACCCTGATGTTTTGATCCATTTAATTATTGCTAATTCTTGGAATTTTAGTTTGGTACCACATTTTTTTTCAGCTATTTCATGTCTAGTCATTATTTCTCTCCAAATTGTTAGCTTTCTCTAGTATCTGTGTCATCCTCCAGAATCATCAATTTCAGTCCCCTCAATGCTATAATCTTTTCCAATTGTAGATTTTTGCATTAACTCTTCAGTCTGTTCTTTCCTCTCCTCTCCCCCTACCTCACCCCTTTACATTCCAACAATTTTGCTCTAGACATTTTCCTTTTCACCAAGATAGTACTACCTTCTAGAAATTTCCTGAGTAGCAGTCTTTATTTGATGCCCTTTATGTCACTTCAAAGCATGATAACAATATCAAACACATACAGTATCTAACATTTGATAGATACCTTCTAATACTTTGCATATGTTTAAGCATTTAATTCTGACGTAATGCTGTGAGGTAAGCATGATTATTATCCCCACTTTAGAGGTGAGAAAATTGAGGTACTGTGGTGTTAGTTATGTTGAGCAGTCAGCAACTGAAAGGGACAAACTGTACAGCGTGCCAGGCTGTCTTCGCTTTACTGTGCAGCTAGTGGTAAAGAAACTGCAAATGCAGGGGATATAAGAGATGCAAGTTCAATCCCTGGGTCGGGAAGATCCCCTGGAGGAGGGCAGGGCAACCCACTCCGGTATTCTTGCCTGAAGAATCCCACGGACAGAGGAGTCTGATGGGCTATAGTCCATGGGGTCGCAAAGAGTCGGACATGCCTGAGGCAAATAAGCCATGCGTGCACACACTATACGTCTCCATGTACTACTTCGGATGCACAGAACTAGTTTACAAACGGTATCTGTTACCATCTGCCAGATGCAAAGTCTATGAAAACTTATTCATTATTGAATCCTCATCATTGATCTAAAAGCCTTTGAATATCTGATGCTCAAAAATTTTTTGTTAAACGACAAAACGGTATAGAACACTAGCCAAAAGCAGAGCAAAGTGTATCTTAACAGAGCACAAGCCACTCAGCGTTAAATTGTCACAAGGAATTAAAATGAAGAAGAAGACATATTTCTTACCCACAGGGCAATGTAATGCAGAAGTTAGCTACAGCACAAATACATCTGGGCAAACTTAAGTGATACAGACATGCATATTCTCCTACTGACATGTCAAGATACACACAGGTGCAAGAATATCTGAAGTAAATGAACCCAGGTGGATTTAGTTTGACAAGTTTTCCATGAGTTGAATCAGAAATGAAGGGTTTTTTTGTAAGTTTTTGCATTTAAGAAAGGTGTATAACCGAGAAAGCACAGTGAAAACGTATGCTGTAACACCATATGGAGGATAAGTTAAAACATTTTCATTTTTTTAGGTATTTATAGCATGTCATAGGTTGCATATAATAGTCTGACCCGCTACTCAGAGATGAACTCATAAAACTCTTTTTCTTTGACAAACAGTCCAGGCATGGGCTTAATTTTTATTTTTTATTGTCCCATCGTGCTTGTACTTCCACATATACTCAGCAGTATTCCGCATACTCTGCTCCTGGCTATTTCTTCTCTTTTCTTTCACCCTCTTTCTTGTTTTAACAGTATTCCTTGGCTTTTTATGCCATGGAGAACAACTTCACTAACTCTTGGCAATTAGCGCTTGCATTTCCAGTAACTTGTTAGTTCATCTCATGTAACAACCTCTTTTTGAAGTGAGGAAGTGGAGCTTAATGCTTTGCGTCATAAGTATTTTGGCGTCTAACTTTAAATTAAATGTATGGATATTACATTTGTAAGTATTTATATTTTATAAATGTGAAATATATAAGTATTCACTATATTTTTATATAAAAACTTGTTTTCAGTGCTTACCATATAAGGGAACATGTATAACATGCCAGAAAGGAATAACTGAATGATAAAACAATTATTAATTTAAAAAATAAGGTACCTATTTTAAACAGATTTTTTTTAACTCTTTCCCAACGGGGCTGTTATGAACTTGATTTGAGTGAACCAAAGTTTTCCCTAAGTAAATCCCAATGTCCTGCTTTGTGGAGAAGCTCCATTAACATAATGTTCTCATAAACATTATTGTCAAACTAAATGAAAGGGTTAAGTGGCCTTCCCTGACAGTAACAATATGTTTATCTGCATTGAAACATGAGGCCATATCTCTAGTGCACATCTTTAAATACAAAAGTACATATACCTGTGGCAGATTCATGTCGATGTATGGCAAAACCAATACAATATCGTAAAGTAATTAACTTCCAATTAAAATAAATAAATTTATATTTTAAAAAGTAACTAAGAAACAGAATAAATGGCAAGTAGACAAAGCCTATCATAATAAAAGGAAGAAGGAAAAAAGTCACCCTGTTATGCTTTCATTTGGCCTTTCCTTAAATAACGCCATGTATTCTCTAATTTGGGTTTTATCTCTTCTCTTTGTCAGAAGGAGAGAAAATCTAGGACACATTCTTTCCCACACTGCTTCTCAGAAAAAGGTCAGTTCAGTTCAGTTCAGTAGCTCAGTCATGTTTGACTCTGCAGCCCATGAACTGCAGCACGCCAGGCCTCCCTGTCCATCACCAACTCCCGGAGTCTACCCAAACTCATGTCCATTGAGTCAGTGATTCCATCCACCCATCTCATCCTATGTCTTCCTCTTCTCTTCCTACCCTCAATCTTTCCCAGCATCAGGCTCTTTTCAACAAATCAGCTCTTTTCATCAGGTGGCCAAAGTATTGGAGTTTCACCTTCAACATTAGTCCTTCCAATGAACACCCAGGATTGATATCCTTTAGAATAGACTGGTTGGATCTCCTTGCAGTCCAAGGGACTTTAAAGAGTCTTCTCCAACACTACAGTTCAAAAGCATCAATTCTTTGGTGCTCAGCTTTCTTTATAGTCCAACTCTCACATCCATACATGACTACTGGAAAAACCATAGCCTTGACTAGAAGAATCTTTGTTGGCAAAGTAATGTCTCTGCTTTTTAATATGCAGTCTAGGTTGGTCATAACTTTCCTTCCAAGGAGTAAGCATCTTTTAATTTCATGCCTACAATTACCATCTACAGTGATTTTGGAGCCCAGAAAAATAGTCAGCCATTGTTTCCACATCTGCTTTCCAAGAAGTGATGGGACTGGATGCCATGATCTTAGTTTTCTGAATGTTGAGCTTTACGCCAACTTTTTCACTCTCCTCTTTCACTTTCATCAAGAGGCTATTTAATTCTTCTTCACATTCTGCCATAAGGATGGTGTCATCTGCATATCTGAGGTTATTGATATTTCTCCTGGCAATCTTGATACCAGCTTGTGTTTCATCTAGCCTGGCATTTCTCATGATGTACTCTGCATATAAATTAAATAAGCAGAGTGACAATATACAGCCTTGATGTACTCCTTTTCCTATTTGAAACCAGTCTGTTGTTCCATGTCCACTTCTAACTGTTGCTTCCTGACCTGCATACAGATTTCTCAAGAGGCAGGTCAGGTGGTCTGGTATTCCCATTCTTTCAGAATTTTCCACAGTGTATTGTGATCCACACAGTCAAAGGCTTTGGCATAGTCAATAAAGCAGAAATATATGTTTTTCTGGAACTCTCTTGCTTTTTCGATGATCCAGTGGATGTTGGCAATTTGATCTCTGGTTCCTCTGCCTTTTGTAAAACCAGATTGAACATTTGGAATTTCACAGTTCACATATTGCTGAAGACTGGCTTGGAGAATTTTGAGCATTACTTTACTAGTGTGCAAGATGAGTGCAATTGTGCGGTACTTTGAGCATTCTTTGCAATTTCCTTTCTTTGGGATTGGAATGAAAACTGACCTTTTCCAGTCCTGTGGCCACTGCTGTTTTCTCCAAATTTGCTGGCATATTGAGTGCAGCACTTTCACAGCATCATCTTTTAGGATTTGAAATAGCTCAACTGGGATTGCATCACATCCACTAGCTTTATTCGAAGTGATGCTTCCGAAGACCCAATTGACTTCACATTCCAGGATGTCTGGCTCTAGGTGAGTGATCACACCATCATGATTATCTGGGTCATGAAGATCTTTTTTGTACAGTTCTTCTGTGTATTCTTGCCACCTCTTCTTAATATCTTCTGCTTCTGTTAGGTCCCTACCATTTCTGTCCTTTATTGAGCCCATCTTTGCATGACATGTTCCCTTGGTATCTCTAATTTTCTTGCAGAGATCTCTAGTCTTTCTCATTCTGTTGTTTCCTTCTATTTCTTTGCATTAATTGCTGAGGAAGTCTTTCTTATGTCTCCTTGATATTCTTTGGAACTCTGCATTCAAATGGTATATCTTTCCTTTTCTCCTTGGCTTTTGGCTTCTCTTCTTTTCACAGCTATTTGTAAGGCCTCCTCAGACAGCCATTTTACTTTTTTGCATTTCTTTTTCTTGGCGATGGTCTTGATCCCTGTCTCCTGTACCATGTCAGAAACTTCTGTCCATAGTTCATCAACAGTCTATCAGATCTAGTCCCTTAAATATATTTCTCATTTTCCCTGTATAATCATAAGGGATTTGATTTAGGTCATACCTGAACGGTCTAATGGTTTCCCCCACTTTCTTCAATATAAGTCTGAATTTGGTAATAAAGATTTCATGATCTGAGCCACAGTCCACTCCCTGTCTTGTTTTTGCTGACTGTATAGAGCTTCTCCATCTTTGGCTGCAAAGAATATAATCAATCTGATTTGGTGTTGGCTATCTGGTGATGTCCATGTGTAGAGTCTTCTCTTGTGTTGTTGGAAGAGGGTGTTTGCTATGACCAGTACATTTTCTTGGCAAAACTCTATTAGCCTTTGCCCTGCTTCATTCCGTATTGCAAGGCCAAATTTGCCTGTTACTCCAGGTGTTTCTTGACTTCCTACTTTTGCATTCCACTCCCCTATAATGAAAAGAACATCCGTTTTTGGTGTTAGTTCTAAAAGTTCTTGTAGGTCTTCATAGAATCGTTCAACTTCAGCTTTTTCAGCATTACTGGTCAGGGCATAGACTTGGATAACTGTGATACTGAATGGTCTGCCTTGGCAACAAACCGAGATCATATTGTTAATTTTGAGATTGCATCCAAGTACTGCATTTCAGACTCTTTTGTTGACCATGATGGCTACTCCATTTCTTCTAAGGGATTCCTGCCCACAGTAGTAGATGTAATGGTCGTCTGAGTTAAATTCACCCATTCCAGTCCATCTCAGTTCGCTGATTCTTAGAATATCTATGTTCACTTGCCATCTCCTGCTTGACCACTTCCAGTTTGCCTGGATTCATGGACCTATCATTTAAGGTTTCTATCTAATATTGCTCATTATAGCATTGACCTTGCTCTATCACCAGTCACATCCACAACTGGGTATTGTTTTTGCTTTGGCTCCACCCCTTCATTCTTTCTGGAGTTATTTCTCCACTGATCTTCTGTAGCATATGGGGCACCTACCAACCTGGGGAGTTCCTCTTTCCATATCCTATCATTTTGCCTTTTCCTACTGTTCATGGGGTTCTCAAGGCAAGAATACTGAAGTGGTTTGCCATTCCCTTCTCCAGTGGACCACATTTGGTCAGACCTCTCCACCATGACCCGCCCGTCTTGGGTGGCCCCACACCGCATGGCCTAGTTTCATTGAGTTAGACAAGGCTATGGTCCATGTGATCAGATTGGATAGTTTTCTGTGATTGTGGTTTCAGTATATCTGCCCTCTGATGCCCTCTCTCAGCGCCTACTGCTGGGAAAAATGTAGAATTATTTAACGTAGTCTAAGAATGGCTCTACTCCTTTCTAAACTCCTTTGGGTTTCTGAAATTCCAGCTACAACCCCTAACTCATAAACAATTTGATTTACTATGATTTTCTTTTTTGTTTTCTATGCAGAAACTTTACCTCTAATTAGGACTAGTAGATATTCCTGAAACTAGGATTGACAAAGTGTTTCTTCTCTTTATTCCTGGGAGTGAGATATTTGACTGCTCAACCAGAATGTAAAGTGAAGAATCAGATTCATTCATAGCTGTATTGCTTTATTGATTATTATGGGAGGAAGAAATTAAGCAATGTTCACCCTGTGTATAAATAACATACAATAGCAAAAAGCTAACATTTATCGAATGTGCCAGATGCTGCTTTACCTAGATGATTTATTTATGTTAGCTCTTCATAAGTGACAGATACTCTACCAAGTAGGTACCATCTTCATCTCTGTTTTACAGATAGATAAACTGAGGCTAAGTTTAAGTCTTTTTTTTTTCTAGTGACTCTTAGCTATTGAACAGGAGGGCTGGATTTCAGCCCACGTCCACCTGGCTCTAGAATGTATATTCCTAAATAACATGCTATTAATATCTCATTCTGTATTTAATATCCCAAACCTCAGAAGAATTTTAATATTAAGTACTCTTTAAATTTGCAGAAGGAAATGGCAACCCACTCAAGTATTTTTGCCTGGAGAATTCCATGCACTGAGCAGCCTGGAGGGTTACAGTCCTTGGGTCGCCTAGAGTCGAACACAACTTAGTGACTCATCAACCACTGTTTAAATTATGTATTCTATTAAGTTCACTATGATTAGCATTAAAGTGAAATTTAATGACCTTTGAACCATAATGTAAGCACAACAAATCGATGTTTCAAGTGTGCAAATGAAATTCTTTAGCTTATAAAAATATTTATGTAGTTTAACTGAAATTTTATGTAATATATCTCCACCAATCTCCTTAGTTCTCTACCAATAAATCTCATTATTCCATTTTTGGTCTCTCTTTGACTTATCTTTTATTTATGTCTCTCTACTGTTTTAATACATCATATTTTGTCCAACCTTTCTCCATCAAGTAAAAATTTATTTAAATATTTTTGTTTCTTTATGGTATTCTTCCAAGGAAAGGGTTTATTTCTCATTCTGAAAGATCTTAGGAAATTAGGAAAAAATGTATATTTGCCCAGCCTGATATTTTGAAACAGAAGTTTTGTATATTTAGCTATTTAATGACAATGATAGAACAATTGTCAGAGGCATATTAGAGGCTTAATATCAGCATCAAATGACTTTATCACTTAACTCTATTCTTTATTTTTATTTTTAAAATTTTCTCACTCAGAAAGAAAAATTAAATTTTCTTAAATTAAATTAGTTTGAATTGTTTCCTCCCAACTCAAGCCTCTTTGCAGGATTTATAATTGGAAAGAATATGCATAAAAATCAGCAAAAGCGACAACACAAATATAAGTAAGATAATTATTAAAATATTTTTGCAAAGAACATTCTATGATTACAGAAATCTGAAATTATATGGTGTTAGAGACTGATTTTTACAGTGATTTAACAAACCAAATGACAACTTTAACAATCTAGTGTTGATGATAGTTTTATTATCAATTTAAATATATTAATGGGAATAATTCTTAATATAATTAGAAATAATTGATGGCCAATTAAATTTACTATCAACTGCTTCTCAGTCATTTATGTCACACACCTCTGCTTAGCTGTTGTTTTATTCTGCTTTATCTTCTAAGATTTGAAATGTTCCCATCTCACCAGCTCAGTGGTAAAGAATCTGCCTATAGTGCAGGAGACTGGGCGTCTATCCCTGGGTCGGGAAGATCCTTGGAGAAGGGAATGGCAACCCACTCTAGTTTTCTTGCTTGGAAAATCCCATGGACAGAGGAGTTTGGTGGGCTACAGTCCATGGGGTTGCAAAGAGTCAGACAGGACTGAAGCGACCTAGCACGCACATGAGAAATGCTATATAGGTGTAGCACACGTTTGCGTTCCTATGAATAGGTAAACTATTTCCATGGTGAGCTTTCATATGAAGTAAATTCATTATATGGACCCAATAAATTAGGTCATCAGCGATGTGAGCTGCTCTGCTGTTAACATCAAGGCCCACAGTTTTGCTACTTCTCTTTTGTTGTGGTAGCTTAGTTGCTAATCTGTGTCCAACTCTTGGTGACCCCACGTACTGTGGCCAGTCTCCTCTGTCTCTGGGATTTCCCAGACAAAAAAGACTGAAGTAGGTTGTTGGTTCCTCCTCTGGAGGGCATACATGACTTTTTCTTATTTCTCCTTAACATAAATAAGGCTTTAAGTTTTAATAAGAGATTCTGGAAAGGATTCTAGGAACATGGCAGAAATCAAGTAAACAGACATACCTACAACTGGCTACTCTTTGCAGAGAGTTCACTTCAGTTCAGTCGCTCCGTCGTGTCCAACTCTTTGCAACCCCATGAATTGCAGCACGCCAGGCCTCCCTGTCCATCACTAACTCACAAGGTTCACTCAGACTCACGTCCATCGAGTCGGTGATGCCATCCAGCCATCTCATCCTCTGTCGTCCCCTTCTCCTCCTGCTCCCAATCCCTCCCAGCATCAGAGTCTTTTCCAATGAGTCAACTCTTTGCATGAGGTGGCCAAAGTACTGGAGTTTCAGCTTTAGCATCAGTCCTTCCAAAGAACACCCAGGCCTGATCTCCTTTAGAATGGACTGGTTGAATCTCCATGCAGTCCAAGGGACTCTCAAGAATCTTCTCCAACACCACAGTTCAAAAGCATCAATTCTTCAGCGCTCAGCTTTCTTCACAATCCAACTCTCACATCCATACATGACCACAGGAAAAATCATAGCCTTGACTAGACGGACCTTTGTTGGCAAAGTTATGTCTCTGCTTCTGAATATGCTATCTAGGTTGGTCATAATTTTCCTTCCAAGAAGTAAGTGTCTTTTAATTTCATGGCTGCAGTCACCATCTGCAGTGATTTTGGAGCCCCAAAAAGATAAAGTCTGACACTGTTTCCGCTGTTTCCCCATCTATTTCCCATGAAGTGATGGGACCAGATGCCATGATCTTCATTTTCTGAATGTTGAGCTTTAAGCCATCTTTTTCACTCTCCTCTTTCACTTTCATCAAGAGGCTTTTGAGTTCCTCTTCACTTTCTGCCATAAGGGTGGTGTCATTTGCATATCTGAGGTTCTTGATATTTCTCCCAGCAATCTTGATTCCAGCTTGTGCTTCTTCCAGCCCAGCATTTCAGAACTTAACCTTCTTGTGAGTAGTTCAGCATCTTAATATAGAACAGAAACTCAATAAACATTTAAGAAATGAGATTTGTTTCTTCCTCAAGACCTTGCTCCTCCTCCTTGTTGAGGCAAGAAGAAGGGTGAAAATGGGATCTGTTTCAAACCATTCTTTGTTTTATTTCTGTCTCTGTAAATTGCAGCTGTGTAGTGTCTGATAGGGTTTCTTTTTATTTGCTTTTAAAACTTCTGCTGGTTCTGCAGTCCCTGCAGTCTATGTGAACCCTCTGAAGTTCTATTAACGACTGAACACCCTCTCTCAGAGAGATTCTGCTTTGACACAATCTAATTTGCTCTCCCTTAGCTCCTCCCCACAGGACACATACTTCAGGGATTTTCTTGCCCAGCAAACATTTCTATTACATAGTGCACAGGCAGGGTTGGTCAAGCATAGCTACTTTTCTAGATGTCCACTTGATCCACAGTAAACACATATGCATCTTTGAAACTGCCATCTGTCTCTGCTCTGATAAGAAAAGGGACAGTTCAGCAACAGAATAACTTATGTATGTCAACCAGGGAAAGGAATAAAATGCTAGACTCCTCCTCACACTGGTGTTGTTGCCTCTCTCTTTCCTTTTCAACCTCGCCCCCAAAAATATCTTTCTATGGGGCAAATATAAACACCAGTTGCCTTTCTTGTTCCTATTGGAGAGTGATAGTTGGTTAACCCCTGCAAGACCAATTTGACATACTCTAAGCACTGGTTGAAGATGGTTAGGCACAAATGTTTATGAGTTACTGACTATATGAAGATTCTTAGAACCTATTAATTTCTAGTCTTAGCACAATCGTGAAACATCTAGTCATCACTGGTTGAAACATGTTTGATTATGCTCTAAACATTTAACTGGGTTTCTGAGAGTTTCCTTATATTCAGTTTACTTACCTTACATGTTTCCATCCTATTCATTTGCAAATCAGAGAAGGCAATGGCACCCCACTCCAGTACTCTTGCCTGGAGAATCCCATGGATGGAGGAGCCTGGTAGGCTGCAGTCCATGGGGTTGCTAAGACTCGGACATGACTGAGTGACTTGACTTTCACTTTTCACTTTCTTGCATTGGAGAAGGAAATGGCGACCCACTCCAGTGTTCTTGCCTGGAGAATCCCACGGACAGGGGAGCCTGGTGGGCTGCTGTTTATGCGGTCGCACAGAGTCGGACACGACTGAAATGACTTAGCAGCAGCAGTAGCATTTACAGACAGATCAATTTTCTTTAGTGTAAGATCAGTGGGTTTGTATACTTCATTACTACTCAGGCATAATATTTTGAGATTTTATACTGTGATCAAATGACTGTGGCATTATTTTCATAGGTACTATATTAATGACTTTCCTTAGATGTTTAGTGTTGAGAAAAGAACAGGAAGTAAAATATTTACTTTTTTCTGCAGCACATAAAATAGAGCAATATGCACTGACATCAAAATTACACTTTTGATTATTTTTCTAAAAATTGATGATTACGTTTATAATATTTCCTGTGTAAATTCTTTTCCAATATAATTTTCACAGAAGAAGAATTGACCAAGTAATCATATCCAAAGCACTGTAATCTAAAACTATTTGAAGACAGTTCAATTTAATTCAGACGCTAAGTTGTGTCATGCTCTCTGTGACACCATGGACTGCAGCACACTAAACATCCCTGTCCATCACCAAATCCTGGAGCTTGCTCAAACTCATGTCCATTGAGTCGGTGATGCCATCCAAGCATGTCATTCTCTGTCATTCCCTTCTCCTGCCTTCAATCTTGGCCAGCATCAGGGTCTTTCACACTAGTCAGTTATCTGCATCAGGTGGCCAAGTACTGGAGCTTCAGCTTCACCATTAGTCCTTCCAACGAATATTCAGGACTGATTTCCTTTAACATTGACTAGCTTGACATCTTTGCAGTACAAGGGACTCTCAAGAATCTTCCCCAACACTTCAGTTCAAAAGCATCAAACTTCAGCACTCAGCTTTCTTTATACTCCAACTCTCACATCCACATATGACTACAGGAAAAATCATAGCTTTGAATAGACGGATCTTCATCAGCAAATTATTATCTCTGCTTTTTAATATGTTCCCTAGGTTGGTGATAGGTTTTCTTTCAAGGGGCAAGTGTCTTTTAATTTCATGGTTACAGTCACCATCTGGAGTGATTTTGGAGTCCAAAAAAATGAAAACTGCCACTATTTCCATTGTTTTCCCTTATATTTGCCATGAAGTGATGGGAGCAGATGCCATGATCTTAGTTTTTGGAATGTTGAGCTTTAAGCCAGCTTTTTCACTCTCGTCTTTCACTTTCATCAAGAGGCTCTTTAGTTCCTCTTCACTCTGCCTTAAGGGTGGTGTCATCTGTATATCTGAGGTTATTGATATTTCTCCTGAATCTTGACTCCAGGTTGTGCTTCATCTAACCCAGCATTTCACATGATATACTCTGCATATTTGGAGAAGGAAATGGTAACCCACTCTAGTACTCTTGCCTGGAAAATTACATCGATGGAAGAGTCTGGTAGGCTATAGTCCATGTGGTCGCAAAGAGTCAGATATGACTGAGTGACTTCATTTTCTTTAAATAAGCAGAGTGACAACATACAGCCTGACATACTCCTTTCCTGATTTGGAACCAGTCTGTTGTTTCATGTCTGGATCTAACCGTTGCTTCTTGACCTACATACAGATTTCTCAGGAGGCAGGTCATGTGATCTGGTATTCCCATCTCTTGAAGAATTTTCTACAGTTTGTTGTGATCCACACAGTCAAAGACTTTGGCATAGCCAATAAAGCAGAAGTAGATGTTTTTTTCTGGAACTCTCTTGCTTTTTCAATGATCCAATGGATGTTGGCAATTTGTTCTCTGGTTCCTCTGCCTTTTCTAAATCCAGGCTGAACATCTGGAAGTTCAAGGTTCATGTACTGTTGAAGTCTGGCTTGGAGAGTTTTGAGAATTACTTTACTAGCATGTGAGATGAGTGCAGTTGTGCAGTAGTTTGAACATTCTTTTGCATTTTCCTTCTTCGGGTTGGAATGAAAACTGACCCTTTTCCAGTCCTGTGGCCACTGCTGAGTTTTCCAAATTTGCTGGCATATTAAGTGCAGCACTTTCACAGCATCATCTTTTAGGATTTGAAATAGCTCAACTGTAATTTCATCACCTCCACTACCTTTGTTCATAGCAATGCTTCTTAAGGCCCACTTTATTTTGCATCGCAGGATCCCTGACTCTAGGTGAGTGATTACTCCATCATGGTTATATGGATCTTTAAGATCTTTTTTGCATAGTTTTTCTGTGTATTCTTGCCACCTCTTCTTAACATCTTCTTCTTCTGTTAGGTCCATACCATTTCTGTCCTATATTGAGCCCATCTTTGCATGAAACGTTCCCTTGGTATCTCTAATTTTCTCAAAGAGATCTCTAGTCTTTACCATTCTGTTTTCCTCTATTTATTTGCATTGATCACTTAGGACAGCTTTCTTATCTCTCCATGCTATTGTTTAGAACTCTGCTTTCAGATAGGTATATCTTTCCCTTTCTTCCTTTACCTTTAGCTTCTCTTCTTTTCTCAGCAATTTGTAAGGCCTCCTCAGACAACCATTTTGCCTTTTACATTTCTTTTCCATGGTGATGGTCTTGATCCCTGCTTCCTGTACAATGTCACAAACCTCCATCTATAGTTCTTCAGGCACTCTATCTATCAGACCTAATCCCTTGAATCTATGTCTTACTCCCACTGTATAATCATAAGGGATTTGATTTAGTTTGATCTGAATAGTCTAGTAGATTTCCCTACTTTATCTTTGAAGACAGATATATTCAAAATAGGAGAGAAATGAAATTTTCACAGATGGAATTGCTATATGTAAAATCATGTGAAATGTGTGTTACAGTTTTATGGAGTATTATCTTTTCAGTAAAAATTTTAAATAAAATGGTATCATAGGAATGCAAAGTATCATGAGACGACTGAGAACTATAATATGCCCATAAATTGGACAACATGGAAGATGAATTAATTCCTAAAAGTATACACTACACCAAGAATGAATCAGGATGAAGTGGAAAATATGAACAGACTGATTACTACCAAGGAGACTGACTCAGTAATAAAAACATTTCAACAAACAAATATTCAGGACCATATTGCTTCACTGCTGAATCCTATCCAGGTTTCAAAGAATTTATATCAATTCTTCTCAAACTTTTGGAAAAAATAAAAGTAGGAAACTCTTCTAAGCACATTTTATGAAGTCAGGATTACTCTGATACCAAAATCAAAGATGCCACAAAAAAGTAAATTATAAGCCAATATTCCTGATAAACACAGATGTAAAAATTCTCACTAATTATTAACAAACAAAATTCAATAAATTAAAACGATTATACAGCATGATTAAGTGGAATTTATTTGAGTGATACAAAGATGTTTCAACACCCACAAATTAGTCAATATCATATGCCACATTAGCAAAATACGATCATCTCAATGAAGTGAAGAGAAGTCGCTCAGTCGTGTCCGACTCTTTGGGACCCCATGGACTCTGGCCCACCAGGCTCCTCTGTCCATGGGATTTTCCAGGCAATAGTCCTGGAGTGGGTTGCCATTTCCTTCTCCAGGGGCTCTTCCTGACCCACGGATCGAGCCCGGGTCTCCCGCGTTGGAGGCAGACGCTTTACCCTCTGAGCCAGCTGGGAAGTCCTGGTGGACTCAGCAGATGTAGGAAAAGCTTTTGATAAAGTCAAGCATGCATTTGTGATAAAAACTCTAAGTCATACAGTGGGTATAGAGGGAAACATGCCTTAATATTATAAAGACCATATATAACAAACACAGCTAACTTCACTAATAGTGGAAAGCTGAAAGCTCTTCTTCTAAGATTAGGAAAAAGAAAAGGATGCTCACTCTTAGCACTTTTATTCAACACAGTACTGGAAGCCCTAGTTAAGCAATTAGAAAAGAGAAAGAAAATCCATCTAAATTGGAAAGTGACAAGTAAGACTGTCATTATTTGTAGATGACATGATGCTGCTTACAGAAAAATCCTAGAGTTCATCAGCACACTTTAGAATGAATAAATTCAGTACAGTTGCAGGATACAAAATCAATATGCAAAAATCTGTTGTCTTTTTATATTAAACAGTATATTATTAGAAAGAGAAATTTATAAAACAATTTCATTAACAACTGCACAAAAAGTAAATCCCTAATATATTTAACTGAGGAGGCAAAAGACCTACACATTGAAAACTGTAAGACTCTACTAAAACTAACTGAAGAAGACACAAGTGGACAAATCCCCCATGTTCATGAGCTGGAAGAATTAATGTTGTTAAAATGTTCATACTATGATAATCAGTGTACAGATTCCATGTAATCCCAATCCCTATTTTGATGGTATTTTTCATAGAAATAAAACAAAAATACTAAAATTTGTATGAATGATGAAAGATCCCAAATAGCCAAAGCAATCTTGAGAAAGAACAAATATATAGGCATTGCATGTCCTGGTTTGAAACTATATTACAAAGCTATGCTAATTAAAACACCATGGCATTGACAAAAAAAGCCACATGGGTCAATGAAACAGGGGAGCCCAGAATTAAACTGCAGCATATGCTGTCAACTAAATCCTGAACAAAGAAGCCAATAGTATACAATGGTAAAAGGACAGTATCTTTAATAAGTGGTGTTGGCAAAACTAGATAACCAAGAGCAAAGAACGAAACTAGACCATTTTCTTACACCATATACAAAAATTAAATCATAATGGATTAAGGACTTAACATAAGACTTGAGATAGTACAACTCTTAGAAGAAAACACAGGCAGTAAGCTCCTTGACATAGGTTTAATGATGATATTCTTTAATCTGATATCAAAAGCAAAGGCAACAAAAAGAAAAATAAACAAGTAGAATTACATGAAACTAAAATGCCAAAGAATGCTCAAACCACCACATGATTGTACTCATCTCACATGCTAGTAAAGTAATGCTCAAAATTCTCCAAGCCAGGTTTCAGCAATACGTGAACTATGAACCTCCAGATGTTCAACCTGGTTTTAGAAAAGGCAGAGGAACCAGAGATCAAATTGCCAGCATCCGCTGGATCATTGAAAAAGCAAGAGAGTTCCAGAAAAACATCTATTTCTGCTTTATTGACGAAGCCAAAGCCTTTGACTGTGTGGATCACAATAAACTGTGGAAAATTCTGAAAGCGATAGGAATACAAGACTACCTGACCTTCCTCTTGAGAAACCTGTATGCAGGTCAGGAAGCAACAGTTAGAACTGGACATGGAACAACAGACTGGTTCCAAATAGGAAAAGGAGTACATCAAGGCTGTATATTGTCCACCCTGCTTATGTAACTTATACGCAGAGTACATTATGAGAAACACTGGGCTGGATGAAGCACAAGCTGGTATCAAGATTGCCAGGAGAAATATCAATAACCTCAGATATGCAGATGACATCACCCTTATGGCAAAATGTGAAGAAGAACGAAAGAGCCTCTTGATGAAAGTGAAAGAGGAGAGTGAAAAAGTTGGCTTAAAGCTCAACATTCAGAAAACAAAGATCATGGCATCTGGTCCCATCACTTCATGGCAAATAGATGGGGAAACAATGGCTGACTTCTATTTTTCTGGGCTCCAAAATCACTTACTCCTTGAAAGCCATGAAATTAAAAGACGCTTACTCCTTGGAAGGAAAGTTATGACCAACCTAGACAAGATATTAAAAAGCAGAGACATTACTTTGCCAGCAAAGGTCCATCTTGTCAAGGCTATTGTTTTTCCAGTAGTCATGTATGCATGTTAGAGTTGGACTATAAAGAAAGCTGAGCACAGAAGAATTGATACTTTTGAACTGTGGTGTTGGAGAAGACTCTTGAGAGTCCTTTGGACTGCAAGGAGATCCAACCAGTTCATCCTAAAGGAGATCAGTCCTGGGTGTTCATTGGAAGGACTGATGCTGAAACTGAAACTCCAATACTTTGGCCACCTGATGTGAAAATCTGACTCATTTGAAAAGAGCCTGATGCTGGGAAAGATTGAGGGCAGGAGGAGAAGGGGACGACAGAAGATGAGGTGGTTGGATATCATCACCGACTCAATGGACATGAATTTGGTTGGCTCTGGGAGTTGGTGTTGGATAGGGAGGCCTGGCGTGCTGCACCTCATGGGGTCGAAAAGAGCTGGACACAACTGAGTGACTGAATTGAACTGAACTGAACTGAACTGAAAAACCTTTTGTACAACAAAGGATCCCATTAAAAAAATGTCAACCTACTGAATGGGAGAAAATAATTGCAAATCATATATGATAAGGGGTTAATATCCAAAATTTACAAATCACTCATAGAGTTCAATAACAATAACAACAAGAAAACAACAAATATTTCGGTTAAAAATGAGTAGAAGATCTGAATACTTACTTTTCCAAAAAGGACATTCAGATGGCCAACAGATATATGAAAAGATGCTCAACATAATCAGTCATCAGGAAAATGCAAATCACAACCACAAACAGATATCACCTCACACTTGTTATAATGACTATTATAAAAAAGAGAAGAAACGTTAAGTGTTGGGGACGATGTGAAAAGAAAGGGAACTTATGCACTGTTGATGGGAGTGTAAATTCATTCAGCGACTCAGAAAAGCTGCATGGAGGTTTATTAACAATTTTAAAATTTAATTATCTTGTGATCCAGCAGTTCCACTTCTGGTATTTATCCAAAGAAAAGAAAAACATTAATTTGAAAAGATCTCACTCCCATGTATATTGCAACATTAACTGCAACAGTCAAGAAACAATCTAAGTGTCTATCAAAGGATGAGGGAATAAAAAACTGTGAACCTGGCAGATATTTCACTAAGTGAAATATGTCAGAGAAAGACAAATACTGTATTATCTCCTTCATAAATGGAATCCCCCCAAAATAAATACAAGCACACAGATGCAGAGAACAGATAGGTGGTTGCAAGAAGCAGGACTGAGGGTAGATGAAAGAAATGGGTGAACTGTTTTGTTCTTGTTTTTTAGGTTAAACAAACTGAATAATTTTTTAAATGGCTAGAACGTAATATATTAAAAGGAAGAACACGATGTATGTGAGACCATATGTCACACAGGAAAAAACACTATCTTTCACATAAATACAGTCATTTTTTAAATCAGAATTGCTGAAGCTATGGAGCTCCATTTGGTGATCTACATAGCTTTATCAGGAATTTGAGTCATTTACCCGAGCTATCAATGTGTATTCTCTCTTTCTCTCTCTGAATATTGTAAGATTCTGGCTCTGCTCAATAATCATTATGCTTCTCACCTGCTAGTAGTTGAATCAATAGAGTTTGTTCTCTACATGGATTTAAGAAGTGCATCTTGATTTCAATAAATGCTTTGTAGAACCAAGGGTTTCTAGGGCATGACTATGTTAAATACAGAACAACTTTACGATTGATACTAAATCTTGTTAAGCTTAGAAACTGTTAAGAATGCCATGAATATAGACAACCCATAATTTAAAACATGCTATTCCTAATGAAAATAACTGTTATTGAGTTTAAAAAAAATTAATTGAATATTCATTCTGTCATTATGACAGTATAGGAGCTAGCCATATAAAACAGGGAAATCATATATAATTATATTTAATTTTAGCAACATCATTATTCTTTCTTGGGCTTACTATATCGAGTCAAATATGACAAAAATGTGGGAATTTGGAGACTATGAAAAATGATTTTGACTTAGGGACACTTGGCCATCTACGTCCTAAGATTTCTTCTGTTATCTTTAGCTAAGAAAAAAACTGAATACTATGCATGGTTTATCCAAAAAAATATATGATTAATGTATCTCTTAGAGTGAATGATGATTAATAATAATAATAGAAGTAGAGTTCTTCAGAGTCCTAAGTTACACATGAACAATTGTGAATAGTACTTCACATGCATCATTTGATCGTTATACATTAATATTGATAATAACAACAACTATCTTTGTTCAAGTGTTTACTTGTATTTAGACACTTTGTAGAGGAAACTTCATAGTTTCAAGGAAAAGACATTAAAAACCCTGAGGCTTAAATACAGTATTTTATATTGCTACTATACTTTGAAAGCAATGAGCCGAGATTCTTTTTCACATTTATCTGACTCTGCCCAATACACTAGATTTCCTCCCAAAGTTCTTGAAACAAAGGCAAGATAATTATCATTAACCATTCAATGAGCGAGGCTCCATAATCAGAAAAATCTTACAGACTTTGAATAATAAACTAAATCAGATCCTGCTGCACCCCCATATAACCCTTCTTCAATTATGAAGATAATGAGTATGTACAATAAAGAATGAAAACTCAAAATCCTTTGTGGCATTAAAAAAGGGATATAAATAGTTATTTCAACAGACAAATTATAGGTACTTTCAAATTTGTAGAATATGAAAGGAAGGGAAAATCATATGAAAAAAAAAATGCTTCATTCATCCACCTTACAACTTTTTATGAAAGAAAGTTGGTGAACAGTGGTATATTGATTAATTTCACCCTTCATTTTTTTCTAATTCATTTTTCTTTTCTCACAGTTTTAGGAGATGGCACCTTAGAACCAGCAAACTTCTTTCTTTAACTTAAAATTATTTACATTATAAACATCAACTACTTAAGTTATTTTGAAAGAACTTTGAACAAGCAAACAAAACCCACTTACTTCCCACTTGTTCTTAATGGTTTATAATAGAGTATAATTATATTGTGTCCCTTTTCTTTCTTTTTCACTTATCATACAATGACACCATTGTTTTCAGATAATAAGATACATAATACTGTACTCTGCTTTTTCCCCTCTAGTAGGCTAGCACAATGTAAATGTTATCACCTAACAATGAAGATAATTGTTTTAAGAAAAAAAATCTTTTACATCTTCTGTGACAAAAATGATTTTAAAAAATTGATGTAGTTACAACTGCTAAACAGAATTTTTTTCTTTTACTTTCGGTTCTTGTCAAGAGGAATAAACACACAGCCCTTAGCACATTTTAGAATATATTCTAATACCCTGCATTTAATAAGGTATATCTCTCTGTCCCCACAAATCTTATGTATAATCCCCTAAGAATGTACAATAAACTGCATTCAGCCTGTTGTCAAGAGCCTGAAACCAGGAGGTCAAAGGCATGAAGCTATTAAGATATAAAACTTGTAATCTCAGTAATGTTTTACTTTGAATGCCATTTTATGAGGATTTTCCAATACCTTTTCCCAAGTTCACTGAGGTTCACAGGGGCAGTGTGAAACAAGGAGTTACAGGCCAAAAATTTGGGTCAAGTTCAAGCTTACTGACTGAATTCATTCAAAACTTTATAAGGTACATGGACCTTGTTTTTATCCCCATTTCCTCACATAGAACTTGGCATGGATTAAGAACTAAATAAATATCTTTTGAATAAATAAAGACATGAGCTCAAACAAACTGTTAATGTTCCCTGAGTCACAGATTCTTCAGTTGAAAAATGGAAATAATAATATCTGAACTGGGATGACAATAAGAAACGATATGTGTGTTTGGTTGTTTTGTGTGTATGTGTACATGAAATGTTCTGAAGTTCGTGGTAGCTATAAAGTACATGTACATGTAAAGAATTATTATTATTATTTTTAAAATACTGGAATCGTTTTTGAAGGCACTAAGTGAGGAAAATGAGCACTTTATGATCCTCACTCACTATGATAAACATCAAAAAGCTTGTAAATCCAAAGTGAGGTTTATAAATACAAAATGTGAGAATGCCCCTATGCTTCCCACTTGTGATAAATTGTCCTGACCCAAATACTCACATCTGTTCCCTGAGAGGCAAGTTAAATACCACTTAATGTTGTCAATAGGATGTTCAAGAAGAAAACAGTGTCTTAACGTGTCAGAGATGTTCTCACACACTGCACTGCCGTTAAATATGTACATCAATCAGGGCCTCATTAAAGGAAGGAGTGGGTTTAACATTTAGATTATCCGTAAACCTTAGAGCACTCACTGCGATTGGTAGGAGCACGTCAAAGATGAGTCAGTGGGAGCCGTCCATCTGTGGAGCAGGCAGTTCACGAGGTGCACTGTCGGTGGAGAATTTAGAAACAAAAATAGAACTTGACTAAAGTTGCTCTGCTTTTTATTAACACCATGCTTCAAGTCAGTGATAAAATTGTCCTTCCAGAAAAAATCTGTTTTTTTAAGTACTAAACAATTGCTATGGTTACTACTCAGTTTTAATAATATATATGTAAGCTTCAAATTAGCACATTTTTATTACTTATCCTTTGGTAAACATTGTATTCTACATGGAATTTAATTTAACTCTCAGTTATACAGCTGGGCTTGATACATGCATTTGTTTCAACAACAAGTTTTTAAAGATGTGGAATCATTTAAGCTCTCTTCAAGCACAGTTCATGGTTCCATTTAAACAGCAGAGCAGAAATAAACAAGATAGGCTAGTGCTTGTAAAAAAGGAACAAAGCTTGATAATCTATACTTTTATTTGTGGTAAGTATTGGAAGCTGTTGGAATTACTCCTAAAGAAACAAAGATGTACAGCAATATGACACTTTCTGGAATTTACTGTAAAATGGGATTTTTATAACTATGGCAAAAGTTTTTCCTTATATTTTAGATTATTAAAAATTGTATAAATTGGTTGTATCATGTGAAATAAATTTTTTGAAATTAAAATTAATAAGAAGTGTTTCTCAATCATTACTATAAGTAGTCATAGTGTTACTAGTTATATTGCCTATAACCATAAATATTTTAAGAAGATTCATTTGATAAAGTCATTGATATATCAACAGATTAATACTTTGAAATAGAAAATGTAAATTTATTATAACTCATTACAACTTTAAATATATGATATTTTCATAATCTTTAAAAGACACAGTAATAAACTAAGAAATACTAACTCACTATAATATTCCTTTCTGTAATATATAATAATTCCACATTTATATTCAATAATTTGTTTTATTGATATTATATATACATGAAGTTCAGTAAATAAAACCTTTACTCTCTTTGTTCTTTCTGGACATTACTCTTATGACTTTCATTCCATGATTATTACTTGGTAATGACCCACTCAGTGTGTCATTTACGCTAGCTATGCTACGGATGATTCCTGACCCACAAATTGTTGTATAAAGAAAAGACTGTTGAAACAAGTTATGTCTATTTTCAAACAATATGGGAGTAATGGATTGTTCTAAATAACAGACAAATTCACTTCTCAATTGAATGGTACAATACCAAAGGGGAAAAAAAAGTCAAGGTTGGTGGTTCAGATGGCAGAGAATCTGCCTGCAAAGCAGGAGACCTGGGTTTGATCCCTGGGTCAGGAAGATCCCCTGCAGAAGGGAATGGCAACCCACTTCAGTGTTCTTGCCTTGAAAATTCCATGGACAGAGGAGCCTGGTGGGCTATAGTCCATGGGTTGCAAAAAGTTGGACACTGAGTGATTTTTAAGGGACTAACACCACCTACCACGGGCAAATATACAGAATAGCTAGTGGTCGGAGTCTAAACTGGTACAGTATTTTGCAAAAGCACTTAGTTATAGGCATACCCTGGGACCCAGAAGTTTCTTGTAAGAGGGACCTTTGTTGTTGACTGAAGTTGTGTCTGACTCTTTGTGATCCCATGGCATGCCAGGTTCCTCCCTCCTCGACTCTCTCCCAGAGTATGCTCAAATTCATGTCCATCAGGGTGATCTAGCAGCTTCATTTATGATGTTTAAGAACTGTAAACTACCCAGTCTCTTATCAACGGTAGAATAAATGAATTATCTGTGATGTATTAATAGAATTAAATATTCTAGAGCAATGAAAATGGAAAATCTACTGCTAAATGCAGTAAGATGCATTCTCACAAAATTCACTAACATACTTTCTATAAAGTACATAGAAAAAAGAACTCCTACAAAATTTATATTAAGTTCAAAACTGGACAAAACTTTTATGGAAAAAAAATCCTTTATAGAGCATCAGAAATCAGGGGAATAACTAATTTGGGAAGAAGTATTAGTAACTGGGAGATACCTCAAGGAGGAATTTTGGCGTGCTAGTAATATTCAATTTGTTAAAGTTTTCTATATGCTTGTTCTACTTCCATAAAAAGTGTTTATAATAAATGATAATACATAACACTTATTGTAATTTCAAGAACATAGCAAGTCTAAACCAGAATTTCACTTGTATAGCAGAGTCACAGAGACGATATCTCTAACCTATAACGGCCGTAAACATAAACTGATCTTATAGCAGCCTTTGTCGTAGGCATTGGTATAGACATTTATGTTTTCTAAAAAATGTTTTAGATGTTAGTCTTTAATAGGCAATTTATATACAATTGGATTTTGAGATTGAGGGGAAAAAATCTATTACTTTTGTTTCTTATATGAAGATTTGATATCTCGTTCACAGCTTAAATCATTATCTCACAAAGAATTATTAGACTGCCTAGTGGAATTACCAGTTAAAGAGATATAAAGAATATGTGTGTTACATTATTCTTAGCATGTCCTTTATGAGTTTTCACAGATGTCTTGAAATGTACATTAGGGACAATCACTTTGCCAGACATATAATTAATACTTTTCAAATCAAGAACCTATTGAAAGTTATACCTTCACTATTTTGAGCTTTTCTGATTAGGTATATGCTGTTATTTGTTGTAACTGATTTTATTTTTTTCCAAGAAAACTCAAACAGGTAAACTTTCTGGGTAAAAATCCTTGAATTTTCTTTAAGGACAGAGGATAAGGGAATAGCAACAATGTATTATAATGGCAAGAAGAATAAATGTGTGCTTTTCTTTTTGATTTCCTGGATTATGCATATTGATTAATATTTATAATAATGTTTTATAAGTCAATTTTATTATTATTATAATTATATGTGAAATTTCATCAAATATGAAATTATTATAAGTTACTGGTAAGTTAAGAATAAAAGCCCCCATACCAATGTTGTTCAAATTATTTAAATATTATCAAAATTTATAAATGAAGAAAAGAATTAGTAAACCAAAAGGATAAAATTTTAAAGTGCTTGACAGACAACTAAACCAAGGTTAATAAACTCTGTCCTTTTATCAAACAAGAAATGTTTCAAGACAATGTCTATATGATACCATTAATTCTTAAATCACTAGGAAATTACAAGTCCATATGCAAATAAACTCAGTTTTTTATAATGTGAGATAATTGTCATAAATTATGTACATAGAAATTATGCAAGGGTTTAGTGTACTGACATCACTGAAAAATCTAAAAAAAAATATGATTTAGATATTATGCTTTGATACCAAGGCAGAAATTCATGGCTTGGGTCATGGAAAGACACTTAAAAAATAATTTTTTTTCCAACTACTACATAGCAAAACTATGATTGGGTAGAAAGTTATTTTTTTTCCATATTATGTAACTTATCAAAGATAATTTACTTTCATTCCCGTAAATCACGCAGTTAGAAGGAAACATTTGTATATACCATTGCTCCACTAGTGGGTTTCTATTAAAAAAATAATATCTTAAAATGCAACGAGCAGTTAAAAAATCTTGGGTCTGCTATAATTTTCAATACTGTCATCTCCGTGAATTAGACTTCAATCTCTTAAAAAACTGTAATACACATCAATCTAGAAGTTACCTGTCCTGATGAAATTTTGGTACTTCTTTTTATAGGTCACTTTCTTAATACCCTTAAAAATGACTGTGCTAGGTGCTCAGTCACGTCTGACTCTTTGCGATCCTGTGGACTGTATAGCTCTACAGCTTGCCAAGCTCCTCTGTCCATGGAATTTTCCAGGCAAGATACTGGAGTAGGTGGTCATTTCCTTCTCCATTTAATTAATCATTAAAAATGAGTAATATATTCAATTAACATATTTTGAAGCTTGTTTTTAAAAACAATTTTCAAATTAAAAAAATTAGAATCTGATCAATTCAAATAATTCTCATGAAGTTCTATATGAAAATATATTCTTGGGACACAAAAAATTTGACCGGATTACCAACATTAAAACTGGGGCATCATTCACAACAAATTCCCAGTGGAAGCTTAATGAATAATTATTTTTCTGCTGCTTTCTTAATTTTTTTAATCTGTTCTAAATACAGACACAATCAGTTACCCCTTGCCTGAAATTCTTTACTATTGTGAAATGAAGGTGTGACTTTTTATCCTGAAATTTACTGGTAGGAAAGTAAAAGACCATAATGTTGCAGATGAAATATATGGATCAGATACCCTCAGACGAGTCAAGAAAAAGTGTGAAAAGTTGGCTCTGCTTGCTGTGGTATTAAATGAATGGGACATGTATATTTTCTTTTTTAAAATGTTTTTGATGATATTTGTTTAATTTGCGGATTTTCCAGGGGCTTAGTGGTAAAGAATCGCCTGCCAATGCAGGAGATGCAGGAGACTTGGGTTCAGTCCCTGGGTCGGGAAGATCCCCTGGAGAAGGAAATGGCAGCCCACTCCAGTATTCTTGCCTGGAGAATCCCATGGACAGAGTAGCTTGGCAGGCTACAGTCCACGGGGTCGCGAAAAGTCAGACAGGATCTAGCGACTGAGCACAGCACAGCAGCACATTTGCTCACTTTCTAGGTTCAAGTCAATGATGTCAATGAATTAAAGATTTTAAAGATTCTATTTAGATAGATATGAATTTTTAAAAATGTAGCCACAATATATTACCTGATTTAAAAATTACTATTTCCTTAATACTATCACAAAATATACAGATTAAACCATAATTTGACTTAATATGGATACAAATGAGATCAATATTCCCCAGTTTTCTTCTAAGTGTTTATTGTGAATAATTCATATTTATTTAATTATATTTTCCCATAATACCTCTTTTTCGACTTGCAATTTTTTTACTGAAAAAAAAAAAAGAATTGTTCAGTGGAATATCACAAAGTTTGGATTTTTCTGACTGCAGTGTCATTTATTGAACATATTTCTTCACAGTTTATATCACCTGAAAACTGACAGGTAAATCTTGAGGCTTGAGTTTACTTCAGGTGAGAGACTTCATAATTTTTTTCATTCAACATCAGCTAAGAGTTTAGAAAATTTATTGTTGGCAATTAAGCCTACATTGTCCTTATTCCCAGAGTGTTGTTACTCTGAGTGGTGATGAGGTTTCTTCTCGACGAGAATCAATGTAAAACATCCTGTGGCAGAAAATATGAGGACGATACAAAGCATCATCTCTCTGGGGTTCCTGTTTGGATTGGATTTATAAGGTAACAGTATACCTCTGTATTTCACTGGGGAGACATAAGCAGAGTCTTTAATTCTAATGAGTCCTGCTGAATACTTAGCAGGGCTAAGCTACTTTCTATGTGATCTACTTATTTTCTGGAGAGAAAGTTTGTTTTATCTTGTCCTGTAGTGAGCTTTTGGGAATTAATGACAAAGTTTTGTCAACTTAGTAGAAAGGAGTACTGAGCATTTGTGCTTTAATTCTCCAAATATTAGATGTGGCTTAGTGGTAAAGAATCTGCCTGTCAATGCAGGAGATACGGGTTTGATCTCCGGGTCGGGACGATCCCCTGGAGAAGGAAATGGCAACCCACTCTAGTATTCTTGCCTGGGAAAACCCATGACAGAGGTGCCTAGCAAGCTACAGTCCATGGGGTTGCAAAAGAGCCGGGCACAGTTCAGCAGCTAAACAACAAACACCTCTGGGCCAGGCACTGTTTTAGAAAATGAGGGTATAAATATTAGTGAAAACAGATACATTTTCTCTTTTTATAGCACTATGATGATATGAGGAATATAGATAATAACTAAATAATTTTCCTAGTTAATATACCATTACTAATTGAAAGTGCTCTGAGGGGAAAGAACATTATTTAACATCATTAAAACAAAGGAACCACATTTCAAGATGTACCAAGAAATAATGAAGGCAGTCCAGAACCAGGCGCATTTGGGAGGTGATTAGTATCCACCGGTACTGTTCATGGATTTCTCCTGGCAAAAATACTGGAGTGAGTTGCTATCTCCTCATCTGGTGGAGGCAAAAGGAGAAGGGGGTGGCAGAGGATGAGATGGTTAAATACTATCACTGACTCGATAGACATGAATTTGAGCAAACTCTGAGAGATAGTGGAGGACAGTGGAACCTTGTGTGCTACAGTCCATGGGGTCGCAGAGTCGGTCACAACTTGACGACTGAGTAACAAGTAGCCACCAGGATAATTTGTGGAACATAAAACAATATTTCTCAGTTTCAATCCCGGATATTCATTAAGGAAGGAAACTCAATTCCTGAAAACGTTTCTGAAAATCTTTGAGATATCATCCTCACACTTTTTAAAACTAGACATTGAATACAAGGTTTATCCCTGAAAGGAAGAGAGAGATAAGAGATATAATTTCTAACTCACAACTGCTTGTAAATCACAGGCCTTCTCATCCCTCTTGTTTGCCCATATGGTCCACATGGAAAATATTGGGTAAGCAAAGAACTATATCTGGTCACAGAGTTCTGACTTCTGGATAGGTCCAAACATAATTTTCACTGCTGTTTGTAATTCAAACTAAATAGTGTAGTGAGTATATCAACTACATCAATACTAGGCTAACTAAGTTGCTTTGTCTAGAAATAGAGACATTTCTCATAGGCCACATGTAAAGCAACCATAAATAACCATGTGAAAAAATATGAACGCAAGCTGAACAGCTTTAGAAACACAATATCCCCTACATCATGAACTATTTCTCTACTTTGGCAGTTCTTTTTGTGAGAGAGGCACCAAGACACTTTAATATACAGAAACCACAACTTTTTTTGTAATAAATGGGAAACAGAAGAATTGAAAAACAGAATATAGGAAATAATTTATGAAGAAAAAGATAGAAAACAAAAGAACAATTTTTTACTTATAAAATTTTGCAGTCTGATACCTGTCTTGCTCATAGGAACCATTTTTCAGAGAAGATAAGTGGTGACAGATGCGGCTTTGTTATGGAAAGAATGTAATGTTAAGCAGCTGAGCAAGTACACTTCTTAAAGAAATTAATCCTGTCTTCCTAATTGGACTCTTTTTGTCTCCCCTTTCCTCCTTAAATTTCTAACTGGCATTTTCAGTAAATGATAACAATCTTGATGGCATCTAATGGTCTTAGTGATATTACATTCCCAATTCTTTCTGTTGGTGGTGTTTATAAACACCTTTATAGTACAAGTGCCCAAGGTGCAATAATTCATTTGAAAGGATGGCTATTTATTTATGATATGTTATCATTTCCATATATATTCTCCTTTCTATTACTATATATTTTCTTTCTTGTTATACTTTTTTCAAAGGAGAAATAGGTGAAGTGAAAGTTGCTCAGTCATGTCCGACTCTTAGTGACCCCATGGACTATACAGCCAATGGAATTTTCCAGGTCAGAATACTGGAGTGGGTAGCCTTTCCCTTCTCCAGGCAATCGAACTCAGGTCTCCTGCACTGCAGGTGGATTCTTTACCAGATGAGCCACAAAGGAAGCCCAGAAATAGGTTAGACAATGATAATACTAGTAATTCTATTTTATAGGAGACAAAAATACCATTTTTATATGTTATATATTTAACCATGACATTTGAGATTCCTGTAGCATGAGGATAACATCTTTTAGTGGGGAGGGGCAGTTTTGCATTTCTACTAGCTAGAATTTTATACCAAATCCTTTTTTTTTTTTTAAATCCATAACAAACAACAGAACAATCAATGACAGAATACCAAATTAAAGGCCCTCTGTGTGTGTTAAGTCGCTTTAGTCGCATCCAGCTCTTTGCGACCCCATGGACCGTAGCCCGCCAGGCTCTTCGGTCCATGGGGTTCTCCAGATAAGAATCCTGGAGTGGGCTGCATGCCCTCTTCCAGGGATCTTCCTGACTCACGGACTGAATCTGCCTCTTTAACACCTCCTGTGCTGTCGAGTGGATGCTTCACCACTGCCGCCACCTGGGAAGCCCAAAGGCCCTCTGGGACCTTTTTTTACCTTCCTAAAGACCCTCTGTGGAAGATATATAGAGGGTGGAAATTATATATATATATATATATATATATATGTATATGTATATGTATATGTATATGTATATGTATATGTATAATACCTTTCCTATTGTCATATGTATTGGGTTGGCCAAAAAGTTTGAGTTTTTCCATAAAATGTTAAGGAAAATCTCACACAAAATTTTGGTCAACCCGTATTTTGGTCACCACACCATGAGGACTCTCCCAGTGACAGTAGGGCCTTGGGGCTATCCCTGGGTGGTGATGGTGATGGAGTGAGGAGCAAGGGGGTGATTTATACTGTGGGAGCCTCGTGAGCTGCTCAAGGAGAGACTGTGATTCCAGTGATACTTCCCTGGTCTTGAACGACCATTTTCACATTCCAATGAAACAGCTCCTCACCGCTGTGTGGCGTTGCCTGGCTCTGCATGTGTAGTCTTTCACCTGGGATTTTCTATTTTCCTGTCCATCGTCTTCTTACATCATGGTTAAGCTCCTCAAGGAATTCTAGATCCGTGCTGTCCAAGAGAAATATTATTCATGATCCATACATAATTTACAGTTTTCTAGTAACTATATTAACGAAAGTAAAAATGAGTAAATTTTAATGTCTCTAAACTAAGATATTAAATATTATTTCACACACATCTGGAGAAGGCAATGGAACCCCACTCCAGTACTCTTGCCTGGAAAATCCCATGGACGGAGGAGCCTGGTAGGCTACCGTCCATGGTGTCGCTAAGAGTTGGACATGACTGAGCAACTTCACTTTCACTTTTCACTTCCATGCATTGGAGAAGGAAATGGCAACCCACTCCAGTGTTCTTGCCTGGAGAATCCCAGGGGCGGGGGAGCCTGGTGGGCTGCCGTCTATGGGGTTGCACAGAGTTGGACACGACTGGAGCGACTTAGCAGCAGCAGCAGCAGCACAAGGCAAGACACAATGGAACCTTCTCATTTTCAATGGAGTTTATTCTCAGAAAGGACTGTAAAAAACACTTTAAAAATACTTTTAATATTGGAGTGGGTCGCCATTTCCCTTTCCAGGAGACCACATTTTGTCAGAACTCTTCACTATGACTCTTCATCTTGGATGACCCTGCATGGCATGACTTGCAGCTGCACTGAGTTATGCAAGCTCCTTTGCCCCAACAAGACTGTGATCCATGAAGAAACACATGTGCACAATGGCTACCATATTGGAGAGCACAGCTCGAATTATTCCTCCTTCATGTAGCCACAGGCCTACGTCAAGCAATCATGCTCTTTATCAAGGATACCCCTCCATTTTTACACACTGAGAAATCTATTAATAAGACAACCAAGTCAAATCCTTAGAAAGCCAAATATCACCTTTTCTTTTAAAGTTCATCTGATCTGGACACAATTGACATGAGTCTCTACAACCCAGTTCATAAACAGAGCATATGAAATTTAATTCTCAGTCTCCTTGCATCCCACACCTAGACATCAGGTTTGTACATTATTTCCTCTTCAAACTCTCAGGTATCTGTTTGTTGACCAAGCCCTTCAGTTCAGTTCAGTCGCTCAGTCGTGTCCGACTCTGTGACCCCGTGAATCGCAGCACACCATGCCTCCCTGTCCATCACCAACTCCCAGAGTTTACCCAAACTCATGTCCATCGAGTTGGTGATGCCATCCAGCCATCTCATCCTCTGTAGTCCACTCCTCCTCCTGCCCCCAATCCCTCCCAGCATCAGAGTCTTTTCCAATAAGTCAACTCTTCACATGAGGTGGCCAAAGTATTGGAGTTTCAGTTTCAGCATCAGTCCTTTCAATGAAAACCAAGGACTGATCTCCTTTAGGATGGACTGGCTGGATCTCCTTGCAGTCCAAGGGACTCTCAAGAGTCTTCTTCAACACCACGGTTCAAAAGCATCAATTCTTCAGTGCTCAGCTTTCTTCACAGTCCAAGTCTCACATCCATACACGACCACTGGAAAAGACATAGCCTTGACTAGACTGACCTTGTTGGCAAAGTAATGTCTCTGCTTTTTAATATGCTGTCTAGGTTGGTCATGACTTTCCTTCCAAGGAGTAAGCCCTTAAGATGCTCTTAATATAAATTAGGCAGAAATAGGAAGCAAAAGAGAATTCAAAACTCAAGAGAAGTTGGGAATCATATACGCCATATATCATGTTCCTAGGAAATTAGTATGTTCATAGTAAAAGCCAAAAGCAAGGCTATTAGCTTGTTATATTTGTTCAGATAGAGCTATATTCTAATTCTGCCTCTATCATCTGTTTGCATGTATGCTAAGTCACTTCATTCATGTCCAAATGTTTCTGACCCTATGGACTGTGGCCCTCCAGGCTCCTCTGTCCATGGGATTCTCTAGGCCAGGATACTGGAGTGGGTTGTCATTTCCTACCATAGGAAATCTTCCCAACCCAGGGAGCGAACCCACATCTCTCATGTCTTCTGCATTGGCAGGTGGGTTCTTTACCACCAGCACTGCCTGGGAAATCCTAGAATATTAGAGCTGGTTAGCATGCCCTTCTCCAGGGGATTTTCTTGACCCAGGTTTCAAACCCAGGTCTCCCACACTGCAGGCAGATTCTTTATCATTTGAACTACTTGGGACCTAAAATTTTCACTATAGGAACATTTTTTTGCTATAATATAGGAACAATAATATTAATAGTCCTTGATATTAAGAATTACAATTGCAACCATACCTTTAATACTTGCACTGGATCAGATACTTTGCTAAGGTTTTCACATTCATTATTTATTAAATAAAGGAAATATATCTCACCAAATGTGGTAATACATGTACTATTTCTATCTTATATTTGCTTATGAATATAGTCAGTATAATACATTAACTATTATGATTATAATGATTTCTTTATTATTTCTCATCTATCTTAAATTTTCTTAATTGATGATAACATCCCTATTTTCATAATAGACAGAAAATCTGCAGTGACAAAACAATGTGCATTATATGAATCTCCAGGGTACAGTTTGTTTATTTCTTATCAACTTCTGATGCTCAGCTGCTCAATAGATAATGAATAAATTAACAAATTAATTAGTGAGCAAAAAAAGGGAGAATTTCTGAATTCAATACCCATGGTATAGCAAAGCAAGATTATATTAATTATGTTCTCTATTTCATTTAGAGAGCTGTATTTTACACAGCAGCCTCCAAAATTTCTCAAAGCAAACCAAAAGAGATGTATGTTGTACCACCAGTGGAACAAATTGAATGTTTATTTAAATGGAGGCACCAGATTCTTTGACAATGAGACCAATTTGATTCCTCTAACTGCTGACTCATTTGAAAAGACCCTGATATTGGGAAAGGTCGAAGGCAGGAGGAGAAGGCGACAACAGAGCATGAGATGGCTGGATGGCATCACCGACTCAATGGACTCTGGGAGTTGGTGATGGACAGGGAGGCCTGGCGTGCTGTGATTCATGGGGTCGCAAAGAGTCAGACATGACTGAGCGACTGAACTGAACTGATTGCTCCTCTCCTTCCCCTTCCCACTAGTGACGAGGTCACAGACGTGCCACTTGGTTTGTTAAACAGCAGTGCACAGACAGTTGCGAATTCTCTGGATGCAGAACAGATTCATATAAAAGAGGGGCTGCTCTTTCTGAGATGTTAGATCTGGGAATTTACTGGATCTGCTCCCTTCTTTTTTTTTTTCAAAATCTTACAAAATATGAAGTTTTTGCTTCTACCATCAACATGTAAGTTATTAACAAACCATACCAAACCATTTGTATGCAAATGTTGAGGTAATGCCCTTTTGTGTACAAACTTCTAGTTTAAAAATGCTCATTTTGTAACAGCCAACAAAGTTAACTGGTAAAGACATTGGCATTTTTGAGAAAATTAGATATTCATACATAAAAGAAATGAGACACCTATTTTACACTACTCAGAATTAAATAAAAATGTATTAAAGACTTAAATATAAGAGTAGACACTATAAAACTCCTAGAAGAAAATAGTTTAAAAAAAAAAAGGCTGGACAGGGCTCTTGGCAATGATGATTTGGATGTGACATGTAAAGGACAAATAACAAGAGCAAAAATACACTTGTAGGACCATAATGAAACGCTTCTGCACAGCAGAAGAAACAATTAACAAGACGAAAAGGCAGCCTATGGAATGGGAAATGGTATTTGCAAACTATGTATCTGACCACAGGCTAATGCCCAAAATATATAAAGAATTCATATAACTCAATAGCAAAAAATTTCCAAATAATCCAATTAAAAACTGGGCAGAGGATTTGAATGGACATTTTTCAAAAGAAGATATACGAAAGGCCACAGGTACTTGAAAAGATGTTAAATATCACTAATCATCAGAGAAATGGAGTGAAAGCACAAGATATTATCTCATACCTACTAAAATGGTTACCATTAAAAAAGAAAGGGATACCAAGTGCACCGTTACTGTGACTGCAAATTGGTATAGCTGCTAGGGAAAACAGTATGGAGGCTTCTCAAAAGCTTAAAAATAGAGCTGCTTATACAAGCCATCAACTTCAATCCATAAGATATATCCAACTAAGACAAAAACCTTAAGTCGAGGGGTATCTGCGCCCCTGTGCTCACTGCAGCACTATTTACAATAGCCAGGTGTAAAGACAATATGTGTCCAAATAAAGACGTAAGGATAGAGAAGTTGTGACACACATACAACAACGGGGTATTTTTCAGGAATTAAAAAGAAGGGAATCTGCCATTTGTGACAACATGAATGGAACTTGAGAGCATTATGCTAAGCAAAATAAATTAGACAGAAACACAAATTCTGAATGATTGCTCTTACACGTGGTATCCAAAAACAAAACAAGAAGCCCCACCAAACTCAAAAAAGATAAGGGTTTGTACCTATTAGAGGCGGTAGGTGGCGGGAGGAGGGAATGGCTGAAGGTGGTTGAAATGGTTGAAAAAGTACAAACTTCAGTTATAAGACAGGTAAATAGGAGGGGGTCACCAGGTAAAGAGTCCACTAGCAATGCAGGAGATGCAGTCCAACCCTTGGGCTGGGAAGGAGCCCACGGAGGAGCAAATGGCAACCCCTCTAGTATTCTTGCCTGAAAAATCCCATGGACAAAGGAGCCTGGTGGGATAGAATCTAAAGGGTGGCAGAGTCAGACAAGCCTGAGCCCCTGTGCACACGCAGGCACTAGGGATGCAATGCACACGCACAGTTAGCACTGCTGAATGACACATTTGAAAGCTATTAAGAGAGTAAATCATAAGAGTGGTCATCATAAAAACAAACTAACAAACAAACATTTTTTCCTCTTTTTTTGTATCTATATGAGATTATGGAGGTTAACCACTTATAGCCATTTTACAATACACTTAAAATAAGATCATTATGCTGTGTACCTTAAACTTATATAGTTGTTTAGTTGATAGTCATGTCCAACTCTTTTGTGACCCCTGCATTGCAGCCCACCATGTTCCTCTGTCTATGGGATTTCCCAGGCAAGGACGTTGGAGTGGGTTGCCATTTCCGTCTCCGGGGGATCTTCTCAATTCAGGGACCAAACTCTTGTCTCCTGCATTGCAGATGGCCTCTTTACTAACTTGTATACCTGGTGGCTCAGAGGTTAAAGCGTCTGCCTCCAATGCGGGAGACCTGGGTTCGATCCCTGGGTCAGGAAGATCCCCTGGAGAAGGAAATGGCAACCCACTCCAGTATTCTTGCCTGGAGAATCCCATGGACGGAGGAGCCTGGTAGGCTACAGTCCACGGGGTCACAAATAGTCGGACACGACTGAGCGACTTCGCCATAGTGCTGTATGTCAATTTTATTGCAATAAATTTAGAAAAATTTAGGAGAAAAATAATCAGCATTTTGCATTAAATGCTATTTTGAGTGACAATCCATTTTCTTTACTTTTCTTGCCCTATTAAACTTTACTTAAATGGAAATATTTTTATGTAGCTACATTTCCTATTTATATGAACAGCAAATAATTGCTACTTTATATGTGATTGTATCCCTGGAGCAGGAAATGGCAATCTGCTGCAGCATTTTTGCCTGAAAAATTCCATGGACAGAAGTCTGGTTGGCTACAGCCCATGGAATCTCAAAGAGTCAGACACAACCGACACACTGAGCTCACATGTGATTCTATATCGGAGTTACATATCATTATTTTGCATCTAGGCTGTTTATTTAAAGAACTTCTACATTAAAAGAACAAAAAACTACAACAGTAAAGGATGAAATTTTCATTGAAACGGCTCAGGAATTCCTGCTCTAAAAATTTTCAGGATGTTTCCAATGCCAGTATTAGAACATATGCTTATAACAAATAAAAGAGATATAATTCTTTACACCTGGGAGATATTTAAGATGAAATGTTTACTTAAAGAAAGAAATAAGATTCAATGTTTTTCCTCAAAGGAAAATTGATATAAAAATGTATCTCCTCTCTCCTTCCTCCTTCCTTCTTTCATTCCTTCTCCCCTTCCTTTCTTCTCTTTTTCTTTCCTTTCTTTCTTAGCAGAGGAATAAAGCTTCAAATATTGATATCATTGGAGTTCAAGAAATGAGATCCATTCTTTGGAGCCCTGAAGGATTAAAGATTATTGCCTGAGGGGACAAACAGCTTGTCTCAGCAGACTCTATAACTACCTCAACTGAGTAAAAGGTGTGCACGGTCCTGCTACTGAGCTCTCTGTGAAGCTCTCTGATCATCACATCGTTGACAAGGTATCTCACACACGGGAACAAGAGCACAGATCCACAGACGCACTGCTCCGCCCTTCCATGCTCGGGGATTCAGCAAACACAGTCTGGATTATGCACAATCCTTAATGGAAATAGCCAGAAAACAGACTTGATCGTGCAGTAAACTGACAGGAATCTTAGCCTGAACGTTTGAAAGACAAAGACATCATTAAAAAAGAAAAAAAGGAGAGGGAGAATCATCAAATTATCAAGAATTGTCAAGCCATCCTAGTTTCAGGACCTATACAGTTCAAAGTTGAGTTAGAGGACTCCAAGCCAGGAAGGTTTATAGACTTCTAATTTTGTCTTCAAGATATTTAATTTTTTGCTTAAGCTCTTTTTAAAATGACAATTACAGGGAATCAAGAAAAAAAAAAAAGCAAATTAAAACCAAAAAAGCAAAATCTCTGCTTTGTTAAGCTTTATGCATTCTCAAAGAGTTATCTATAAAGTAGAAGAATCTTGCTGAATAAATGAAGGTTAAATCATGAACAGCAAGATCATTATTTTCTCATTTAAAAGATCTATAAAAGGGCGCAGCACTGCCCTTGCTGTATTAATTTGTGAGCATAAATACTTAAAGGTAAATGCTTGGGATATGTATCTGGTCCAAAGCTAAAATAGTAAATGAAAGCTAACTTCTATTTCTTTGAATCTATTTTTCTCCTAGATTATAAAGCAGATCAAATTATGATTTGTAAGGAAAGGAACCTTTCCTACTATATTTATCATATTGTGTATAATCCTGTACTATATTTAAATATCAAATCATATTTAACATCTGTGACAAAAGGTGTATCCATATATATAAATAAATAAGGGTTGTGTTACTAGGAGTTCCCCTCATTGGTTTCACTTTATGTTTATTATGAACGAAGTTTGGCATATGCATATAATTAAGTGAGATTCTTTACATATTTAGCACAACTAATACACAGCAAAGTACCTAGAAGTAAGAGATTTGTGCCTAACTTTTGATGAGAAATTTTAACATTCTGGGGCTCGTTGTTGTTCAGTCGCTCAGTCGTGTCCGACTCTTTGTGACCCCGTGGACGGCAGCATGCCAGTCCTCCCTGTCCTTCACTATCTCCTGGAGTTTGCTCAAACTCATGTCCATTGAGTCACTGATGCCATCCAACCATCTTACCTTCTGTAGTTCCCTTCTCCAGACTTTAATCTTTCCCAGCATCAGGATCCTTTTAATGAGTCGGCTCTTCCCATCAGGTGGCCCAATGTATTGGAGCTTCAGCTTCAGCACCAGACTGTCTAATGATTATTCAGGATTGATTTACTTTAGGATGGACTGGTTTGATCTCCTTGCCGTCTAAGGGACTCTCAAGAGTCTTTGCCAACACCACAGTTCAAAAGCATCAATTCTTCATTGTTCAGTCTTCCTTATGGTCCAACTCTCACATCCATACATGACCACTGGAAAAAAACATAGCTTTGACCAGGCAGACCTTTGTTGGTAAAGTAATGTCTCTGCTTTTGAATATGCTGTCTAGGTTGGTCATGACTTTTTTTCCAAGGAGCAAGCATCTTTTAATTTTTTGGCTGGAGTCACCATCTGCAGTGACTTTAGAGCACGAGAGAATAAAATCTGTTACTGTTTCCATTGTTTCACCATCTATTTGCCATGAAATAATGGGACCTGATGCCATGATCTTCGTCTTATGAATGTTGAGCTTTAAATCAACTTTTTCCACTCTCGTGTTTCACTTTCATCAAGAGGCTCTTTAGTTCTTCTTTGCTTTCTGCCATTAGGTGAAACCTCTGCATCTCTGAGGTTATTGATATTTCTCCCTGAAATCTTGATTCCAGCGTGTGCTTCTTCCAGCCCAGCGTTTCTCATGATGTACTCTGCATATAAGTTAAATAAGTAGGGTGACAATATACAGCCTTGACAAACTCCTTTCCCTATTTGGAACCAGTCTGTTGTTCCATGTCCAGTTCTAACTGTTGCTTCCTGACCTGCATGCAGGTTTCTCAAGAGGCAGGCCAGGTGGTCTGGTATTCCCATCTCTTGAAGAATTTTCCACAGTTTTTGTGATCCACACAATAAACAACCTTAGCATAGTCACTAAAGCAGAAGAAGTTTTTCTGGAACTCTCTTGCTTTTTCTATGATCCAGCATATGTTGGCAATTGGATCTCTTGTTCCTCTGCCTTTTCTAAAACCAGCTTGAACATCTCGAATTTCTTGGTTCAAGTACTGTTGAAGCTATCTTGGAGAATTTTGAGCATTACTCTGCTAGCATGTGAAATGAGTGCAATTGTGTGGTAGTTTGAACATTCTCTGGAATTGCCTTTCTTTGGAATTGAAATGAAACTTTATCTTTTCCCATCATGTGGCCACTGCTGAGTTTTCCAAATTTGCTGGCATATTGAATGCAGCACTTTAACACTTTTAGGATTTGAAATAGCTCAGCTGCAATTCCATTACCTCTACTAGCTTTGTTTGTAGTGATGCTTTCGAAGGCCCATTTGACTTCACACTCCAAGATGTCTGGCTGTATATGAGTGATCACACCATTGTGGTTATCTAGGTCGTGCAGATCTTTTTTTATAGTTCTTCTGTGTATTCTTCTCACCTCTTCTTAATATCCTCTGCTTCTGTTAGGTCCCTATCATTTCTGTCCTTTGTTGTGCCCATCTTAGCATGAAATTTCCCCTTGGTATCTCTAATTTTCTTGAAGAGATCTCTAGTCTTTCCCATTCTATTGTTTTCCTCAATTTCTTTGCATTGATCACTGAGGAAGGCTTTCTTATCTTTCCTTGCTATTCTTTGGAACTCTGCATACAGATGAGTATATCCTTCCATTTGTCCTTCGTCTTTCACTTCTTTTTTTCTTGGCAATTTTGTTATGCCTCCTGAGACAATCATTTTGCCTTTCTTTTTCTCGGGGAGGGTTTTGATCACCATCTCCTGTACAATGTCATGAGCTTCTGTCCATAGTTCTTCAGGCTCTGTATCAGATCTAATCCCTTGAATCTGTTTGTCACCTACACTGTATTTTCATAAGGGATTTAATTTAGGTCTTACCTGAATGCTCCAGGAGTTGGTGATGGACAGGGAAGCCTGGCGTGCTGCAGTCCATGGGGTTGCAGAGTCAGACACGACTTGAGTGACTGAAGTGAACTGAACTGAATGCTTTAGTGTCTTTTCCTACTTCAATGTAGCCTGAATTTTTGCAATGAGTTCATGATCTGAGCCATAGTCAGTTCCTGGTCTTGTTTTTGCTGACTGCATAGAGTTTCTCCATCTTTGACTGTAAAGAATGGCCTTAATGGCCTTAATGTCCTTATTTGTAAAATCGTTTTTTGAAAAAAAAAAAAATAGGTTAGAGCTAGTTGTTCAAGGTGTTATAATTTTTTTCTGGACAGGGCACAGAGACACATGCTTAAGAATCTACCTATATTATTCTTTCCTTTTCTATATAAAATAGCTTATTAACTGATTTACTTATTTTCTTGATCCTTAAAGATGTATTATTAAAGAAATATAGAGTCAGTTTTTAATTATTTTTTTCTCCAGCTTTTGCTTCGAGGAGCTTTCTTGTTTTATACATAAGAAGGTATGAAGTATTTCTCTGAAACTGCATGAAGAATAAGAATAAATAAAAACTATAAACCAGTTTTGTACCAGGTTTCAACAATAAAGAAATGCCTTTGGTTCTTTATATTACCTTTTGGACTATACACATGATTATAATTGACTGATCTAGTTACCTTTAATTCCAGTTTATCCCCATTTGATTCTAAGCAATTATCTGTCTAGATGAAGTAAGGAAATAAATCATCTGCATTTTATATGAGGTGTTGACATTTATTGATTTAATGTTCTCTTAAATACTTTCAGGGAAACAGTTTTTAAATTATAATAATAAGTGGACAGAAATTAATGGACCTAACAAGAGTAACATGTTGCCGTATAATTCACTGTCAAAATTTTGTGAGTGAATTTTATTTTCACCCTTTTTAGTAAGAGAAAATTATGGCTCATAGGCTATGTAGCTGTCCTTTGTAACTTGCACTGCTCCTTTCCCACGAGCAGTGAGAGGATACTGCACTATTGGTGAAGTGAAAGTCCCTCAGTCGTGTCCGACTCTTTGCGATACTATAGACTATACACCCTATGGGATTCTACAGGCCAGAATACTGGAGTGGGGAGCCTTTCCCTTCTTCAGGGGATCTTCCCAACCCAGTGGTCGAACCCAGGTCTCCCGCATTGCAGGTGGATTCTTTAGCAGCTGAGCCACCAATGAAAAACATAATTACTCCTTTTAGACACTGACATGTATTATGTTTCCTGCTTTCACAAGACTAAAAGTCCTTCAAAACAAAACCTTTGAAAAAAAATTGTACTCTAAATAATTCAGGAAGAAATAGATCATCTATTATGAATATAATAAATGATTAACAGACACTTCTGTATTAATATTTAATACAAAAATGTGTTACAATGTAACAAGCACTATCAGTTTAGTTCAGTCGCTCAGTCTTGGCCGACTCTTTGCGACCCCACAAATCGCAGCATGCCAGGTCTCCCTGTCCATCACCAACTCCCGGAGTTCACTCAAACCCATGTCCACTGAGTCGGTGATGCCATCCAGCCATCTCATCCTCTGCCATCCCCTTCTCCTCCTACCCCCAATCCCTCCCAGCATCAGAATCTTTTCCAATGAGCCAACTCTTCGCATGAGGTAGCCAAAGTACTGGAGTTTCAGCTTTAGCATCACTCCTTCCAAAGAAGACCCAGCGCTGATCTCCTTTAGAATGGACTGGTTGGATCTCCTTGCAGTCCAACTTTACTAAACATTGTATATAAAAACATGAAGCATAAATAATTCAGACTACCTTTCTTATAATCTCCAAGAAAGCTGTGAGTACGTATTAAATGTGTCTTTCTATAAATACATAATCAGCCATCTTTCACCTTGTAATTCCTTTCATGTTCTTTACCTTGTGCTCTGTCAGTTTTACCCAATCCTTTATCTATCCTCTTGATTTTTTGGCTTGTTTTCATCTTTAAAACAACATGAATTACAGCTTCTCTTTTTCATATGCAAATAAATTATATTTCAAAATTGTTATACTTTATCAGGTTTGATTGTTGGCTCAGTGGTAAAGAATCCACCTGCCAGTGCAGGGGATGTGAGTTCAATCCCAGAGTCAGAAAGATCCTCTGGAGAGGGAAATGGCAATCCAGTTCAGTATTCTTGCCTGGGAAATCTCATGGACAGAGGAGCCCTAGAGGGCTACAATTCATGGGATTGCAAAAGAGTTGGACATGACTTACTGACTAAACAACAGACAACATAGATACATGCAAGGTAAGTATAAAATTAGAATATACCACTTATCCCATATCAGTTTCATATTTAACCATCTTTAATAAAATCAGCAGATGACACCACCCTTATGGCAGACAGTGAAGAGGAACTAAAAAGCCTCTTGATGAAAGTGAAAGAGAAGAGTGAAAAAGTTGGCTTAAAGCTCAACATTCAGAAAACGAAGATCATGGCATCTGGTCCCATCACTTCATGGGAAATCGATGGGGAAACAGTGTCAGAATTTATTTTTGGGGCTCCAAAATCACTGCAGATGGTGATTGCAGCCATGAAATTAAAAGGCGCTTACTCCTTGGAAGAAAAGTTATGACCAACCTAGATAGCATATTCAAAAGCAGAGACATTACTTTGCCAATAAAGGTCTGTCTAGTCAAGGCTATGGTTTTTCCTGTGGTCATGTATGGATATGAGAGTTGGACTGTGAAGAAAGCTGAGTGTCGAAGAACTGATGCTTTTGAACTGTGGTGTTGGAGAAGACTCTTGAGAGTCCTTTGGACTGTAAGGAGATCCAATCAGTCCATTCTAAAGGAGATCAGGCCTGGGTGTTCTTTGGAAGGAATGATGCTAAAGCTGAAACTCCAGTACTCTGGCCACCTCACGTGAAGAGTTGACTCACTGGAAAAGACTTTGATGCTGGGAGGGATTGGGGGCAGGATGAGAAGGGGAATACAGAGGATGAGATGGCTGGATGGCATCACCGACTCGATGGACTTGAGTTTGAGTGAACTCCGGGAGTTGGTGATGGACAGGGAGGCCTGGCATGCTGCTATTCATGGGGTCACAAAGAGTTGGACATGACTGAGCGACTGAACTGAACTGAACTGAAAAAAGTTAGGATTTTTCTAACATTAATAGCAATAAAAATTTTGTTGTCAATAAAGATTAGGTTAAGGGAGCAATAGATAGATCATAACAAGTTCACTCAAAAAAAAAAAAAAAAACAAAACAAAGAAAAAGAGAAGTGAGCTGCTTTTGCCTTAATAGGAAATATAGAGATGGTGAAAAGAGTTCAAGTGTCAAAATTTTACCTTAGGTTGAATTCTTGCCTTATTTGAAATCATAGTGAAGGGCTGTCTCCTTTTAGACACCTGTGTTTAACCATACTGTTTTCTGATACAAACTATTTTTCTTCTGTTACAAGTGTCTATGCTACATTGTTAAATCTGAAGTCTGGGGTCAAAGAAGACAGTATCACTTCATGATTCAGACACAGTACAAGAGGCGTTCTCCCATACCCCTCTGATGCCTGAAGTGCTCTTGTGAGTTTCCAGAGCTTAGCCTTCCAAAGAAGGGAAGGCTAAAGTGAATCTCAGACATGGGTTAAAGCAACTTTTAGATTCTCACTATTGTGGAAAATAAACCCCCATCTTGAAATTTTACTTCAGATTGATTAGGCAAATAAATGATGCTTGAAAAAGCTGTTCCACTTCAAAATCTTTGGCTTTTGCACACTGTTCTCAGTTTGATTTTTGAAAAAAACCTCTCTTCTCTGCCAATTGTGCTACCCCCAATGGTCTTTTGGCATTATCTGTTGGGTTACTGTATGATCTCAGTGTACATGAAATGCAAGCAGCTGAAAAACGTACTTTATATTAAAGATATACTCAAGTTTTTAAATGGAGAAACAAAAAAAACCTTAATGGAAGTGTGGAAATCAATCCAAAGAAACTACAAAATTGACTTAACTTGGCAGGTTTAGACTTATTAAGCTAAACGGACTATTCAGTTGGATAGTGAAGTTCAGGAAATACAGTTATTGTTCTGTTACATTGGTGACTCTTGAGATTTGGCCTCTGAGGTTGTTTCAGGACAAATCTTTTACAAAACATCTATGTAAAACTCTCTCTTTACCCTTCCAGTGTGTCGGTCACAATATTTAGTCAGTTACTATTGATGTTTACCAAATATTATTTTGCTAATTTTAAGAATTTAAAGTCTCATATATCCATGGTACACTCATTTAAAGCCCCAGCACCTCTCACCAGGATTGTTTGCATTCTCGATTAATCCCTGGAGCATATAGGATAACTCGTCCTAACTAGATGTATGAGGAAGTGGAGAATCTACAGCAAGACTGAACCCCTACGGTTATTCTAAGAAAAGCACCCACCCCTTCAGTCTCACTTTTTTTTTCTATTATGCGTATTACTAGTCACTAAAAATCAAGTGATACTTTTCTATCACTTGATTTGGTAAAAAGGCTTTACTGTTTTCAGCTTATAAGACCCATTTTCTTAAGCTAACATGTTTCATAAATCATCAGACAATAAGAATGTTAGTGGCTCTATGAAAGATATATTTGGGAAGGCCTTTTTAAAATATTCAAATAAAATTAGAATCTAAAATTTTATATTATTTAATTTATAATTTGAACTTATAGGTCATACAATTTTAACATGATTATACTTAGCATACGTAGTGAGATAAGTTTGATACTTTGCAATAGAAAATTTGTGGTGACTGAGGGTTTTCTGTTCAATGATAGTCAGCATTGGAGAAGCAATTATTGTATGCTGAAAGCAACCATATAACCTCATGATTACACCCATATGAATGCCTTTAGAGTTTACTCAGATGAGTACACAGCAAGATGACAAAAAACCATTCAAGCAATAGACACAGACTCCACGCTTCTGAGTTAGTGCACTGTGAGTAATACAAAGCTATAAGAGACCTAAGATATAGGAGTTTAAAGTCGTAAGATATAGAACTTCAGTGCACTAGATTTTTCATGTCACTTCCAAGGGCTCACAGAGTACCTGTAATTCAGATTATACATCACTAGCTTATATGGAGACTGTTAAGAAAAATCTTGGGTTACCACAAAACATTTTAGCTGGGCCAAGAGCATTATGAGGACAGGCATTTTAAAAAGAGAGAGAAAGAAAGAGCTGCTCTTGTTGAACACCTCATCAAAAACCCCAAGTCAGGACTGCTTTACCTTTCTGAATCATCCTGTAAATCTGATTATTTTATAAGGGGGATCAAGTGAAGAGAAATGACAGAAAATTCACGTTCAGGCTTTGAATAACTGCAGTTCAGATAAACGCTGAGCCTTCATGAGAAATGAGTATCTTGTAGAGTCAGAGTGGCAAGTAATGGATACAAACTCATGATAAGTCATTCAGCAGAGGCTTGACACAAACAAGGAATCTGCGACCACTGAAGTGGGTGCAAGCAACAGAAACTAGAAAACATACAACAATTGAAAAGATGACTTTGGTGGATTTTGTGAAAGATAGCATCCTTTGCTGCGTAGCTCTGCTGAAATGTCGTCAGTTCAGAACTTTACCTGTTCGATGTCTAGGAGGACCTGTGACTCATGCTACTTCTTCCCTTTTCCCATTTGCTATTCAGGGTCCTGGCTGGATTCCTGGAACACAGGGGACATTTAGAAAATGGGTTAATCAAGTATAATAAATCAAAGTATTCCATATATTATGCAATTAGTGGCTACTTGGTTATTTTCCATAATGAAAAATAGTATAAATAATCTGAGTTTCTCAGTCTTTTTCTACCAAACACTCTTTTCATATCCAATTCAAGACATAAATAACTAGTAGTTATCTCTCTTGCAATTGGTATTTCAAATGCCCATTTGTATTTCTCTTCAAATTCCTTCCCAGGAAATATTTAATGAGTGCTTGTTAATTATGTCTGTGTTCAAAGATGGGATGTATCATTTGTAAGAAAGATCAAGTTTTGGCCTTTCATGGAGCATCTATTTTAATGAAAGAAAAAGACATGTGACGCAAAATTACATAATACAATTTATCAGATAAATAAAATGGGAAGTGAGAATAAAGAATAATAGAGGTGATTTTTAGATAGAGTTAATCAAGGAAGGCCTCTGTGCAAAACTAGCATCTATGATACACAATTTCAGGAAAATAAAAGGCAAATATGATGATTTCATGGAATGAAGAGTTTTGTGAAGCAGAGGATTAGAAAGAAGTCCACTGAGGGTGGGGCTTATGAGTGAATGGGAGACTGACAAGCAAGAACCAGATGTTCCGTGGTTGTGGAGATGCTTGGATTTTATTTTGATTGTGACAAAAGCCACCAAAAGTTTTGAAAAGAAAGTGATCTGATCTAATTTAGGCACTAAAATGATCATACTGACTGCTCTGTGGGAAAGAGGTAAGAAAATGGAATACAGCAAGAAGAGTCTATTGCAGCCTATGGTGGCTAAAGTGGGGTGATATTAATATAAAACTGGAGAGAACAGTTTGGATTCAGCCTTTATTTTCAGGCAGGAACAATGTGACTTCCTATAGATGAGAATTAGGTATAAAGGAAAGGAAGGAGTCAGATATGACTCCTCATATTTTGGCTTAAAATAACCAGATGTTTTGATGGCCTCATTTATTCAAGTAGGGAAGAAAGGGAATTTGAATTTGAAGATACCATTTTTGCATTATTTTTCAACCTGGGTATCAAATGTACTGGCTTATGCATTTAGAATTCTTTACGAGAGTAAATTAAGTTGTCCTTTTAGTTGGTAAACTAACTCTCAGTATGATAACATATATCAACAATCCTAAAAGCAAGTATCAGTAAACAAGGAAAAGGCTTTACTGAGAATTCTCTTCAGAAGTCATATAAGTGTTTTCAATATTATTATTATCCCTTTGTTAGGAAAGAAAATATTTTACCAAATATTTTACCGAGAATTTTACCAAAATCTTGCCTTCTTTATCCACATACACTCCCACTGGACTATTGTAATGTACCAAAAACCCCAAGGAAATACTGACAAATGAAAAGTTTAAGTATTTCATTCAAGGTGAAATAACAGTTCATTTAAACTTCCTATTGTTAAATACTATTACTAAAATAAGTGTTTTATCCAGTAGAATAAGGATATCTTGGTTTTCCCAGGTGGCTCAGTAATAAGGAAACTGCCTGTCAATGCAGACATGGGTTCAATCTTTGGGTCAGGAAGATCCCCTGGAAAAGAAAATGGGAATTCATTCCAGTCTTCTTGCCTGGGAAATGCCATGGACAGAGGAGCCAGGTGGGCTATAGTCCACAGGGTGGCAAAAGAATCAGACACGGCTTAGTGACTAAACAACAACAACATAAGGACGTCTTAACTGACTAGACGTTCACAAATTTTATTTCCTTTGTCTTTTGAGGTAACTTCATTAACTGTTTTTGCTTTTTTTTTTTTTTTTTTTTTTTTTTTTTGCATTTTACCCACCCAGCATTCATTCTCTTGGTTTAATTCAAATCATTTCAGTGTACTTTTATAGAATTCTGTATCTACTACATGGTTGGTCTTTAGATCAGGATATTTTCTTTTGTTCTTAACTGAAATGATAGATTTGTGCCATCAAACCAAATTGGAATTTTTCTTCTATTACTTTCCAGTAAGAATAGAGTTCAGAAAGGAAATAATACAGATGCTTTTATTCCAAGGACAGAGTCTTAATGAAATCTTAAGTGGTCCCTATGAGAGAAATATCTTTTCCTTCCCAAGTCTTATTTTTCAGCTGTTATTTATATTACATGTCCTTTCATATCCTTCAAATAAATGTCTTTTTTTTTCAAATCCAGTTATTCATATTTGGTTTATAAATTCTACAGACATAGAAATTTAGATATATGAGGCTTTCTTTTACCCAAAGAATTTTAGTATTGCCTTTTTTGAGGAAGTACAGAAGCTTGTGGAGTTTAAGTATGTTCAGAAAATATCTGGAAATAGTAAATTACTACAAAATCATCTTGCAAAAAAAGTGGCAACTGAAGCACTATTGGTAATTGATTCATGCTAAAATAAAGCTGCTGTTGTGGTTCAGTCACTAAGTTGTGTCCAACTCTTTGTGACCCCATGGAATGCAGCACACCAGGCTCTTCTGTCCTTCATTATCTCCATGAACTTGCTCAAATTCATGTCCATTGAATTGGTGATGCTATCTATCTAACTCATCCTGTCAACCTCTTCTGTTGCCTTCAATCGTTCCTGGGATCAGGGTCTTTTCTGATGAGTCAGTTCTTTGCATCAGGTGACCGAAGTATTGGAGCCTCAGTTTCAACATCAGTTCTTCCAATGATTAATCAGTGTTTTGATTTCCTTTAGCATTGACTGGTCTGATCTCCTTGCAGTCAGAGGGACCCATGGGAGTCATCTTCAGCACCACAATTAGAAAGCATCGATTCTTTGGCATGCAGCCTTCTTTATGATACAACTCTCACATCTGTACATGACTGGTGGAAAAACCATAGCTTTGACTATACGTACTTTTGCTGGAGGGCTTCCCTGGTGGCTCAGAGGTTAAAGCGTCTGCCTCCAATGCGGGAGACCTGGGTTCGATCCCTGAGTCGGGAAGATCCCCTGGAGAAGGAAATGGCAACCTGCTCCAGTATTCTTGCCTGGAGAATCCCATGGACGGAGGAGCCTGGTAGGCTATAGTCCCCGGGGTCGCAAAGAGTCAGACATGACTGAGCGACTTCACCATCACCACTTCTGTTGGTAAAATAATGTCTCTGCTTTTTAATATGCTCTCTAGGTTTATCATAGCTTTTTAAAAATTCTTTCATTCAATTTCAAGACTGGAGTCGCCATCTGCAGTGAATTTTGAGCTTATGAAAATAAAATCTGTCACTGCTTCCAATTTTTCCCCCTTCTATTTGCCATGAAGTGATGGACCTGATGCCATGATCTTAGCTTTTTGAATGCTGACTTTCAAACCAGCTTTTTAACTGTCCTCTTTCACTCTCATCAAGAGGCTTTTAAATCCTCTTCACTTTCTTCCATTAGACTGGTATCATCTGCACCTTTGTGATTTTGATATTTCTCCTCGCAACCTTGATTCCAGCTTGTGATTCATCCAGCCCAGCATTTTGTACTCTGAATAGAAGTTTAATAAGCAGGGTGACAATATACAGCCCTACTGTACTCCTTTCCCAATTTTGAAGCAGTCCATTATTCCATGTCTGGTTCTAACTAATAGCTTCTTAACCCATATACAGGTTTCTCAGGAGACAGGTAAGGTGGCTGGTACTCCTATCTCTTTAAGAATTTCCCACAGTTTGTTGTGAGCCACACAGTCAAAGGCTTCCTAGCCTAGTCAAGGAAGCAGATGTTTTTCAGGAACTCTCTTTTATTGTCCATGTCCAACAAATGTGGACTATTTGATCTCTGGTTCCTCTGACTCATTGAAGCCTAGCTTATACATCTGGAAGTTCTTGTACTATTGTAGAAGAACTTCATGCCCTTTTGAAGCCTAGCTTGAGGTATCTTGAGCACAACCTTCCTAACATGTGAAATGAGTGCAGTTGTGTGGTACTTTGAACATTCTCTAACATTGCCTTTTATTGGGATTGAAATGAAAACTGACCTTTTCCAGTCCTGAGCCACTGTTGCATTTTCCAAATTTGCTGATATATTGAATGCAGCACTTTGATAGCATCACCTTTTAGGATTTTAAATACCTCAGCTGAATTCCATTACCTCCACTAGCTTTGTTAGTACTAATGCTTCCTAAGGAACACTTGACCTCACACTCCAAGATGTCTGGCTTGAGGTGGGTGACCACACTATTGTGATTATCTGGGTCATTAAGACCATCTTTATAGAGTTCTTCTGTGTGTTCTTGTCCCATCTGCTTTTAAAAATATTATTTTTAATTGGAGGATAATTACTTTACAATGTTGTGATGGATTTCTGCCATATGTCAACAAGAAATAACCACAGGTACACATGTTCCCTCACTTCTGAACCTCTGTCCTTATCTCCTCTCCATCTGCTTAATCTCTTCTGCTTCTGTTAGGTCTTTACGGGTTCTGTCCTTTATCCTGCCCATGTTTGCATGAAATGTTCCATTGGTATCTCTAATTTTCTTGAAGAGAGCGCTAGTCTTTCCCATTCTATTGTTTTCCTCTATTTCTCTGCATTTTTCATGTAAGAAAGCCTTGTTTTCTCTCCTCCTCCTGCCAACAGAGGATGAAATGGTTGGATGGCATCACTAACTTGATGGACAGGAGTTTGAGCAATCTCCAGAAGCTGGTGATGGACAGGGAGGCCTGGCGTGCTGCAGATCATGGGGTCACAAAGATTTGGACACGACTGAGCAACTTAACTGAACTGTTCTCTCTCTTTGCTCTTCTCTGGAACTTTGCATTCAGTTGGGTATATCTTTCCTTTTCTCCCTTGCCTTTCACTTATCTTCTTTACTCAGCTATTTATAAAGCTTCCTCAGACAACCAATTTGCCATTTTGCATTTCTTTTTCTTTCGGATGATTTTGGTCACTGCCTTCTCTACAGTGTTACGGACCTTCATCCATAGTTCTTTAGGCACTCTCTCTACCAGATCGAATCTCTTGAATCTATTATTCATTGCCATGGTTTTTTACCTAAATCAAATACCTTATGATTATAGGCATTTGATTTAGGTCATATTTGAATGGTTTAGTGGTTTTCCCTACTTTATTTTCAATTTAAGCCTGAATTTTGCAAAAAGAAAACATAATCTGAGCCACAGGCAGTTTAGGTCTTGTTTTCACTGACTGTATAGAGCTTCTCCATCTTCAGCTGCTAAGAACATAATCAATCTGATTTCAGTATTGATGATTTGGTGATGTCCATGTATAGAGTCTCTTGGGTTGTTGGAAAAGGGTATTTGCTATTACTTGTGTGTTCTCTTGACAAAACTCTGCTAGCCTTTATCCTGTTTCATTTTGTACTCCAAGACCAAACTTGACTGTTATTCCAGGTTCCTCTTGATTTCTTACTTTTGCATCCTATTCCCCTATGATGAAAAGGACACCATTTTGGTTTTGGTTTTATTTCAGGTAGATGTTGTCAGTTTTCAAAGAACCTATCAATTTCAGCTATTTGGCATCAGTGGTTTGGGAACAGACTTGTATTATTATGATGTTAAATGGTTTGCCTTTTAAACAAAGCAAGATCATGTTGAAACAAGTTAATTTATTATTGACACACTATGTAATAGTCAATTCTGATCACTTAAACTGTTTTTGATAAGATAAAAATAATAAATATAAAGACAAATTTGACTTCAAAAATTTCAAATAACTAGAACTTTCTGTTCAGTTGCTGAGTAGTGTTCAACTCTTTGCAACCCCATGGACTGCAGCATGCCAGGCCTCCCTGTCCATTACCATCTCCCAGAATTTGCTCAAATTCATGTTCATCAAGTTGGTGATGCCATCCAACCATCTCATCCTCTGTCATCCCCTTCACCCCCTGCTTTCAATCTTGCCCTGCATCAGGGTCTTTTCCAATGAGTCAGTTCTTTGGATCAGGTGGCCAAAGTATTGGAGTTTCAGCCTCAACATCACTCCCTCCAATGAACACTCAGGACTGATCTCCATTAGGATGGACTGGTTGGAACGCCTTGCAATCCAAGGGACTCTCAAGAGTCTTCTCCAACAAACACCACAGTTCAAAAGCATCAATTATTCGGTGTTCAGTCTTCTTTATAATCCAACTCTCACATCCATACATGAATACTGGAAAACCATAGCTTTGACTAGAAGGACCTTTGTTGGCAAAGTAATGTCTCTGCTTTTTAGTATGCTGTCTAGGTTGGTCATAGTTTTTCTTTCAAGGAACAAGCATCTTTTAATTTCATAGCTGCAGTCACCATCTGCAGTGATTTTGGAGCCCAAGTAAATCAAGCCTCTCCGTGTTTCTATTGTTTCCCCATCTATTTGCCGTGGAGTGAGGGGACCAGATGCCATGATCTCAGTTATTCAAAAGTTGAGTTTTAAGCCAACTTTTTCACTCTCTTCTTTCACTTTCATTAAGAGGCTCTTTAGTTCTTCACTCTGCCTTTAAGTGTGGTGTCATCTGCATATCTGAGGTTATTGATATTCCTCCCAGAAATCTTGATTCCAGCTTGTGCTTCATTCAGCCCAGTATTTCTCATGATGTACTCTGCAGAGCAGTTAAATAAGCAGGGTTACAATATGCAAACTTGACGTACTCCTTTCCCAATTTGGAACCATTCCATCGTTCCATGTCCAGTTCAAACTGTTGCTTCTTGACCTGCAAACAGATTTTTCAGGATGCAGGTCAGGTGGTCTGCTATTCCTGTCTCTTTCAGAACTGTCCATGGTTTATTGTGATCCACACAGCTTTGGTGTAATCAATAAAGCAGAAGTAGATGTTTTGTTCTGGAATGCTCTCGCTTCTTCTATGATCCAACGGATGTTGGGAATTTGTTCTCTGGTTCCTCTGCCTTTTTTGAAACCAGCTTGAACATCTGGAAGTTCCCAGTTCACGTTCTGTTGAAGCCTGGCTTGGAGAATTTTGAGCATTACTTTGGTAGTGTGAGATGAATGCAGTTGTTTGGTAGTTTGAATATTCTTTGGCATTGCCCTACTTTGGGATTGGAATGAAAGCTGACCTTTTCCAGTCATGTGTCCACTGCTGAGTTTTCCAAACTAGAACTTTATAACATAACAAATTCGCTTAAGGTTTTATTTTACATACTTCTAAAGTAGTAGATCCCTTGGTAATGTGCCATTTTAACACTTCCATCAACTCAGGTAAATTGGGATGGTGCGGTCCTTCAGTGTGGGCTTCCCTGGTAACTCAGTGGTAAAGAATCCACCCGCAGTGCAGGAGCCGCAGGAGACGATGGTTCAGTCCCGGGTCAGGAAGATCCCCTGGAGGAGCGCATGGCAACTCACATCAGTATTCTTGCCTGAAGAATCCCCATGGACAGAGACACCTAGCAGGCTAGAGTCTATAGGATCGAGTCACAGAGAGTTAGACAAGACTGAAGCAACTGCACATATCACTCCCTTAGTGTAGTTCTTCATATTTACAAACATCTATTTTCCTATCAGTAACTTTCCAAATAAAGCTCTGATAAATTCTGGAGCCTGTACAGAGCTAGTCACAGAGTCTATATATTTGATAAAAAATTATGGAATGCATTTCCCCATGATTCTCTGTATTGTTGATATCAACTCTATCTGGATATTCTGTATATTCATTTACACCTGAAATAAATTTAAGAAACCTGAAATGATGAGAAGTCATTTTAGAGCACTTCTGGGACTTCGGTTCAGTTCAGTTCAGTTCAGTCACTGAGTCGTGTCTGACTCTTTGTGACCACATGAATTGCAGCACGCCAGGCCTCCCTGTCCATCACCAAATCCCAGAATTCACGCAAACTCGTCCATCGAGTCGGTGATGCCATCCAGCCATCTCATCCTCGGTCAACCCCTTCTCCTCCTGCCCCCAATCCCTCCCAGCATCAGAGTCTTTTCCAATAAGTCAACTCTTTGAATGAGGTGGCCAAAGTATTGGAGTTTCAGCATCAGCATCAGTCCCTCTAATGAACACCCAGGACTGATCTCCTTCAGAATGGACTGGTTGGATCTCCTTGCAGTCCAAGGGACTCTCAAGAGTCTTTGCCAACACCACAGTTCAAAAGCATCAATTCTTCGGCGCTCAGCTTTCTTCACAGTCCAACTCTCACATCCATACATGACCACTGGAAAAACCATAGCCTTGACTAGACAGACCTTTGTTGGCAAAGTAATGTCTCTGCCTTTGAATATGCTATCTAGGTTGGTCATCACTTTCCTTCCAAGGAGTAAGCTTCTTTTACTTTCATGGCTGCAGTCACCATCTGCGGTGATTTTGGAGCCCCAAAATAAAGTCTGACACTGTTTCCACTGTTTCCCCATCTATTTCCCATGAAGTGATGGGACCAGATGCCATGATCTTCATTTTCTGAATGTTGAGCTTTAAGCCAACTTTTTCACTTTCCTCTTTCACTTTCATCAAGAGCTTTTTATTTCCTCTTCACACTCTGCCATAAGGGTGGTGTCATCTGCATAGCTGAGGTTTTGATAGTTCTCTCAGCAATCTTGATTAATGTTTACATGGTATAAATCTGATATTCTTGTACTTTCAACCTGCCTGAATTGTTATATTTGAAATGAGCTTAAAAGACAGCAAACGCTTGAGTCCTGTTTCTCCATTAAGTATGCTAACATTGCTGATTTGAATTATATGTTAAGCCATTTACATTTATTATAATTATAATTATAAACCTGTTAGGGATCAAGGTTACCATTAAAATTTTGTTCTCATGTATGTTACTTATGATTATTTTTTCTGTGAGTTCTTTGTTTTCTTCTAGTCTTCTGTGGGTTATCTAAATGTTTTTTAAATTCCATTTTTATTTATCTACAGTGCTTTTGAGTGTATTTCTTTGAATAACTGTATAAGTCATTTACTCTAAGCACTTAATTATATGCACATAGCTTACCACATTCTGCTGATGGTAACATTTCATCAGAAATTTTACCTCACTTATCTACTCTATCTCCAGGTTCACTGATTCTCTCTTGGTACCCTCCATTCTGTGGTCTTATTTTGCTTTTCATTTTGGTTTATATTGTATTTCAAATTCAAAAATGTTCATTTTTTAAAATATATTTTTAAACTAATTTATTTATTCTAATTGGAGGCTAATTATTTTAAAATATTTTAGTGGTCTTTGCCATACATTGACATGAATCACTCACAGGTATACATGTGTCCCCCATATCAAACTCCCCTCCCACATCCCTCCCTCCCCATCCCTCAGGGCTGTCCCAGTGCGCTGGCCATGACTACCCTGTTTCATGCATCAAACTTGGACTCGTGATCTATTTCACATACGGTAATATACATGTTTCAACACTATTCTTTCAAATCATCCCACCCTCGCCTTCTCCCACAGAGTCCAAAAGTCTGTTCTTTTTAGCTATGTCTCTTCTTCTGTCTCGTGTATAGGGTCATCATTACCATCTTTCTCAATTCCATATATATGTGTTAGTATATACTGTATTGCTGTTTTTCTTTGACTTACTTCACTCTGCATAATAGGCTCCAGTTTCATCCACTTCATTAGAACTGATTCAAATGTATTCTTTTTGATAACTGAGTAATATTCCATTGTGTATATGTACCACAGCTTTCTTATCCATTCATCTGCTGATGGATATCTATTTTGCTTCCATGTCCTAGCTATTATAAACAGTGTTGTAATGAATATTGGGGTATATGTGTCTCTTTCAATTCTGGTTTCCTTGGTGTGTTTGCCCAGCAGTGGGATTGCTGGGTATATGGCAGTTCTATTTCTAGCTTTTTAAGAAATCTCCACACTGTTCTCCATAGTGGCTGTACTAGTTTGCATTCCCACCAACAGTGTAAGAGTGTTCTCTTTTTCTCCACACCCCCTCCAGCATTTATTTTTTGTAGATTTTTTGATGGCAACCATTCTGACCAGCATGGAATGTACCTCACTGTGGTTTTGATCTGAATTTCTCTGATAATGAATGATGTTGAGCATCTTTTCATGTGTTTGTTAGCCATCTGCATGCCTTCTTTGGAGAAATGTCTGTTTAGTTCTTTGGCTTTTTTCTTTTTTAAGAAAATCCTGATGGACATTTTCGCCAGGATTTATTTTTCAATTAATTTTTTTATTGAAAGTTAATTGCTAGCAAAAAAAAAAAAAAGAAAGAAAGTTAATTGCTTTACAGAATTTTGCTGATTTCTGTCAAACCTCAACAGGAATCAGCCATAGGTATATATATATCCCCTCCCTTTTGAAACTCTCTCCCATCTCCCTCCCCAGTTTAGGTCGTTTATTTTTCTGGTATTGAGCTGCATGTGCTGCTTGTATATTTTTGAGATTAATTCTTTGTCATCTATTTCATTTGCTATTATTTTCTCCCATTCTGAAGGCTATTTTTTTCACCTTGCTTATAGTTTCCTTCATTGTGCCTAAGTTTTTAAGTTTAATTAGGTCCCATTTTTTAACTTTTGCTTTTATTTCCATTATTCTGGGAGGTGGGTCATAGAGGATCTTGCTGTGATTTACGTTAGAGAGTGTTTTGCCTATGTCTTCCTCTAAGAGTTTTATAGTTTCTGGTTACATTTAGATCTTCAATCCATTTTGAGTTTAATTTTGTGTATGGTGTTAGAAAGTGTTCTAGTTTCATTCTTTTACAGGTAGTTGACCAGTTTTTCCATCACCACTTGTTAAAGAGATTGCCTTTTCTCCATTGTATATTCTTGCCTCTTTTGTCAAAGATAAGGTGTCCATGCTGCTGCCACTAAGTTGCTTCAGTCATGTCCAACTCTGTGTGACCCCATAGATGGCCTCCTACCAAGCTCCTCTGTCCCTGGGATTCTCCAGGCAAGAATACTGGAGTGGGTTGCCATTTCCTTCTCCAATGCATGAAGTGAAAAGTGAACGTGAAGTCGCTCAGTCATGTCCGACTCTTAGTGACCTCATGGACTGCAGCCTACCAGGCTCTTCTGTCCATGGGATTTTCCAGGCAAGAGTACTGGAGTGAGGTGCCATTGCCTTCTCTGTAAGGTCTCCATAGGTACATGGATTTATCTCTGGGCTTTCTATTTTGTTCTATTGATCCATATTTCTGTGTTTGTGCCAGGACCATACTGTCTTGATGACTGTGGCTTTGTAGTATAGTCTGACGTCAGGCAGGTTGATTCCTCCATTTCCATTCCTCTTTCTCAAGATTGCTTTGGCTATTCAAGGTTTTTTGTATTTTCATAAAAATTGTGAAAGCATTTGTTCTAGTTATCTGAAAAATACTGTTGGTAGCTTGATAGGGATTGCATTGAATCTATAGATTGCTTTGAGCTGTATACTCATTTTCACTATATTGATTCTTCCAATTCATGAACATGGTATATTTCTCCATCTATTTGTGTCATCTTTGATTTTTTTTTTTATCAGTGTTTTATAGTTTTCTACGTATAGGTCTTTTCTTTTTTCTTTAGGTAGATTTATTCTTGAGTATTTTATTATTTTAGTTGCAATGGTGAATGGAATTGTTTCCTTAATTTCTCTGTTTTCTCATTGTTATTGTATAGGAATGAAAGGGATTTCTGCGTATTAATTTTATATCCTTGTTGCAACTTTATTATACTCATTGATTAGCTCTAGTAATTTTCTGGTGGTGTCTTTAGGGTTTCCTATGTGAAGGATCATGTTATCTGTAAACAGTTAAAGAGCTTTACTTCTTTTCCAGTCAGGATTCCTTTTATTTCTTTTTCTTCTCTGATTGTTGTGGCTAAATCTTCCAAAACTATGTTGATAGTAATGGTGAGAGTGGGCACCCATGTCTTGTTCCTGACTTTAGGGGAAATGCTTTCAATTTTTCACCATTGGAGATAATGCTTGCTGTGGGTTTATTATATGTGGCTTTTATTATGTTGAGGGATGTTCCTTCTATGCCTGCTTTCTGGAGAGCTTTTATCATAAATGGATGTTGAATTTTGTCAAAGGTTTTCTCTCCATCTATTGAGATAATCATGTGGTTTTTATCTTTCAATTTGTTAATGAAATTTATTGATTTGCAAATATTGAAGAATCCTTGCATCCCTGGGATAAAGCCCACTTGGTCATGATGCATGATCTTTTTAATATGTTGTTGAATTCTGTTTGCTAGAATTTTGTTGAGGATCTTTGCATCTATGTCCATCAGTGATATTAGCCTGCAGTTTTATTTTTTTTCTGGGGCATCTTTGTCTGGTTTTGGTACTAGGGTGACTATGGCCTCATAGGTTTGGCAGTTTACCTTCCTCTGCAATTTTCTGGGAGAGTTTGACTAGGACAGGTGTTAGCTCTTCTCTAATTTTTTGACTGAATTCACCTGTGAGGTCATTGTGTCCTGGGCTTTAGTTTGTTGGAAGATTTCTGATTACAGTTTCAATTTCCGTGCTTGTGATGGGTCTGTTAAGATTTTCTATTTCTTCCTGGCTCAGTTTTGGAAAGTTATACTTTTCTAAGAATTTGTCTATTTCTTCCAAGTTGCCCATTTTCTCGGCATATAGTTGCAGATAGCAGTCTCTTAAGATCCTTTGTATTTCTGTGTTGTCTGTTGCGATCTCTCCATTTTCATTTCTAATTTTCTTGACTTGATTCTTCTCCCTTTTTTCTTGATGAGTCTGGCTAATGGTTTGTCTGTTTTATTTATCTTGTCAAAGACTAGCATTTAGTTTTGTTGATTTTTGCTATAGTCTCTTTTCTTTTTCATTCATTTTCTTATATGTTTTATTTGGTGACATTTTAAAACTTTTGAAAGTGTGTGGAATGTTGGATATAAAATATGTCAGTGATGGCTACTTCTAAAGTCTTTCTCAGATAATTCTATTATCTCTTTCATCTCAGTGTTGGTATCTATTGATTGTCTTTTTCATTCAATTTATGTTATTCCTGATTGTTGATATATATGGCTTTCAATTAATAGCTAGATAGTTTCATGTTAAGATTTAAAATTTTATTTTCCTGATGACTATAACATTTGACTTCCATTTGTAAAAGCATGGATGGACTTGGAGGGGATTATGGTAAGTGACATAGTCTGACAGAGAAAGACATACATTGTGTGATTTTACATACTTGCAGAATCAAAAAATGCAACAAACTAGTGAACATACCATAAAAGAAGAAGATTCACTGATACAGAGAACAGCCTAGTGGTTATCACTGGGGAGTTGAAAAGAGTATGGCAGATGGATACAGGAGACTAAGAGTTACAAATTATTATGCATAAAATAAGCTATAAAATACATAACACCAAGAATATACCCAATATTTTATAATAACTAAGAATGCAGTGTAATATTTAAAAATTGTGAGTAACTCTATAATACACCTGTAACCTATAAACCATTTTTCATCAACTATACTTATATTAATAAAAATATTAATGTCATATCCATAAAGTTAATGATTAAAAATTACACAAATCAACATTGATAAATATTGAGTAACTACTACTAACAATAAAATAAAAACAAATAGCCCTTGGGAAAAATATAGAACCAGAATCAACAGGCAGAAAAGTTTAGTAAGGGAATCATCCAGAGACTGCCTTTGGAGAGAGAAGTGTATGAAGCTAAAGCAGAATGTTAGGCAGATTTGAGTTCTGAGAATTTAAACCATAATATTACTCTAAGTAATGAATGAATGATAGTGATGGGATTGGTAATAGAGTCAAATAAAAAGGGAATATTCTATTATGGCAATTACATGACATTTCTTGCTCATATTAAAGACAATTATGATAGAAAAGCATCATTTTGTCATATAAAGACTGTAATTTGCATGCTTTTGAATTCTATCTTTTCAGCTAAAACAACAAAATTTTTCTTCTAGTGTTCTTTTTCAAAAAAATCAGTGTCTTTGTATAGATTAGGGCAATGTTATTGGGTTCTTCCATCACTTAATCTTAAGACCTATTATTTTGGTCTCTAATTTTTGTTCGTTTTCTGAGCAAAAGTTTGTAGAAAGTGCTCAGCAAACATTTGTAATTCTGAGAGGATGCTATTTACTTTCTAATCTTTGACTAACTAAATCTGTGACCTTAGGTTTTAAATCTTCAATAAAAAAGATGCATATGACAGTTGGAACTGTTGAAATGTCTTTTCCCTGATAGAAAGAAGAATTTTCTTTAAAGGTGGTAGTGATGAGGTCTAGAAAGTCTACAAGACTTTTTTGTATTTATGACTGTATTTTCTAAATATGCTTTATATTTTGGAACAGTTTAATATTTGTGGAATAATTGAGACTTTAGTGTAGAAAAATTGAGAATATAGTATAGAAAGTTCTAACATATATGTATATGTTCCCATGTATCATGTATAGTTTTCCTATTATTAACATCTGACATTATTAATAAGATTATAAGATTATTAATGAAGTTTAATTGAAACACTATTGATACATTGCTGCTGCTACTGCTGCTAAGTCGCTTCAGTCGTGTCCGACTTTGTGCGACCCCATAGATGGCAGCCCACTAGGCTCCTCTGTCCCTGGGATTCTCTAGGCAAGAATACTGGAGTAGGTTGCCATTTCCTTCTCCAATGCATGAAAGTGAAAAGTCAAAGTGAAGTCACTCAGTTGTGTCTGACTCTTAGAGACCCCATGGACTGCAGCCTACCAGGCTCCTCTGTCCATGGGATTTTCCAGGCAAGAGTACTGGAGTGGGGTGCCATTGCCTTCTCCAACTAACTAGCTTTATTGATACATTACTATGTATCATTATTATAATAATGAAGCATTATCAATATATTATTGTTAGCTAAAGTTTGTACTTTTTCAGATTATCTTAATTTTTTTTAATGTATTTTTCTCTTCTAGGATCACATTCAGGTTCCCCATGTCTTTTTAGATTCTCCTTTGTTGTGCCAAGTTTTTGGGCTTTCCTTGTTTCTGATGAGTTTGGCCATTTTATGGTTTTCTGGTCAGCTATTTTTTTAGAATTACACTCTACTGGAATTTTATTGAATTTTCTTCCTCCTTATCAGACTGGAGTTATGGGTTTGGCCTTGTATGGAGGAGCATCACAGGAAAAGTGCATTTCTCGCTACATACTAGCAATATAGTTTATCACTGTTGATCTTGACCTTGGCTACCTGGCTGAGGTCATGTCTGTCATGTTTCTCCACTGTAAAGTTTCTCTTCTTTCCCCCTTTCCACACTACAGTGTTTGAAGGCACGTCACTGTGTATAGTCTGCACTTAAGTTAAAATGATCCTCCTGAATGCTAAGGATTACATACATTATTTCGAAGTCTTCTATACAGGAAATTTTTCTCTCCTCACAAAGTTGTTTATTTATTCAATCATTCACTTATGTAAGTACAGGCCAATGGATATTTATTTTATACTTTGGGTTATAATGCAATATAATTTTATTTTCCTACTCAAGTTATTCCAGTTTTGGCTTCTGGTGACTCTTTTAGTTTCTCAACATCATTAAAGTGAAGTGAAGTGCTCAGTTGGGTCTGATTCTTTGTTACCCATGGACTGAAGCCCACTAGGTTCTTCAGTCCATGAAATTCTCCAGGCAAGTATACTGGAGTAGATAGCCATTCCATTCTCCAGGGGATCTTCCAAAAAACTAGAGATTGAAAGAAGGTCTCTTGCACTGTAGGTCTTTACCAGCTAAGCCACCAGTGAAGTTTGCCTATCAACCTGTTTATGTGTGTATGTTTAATCACTTTGTTCTCAGATAACAGAAGAATGTTTCAGGCTCATCTTGCCTATTTTCTGCCCTAGTCCTAAAACAAGCCATTTCGCCAAGGGAGCCTTGGTGCTTTAGTCTGGAGAATGGTATAGACATTGCAGTCTGAGAGCTATGACTGGAATCCTGACTAATCATTTTTGATAGAAAAGTCCTTTGGGAAAGTTCTAGGCTGAATTGTGTTAGACTTTTCAAAGTGCTGTAGAATAATCAATGAAGTCATTCACTGTCCTTGGTAAAATTCTGCCAGAATTTCAAATATTTAGTTATATTTACATCATAAAATTTGTACATGTAAGAAGTTGGACATAAAATCAGATTATCATTGAATAACTGAGAATATCATATGCAAATGACAGTAAATAATAGAGAAGTAATAGATAAGAAACTTGGCACTAAACGCCACCTTAGTTTTTATTGCTCTTGGTAAATAAACATAGTCCAGTCAAGAGGCTGCTGCTGCTAAGTCGCTTCAGTCGTGTCCAACTCTGTGTGACCCCATAGATGGCAGCCCACCAGGATCCCCCATCCCTGGGATTCTCCAGGCAAGAATACAGGGGTGGGTTGCCATTTCCTTCTCCAAGTCAAGAGGCTAAAAGAGAGTAAAAGCTTAGGCTGCCCTGGAAGCAGAGTAGGTATGCTCATCACCAAATGGAATTACTCAACTGCCCAGGCCTTGGGATATTGAGTATGAGGATGTTAAAAGCTGTTGTGTGCTATTCAGGAAGTGACATGGGCTGAGTGTGATATAATGAAAGCATGAAAAATGATGGGGGAAAACTAACCTGATCACCACTAAGGGTGCACATGTGCACGTTAAATCGCTGCAGTTGTCTCCAACCCTTTGTGAGCCCGTGGACTGTAGTCCACCAGGCTCTTCTGTCCATGGGATTCTCCATGCAAGAGTGTTACAGTGGCTTGCTATGACCTTCTCCAGGGGATCTTCCTAATCCAGGGATTGAACCCATGTCTCTTACATCTCCTGCATCAGCAGGTGGATTCTTTACCACTACTGCCACCTGAGAAGCCCACCATTAAGGATAATCTTTCTTAAAAAATGCTATAATATGTCCAGCTTTGAAAGACTGATATACCATAAGGAATAAAAGTAGTTTTGTAGAGTGTTTGCAGAAAGATAAGAAGTTACATAAGTTTTGGGAAGTGTTAGAAACAGTTCTTGGAAAAGAGAGATTATTATTGCACTTTAGACACTGATGGCTAAGCAATTTAAATTTAACAAATGTGACAGGAGAAAGAGAGCCTAATGTCACATAAGGACTACCATAAGGGAAAGGGGAAGCCATTTAAGGGGCTGAGAACATAACAGTGCCATAGTGAAAATTTTCAATCATTTAGTGTCTTTTGCTTGATTATATTAAGCACCAGTGCTCTTCAGTTTACAGTAGATACAATTATCGTACCCTCCCATACATTACTTCTATTGATTTCAATGTTTTAAGTTAAATATAATAAGAACACTGTATCAGAGGATCATGTACTTCTATACATTTTTCAGAATGCTCCTTGTCCATATAAGGTCCTAAATAAATATTTTGTGAAAAATTATGCATTTAAGGTACAATATTTATGATTTATAATTAAAGAACACTATACTTATCATTAAGAACCCCTACAATATAGAACTAAGCAAAACTGATATCCTCTATCCTTCCTCTCTATTTCTATTCCCACACTCACATATTTTCCAGGGATGGTGATTATTAGTATATTTGCATATCTAAAATATATATGACAGGAATACTGCTAGCTAAAATCTATTGAGTTGACCCAGGCAATGGGATAAGTAATTTCTGTATTTATTCATGCTTACTTTTATAAAATACCTTAAAATGGTATTATTATTTCCATAATAACATAAAAAGAAATAACAAAATGAAAGAATACGGTACTTATACTGTCAGTAAGTACTTATGTGATATCAGGCTGCTTTACTAATATCTGCAGTTGGTATGTGGAGAAGGCAATGGCAACCCACTCCGGTACTCTTGCCTGGAAAATCCTATGGGCAAAGGAGCCTGGTAGGCTGCAGTCCATGTGGTTGAGAAGAGTCAGACACGACTGAGCGACTTCACCTTCACTTTTCACTTTCATGCATTGGAGAAGGAAATGGCAACCTACTCCAGTGTTCTTGCCCAGAGAATCCCAGGGACGGGGAAGCCTGGTGGGCTGCGGTCTATGGGGTTGCACAGAGTCGGACACGACTGAAATGACTTAGCAGCAGCAGCAGCAGTTGGTATGTGCCATTTTCAAATTCTCCATGCTCTGTCCTGATAATAGTCTCACTTGCTTCTGTGCCTCTGCTGGGGCCTCTTATCCAGCCAATCAATGGCCCCAACCACTAGCACCCATGGCAGCTACAACCCACGTGGAGCCCTGCTCACCATTCCACCACAGCTGTCACTGCTCTACCAAAACAGAGGGCAGCCCACATAAGGGACACCCATTGAGTGTCTGGCTCTGTGCCCAGGCAGCACTGTTCTGAGCCTTACAGGACATCTTCTAAATAAAGTCATTCCTTTAAGACTGGGAGTTAATTGATAGGCCTAATACATAGAAACAGAAACAAAAAAATTGCCAAAATGAAGAGACAAATGTGTTCCATCTGAAAGAATAAAATAAAACTACAGAAAAATAACTAAGTAGAATGGAGATACAATGAGAATCATCCTTACAGAGGAGCAAAGTGAAAAAACTAAAGATGTGAAGATACCATAACGCAACTTTGGGACAATATTAAACACAGTATCATTTGCATTTTAGGTACTCCAGAAGGAGAAAAAAGAGAAAAAGTGTCAGAAAAAAAATATCTGAAGAAATGGTAGTTGAAAATTTCCTGAACCTGGGGGAGGAAAAAGATGTCTAGGTCCCTGAGGCACAAAGAGTTTTAATAGGATAAGTCCAGAGACATATACCAAGACACATTATAATAAAACATGGCTGCTGCTGCTAAGTCACTTCAGTCGAGTCCAACTCTGTGCAACCCCACAGATAGCAGCCCACCAGGCTCTCCGGTCCTTGGGATTCTCCAGGCAAGAACACTGGAATGGGTTGCCATTTCCTTCTCCAATGCATGAAAGTGAAAATTGAAAGTGAAGTCGCTCAGTCATGTCCGACTCTTAACGACCTCATGGACTCAGCCTACCAGGCTCCTCCGTCCATAGGATTTTCCAGGCAAAAGTATTGGAGTGGGGTGCCATTGCCTTCTCCGAATAAAACATGGAAAATGTAATAAAAAATAAAAAATAAATCCTAAAAGAAGTAAGAGCAGAAGGACTAACGTAGAAGAAAAACCTCATAAGGCTATAAGCAGAATTTTTCAGCAGAAACTTTCCAGGCCAGAAGAAAGTGCCATGACATAGTCTAAGTACTGAAAGGAAAAGAAAAAAAAAAAAAAAAACTGCCAAGAAGAAGCCTCTCCACAGAAAGGTTATCATTTAGAATTGAAGGAGATGCCAAGAGTTTTACAGGTAAGAGAAGCTAAAAGATTTCATCACCATTAAACTGTCCCTATATGAAGTATTAAAGGGATTTATTTAAGGTTAAAACAAATTTCATTAGTTAATAACAGGATAACTTACAAAGTAAAACTCTCGCTGAAAGAGGTAAGTACATATTGGGTTGGTCAAAAAGTTTGTTCAGGTTTGTCCATAATTTGCAATGGAAAAACCCAAACAAACTTTTTGGCCAATGCAGTAATAAAGGTCACTCACTTATAAAGGAAGCATAAAGGTTAAAAGACAAAAGTACGAAAAAGAAACTATAATTATAATAATAATTTAAGGAATGCATAAAATTAAAAATGGTAAAATGTGGCATCAAAACTACAAAATATGGGGGAGTGGAGTAAAATATGAAGCTTTGGAATGTGTTTGTATCTAAATTGCTGCCAACTTAACATAAGCTACTACTTATAGGATGTCATATGTAATCCTCATGGTAACCATAAGGAATTAACTTACATTAAATATACAAAATAATTGAAAAAGGAATATAAATATAACACTAAAGAAAACTACCAAATGCAAAAAAAAAAGAAGAAAGGTACAGAAAAGAACCATAAAATATCCAAATAATACATATAAAATGGCAATAAGCATGTGCCCATTAGTAATCACTTTAAATGTAAATGGAATGAATGTTCCAATTTAAAGACACAGAGTGACTGAATGGATTAAAAAAAATAACATCTCTAAGGAAACAAAAAACAGGACCCATCTATATGCTGCCTATAGAAGACTCAGATTTAAAGATGAGTGGATTGAACGTGAGCAGATGGGAAAAGCTGTTCCATGCAAATGATAACAAAAAGAAAAAGTTGGGCCAATATTTATACCAGACAAAACAGACTTTAACATAAGACTTTAAAACATACTTTATTATTAGAAAAAATTGAAAAAAAAAATCTAGAAACAAATGAAACAGGAATGCAATATAGCAAAATCCATTGGATGGCAGCAAATATAGTTCTAAGTGCCAGGTCACAGCAAGACAGGTATACCTCAAGAAACAAGATAAATCCCAAATAAACAATCTAACTTAACACTTAAGAGCTATAAAAAGAACATGTGAAAGCCCAAAATTATAAGAAGGTAGTATAATAGAGATCCATGCAAAAATAAATGAAAAAGACTAAAAAAATAGAAAAGATCAATGAAACTAAGAGCTGGTTCTTGTAAGATAAACAAAATTGACAACCATTTAGCTAACTCATCATAAGAAAAGAGAAAACAAATGCAATCAGAGATGAAAGGGAAGTTTCAGCTGATACCACAGATAGAAAGGTTCATAAGAGATGACTATGTATACCTATATACCAATGAATTGGACAATCTAGAAGAAATGGGTAAATTCCTAAAAACATACAATCTTCTCAGACTGAATCTTAATGACGTATAAAATCTGAATAGAATAATCACTAGTAAGGAGACTAAACCAGTAATCAAAACTTTCCAAAAACAAAATCCCAGGACCAGATGGCTTCACCGACATATTCTACGAAACATTCAGAGAAGATTTAATACCTATCCTTCACAAAGTCTTCCAACAAATTGAAGACAGGAAATCTTCCAAACGTATTTTACAAAGCCACTACTACAACAGATATCAAAAGTAAGCAAGGACAACACACAAAAGAAAAATACAAGTGATATTGCTGATGAATATACATGCAAAATTCTTCAACAAAATGTTAGCAAACCAAATTCAAAAATACATTAAAAATGTCATAGACCATGATCAAGTAGGATTTATTCTAGGGAAACAAGGATTGTTTAACATCCAGAAACTAATTAAAATGCCGTTTATATTTTAAAAATAAGGGATACAAATCATCTGATCATCTTAATAGATGAGAAAAAGCTTTTGATAAAATTCAGCATTCATTTACAATAAAACCTGTGAACAGAGCAGATATAGAGGGAATGCATCTCAGCATAATAAGTGTGATATATGACAAGCCCACAACTAACAGCCTATTTAATAATGGAAAGCTGAAAAATTTTACTTTGATATTAAGAACAAGACAAAGTTGTCAATATAGTCACTTTCTTCAGCAAAGTATTGGAAGTCTTAGAGCAATTAGGCAAGAAAATAAATAATAAATAAACTGGAAAGGAAGAAGTAGGACTATCACTGTTTTCAGATTATATGACATATATAGAAAACCCTAAAATACTCCATCAAAAACCTATTAGATCTATAGAATGAATTCAGCAAAGTCACACAATACAAAATAAATATACAGAAATATGTGGCATTTCTATACACTAATAAAAACTATCATAAAGAAAAATAATCCCATTTACAGCTGCATCAAAAATAATAAACTATTTAGGAATAAATTTAACCAAGGAGGTGAGGAATCTGTATACTGAAAACTATAACACTTTCATAAAAGACACTGAAAAAGACACAAACAAATGGAAAGATATTCCAGGATCATGGATTGAAAAAATCAATATTGTTAAAAATGTCAATATTACTCAAAACAATCTACAGATTCAGTGCAGTCTCTGAAAGTGAAGAGGAACTAAAAAGCCTCTTGATGAAAGTGAAAGTGGAGAGTGAAAAAGTTGGCTTGAAGCTCAACATTCAGAAAACGAAGATCATGGCATCTATCCCATCACTTCATGGCAAATAGATGGGCAAACAGTGGAAACAGTGTCAGACTTTATTTTGGGGGGGCTCCAAAATCACTGCAGATGGTGACTGCAGCCATGAAATTAAAAGACGCTTACTCCTTGGAAGAAGAGTTATGACCAACCTAGATAGCATGTTGAAAAGCAGAGATATTACTTTGCAAACAAAGGTCCATCTAGTCAAGGCTATGGTTTTTCCTGTGGTCATGTATGGATGTGAGAGTTGGACTGTGAAGAAAGCTGAGCACTGAAGAACTGATGCTTTTGAACTGTGGTGTTGGAGAAGACTCTTGAGAGTCCCTTGGACTGCAAGGAGATCCAACCAGTCCATTCTGAAGATCAACCCTGATATTTCTTTGGAGGGAATGATGCTGAAGCTGAAACTCCAGTACTTTGGCCACCTCACGCAAAGAGCTGACTCATTGGAAAAGATTCTGATGCTTGGAGGGATTGGGGGCGGGAGGAGCAGGGGATAACAGAGGATGAGATGGCTGGATGGCATCACTGACTCGCACATGAGTCTGACTGAACTCAGGGAGTTGGTGATGGACAGGGAGGCCTGGTGTGCTGCGATTCATGAGGTCTCAAAGAGTCGGACACAACTGAGCAACTGAACTGAACTGAATGAACTATCAAAACTCCAATGCCATATTTCACAGAACTAAAAGAAACAGTTTTAAAATTTGTAAAGAACCACAAAAGGACCCATTTAGCCAAAATAATCCTGAGAAAGAAAAACAATGTTGGAGGTATTATTTGCTCTCATTTCAAACTATATTAAAAAGCTACAGTAAGCAAACTGTATGGTTCTGGCACAAAAACAGATTCACAGACCAACAGAACAGATTTGAGAGCCCAGAAATAAGGCACAAAGAACATACAAGGAAGAATATTAGTTTTTCAATAAATGGTGTGGGAAAATTAATAACTATACAGAAAAGAATGATACTAGTTCACTAACTTACAACATACGTAAAACTTAACTCACAGTGTTTAAAAGACTTGAATGTAAGATATAAAACCATGAAATTTTTTACAAGAAAACTTAAGCAGTACCTTCATTGACACTGGTATGAGCAATACTTTTGTGTATCTGACTCCAAAGTGAAGGGAAGCAAAAGCCAAAATAAACAAATGGGAATCCATCAAACAAAAAGCTTCACAACAACGGAAAACATCATCAAAATAAAAAGACAATTTACTGAGTGGGATAAGATATTTGTAAACCATATGTTTGTTAAGAGGTTAACATCCAAAACATATTAAAAAAAAAAAAAAACTCATATAATTCAATAGCAAAAATCAAACTGTCCAATGGAAAAAATGAGCAGAAGACAGGAAAAGACATTTTTTGAAAGACAAAGACAGTAAAAAGGCACATGAATAGATGTTCAACATCATTAATTATTAGGAAAATGCAAATCAATAGCGCTAAGAGGTATCACCTCTCACCTATTGCAAAGGCACTTTTTAAAAAGACAAGCAGAAACAAATGTTGGAGATGATGTAAAGAAAAAAGAACCCTCAAACACTGCTTGGTGGGACTAAAAGTTGGTGTGATATATCGCAGTTAGAATTGTGGTATGGATGGCAATCAGACTTGTAGTATACACACAGATGGCAAAAATTATAATGCTGTACACTGACACATATGATATTAATGATTATTATTTTAAAGAATATGATACTCAATGTATCACATCAAGGTGGGCCCTCAGTACCTATTCTTAACAAAATACTAATATCCATTCCAATTTTTAAAGTTTTCCACACACAACTTGCTTTCATTGCTAAATAATAAATGTTATATCTCTTTCCATACTAGAATACAAAGATAATTCTGATACTTTTGAACAGTTGCACAGAACTGTTTTATGAAGGCAGGGAGATTTCTTAAACCACAATTTTATTGGAGCACATAAATGATAATTTTTCAGTGAAAATCTTTTAAGTATATTCCTATACTATTTTCTGCAATAACTTTAGGATAAATTTGTAGAACTAGAAATACTCAAGGAATTTCAGCATTTGTAAGATTACATCAATTTATACATGCTGTTTTTCTGGAAGAGTAATATGTTCCCCTTCAAACAGTTGACAACAAAACCTATTATCAAAGTTTGATCAATAGCAATCTGATAACAGAATAGTCTTGCTATTATAAGTGGTTTTGATTGTACTTTCATTTGTTAATGGACCATTCACCTTCTTCAGCTATTAACTGCTTCTTCATGCTCATTGCCCATATTTGTACTAGATCTAATTCATTTTATTGTAAAAATTTCTCAGTGTAATAAGAGCATTAGCATTTATATGTCATAAGTATAAATTTCAGTTTGGTTCATTTCAGCCACTCAGTTGTGTCCGACTCTTTGTGACCCCATGGACTGCATCACGGCAGTCTTCCCGGTCCATCACCAACTCCCGCAACTTGTTCAAACTCATGTCCCTCGAGTCTGTGATGCCATCCAACCATCTCATCTTCTGTCCTCCCCTTCTCCTCCTGCCTTCAATCTTTCCCAGCATCAGGATATAAGTTTACTGTTCTCTGTTGTTTACTGTCACCAATTATATTTTTACTTCCTCTGGGTGTTCAGTTCTTTCCATAGAATTGTCAACATGTCATATAGTGAAATTTATCCAACTTTTTCATTTTTTTATACTTTTAATTTTATATACTTAGACCTTACCCAGTCTATGAGCATAGGCAATATCCACACATTTTATCTGTCATTCCATTTTTTAAAAAAAATTTCCTTTTTGACTCTTTTATTCATTTGTAATTTATTATGTTGCAATCTTTAGCCCATTGGCCCCAACAATTTCTTGAGTAGTGTTTCTTTCCTTCGCTAATTTTAATTACTTCTGCATAATATATTAAGGGCTTTGCAGGTGATACTAGTGGTAAAGAACCCACTTGCCATTGCAGGAGACATGAGAGATTCCTGGGTGGGGAAGATCCCCTGCCAGAGGGCATGGCAAACCACTCAAGTACCTTTGCCTGGAGAATCCCACAGACAGAGGACCTTGGCTGGCTACAGTCCATGGGTAGCACAGAGTCAGACAAGACTGAAGTGACCCAGCATTCATACAATATACTAAATATTCACGATGTAATTTAAAATAGAAACAAATATGGTATAAATGTTATGGTGTTCATAGTGTTGCATTCATCTGCATTTTTGAAATACAAGGAATATTTTACTTTCAGAAAAGCGAAGCTCCACATGAAACTTTTGCTAGGGGACCAAGAATTTAGAACTTTGCAAATAGCGAGAGCCATGCCATTTTTTAAAAGATTAGAAACACATGAGGAAAGACTATAAGCATAATTCTCAGACTTTAAAAGTTGTAAGTTCTACTCTCTCCAATGTATACAGAGAAATATCCTTTCCTTTTCTATATCCTTTTGGACGTCTGGATACAAAACAAGCTCGGTGGTTTCCTGTGCTGCACTATTAACACTGCTCATTCTTTCATATTTATCAAGCAAAGCTACTTAGAAGTATAGTAGATCTATGGCCCATGTTACTATCAGAGAGAGCAAAAGAGAAATATCAAATCCCCACTACAAAACAATGAAGCTGAGCATACCTAAATATTACTGGATAGTAACATCATTGCCTACCTGGTCGTGAATTCTGTGTGATTTTCTGATTCACTCTATTTATAGTCTATCTAGAGTCTTTCTCTTGAAGTTTAGAAAAGTTACACAATACACTCTTTATTTAAATGTAACATGGACAAACAAACAAACAAACAAACAAACTGAGAGGAAAAATGCAAAGCCCCTCTGACTTTCCAGAGAGAAATTTGGGGGATTAGGCACAAAAAATATATTTTATTCAGGCGGCATGACCCTTATCTCAATAAGCTGTGCATTAGACATGGAATTGGTGCTTTTCTAAGTGGATGAAAATCTCCAGCCCCAAAAGTTTATATGATTTTCTCATGCTTCTGCAGAAGCTAAGCCATAATTTCTGAGTTCATATCATGCATGCAACCATCAGTCTCTCTGTTTCCAGGCATAAATGGCAGCCTTATTTGTTTCTTTTTAGATGTAGTGCCCCTTGGAGAATGAATGTGTATATACACAAATCAGAAAAAAAGAGAGTATGACAGAATTCTAGAGGGCAATATTTAATTTTGTTTTAAAAATGAGCTCTCACCTATTTCTCATACTGAAAATGAAGCCTGTAATTTCCCAAAGGTGTGCAGTGGGAAATAGATAATATAAGGAAATTCATCAGTGGATTTTTCTCCTAAAATGAAAAATATGGACATGGAAGGAAAGATTGTTTCTGCTACTCCTGGCAGCATTTAGGGAAGCATGGAAAGAGGTCTTAATAGTAAGTCTGATCATAAACAAAGAAACTATTACAAATTCAATAAATTCATTTTTTTCTCAGGTTCAAGTGTGACAGAAAGATGGAAACACATAGATAATGAGTGAATCAAAGGGACAGTGGTTGTGTTTTCCCCCTCACCTCTCACCAAGGTGAACTCAATTTTATTCCTTAAGTAAAGAAAAGGGCATCAAAAAGCAAGAATGAAAAAAAAAAAAAAAGCAAACAACAGTAACTTTTGAAAGAACTCTGATTAGATATATTCTCTGTATCTTTATTTATTTATTTAGCTACTTCTGTCTAGATATGAGGATATTTATTATTTACCATTATTTTCCACTGTACCTTATAACCAGTAGTGAGTAGTATCCAAAAAATAAAAGAACAAATTAGATATGATTAAAAATAGCAAGTTAATACATGTGATTTCATTTAAAGAAAACATAACTAAAAGATCAACTCCTATGTTAATCTGGCTATCCTGCAGCCACTTGCCAGTATTTTTAATGTCTTTATCAACAGTCATTTACCTCATTCCTATTTTTTCTTAACGTTCTTCTTTGTAAGGAATCTGGATTTCTTTTCATCTTTAAAAATTTGAAGTTTCTCTCTAATGACAATATATAATAATTAAGTATGTGCAAAATAGGGAATCTGTATCTTGAAATGCCATGGCATATACATTCCATTTTACTGTTCTTGCAGTGAATTATGATTTTTCCACTTAAAAGTAATGAAAGTTACATAGCAACATTGAAAGCAGAAGAGATGCCTTAAGATAGTCTATCATCTAAGTCATTCTTCTACTCCTGCTGCAAATAAATCTGTCACATGGCTAAAATGCATCTCAAATATTAGATGAGTCATTCCACACATTAAGATCAGACAGATTCACCGAGCTGGGGATTCAGAGCAGGGAGAGGCAAAGCACCGACTGGGAGTTTGATGAACCAGACTGCAGTAGGTAAAGATATGGTGAAGGATGATTCAAACAAACACTTGCTCTGCAGATGACTGGGACTCCAAAATTCTATGAAAATCAGATCAAACACACTGTAAAGTTATGTAGGCTGCTATTTCCAAGAGTTATTTAACTCTTGGAAGACTGGAACATAGCTAAGAGTCATAAAGAACATAGCTAAGTCATTATAGCTTTAGTTTACCAATTTGGGCATTTGGAAAGAAAACATCATCGGATAATTCTACAAATTATTTTAAGGGTGAAGGGGTCTGATAAATACCATAACTTCATGAGGCATAGCACCTACTTTTACCACTTTTATTCAGTGAAGGGAAATTTCTTAAAATCAGAAGTAAGACTCAACATCCATCTTAATCTCAGTGTATTTTTGGATTCTCCCCTTTACGGCATAATAATAACTTTAGAATACACAGAATAGACCACCTGGCTGTCAAGAATGTACACAAAAGTAGCTCGATAATAATGTAAGAATTTCAATGTTAGAGAATTAACTGTATTTTCTTCCTGGAATTAAAAAATAAAGTCCTCTAACATATTGACTCTGAATCCTCGATAATCAGTTAGACTGGTTATCTAACTGATTAGATAATCCAAAATATTGATTAGATATATCAAATATATTGATTAAATAATCAATAACCCTGGATAATCAATTAAATGTTTTTTTAATTAAATATGAGTTTCTAAAAGGAACATAAATTCTTCTTACGTTGAATCCATGTCTTTTTGATTGATTCCAAAATTGGCTTAAATCTGGGAAGAGAGTCAGGCTTGAAGTCCTCTCACATCTGCTATTGTTGATCTTGCTGCTCGTGCTGTTACACGTTGTAGCTCATCAGGCAAAGCATACAAGCGTACAAGGCTATTGGCTCCAGCACTCAGCAAGTTGGACAGGTCATATGCATGGCCCAGTGAGAGACTACTGTGGTCTATTCTCCTTACTGCCTACCCTGGAACCCTTGATTCACCACAACATTAGTACACATTTGTTCATGGACTTGCTGACTTTGGTTTCCTAAGTCAGCAATATTCTATAAAAAATACTGGAGATATCTAATGCATTCAGTGGTTGAACCATCAAAAACACAAAAAAAGCTATCAAAGTTTAACATGACATAAATGAACTCAACACATAAACAGAAGGAAGGGGATTGGATATGAGATACAATTTTCTGCATTTGTTAGGAAATTTATAACTTAGATAAGTATTTCATGACTTTTGGTAACTTTCAAAAAAGTAAATCACTAATTTTGAAAGCATTTTATGTTGCAACTGAAGAGACAAGACATGTTCAATAGTTAAAGATGTTTTTCCCCAAAGCTATTTTTTCCCACAGGAATTTTTAATGTAGCAAAAGAATATCTGGATCTCATCAATGATAGTAATTTGATGAAAGGTGATCTCAGTGAATAATGAGCCTATACCTAAATGCAAAATGGAGTTTAAGACCATTCAACTTGAGCATTTCTGATGTATTCAGTTTTATTCCCATTCCTGGTAAAAATGGGTCTAGGGCTCATTTTGCTATTTTTGACAACATACTTTTATTTGATAACATTTCAAGTCACTTGTGTACAACAACACAAAAATAGAAACCACTCAATTGTAAATGAAGACTTCCGAGCTGCTATTTAATAAAAATATCTTATCTCTCTAAAACTAGAACAAGATAATTATAGTGATAACATAGCTTTTGTGTTTTTAAAGATTCATAATAAAACATACTCATGTTAAAAATTAACAGAGTACAAAAGAAAGGGAGGGGTAATACAGAAGTGAGAAAGTGGGTGTACAACCTACTGGGTGTAAGATAGACTCAAGGATATATTGGACAACATCAGGAATATAGTCAGTACTTTGTAATAACTGAATGGAGGTGTGTATGCTCCGTCACTTCAGTCGTGTCCAACTCTGTGTGACGCTATGGGCTGTAGCCCACCAGGCTCCTCTGTCCCTGGGATTCCCAAGGCGAGAACATTGAAGTCGGCTGCCACGCCCCAGGGGACCTTCCCAACCTGAACTCATGTCTGCCTGCATCTCCTGTAATACAGGAGGGTTCTTTACCCACTGAGCCACCTGGGAAGACCAACTGAATGAAAGTTAGCCTTTAAAAATTGGATTAAACATTAAAGAGTCCAAAATGAAATACAGTAAAATATTAGTCTTATGGGAGTTCCACTTCCCACAGATACACTTGCTCTGTGTATGTGTGTGTGTGTGTGTGGGCGGGTATTTTTTCACATAATTACACGAGTAGAGAATTAACTAAAGAAAAAGAGCAAATAGTGTACGTGAAAACACCTCTTTCACAACTACATACAAGAAATAGACACAATTTTTACCTATTAGAGAATGCATATTAAATTCGACAATAATAGGAAGAATGCAGGGAAGCAGAAACTCCTACGGCTATTTCAAGAGTTAATAGTGTGGCACTAGCAATATTTTAAGCACAGGCAATCTGACCAGTTTCTTTTTCCTTAATGACTTGCAAGTGACCACTATCTAAAATAAGTGACTGATATTTGTGTAGGTTTCTGGGTGTCAGTTTTTTTCCAATTTATAATCTGTCTTTCTACTGTGTCTTCAATATTGATTTTGCAGATAAGTTTCAACTTTTATCACTTTATGCCATCAAATTAATTGGTTCTCCTTTAAGTCTTAGTTTTTGTCTAGCTTTAAAAGGGTTTCTTTCATAAAAAGGAAAGGCTTACTTTTGATTTATTTCTGCTGTTTTATGTGTGTTTTTATTTACTGGTTTGTTTCAATTTTTAACTATAAAATATTAATCATAAACTAAAATATAAAGACTTGTAAAATATTATACATATGATTTTTACAAAGGTTAATGTTTTGCTGTTTTAGCTTTATGTATTTTTTCTTTAACTATTTTAAGTTAAAAATATCATATTTTACCCATTTTATGGAAATACTCCGGTATGTATACCTAGAAAACATAAGCACAGATACTGCTTTATAAGAATTTCAAACATTCTAGTATAGGTCACTTTTCTTTCTTTCTTCATTTTTATACAATTTTTAAAGGTTAGTTTCCACTTACAGTTATTACAAAATATCATCTACATTCCTCATGTTGTACAGTACATCCTTGAGCCTATTATACACTATTTATCATTCTCTGTCTGACTTATCTCTTGCATAATGTCCTCCAAGTCCATCTGTGAGGGTACAAATGGCAAAATATCATTCGTCTTTATTGGTTAATAGTATTCCATTGTATGCTTGTGTGTACATATATGTATACTATAGCCTCTTTATACATTTATCTGTTTACAGACACTGAAGCTGTTTCCATGCCTTAGCAAAGTAAATAATACTGCTATGAACACTGGGGTTCATGTGTCTTTTAAATTAGTGTTATTATTATTATTTTTTGATATACGGCCAGGAGAGAGATTTCTGGGATATTGTGGTAGCAGTAGTTTTCGTTTTTGAGAAACCTCCATAATGGTTTCACCATTGTTTTCCATAATGGTTGCACCAATTTCTATCCTCACCCACAGTGTAAAAGGTTCCCTTTTCTCAACACCCTTGCCAACATTTGTTGTTTGTAGAAGACTATTTAAGTGAATTATCAAAACTGGTTTAGAAAGATTTCTACAAGAAAAAAATAAGAGATTAAAAAAACTACCGCAATTTTTAATAGATGATTTGAAAGGTAAGCCTTTTGAAATCCAAAGCAATTGGCCCACAATATACTTATATTTTCTGACCTAGTTTAACAATGAAGGATGTATGTTTTTTGAGAAATAAACACTTTTGGGAGGTTAACAATTTTGAGATATTAACTGTTTTGCAATAACCAGATTCAGTCTGGCTAATTAATGTTTTTATGTGATAAAAGAAAAAAAACTTGTGCAGACCTCCTGGCTATCTGTCTCTTTCCCATTAAGTATACACCAATGGCAGAGACTCTGAAGAGTTGTTGAGCATATATCATGAGAAGGACTGTCATAAGCAGCCAAATTCATAATAATTAATGGAAGTAATTGATTGACTCCTAAATTACCACCTTCAACACTGAAGTATTATTCAAGTGTGAAATTAAAAGAAAAAAAGTTTCTAAGTCACAATGCAGTAGTGATATATATGTGTATATATATATATGTGTGTGTGTGTGTGTGTGTGTATGTATATATATTTCTAAAAGAAACCTATTAAGTGTTAATGATTTTAAATGGTCCTAAAAGAGCTAAAATGCAATTCAGATACAACATTTAAAGTACTGATAGATTCCCCTTTTTCCCTACTGACATCAGACTCATATACACTTCAAATTCACATTTTTAGAACTCATTTTCAGCACAATCTGTTATTTATTTTACCCCATATTTACGATACCCCAAAATGGTAGCCTAATGTACACTGGAAAATATAACAAATTGGACTCACTGCTTTTGCCTATATGCATTTTCTTCTCTTTTTTCTTTATGTCAATAATCTTTCCAATCAACTTTTATTCAGAATTAAGACCCAGTAGGGGGCTGGCATGTTAAAATTATTTCTCATGGAACTCTTACTAAAGTTGTCATTTTTTAAATTTTAAAAATACAATATTCAATGTATATGTTTTAATCTTTGATCACTTTCATTACATATTATATTATCACAATCTATTATATTATATATATAAATGTACATTCATCAAAGAAAGAGGTGAAAAAATAAAATTATAAAGTGGGACAAATATACATATATATTATATATAATATATATACATAATACAAACAACAAATTCTTCACATATCATGGCTTAAAGAAAGAGACAAATAATTTTAGGCCTAAAGCTAAATGGTGATGTCTCTTCATAATAAGGGTTTTACATGTAATTCAAAAAGAAATGGGAGAATGGCATTGAAACATATATAATATCACATATGAAATGAATCGCCAGTCCAGGTTCAATGCATGATACTGGATGCTTGGGGCTGGTGCACTGGGATGCAGAGGGACGGTACAGGGAGGGAGGAGGGAGAGGGGTTCAGGATGGGGAACACGTGTATACCTGTGGCAGATTCATGTTGATGTATGGCAAAACCAACACAATATTGTAAAGTAATTAGCCTCCAATTAAAATAAATTAATTTATATTAAAAAAAAAAAACAGAACGAAAAAAGAAATGGGAGAAAAGTCCACTGACTGATAACAGTAAATATCATAAAAAGTGATATTTTACCATTACTTTACCCTTTATTCACTGATTAGGATAGATAATGGTTTGTGATGTCAGAGAAACAAGGCAGAAAAATGAGAAGTATAATAACTGAAAAATATCCTCCTCTTAAAGAATGCCAGATATGCCTCATCCATGCAGCCTAAATATTTTGGTTTGTTATTTTTTAAATTTCAAACTCTATTTAAATTTTATTTCAAACACAAAAATATTAAAATATTGTCAATGTACTTCAACAATTTGACTCTCTAACTTGTAAGCATTTGAATCTAACTTGAACTTGATAAAATCTTTCCTGCTGCTGCTGCTAAGTCGCTTCAGTCGTGTCCGACTCTCTGTGACCCCATAGACGGCAGCCCACCAGGCTCCGCCATCCCTGGGATTCTCCAGGCAAGAACACTGGAGTGGGTTGCCATTTCCTTCTCCAATGCATGAAAGTGAAAAGTGAAAGTGAAGTCACTGAGTCGTGTCCAACTCTCAGCTACCCCATGAACTGCAGCACACCAGGCTCCGCCATCCCTGGGATTCTCCAGGCAAGAGTACTGGAGTGGGGTGCCATTGCCCTCTGCTAAAATCTTTCCTAGGATCTATCAATCCCACACCAAAAATAAGTTACCTTAGTTTCAGTAAGTTTGGACAAGAAATTTATATTCAAATTAGAATATAATATCCAGTCATAACATTTCAAATATTAACACAAAGTCTCAAACATATAAATGTATCTTCTTCTGGATTTAGAGCAGAAAATAGTTCAATCCTAGTGATTACTTTAAAAATATATTATACTACATATAGTGCTTTGCAAAGTATATTGAATACAGCGCCAGTTCTATCACATCAGAGGCTACTGTAACACAATATCAGGGAGTATTAGGGTAAAAATAATTAGGGGATAATTTAAGCTGATATCGTTATTGCCAAACATCTCTGAACCTTGATGTTATAATTTCAAAATGGCAAAATGGTATACCACATTGCAAACATATTGACCATAGATTCACTTTGCTTCAAGAAGAATCTTGCAGAAACAGTATTTTAAAGCACAAATTTTGGCAGACACTGAAATCTTTTGTTAAGAATTTTTAATAAATATTAGGTAATATTTTAAATAAATACCTGCAGCCTAATACATTTTAATTTTGTATTTGTGATTTAATATGAACAGGGGCCTAGGGAAGACTGCTTAGCATAAAAATGAGTAGTCAAAGGGGACAGATTTCTATTTTTAATTTTCATTCTATATTATTATGTGTGTAGGTTTTCAGTGAATAACTTAAACCATTCTTCATATCCTAGGAAGTGAAGTCGCTCAGTCGTGTCTGATTCTTTGCGACACCATGGACTGTAGCCTGCCAGGCTCCTCCGTCCATGGGATTTTCCAGGCAAGAGTACTGGAGTGGGGTGCCATTTCCTTCTCCAGAGGATCTTCCTGATCCAGGGATCGAACCCAGGTCTCCCGCACTATAGGCAGAGGCTTTACCATCTGAGCCACTAGGGAAGTCCTAATAATATCCTAACACACTATGAAAATTAATGATATGACATAAGTGACTTTTGAGAATGTCAGATAAACATGGTCTTATTTGAGTATTATCAGAGATGTTTCTCAGGAAGAAGTGAAGTTTTTCATAGACACTGATTTTCTAGAGTCAGTATATGTTCAAAGTATCTTATTGACCCACTGCAAGAAATAATGTATTTAATTTAATGCAGGTACTTGGCAGTGATTTTTAATTGCTTCTATTCAATGGCACATTTGCAGAATAACTGGCTGGCAATAAATATACTATTCACAAAAATGAGTGAGAGATGGAACTGAAAAATCAAACCTATTTCTTTGGTTTAAGGTCTATCTGGGAGGTCACTACCTCTCAAACTTAAATGCATATAATGATTCCCCTGGGGTCTTTTTAAAATCATTTCCTGGACCTTACTTTCTCCAGAAAATCTACCCAGTAGGTCTGACACTGGCCCATGAAACTGATTTTTCCCAAATGCTCCAGGTCACTCTAAAACTTTTGACCCAAGGCCACGCCTTGTCAAATATGGGATTAGGTGAATCTCACAGACTTGCCTGATCACTTCCTTCTACTACTGAAATGGCTGCATTTTCTCAGTTGACCAGATTTTAGTAGTATTGGTATTATAATTTTGTCTCAAGGCAGATTCATCAAAGAATAAAGAACAGTACTCATACTTTTTCTAGAAATAGAAAACATTTCAATAATACTAGAAGTTAAAAAGAAATAAAATGCATCATAAATGTGCCATATTATTTACTGATGACCGACACACTGAGACATTAGGCCAGGGACATTTTCCTTCTCCAGTATGCTTCTCAAGAAAACAGAACTTCGAACTGTAGTCTCAACAACAAGTTACAATCTATTGTCGCATTTAGTTACACATATTCATTCAACAGCTATTAGATATCACTGACTCAATGGAAATGAGTTTGAGCAAGCTCTGGGAGATGGTGAAGGACTGGGAAGACCGGTGTGCTGTAGTCCACAGGGTCGCAAAGACTCAGACACAATTGAGTGACTGAACAACAACATGCTTCATGCTGGATACAAATATTCAGATAAAACATATACACCTTCAAGTTATTTATGTCAATTGACTCAAGGTTCCATGTCTGCTCTATATTCAGGCACTCTAAAATCAGGTAAGTGATGACTGATGAAATTTTTATATAATTAACATATATATAATAATTTAATCTACATTTGCCTATATAGTTTTGATTTTTCAGCTTTAATAAGCTATTTTTATGTTTAATTCTTAGAGAAATACTAATGTTTCAGTATTGTTCTTCTCTTTACAATTATTGACCATTTTTGTTCAGGAATCTGCCTAAAAGTCACTAAATTGCCCTTTTTTCCAACTGAGCTATAAAGCCAGATCTTGATTTCAGCAGCAACGGTGTTATTGTGTATGCTACATGCCTTTCACTAAGGCAGTGTAGGCCTGATTTTTACGTTTTGAATTAGAAATCAGTATTTAAAGAAGACCTATTAACTTCTAAGAAATAGGAAATTCCATGGATAATAGACTGCTGTAACCATTATAATATCGTATTTATCCACAATTAAATTCACATATCTTGACATTTTATATATACATGATTATTTATAGGTAGACAGATATAAAGGGACAGACTGACATAATAGAAGCTATTTTAATGTTGTCAGCCTATATTTTGCACGTGTTTCAATAAGGAGCTTGAGTTATTTGTGTAGAATTTTTCTCACCTTCGTAGATACACTTACTCGCTAACTTCCATGAAATTATTAATTACAGCTTTGAATTGTAATTAATTAAAAATTTAAAAAGTATACTTAAACACATGCAAACATAGTATATGTAAACATACATACATATGTGTGTATGTGTGTATGTATTTGTAAACTCAGAATTTATCTATTTAAGATGCTTTCTTCATTCATTAACCATTCATCACAGACTATTGACTCTGGGTAAGGAAATGTACAAGAAAAATGGTGGCAATAGGAAATATCACTTACTTGATTAGAGTCATTCAATTCTTTTTCAGGAATGCATTTCAAATACCTAAACCAATCAAACAAATTTTCTAATCTGTGTGTTTCAAGAAGGCTTTATGAGTTTTCTCAATTACTATCCAATAACACAGAGTTTCTATAGCAACTGTGTTAAGAACACAGCACTTGTGTTCCAGCACTTGAAAAAAAGAGAAATGCTCCATAGGTACTCAAATACAGTTTAGAAATTAGATAATAACCTGTCTTTCAGTGAGTAGCATACTACAACATACACACAAGAAGAACTTCATATTGTCTTTCCTGGAGAATGATTATAACTATACTTATATCTACACTTATGTCTATATACAAATACATTTTCAAAGAAATTAGCTAGAGAAGTTGTACCTTATGGAAAACTGTATTTATTACTAAATAAGTGACTGCTGTTCTTCATCCCAAGTATCCCCACTGTTATTTACCTTTATGTAGAAGACAAGAATATTGAATTCACTTGTTTGGGTTTGTAAAGAAAATCTAGAGATATTTTAGATTTACAATAAAATTCAGAGGAAGATATAGAGAGTTTCCATATACCCACTGACCTGACACATGAATGTGCTGTACTGGGCTTAGTCATTCAGTCATGTCTGACTCTTTGTGACCCCATGGACTGTAGCTCACCAGGCTCCTCCGTCCATGGGATTCTCCAGGCAAGAATACTGGAGTGGGCTGCCATGCCCTCCTCCAGGGGATCTTCCCAACCCAGGGACTGAACCCAGGTCTCCCACATTGCAAGTGGATTATTTATCGTCTGAGTCAAGAATATTGGAGTGGGTAGCCTATCCCTTCTCCAGGGAATCTTCCGAACCCAGGAATCAAACTGGTGTTTCCTGCATGGTAGGCGGATTCTTTGACACACCATAATCACCCAAAGTGGATAATTCACATTACCATTCACTCTTGGTGTGGTATATTCTATGAGTTTGAACAAATGTATAATGACATATATACCATCATCATCATATTATTATAGGGTATTTTCATTGCTCTAAACATCTTCTGTTATCTGTCTATTCGTCTGCCAACCACCACTAAGTCCAGCAACCACTGTTTTTTTGTTTGTTTGTTTGTTTTACTGTCTATAAGGTTTTGCCTTTTCCAGAATGTCATACAGTTGGAAACATACAATATATAGCCTTTTCACATTGGCTTCTCTCATTTAGTAATATGCATTCAAGTTTCTTTCATGTCTTTTCATGCCTTTTTTTTAAGCTCATTTATTTTCCATGCTGAATAACATTCCATTTCCTGATATACCACGGTTTATTTATCCATTCACCTAGTGAAGGATGTGTTGTTTGCTTCCTAGCTTTGGAAATCATGAATAAAGTTGCTAATAAATAACTATGTTCAGGTTTTTGTGTGGACACATTTTCAACTCCTTTGGGTAAATACCAAGGAGTATGATTGCTGGATCCCATGGTAAGATTACACTTAGCTAAAGAAACTGTCAAACCATCTTCCAGAACAACTGTAACATTTTGCATTCCCATCAGTTAATAAGCAAGACAATTTCTATTGCTTCACATTCTCACCAGCATTTGGTGTTGTTAGTGTTCTGGATTTTGATCTTTCTAATTAGTGGTATTTCACTGTTTTACTTTGCATTTTCCTATTAATATAGGACATGGAAGATTCTGTCATATGTTTGTTTGTCATTTGTATATTTTCCTTGGTGAGTTGTATATTAAAGTCTTTGTCCTATCTAGTCATCAGGTTGTTGACTTTTTTTTAATTGCTGACTTTTACTATTTTTCTTTGCACATTGTGTATAGTAATAGTCTTTGATCAGATATTTTGAAATATTTTGAAAATATTTTCTCCTAGTCAGTAGCTTGTGTTCTCATCATCTTGAAAACATAGCAATTTGTAGGGGGGAATGAAAGTGTTTAACTTACAGAAGACCAGCTTATCAATTATTTCTTTCACAGATTATGCCGTTGGTGCTGTATGTAAAAAGTCATCATCATATCCAAGGCCATCTAGGTTTTCCCCCATGTTATCTACTAGGCATTTTATAGTTCTGATATCTAACTTTAGTGTGTGAACAATTTTCAGTCAATTTTTGTATGGGTCTGCAACACATTAAAATTTATAGACACAACAATAAAAAATTCATCCTTTCACACTAGATAGTTTGGAAGAACTGCTATAGTCTACTCAATTCAGTTCAGTTCAGTTCAGTTCAGTCGCTCAGTTGTGTCTGACTCTTTGAGACCCCCATGGACTGCAGCATGCCAGGCCTCCCTGTCCATCACTAACTCCAAGAGTTTACTCAAATTCATATCCATTGAGTCAGTGATGCTATCCAACCATCTCATCCTCTGTTGTCCCCTTCTCTTCCTGCCTTCAATCCTTCCCATCATCAGGGACTTTTCAAATGAGTCAGCTCTTTGCATCATGTGGCCAAAGTATTGGAATTTTGGCTTCAACATCACTGTTTCCAATGAACACTCAAGGCTGATTTCCCTTAGTATTGACTGATTGGATCTCTTGGCAGTCCAAGGGACTCTCATGAGTCTACTCCAACACCACAGTTCAAAAGCATCAATTCTTCGGCACTCAGCTTTCTTTATAGTCCAACTCTCACATCCATAAGTGACTACTGGAAAAACCATAGCCTTGACTAGATGGACCTTTGTTGGCAAAGTAATGTCTCTGCTTTTTAATATGCTGTCTAGGTTGGTCATAACTTTTCATCCAAGGAGCAAGCATCTTTTTTTTTTTTTTTTAATTGGCTTTGTCCATCTCACAAAGCCTCCAAAAATTATGAGCCACATAGCCTCTATTTCCCCAGAGGCTTAACTGCATTTCATGGCTGCAGTCACCATCTGCAGTGATTTTGGAGCCCAAAAAGTAAAGTCTCTCACTATTTCCACTGTTTCTCCATCTATTTGACATGAAGTGATGGGACCAGATGCCATGATCTTCGTTTTCTGAATGTTGAGCTTTAAGCCAACTTTTTCACTCTCCTCTTTCACTTTCATCAGGAGGTTCTTTAGTCCTTCTTCAATTTCTGCCATAAGGGTGATGTCATCTGTATATCTGAGGTTATTGATATTTCTCCCAGCAATCTTGATTCCAGCTTGTGCTTCTTCCAGTCCAGCGTTTCTCATGATGTACTCTGCATATAAGTTAAATAAGCACAGTGACAATATACAGCCTTGACGTACTCTTTTCCCTATTTGGAACCAGTCTGTTCTTCCCTGTCCAGTCCTAACTGTTGGTTTCTGACATGGATGTAGATCTCTCAGGAGGCAAGTCAGGTGGTCTAGTATTCCCATTTCTTTCAGAATTTTCCACAGTTTGCTGTGATGCACACAGTCAAAGGCTTTGACATAGTCATTAAAGCAGAAATAGATGTTTTTTTTGGAACTCATTATAGACTAATACTTGGCACTAATCCCATTTTCCCCTCTTTCTATTCAAGGCCCTTTTGTTTAAGTAATTTGGAAGACTTCATAAATTACCTATTCATTGCAGTCACTGTCAGTGTTGCAGTCTCGCCTGTTTGTCTGTTGACGCCTTTATTTGACCACTTTCCCCATCCCATCACCACACATGCTAATGACCCCTAGTAGAGGAATGAAGATCTCTTTGTTTTGATGATCTAGATAAGTAAAGTTGAATTATGTTCTCAAGTATCTCTAACAGATGTTTTGTCTGTCTACCATTCCTACAATTCTTTCTGCAGCCTCATTTTCCTGGACTCTGATTGGTATGCATGAAGGCAGATGAGCTATCTACTTAACGGCTTCACTCATTTTGCCCATGCAGTTTTGGCTTCCACACTCTTTTCTTCATTGTTTATCTTCACTGTCTTTCACTCTCCCTGATCAACTCAATGATCATATATATAATTATTAATGAACATTGTTGTTAAAAACTAAATTATAACGATTTTAAATATTTTATACCTAGTTTGAATTCAATGTCAGTGAGTACTGAATACTAGCTTTGAAAACTGAAATACATATACTCAGAAATCTGTCTGCTGAAAAAATATATTCAAGGCATTTGAAAGCTTCAAATTTTATTAAAGTGAAATATAATTTAACTGTAAGGGCAACTTAATACTTTCATCTTATTTTATTTCAAATATTTGACATTGTCATAAACTCAAATGAAGGTATCAAACCTATGATTGTGTACTGAAGATCTCACATATCTACTGACTTTTCTAAGTTTTTTTAGGTTAGAATCAAAACTCTAAGGATCTAGATCATTCTAAATACACTCTAATGAGGTAAAAGAAAAAAGAAGTCTACTAGCTTGTCAGCATTTCAGAACTGTAACTCACAGAGATCCATATGACTATATACTATGTCAGACTTTAATTATAAAATACCTCTTAAATATTTTAATTTGCAGTTTGCATTAACTAATTCATAGAAATTTAAAACTTGGGAGAAAAATGTAGATCTTAAAGTATACCCATGATAATACAGTAACTTTTTAAGCAAAGGCACTGGGTCATCTAGGACTCTAGATAAAGAATTGGAAACCAGCAAACTGTTAAAAGTGTTACCACCGCAAGGTAGGATTTCAATATATACAAGGTCTTTAATGACTACCTACACTATTGGACTTTCCAGCCGTATTCATATACAGAGATCAAGTATATTCCCATGGCATCACATCAAAAATAAAAAATGTATATAATTGATATAATGTATATAATTGCACTCAATATGCCAGCAAATATAGAAAACTCAGCAAAGGCCACAGGACTGGAAAAAGTGAGTTTACATTCCAGTCCCTAAGAAAGGAAATGCCAAAAATGCTCAAGCTACCACACAATTGCACTTTTCTCACATGCTAGTAAAGTAATGCTCAAAATTCGCCAAGCCAGGCTTCAATAGTATGTGAACAGTGAACTTCCAGATATTCAAGCTGATTTTAGAAAAGGCAGAGGAACCAGAGATCAAATTGCCAACATCCGCTGGATCATCGAAAAAGCAAGAGAGTTCCAGAAAAACATCTATTTCTGCTTTATTGACTATGTCAAAGCCTTTGACGATGTGGATCACAATAAACGGTGGAAAATTCTGAAAGAGATGGGATACCAGACCACCTGAACTGCCTCTTAAGAAATCTGTATGCAGGTCAGGAAGCAACAGTTCAAACTGGACATGGAACAACAGACTGGTTCCAAATAGGAAAAGGAGTCCATCAAGGCTGTATACTGTCACCCTGATTATTTAACTTATATGCAGAGTACATCATGAGAAACGCTGGGCTGGAAGAAGCACAAGCTGGAATCAAGATTGCCAGGAGAAATATCAATAACCTCAGATATGCAGGAAGAAGGAAATGGCAACCCACTCCAGCACTCTTGCCTAGAAAATTTCATGGACAGAGGAGCCTAGTAGGCTACAGTCCATGGGGTCACGAAGAGTCAGACATGACTGAGCAACTTCACTTTCTTTTTTCACTTCCATGCATTGGAGAAGGAAATGGCAACCAACTCCAGTATTCTTGTGGGAGAATCCCAGGGACAGTGGAGCCTGGTGGACTGCCGTCTATGGGGTCACAAAGAGTCGAATACAACTGATGCAACTGAGCACCAGCAGCAGCAGCAGCAGCAGATATGCAGGTGACATCACCCCTATGGCAGAAAGAGAAGAAAAACTAAAGAGCCTCTTGATGAAAATAAAAAAAGAGAGTGAAAATTTTGGCTTAAAGCTCAACATTAAGAAAACTAAGATCCTGGCATCTGGTCCCATCATTTCATGGCAAATAGATGGGGGAGACAGTGGAGACAGTGGTTGAGTTTATTTTTTGGGCTCCAAAATCACTGCAGATGGTGAGTACAGCCATGAAATTAAAGCTTACTCCTTGGAAGGAAAGTCATGATCAACCTAGACAGCATATTAAAAAGCAGAGACATTACTTTGCAAACAAAGGTCCATCTAGTCAAGGCTATGATTTTTCCAGTAGTCATGTATGCATGTTAGAGTTGGACTGTGAAGAAAGCTGAGCACAGAAGAATTGATACTTCTGAACTGTGGTGTTGGAGAAGACTGTTGAGAGTCCCTTGGACTGCAAGGAGATCCAATCAGTCCATCCTAAAGGATATTGGGCGTGGTGTTCATTGGAAGGACTGATGCTAAAGCTGAAACTCCAATACTTTGGCCACCTGATGTGAAGAGCTGACTCATTTGAAAAGACTCTGATGCTGGGAAAGGTTGAGGGCAGGAGGAGAAGGGGACAACAGAGGATGAGATGATTGTATGACATCATTGACCCAATGGACATGAGTTTGGGTGAACTCCAAGAGTTGGTGATGGACAGGGAGGCCTGGTTTGCTGTGGTTCATGGAGTCTCAAAGAGTTGGACACAACTGAGCCTCTTCTTTTTCAAAAGAGTTGCTGTCTAAGCTTTGCTGAGTAGCACTATGAGATTTCTGTACCTGAATATCTTCCCTCTTTTCAATGCAACTTCTTATGTTTAGGGTCACGTAAATGTTCAATGTGCCAAAAGGAAAAACCAATTTAAAAAAATCTGATCCTGTGCTATTCTCAGAAAAATTTTTGCTTTATGATTTAATCATAAAAACATTTTCATTCTTTTTACAGACTAATAAAATTAACTGAAGTTGGGCCACCAAAATCAACTTTCAGTTCAGTTCAGTTCAGTTCAGTCGCTCAGTCTTGTCCGACTTTCAACGACCCCATGAATCGCAACACGCCAGGCCACCCTGTCCATCACCAATTCATGGAAACTTTGCATAACACAAATTATCAGTGTTTGATCATGTATACTGATCACTTGGAGGAAGGTCAAATATCTTGTTAGGCAATGGTGTTGAGCTGTGGTAAGGCCTCATAAATTCTCATCCAGCCCTGTGTTTAGATTGTACTCATGATACTGAAAATATCGGCACCTGGGCTGGTTAATGTCCTCTTATCTTATTTGTATTTACTTAGCTGGTAATTTTGAATTCTTCCTCAAACTTTGAGAAATATTTGCTTTCCCTGAATAACAGTCAAATGTTTTTCTTTTTCGTGGGTATATATTTTTCCTATTCTTTCTTCCCACGACTTCAACATTTTCAAGTAACTGAGCTGTCAAAATGATGGGACTTTTCACAGAATACTTCTAATATGGAGACCATCATGTATAAAAATCAACTTCTATCTCTACCCCTAATCTTTGATTTTTTTCCATTGAGATTTCTTTGTTTAATTAACCTCTCAAATAACATATTTATGTATCTATAACTTCTCATTTTAGATATGGAAGTTTTTAAAAAGAAGTATAACAGGACTGGAATGGGTCAGTTTTCATTCCAATCCCAAAGAAAGGCAATGCCAAAGAATGCTCAAACTACCATACAATTACACTCATGTCACACGCTAGTAAAGTAATGCTCAAAATTCTCCAAGCCAGGCTTCAAGAATACATGAACCGTGAGCTTCCAGATGTTCAAGCTGGTTTTAGAAAAGGCAGAGGAACCAGAGATCAAATTGCCAAAATCCACTGGATCATCGAAAAAGCGAGAGTTCCAGAAAAACATCTATTTCTGCTTTATTGATTATGCCAAAGCCTTTGATGATGTGGATCAGAATAAACAGGAAAATTCTGAAAGAGGGGAATACCAGACCACCTGACCTGCCTCTTGAGAAACCTATATGTAAGCCCAGAAGCAACAGTTCAAACTGGACATGGAACAACAGACTGGTTCCAAATAGGAAGAGGAGTATGTGAAGGATATATATTGACACCCTGCTTACTTAACTTATATGCAGAGTACCTCATGAGAAACATTGGGCTGGAAGAAGCACAAGCTGGAATCAAGATTGCAGGGAGAATATCAATAACCTCAGATATGCAGGTGACACCACCCTTATGGGAGAAAGTGAAGAGGAACTAAAAAGCCTCTTGATGAAAGTGAAAGAGGAGAGTGAAAAAGTTGGCTTAAGGCTCAACATTCAGAAAACTAAGATCATGGCATCTGATCCCATCAGTTCATGGCAAAAAGATGGGGAAACAGTGGAAACAGTGTCAGACTATTTTTAGGGGCTCCAAAATCACTGAAGACGTGACTGCAGCCATGAAATTAAAAGATGCTTGTTCCTTGTGAGGAAAACTATGACCAACCTAGACAGCATATTAAAAAGCAGAGACATCACTTTGTCAACAAAGGTCCATCTAGTCAAAGCTACGGTTTTTCCAGTAGTCATGTATGGATATGAGATTTGGACCATAAAGAAAGCTGAGCACCGAAGAGTTGATGCTTTGAACCGTGGTGTTCGAAAAGACTCTTGAGAGTCCCTTGGACTGCAAGGAGATCCAACCAGTCCATCCTAAAAGAAATCAGTCCTGAATGTTCATTGGAAGGACTGATGCTGAAGCTGAAACTCCAATACTTTTTTCTCCTGATGTGAAGAACTGACTCATTTGAGAAGACCCTGATGTTGGGAAAGATTAAAGGCAAGAGGAGAAGATGACGACAGAGGATGAGATGGTTGTATGACATCACTGACTCAATGGACATGAGTTTGAGCAAGCTTTGGGTGTTGGTGATGGACAGGTAGGACTGGTGTGCTGCAGTCCATGGGGTTTCAAAGAGTTTAACACAACTGAGCAACTGAAGTGAACTGAAACTACATTTGAAGACTCTGAGGTCACAATTTAAAGTCTAAGGCCTTTGACTTCTTACAATCTATATGGTGTAATTTTTTCATTTCTGATATTTCCTGTTACATATTCAATTTAGTACATAATAAAACTACAGTTTTCATGGTGTATCATGTGTCTTCTGAATTTTTAGTTGCATTTCCATAGTGTATATGATTCATGACTAAGGCGGAGGAAAATTGTTATTATGAAAATTGATGCCTATGGCAATTTTCTATATTTCCTCCCTGGGTCCTCATTCTGCAAATTATTTGCAAATATTTAACTCACGTTATTGGAACCAAACTTGGTATTTGAACATGATTGTCCGAATTAAACCAAGTATTTTCTTGTGAGCTTTCTGAAAAAGTGCAATAACATGTTGAGGAGAACAACATAACCCTGAAGTGCCCAGCCCTCTAGAACACACACTCATTTTAAATGAATTTCTATTGGAAATTTAGAAGCATTTCCTTAAATACCAAACCATAGTGGAATAGCACACTCTCTTATAAAAATCGTTATGTGGTTAGGTATTTTACTAAATAGCACGGCACATAGTTTGATACAAAATACGGTCCATCTGTTTAATGGATTTATGATACACTTGAGAGTTTAGCAGTTTAGCTAAACCATATCATGTTTATGCTAAGTTTCAAGTTAACCTTTTAAATAGTAAGAGAGCAAGGAAGATGGAAGCAAAAATCACTGCCAGGCTCAAGACATTGTCAGGAAGTCATCAAAGAACAACAAAAGATTAAAGATTATAAGCTCAAATGCCCATGGGAATCAATCCACAGCTTAAGCGGAAGCAGCATTCTTGAATAAGTGAAGTACATGCCTATGTCCTAACATGGAAAGGGCCTCTCAGTTTGAGAGGATTCTGCATGAAAGGTGACCGAGAGATAGCAGATATCCCATTTTTTATGAGAATCAGAAAATCTCAATTCTGCATTAAAGATGCAGATTCTAAAAAGTTAAAAGCAATTTTGATATCTTTAACACTGGACAGGACAGGAAGAAACCATTCCACAGTTTTAAATCTACCACTGCTACTAATGTGAAACATCTGATTTAAATATACAGCTATTAAGAGCAGAGTAGAAATTACTGTTTCAAATACTTTCAGTCAGTAGAAGTATCATAAGCTTAGATAAGGAGAATATTGAATATCTGGAGGAAAAAAATACCAATTTGGCTAGATAGCTGCTTTGATGAAAATACAAATATATTTTAAGTTTAATTGTGAGAATGGGGAATGCAGTCCTATATTTTTATTGATTTCTGGGCCAAACAGAACTGATAAAGGTGGGAGTGGCTAAGAGCTGAAATAATATTTTCTAAAAATTTAGTTTAGAAATAAATATGAGATTGCCAAAGAATTTTATAACTGGTATGTGCTCCAACTATGCACAAAGTAAATTTAGTTTAAAAAAATAAACACATTTTCTGTTTATTCTACTTGAAATCCATTGGTTAATACTATGTTGCAGAGAACCTTATTAAAGATATGTAAATAAAACTTTTCAGAAGGATCAATTACATGTTTCTGATCTTACCTGTATGTCATGGTGATGAATGTGGTTATCCATCCAACTACTTGTACGACCATCATGTTTTTTAACAAAGTTCTCTTTGGTTTCCAAGTTAATTTTTGCAGACAAACTTCCTTTGTTGTTTTTCAAGATGGCACACTCTAACTATAAAAATATTTTACCTTAAAAATTCTTAGAGAGTTTTTTAGCATTCTTTTGGCATTTGGCTGAAAGAAATAATAAAAAATGGGGTTAAAACCCCAAAGTATAACCAGAAAATAGTCATTTAGACTAAAGGTGCTCATTATCTTGTCTTTGGTTTCATTTAGTACATATTATTCTTTATATCCATTGCCTTAAAATGTTTGTATGAGAATGATTCAGTATAAGGGCAAGTTAAATCAGATTTGATCACTTAGAAATCCTTCTGACGAAAAAGTTTTCACCTTCATGAATGATTAAAAGTTTAACTTCATTTCTTTTTATTGGAAATTTTTGTTTATGTTAGAGATTTGCCATATATCTGTCCTGAGCTTAAGTATTGTCACATTGAGATAAAAAATGTGCCTGCTAATATGCAATATATAAATTATTATCTAATGTTGAAATGAAGTCTATAGAATCATCTGAATTTGATTCATATTTTTAGAAGCAAAGATTTAGAAATAAGTGGTGAGAAGATTATTGCAAAGTACTAAGCAGGGAAAAAAAAAACAATTAAATGAGAATTGCTAGACAAATGCACAAAGTAGTGAAGACTGAGATGACTTTATTGTTATACAATTCGCATGATTATCAAATATGATTATCAGTTCAGTTCAGTCACTCAGTTGTGTCTGACTCTTTGCGACCCCATGAATCACAGCACGACAGGGCCCCCTGTCTATCACCAACTCCCGGAGTTTACCCAACTCATGTCCATCAAGTCGGTGATGCCATCTAGCCATCTCAACTTCTGTATTCCCATTCTGCTCCTGTCCCCAATCCCTCCCAGCATTAGAGTCTTGTCCAATGAGTCATCTCTTCGCATGAGGTGGCCAAAGTACTGAAGTTTCAGCTTCAGCATCAGTCCTTCCAATGAACACCCAGAACAACCAATGGACTGGTTGGATCTCCTTGCAGTCCAAGGGACTCTCAAGAGTCTTCTCCAACACCACAGTTCAAAAGCATCAATTCTTCGGCGCTCAGCTTTCTTCACAGTCCAATTCTCATATCCATACATGACCACAGGAAAAACCATAGCCTTGACTAGACGGACCTTTGTTGGCAAAGTAATGTCTCTGCTTTTGAATATGCTGTCTAGGTTGGTCATAACTCTCCTTCCAAGGAGTAAGCGTCTTTTAATCTCATGGCTGCAGTCACCATCTGCAGTGATTTTGGAGCCCAAGAAATAAAGTCTGACACTGTTTCCACTCTTTCCCCATCTATTTCCCATGAACTGATGGGACCAGATGCCATGATCTTCGTTTTCTGAATGTTGAGCTTTAAGCCAACTTTTCACTCTCCTCTTTCACTTTCAAGAGGCTTTTTCGTTCCTCTTCACTTTCTGCCATAAGGGTTGTGTCATCTGCATATCTGAGGTTCTTGATATTTCTCCCGGCAATCTTGATTCCAGCTTGTGCTTTTACTGGCCCAGCATTTCTCATGATGTACTCTGCATATAAGTTAAATAATCAGGGTGACAGTATACAGCCTTGATGTACTCCTTTTCCTATTTGGAACCAGTCTGTTGTTCCATGTCCAGTTCTAACTGTTGCTTCCTGACCTGCATACAGATTTCTCAAGAGGCAGGTCAGGTGGTCTGGTATTCCCATTCTTTCAGAATTTTCCACAGTTTATTGTGATCCACATAGTCAAAGGCTTTGGCATAGTCAAAAAAGCAGAAATAGATGTTTTTCTGGAACTCTCTTGCTTTTTCAGTGATCCAGCAGATGTTGGCAATTTGATCTCTGGTTCCTCTGCCTTTTCTAAAACCAGCTTGAAGTTCACAGTTCATGTATTGCTAAAGCCTGGCTTGGAGAATTTTGAGCATTACTTTACTAGCGTGTGAGATGAGTGTATGTAAATTAGTTTATTTGGTTGACAGAATAAAACACACTTTAGGATAATATTTTAGCTACCCCAAAACTACTTCAGAATAGCTTAATTAACAATTCTTAGTTAAAAAGTTTGCTTTAACATTCTTATACTAATGTACAGCTTAATATCTGTCTACCATCCTTTCCATTATATAGATTGGAGTTAAAAAGTCCTCATATAAGCAACAGAAATAATTTTGAAGGTTCTACCAACCATATTAGGGCAACAGAGCTGATTTTATTAGGTTGTTTATTTCCATTCAGTCCTGCTATTTTAACATTTCAACTCTAATTTTTGTTGTATATTTATAACCTTAATTTAGTTTTGGAAAAACAGTTTTAATAAATATTTCTTGAATTAAATTGTAATCACATTTAATATTTTTCATTCATTAAATATGTCAACTATTGATAAATATTTGAGTTGGTAAAAATATTTGATTGGAAACATCAACAACTGTTTTCAAAACATCTTATCTCTATCATTCCTCTAGCAATATGATATTATATTTCAAGTTATTTTAATTTTTTACCTAACTCATGTCCATCGAGTCGGTGATGCCATCTAGCCATCTCAACTTTCTACGTCATTCCTTCCAAAGAAATCCCAGGGTTGGTCTCCTTCAGAATGGACTGGTTGGATAACCTTGCAGTCCAAGGGACTCTCAAGAGTCTTCTCCAACACCACAGTTCAAAAGCATCAATTTTTTGGTGCTCAGCCTTCTTCACAGTCCAACTCTCACATCCATACATGACCACAAGAAAAACCATAGCCTTGATGAGACGGACCTTAGTCGGCAAAGTAATGTCTCTGCTTTTCAATATACTATCTAGGTTGGTCATAACTTGTCTTTTGATTTCATGCCTGCAGTCACCATCTGCAGTGATTTTGGATCCCAGAAAAATAAAGTCTGACACTGTTTCCACTGTTTCCCCATCTATTTCCCATGAAGTGATGGGACCGGATGTCATGATCTTCGTTTTCTGAATGTTGAGCTTTAAGCCAACTTTTTCGCTCTCCTCTTTCACTTTTATACTTTCATTTACATAGATTAGAGGAACAATAACTGAGTATAACATACTGGTTTGTCAAGCAGGTTCTGAGCCAAGAGGCAGAACCAACTTGAAGAAAGAGTTTGGGGTAAACGCATAGTACATTAGCATAGCTTAAGACAAACATTTCCATAAGAAAAAGGCATTGGTTATCTCTAGCTTTAAGAATAGTTAACTTCAGGTGAAACCAGGTGTCATTATGGCAACACAGTATTTTAAGAGAAACCTCCTTTTAAATTTGTATAGAGAAGGAAAAAATATCTCGTTTGTTTCCTCCTGCCGCTTAAGAGAAATAAAAATGTCTGACATTTGCAGGCTATTTCCTCCGTTTGGAGACCCCTGGACTTCTTGCCTGTTACCCTCTCACTAGGCCCATGGATTTATGTAAATTGTAAGTGCTCAAATAGGAGATGACAAGAGTGAACATCGATATTTTAGGAATAGGTGAACTAAAATGGATGGGAATGGGAGAATTTAATTCAGATGACCATTATATATAGTATTGTAGGTAAGAATCCCTTAGAAGAAGTGGAGTAGTCCTCATAGCCAACAAGAGTCTGATATGAATTACTTGGGTGCAGTCTCAAAAACGACAAGATGATCTCAGTTCATTTCCAAAACAAACCATTCAGTAATCCAAGTTTATGCCCCAATCATGGATGCCATACAAGCTGAAGTTGAATGGTTCTATGAAGACCTACAAGACCTTCTAGAATTATCATCAAGAAAGATACACTTTTCATGAGAGGGGACAGTGATGCAAAAGTAGGAAGTCAAGAGATACCTGCAGTAACGAGCAAGTTTGACCTTGGAGTATGAAATGAAGTAGGACAAATGCTAATAGAGTTCTGACAAAAGAACAAACTGGTCATAGCAAACATCTTCTTCCAACAACAGAAGAGACGACTCTACACATAGACATCACCATATGGTCAATATGGAAATCAGATTTATTATATTATTTGCAGCCAAAGATGGAGAAGCTCTAAACAGTCAGCAAAAATGACTTGGACCTGACTGTGGCTCAGATCATGAGTTTCTGCTTATACAGTAACAATGTCATTTTTTTTAATAAGGAAATGCTACATAATACCATAGAATTTGATACTTTAATTAACTGGATTCATTGAACAAACTAAATAATTGCCAGAATATTTTGTTCAGAATGGATTGTGTGCACATAAGGAAATAAAGGCATGAAATAAGCATGAAAAGTAGACATTCAGTTTTAAACATTAGAGATAATACTATCAGACCTACCATAGAGACCAATATTGAGCTAACGCCACTGTTTCTCGAGGTAAAATTGACATCATTTAAAATACTAGCAGGACTAAGTCTTATGTACAGGCAACAAGTGTCAAACTTAGTCTTCCCTTTGAAGGAATATTCAGTAATGCTCCTCTATCAAATTCTCCTTTGCCTTACTTTTATCCATCCATAGTATTTAACCATTTTGGGATTCTTTTGACAGTCCACAACTCACTAATTTTAAAGACAAAGACACCTATCTCTCTTATCACTTATCTTATTCTTTTTTTTTTTTTTTCTGTCTACAGATAGACCATTTTCTGAATTCCAATGCTCCCAGGTGTATTTCAAAGTAATTTATATTTTCTACTATTTTTTCACCATTACTTAATCTATGATTATCACAGATAATCCTTTAAGCATATTGGATAGTTAGACCATTATCTGAAGAAATTTTTTCATAACTTATTTTCCTAAGTACTTCAAACAGTCCCAAGTACTTGGCTAGTGCTAAATAAAACTTTTATTTTAAACACTGAAAGATCCAAATCTAGGTTAAAATATACATTTTCCATGAAAACTTCATAAACTAGTTTCAATTTACTAGATAATTCTCTTATGCTATATATCTTTAATATTTATAATAAGTTTACAGAAAATCAGCTCAAATTTATTAACAAACTCTCTGAGATCAACATTTTACTTACCTAAGTATTATATCTTCTTTCTTTTGAACTCTACTATATTTCCTAAAACTTAACTCAGTGATCTGAATTCTAAAGAAGTCTTAACTACTATACATGGGGATATATATGAGTCTAACAAAAAGCACAGAGTCGGCAAACTCTACAGGTTGATAAGGTTTGAAAGACAAGATTAACTTGATTGACTATGCTTTACTAAATGTGCTTTCTAAATGAAAAAAAAATAATCTAGTTATTACAGAAAAGAGGAAACCAAAACCCCTCAAACATATGTGAAAAAGTCTCAACTCACTTAGCAATCAGAGAAATGCAAAACCACAATTATATTCCATTACAAACCCACCAGACTAACAAACATTTAAATGTATTTGAAAATGTTAAGTACAGATGACAATGTGGGTACTACGGATGCAAACTAGTATTTAGGAAACTTTAAACTACACTTATCCTATAGTGTAGCAATTCAATTCTATGCCGAGATACACTAGAAAAACATTTGATCCTGCGTATCAGAAGATGTACAAAATTGATTTCAGCAGGATTTTTTTTCCAACTAGTCTGAAATTTTATATGTTTACCATTCATAGAATGGATATATTTTGTTCAAGGAATATAAAACTGTAGAACATGAAGATATTAGGGAGAAAAAGAATTTACTATCTTAGATTCTATGACTGAACCTGAAAATTAAACTTACATAAGACAGATTTACAGAAAAGAAGCAAACAGATTTTACTTAATATTTTAACGTGCACAAAGGAGTCTTCATAAGAAAAATGAAGATCTGAAAAAACAGGACCAGGAGCTTATATACACTTTCTAACAAAGAAGTGGTAAATTTGTGGAGAAGTGACAAAACAAAGATATTTGAGCTTAGGGGTAATGAATTACGAGAAAGCGACTAGGAAGTACACAGAGGAAATTAATAGAAGATAAGGGTTATTTTAATAGATTTGTTTGTACTGATTGGTTTTGGCATCATCGCTGTTTCCAATGGTAAGAATGTTCTCTTCCTTGTACAGAGAGGACATCTTTCTCATGCTTATTTTATGGCTGGCTTTTAGGTAGAAAGGAGATTTGTCAGAGAGTCCTTCCTGCAACTGCTGTTTCTCTGGTGCTTTCAAGCTCAAAATAATTAATATGCTAAAGTGGTATATTTTGGAAATAACATGTTTTGAACCTGTTCAAAAATGAATAGGTTGTGTGATGGTTAATTTTGTATGTCAGCTTGACTAGGATAATGTATGCCTAGAATGTTAGTAAAACATTATTTCTGAGTTTGTCTGTGAGAGTGTTTCTGGAAGGAATTAGCATTTAAAAATGTTTCCTTGTGTACAGTTAATTCACAATGTTGTGCTAGTTTCAAGCGTACAGCAAAATGAATCCATTATACATATGCATATATCCATCTTAAGAAGCTTTTCCCATATAAATCATTACAGACTATTGTATAGAGTTTTCTCTGCTATACTTATTAGTCCTTAATAGTTATCTATTTTATTAGTCTTTATTATATGTTTTATATAGTGTATGTATGTCAATCCCAATATCCCAATTTATCCCTCTCCTCTTCCCCCTTGGTACCCATAAGTTTGTTTTCTATATGTGTGAATTTATGTTTTTTTTTCCATTTATGTTTTATAAATAAGTTAATTTATACCTTTTTTTTAGGTATCACATATAAGTGGTATCATATTGTATTTGTCTTTCTCTATCTGACTTACTTCACTCAGAATGACAATCTCTAGGTCCACCCATGTTGCTGCAAAAGGCACTCAATTCAGTTCAGTTCAGTTCAGTCGCTCAGTCGTGTCCGACTCTTTGTGACCCCATGGACCGAGGCACGCCAGGCCTCCCTGTCCATCATCAACTCCTGGAGTCCACCCAAACCCATGTCCATCGAGTCGATGATGCCATTCAACCATCTCATTCTCTGTCGTGCCCTTCTCCTCATGCCCTCAATCTTTACCACCATCAGGGTCTTTTCCAGTGAGTCAGCTCTTTGTATCAGGTGGCCAAAGTACTGGAGTTTCAGCCTCAACATCAGTCCTTCCAATGAACACCCAGGACTGATCTCCTTTAGGATGGACTGGTTGGATTTCCTTGCAGTCCAAGGGACTCTCAAGAGTCTTCTCCAACTCCACAGTTCAAAAGCACCAATTCTTCTGTGCTCAGCTTTCTTTATAGTCCAACTCTCACATCCATACATGACCACTGGAAAAACCATAGCCTTGACTAGACGGACCTTTGTTGGCAAAGTAATGTCTCTGCTTTTTAATATACTGTCTAGATGGGTCATAACTTTCCTTCTAAGGAGTAAGCATCTTTTAATTTCTTTTCTGTAATTGCCATCTGCAGTGATTTTGGAGCCCAGAAAAATAAAGTCAGCCACTGTTTCCCCATCTACTTGCCATGAAGTGATGGGACTGGATGCCATGATCTCAGTTTTCTGAATGTTGAGCTTTAAAAGCCAACTTTTTCACTCTCCTCTTTCACTTTCATCAAGAGCCTCTTCAGTTCTTCTTCACTTTCTGCCATAAGGGTGGTGTCATGCAAAAGGCACTATTTCGCCCCTTTTACGGGTAAGTAATGTTTCATTTATATCTGTACCACATCTTCTTTATCCACCCTTCTGTTGGTGGACATGCAGCGATCAAAGCAGTATGGCGCCGGCACAAAAACAGAAAATACATCAGTGAAATAGGACACAAAGTCCAGAGATAAACCCATGCGCTTATGGTCACCTAATATATACAAGGTAAAAATAGACACTGGAGAAAAGAAAGAAACTTCAATATATGATACTGGAAGACTAGAGCTACATGTAAAATAATGAAATTAGAACATTCTCTAACATTATACAGAATAATGGATTAAACATCTAAATGTAAGACCAGATACTATAAAACTCTTAGAGGAAACAGGCAGAAAACTTCTGGGCATAAATCTCAGCAAGATCTTTTCTGATTCACCTCCTAGAGTAATGAAAATAAAAACAAAAATAAACAAATGGGACCTAATTAAACTTAAGAAGCTCTTGCACAGCATAAACAAAACAAAATAACAACCCTCAGAATGGGAGAAATGTTTGCAAATTAAGCAACCTGAAAGGAATTAAATCTCCAAAACATACAAACAGTTCATGCAGCTCAATATCAAAGAAAAAAAAAAAAAACTCAATCAAAAATTGTGGGGAAGATCTAAGAAGACATTTCTCCACAAAAGACATATAGATGGCCAAAAGCACATGAAAAGTGCCGCTCAACAATCACTAAGTATTAGAGAAATGTGAATCAAAACTACAATGAGGTATCACCTCACACCGCCAGAATTGCCATGATTAAAAAATCTACAAACAATAAATGATTGGGAGGGTGGGAATATAATGTTCTCCATTATGAAGAACAGTATAGAGTTTCCTTAAAAGACTAAAAATAGAGCTATCATACGATTCAGCAATCCTAATCCAGAGAGAAAGGTAATCCAAAAAGATACATGCACCCCAGTGCTTACTGCAGCAGTATTTACAATAGGCAGGACACAGAAGCACCAAGATTAGCACTTGGGTCAAGATCAGCAATGCTGGTGGACATTACCCACTCCTTTGAGGTCCTGAATAGGAAAAAAGGCAGAGGACGGGTGAATTCTCTCTCTGTTTGAACTGGGACATCTATGTTTTGCTTGTGGAAGTCAATATTTCTAGTTCTCAGGCATTTGGATTCAGACTTGGACTTAGACCACTGGTTGCCCTGCCTCTTTGGAGTTGGACTGAATTACACTACCTGCTTTCCTGGTTCTTCAATTTGCAGACAATACATCATGGGATTTCTCAATCTCCATAACCATGTGTGCCCTTTCTTCTAATAAATCTCTCTCTCTCCATGAATACACATTTATTTTTCTTTTCTGGAGAACCCCATCTATATAGGCAGTGTGCAACAGCACACAACAAATTCACAATATTTAGCTTAGAAGACAAGGCACATGATTATATATAGTATGAGTTAATCTATGTAGAGTTCAAGACCAGGCAAACTAAAACAATGTTATAAATGTGTATATACACAGTAAAATAAATAAGCAGGGAGTTGTTATAACAGAGATCAGGAGAGTGATCATTTTTTCAGGAAGAAACATTTTTGGAGAGGAACAGTAAGAAATGTCAAGGGTGCCAAAAACAATCTTTTTTTAACAAGGTGGTGATCATACAGATATTCATTAATCATTTTTAAATGAATCATACATTTGATCACTCATGTGCATATAATGCATGAGTGATCAAATATATATTTCACACTGTAGTAAAAATCAAACCAGCTTGAATTTTACACAGCACAGAACTGAACAAAGAAATAGGTAGTGGGGGAATAGGAAAAAAATTAAGAACATAGAGAAAAGAATTGGTTTATTTTCCCAGGATCTCAATAAAACATTTAGCTAAATATTTCTTGGCTTAGTTCAAATTTATAAAAGGCTTAACAAATGAGATTGACTTCTATAATAAAGAGACAAGATACCTGAAGAGCCACGGCACAGACAGCTTAATTGGCTTTCATTAAGATTTTGATTATATTGGCATATATAGTTATGTAATGTGGCATATGATACTCAGACTATCAGGTTAGTAAATGACTTCAGTATTGACTGTGGCTTTTGGAAATTAGGTGATTAGTGGTTTAGGAGCAAAAGGAAATAAAATAAAAGAAGATGGAAAGAAATAAAGGAGCACTCAGAAAATTTTGTCTAGTCATTGTAAGATATTAATCTTTGCCATATTATTTTTTTCTCTCACTTAGGTTATGCTTTCAATTAAAATATAATTTTAGGCATTGTAGAAGACTTCAAATACTCACTTTGGTATAGTTCATAAAAGTCTTTTATTAATATTCCTCTTTTTAGAGCTGAAATAGGGAAAATCTTCCTTTTCTCTTAGTTTTAAAGGTGGTGTTTTGTACATGCTGCTAAGTCACCGCAGTCGTGTCTGACTCTGTGCAACCCCATAAAACGGCAGCCCACCAGACTCCCCCGTCCCTGGGATTCTCCAGGCAAGAACACTGGAGTGGGTTGCCATTTCCTATGTTTTGTACATAGAGCTCTAACTCCCAGAGACCTCTTTAAGAATCCATGAGGAACTGTTTCCAAAATTAAGACACAATCTTTAAAATTACTTAAGTAAAATTAAAAATGACACTTGAAGCCCATTTGACTTTTTTCACCTACTTAAGCCACTACAAATTGTAAATTTTCTACTGCATAATCATTCCTAAAGGAAGGAAACATTATATTTGTATGCCCTTTGCCAAGCCTAAAGTGGGGGAAAAAGTGTACCTTGTGTGTAGCACATATACCTCCTATTGGTGCTGTCTGCGTATAATGCATATTAGCATGTATGAGCTGTGGTGATATATATATATTTTTTTTTTTTTCCAGCAGTGAAGTCAATACTGGTCCTGTTCATCAGTAAAAATGTTCAGTTACCGACACACACAGATACACACACACATTAATTGAGAGACACTATTAAATGAAATGACAGAATAAACAATCCAAATAATCTCCTCATAAGAGACATTTAGGAATGCTAGTTTAAAAATTATAAATAGTCTCTCAATTATATGAATTAGCTCTCAAGAAAATAAAGAAAATCTCTAGGTACCAAAATGAAAAGAAAGCCAAAACTAAAGCAGTTAATTAGAATGAAATCTGTAGTTAACTTCAAAATCTTCCTAAACCCTAATATTCAAGAATTTGGATATTAATGGCTGCAATAGTATAGATATTGAAGCCCTGGGGGGCCATGAAAGGACTAAACTGCCACAATAATACCAGCACAGAGTTATCTACCACCAATAGAAGAATATAAAGAGAAAAATCATGAGTTTAACCTGACCTCCAATTGGAAAATATCACCCATGAAATTATAACTAAACATCTACACCCTCATGAATTTATAGATTTGAAGATCCTTGGAATACCAATCAGAAGTAAAGACAACTTATTTGTACCATGACCCTCAATTAGGACTGCACAAAATTTCTACGTATAACATGATATAAAATGAGTCAACACAAAAATAAATGTGGTACAGTGAAAGACTGAGAAGACTTAGATGCCTAAAATTTTCAGAATGGGATTTTGGAATATATAGTATAAAATATATAGCTAAAATTTAGTTGGAGACAAAACTAGGAAAAGGAAGAAAACAGAACAAATCCCTCCAAACTATGAAGAATATTATTCAAATTATCAAATATAATTTCTTGAAATCACAAATACAATTTCTGCAATTACATAGGTAATGAATTAGATGAACAGTTTAGATACAGCTAAGAAAAATTTAGTAAGCTCAAAAATAAAACAGATGAAGTTACCTAAATTGACACAGATGGAAGATAAATGGAAAATAAAAATTTTAAAATATGGAGAAGAGACAGAAAATATTTAAAAATTCTAAGAGTTCAAGAGAAACAGATAAAAAGATGGAGGAGAGATAGTATTCAGAGAGATAATAGGTGATGATTTCCAGAATTAATGAAAGATGTGTCATTAATTAATTAATGAAATATTTAAAAGAACAAAAATACACAATGAATATTTATATAACTGGAAATAAACATTTAAGGTGCCAAAGGCAAAAAGATTTTTCAGCTGACCCTTGAAAAACATGGGTTTGAACTACATGGATCCACTTATTCAAAGTTTTTTTCAATAGTAAACACCACAGTGCTATATGAGCCACCGTTGGTTGAGTCTGTTGATGTGGAAATACAGATACAGAGGAACCATGTATATGAAGGGCCAACTTAAGTTTCACATGGACTTCTGAGTGCATGGAAGGTCAGTCCCCCTACAAGCCCCAGATTACTATAAGATCTGTTGTATTTTATTTTCAAATTTCAACTATACACCACAGTGTTACTAACTGTAATGAATGTGCCATACATTACGTCCCTAGAACTTGTTCCTTTTAATGAGGGGTTATGTTCTTTGAGCAACATCGACCAATTTCCCACATCCATTCCCCAAATCCTTGGTAAACACGCTAGCCTCTGTGCATATGAGCTTGGCTTTTATTTCCCACATATAAGCGATATAACACAGCATTTGTCTAACTTACTTCACTTAGCATAATGCCCTCAACGTCCAACTACGGTGTCACTAACGGCAGCACTTCCTTCTTTCTCCTGATTGACTCATGTTCTGTTGGACACATATATACACACTTTTTTTCTTTTTCTTTGTCTAGCCATCCCTTAACAAACATATAGGTTGTTCACTTACCTTGGTCACTGTGAATAATGGTTACCATGAATAATGCTGCAATAACCATGGAAATGCAGATATATCTTCAAGATCCTCTTTTCAGAAATTGAATTGATAGATTGTCCATCTAGTCAAGGCTATGGTTTCTCCTGTGGTCATGTATGGATGTGAGAGTTGGACTGTGAAGAAGGCTGAGTGCCGAAGAATTGATGCTTTTGAACTGTGGTGTTGGAGAAGACTCTTGAGAGTCCCTTGGACTGCAAGGAGATCCAATCAGTCCACTCTGAAGGAGACCAGTCCTGGGATTTCTTTGGAAGGAATGATGCTAAGACTGAAACTCCAGTACTTAGGCCACCTCATGCGAAGGGTTGACTCATTGGAAAAGACTCTGATGCTGGGAGGGATTGGGGGCAGGAGGAGAAGGGGACGACAGAGGATGAGACGGCTGGGTGGCATCACTGACTCGATGGACGCGAGTCTGAGTGAACTCCGGGAGTTGGTGATGGACAGGGAGGCCTGGCGTGCTGCGATTCATGGGGTCGCAAAGAGTCGGACACGACTGAGTGACTGAACTGAACTGAACTGAAGTGAAGGTAGTTCTAATTTACATTTTTTAAGGAACCTCCATAATGTTTTACATAATTGTTGTTGTTCAGTTATTAAGTTGTATCTATTTGTGACCCATGGATTGCAGCATGCCAGGATTCCCTGTCAATCACCGTCTCCCAGAGTTTACTCAAACTCATGTCCATTGAGTTGGTAATGCCATGCAACAATCTCATCCTCTGCCATCCCCTTCTCTTCCTGCCCTCAATCTTTCCCAGCATAAGGATCTTTTCCTAGGAGTCGGCTCTTCACATCAGGTGGCCAAACATTGGAGCTTCAGCATCAGTCCTTCCAGTGAGTATTTGGGGTTGATTTCCTTTAGGATTGATGGGTTTGATATCTTGTACAAGGGACAGTTTTCCATAGTGGCTGCACCAATTTACATTCTCACCTAGAGTGCATAAGCATTCTTTCTCTTAACATCCTTCCTGACATGTTATCTTGAGCTTTTGATAGTCATTCTAACAGGCATGATGTGATAGCTCATTATGGTTTTATGTTTTCCTGATTATTAGTGATAGTGAACACCTTTTCATGTAACTGTTGGCCAGGTATTGTTTTTGGAATGCCTTCTCTGGAAAAATGTCTATTTAGTTCCTCTGCCCATTTTGAAATCAAATGGCTTTATTTTTTCCTATCAAGTTGTATTAATTCTTTATATATTTTGGATATTAACTCATCAGATATATGATTCACAAGTATTTCTACCATTAAATCACACTTGATTATAGTGTAAGATTCTTTTAGTGTGCTGTTAAATTTGGTTTACTAATATTTTGTTGACGATTTTTACATCTATATTAATCAGGGATATTGGTCTTTAGTCTTCCTTTCTTGTATCATCTTATTTGGCTCTGGTTTTAGGGAAATGCTATCCTTGTTAAATGAATGCAGAGTATTCCATTTCTTCGAGCTTGACCAATTTTTTATGTATAATCAGTATCTTAACTGCAAAGGGTCTTACCTTTGCATTTCTGTGGAATCAGTTGTATCATCTGATTCATTTCTGATTTCGAGTCTTCTCTCTTTTAGTCTTGCATCTAACCAAAGTTTTGATTATCGTTTCAAAGAAACAGCTCTTAATTTCATTGTTCTTTTCCATTGTCTTTTTAATCTCTTTTTAACTTATTTCCCCTGTGATCTTTGTAATTGTCTTCCTCCTCCTAATTTGGGGCTTCATTTCTTCTTCTTCTTTTTAACTAATTTGTTGTAGTTTAAAGTTAGTGCTCATTTGAAATTTTTCTTGTTTCTTGAAAGAAGTTCTGTATCTTTTGACTGGAGAATTTACTCCATTTACTTAAATAGTTTATTGGTAGGTATGGACTTAATATCACCATTTTGTTAACTGTTTTCTGAATTTTTTTGTAATTACTTTGTTACTTTCTTTTCTCCTGATTTTTTTCTTCTATGATTTGAAGATTGCACCATACATCACAAATCCATGGCATTCCTGGATTTCTTTCCCCTTCTCTTTTGTGTATCTACTACAGATTTTTGCTTTGTGTTTACCATGAAGCTTACATAAAACTGTTTATAAAATAAAATAGTCTATTTTAAGGTGATAACTACTTAAGTTCTAATGCAAACTGAAGCTGTTTTTTTCTTTTTAACACTGCTTGCCCATATTTTGTTTTCGATGTCTCAGATTAATATTTTTACTTTGTGTATGCATTAACAGATTATTGTATTTGTCTTTTAATCTTCATATACTTATAAGTGATTTATATACTCTGAATACTCTGAAGTTAACTGTGTATTTACTTTCACTGGGTTTCCCTGATAGCTTAGTTGGTAAAGAATCTGCCTGCAATGCAGGAGACCCTGGTTCAAATCCTGGGTCGGGAAGATCCCCTGGAGAAGGGATAGGATACACACTCTAGTATTCTGGCCTGGAGAATTCCATGGACTGTATAGTCCATGGGGTCGCAAAGATTCAGGCATGACTGAGTGACTTTCACTTCACTTCACTTCACTTATTTTCACCAGTGAGATTTATTATTTCATATGTTTTGCTTTTACTAACTAGTGTTCCTTTGCTTCTTCTTGAAGAAGTTCCTTTAATATTTCTTATAAGGACAGTCTAGTGGTGATGATCTCTTTCAGCTTTTACTTATCTGGAAAATCCAGACTTTCTTACCTCTTTTGATATGGGTCTCTTCTTTTTTTTATTTTATTTTATTTTATTTTATTTTTTAATTTTTTTTAAAATCTTTAATTCTTACATGTGTTCCCAGACATGAACCCCCCTCCCACCTCCCTCCCCATAACATCTCAGTGGGTCATCCCCATGCACCAACCCCAAGCATGCTGTATCCTGCGTCAGACATAGACTGGCGATTCAATTCTTACATGATAGTATACATGATAGAATGCCATTCTCCAAAATCATCCCACCCTCTCCCTCTCCCTCTGAGTCCAAAAGTCCGTTATACACAGCTGTGTCTTTTTTCCTGTCTTGCATACAGGGTCATCATTGCCATCTTTCTAAACTCCATATATATGTGTTAGTATACTGTATTGGTGTTTTTCTTTCTGGCTTACTTCACTCTGTATAATCGGCTCCAGTTTCATCCACCTCATTAGAGCTGATTCAAATGTATTCTTTTTAACGGCTGAGTAATACTCCATTGTGTATATGTACCACTGCTTTCTTATCCATTCATCTGCTGATGGACATCTAGGTTGTTTCCATGTCCTGGCTATTATAAACAGTGCTGCGATGAACACTGGGGTACATGTGTCTCTTTCAATTCTGGTTTCCTCGGTGTGTATGCCCAGCAGTGGGATTGCTGGGTCATAAGGTAGTTCTATTTGCAATTTTTAAAGGAATCTCCACACTGTTCTCCATAGTGGCTGTACTAGTTTGCATTCCCACCAACAGTGTAGGAGGGTTCCCTTTTATCCACACCCTCTCCAGCATTTATTGCTTGCAGATTTTTGGATCGCTGCCATTCTGACTGGTGTGAAGTGGTACCTCATTGTGGTTTTGATTTGCATTTCTCTGATAATGAGTGATGTTGAGCATCTTTTCATGTGTTTGTTAGCCATCCGTATGTCTTCTTTGGAGAAATGTCTATTTAGTTCTTTGGCCCATTTTTTGATTGGGTCATTTATTTTTCTGGAATTGAGCTGCATAAGTTGCTTGTATATTTTTGAGATTAGTTGTTTGTCAGTTGCTTCATTTGCTATTATTTTCTCCCATTCAGAAGGCTGTCTTTTCTCCTTGCTTATAGTTTCCTTTGTTGTGCAGAAGCTTTTAATTTTAATTAGATCCCATTTGTTTATTTTTGCTTTTATTTCCAGTATTCTGGGAGGTGGATCATAGAGGATCCTGCTGTGATTTATGTCTGAGAGTGTTTTGCCTATGTTCTCCTCTAGGAGTTTTATAGTTTCTGGTCTTACATTTAGATCTTTAATCCATTTTGAGTTTATTTTTGTGTGCAGTATTAGAAAGTGATCTAGTTTCATTCTTTTACAAGTGGTTGACCAGTTTTCCCAGCACCACTTGTTAAAGAGATTGTCTTTACTCCATTGTATATTCTTGCCTCCTTTGTCAAAGATAAGGTGTCCATATGTGTGTGGATTTAAAAGGAAGAATTGGAGAACCCCAGAGTTAGTAGAAGGAAAAAAATCTTAAAAATTAGGGCAGAAATAAATGCTAAAGAAACAAAAGAGACCATAGCAAAAATCAACAAAGCCAAAAGCTGGTTCTTTGAAAGGATAAATAAAATTGACAAACCACTAGCCAGACTCATCAAGAAGCAAAGAGAGAAAAATCAAATCAATAAAATTAGAAATGAAAATGGAGAGATCACAACAGACAACACAGAAATACAAAGGATCATAAGAGACTACTATCAGCAGTTGTATGCCAATAAAATGGACAACGTGGAAGAAATGGACAAATTCTTAGAAAAGTACAATTTTCCAAAACTGAACCAGGAAGAAATAGAAAATCTTAACAGACCCATCACAAGCACGGAAATTGAAACTGTAATCAGAAATCTTCCAGCAAACAAAAGCCCAGGTCCAGATGGCTTCACAGCTGAATTCTACCAAAAATTTCGAGAAGAGCTAACACCTATCCTCCTCAAACTCTTCCAGAAAATTGCAGAGGAAGGTAAACTTCCAAACTCATCCTATGAGGCCACCATCACCCTAATACCAAAACCTGACAAAGATGTCACAAAAAAAGAAAACTACAAGCCAATATCACTGATGAACATAGATGGGTCTCTTCTTGTTCATCTAATGTGTAGGAGTCACTCAATTCGTTTCTGGATTTCTTTCAGAGAGAAGTACTACATGTATAGCTGTATGTTTAATGTTTGTGGGAGGAAGGAAGTTCAGGAACCTCCTGTATCACCATCTTTAAAAAGTCCTCTTTCAGAAAATAGATTTTAAATCATCCACAAAAGAAAGGCAATTTTAGTAGAAATTATGATGATCAGACTGACACCAGACTATCAATCACAAGGATAGACTCTAACAAGAGCAGAAAAATAAGAATTGTGGGGGAAAGCACTTAAGAAAACAGAGACACTATATTAACTATGTACAACTTTATAGCCAATTAATTTTTATTGAATAAAAATGAGATAAAGATAATTTAAATAAATGTTAATTGATTAAAGTTTGCCACTTATGAATACTTACTAAATAAATTTCTAAAGAATTTGCCTAGGAAATATAGTATAAATAATATATAGAAAAGAAGGGATGAAACATAAGAAATAGTGACTGGAAAATAATCTGAAAAAGAATCACTGTGCTGTACATTTAAAATATTGTAAATAAATTATAATTCAAAAAATTAAAGAAAAGTAGTGGGTGAAAGGATTGATAAATGTGTATGCAATTTAAACATAGTAAATAAAAAACAATAATAATATCTGGCAAGCCATTCAACATCAGAGTAATTCAAGTCTACACCCCTACCACCGATGCCAAAGAAGCTAAAGTTGATCAGTTCTATGAAGACCTAGAAAACCTCCTAGGACTAACATCAAAAAAAGATGTTCTATTCATCACTGGGGATTGGAAAACAAAGTAGGAAGTCAAGAGATACCTGGAGTAATAGGCAAGTTTGGTCTTAAAGAACAAAATGAAGCAGGTCAGAGATAACTAAATTTTGCCATGATAATGCATTAGTCATAGCAAATACCCTTTTTTTAAACAATACAATAGACAACTTTACACATGGACATCACCAAATGGTCAATATTGAATTCAAATTGATTACATTCTTTGTAGCTGAAGAAGGTGAAGCTCTATAACGCCAGCAAGAGTAAGACCTGGAGCTGACTGTGGCTCAGATTATCACCTTCTTATAGAAAAATTCAGACTTAAATTGAAGAAAGTGGGAAAAACCACTAGGCCAGCCAGTTCATATCAGTTCAGTTGCTCAGTCATGTCAGACTCTTGGCTATCCCATGGACTGTGGCAAGCCAGGCCTCCCTGTCCATTACCAACTCCCAGAGTTTACTCAAACTCATATCAATTGAGTCAGGGATGCCATCCAACCATCTCATCCTCTGTCGTCCCCTTCTCCTCCCCTCACTATTTCCCAGCATCAGGGTCTTTTCAAATGAGTCAGTTCTTCACATCAAGTGGCCAAAGTATTGGAGTTTCAGCTTCAACATCAGTCCTTCCAATGAATACTCAGGACTAATTTCCTTTAGGATGGAATTGTTGGATCTCCTTGCAGTCCAAGGGACTCTCAAGAGTCTTCTCCAACACCACAGTTCAAAAACATCTGGACAAACCAAAGCTTTGACTAGACGGACCTTTGTTGGAAAAGTAATGTCTCTGCTTTTTAATGTGCTATCTAGGTTGGTCATAACTTTTCTTTCAAGGAACAAGTGCCTTTTATTTCATGGCTGCAGCCACCATTAGCAGTGATTTTGGAGCCCAAGAAAATAAAGTCTCTCACTGTTTCCACAGTTATCCCATTTGTTTTCCAAGAAGTGATGGGACTGGATGCCATGATCTTAGTTTTCTGAATATTGAGTTTTAAGCCAACTTTTTCACTCTCCTCTTTCACTTTCAACAAGAGGTTCTTTAGTTCTTCTTTGCTTTCTGACATAAGGGTGATGGTCACCAGCATATCTGAGGTTATTGATACTTCTCCCGGCAATCTTGATTTCAGCTTGTGCTTCATCCACTCCAGAATTTCTCATAATGCACTCTGCATATAAGTTAAATAAGCACTATGACAATATATAGCCTTGACGTATTCCTTGTGCTATTTGGAATGGTCTTTTCCATTGAGTCAGCTCTATTCATCAGGTGGCCAAAATCTTTGAAATTTAGCTTCAGCATCAGTTCTTCCAATGTTGGCTGGAAGCATCAGTTCAGGGTTGATTTCCTTTAGGATTGATTGGTTTGATCTCCTTGCAGTGGAAGGGACTCTCAATAATCTTCTCCAGGATCATAATTCAAAAGCATCAGTTTTGGGGAGCTCAGTCTTCTTTATGGTCAAACTGTTATATCTGTACATGATTTCTGGGAAAAAAAAAAAACCAGCTTTGACTATACAGACCTTTGTTGGCAAAGTGATGTCTCTGATTTTTAATATGTTGTCTAGGTTTGTTATAGCTGTCCTTCCAAAAAGCAAGTGTCCATTAATTTCATGGTTGCAGTCACCATCTGCAGTGATTTTTGAGCCCAAGAAAATAATCTGTCACTGCTTCCACTTTTTCCCCTTCTATTTCCAATGAAGTGATGGGACCAAACGCCACAATCTTGGTTTTTTTTTTTAATGCTGAGTTTTAAGCTAGATATTTAACCCCCATCAAGAAGCGCTTTAGTCCTGTTCACTTTCTGCCGTTCAAATGGTATCATCATTGCATATCTGATGTTGTTGATATTTCTCCTGGAAATCTTGATTCCAGCTCATGATTCATCCAGTTTGGAAATTTATATATATACACACACACACACACACACATTATATATGTACCATATATATTTGTATAGTTGTAGAGACTGAGTATTTGAACCCAGATCATTTGGTTCATAGACTTGTTCATAATTATTTCCTTGTGTGCATGCTAAGTTGCTTCAGTCGTGTCTGACTCTATGCGACCCTATGGACTGTAGCTCGCCCAGCTCCTCTGTCCATGGGGAGTCTCCAGGCAAGAATACTGGAGTGGGTTGCCATGCCCTCCTCCAGGGGATCTTTCTGATCCAGGTATTGAACCAGTGTCTTTACCACTAAGCCACTAGGGAAGCCCGCTAATATTACCTTAGTCACTGTCATTATGAATTCATATTATTAAGAAACATTAATGAATTCACATTATTAAGAAAATGTTGTGTTACACTGGGATAAATAAAGATGCCAAATGATCAATATAGAAAGCCTAGAATTTGGCTCAAAGTTGAATGAATATTTGCTATACAGCAGAGATGGTTTTGACCAATCAGGATAGGGTGTGTAGTTTCAGATATTTGAAAAAAAATGTGCTTAGTTTACTGTATAAAATAATCAAATTCTCTAGACCATTTAAAATTAGTTACAGATAATTTCAAGGCTAATGAATATCAACCATATCAATATCAATATGAATATATAACACTCATGTATAATATATATTTTTTAAATTTTAGTTTCCAAAGGATATTTAAAGAAGACAGAAACAAAAACAGGGAAGAAAAAACTTATAAATATGACCATGTTAAAATGAAAACCATCTGTATTTCTATAAATAAAAAACAAGGAGAAACAAGTGACAAAATATAAGGATCTTGACAAACACATAAATATATTTGGTATTCAGAATATCTTTATTAAAAAATCACTACCTACTACTACTATTATTATATAATACTTTAATTTATTCCTTATGCTGTACATTTTAGCCCCATGACTCATTTGTTTTGTACCTGGAAGCTTGTACTTCTTATTCTTTCTCACCTATTTCACCCATCACTCTAACACCCTTAGCTCTGGTGACTGCTTATTTGTTCTCTAGATCTATGTGTCTATTTTTTTGTTGTTGTTGTTGTTATATTTATTCACTTTTTAAAAAATATTTCACATATCACTGACATCAATCATACAGTATTCACGTTTCATTGAGTTATCTCACTTCACATAAAATCTCCTGAGTCCATTCATGTTATTCCAAATGGCAAGATGTTATTCCTTTTATGGTTAAATAATATTCATATATATATATGTGGTATATACATACAACATCTATTTTATCTATTCATCTATCAATGGATAGTTACTTTGATGTAGTAAAATTATATATATATATATATATTTTAAATATTATAGTTTATATTTATTCTATATTTATGCATAGCATATCATAATCCTATGCTGTATTCATAAATTCTATTCATATTATTTATAACAATGAATAATGAGTAATAAATAAATTACTATGATTAGTAGGCAGCCAAGAAAAATCAGCATGTTAGTATATTTAATAAAGATGACTGCACTATCTTCATAAAGCAAATATTCTTTCCTTTCATATATTCTTACAGACACACATGCATATGTGTTGAAGTAAACAACTATAATAATATTATGGCAACGATATTTACAGGACTGAAACAATAGGAAACATCCCATATGTCCACTGTCAAAACAATTTATAACAAATCATGATTTTACAGTACAGTGAATTTCCAGATGTTCAAGCTGGTTTTAGAAAAGGCAGAGGAACCAGAGATCAAATTGACAACATTGACTGCATCATTGAAAAAGCAAGGGGGTTCCAGAAGAACATCTATTTCTGCTTTATTGACTATGCCAAAGCTTTTGACTGTGTGGATTACAATAAACTGTGGAAAATTCTGAAAGAGATGGGAATACCAAACTACCTGACCTGCCTCTTGAGAAACCTATATGCAGGTCAGGAAGCAACAGTTGGAATGGGAAATGGAACAACAGACTGATTCCAAATAGTAAAAGGAGTACATCAAGGCTGTATACTGTCACCCTGCTTATTTAACTTATATGCAGAGTACATCATGAGAAACGTTGGGCTGGAAGAAGCACAAGCTGGAATCAAGATTGCCGGGAGAAATATCAATAACCTCGGATATGCAGATGACAACACCCTTATGGCAGAAAGTGAAGAGGAACTAAAGAGCCTCTTGATGAAAGTGAAGAGGAGAGTGAAAAAGTTGGCTTAAAGCTCAACATTCAGAAAAGAAGATCATGGCATCTGGTCCCATCACTGCATGGGAAATAGATGGGGAAATAGTGGAGACAATGTCAGACTTTATTTTTGGGGGCTCCAAAATCACTGCAGATGGTGATTGCAGGCATGAAATTAAAAGACACTTACTCCTTGGAAGGTAAGTTATGACAAACCTAGACAGCATATTAAAAAGCAGAGACACTACTTTGCCGACTAAGGTCCATCTATTCAAGGCTATGGTTTTTCCAATAGTCATGTATGCATGGGAGAGTTGGACTGTGAAGAAAGCTGAGCACCGAAGAATTGATGCTTTTGAACTGTGGTGTTCAAGAGAAGACTCTTGAGAGTCCCTTGGACTGCAAGGAGATCCAACCAGTCCATTCTAAAGGAGATCAGTCCTGGGTGTTCTTTGGAAAGAATGATGCTAAAGCTGAAACCCAGTACTTTGGCCACCTCATGCGAAGAGTTGACTCATTTGAAAAGACTCTGATGCTGGGAAGGATTGGGGGTAGGAGGAGAAGGGGATTACAGAGGATGAGACGGCTAGATGGCATCACCGACTCGATGGACGTGAGTTTGAGTGAACTCCAGGAGTTAGTGATAGACAGGGAGGCCTAGCGTGCTGCGCTTCATGTAGTCACAATGAGTCGGACATGACTGAGCGGCTGAACTGAACTGAACTGAGGTTCCCTATAGACTTTACTATGACTCGAGAAAATGCAAAGTCTCTATATGGTAATTTAAAGCAAAAAAAGGTGAGGAATCAGAAGATGGATAATTTAATAACAGCAAAGGATGATTTGATGATTTTGGAAAATGGTTTGGCTTTTTTTAAAATGTCATGATAATAGGAAAGGCAGCTTCTGCCAACTAAGTATTAGCAAACAAGTTCCCAGACAACATTAAGAAAATCATTGAGGTGAAAAAAATTTCTCTCTCAGCAAGCTTATCATGCAGATAAAAATGCTCTATTCTCCAAAAGATAAATAAAGAAAAGCCACAAAGGGTATTTGTTAGCAAGGAAGAGAATCAAACACCAAGATTTAAGGCAGGAAGGAATAGGCTAATTTTACTGTTTTGTGAAAATGCAATTGGGTTTATGATCAGAATTGCCCTATATATAAAGCTACTAATCATAAGACATAAAGGGAAAAGAAAAACAGCAGCTTCCAGCATTTTAGTTGCACAAGAAGAAGGCCTGGACACTTAGAACACTTTCCCTGCACTGTTTTCATTGATGATTCGTCCCTGAAGTAAGGAAGTTCCTTGCCAGTAAGGGACTTCTTTTTAAAGTTCTTTTGATATTGGACAATGCCCTTTGCCAGGAATACATCAGTTCAACACCAAATTACATCAACACTGATGTTCAACACTGAAAGTACATCAGTTCAACATCAAAGACATCGAAAGTGGTCTGCTGCTGCTGCTGCTGCTAAGTCGCTTCAGTTGTGTTTGACTCTGTGCGACCCCATAGACGGCAGCCCACCAGGCTCCCCGGTCCCTGGGATTCTCCAGGCAAGAATACTGGAGTGGGTTGCCATTTCCTTCTCCAATGCATAAAAGTGAAAAGTGAAAGTGAAGTTGCTCAGTCGTATCCGACTCTTAGCGATCCCATGGACTGCAGCCCACCAGGCTCCTCCGTCCATGGGATTTTCCAGGCAAGAGTACTGGTGTGGTCTACTTGCCCACAAATACAAAATCACTAATTCAGTCCCTATATCTAGGGGTCATAAGGACCTTTAAGGTTCATTAAACACAGCACTCTATGGAGAGGATTGTCAATGCTGTAGAAAAATAAAAATCTCAAGAAAGAAAACATCATGTAAGTCTGGAAAGATTACACCACTGAAGATGCCGTCATTGTTATAGTAAAAGCCATAAAAGCCATCAGACCCAAGACAATAAATTCCTTCCAAAGAAAACTGACTAGATACTGCACTGACTTCAAAGTATTCTGAGAGAGCCAATCAAGAAAGTCATGAGAGAGATTGTGGATGCAATTTTAAAAAATAGGGGTGTGGTAGAGGGGTCAGGGCAGGTGAAGAATGTTGGATACATTCAAGAGCTATTAGACACCACAGCAGAGAAATTACCAAAGGCACCTTGCTGGAGGGGTGTGTTCTGAACCAGTGCCAAACAAGGAAGAGGAAGATGTAGAAGCAGTGCCAGAAAACTAGTTGATATTAGGCAATCCAGCAGGAGGGTTCTGACTTTTCAAGACTGCTTCTGACTTCTTTTATGACATGGATGCTTTGATGATATGGGCACTAAAACTAAAGCAAACAGTGGAAGAGGAACTGGTGCTGTATACAAATATTTTTTAGACAAATGAAAAAAAATAGTCAGAAATTATAATGTATTTCCATAAAGTTACACTGAATGTGTCTGCCTCACCTTCAACCTTTTCCACCAATTCTGCCTCTGCCATCCCTGAAACATCAATACCAACCCCTCTTTTTCCTCCTTCTCCTCAGTCTAGTCAACATGAAGACAATGGGGACAAAGACCTTTGTGATGATCCACTTCCATTTAATATATAGTAATCAATCATGAGGTCATACATTTGTATGATACATTTGTGTATCTTTGTGTGAAGGTTTAATAACTGTATCCCAAAAAATGTGAAACGTTTTTGCATCATGACCATCATTATCTAAGTTTTAATTGTGTATGAGCCTTGTATGGAAGATGACAGCCTATCCTACAAAGGCATAAAGTAAGTGATATTGATATAAAAATAATAATTTTAGCTTTCTTACTATTTTATAGCTTTGCTTTCAAAGAATTACATGACTATAGCATGTGATACTCTATCATAATTGGAGAAACTACATGTCCGCCTATCATCACAAGTGCCTTTTTTAAGAAATGAAATGTTTCTAATACTGTATTATGCATATATCTAATACAATATACCATAAAGACGTTCAATGATTTGTTAGCATTTAGGCCAGACTACCATAAAGCAAGTACATGGCTTCTTCTTTGTTACAAGTACAGGAATTACTATACTTGTAAATAAATAAGGATTTCTTTTTCCCCCATTAACTTTCCTTTTCCATTTGTTTTCTTTTTCCCCCTTTGTTTTTTAAAATCTTTATTGGAGTATGGTTGCTTTACAATGCTGTGTTAGTTTACTATACAGCAAAGCAAATAAGCTATATGTATACATATATTCCCTATCACCTTTTTAAAAATTAATTTCTTAATTTTAATTGGAGGATAATTACTTCACAATACTGTGGTGGTTTTACCTCATTCAATTTTTAATATTTGATGTGTAGTGTTATTAATGCACTTCCCTGGTGGTTCAGACAGTAAAGAACCTGCCTACAATGCGGGAGACCTGGGTTTGATCACTGGATTGGGAAGATCACCTGGAGGAGGGCAAGGCAACCCACTCCAGTATTCCTGTCTGGAGAATCTCCATGACAGGAGCCTGGCAGGCTACAGTGCATGGGGTAGCAAAGAGTCAGACACAACTGAGTGATGTTAATAGTACATATAACATATTATATATTAATAATACATATAGCAATATACAGTATTTTGGATCACATAAGACAACATTGATATATGTACTGATAGGCAACTTATTTTGTAAACAGATGTAAAATTATGGTATCAATAAATACAACCCAGTAATATAAATGCATATCTCTTATGATTGTCTTAATAAAACTTTATCTAGATTACTTTATCTAGATTACTAGATTATTGTGAAATCTGTATGCACAAGAAGCAACAGTTAGAACTGGACATGGAACAACAGACTGGTTCCAAATAGGGAAAGGAGTAGGTCAAGGCTGTATATTGTAACCCTGCTTATTTAACTTATATATTTAAGTACATCATGCAAAATGCTGGGCTGAATGAAGCACAAGCTGGAATCAAGATTGCAAGGAAAAATTTCAATAACCTCAGATACACAGATGACACCACCCTTATGGCGGAAAGGGAAGAAGAACTAAAAAGCCTTTGGATGAAAGTGAAAGAGGAGAGTGAAAAAATTGGCTTAAAACTTAACATTCAGAAATTAAGATCATGACATCTGGTCCCATCACTTCATGGCAAATAGATGGGGGAACAGTGAAAACAGTGAGAGATTTTATTTGGGGGGGGGGGCTCTAAAATCACTGCAGATGGTGACTGCAGCCATGAAATCAAAAGACACTTGCTCCTTGGAAGAAAAGCTATGATCAACCTAGATAGAATATTAAAAAGCAGAGACATTACTTTACCAACAAAGATCTGTCTAGTCAAAGCCATGGTCTTGCCAGTAGTCATGTATGGATGTGAGAACTGGACTCTAAAGAAAGCTGAGCACCAAAGGATTGCTGCATTTGAACTGTGGTGTTGGAGAAGACCCTTGAGAGTCCCTTGGACTGCAAGGAGATCCAACCAGTCCATCCTAAAGGAGATCAGTCCTAAATATTCAATGGAAGGATTGATGCTGAATCTGAAACTCCAATATTTTGGCTACTGATGTGAAGAACTGACTCATTTGAAAAGTCCCTGATGCTGGGAAAGACTGAAGGCAGGAGGAGAAGGGGACGACAGAGGATAAGATGGTTGGATGGCATCACTGACCCCATGGACATGAGTTTGAAACATGCTCTGGGAGTTGGTAATGGATAGAGAGGCCTGACGGGCTGCGGTCCATGAGGTCACAAAGAGTCGGACACTAGTTAGCAACTGAACTGAACTGAGATTACTTTTTTATAAGAATATAGTATATAATATATATAACATACACATATGTGTTAATTGACTGCTTATGTTATTATTAAGGCTTTCAGTTAACAATAGGCTATTAATAAAGTTTTGGGAGACTGCAAGTTATATGCAGTTTTCAACTGTGTGGGAAGTCAGTGCCCCAACCCAACCCTAGGATTGTTCAAATGTAAACTGTATAATAAAATACTAATAATTAATGATAATTATGAACTTGAGTTACCCTCTAAGCACAGATGACTGTCATAAACTAACTGAAAAAACAAATCACACAAAACTACTTGTTATAACTTTAAATCTACAGTGCAAAAATATAAAATGTTTGTGGGTGCAAACATATGTTATAAAGGTTTGAGAACATCTATGGAAATGTAATACTATCATCCTTTGTGTATGAAGAGGAATGGAAATTAATTAGGGAGTTTTAAAGGCACTTCAATACAATGTGTGCTTTGTATCTTAAGCTGGGTTGTAAAACATGTATGTGTACAATATTATACTCTTTGGTATTTCTTTGAAAAATTAATGATAATATAAAATAGTATAACATGTTCATCTTTTAAAATTTTATTAATGGTTGTCAGTTTAGGGAGAAAGTAGATATTTTTAAAAAGTCAGAAATGACAACATTTATTTATGTTGCAATAAGACTGTACAGTATGTCTAATAAGACTATGAGCTTTTTATCTGCCTCTTGTAGCCTCAGTGCTGTCAAACAAATTGTAGTGATGACAGCCACTGAATATTGCTCAATATCTGAACTATAATTAAGATGATTTTGAGATAAAAAGGTAACACTATGGTGGCTTTTTAAATAATTGTTACTTTCTTTTTAATACTTTTCAAATAGAGATGCAAATTAAATGAGGATATTTCTTTAGAACAAAGCTTTTACTCTTAACTCTGGGTTTGTCTAATATCCAATTTAGTAAAGAATAGCTACCTCTCATACAGTGAATCACAGATAATCTTTAACTTCTATATGATGTATAATGCATCTTCCTGTTGGGTATTATCTCTGTGCAACTATTTTCATTTGTGGAGAATATCAAATATTATGCACTGTTGTCTTTAGGAAGGCTAAATCTCATATGGAGCAAATGACAGAAAATATGACTATCACAAGAGGATAAAGAATATTTACCTAAAGAACTTTTGGTTTTATATGACCAGGTTGTCATTTTCAATCTCTTGCCTCATCACTACCACCATCCAATACCTTCCCTACCCTTCTCAACACACACACACACACACACACACACACACACACACACACTAACTTCAGACTTTAGCACTTCTTGTAGCCTCTATCCAAGATCTTAAATTGTCCTGCTATAATTTCCTATTCTACAAAAATTCATGACCAGTTCTCAAGTCCATCATCTCTATGTCTCTAAGTACCATTTCCTCTACTCATTCTGACATCTCAAGTATCTTGATCTTTTAATATATTCAATCTATGATTTTTACTATATGCTTTACAAGCTTATTAGGAATTTCGGACCACTGATACTATTTTTTTTAATTTTCTCTTTCTTTTCACAATTTTTTTTAAATGAGTTCTACACACGTTGTTCATTTATTCTCTTTTATTCTGCAATCCCTTTCCTATGAAAGTTAAATCTTACCACTTTACTGAAACCATTTTCAAATATAATCAATCAGCATCATGCCACCAAGCCCAAGAAATACTTTGAATCCACATATTCTCTAAATATTTAAAAATTTTAAAGAAAAAAAATTTTATTTCATCTTTGTGACAATTTTAATCACACCCTATATTTTATATATAAATTTATAAGAGTATTATTTTCTTATTTTAGTGCCTATTTTTTTGTCTACTTGATTAAAACCCTCATGATTTTCAGCTTTGTACCATTTTCCAGGTAGCTGACAATAATATCAATGTTGAGAAAATTTTGGCTGACACAGCTTGCCATTTCTTACTTCTTGAGTTCTTTCTTTACTTTAGTGACACCATAATTTTCTAATTTTTTTCCTACACCCACAGATTTTCCTTCTCTGACTCCTTAAAGACTTGTCCTCCTAAAACCACATGACAGAATTCTTTTGAACTTTATCCAAAATCGTCTTTATTCTTCAGGCCAGTCTCTCTAATTAGATGATATTATTCACCCTATCAGTTTTAATTATAAGAATATACTAAGGACACTAACATTTATATAACCTCTCTTCTTTAGGTGTCTCATTATGAATGCTTAGATGATATTTATTCATTATTTCAAAAAGGTTTGTATCCTCCAAAATGTCTGCTGTACTAAATGGTGAAAAGATATGGAATAAAACTTCACAAGAATGGTAACTACACATTTTTAAAAGACATAAAATATTTATAATGTTTCACTGATAGATACATGTCTAAATTTTTCTTAAAAGCAATAATCACAAAATTTTTTTGATGTGGACTTCTTTTTTTTAAATCTTGATTTGTATTAGAATATTGCTTTCTACTTTCAGATTTGGGTTTTGGCTGCAAGGCATGTGGCATTTGAGCTTCCCAATCAAGGACTGAACCTTCACTGGCTGCATTAGAAGGTGAAGTCTTTATCACTGGACCTGCAGGGAAGTCCCTTTTAGTATTTTGTATATTTACACACTGTCATATATTTTATATATTACATTTAGCATTACTTTGTATTTGATATTGTATTCATCCTGGTTTATGAAAACTTGGAGATATTCTACTCTTTATCAATCAGGGTTTGGTGAAGGAATCTGGGCATACAGAGACAAAAATAAAAAAGAGTATAAAAAATAAGATAAAGAGATTTAAAAATTATTGCTATGGCAAGATGCATATATGCATGCTGCTTTTATTGTTTAGCTGTTGTATCCTACTCTTTGAGACTCCATGGACTATATAGCCCACCAGGCTCCTCTGTTCATGGGATTTCTCAGGCAAGAATGGGTTGCCATTTCCTTTTCCAATGTAATGCATACTTTACTAAATAAAAAGTAGTGTTCAATGGATTAATACAATATTCATCATAAAAATAGTGGACTTTTCTAGTAACAAAAAGCCTGTGATATAAATAGGGCAATATCAAGAAAAATAAGGTGGTAGAAAATAAAACAGGATAGTGTGATTTAACTAGTTTTTCTACATTTATGCATTATATTTCTTAGACAGTTGTAGTCATGTTTTTGTTTTTCTTTCCTTTTAAATGAATGTAGGAGAATCAGTAATTTTCTTTTCATTATAAAGCAATCTGTTTGGTGAAACAATATACCTAAGAGAACAAAATGGGGGAGGAGTAGGTGGACATGGAGTACATCTCTCTCCATGGATATATCAGGGATACACCTTCAGACACAGAAGTGCATGCAGAACACCAGCTAAGAGCAGACAGGAGTACCTGAACAGCAGAAAAGAATATCCAGAGCCACACAAAACTCGAGATCAAGCCCTGAGCCTTTGGACTGGGAGCACTGATTCCAAGACCCTAGACTACCAGAGAACTAACCCTAGAGAGTATAAAATAGTGAGAACTCACACAAAGGAAACCACCTGAATACAAGACCAGTAGCACCCACCACCAGTAGCACCCTGTGCCTCATCTAAACAATAAACAAAACAAAAATACAAACCCAATCATCAGCAGAGAGGATTATCACCTCACTCAGCCTTGCCCAATAGAGGAAAAACAAACAGACAAAGAAAAACTCAGCACAAATCTCACTTTGTGCTTACACAAACCTACTGGACCAACATTAGGAGGGCAGAAACCAAAAGGAAGAAAGAATTCAACCTTAAAGCCTGAGAAAAGGAGACCTCAAACACAATAAGTTAAAAAAAAAAATAATGAAAAGGCAGAGAAATACTATTTTTTTTTTCCTCATAAACCAGACTGCAGAGGCTGGTCTTTATTTAGTGGGTAAGGGGGAGCCCTCTGAAGGGATGTGAGCAGGGAGGAAGTGAGGTCCAGGCAGGAGTTTAGGAAACATTCTCCTGTTGCAGGTTGAGGCAGGCCTGGGGCAGAATGCACTCCTGAGACCACAGAAGTGGTCCAGATGAGGGCACCAGGTGGCTCTGAGCTTTAAAGAAGTGGACTCCAAGGGATGCAGGGAGGGGAGGTGCCAAGGATGAGTCCTAAGGAGTCATGGATATCCATCCATGGGATATGGCCACACCCACTGAGACAGAGGCAGGGAAGACAGCAAAGAGCCTCAGAGCCAATGAGTTCAGTTTTGAGCATGCTGAGCTTGTGACCCTGGAGCATCCAAGCAAGAGTCTTCTCAGCTTCTGGAAGAGGTGGCCCATAGTGACCTGGCTGTCCTATTGTTGCACCTTGGGGCAGAGGTTGTCATAGAACTCCTTGCGGATCTCGTAAATGTCCTGGATCTTGTAGAAGATGGTCTCAGTCTGCTGGATGGTGAGTACAGGCTGGGAGGTGGTGGCAGTGGCCTTCAGAGGTTTCATGGGCAGCAACAGAGCTTCCAGCTGGTTAATATAGATCTCTTTGCTGGCCAGGAACCCCGAGAGAACCAGCTTTCTCACTACAAATGAAGAAGCAAACTAGAAACACAGAAGTCCAAATAATTGAAAAGGAAATAGGCAAACTACCTGAAAAAGAATTCAGAAAAATAATAGTACTAAAAATGATCAAAAACCTTGAAAACAAATGAGAAAATGCAAGAATCAATTAAAAAAAACCTAGAAGAATTATAGAATAAACATACAGAGAAAACAACACAGTTACTGAAATTAAAAATACTCTAGAAGGAATCAATAGCAGAATATCTGAAGCAGAAGAATGAATCAGTGAACTGGAAGATAAAATGGTGGAAATAACTTCTGAAGGGCAGAATAAAGTAAAAAGAATGAAAAGAACTGAGGATAGTCTCGAGACCTCTGGGACAATACCAAACACACAATGTTCAAATTACAGGGGTCACAGAAGAAGACAAGAAAGAGAAAAGGTATGAGAAAAAATTTTGAAGAGATTATAGTTGAAAATCTCCTCAACATGGAAAAAGAAATAATCAAGTCCAAGAAGCACAAAGAGTCCTATATGGATAAACCCAAGGAGAAACATGCCAAGACACATACTAAACAAATGAACAAAGACTAAACACAAAGAAAGAATATTAAAAGCAGCAAGGGAGAAGCAACAGGAACATACAAGAGAAACCCTGTACACTTAACAGCTGATCTTTAAGCAGAAATTCTGCAGGCAAGAAAGGAATGGCAGGATAAATTTAAAGTAATGAAAGGGAAAAATCTACAACCAAGATTACTGTACCCAGCAAGGATCTCATTAAAAATTGAAATAAAAAGCTTTCCAGACTTTCAAAAGTTAAAAAGAGAATTTAGTACCACCAAACCAGCTTTACAACAAATGCTAAAGGAACTTATATAGTCAATAAATACAAGAGAAGAAAAAAGATCTACAAAATCAACCCCAAATAAATAAGAAAATAGCAACAGGAACATATATATAAATAATACCTTAAATGTAAATGGATTAAATGCTCCAACTAAAAGATATAGACTGGCTGAGGGATACAAAAGAAGACCCTTATATATGCTGTCTACAAGAAACCCACTTCAGACCTAAAGACACACATAGACAGAAAGTGAAAGGATGGAAAAATATATTCCATGCAAATAGGAAGCAAAAGAAAGCTGGAGTAGCAATCCTCACGTCAGACAAAATAGACCTTAAAATAAAAAAGATTACAAGACATAAGGAAGGACATTACATAATGATCAAGGGATCAATCCAAGAGGAAGACGTAACAGTTGTAAATATCTATGCACCCAACACAGAAGGGCCTCAATACATAAAGCAAACACTAACAGAAATAAAAGAAGAAATTGACAGTAACACAATAATAGTAAGAGACTTTAACATCCCACTCACACCAATGGATAGATCACCAAAACAGAAAATTAATAAGGAAAAACAAGTAAGAAAACACAAGTCTTAAATGATACATTAGATGAGATGGGTCCCATTGATATCCTCAGGACATTTTATCCAAGTGCAGAAGAATACACCTTCTCAAGTGCACATGGAACAGTCTCCAGGATAGACCACATCTTGGTTCACAAATCAAACCTCAGTAAACTTAAGAAAATTGAAACCATATCAAGCATCTTCTCAGACCACCATGCTATGCTATGAGACTAGATTTAAAAAAAAAAAAAAAAAACCTGTAAGAAACATAAACACATGGAGACTAAACAACGTGTTTCTAAATAACCAACAGGTTACGGAAGAAATCAAAAGGGAAATTAAAAAAAAAATCTAGAAACAAATGACAGTGAAAACACAGAAACTCAAAACCTACAAGATGCAGCAAAAGCAGTTCTAAGAGGGAAGTTCACAGCAATACAATCCTACCTCAAGAAACAAGAAAAAACATCAAATAGACAACTTACATTACACCTAAAACAACTGGAGAAAGAAGAACAAAAAACCCCAAAAGTTAGTAGAAGGAAAGAAATCATTAACATGTGAGCAGAAATAAGTGAAAAAGAAAGCAAAGAAACAATAGTAAAGATTAATAAAACTAAAAGCTAGTTCTTTGAGAAGATAAACAAAATTGATAAACCTTTAGCCAGACTCATCAAGAACAAAAGAGAGAAGAATCAAATCAACGAAATTAGAAATGAAAAAAGAGATGTTACAACAGACAATGCAGAAATACAAAGGGTTATAAGAGACTATTATGAACGACTATATGGCAATAAAATGGATAACCTGGAAGAAATGGACAGATTCTTAGATAAGTTCAATCTACTAAGACTGAACCAGGAAGAAATTGAAATTATGAACAACCCAATTACAAGCACTGAAATTGAAGCTGTGATCAAAATCGCAACCCCCCCCACCCAAACAAAAACCCAAAAAAACCCCAGGACTAGATGGCTTCACTGGAAAATTCTATCAAACATTTAAAGAAGAGCTAATGCCTATCCTTCTAAAATTCTTCCAAAATTGCAGAGGAAGGAACACTTCCAAACTCATTCTACAAGGCCACCATCACCAGGATAACAAAACCAGACAAAGACAACTTAAAAAAAGAAAACTACAGGCCAGTATCACTGATGAACATAGATGCAAAAATCCTCAACAAAACTTTAGCAAACAGAATTCAGCAACACATGAAAAAGTTCATATCATGATTAAGTTGGGTTTATTCCAAGAATGCAAGGATTCTTCAATATATGCAAATTAATCAATGTGATACACCATAATAATGAATTGAAAGATAAAAATCAAATGATCATCTCAATAGATGTAGAAAAAGCCTTTGACAAAATTCAGCACCCATTTATGATTAAAACTCTTCAAAAAAATGGGTATAGAAGGAACCTACCTCAACATAGTAAAGGCCATATATGATAAGCCTACAGCAAATCACTAATCTCAATGCTGAAAAACTGAAAGCACTCCCCGCCAAGATCAGGAACAATATAACAGTGTACACTTTCACTATTATTCAACATAGTTCAGGAAGTCCTAGCTACAGCAATCAGAGAAGAAAAAGAAATGAAAGGAATCAAGATCAGAAAAGAAGAGGCAAAGCTCTCACTCTTTGTGGATGACATGATACTGTACACAGAAAACCCTAAAGATAGTATCAGAAAATTACTAGAACTAATCAGTGAAATAGCAAAGCTGCAGTATACAAAATCAATACACAGAAATTATTTGCATTTCTATATACTAGGGGCTTCCCTTGTAGCTCAGTTGGTAAAGAATCTTCCTACAATGCAGGAGACCTGGGTTCAATTCCTGGGTTGAGAAGAGCCCCTGGAGAAGGGAATGGCAACCCATTCTAGTATTCTTGCCTGGAGAATCCCCTGGAGCCTGCCAGGCTCCTCTGTCCATGGGGTTGCAAGAGTTGGACATGACTTCGCAACTAAAATACTACTATTACTATATACTAACAATGAAAAATCAGAAAGAGAAATTAAGAAATCAAACCCATTCACCATTGCAACAAAAAGAATTAAATATCTAGGAATAAACTTACCTAAGGAGACAAAAGAACTGTACACAGAAAATTATGACATTGATGAAAGAAATCAAAGATGACATAAACAAATGGAGAGATATTACATGTTCCTAGGTAGGAAGAATCAATATTGTGAAAATGACAGTACTACCAAATGCAGTCTACAGATTCAATGTGATACCTATCAAATTACCAATGGCATTTTTCACAGAACCAGAACAAAAAATTTCACAATTCATATGGAAACACAAAAGACCCCAAATTTTCACAGCAGTCTTGAGAAAGAATGGAGCTGGAGAAATCAGCTTTCTGACTTCAGATTATACTACAAAGCTACAGTCATGAAGATAGTATGGTACTGGCACAGAAACTGAAATATAGACCAATGGAACAAGATAGAGAGTCCAGAAATAAACCCCTGCACTGATGGGTACCTTATTTTTGACAAAGAAGTCAAGAGTATACAGTCGGGGCAAAGACAGCCTCTTCAATAAATGGTGCTGGGAAAACTGGACAGCTACATGTAAAAGAATGAAATAAGAACACTTCCTAACACCATACACAAAGATAAAGTCAAAATGGATTAAAGACCTCAATGTAAGACCAGAAGTTATAAAACTGTTAGAGGAAAATATAGGCAGAACCCTCGATGACATAAATCAAAGCAAGATCCTCTATGCCCCACCTCCTAGAGTAATGGAAATAAAAACAAAAGTAAATAAGTCAGACCTGATTAAACTTAAAAGTTTCTGCACAGCAAAGGAAACTACAAGCAAGGTGAAAAGACAACCCTCAGAATGGGAGAAAATAATAGCAAATGAAACAACTGATAAAGGATTAGTTTCCAAAATATACAAGCAGCTCATACAACTCAAAGACAGAAAAACAAACAACCAAATCAAAAAGTGGGAAAAATACCTAAGCAGACATTTGTCCAAAGAAGACATACATATGGCTAACAAACACATGAAAAGATGCTCAACGTCGCTCATTATTAGAGAAAAGCAAATCAAAACCACAATGAGATATCACCTCACACCAGTCAGAATGGCCCTCATCAAAAAGTCTACAAACAATAAATGCTGGAGAGAGTGTGGAGAAAAGGGAACACTCTTGCACTGTAGGTGGGAAGGTAAATTCATACAGCCACTATGGAAGACAGTATGGAGATTCCTTAACAAACAAGGAATAAAAGCACCATATGACCCAGCAATTCCACTCCTAGGCATATTCCCTGAGGAAACCAAAATTGAAAAGACACATGTACCCCATTGTTCACTGCAGCACTATTTACAATAGCTACAACACAGAAACAACCTAGATGTCCATCGACAGATGAATGGATAAAGAACAGTGGTGCATATATACACAATGGAATATTACTCAGCCACAAACAGGAACAGATTTGAGTCAGGTCTGATGAGGTGGATGAATCTAGAACCTATTATGCAGAGTGAAGTGAATCAGAAAGAGAAAGAGGAATATTGTATTCTTCGGCTAAGGTTTTTCCAGTGGTCACGTATGGATGTGACAGTTGGACTGTGAAGAAAGCTGAGTGCTGAAGAATTGATGCTGTTGAACTGTGGTGTTGGGAAGACTCTTGAGAGTTCCTTGGACTGCAAGGAGATCCAACCAGTCCATTCTAAAAGAGATCAGTCCTGGGTGTTCATTGGAAGGACTGATGCTGAAGCTGAAACTCCAGTACTTTGGCCACCTGATGCAAAGAGTTGACTCATTGGAAAAGACTCTGATGCTGGGAGGGATTGGGGGAAGGAGAAGGGGACGACAGAGGATGAGATGGCTGGATGGCATCACCAACTCGAAGGACATGAGTTTGAGTTGACTCCAGGAGTTGGTGATGGACAGGGAGGCCTGGAGTGCTGCGATTCATGGGGTCACAAAGAGTTGGACACAACTGAGCAACTGAACTGAACTGAATACACATATACAGAATATAGAAAAATGGTACTGAAGAATCTGTTTACAGGGCAGCAATGGGGAAACAAACATAAAGAATAGACTTATGGAGATGGGCAGAGGAGAGGAGTAGGTGAGATGTACGGATAGACTGACATGGAAACTTATATTACCATTTGTAAAATAGATAGCCAATGGGAATTTGCTGCATGGCTCAGGAAACTCAAACAACCTAGAGGTGTGGGATGGGGAGGTAGATGGGTGGGAAGTTCACAAGGGAGGAGATATCTATACCTATGGCTGATGCATGTTCAGGTTTGACAGAAAACACCAAAATTCTGTAAAGCAATTATCCTTCAATAAAAAGTAAATTAAAAAAAAATCTTATAACTAAACTGCTCATTCCGTATATAAAAGTCAACAAGAAGTTAAAAAGGTTTTATTCTGTGAATTCCTAGTTTCTCTGTAGTTTATGAGCTGACCAACACAGTTGCATCCCTTTCTCTAATGGCGACAACAGTGAAACAGCAGTCTGTCTGAAACATGAATGTACCCGACTCCAAAAACTTTTGACTATAAATATGAATCAGTTACCCTCAACAGTCAAAGGCAGTGTTCATTATGGATATTAAGATACTGCTTTATTATGTAAAAGCATTATAAATTAAAATAACAACCCATTCATATGTACAAGTCAGAAGTCAGTTGTACTTTTTCAGAATAATCATTGCTTACTTCATTAGACTCATCTTGATTGCTACCATGTAGAGTTTATCTATGGAATTTCTTAGTAAAAATTTGATTACTAATTTTGGCACATTAAAAGTCCCTGTTTAAAAAATATATCTCATCTTTGACCCTCTATTAATTTGGTGAGATTTTCTATTATGTAAAATGAGCTAATTAAGAGTAAAAATTTTGTAAAGTTTTTCAACTTCACTCACAAAAGGTTGCAATTATGACATAAGATAACTGTAACAAAATTTACACGTTTTGGTGTTGTTGTTTTTTTGTCTTTCTTGAAAGGTGGCCACACAGAAAACAAAAATAAAATATAGCCACTATCATCACCAATTTCCAAAAATTCAAAATGCTCTTACCTCTGCTGTTTGCTATAAATTCATATAGACTAGAACTGCATAAAGCAAAATCTGCATCTTATTTTAGAAGTCAGTGATGGGGAACTAATGTTATATTTGGTCTGTTAAATTAATTAAACAGGGAGGCCATTCACTGATGTGGCTCTAATACCTTGGCTGCTTACTGTAAGCAAACCAAAATCTAAGCCTGTAAAAGCCTCAAGGCTGTGAAATCAAAATGCTAAGGATAACTAAGTCCAAACGTCTGGGAGGACACAAGCTATAGCCAATCAACAATTTTCTTACTTTTCTTCGACCTTCTTTCTACAACAGTCGCTCTCGGAGTTTCGGTCAGGTAGAACTTAAGAAATCACTTCGGTTTTGGCACTGCCGAGTCAACCAAATTTTCGCTCAAACAAATTCTTAAATTTTAAAATATACCTCAGTTCATCTCTCCACAAGAAAATCCTGGTATCCAGAGAAGGGACCGAAGGAGGGCCTTGAGGGTCGCCAGGAGCAACAAGCAACCAGGCTGAGGTACCTTTAAGAGCCCCGCTTTCTTGCTGCCTCGGAATGGTTCGTAATTAAACTCTCACATACCAGATTTTAGCTCGGCAGCCTTTGCATAATGAGCTTTCAGACTTAACTTGAACACTTCTTTTTCCAGACTGGGTCCAGAAACCACTTAAGTCTGACTGGGTCGGACGCAAAAGTCAGACTGTTTCCGGGTCAGACGGGGGTCCAACTTAGAAACAGAACTGGTTCCGGGGTCAGACTGAGTCCGACCTAAAATCCAGCTGGGTCAAAGTCAGTCCAAGTTAAAGCAAACTAGTTGTAGTGTGAGGCCTCAAGTACATGAAAATTTGTTTCAAGGCTGAACCGGCAGTTCAAATTTACCACAGAGAGTCTTGAATTACGGTGGCTGCAGTGCGGGAAGTTGAACCGTCTCAGGTAGCTTATCTGTTTCTGAAGTACCCTAGAGAAAAGCATTTTCCTCTACGTCACTTTTATTCTTACTTTATAACGGCGTAAAGGCAAATTGTCACTACGTAATTTCCATTTTCTTTGTACTGTAGTCTTTTTTTTTTTTTTAAGTATACTGGAAGCAAATTAAGTATTTTTGAGGACGTAGGAAATTGTCTTTCAGAGTACGTGTGTGCGTGTCTCTTGCCACTGTGTGCCCGCTCCAAGTCGCTTCACTTATGTCCGACTCTTTGTGACCCCATGGACTGTAGCCCACCAGGCTCCTCTGTTCATGGTATTCTCCAGGCAAGAATACTGGAGTGGGTTGCCCTTTCCCGCCCCAGTAGATCTTCCCAGCCCAGGGATCGAACCTTGGTCCCTTGTGCCTCCTGCGTTGGCAGGAAGATTTTTTAAATCACCAGTAGCCCACCTGGGAAGCCCTTTTCAGACTATGCAGGGGGGCGGGGGGAATACCTACCCTTTAAAAATGTCACAATCTCTTGTACACACTGCTATGCTTAAAATGGATGAGCAACAAGGACGTCCTGTATGGAACTTTCCTCAATGTGATGTTGCAGCCCAGATGGGAGGGGAGTTTGGGGCAAAATTAATACTTGTATGTGTATGGCTGAGTGCCTTTCCTGCTCACCTGAAACTATCATAGCATTGCTAAGCAATTATACCCCATAACTATATATATATACATACATAACTATATACATATATGCATAACTATATACATATATACATTATACATAACTATATATATATATATATATTATAAGAGAATAGGAGAATAGGACACAGATTGAAAGAGAAACAACAGTGCACAGAGATCTAAGATCTTGTGAAGGTACAGCGAGAAGGGGCTATTTACAAGCAATGGAGAGAGGCAACAGAGGAAACCAACTCTGCCCTCAACTTCATCTTGAATTTCAGCCTACAGAAGCTGAGAAAATTATTTTACGTTGTTTAAATCCCTAGTCTGGGTATGTTGTTACGGCAGTCCTGGCAAGCTAATACAAAAACCTTAGGTGGGGTAGTGATTCTTTTGGTTATGAGAATAAGAAAAATCGATTTTATTTATTAGAGGTACAAAACATAGATTTATAAGTAAATAAAAAATAAAAATGTAAAAGACAAAATTCACGTAGGATTTTGAATTCTTTTTATATTAATACACCAAGTATAATCTGTTTATACACAAACCCAGTTATGTGTATATTTTACATTCCTTGAAAAAGGAGGCAACTTCAAACCTGTAATAAATATTTAATATGTCCAAAAATGTATTTTAGTGTTTAAACTTTGGTGGATAAATGGTTGTCCAGAACAGTGCTTTAAAAATTGCTATTAATCTTTTAGTCTTAATTAAATAAAAACAGTAAGTTTGGGAGATAGAACGAGATTTGTCATATAAAAAGTCACACTCTACCGTAACATAAAAATTGTCATGAGAATATATTTTATTAAATAAAATATTATAAATTAGTTTAAGAAAATAATAGATTATCACCCCTTGACTTTTTGGTCTAAAAATCTGGTGTTTACTACTGAAGGATTTGTTGTTTTAATTGTTCTTCACTTCCAGAATTCCAAAATTAATGGTGAATATTCAACACATAATGTCATAAAGAGTGTGCAGTTTCCCCTCCTCTGCTAATTGATGGTCTCATTATTAGTGGTATATTTCCTTTAAATATGTGACCAGAAATCTGTCATGAAGACACAACCCACTTTTTTTCCTGTGCTTTAACAAGGTCGTCTTACTCAAATGCACTACATTGTGACATCTCTGATTATATGTAAAGAACACTTTCACAACTTGTCATTTTATTTATTAAATTTCATATGTCCTTAAATTAAGCTTTTTGCCATTGAGCTATTGGACTTTCAACACAAAATTGGTAATGGAAAATTCTTTTCAGAATCTTGATATTTTTAAAGTTTTACTGTGGAGGTTTTAAAATAAATCCAAAAGTAGGGAGAAAAATGAAATTCATGTACCAATTGTTGTTTAGTCACTCAGGTGTGTCCGACTCTTTTGTGACCCCATGGACTGTAGACGCCCTGCTCTTCTGCCCATGGGATTTCCCAGGCAAGAACACTGGAGTGGGTTGCCGTTTCCTTCTCCAGGGGATCTTCAGATCTTCGCAACCTGGTACTTTATTTTCCTATTGCTGCAGTAACACACACACACGCACACACACAACTTGTGATGTAAAGCAGCATGCACGCCTGCTGTTTCTTCAGTCATGTCCGACTCTTTGCGACCCCTTAGACTGTAGCTTGCTAGGCTCTTCTGTCCATGGATTTTCCCACAAGAATACCGGAGTGGGTTGCCATTTCCTTCTCCATAAAGCAGCATGGGTCATTATTTTAATAGCTCTAGATGTCAGAAGTCAGTAATGGATCTCATTGGGTTAAAAATAAGGACTGTATTCCCTTCCTGGGAATCTTGGGGTGAATCTGTTTTCTTATTTTTTAAGCGCCAAGAGGTTCCTGCAGCTTCATCATGTCATTTTTCTATCTTCAAAGCCAGCAACATCAGGCCAAGTCTTTTTCATGTTGCTATCTCCCTCATTTTTATCTGTCTGCTTTACTTTTACATTTCTGAGGACACTTAGGATAGCAATGCATTGATTTACTCCCGCTCCTCCTCACACCACCCTACTGCAGGGTCTTGCAGGATAATTCTTCCATCTCACAATCAGTTGACAGGCAAACAACCACCTCAACCTTGATTATCCCTTGCCATATTACAAGATATTCACAAATTTCAGCGATTAAGATCTGGATGTCTTTGGAGGGGTAGGGTTGGTCATTTTTCTGCCTCCTATGCCTACTACAGTGATCAATATTTTGCCATTATATCCATCTCCTTTCCCCTCATACCCAAACTTTTTCTTAATGTGTTCATTTGCTTCAGTTTTATTTTTAAGCAAATCTCAGACTTCACTTCATTCTACAGAAACACAGTTCTGTGTGTATCTCAGAATGTAAGGACATGTTGTTTAAACATAATCAAAACAAAATAATAATTCTATGTTGGTGCTGTTCAGTCGTCCAGTCATGTCTGACTCTTTGTGACCCCATGGACTGCAGCACACTATTATCTAAAACCTGGTCAATGTTTCCTCATTATCTCAAAAATGTCTTCTACAATCCATGAGAGAATCAGGGTCACAATAAGTTTCATATGTTTTATTTGGTTGCTCTGTGTCTTAAATTTCCTTTATAACCATTCCCCATCTGTGTTTTGTTTTTTTTTTTCTTTCATGTCATATAATGGTTGATGCTGCTTAATTGTGTACTCCTTAGAATTTCCCAGACTCTGGATTTGGCTGATTACAGCGTCATAGCATGGGCTTCCCTGATTGTTCAGTTGGTAAAGAATCCACCTGCAATGTGGGAGACCCTGGTTTGATCCCTGGTTTGGGAAGATCCCCTGGAGAAGGAAAGGCTACCCACTCATAGTTTAATATGAACCTTTATTCTTTATATTGCCTATAAACTGGTATTTAGATTCAGGTATTACTTGTCCCTCCTCCTTACACCCATCCTTTTGATAATATATAATTGTAGTGTGTATAGTTCCTATTGTATCACATTAGGTAATACATGTTGTGATTGTCTCACTTTTAGTGCTTTAAGAATGATTAAGTAATTCAGGAATTGTCAGCCAGATCTGTCTATTATAGAGTTCCTCATTAACTGTTTATTTAATGACTTCGGTTGATAATTGTTACCTAGGTATTTTGACACTACTTTTCAGGACTATCCTCTGTCATCACATTTAACACTGTTCAGTGTTCTATGAAAATTAACTTATGTGTACTTTCCAGGGATTTAATTAGTGGGAAAAATGAGGTACATTGGTAGCTATCTTATCTGTCTACAGAAATGTAAGGCTATTAACTTATTTGTCTACCACTTGCCACCTTGACTTTGACTTTCTAATCCATCAGAGTTTTGATATGTTTTCAAAGGGAATACAGCAATATGACTGATAATCTTTACAGAGATAATATTCCTGATACTGTTACAGAGAATGTTGGAATTCCTATATTGTGTGTGATGGGATGTAGCTAATACTTTTCTTTGAGCATCTCCACAGAAACTGAATCCAGAGAAATTTTTTTGAAAAATATTACCTGTGTTTATATCATATGATTGAATCTCTTTTAAAAGATACCATTATCTTTATATAAGAAAAGATTGGATGAATATATGTTTCTTTTTTTTAATATCTAAAATATGCCAAGGTCTTTCACACTACATTGCAGCAAAATTCTAGTTACAAACTCTAATTATCTGATTAGTATAAGTATTATACATGAAAATTGTGTACTAGGACATATAATTAATAGTGAAGAGGTATTATTAATTGGCATCTATAATGTCTGTGTCTATGTTTTACCTTGTTACTAAACAAGTATAGATTAATCATTTTATAAATATAGAGGTTTCAAAAGTCTTATATTGTGGATGTTAATTTGATGGTCAGAAAAAAAGAATGAGCATATTAATCAGTTAGTGACTTTTGTCATGAAAGCTATTTTTTGAGTTGCCTCACGAGAGAATAAACTTATTTTATTTTATGAGTAGTTAAGCAAGAACTCGCTAGTGTAACATTTGATCTTCCAAATTTTCTTGAACATGTTATATAGTAGTCCCTAGAGTGTGCATTCCTATTTCTTTTTCTTAATTATAAACATTATAATGTAAGGTTAGTAACCTAATATTTTCAACAAAATCTCTAAAATCAGTTTGATAAGTAAATCACTTGTTCAGTAACCAATCCTTTCTATGAAAAAAGAAAAAACTGTCTATTTGATCATATATTCTAAACATTCAAAATACACTTTAGTCCATGTGCATGTTCATATGTCAGTATTAAGCATGTGTGACTGATTTTTATTAATCTTTCAAATGCTCATGTCTTTTAGTGTGCTTCCTATTTGACTGTAACACACATCAGAAATATTTTAGAAGTCTTATTCCATTCTTTATGATTGTGAAACATCACAAAGATTCCCTGTGTGAAAACTCACATGAATACCCACAATACTACATATTTGATCTATGGTATTAAATATTTGTTTTGCTCAATCTTTAGCATTTATTTCTACTAATATATAATTCTCTTAAAGTTTTCACAACATTGTGATTTTGAGGAATCTTGGTACAGTGCCTGGAGTTCAGAGTTCAGTCACTCAATCGTGTCCGACTCTTTGTGACCCCATGAATCACAGCACGCAAGGCCTCCCTGTCCATCACCAACTCCCAGAGTTGACTGTGTGGATCACAATAAACTGTGGAAAATTCTGAAAGAGATGGGAATAGCAGACCACCTGACCTGCCTCTTGAGAAATATGTATACAGCTCAGGAAGCAACAGTTAGAACTGGACATGGAACAACAGACTGGTTCCAAATAGGAAAAAGAGTACGTCAAAGCTGTATATTGTCACCCTGCTTATTTAACTTATATGTAGAGTACATCATGAGAAATGCTGGACTGGAAGAAGCACAAGCTGGAATCAAGATTGCCAGGAGAAATATCAATAACCTCAGATATGCAGATGACACCACCCTTATGGCAGAAAGTGAAGAGGAACTAAAGAGCCTCTTGATGAAAGTGAAAGAGAAGAGTGAAAAAGTTGGCTTAAAGCTCAACATTCAGAAAACGAAGATCATGGCATCCGGTCCCATCACTTCATGGGAAATCGATGGGGAAACAGTAGAAACAGTGTCAGACGTTATTTTGGGGGCTCCAAAATCACTGCAGATGGTGACTGCAGCCATGAAATTAAAAGACGCTTACTCCTTGGAAGAAAAGTTATGACCAACCTAGATATATTCAAAAGCAGAGACATTACTTTGCCAACTAAGGTCTGTCTATTCAAGGCTATGGTTTTTCTTGTGGTCATGTATGGATGTGAGAGTTGGACTGTGAAGAAGGCAGAGTGCTGAAGAATTTATGCTGTTGAACTGTGGTGTTGGAGAAGACTCTTGAGAGTCCCTTGGACTGCAAGGAGATGCAACTAGTCGATTCTGAAGGAGATCAGCCCTGGGATTTCTTTGGAAGGAATGATACTAAAGCTGAAACTCCAGTAGTTTGGCCACCTCTTGCGAAGAGTTGACTCATTGGAAAAGACTCTGATGCTGGGAGGGATTTGGGGCAGGAGGAGAAGGGGACGATAGAGGATGAGATGGCTGGATGGCATCACCAACTTGATGGACATGAGTCTGAGTGAACTCCGGGAGTTGGTGATGGACAGGAAGGCCTGATTTGCTGCAATTCATGGGGTCGCAAAGAATTGGACACAACTGAGCGACTGAACTGAACTGAACTATCCTAATTTTGTTTTGAAGCAGTTCTGCTTATCATGAATGATATTTGATTTTCAGTTCTATTTAAATTCAACAAGATACACTGCTGTCATTTTCAAAGTAGAATTTATTTATGGATAGTTTTGATGACTGTTTTTTCACATCTGTGATGAACTTTGTCTTTTTAATAGTGCCTTCTTGTATCCCTGAAATTATAATTTAATATTTGAAAACCGCAAAACCACCAGAGCCCCCTTATGTTGAACAATAGAACATTGCTGTTGCTCATTTACATTTTATGTACAACAGTGTCCAACATAACAAGTGTTTCATCATACTAAAGATGACTTTGACTAGGAAATAGTAACAATAAAATAGAATTCTGAAGACTATACTGTCTCAGTTTGATTTTTAGACTGTGATGAAATTTATAGCCTCTTTTATCATTTCCATTTTAGATATTGATAACTTTCTGAAACATTTTATTTAGATTTAACCAAAAGTTGCAGCATATTTCTCAAAGTATTCAGGTTCTAAGTATTTCCCTTAATACAGCTCTTTTATTTTTCTTCTTTTATTCCCTCTTCATGGAAAATAAAATTTAAATAATATATAATCTGATTATATTTTCTGGACAAAATAATTGATCAAGATGTGCAATAAGAGAGATTCTATGGGGCGTAAAGATCATTTTCAGGAGGAGAAACATTTTTATATGTTTTATATATGAAGGATATAGTACATTCATGGATGGAAAGAAGGAAAAATACAAAGATGCCATTTTTTCCTTTCACAGATTACAGATATGAGATTCCAATAAAATACCAATTAGGTTATTTTTGTAACTTGTCAAAAAAGTACAGGATTACATCTGATAAATAAAGAGATATATTAGCTAAGACTATTAGTAATAATGTAGAACTTTCGAGCACTGAAGAATTGATACTTTTGAACTGCGGTGTTGGGGAAGACTCTTGAGAGTCCCTTAAACTGCAAGGAGATCAAACCAGTCATTCCTGAAGGAAATCATTCCTGGGAGTTCATTTGAGGGACTGGTGCTAAAGCTGAGACTCCAATACTTTGGCCACCTGGAAAAGACACTGATGTTGGGAATGACTGAAGGTGGGAGGAAAAGGGGCAACAGAGGATGAGATTGTTGGATGGCATCACAAACGCGATGGACATGAGTTTGAGTAAGCTCTGGGAGGTGGTGATGGACAGGGAAGCCTGGCATGCTGCAGTCTATGGGATCGCAAAGAGTTAGACATGACTGAGGGGCTGAACTGAACTGAACTGATAATTAGAATTGACTTTGGATTTAAAATATCTAATTCAATTTAACCTAAGCTATCACATGAAGAATAATTGATTCATTTTAAAAGAAAATAATAAAACACCATTGTAAAGATGGTCATTGCAAAGAAGTTTTTGAACCGTTTTCTTATCTTTTAGAAAGCAACAAAAGTGGTTACATTAGTATGTTATTCAAACTTGTTCAAACTGTTCACTCAGTCATGTCCAACTCTTTGCAACCCCAGAACTATATAGTCCATGGAATTCTCCATGCCACAATATTGGAGTGGGTAGCCTTTCTCTTCTCCAGAGAGTGAATCTTCCCAACCCATGTATCAAACCCAGGTCTCCTGCATTGCCAGTGGATTCTTTATAAACTGAACTATCAGGGAAGCTGAAAGTGAAAGTCACTCAGTCGTGTCCGATTCTTTGCAGCCCTGGTGGACTGTCCAGTCCAAGGAATTCTCCAGGCCAGAATACTGGAGTGGGTAGCCTTTCCCTTCTCGAGCGGATCTTTCCAACCCAGGAATTGGACCGGGGTCTCCTTCATTGCAGGTTGAATCTTTACCAACTGAGCTATCAGGGGAGCCCTATATATTATTACCATAATGCTGTTGTTTTCTGGATTCCCTTGTAGTACAAGCTACACAATTCCTAGCACAGTTAACCCACTAACCTACTACTTGTTTAATTCCTTAATTATTTAGAATACATCTTCATACCAAGAAAAGTTTAAGGAGACTCAGGAAAGTACTGACATTCTTCCCTTATGAATGATGGAACTTATCTGCTTCAAAAATGTTGGTATCAAGATACCATCCACTAATGAAAGTGCTGAGAGCAATTTTCCTACTGGAAATATTTTTTGTAGATATTACTGTTTTGGCGTTTTCATAATATTAAGAATACTTTTTTTTATGTGAGTTTGCCAAGCTTCTAGTTCAAGTACTATTGAAATATTTGTTCTTTCATTTAAAAGCTCTTCATTATGTAAAGACATCTCTCATTGTTTCAAAATATTTGGGAGTTAAACATCACTCAGTTCAGTTCAGTCACTCAGTCGTGTCCGACTCTTTGTGACCCCATGGACTGCAGCACGCCAGGCCTACCTGTCCATCACCAACTCCCAGTGTTTACTCAAACTCATGTCCATTGAGTCAGTGATACCATCCAACCATCTCATCCTCTGTCGTCCCCTTCTCCTCCCGCCTTCAGTCTTTCCCAACATTAGGGTCTCTTCAAATGAGTCAGTTCTTCCAAACATCACTACTGCTATAGTTTAAAATATGGTATGGTTTTGCAGCCAGACAGCTCCATCCTGGTAAGCTTCATCTGAAGCCTCCATAATGTTTTTAATATACCTTACAAACCTTTTCGGTGCTACAGTACCCTAGTGTTTTTATAATCCTAGTGACAGAAAGCTTGACTCTTAAATATTTTCAACATGACCCATAGTGAAAAAAAAAAAAAAGGCAAAGCAAAACAAAACATTTTTCATCATAATTAGGATCATGACATTCATGTGTTATTCAGTCTTCTATATCTAGTTAGTGGGGATTCAAAAATAATTGAAACAGTAAAAAATTCTTGCCCCCATGGAGCTAATAACCTAATCTGTCCCTCTGTCTCTTGGACTTTTGGACTCAGAGAGAGAGGGAGAGGGCGGGATGATTTGGGAGAATGGCATTCTATCATGTATACTATCATGTAAGAATTGAATCGCCAGTCTATGTCTGACGCAGGATACAGCATGCTTGGGGCTGGTGCATGGGGATCACCCACAGAGATGTTATGGGGAGGGAGGTGGGAGGGGGTTTCATGTTTGGGAACACATGTAAGAATTAAAGATTTTAAAATTTAATAAAAAAAAAAATAAAAATAAAAAAAATAAAATAAAACTAAAAAAAAAAAAAAAAAAAATAGCTTCTTGTGTATTTTATTCCAGCCATCCAATTCTATCCTATTGTCTTCTTTTGAGTTGTAAAAATAACATAAGTTGCTCTTTGTATGCTTAGTCATTCAGTCATGTCTGACTCTTTGCAATCCCATGGACTATAGACCACCAGCTTCCTCTGTCCATAGGGACTCTCCAGGCAAGAATACTGGGGTGGGTTGCCATGCCCTCCTCCAGGGGATCTTCCCAACCCAGGGATCGAATCGAGGTCTCCCGTATGGCAGGTGGGTTCTTCAGTGTCTGAGCCATCAGGGTAATTAGGACCCATTAATTGATTCAAGACTCAGTAATGGATCTTGACTCCCACTTTGAAAAACATTGCCATATTGGAATTTCATACATTTAACAGAGCTGTTAAAGCAGCCTGTGTATGTGTGTGTGGGTGCTCAGCCATGTCCAATTCTTTGCGACCCCACAGACTGTAGCCCACCAGGCTCCTCTGTTCTTAGGATTTCCCAGGCAAGAATACTGGAGTGGTTTGCAAATGGGATCTTCCCAACCCAGGGATTGAACCCATGTCTCTTATGTCTCCTGCATTGGCAGGGATATTCTTCACCACTAGTGCCACTTAACCTTATAAAAAGAAGCCTAGGATTAATTAATTTTTCTAAATTTCTGTCTCACATCGACTGTCACCTATTTAAAAATCCAGTCTTTTTTACTGAGTTGCTTTCAGGATAGAACTTTCTGAATATGGGTTTATGTAAACTGTTTTTAATCTGAATGGAGAATCTTATATTTATTTATGTCAAATTCTTCTTTATTGGTTTCAGCTCATCATTCTAGCCTATCAAAATTTTTGAACTCTGCTACTGTTAGATAATCCTCCTAAATCTGTCATCCACAAATATGAAAAGAGTGGCTTCTATGTCATGAGCCCAGCCACTATTGGAAAATACTGCAAATTCCTATAGTTCTTCCCTAGAGAGCTCCCTCTTGTTGGCATCGATTGGTTAATCGACATTTTAGCATTATATTTGCATGTCAGAATATGAATCTCCCTTAATTTGCCCATGTCTCAGTCTGCACTTTTTCATCAAATAAAAATTCTAAAGGACTATAGAATACATACTGAATTATTGATTTTTATGTTCCCCTGAGATAGCAATAAGCTGTCAGAAACATAGTTAAGTTTCTGTTTATCTCAGCCACAACTAGTTGCACTGATAGTAGTCTTCAGTTTTTAAGTTTAGTTAGTGACTGAGATCTGATATCACAGTTCACTGGAACCCAGAGAGGACTAAGGGGTGGTCTAGAAGTAGCAAACTACTGATGCATGTGCTTCGGTAATAAGCAGTGTTCTCCAGGTTTGCAAGATCATTCAGCTATTTCTCCTCAGCTTCTCAGTGATTTCCAACTGATAGAGCTATTGTCTTGTCACAAGGTTTTATTGTCTTTGACAACTCTTGTATAGGACCAGAGTTATTTGGGGCTAGACACTCTTTTTAGTCCAAATATCTGTCTTTTGTTTGTTTGTTTTTGGTGAGACTTGTCTTAAGTGCAAATTGCATTCAACTCATAGGATGTTATTAATAGGATCACATTAACAGAAGATTGTCTTTTAATAAGAGCCTAGGGCAAGATAGTAACCAGAGATGCATTTGAATTCTTCTCTTCACCAATTAACTGCCTTCCTCTTGGTAAGATCTTGAAACTAAGTCTCTCACATCATCTATAATCCAGAGTTAGAAATGTATAGCTTACCTATCTCACAGGGTTCTTGTAAGAATGGAGATTAGGTCATAAACAAATAGCATCTAAATGTTTACTAGCTGATAGTAAGCTATCAGTTGGTAAATTAGTTGTTGTTCAGTCGCTAAGTTGTTTTCGACTCTTTGTGACTCCATGGACTATAGCCAGCCAGGCTACGTTTATAGGAGTGATTTAAAGTAAAACCCATCTTCATTATATAACAGAATTTGGATGATAGACACAGTACATCATAACTGAACGTGCATGATGACTGAGGTGGGGAGCGTTATCCTAGGGCAGTGGTGCTCAAAGCATCATCTTCAGAGCAACAGCATCAGCATATCCAGCAAAGCTGTTAAAAATGCAGATTCTATATGTGAGACCTAGTGCATCAGGCACAGAGGATGGGGCCCAGCACTCAGTGTGGTTTCAACAATCCTCAGGAGATTCTGTGCTCACTGTGTCCTTGATGTTGTTGTTGTTTTTCAGTTGCTAAGTCATGTCCAGCTCTTTGCGACCCCATGGACTGTAGAATTCCAAGCTCCTCTGTCCTCCACTATCTCCAAGAATTTGCTCAGATTCATGTCTGGTGAGTCCCTGATTATCTGACTGTCTCATCCTCTCTGCCCAGTTCTCCTTTTGCCTTCAATCTTTCCCAGCATCTGAGTCTTTTCCAATGAGGCACTCTTCCCATCAGGTGGCCAACAGTTAGAGCTTCAGTTTCAATATAAGTCCTTCCAATGAGTATTCAGAGTTGATTTCCTTTAGAATTCACTAATTTGATCTCCTTGCCATCCAGGGAACTCTCAAGAGTGTTCTCCAGCACCACACTTCAAAAGTATAAATTCTTCAGTGCTCAGCCTTCTTTATGATCCAACTCACATCTGTACACAACTACTGGAAAAACCATACCTTTGACTAGAGGGGCTTATATCGTTATGTCTCTGCTTTTTAATATATCTGCCATCTAGATTTATCCTAGTTTTCCTCCCAAGGAGTAAGTGTCTTAATTTTGTGGCTGCTGTCAAAGTACACAGTGATTTTGGAGACCAAGAAAATATATCACTGCTTCGACTTTTTCTCCATGCATTTGCTATGAAGTGATGGGACCAGATGCCATGATCTTAGTTTTCATGTTGAATTTCAAGCCAGCTTTCTCACTCTCTTCTTTCACGCTCATCAACAGGCTCTTTAGTTCCTCTTACTTTCTGCCATTAGAGTGGTATCATTTGTATATCTGAGGTTATTGATATTTCTCCCTGCAATCCTGATTCTAGTTTATGATTTATCCAGCCTGGAATTTTGCATAGTGTATTCTGCATGTAAGTTAAGTACGCAGTGACAAGATACAGCCTTGTCATACTCCTTTTCCAGTTTTTAACCAGTTCATTGTTCCCATGTCCAGTTCTAACTGTTGCTTCTTGATTTGCATACAGGTTTTTCAGAAGACAGGTAAGGTGGTCTAGTACTGCCATCCCTTTAAGAATTTTCTGCAGTTTGTTGTGGTCAGCACACAACCCAAAGGCTTTCGGGTTGTCAGTAAGCAGAAGGAAATGTTTAATTGCAACTCCCTTTCTTTCTCCATGATCCAATGTATGTTGGTAATTCGATATATGGTTCCTCTGCCTTTTCAAAACCCCATTAGTACATCTGGAATTTCATGGTTCACATACTGCTGCAACCTAGCTTGAAGGATTTTGACCATAACCTTGCTAGCATGAAATGAATAGAATTGTACAGTAGTTTGAACATTCTTTGACATTACCCTACTTTGGGTTTGGAATGAAGGCTGACTTTTTCCAGTCCTGTGGCCACTGCTGAGATTTCCAAAATTATGACATGTTGAGTGCAGCACTTTAAAGCATCATCTTTTAGGATTTTAAATAGCTCAGCTGGAACTTTATTACTTCTACTACCTTTGTTTGTAGTAATGCTTCCTAATGCCCCTTGACTTCATACTCCAGAATGTCTAGCTCTAGGTGAGGGACCACACTATTGTGGTTATCTAGGTTATTAAGATCTTTTTTTGTATAGTTCTTCTGTATATTTTTGCCACCTCTTAATCTTTTCTGTTTTTGTTAGGTCCTTACCTTTTCTGTCCATTATCATGCCCACCTTGCATGAAATGTTCTTGCGAAACTTGACGTCTCCAGTGTCCTGGAAGAGATCTTTAGTCTTTCTCACTCTATTGTTTTCCTCTATCTCTTTGGCTTATTCATTAAAGAAGGCCTTCTTATCTCTCCTTGTGGTATTAAATGGCTCAGTAAGTAAAGAATCTACCTTCAATGCAGCTGATGCATGTTTGATTCTTGGGTTGGGAAGATACCCTAGAGAATGAAATAGCAACCCACTCTGGTATTCTTACCTGAAAAACCCCATGGACAGAGAGGCCTGGCGGGCTGCAATCAAAGGGTAGTGAAGAGCCATACCCCACTGAGAGACTAAGCACAGTTGATCTTACCTTTCTTCCTTGCCTTCGCTTCTCTTCTTTCTTCAGCTATCTGTAAAACCTCCTCAGACGACCACTTTGCCTTCTTACATTTTTTTTTTTTCCTTGGGGATGGTTTTGGTTACTGCTTCCTGTACAATGTTAGGAACTTCTGTCCATAGTTCTTCAGGAACTGTATCAGATCTAAATGCTTGAGTCTATTCATCACCTCCACTGTATAATCATAGGATTTTATTTAGGTCATACCTGAATGGCCTATTCATTTCCCCTACTTTCTTCGATTTAAGCCTGAATTTGGCAAGAAGGAACTCATGATCTGAGCCACAGTCAGCCTTAGGTCTTACTTTTGCTGACTGTACAGAGTTTCTTAATCTCTGGCTGCAAATAATATATTCAGTCTGATTTCATCATTAACCGTATGATGATGTCTATGTAGAACTGTCTCTTGGGTTGTTGGAAAACATTGTTTGCTATGACCAGCACATTCTCCTGACAAAACTCTGTTAGCCTCTGCCCTGCTTTATTTTGTACTCCAAGCCAAATTCCCCTGTTATTCTGGGAAATTCTTGACTTCTTACTTTAGCATTCCAATTCCCTATGATGAAAAGGATATCTTTTTTTGTTGTTGTTAGCTCTAGAAGGTGTTGTAGGTCTTCATAGTACTGGGCAACTTCAGCTTCTTCAGCATCAGTGGTTGGGGCATAAACTTGGATTACTGTGATGTTGAATTTTTTTCATGGAAATGATCTGAGATCATCCTGTCATTGTTGAGGCTGCACCCAATTACTGCATGTGGACTCTTTTGTTGTCTGTGAGGACTACTCCACTCCTTCTAAGGGATTCTTGCCCACAGTAGTAGACATGATGGTCATCTGCATTAAATCCGCCCAATCCTCTCCATTTTAGTTCACTGAGTCCTAAGATGTCCATGTTCATTCTTGCCATCTCCTGCTTGACTACATCCAATTTACTTTGATTCACAGACGTAACATTCCAGGTTTCTATACATATTGTTCTTTACAGCATCAGACTTTCCTTTCACCACCAGACACAGCCACAGCCAAGGGTCATTTCTGCATTGGGCCAGATGCTGCTTTCTTCCTGGTATTTCTTTCTTGCTATGTTAGTAATTGCCCTCCCCTCTCCTTCAGTAGCATATCGGACATCTTCCATCCTGGGGAAGGGGGGCTCACCTTCCAGAGTCCTGTCTTTCTGCCTTTTCATACTATGTATGGGGTTTTCATGGCAATAATACTGGAGCAGGTTGCCATTCCCTCCTTTGGTGAACCACAGTGTGTCAGGACTCTTCACCATGACTCACCTGTCTTAGATGGCCCTGCACGGCATGGGTCATAGCTTGAGTTATACAAGCCCTTCCACCATGACAAGGCTGTGATCCATGAAGGGGAATAAATTAATACCATCCTTTAAAATGGGTTATTGCTTCATCTGTAGAAACTCTAAATTAATAATCCTACGGGGAAAATATCTTCATTTCTACAGCATTGTCTTATGCTAATGATGCCATTTCTTTTATTTGCACATAAGATTCTTTTATCTCTCAGTATTGTCTATCTCTCTTTCTCCATTTTGCTAAAAGGCATTTTATTCTTTATTTGTGTTTATGTATAAGACCTGACAGCTACAAGTCCTAGCTGTGCAATCATTCAGCAGTTAATCTCTCTGTGTCCCAGTTTCCCTCATTTGTAAAGCAAGAAACTAACATTTAATTTGAGGCAGAGCTTTAACAATTAGGTATAATATTCTCAGGTGACCCCGTGGTAAAGAATTCTCCTGCTAGTGCAGGAGACACAGGAGATTCAGGTTCGATCCCTGGTTCATGAAGATATCTTGGAGTAGGAAATGGCAGCTCACTCCAGTATTCTTGCCTGGAGAATCCCATGGACAGAGAAGTCTGGCAGGCTATGGTCCATAGGTTCCCAAAGAGTCAGACATGACTGAACAACTAAGTATGAGCATGATAATCTATGTAATGTACTTAACAATGATTTATACACAGAGAGTGATCAACATAGAGCAGTAGTTATTTCTAGATTTCTTTTCTCTTCATTTATAGAAACTTTCCTTAATAAATAAGATGGGAAAAAGAGATCTTTAGATATTCTTCTTTCCAACAGAGATATTTCTCTGTCCTTCACAAAATTGCAATTACTTTTCAAATCCTTAACCTACTTTCCTTTTAAAGCAACTAACTAATAAGTCTGGAAGAACAGCCAAATTCCCAGTGAGGGTGAAAATGTAGAGCAAATACTTCTGGCATAGGGGTGAAGAAAGAATCTTACTTTGAAAAGTGGAGGAGTTAGTAATTAATAGCCTGGTCTTTTAAATCAGGCAGACAGAACTGGGTTTGAATCTAATCCAGACATTTACTTGCTGAGTCACAATGTAAAAGTTACCTGGCCTTATGTATTTTCTCTTATGTGAAGTGGGCATAATAGCAATATTTCTTCATTGAGTATGAAGTGGTATATATGTGAGAAGTCTTTAAAGGTTTAGTACATTGTCTGGCAGGTAGCAAATCACTGATAAATAGAATCCCGTTAATATGTTTCCTTCTGCTCCTACCCTCACTTCCTAATATTCTTCTCTGATAATGATGGACAAAACTATTTTATTTACCTTTGGAATGTGAATTTTAGGAATGTGTTTATTGCCCAATATTTTCAAATAAGGCCATTTAGATGCTTTGAAGTGTTTCTTATAAATTAACCGTGTAAAAGTTGGTACTTATGCAGAGCTGTCAAGTGTTTTGCTCAAAACTGGGATTTACATACCCACAAAGAAAAATTAATTGTAATCCCTATAAATGCTTAGTGTCTTCCAGCAGTTTTATTTATGAAAGGCCATCAGTGAATTGTGTTAGTGTTTAGCTGCTTTTGTTGCTATTGTAGTAACTATACTTATTATCATTGCACGGTCTAACATTTTACCTTTGTCAAAAGATAAGTGGAAAAAGGCAAACATAATTCAGGATATTCCCTGATTCACTCATGGCAGTTAAGAGTTTCCCAAGGTTTTCTGGTGGGGAAGACCAATGGTAGAATTCTGAGATTCTTGATGCAAAGGAGTACGATTATGTATTGGGAAGCATCTCCTAGTTACGTTACCTTCCCACTGGGCCGGGCATCTGGAAAGGGGAAAGTGCAGCTTCTAGTCTATATACTCTGTTTTTCCTCTTTGAGGTTTCCCACAGAGAATAAGGTTAGCTTATTTGAAGGACTAGGGGGAAAAATGGCCTAAAAATATAAGTACCCATCTACTAAACAAGCTCTCATTACAAATCATCAGTGTTTCACAAATTGTGCTAAAACTAATGATACAGTGATAACCAGAACATTAGACCTGCCTTCCAGGGTGTTTCTTGGACAGGGGATAAGAGCAGATACGTATTTAAATAATTGAGCAAAATGCAATGTGTGTTGCTTCAGAGTTAGGAAAAACCTATTGAAAGAGTGGTAAAAGTGTTTTTGTATCTCTTTAAGGCTTTACAGAGAAGGCTCACAATTGAGCCATGAGAAATTCAACATGTGCACAGAGATTAGGCTCACAAGTTAAATTAGGAGAAATAGCACATAAAGAGTCTCAGCTGAAGACAGAGAGACGTAGTAAAGGAAAAAAAGTGGAGGGGATGGCAGGAGAGAGGAGGAAAGAGGAAGGGATGATAGGAAGGAAAAAGAGATAGGAAGTGACCAAAATAGTAGATCTTGGATCTTAAAAACCCAATTGTTACTGATAAGATATTGATGAGATTCTGGTGGCATCAGATTATTAGCATAAATAGCCAAACCTTAAGTCAAATAAAGCAATATTTTATTTATCATATATTCTTTTTAAAATGGTCAGCCCTCAAGAAGTATAATTTTATTTCTAAGATTAGTGTATTATGGAAAATGTTTAAAAATTCTTCCCCTTTGATTGCTGATATAAATGAAAGGACATATTCAACACGAAATTTAAGTTTTCTTACCTAGTCAAATTTTGGAAACTCTTCTGCCATGTGTGGATTTTTGTTATTTTTCTAGATGATGACACAAGCTACGTTTAACATTGTATTTGTGTGCTTTAGATAAACTCATACTGATGTAGATAATTTCATAAGCTCTATTACCTCAACCAAATTTGTTAGACTGAGTTAGAATTCAAAAGAAAAAAATTTGCTATATTTTTACTACTTTGAAGTTTAGTTTTAATAGGAAACAGATATTCTTTATTCAGCTTTATAGTGACATTTTTACTTATTTAATAAAAGTTGTATAATTCTTTGAACTTAAAAGTTTAAATCAAAGATCAAAGTCAATACTTGATTGGTAACATTTTCAATGTAGCTGAACAAAAATTGTGTCATTTGCAAACCATTTACCTTATAAAATATTATTGAATCTTTAAAATTAATAAATATAACCTCTAATAATCATGTTTATTATACAGTCTAATTTACTCAGAAAATAAGTTAATTTATAAAGGTAGTTTTAAACAAGGCATTATATCTAAATGCTCCAGCTAGTTATTTCTATTCCATGCCTCACCTTGGGACTAAATTATCTACATCATAAAACAGTCTTACAGATTATCAACAACACTTTGAATTATATCTAAAAGACAAGAACAGCTTGTAAGTTCATGTTTCTATTTTATCCAAATTGGCTAACAGTTTCTCTTAAGTTCTAGCTAATTGGAATAGATATAAATCATAAGCCTATCTTATTCTAAAGTAGAAGATCAGCATGTATGTGGTAGTAATGTGCTATTCTTTTTACTGGCATAGATTTTATGGATAACTATTTTGCTTAGAGGTAGTGTACTACAGACTCAAATATAACAGTGTATTAATAATATTACATCAATTATGATGACTGAACTGTCTTTCCTCAAGCTTTTATGTACACTGACCATGGCAAATAATAGGCAAACATTTATACAGGTGGATAGAAAATGTGAATTTAAATGTATCAACAGTTTCTGTTTTAGTTATTTTGACATCTTGAGTTAGAATAAACACACGACTCATATTTGAAGAAGAAAAATAAGTATCGTAAGTACTATGCATACACTGACATATTCTGGGCAAGAATGGTAGGCTAAGGTGATCATGGATTGACCAAAGTAATGAGTACCAAGGTGGCCCATTGGTGGGAAAATGGCGTGCTTCACATCGATAGACAGGAGATGGGGACATCCCTGGTGATGCAGTGGTTAAGAATCTCCCTGACAGTGCAGGGGACACGGCTTCAATCCCTGGTCTGGAAAGACTCCCCCCGCCACAGAGCAGCTAAGCCCTTGAGCCACAACTACTGAGCCCACGCTCTAGAGCCCGCAAGCTAGAACTACCCAGCCCATGCGCCGCAGCTGGTGAAGCCCACGTGTCTAGAACCTGTGCAATGCAGCGAAGAGAAGCCACGGCCATGAAAAGGCCATGCGCTGCGAAGAGAAGTAGCTGCCCCTTGCTCAACGAGAAGAGGCCCGTGCGCAGACCCAACACAACCAAAAGCAAACAGGTTAAAAAGGAAAAAAAAGATGGTAGACTAGGCCACGAATGACATAATTAACTTGCTATAAACCCTGTCCAGTCTCTTACAGGTGTAAAGAGAATATTTCTGTTTCCCATAACTTAGGGGGAAGTAGATAGTTTTCAGAAGGAAAAAAAAAGCATGCACAGAAAAAAATACTGCACATTTTAAGTACATGTTCAAGTTAAAATATATAATGTAAATCATTAATAGAATTTTCTGTGGGGAGATGGAAATTAGAGTAAGATATAGTGATAAAGGGAATTAACTAACTAAAAATATATACTGTCTCTAATAAGTTAAATCAAACCGAATTTCACAGATAATAATGTCTTACCCAAATAAAATTGCAAAACCTAACTCCAAGAAAACAACGCTTTCTTACTGTGTTTGCAAAAAACTCTTTGGGTTTTTCTGTAGCGTCTTACCTAGCAGTATAAAAAATTAAAAATGGTTTTGAGAAAATGGTGAGATTGGAATATTCTTGATAAAGTAGCATTAAGGGAATTCAGTGCTTCATGTAAGTGGAATCATATAGTCATAAAGACACTGTCTTTTTCCAATTTTGCATAATGTCCTAAAGATTCATCCATGTTGTAATAGGTATCAAAACTTTCCTTTGTTAGGCTGAATAACAGTCTATTGTATGTATATGGCACATTTTGTTTATCCATTTATGGGTGGATGGAAACTTGTGTTGCTTGTATGTTTTAGCTGTGGTGAATAATGCTGCTATGAACATGGGCATAACTCTCTGAGATCTTGCTTTGAATTATTTTGAGTATATATCTAGACGTGGATTACTAGATCATGTAATAATTCTGTCCTCTGTATTCTCTTTGTAATTTTTTTTTAATAACAGTAGCCATCCCAATTAGTGTGAGGTGATATTCACTGTACTTTAAATTTGCATTTCCCTCATAATTAGTTATGTTGAGCATCTTTTCATGTGCTTATTGGCCATTCATGTATCTTTGGAGAAGTGTCTATTTGAGCCTTTTTTCTGTAGTTGAATTGGGTTGTTTGGTTTTTTATGTTAAATTTTAGAAGTTCTCAATATAGTATAGATATTAGTTCCTTACCAGGTAAATGATATGCACGTGTTTTTCCCATTCTTTGTGTTTCTTTTTTACTCTATTGTTAGTGTCTTTTGAGACACACTTTAAAATTTTGCGTATAAAGTTCTATTTGTCTACATTTTCTTTTGTTACCTGTGCCTTTGGTGTCATATCCAAGAAATCATTATCCAACCCAAAGCTTTTGCCCTATTCTTTCTTCTAACCGTTTTACAGTTCTCGGTCTTATATATAGGTCTTTGATACATTGAGTTAATTTTTGTTTTTGGTGTTAAGTGAGGGTCTAACCTTAGTCTTTTACATGTGTATATCTTGTTTTTTAGCACTATTCTTGAAAAGACTGATTTTTTTTTTTTTTTCTGTTGAATGGTCCTGGCACTGGATAAAATCCTTTGACCATATATGCAGAGGTTTATTTCTAGACACTCTATTCTATTCCTTTGGGCTATATACTTGTATTTTTCCCAGTACCACACAGTGTTGATTATTGTAGCATCATATTAAGCTTTGAAATCAGAAGTGTGCATCCTCAAGTTTGGTTCTTTTTCAGAATTGTTTTGGCTACTTGGGGCTCATTGATAATCCCTATGAATTTTAGGGTGGATTTTTATATTTCTATAAAGAATCATTGTGTTTTTATAGAAATTAAATTAATTCAATTTGTATAGCATTGACATTTTAATAATGCAGATCATCTTTAATTACAATTTGTAATTTTGTCCCCATAACCCATCACAAATTAAAAAGATCATGAGTTGATAGTGCATTTAGTACACCTAAACTTCCAAATATTATAGCTTGGCCTCACCTACTTTAAAAGGATGATTTTTGCTTTGGATTTTTCATGCACATCATGTATCATGTTAAAGTCAGTTTCTTCTATTTCTTGTTTGTTGAGTGTTCTGTCATGAAAGAATGATAACTTTGTCAAATGCTTTTCCTGCATCAATTAAAATAATCGTGTGGTTTTTAGTCCTTCATTTTGTAAATATGGTATATTACAATGATCTGTTTTTATGTGTTGAAGGATGTTTGCCTCCCAGGAAAATAATCCCACTTGATTTTTGGTGTATGATTATTTTAATATGCTGTTGAATTCATTTTGCTAGTATTTTGTTAAGGATTTTTGTATTAATGTTTATAAAGGATATTGCTCTGTAATTTTCATTTGTCTGGGTTGAATATCATGATAATGATGACCTCATAGAATGGTTCAGAGAATATTCCCTCCTCTTTAATTTTTTTGGAAAAGTTTGAGAAGGATTGGTGTTCATTCTTCTGTAAACGTTTGCTAGAATTCATTAGTGAAGCAAACAGTTCCAGGGATTTTCTTTGTCAGATTTTTTTTTTTCTTTTTCTTCTTAGTTGTGGGGCTATTCACATTTTCTCTTTTTGTGGTTTGTATTTAGGAATATTAATCGGATTCACACAGCCAGAGCTGAAAAAAAAATAGCTGTGGGTTGTCACCATATGATCTTTCCTAGGTACAATGTTTTCTACATGATTTCCGATTGCCTTGGAAATATTTAGTTTCTCAAGAAAGGCAAAATATTTTAAGTATAATCTAGAATTTTAGAGAATAAATTGTTCTATATGGCTGAATTTGTCAAAATGTCTGGCTCCAATGTGAACATAAAGATATTTTCATTTTAATTGTTGAGAGTTCTCTAGGGAAACTGCCTTCCTTCTTTATGTAGGATATAATAAACATAATTTGAGTTTTGTTTTAGCATCCAGACCATTATTACAAAATCAGTTTTTGTATTTTTTTCACAGCAGTAACAGCTCCCAGAGTTATTGAATTCTCCGGACCAGAATACTGGAGTGGGTAGCCTTTCCCTTCCCCAGGGAACATGGCAAAAGGACTTTAAAAAGTGATTAATTAAGGATCTCAAGAGGAGAGATTATCCTGTATTGTCTGGTTGGGTTTAATGTCAATCATAAAGGTCCTTCTAAGAAGAGGAGTCAGTACAGTCCAAGACATGGAAGGTGAAGTGATGATGGAAGAAAAGCTACAGAGAGAAGGATCTGAGGATTCTCAGTCATTGGCTTTGGAGACAGAGGAAGAAGCCACAGATAAGGAACACAGGTGGCTTCTAGGAGAGAGAAAAGGCAAAGAAACAGATTATTCCCTAAAAGGCTCCAGGAGGAATGCAGCTTGACCTCACTTGGACTTCAGACTTTTGACCTCTAGAACTGGAAGAGAATAAATCTGCATTCTTTTAAGCCACTAAATTTGTGGTGATTTGTTTCAGCAGCAATATGAAAATAACCAACACTCCCTGAACTGAATTTCTCTGATGAAGATGAATGAAGCTTTTACAGAAAATTGCTTAGGATTCCTGCCTCAGTCCTTGAGTAGCCATTAATATACCATCAGGCTATGTTGGTTGAGGCCTCCTCACCTCTCTAGTTAGACATTTTGTGCAAGATTTAGGACCATCTCATCATACCCACCTGAAACATATATTTTGATCCAACGTAGTGACTTCTTAACTGCAATTTTCTACTTTATCTGTACAGCCTGGTTCAGACACCTTCTGGCCCTTTACCTTTTTCCAGTGGCAGTAACTCACTGTGTCCCCCAAGCTCTATGGAACTGTTATCTAAACAACTCTAACCGATCTACAGGAAAGATTAAGCAATTCTCTCCCCTCCCTAACAACTTCCACTAAAGAAAATTCTCTCTTGAGACTGTAACTTCTCTTTTAGTCTCTTCAATCTCAGCTTAAAAGAAAACATGTACAAATCCTGATTTTACCAAATGTAACCTAGCCCCTTACTTTGTAATATTAAAGTCCCTGCTAACTATGTTCTTGGTGATATAACTAAAACCACGATATATAGAGTTCCGTTTTAACATCTTGTTATAATGATTAAGTCACAATCTGGGATACACATATGAGAAAACCAAAGAAAGCAGTGCAGCTTCTTAAAAGAAATAACCGAACAGCAAAAAAAAAAAAAACCTCTAAATTTAAAAAGTTGTCCTTGATCTCTATTTCCACACAAAGATTCTTATTTTTTCTTATTACAAAATTCTAAAACAAGTCAGTGATCTGATTTTCTAAAACATATTATTTGAAATGGCAAGCTAAAAAGAGTGCATTGGACAATTGGAGAGTAAAAAAAGACAACCCTGGGAAGTAATGGCTGACAGCACAATTGCAGAGGGGAAGGTACTTTTATTCTTCCAGCTTTACTGAGATATGATTGACACATAAAATTGTGAATATAAGATCTACAAGGTAATGATTTCACATATGTATATATTGCAGCATGATTACAACAAGGTTCATTAAACACAACCATCACTTCATATAATTAAATCTTTTGTTTCACAAGTTTGGGGAGCATTTTAAAAATATACTGTTTCATTTACTTTATTGTTTTGCGTTCAGGTTTATACACCCTTTTTGTGTTTCCTGTCTAGAGAATAACCTTTAGCATTTGTTGGAGGCTTGGGGCTGGTGCACTGGGATGACCCAGAGAGATGGTATGGGGAGGGAGGTGGGAGGAGGGTTCAGGATTGGGAACATGTGCACACCCGTGGCAGATTCATGTTGATGTATGGCAAAACCAATACAGTATTGTAAAGTAAAATAAAATAAAATATGAAAAAATATATATATACTCTTTCAGCAACTTTTAAATATATAATGCAGTACTGTTAACAACAGACACCAAGCTATATATTGTATCTCCAGAATGTCTTCATCTTATAATTAATTAGAAGTTACCCCACCCTCACTCCTGCCCTTCAGTTCAGTTCAGTTCAGTCGCTCAGTCATGTCCGACTCTTTGCGACACCATGAACTGCAGCACGCCAGGCCTCCCTGTCCATCACCAACTCCCGGAGTTCACTCAAACTCACATCCATTGAGTCAGTGATGCCATCCAGCCATCTCACCCTCTGTCGTCCCCCTTTTCTCCTGCCTCCAATCCCTCCCAGCATCAGAGTCTTTTCCAATGAGTCAACTCTTCACATGAGGTGGCCAAAGTACTGGAGCTTCAGCTTTAGCATTCCAAAGAACACCCAGGACTGATCTCCTTTAGAATAGACTAGTTGGACCTCCTTGCAGTCCATGGGACTCTCAAGAGTCTTCTCCAACACCACAGTTCAAAAGCATCAATTCTTCGGCGCTCAGCTTTCCTCACAGTCCAACTCTCACATCCATACATGACTACTGGAAAAACCATAGCCTTGACTAGACGGACCTTTGAAACCATCAATATGTTCTTGTTTCTATGAGTTTTGACTTAGATTCCACATGTAATGAACTCATCCAACATTTATCTTCTCTCTCTGACTTATTTCACTTAGTATAATGCCCTAAAGGTTCATTTATGCTGTCGCAAATGACGATTTCTTTTTTTATGGCTGTATGTCTATATATACGTGTGTGTGTGTGTATTATTCATTCATCCTCAATAAGAGCCTATTATGAATTAGACAACATAGAAGAAATAGATAAATTCCTAGAAACAGAAAATCTACCAAGACTGACTTATGAAGAAACAGAAAATCTGCATAAACCAATAACAAATAGGATATTGATTCTGTAATCAAAAACTTCCCAACAAACAAACAAAATCCAGGACCAGATGGTTTCACTGGCTAATTTTACCAAACATTTAAAGAAGAATTACTCCAATCCTTCTCAAACTCTTTCAAAGAACTGAAGAGGAGGGGATTTTCCAAAACTAGACCAGCATTATCCTGATAGCAAAGTCAGAGAAGACACCACAAGGGAAGAAAATTAAAAACTACAAAAAACTCCCATATCCCTGATGGACACAGACACAAAAATTCTCAATAAAATACTAGCAAACTGAATTTAACAGCACATTAAAAAGATCATACACTATATACATACATAGTCCTTCACCTTTAACCATCAATAGTCTAATAGGGAGGAGTGCACATAAAACATTCCAAAGAACCAAGCTAAGCTAGTGTATTGGTTATGTTTCACCACTGGTGGGCTTTAGGAGAAAAGCTCAGATTGATTCCAGATTGACAAGATCTAGTGTGTTTCCATGTGTGGGGATGGCGATGGTTGGGGTTTTCGCTGGGTATCTCTTCTGTATGGTCACCCCATCTCTAGGGGTCCTGACATATTCTCTGACATGTATCATATATATGATATCATTCAGTCCTAAGCACAACTCCCTTGAGGAAACAGGAGCTTAGGAAGACTGATTCAGTTGGCAAATTTCACAGATAAGTGGTAGAGAATAAATAAAAAACTAGGGAGATTGAATTTAAATTCTTATTAACTACAATACAGTACCACCTCCCAGGTAGTAGACAGATGTATATTATTACACATCATTTTTAAGGGAGAGATTCTAGAGTTCATAGACATTAAATTCTTTACCACAGGTCATATGATCAGTACACTGAAACAAGAATCTGGACCTTCTGATTTCTCACTGATTTTTTTTTTTTTAACTCGCAATACCTGTTTCTTCATTCTTTATGGGAAATGCCCAATTCCTTAATCACATAGTAGAAGAAATACTTCAACATACCCCAGTAGGATAATATATTTATTCATCAATCAATGTATTTTACCCTTAATCCCTACTATACCATGACACTCCCTGCTTTAACATTAGCAATCATTCCATTGTTTCATTTAGGAGGCCAGGGAATAAAAAGGTCAGATTCTTGGCTTTTGTTTTCAAGTTCACTTGTGAAACAATAATAAAAAAGTAATATTTAATATTGTTGATCACCAAGGGTGTTTTCCATTTCCCTTGGAAACTAGATAAATGTGTCAACGTCTGGTTGAAGAGGAAGAATACGGCAGCGAGAGGGGTAGAAGTCCTGAAACTAGAGGATCCCACGTGGAAAGATCAAGTGGCCAAGAACAAAATCTTCTCAGAGTCAGCTACCTCTTAACAAAATCTCTATCAATACTACCACGGAGCCAGAGTAGCAATTGGAGGTCCAATTTCCATGTGAGAGAGCCCTCAGTGAATCAGTTCAGTTCAGTTTCTCAGTCATATCTGACTCTTTGCAACCCCATGCCAGGCCTCCCTGTCCATCACAAACTCCCAGAGTTTACTCAAACTCATGTCCATTGAGTCGGTGATGCCATTCAACTATCTCATCCTCTTGTCCCCTTCTCCTCCCACCTTCAATCTTTCCCAGCATTAGTGTCTTTTCAAATGGGTCAGTTCTTTGCATCAGGTGGCCAAAGTATTGGAGTTTCAGCTTCACCATCAGTCCTTCCAATGAATATTCAGGACTGATTTCCTTTAGGATAGACTGGTTGGATCTCCCTGGAGTCCAGGGGACTCTCAAGAGTTTTCTCCAATACCACAGTTCAAAAGTATCAATTCTTTGGTACTCAGCTTTCTTTATAGCCCAGCTCTCACATCTGTGCATGACTATTGGAAAAATTGTAGCTTTGTCTAGATGAAACTTTGTTGGTAAAATAATGTCTCTGCTTTTTCACATGCTATCTAGGATGCTTATAGCTTTTCTTCCAAGAAGCAAGCATCTTTTAATTTCACGGCTACAGTCACCATATACAGTGAGTTTGGAGCCCCCCCAAAATACAGTCTCTCACTGTTTCCATTGTTTCCCCATCTGTTTGCCATGAAGTGATGGGACCAGATGCCATGATCTTAGTTTTCCAAATGTTGAGTTGTAAGCCAACTTTTTCACTCTCCTCTTTCATCAAGAGGTGCTTTAGTTCTTCTTTGCTTTCTGCGATAAGTGTGGTATCATCTGCATATATGAGGTTATTGATATTTCTCCTGGCAATCTTGATTCCAGCTTGTGCTTTATCCAGCCTGGCATTTTGCATGATATACTCTGTGTATAAGTTAAATAAGCAGGGTGACAATATACAGCATTGTTGTACTCCTTTATCAATTTGGAACCAGTCTGTTGTTCCATGTCCAGTTCTAACTGTTGGTGCTTGACCAGATTTCTCAGGACACAGGTCCAGCGGTCTGGTATTCCCATGTCTTGAAGATTTTTCCACAGTCTGTTGTGATCTACACAGTCAAAGGCTTTGGCATAGGCAATAAGGCAAAAGTAGATGTTTTTTCTGGAGCTCTCTTGCTTTTCTGATGGTTCAGTAGATGTTGGAAAACTGATCTCTGGTTCTTCTGCCTTTTCTAAATCCAGCTTGAACATCTGGACGTTCTTTGTTCATGTACTGTTGAAGCCTAGCATTACTTTGCCAGGATGTGAGATGAGTGATATTGTGTGGTAGTTTGAAGGTATTGCCTTTCTTTGGGATTGGAACGAAAATGACCTTTTCTAGTCCTGTGTCCATTGCTGAGTTTTCCAGATTTGCTGGCATATTGAGTGCAGCACTCTCACAGCATCATCTTTTAGGAGTTAAAATAGCTCAACTGGAAATCCATTACCTCTCCTAGCTTTGTTTGGAGTGATGCTTCCAAAGACTCACTTGACTTCACATTCTAATAAGTCTGGCTCTAGGTGAGTGATCACACTATCATGATTATCTAGGTTATGAGGATCTTTTTTGTACAGTTCTTCTGTGTATTCTTGCCACCTCTTCTTAATATCTTCTGTTTCTCTTAAGTCCATATAATTTCTGTCCTTCATTGTACTCATCTTTGTATGAAAATATCTCTTGGTATCTCTAATTTTCTTGAAGAGATCTCTAGTCTTTCCCATTCTACTGTTTTCCTCTATTTCTTTGCACTGATCACTGAGGAAGGCTTTCTCATCTCTCCTCACTACACTTTGGTACTCTGCATTCAAATGGGTATATCTTTCCTTTTCTTCTTTGCCTTTCACTTCTCCTCTTTCCATAGCTGTTTGTAAGGCCTCCTCAGGCAACCATTTTGCCTTTTTGCATTTCTTTTTCTTGGGGATGTTCTTGATCACCGTCTCTTGTACAATGGTATGAACCTCCTTTCATAGTTCTTCATGCACTCTATCAAATCTAATCACTTGAATCTATTTGTGACTTCCGCTGTATAAACGTAAGAGGTTTGATTTAGATCACACCTGAATGGATTACTGGTTTTCCCTACTTACTTCAATTTCAGTCTGAATTTGGCAATAAGGAGTTCATGATCTTAGTCACAGTCAACTCACAGTCTTGTTTTTGCTCCTGTAATAAAAAGGCAGGTTTAACAGGAGAAAAAAAAAAAAAAAAACATAAGTAAAAAACATGTATTCCTCCTGTATACAAGGGAAACACCCAGGAAAACTGAGTAACTCTCCAAAATGGTCCAAAACATCGCCGTAAATACCATCTCCTGTTAAAGACAAAAGAACAATGTTGGGGAAGTACAAGACATTTATGGAAAATTATCTGGCAAACACAGTGAACAAGGATATGATTGTTGTTGCTGAGTTGCTCACTTGTGTCTGACTCTTTGCAGCCCCATGGACTGCAGCATATCAGGCTTCTCTGTCCTTCACTATCTCCTGGAATTTGCTCAAACTCATGTCCACGGAGTCGGTGATGCCATCCAACCATCCCACTCTTCTGTTGCCTCCTTCACCTCTTGTTCTCAATCTTTCCCAGCATTAGGGTCTTTTCCAGTGAGTCAGCTCTTCATATCAGGTCACCAAAGTATTGAAGCTTCATCTTCAGCATCAGTCCTTCCAATGAATATTCAGGGTTGATTTCCTTTAGGGTTGACTGGTTTGATCTCCTTGCTATCCAAGGAACTCTCAAGAGTCTTCTTTAGCATCACAATTTGAAAGCATCAGTTCTTCAGTGCTCAGCCTTCTTTATGTCCAACTCTCACATTCATACATGACTACTGGAAAAACCATAGCTTTGACTAGACAGAGCTTCCTCAGCAAAATGAAATCTCTGCTTTTTAATACAGTGCCTATGTTTGTCATACCTTTTCTTCCAAGGAGCAGGCATGTTTTAATTTCATGGCTGCATTCACCATCCTCAGTGATTCTGGAGCTCAAGAAGATAAAATCTGCCACTGTTTCCATGAAGTGATCAGACTAGACGCCATGGTCTTAGTTTTTTGAATGAGGAGTTTTAAGTCAGCTTTTTCACTCTCCTCTTTCACCCTCATTAAGAGGTTCTTTAGTTCCTCTTCACTTTCTGCCATTAGAGTGATATCATATGCATATCTGATATTGATATTTCTCCTGGCAATCTTGATTCCAGTTCGTGATTCATCCAGGCCAGCATTTCGCATGATGTACTCTGCATATAAGTTAAATAAGCAGGGTGACAAAATACATCTTGATGCACTCCTTTCCCAGTTTTGAACCAGTCTGTTGTTGCATGTCCAGTTCTAACTGCTGTTTCTTGACCTGCACACAGGTTTATCAGGAAGCAGGTCAGGTGGTCTGGCATTCACATCTCTTTATGAATTTCCGAGTTTGTTGTGATCCACACAGTCAAAGTTTCCATTGTAGTCTATGAAGCAGATGCTTTTTTGGAATTCCCCCCTCCCTCTTTTTTTTTTTTTTTCTATGATTCAACGGATGTTGGCAATTTGATCTCCGGTTCCTCTGCCTTTTCTAAATCCAGTCTGTACATCTGGAAGTTCTCAGTTCACATATTGTTGAAGTCTAGCTTGAAGGATTGTGAGCATTATCTTGCTCACACGTGAAATGAGCACAATCGTACAGTAGTTTGAGCATTCTTTGGCATTGCCTTTCCTTTAAGTCCAAGACTTTTCCAATGATAAGAGTTTCTAGAGAACCTAGAAATTCTAGAGATCTAGAGATTTCATCCAGCATCACCTCTAGATGAGTAGGGAGGAAAACACCCTTATAAATGGAGATCCTCTTATAAATGTACATGTCTCTTACACAAGTGTAACTTTTACTTGCTTTCAGAGCTTCTTCTATATCTGTGGTTTCTAAAAAATTAAATTTAAATTTAAAAAATTAAAAAAAAAAATAGGTAGCCTAAAATAATCTTTAGGCCAAAGAGGCAGATTTTGGAGTGACAGATTCTGCTCTTTACTTTATACTTGGAATGAAACAGGAACATAATACCAGACCAAAGGGGTACCTAGAAAATACCCTATTGGCAAATGATCCTTGCTTCTCTGTACCCGGTGTCCTTTGTGACGCACCAGCTCTTTTCAGCTTATATTCTTTCAGGCCACATAATTTCCCAACACACAAAACCAGGCCAGTCTTATCTAACAGTGAGTCCATACACATTGAAAAATCAAACCCTAACTCTGGTTTTAAATTCCTTCATGAGATATGTATACATAGCCTAGACAAATGTGAACACACATAGTTATGCTCATGCAGTTTAAAAATATTTATGCTGCTCTTGAGGGAGATCAGTCATCAGTCTAGAAGGCATTGACAAGACTTTCCATTTGGTATTGAGCTTGGCTTTCACAGTAAGCCAATTATTTTATGGATGATCACAGCCCATTTGGGCCTAGGACAAAATCATTATTGAGGAAATCATTAAGTGCATCTTTCTGAAACCACACTGGCTACTTTTGTTCCAGCTTTTCCAATGCCTGTATTCACAGATCAAATTGAAATTAAATAAAGGTGTAAATGGAAGAAAGATGATGTGTTCTTAATACACCAAGGAAAGCACAACATAATCAGAAAATCATTTCTAAAATCTGTCATTTACTTGCTTATGTGAGCTAAGACAACTTACTTAACTTCTCATCCTCTTTCCTTGCATTATGAATATTTTGCATCTGTCTTACATGACTCATAAGATAGTTATGAAGCTCAAAATGAAGAGCACGAAAGAAGCTTTACATCAAATGTAAACGGTTATAACATGTAAAGTAGAGTAATGCAGCATTTATGAAGCTAAACATTTAAAAAACAGCAGATAATTACTATGCCAGAAAAAAATAAAACATAATTAGGATAGAGTTTTTATAAATGTGGCCTTGCATTCTTGCTTGAGAAACAAATAAGCAAAATTGTTTGGAAAAAAGTAAAGAAGATGGCAATCGTCCACTACTACTATTTCTACAGTTATTATGCAATAAGAATGAACACTGTATCAGGCCCTGGGCTAAACTTTTTATATCCATTATCATAAGCCTCATAACCCTCTATAAGTAGGAAATTATTTTCACCATTTTACAGATGTAGATATTAAAGTTTGAAATATTACAGCATTTTAGCATGACACTAAAACTTGACTTAGAATGGAAAAGGCAGAGGCTTTAGAGGTGAGTTTATTGTTAAATATTTCAGATCCTTGTGCCTCATCCAGGTAATTATTACAGCAAGCCTTTTGGAAACATTTCTAGAACACCAATATGAGGACCAGCTCAGAACATCATCACTGGCTACTGTTGAGGCAGAAATTTTTACTACCCTTCTGGGTTCTTCTGGTTGGTCTAAGAATTAACTTGACATGGGACAGGTTCACAGGAGAAAAAACACACAAATACTTAATAACGTGGACCCATGGGAGTTTCTCTTACCTTGGGCGTGGGGTATCTCTTCACGGCTGCTCCTTACCTTGGACGAGGGGTATCTCCTTACCACTGCCGTTCCTGACCTTCAACGTGGGATAGCTCCTCTAGGCCCTCCTGTGCCTGCTCAGCCAAGGCTCCTCAGGTTGCTCCTCCCGGCCACCGGCCCTGGCCTCCCAGATGCCGCCCCTGGCCTTGGGCTGGCTTCTCAGAGTCACCGCCCCAGGCCTCGGATGCGAGGTGGCTTCTCCTGGCCGCTCCTGACCTCGCATGTGGGGTGTCTCCTCCCAGCTGCCACTGGCCTCGGACACTGGGTAGCTCCTCCTGGCCGCCACCCTGACCTCAGATGCGGGGTGGCTCCTCCTGGCCATTCCTGCACCATCACAGCCTGGCACTCTGGTGTTGAAAGAGGGCATCAGAGGGCAGACACACTGAAACCATACTCACAGAAAACGAGTCAATCTAATCACACTAGGACCACCGCCTTGTCTAACTCAATGAAACCAAGCCATGCCTGCGGGGCACACCAAGACGGGTGGGTCATGGTGGAGAGGTCTGACAGAATGTGGTCCACTGGAGAAGGGAATGGCAAGCCACTTCAGTATTCTTGCCTCGAGAACCCCATGAACAGTATGAAAAGGCAAAATGATAAGACACTGAAAAAGGAACTCCCCAGGTCATTAGGTGCCCAATATGCTACTGGAGATCAGTGGAGAAATAACTCCAGAAAGAATGATGGGATGGGGCTAAAGCAAAAACAATACCCACTTGTGGATGTGACTGGTGATAGAAGCAAGATCCGATGCTGTAAAGAACAATATTGCATAGGAACCTGGAATGTTAGGTCCATGAATCAAGGCAAATTGGAAGTGGTCAAACAAGAGATGTCAAGGGTGAACGTTGACATTCTAGGAATCAGTGAACTAAAATGAACTGGAATGGGTGAGTTTAACTCAGATGACCATTATATCTACTACTGCTGAAAGGAATCCCTCAGAAAAAATGGAGTAGCCATCATGGTCAACAAAAGAGTCTGAAATGCAGTACTTGGATGCAATCTCAAAAATGACAGAATGATCTCTGTTGTCTCCAAGGCAAACCATTCAATATCACAGTTGCCCAAGTCTGTGCCCCAACCAGTAACACTGAAGAAACTGAAGTTGAACAGTTTTATGAAGACCTACAAGACCTTTGAGAACTAACACCCAAAAAAGATGTCCATTTCATTATAGGGCATTGGAATGCAAAAGTAGGAAGTCAGGAAACACCTGGAGTAACAGCCAAATTTGCCCTTGGAATGGGGAATGAAGCAGGGCAAAGGCTAATAGAGGTTTGCCAAGAAAATGCACTGGTCATAGCAAACAGCCTCTTCCAACAACACAAGGGAAGACTCTACACATGGACATCAACAGATGGTCAACACCGAAATCAGATTGATTATATTCTTTGCAGCCAAAGATGGAGAAGCTCTATACAGTCAACAAAATCAAGACCAGGAGCTGACTGTGGCTCAGATCGTGAACTCCTTATTACCAAATTCAGACTTAAACTGAAGAAAGTGGGGAAAATCATTAGCCATTCAGGTATGACCTAAATCAAATCCCTTATGATTATACAGTGGAAGTGAGAAATAGATGTAAGGGCCTAGATCTGATAGATGAGTGCCTGATGAACTATGGAATGAGGTTCGTGACACTGTACAGGAGACAGGGATCAAGATCATCCCCCTGGAAAAGAAATGCAAAAAAGCAAAATGGCTGTTTGGGGAGGCCTTACAAATAGCTGTGAAGAGAAGAGAGGCAAAAAGCAAAGGAGAAAAGGAAAGATATAAGCATCTGAATGCAGAGTTCCAAAGAAGAGCAAGAAGAGATAAGAAAGCCTTCTTCAGCAATCAATGCAAAGAAATAGAAGAAAAGAACAGAATGGGAAAGACTAGAGATCTCTTCAAGAAAATTAGATATACCAAGGGAACATTTCATGCAAAGATGGGCTCAGTAAAGGATAGAAATGGTCTGGACCTAACAGAAGCAGAAGATATTAAGAAGAGGTGGCAAGAATACACGGAAGAACTGTACAGAAAAGATCTTCACGACCCAGATAATCATGATGATGTGATCACTCATCTAGAGCCAGACATCTTGGAATGTGAAGTCAAGTGGGCCTTAGAAAGCATCACTACGAACAAAGCTAGTGGAGGTGATGGAATTCCAGTTGAGCTGTTTCAAATCCTGACAGATGATGCTGTGAAAGTGCTGCACTCAATATGCCAGCAAATTTGGAAAACTCAGCAGTGGCCACAGGACTGGAAAAGGTCAGTTTCATTCCAATTCCAAAGAAAGGCAATGCCAAAGAATGCTCAAACAACCGCACAATTGCACTCATCTCACATGCTAGTAAAGTAATGCTCAAAATTCTCCAAGCCAGGCTTCAGCAATACGTGAACCGCGAACTCCCTGATGTTCAAGCTGGTTTTAGAAAAGGCAGAGGAACCAGAGATCAAATTGCCAACATCTGCTGGATCATGGAAAAAGCAAGAGAGTTCCAGAAAAACATCTATTTCTGCTTTATTGACTATGCTAAAGCCTTTGACTGTGTGGATCACAATAAACTGTGGAAAATTCTGAAAGAGATGGGAATACCAGAGCACCTAACCTGCCTCTTGAGAAATCTGTATGCAGGTCAGGAAGCAACAGTTAGAACTGGACATGGAACAACAGACTGGTTCCAAATAGGAAAAGGAGTACGTCAAGGCTGTATATTGTCACCCTGCTTATTTAACTTCTATGCAGAGTGCATCATGAGAAACGCTGGCCTGGAAGAAACACAAGCTGGGATCAAGATTGCGGGGAGAAATACCAATAAGCTCAGATATGCAGATGACACCACCCTTATGGCAGAAAGTGAAGAGGAACTAAAAAGCCTCTTGATGAAACTGAAAGTGGAGAGTGAAAAAGTTGGCTTAAAGCTCAACATTCAGAAAACAAAGATCATGGCATCTGATCCCATCACTTCATGGGAAATAGATGGGGAAACAGTGGAAACAGTGGAATCAGTGGCAGACTTTATTTTTCTGGGCTGCAAAATCACTGCAGATGGTGACTGCAGCCCTGAAATTAAAAGATGCTTACTTCTTAGAAGAAAAGTTATGACCAACCTAGATAGTATATTCAAAAGCAGAGACATTACTTTGCCAGCTAAGGTCCGTCTAGTCAAGGTATGGTTTTTCCTGTGGTCATGTATGGATGTGAGAGATGGACTGTGAAGAAGGCTGAGTGCTGAAGAATTGATGCTTTTGAACTGTGGTGTTGGAGAAGACTCTTGAGAGTCCCTTGGTCTGCGAGGAGATCCAACCAGTCCATTCTGAAGGGGATCAATCCTGGGATTTCTTTGGAGGGAATGATGCTAAAGCTGAAACTCCAGTACCTTGGCCACCTCATGTGAAGAGTTGACACATTGGAAAAGAGTGATGCTGGGAGGGATTGGGGGCAGGAGGAGAAGGGGACGACAGAGGACGAGATGGCTGGATGGCATCACGGACTCGATGGACGTGAGTCTGAGTGAACTCCAGGAGATGGTGATGGACAGGGAGGCCTGGCGTGCTGTGATTCACGGGGTCACAAAGAGTTGGACATGACTGAGCGACTGAACTGAACTGAACTGAACTGAACCCATGGGAGAAATCAACCTTGAATATTCATTGGAAGGACTGATTGAAGCTCCAATAATTTGGCCACCTGATACAAAGAGCTGACTCACTGGAAAAGCCCTGATACTGGAGAAGATTGAGGGCAGGAGGCAAATGGGGTGACAAATGATTATAGGTTAGAAATGGACATCTAGGTGAAATGCAGAAATTCCTAGAAATGTGCAAGCTCCAAGATTGAAGCAGGAAGAAAGAAAATATGAAAGTCCATTACCAGTAATGAAACTTCATCAGTAATATACAGAAAACTATCAACAAACTAAAGTCCAGAAACAGAAGACTTCACAGGTGAATTCTAGAAAACATTTAAAGGTGAGTTAATATTGCACCTAGACCCCTCAAATTATTTCAAACAAAAACAGAGGAAAGAAGGAATACTTCTGAACTCATTAAGTGAGGCCAGCATCACTCTGATACCAAAACCAGACAAAGATCTCTTTCTCTCTCTCTCTCTCTCTCTCTCTCTCTCTCTCTCAAACACACACACACATACTCACACACTAATTACAGGCCAATCACTTTTAATATGCATATAAAAATTCTCAATAAAATATTAACAAATCAAATTCAACAATACTTAAAAATGATCATACACCTTGAACAAGTAAGATTTATCTTAGGATGCAAGGATGGTTCGTTATACACATCTATCAATGTGATATACAACATAAACAAAGAATAAAAATCAAATGATCATATCAATGGACACAGAAAAAAAAGGCTTTCACAAAATTTAACATCTATTTATGATGAAAGCTCTCCAAAAAAATGGATACAGGGGACATACTTCAACATCATAAAAGGCGTATATAACCAGGCCACAGTTCACATTATACTTAATGATGAAAAGCTGAAAGTATTACCACTAAGATGAGGAACAAGACAAGGATGTCTACTCTAACCATCAGAAAAATGCAAATTAAAACCACCATGAGATATCACCTTATATCTGTCACAATGGTAATCACCCCAAAAGCAACAAATAACCAGTGTTGGCGAGGATATGGAGCAAAGGGAAAAGGAAACCCCATGTGCTTTTAATGGGAATGTAACTTGGTACAACCATTGTAGGAAACAGCGTATAGACTCCGTAAATAGTTGAAAATAGAATTATGATGCCGTCCAGCAATTCCACTCCTGGGTATTTATCCAAAGAAAAAGAAAACACTGATTATAAAAGATACATTGATTGCTATATTCATTGCAGTATCATTTACAATAGCCAACATGGTATACACAAATAAAGAAGTTATTTTACATATATATATATATACTCACACATTCATGCCTAAATACAGAGTGAAATATTACTCACTGATAAAAAAGGAATACAATCTTGCCATTTGTGACAACAATGGACAGACCTAGAGTACATTATGCTCTTACCCTAACCCTAACCCAGGTGAAATAAGTTTGGCAGAGGAACACAAATCTGTATAATCACGTATATGTGGAATTAAAAATAAAACAAAACCAATGAACAGATAAAACATACAGATATAAAAAATACACAGGTATTTGTCAGAGGGAAGTGAAGTATGGGGAGGAAACAAACAGCTGAAGGAAATTAAAAGCTTCCAGTTACAAAAAAAAAGTTATTCAGGGGTATGAAATAACTATGTAATATCTTCATATGGTTACAGATGGTATCTAGACTTACCGTGGTGAAAAGTATAGAGATATTTTGAAAAGTATAGAGATATCGAATCATCATGCTGTGTAACAAAACTAAGATAGTGTTGTAGGTCTATCATGCTTCAAATACAAACAAGCAAGCAAGCAAGCAAACTCATAGAAAAAGAAATCAGATTTGTGATTACCAAAAGCAGTTGGTAGGAGGAGATGGAATTAGATGGAGGTTGTGGTGTTGGAGAAGAGTCTTGAGAGTCCCTTGGACTGCAAGGAGATCCAACCAGTCCGTTCTGAAGGAGATCAACCCTGGGATTTCTTTGGAAGGAATGATGCTAAAGCTGAAACTGCAGTACTTTGGCCACCTCATGCGAACAGTTGACTTATTGGAAAAGACTCTGATGCTGGGAGGGATTGGGGACAGGAGGGAAAGGGGACAACAGAGGATGAGATGGCTGGATGGCATCACAGACTAGACAGACGTGAGTCTGAGTGAACTCCGGGAAATGGTGATGGACAGGGAGGCCTGGCATGCTGCGATTCATGGGGTCGCGAAGAGTTGGACACGACTGAGCGACCAAACTGAACTGAACTGAACTGAGTCAAAAAGTACAAGCCTCCAATTATAAAGATAAATAAGTACTAGGTATGTACTATACATGATAAATATAATTAATACTTCTCTGTGTTTGGCCACCTAATGCGAAGAACTAACTCATTGGAAAAGACCCTGATGCTGGGAAAGATTGGAGCCAGGAGGAGAAGGGGATGACAGAGGATGAAATGGTTGGATGGCATGACCAACTCAATGGACCCGAGTTTGAGCAAGCTCCAGGAGTTGATGAAGGACAGGGAAGCCTGGGTGCTGCAGTCCATAGGGTCACAGATTCAGACACAACTGGGTGACTGAACTAACTATGTTATACATTAGAGTTATTAAGAGAGTAAATCCCAAGAGTTCTCATCACAAGGAAACAAATTTTTCTTTCTGTATTTTTTCTGTTCATTTGAGATGATGGACAGTCAGAAAAATTATTATGGTAATCATTTCATGAATCATGTATGTCAAATCACTATGTTTACCACTTAAGGTTATATAGTACTGTATGTCAACTGTATCTCAATAAAACTGAAAGAAAAAAAATGGCTTCTCTATTGACACTGGCACATTCAATTCATTAAGAAATAGTTATTAATTCATTGACAAATAGTCACTTACAAACAGAAATAGTTAAAATCTTAAATTTTCCTTAGGCATATATTAGTCATTTGCTACCTTTAAAAAATCATTTTAGCATAGAAAATAGGGAGGCAAAATGACAGTTTTCCATCTGTGATATTTGAGGTGTGAGGAAAATGTGTTGTACTTTTTTCCAACTTATGTAAGAGTGATCTTGGGTTGGTTTTCAAATAAAGAAAATATTTTTAAACAGTTGCAATGTAAGGATATTCTTGGAATGGACAGAGAAATAGTCTTTGTTCTTAAAAAGCTTGCAATCTGGAGTATAATTTCATGAACAATACACATTTGCAACGAATTTCATAATTTCCTAGGTACTTTTACATTCCTTATCTCTACTGAGCTTCATAATACCTTGAAAAGAGCGAAAAGGTATCATTTCCATCTGGTATCAGTTCACTTCAGTCACTCAGTCATGTCCAACTCTTAGCGATTCCACAGACTGCATCACACCAGGCTTCCCTGTCCATCACCAACTCCCAGAGCCTACTCAAATTCATGTCCGTCGAATCGGTTATGCCATTCAACTATCTCATCCTTAGTCATCCCCTTCTCCTGCTGCCTTCAGTCTTCTCCAGCATCAGGGTCTTTTCAGATGAGTCAGTTTTTCTCATCAGGTGGCCAAAGTATTGGAGTTTTAGCTTCAGCATCAGTCCTTCCAATGGATATTTAGGACTGATTTCCTCTAGGATGGATTGGTTGGATCTCCCTGCAGTCCAAGGGACTCTCAAGAGTCTTCTCTTCAGAGAAGAAAGCATCACAGTTCAAAAGCATCAATTCTTTGGTGCTCAGCTTTCTTCACCTTCCAATTCTCACATCAATACACAACTACTGGAAAAACCATAGCCTTGACTAGACGGACCTTTGTTAGCAAAGTAATGTCTCTGCTTTTCAGTATGCTATCTAGGTTGGTCATAACTTTTCTTCCAAGGAGTAAGCATCTTTTAATTTCATGGCTGCAGTCACCATCTGCAGTGATTTTGGAGCCCAAAAATATAAAGTCTGAAACTGTTTCCCCATCTATTTCCCATGAACTGATGGGACCACATGCCATGATCTTCGTTTTCTGAATGTTGAGCTTTTAGCTTTTTCACTCTCCACTTTCACTTTCATTAAGAGGCTTTTTAGTTCCTCTTCATTTTCTTCCATAAGGGTTGTATCATCTGCATATCTGAGGTTATTGATATTTCTCCCGGTAATCTTGATTCCAGCTTGTGCTTCTTCCAGTCCAGCGTTTCTCATGATGTACTCTGCATAGAAGTTAAATAAGCAGGGTAACAATATACAGCCTTGACGTACTCCTTTTCCTATTTGGAACCAGTCTGTTGTTCCATGTCCAGTTCTAACTGTTGCTTCCTGACCTGCATATAAGTTTCTCAAGAGGCAGGTCAGGTGGTCTGGTATTCCCATCTCTTTCAGAATTTTCCACAGTTTCTTGTGATCCACACAGTCAAAGGCTTTGGCATAGTCAATAAAGCAGAAATAGACGTTTTTCTGGAATTCTCTTGCTTTTTCCATGATCCAGCAGATGTTGGCAATTTGATCTCTGGTTCCTTTGCCTCTTCTAAAGCCAGCTTTAACGTCTGGAAGTTCATGGTTCACATATTGCTGAAGCCTGGCTTGGAGAATTTTGAGCATTACTTTACTAGCATGTGAGATGAGTGCAATTGTGCAGTATTTTGACCATTCTTTGGCATTACCTTTCTTTGGGATTGGAATGAAAACTGACCTTTTCCAGTCCTGTGGAAAAGTTTTCCAAATTTGCTGGCATATTGAGTGCAGCACTTTCACAGCATCATCTTTCAGGATTTGAAATAGCTCAACTGGAATTCCATCACCTCCACTAGCTTTGTTCGTAGTGATGCTTCCTAAGGCCCACTTGACTTCACATTCCAAGATGTCTGGCTCTAGATGAGTGATCACATCATCATGATTATCTGGGTCGTGAAGATCTTTCTTGTACAGTTCTTATGTGTATTCTTGCCATCTCTTCTTAATATCTTCTGCTTCTATTAGGTCCAGACCATTTCTGTCCTTTATCGAGCCCATCTTTGCATGAAATGTTCCCTTGCTATCTCTAATTTTCTTGAAGAGATCTCTAGTCTTTCCCATTCTGTGGTCTTCCTCTATTTCTTTGTATTGATTGCTGAAGAAGGCTTTCTTATCTCTTCTTGCTATTCTTTGGAACTCTGCATTCAGATTCCTTTATCTTTCCTTTTCTCCTTTGCTTTTTGCTTCTCTTCTTTTCATAGGTATTTGTAAGGCCTCCCCAGACAGCCATGTTGCTTTTTGCATTTCTTTTCCATGGGGATGGTCTTGACCCCTGTCTCCTGTACAATGTCATGAACCTCAGTCCATAGTTCCTGAGGCACTCATCTATCAGATCTAGGCCCTTACATCTATTTCTCACTTCCACTGTATAATCATAAGGGATTTGATTTAGGTCATACCTGAATGGTCTAATGATTTTCCCCACTTTCTTCAATTTAAGTCTGAATTTGGCAATAAGGAGTTCATGATCTGAGCCACAGTCAGCTCCTGGTCTTGTTGTTGTTGACTGTATAGAGCTTCTCCATCTTTGGCTGCAAAGAATATAATCAATCTGATTTCGGTGTTGACCATCTGGTGATGTCCATGTGTAGAGTCTTTTCTTGTGTTGTTGGAAGAGGCTGTTTGCTATGACCAGTGCATTTTCTTGGCAAAACTCTGTTAGCCTTTGCCCTGCTTCATTCCGTATTTCAAGGCCAAATTTGCCTGTTACTCCAGGTGTTTCTTGGCTTCCTACTTTTGCATTCCAGTCCCCTATAATGAAAAGGATATCTTTTTTGGGTGTTAGTTCTAAAAGGTCTTGTAGGTCTTCATCAAACCATTCAACTTCAGTTTCTTCAGCATTCCTGGTGGGGGCATAGACTTGGATTACTGTCATATTGAATGATTTGCCTTGGAAATGAACAGAGATCATTCTGCCATTGTTGAGATTGCATCCAAGTACTACATTTCGGACTCTTTTGTTGACCATGATGGCTACTCCATTTCTTCTGAGGGATTCCTGCCCGCAGTAGTAGATATAATGGTCATCTGAGTTAAATTCACCCATTCCAGTCCATTTTAGTTCGCTGACTCCTAGAATGTTGACGTTCACTCTTGCCATCTCTTGTTTGACCACTTCCAATTTGCCTTGCTTCATGGACCTGACATTCCAGGTTCCTATGCAATATTGCTCTTTACAGCATCGGACCTTGCTTCTATCACCAGTCACATCCACAACTGGGTATCGTCTTTGCTTTGGCTCCATTCCTTCATTCTTTCTGGAGTGATTTCTCTACTGATCTACAGTAGCATCTTGGGCACCTAATGACCTGGGGAGTTCCTCTTTCAGTATCCTATCATTTTGCCTTTTCACACTGTTCATGGCGTTTTTCAAGGCAAGAATACTGAAGTTCCTTCTCCAGTGGACCACATTCTGTCAGACCTCTCCACCATGACCTGCCCGTCTTGGGTGGCCCCACGGGCATGGCTTATTTTCATTGAGTTAATCAAGGCTGTGGTCCTAGTGTGATTAGATTGACTAGTTTTCTGTGAGTATGGTTTCAGTGTGTCTGCCCTCTGATGCCCTCTTGCAACACCTACCATCTTACTTGGGTTTCTCTTACCTTGGATGTGTGGTATCTCTTCACAGCTGCTCCAGCAAAGCGCAGCTGCTGTTCCTTACCTTGGACGACAGGTATCTCCTCACCGCCACTCCTCCTGTCCTTGAACATTGAATAGTGTAAATATTTTTTAATAGTTACATTAAGATAAATAAGCAAATTATTATGAAATGAAACACAAAAAATTTAGAGAACATTTCAACCTGCTTATTTTGCCAGATACAACAAGATACTAGGAATAAAGAGAAGAAATTTCTAGAACCATCGTGTCTTTTGTTTTTCATCACCATAGGGTGATTGGTTGTATTTTATTCAGTGTATTGTACATGTGGGTGTGAATAAGATGGACCTTGTCTCAAAAAGAAATGAGCAAAGAATATACGTTGTCAACTTGTCTAAAACATTTTTCATGGTCTGACTCATTTTCTTTGTATTGGCATTTCAAGATATTTTGATTTTTGTTATTTTTAATTTGACTATTGTAAAAATCTTGATAAGTTAAGTAAAACCTCATGAGAATAACATAAACAATTGTAATGGAAAGTGAAAAGATGACAATAGCAATCAGCACTGCAGTATTTCTTGTCAGAGTTCTTTATCACTTCGAATAGTCACAAATCCCATATTCATTTGACTTTTTGACCTTTAGTTTTTACTTTGGTGGAAGAATTTCTTTTGAGAAGCAATTTCTTTCTGTTTGCTATTATTTCTTTGCAATTAAGACAATTAATAACCATACTTTGATATGATTATTTTAGAGTGGTATAGGGGAGGATAATTAGGCAACTATTTATGAATCTATGGGTTCAGTGAAGTTTAAAGACTTGATGTTCGAATCTTATGGAATGTAACCCCCTTTTCCAGAGGGAAATGAACATATTCACGCACTTATGTCATTTAAAATAAGTCAACACAGGTTCGTAGAGGCACCTCCTATTCTAGGCATGGTCGGGTACAGGGAAGAGGAGCAAGAGATATACCCAACGAAGCCTGAATATACTGAGAATTAAGATGAAAGACTAAGGGGCTTCTCTGGTGGTTCAGTGGTAAAGAATCTGCCTGCCAGTGCAGGGGACCTGGGTTAGATTCCTGTCTGGGAAGATCCCACATGCCATGAAGCAACTAAGCCCCTGCGCCACAACTCCTGAGCCTGTGCTCTAGAGACTGGGAACCACAACTACTGAGCCCACACACCACAATGACTGCAGCCCACACACCCTCAAGCTCATGCTCCACAAGGAGAAAAACCACTGCAGCGAGAAGCCCACGCACTGCACAGAGAGAGGAAGCTCTGCTTGCCACAACTAAAGGAACGCTTGCCCAGCAATGAAGATCCAGTACAGCCAAAATGTAAATGCAATTATGAAAATTTAAAAATTAATGGTAACACAATTTTATAAAAAGATGAAAACCTAAGATGGAAGTGAAAATGTCACCTAGAATTAAGGATACACTTAGGCAGAAAGTGAACATTCTGAAAACAGATGCAGAAAATGGTAAAGATTTCACAACAAAATCTATTAGAACTAATAAACTTGGCAGTGTGTTGGCAGAATACAAAATCAGCATACACACATTACTTGCACTTCTGTTCACTAACAATTAACAATCTAAAGAAGAAATCAGGAGAACAATTTCATTTATAATAGTAACAAAAAAATAAAATATGAATAAACTTAACTAAAGACATGAAAGACTTGCACACTGAAAACTAAAAAATGTTATTGAAAGAAATTAATGAAGACATAAATGGAACGATATCCCATGTTTATGAACTGGAAGACTTAATATGTTAAAATGTCCATATTACACAAAGCTATCAAGAGTTTATTGCAATACCTATCAAAATCCCCTGTTTTTTCAGAAATAGAAGAAATTAGTCTAAAATGTATATGTAACCAAAAAGAACCCTCAATAACCAAAGCAATCTTGAGAAAGAAAAACAAAGTTGAAGACCTCACTTTTTTTTTTTTTAATCAAGTTTCCTTGTTATGCTGGGTTAAAAATCTGAAGTCCTTAAATGTCCAGAAAGAATCCTCCCAAATGCATGTTTTAATTCATTCTCAGTGGCAGGGCTTTCAGTGTCTCAGTGGACTGAGGGATCCTTCCATATCTACAGCTTAGACTTCTGTCACTGACATTGCCATGGTCTCCCGGGATCTTGGCTGTTCTAGCAGTTTATCAGGTCTTTCATGAACCATGCTTTTAACGATTTTAAAGAGTTACTAAGTTTCAATCTGAGATTACAGCATTATGCCCACAATTTAAAAAATCTCAAAACCAAGCCAGTCCCCACTCCTAGAATAATAAAACTAGGCACATTTTCATTCTCAGAATCCAGTACAGAAATTATCAAAGAACATAGCAGAAACTCAGTGGCATTTGAAAGAAAGATAAAGTCTCTCTGATTTTAGCCTCACTAGGATGTCCATTGGTCTGTGCCATTTATCTGAAAGTCCTGACCTGCAAACTTAGAACCAGGAGGACTTTCCTGGCCTAAGGTTGACTGGTCACTATGAACTTACCATGTGCAATGCACAGCCCTGAGCACCTATCACACATGGACTCTGGAGTTATCCTTCCTCTTTGATGATCTGTTCACACTGCAGTCCTGACCTGATTGTGGGTTCTATCCAGTAACATTATACCTCCAGTTATAATGTGTAGATTCCATGGTCCTATGGTGCCATAGTCATTTTCACAGCCTCTGGCTATGTTACTGCATAGACCAAAGAAGCCTGCCTTTCAGAGAACAGTTCTTTCTCCAACGTAACTGACAAATTCCATGTCAGCTTGGGTCCACATGTAAGGGGATTAACTTGAGCCTATGGTAACCATATATGTCAATGCTGACAAGTTCTATAAAACATACTTTCCTTACAACTAAGTCTTTGTCTCAGTCAAGCCTGCTTGGGAAAAAAAACTACCTGAAGAGTAAGCCAAAGTGAGCAGCTGCCTGAGTACTTCCTGCCCTGAAAACTCCTGCCCACCCCAAAGTTGAGAGCCAGGTAAAGTTCTCTTTATACTGAAGACCTTCCAGGTCCCTATTCATTCTGCTCTAGGTATTCGCTCAGCCACCTGCAATTCCCTAGGGCCCCTTTTCTTTATGCCAGACCTTTACTTAAGTGGCTTGACAGAAACAGCCACTCTCCCATGCAATAAACTGCAGCCAACTGCAGAGTCTTATTGTTGGTGTAGTGGGTTGAAGGATGACCCCCAAAAGGATACATTCATGTTCTAATTCTTAACTGTTACCTCACTTGGAAAAAAGGTCTTTGCAAGTTTCATTAAGGATCTCCAGATGGGATTCCCATCCTGTATTAATCAGATGGGTTCTTAATATGATGACAATTGCCCTTATGAAACAAGAAGGGCAGAGGGCAATTTGGACCAGATGAAGAGAAGATACAGAAACACAAAGGGAGTGAAAACAGAGACTAAGCGATGTGGCCTCAAGCCAAGGAAGCTACTAACCACCGGAAGCTCAGAGAGACAAGGAGTGGACTCTCCCCTAGACCACCTTTAGGGAGTGCAACCCTATGACACCTTGATATCGGACTTTTGACCTCTAGAACTGTGAGACGGTACATTTTTATTATGTTAAGCCAAGTTTATGCTGATTTGTTACAGCAGGTACTGGAGACTAATACAGCATACATTAAACCTTTTCTAGACTTCAGCAGTTACCTGCTTTTAACTGCATAAGCCAAAGTATTTTCAAATAGTCAAAGGTCCCAACATCCCACCACACGTTAAAGACCAAGGCACAAGACTACCTAACATGGAAGCACCGAAACATTTCCATGTGGACATTTTCCTCTCCAAAACGTCTGCTCCTTTCTTTCTATTCAGTGTTTCCAGGTAACACACCAAATGATGCATTTGTGCAAGTATAACAGATACAACACTTAATTACACCTAGGTATAGAGTTAATTAAGAAACAAGATAAAAGAGCAAAGATGGAGGTCAAAATATTCCTGGTACTGATCTAACCCTGGCTTAATTGAATGAAATGATCCCATAACTGAACCCCAGAAATTACTAGTCTGTAACTGAACTAGTAATACACAGGATGACAGAAACAGAAGACACCAACTCTCACTCTCAAGGGAGAAAGCAGAATTAGTTAAGACAAACATGCCCACTTAATTCTTTTCAAGCTTCCTATATAAGTCACTTGATCACCCTCGGGTGGAGTAAGTAAAGCAGCAGGGCTGAAATTATTTAAGATCTCTCTTGACAGGATTGAAACATCAAGATGGGAAAAGACCATTCCGTCACTCTCCACCACCACCACTCCCAGCATTAAAAAATAATAGCCTACATTTACAATGTAAAACAAATCAGAAACTACTTTAGTTCTGATTCACTCTTAGTATTACTAATAGCTCATCAGGAGCCTTGTGCAAAAACATCTTGATTAGTTGCTAATAAAACTCTTTAGAGGCGGAGCCCTCCATATGCCTCAAAGGGAAGATGTAAACCTCCCATACCTCAGGATTTTCTCACCAAAAAGTCACACAATGTCTTTACTATTCCAGGCAAGTATAGCCTAGCCCTACCCTCATTCCTGCTTTACTTGGATTACCAATAAATATCTAAATGGAAATAAAGAGGAGATATCAGGTAGAAATACATAAAATGGTAGGTAAAACAATGTAAGTGGAGTCAAGTACCACCACCATTCATTACAATAGAAGTGAACATTCAGCACCAACAGTAATGATTTTTCCTGTTATACCTGGAAAGTGATGATAAGTCATATGTACCTACCTTTTAAAATTTATTCAGATCTCATTTTTATGTTAACTACTGCATACCAAGTAACATGCTAAGGCTGCATCAATGGGTGAAGAAAAGGTAGTCACTGGCCCCAAGGAATGTTGCCCAGAAGAAGCCCGAGTTACGTAAAACATCCAACTACAATACAGTGTAGCAAGTGCAACAGTCAGGTATGCAAAAGTGTAATGGGAGCAAAAAGGAAAGTGTGACCACAACACTAAACAGAAGACAGCATAACAGAGATAATATGCAAACTGAGTTTTGACAAATGAAGTGGGTTTTCCAGGTGCCCAATAGGGCAGAGGGAATTCTTAGAGGAGGGAAAAGATAGTGAATTGTTCATATAATCCTAAGCAGGGAACAACAGAAGAAATGCTTGGATACAGGCATCACGAATACTTGTATGTTTCATTTTGGCAAAGCCATTCCAATGGAAATTTTGAAGATCAACTATAGATGGGATAAACAGAACTAGTAATTACAGGAGACACTAGAACCAATTTCTACTATAATCTACCAGAAAGAAACAACATTATTTCAATGACAACACGGTATCACAGAAGGGGCTTTTTTTTTTTTTTTTTTTTAGTGTATTAGGTGTCACTTAAAATTTTGACTGCACACTGTACTTGCTTTGGGATCTTGGACGACACTCATAACTTCAGCTAGTCTCAGTATAGTGAGTGTATGTGATTACCTACATCTGTACCTGCAACACAATCTTAATGTAAATTCAAGTTCAGGTCGAAGCCTAGGTTCTCTGTGACTGCTCTGGTTAATTCAAAAGCTCTCTCTCTCTTCTTCATCTGGCTTCTCTATGGAAATATCATGTCTATGACTTCTAGGTGTCTTTTGTTGTCAGTTTTTTAAATTGAAGTATAGTTGATTTATAATGCCATGTTAGTTTTAGGTGTACAGTTCAGTGATTAATTTATATATACGTGCTTTATCAGGTTCTTTTCCATTAATAAGTTATTACAAAATATTGAGTATAGCTCCCTGTGCTATACAATAGATCCTTACAGGTTGTCTGTTCTATGCCTTCTTTGAATTACTGTAGCGCTTGTTGTCTGTATCGTTTACAGGTTTCAATCACGTTATGATTGAAAACAAAAAATTTATATTTGCCCATGCCCTGGTCTGTACTTAAAAAATGTGTTCCTTGATTTCATATTCATTGGCTACATTTTAGACACCGTGTTAGCTGGTGGTTCCAGATGTTAGTAAAATACAGACGTTCCTGATCAGAAGGTCACAGTCTTTGTGGGAAAACAAACAAAAATAAACAATCTGTGTCTCAAACAGCTGTGTACTTCCCAAAGAGAACACACCTAGTTGGTACAGTAAATACATGTATCACAGATAAGTGTATCAATAGCTATTTGGTGTTAATAACTTCAAATAACTGCTTTTCTATTTTGAAGAAATAATGACTGTATTTCACCAGGACCTCAACACCCCTCTGAGACTGAGGGCTTCACTTCCATCCTCACTCACCACATTGGTTCCTTATATGAAAATATACAAGTGTGTACATACTCTCTATTAAAAGGATTATCTGGCATGAATTTCTGACAGCATGAAGAAAAACTCAAGAGGTTCAGAATTCTAGTTCTGAGATGCATCCAAAAGTTCAGATGCCCTAATTCAACTTGGTTGACTGGAAACCAGAGCTGTAAATCTCACAAGAGCAGATGATCCTTTAAGAATTTCAAAACTTCCTGCTACTAATTAGAAATCCTAGAAGAATAGCTGCTTTTAAAATACACTGATAATATGCTCTACCGCTTGATGTCCAGCAGCCTATGTTTCAGTTAAGTGAGCTTCAGGAAAGAAGGAAACTTGTGGTTTAGTTGCATTTACTTTGGAGCCTCTGGTCAAAACGTCTACTTCTGTGCTCAGCCATGCTCTCATTTTCAAAATAGAGGCAATGCTAAAAACATAGTTACAGAGATGGTGCACAGCTTCATGTGTCATTGTATTCATGTGTTTCAGAATACCAATAACATCGAAGCTACGACTGCAAAGAGGGGGATGTTATTTGGTGTCATCTACATCAACATTCAGAAAACGAAGATCAAGGCATCCAGTCCCATCACTTCATGGGAAATAGATGGGGAAACAGTGGAAACAGTGTCAGACTTTATTTTCTTGGGATCCAAAATCACTGCAGATAGTGACTGCAGCCATGAAATTAAAAGACGCTTACTCCTTGGAAGAAAAATTATGTCCAACCTAGATAGTATATTCAAAAGCAGAGACATTACTTTGCCGACTAAGGTCCGTCTAGTCAAGGCTACGGTTTTTCCTGTGGTGGTGTATGGATGTGAGAGTTGGACTGTGAAGAACGCTGAGCACCAAAGAATTGATGCTTTTGAACTGTGGTGCTGGAGGAGACTCTTGAGAGTCCCTTGGACTGCAAGGAGATCCAACCAGTCCATTCTGAAGAAGATCAGCCCTGGCATTTCTTTGGAAGGAATGATGCTAAAGTTGAGACTCCAGTACTTTGGCCACCTCATGCGAAGAGTTGACTCATTGGACAAGACTCTGATGCTGGGAGGGATTGGGGGTAGGAGGAGAAGGGGACGACAGAGGATGAGATGGCTGGATGGCATCACTGACTCGATGGACGTGAGTCTGAGTGAACTCCGGGAGATGGTGATGGACAGGGAGCCCTGGCGTGCTGCGATTCATGGGGTCGCAAAGAGTCGGACACGACAGAGCAACTGAACTGAACTGAACTGAATGCAACTCTGTTGAAATAAAGAAAAGGAAAGGGGTCTAGAATAGCTATAATTTTCCTGAGAACACAATTATTTTATGGTAAATCTGGGACAAGAATTCTGATCTCATCTCTTTGATTCCATTCCATTCTTCTTTCACTGGGATCTGAACAACCAGAGAAATAAATGTGCTGTGTTCTATGTAACTGGTGCAGGACTTGGCAAGATTGGAATTGTAACACTATGTATGAAGAATTATCTGGAAATTCTTAAAACGAAGTGAGATACATCCCAGGTATATAGAACACTATGTTTTATGAAAATTCTGTGGAATGAACTGAACTGGTAACTGAAGTGTGTGTGCTGTGCTGCAGTTTCAAGTAGGTAGGGTGAATTCAGCACGAAATTCATTCAGCTGAATTTCATTCAGCATGAAAATTAACATCCAAACAAACTCTTCATTGCTGAAAGTGTCCAAAGCGGCTAGCTTCATCTTGTCGCTAAGGCATCTGAAAGAATCATGCTAAAGGACTTCTAACCACCCAAAAGTCTCATATCTGACTCAGTAAGTATCATTATACATTATGGGTATTTTTCTGAGTGACAGAGAACAATATCCTGGCTGAACATCCCTCTGCCATGACACAGAGATGATGGTCTCAAGCTATCTTGAAGATGTTGGAGCCCACTTTATCCATTGCTAATATTAACAGAGGACAAAACTTAACATCCTCTTTGCTCTGTATTTGTTAAATCACTTCTTGCCCTCATTAAAATGGACGGCCCATAATTGAGTCTGTAGTATGTCTATCATTGGAAGCTGAACACATGTTTGTTGGTTTTATTAACGTCACAGGTTTCTGCTGCTGCTACTGCTGCCAAGTTGCTTCAGTCGTGTCCGACTCTGTGCGACCCCACAGACGGCAGCCCACCAGGCTCCCCCGTCCCTGGGATTCTCCAGGCAAGAACACTGGAGTGGGTTTCCATTTCCTTCTCCAATACATGAAAGTGAAGAGTGAAAGTGAAGTCGCTCAGTCGTGTCTGACTCTTGGTAACCCCATGGACTGCAGCCTACCAGGCTCCTCCGTCCATGGGATTTTCCAGGCAAGAGTACTGGAGTGGGGTGCCATTGCCTTCTCCGCACAGGTTTCTAGGGAGTGTCTACTCAAAAGCTAGTTTGGTTTCACAGTTGCAAAAAAATTATGATATAATTTTGAACAAATTAAGCTCATTATAAAGGAAAGATACTGATACTTACTATAACCCTGTCCTTGAGAGGCTCTTGTAAAACACTAAATAAAGTAATAGAGTCATGCACACATGCATGGATTTTCAGTGATATCTGTGCACACTTAAAAAGAACTCTACACAATATATTCTAAAAATCTTGATGCTGTGTGTCCCTAGTTCCCAGCTCTCTCATTAAAACTATCTAAATTAACAAGACCTTCTCTATTAGGATAGCTATCAGAGTATTCCAAATTCTACTTCTTGTAGTACCCTGTCCCAATCATTCGTCTTCCTCTTTTCATTAGACCTCATCCAGAAGCCCTGGAGATTTGTTCATTAATTTATGTACATATTTAGTTATGTGGCCAATTTCTTAATCCCTTATCAAATTTCAGGCACCATTCTTCAGAATGTTTTATAGGTTGATGACACAGCAGTAATCAACACAGATGAATATATCCTCTCTTCAATTGAGGAGGCAGACAAAAATATACAAGCAAATATAAAAATATATCAATATGTAAATAAAAATTAAATAGATGCATAGAATAACTAGTATATCAGGTAAGTGCTAGAGAAAAAATGGAAAGCATGGTAGGGAGATGGAGATGGCTGATAGAAGGTACCTGCCACTTGAAATTAAGTAATAAATGAAGGCTTTATGGGGGAGATAAAATTTATCAAGGAATTTAAGGTGGTTGTGGAAGGGAGCAAGGTGCATATCTGGGGAATGAATATTACCAGCAGAGAGAACAGTCAGATGGAAAGAGAAGGAGGCAAGAATGTGCCTAGAGTATTCAAGGAACAGAAAGGATGTCCGTTTGTGGGAAATAGAGTAAGCAAAGTAGAGAGGAGAAGGAACAAGTCAGGGAAGAAACAGAGGCCCAGATTTCTAGGCCTACCTATGGAGGCACTCTGAGGACTTTGCTTTCTGCTTGCAGTAAGCCACTGAAGAGATCTGAGCAATACAATCTGATTTATGTTTTAACAGGATCTCTCTGAATGCCCTGTTGATTAGAAGCAGCAAGAGAGTAAGGACAAGCTCCGGAAGACTAAGAGTTGACTCAAAGACATGATTTACTAAAAAAATGCACCTCTTACTCAGTGACAATGGAGAGCAGGGACTGGCAAATAATTGCTCACAAATCATTGTGAGCTCAGCCCGTCTTTTGATGACGGGTGAGCTAATACTGAGCCTTACATTTTGAAAGCCTGCTAAAGAAAGAGGAGGAGAAGAAGCTACAGAAACTGTATACGGCCCAACAAGTCTAAGATATATACTTAAAAATCTGGAAAATGTTTTCCAACACCTGATGTAAGGTATCTGGCTGGTAGTAGGTCCACAACAAAATAGGGAGGAGAAGTACATGAGTGAATGAGCTGCTGAAAATATTGTAAAGTGACAGGTATCAAGAAACATTTATGGCTTCACCCTTAACCATTCATTGAGCTGTTGAAAAATATAATCACATGTAAGAATTAAAGATTTTAAAATTAAAAAAAAAAAAGAAAAAAAAAAGTAAAATATAATCTAACTTTCAAAACAACAAATCAGAAAGCATCGTCTCACACAAGCAAGGTCATAAATCACTGCCAAGGAAAACTGAAGTAGCAACAAATCAATTGCAAAATCATTTTTATGGACTTTTAAACCTTAGAGAGCATTTGTGTGTTCATTATCTAATGTAATCCTCAAATAAATTCCATGAAATAGTTATTATTTTCCCATTAGAAATTAGAAGAAGGCAATGGCAACCTGCTCCTGTACTCTTGTCTGGGAAATCCCATGGACAGAGAAGTTTGGTGGGCTACAGTCCATGGGGTCGCAAGGAGTCAGACACGACTGAGCGACTTCACTTTCACTTTTCACTTTCGTGCACTGAAGAAGGAAATGGCAACCCACTCCAGTATTCTTGCCTGGAGAATCCCAGGGACGGAGGAACCTGGTGGGCTGCCGGCTATGGGGTTGCACACAGTTGGTACACAACTGACGCAACTCAGCAGCAGCAGCAGCATTAGAAATTACCACATACTAAGTCCTTAGTGATTACCCCAGAAAAGCTGAAATCTTGAGTTGTTACACCTATTAATGTCAAGGGCTTTTTTGGTTTTTTTTTTCCTATGGGAAGGTTGGATGCTAAAACTGACCAGGATTTTCAGCTCACGATGGCAGACTAGGAAATATATTTACTTTCTATTCCTTCTCAAACCATTTTTAAATAAAAGTGTAGAAATATCCAAGTTAATAAGCCAATAAAAGCCAAGATGTTGTGGAAGTCATCAACTACAGAAAGATTTCAACATATTTCTAGAAGGCAAAAAATGAAACAGAGTGATGAATAAAATAATTAAGGAAAGAGTGTCCTAAGAAGGGTCTGCACAAAGCCAGTCAGCTTTTGGTGAGTTCTGGTTTTAGTAAAGGGCAAGGAAAGACGAGGAGCTGAAAAACAAGGAAATTAGAGTTATTTTAGGGAAAAAAGTTACTTGAATGAGCTCCAGAGAACATTCAGCCTGATGCCATATTAATTCATGGATTACAATGGATTGTTGGTAAGCAAGACAAGAAAGCAAGGAAGAAACAAAAATCAAGAGATTGTTCCTTACTGAACTTCTCAAACAAGATCAAGGAATTATGGTTAAATGCCACGGCTGTAAATCATTTCTGCTCCTAGAGAGGTCAGGTAGAGCTTATGATATTTCTCGCTTTTTTCAGACATAATTTAGGTCTGAGAAAAAGCTTTTGTGTCCTCCAATCTCAAATCTTATTGGGGATGGAAGTCCAAATTTGCTCTGACATACTATAAAAAGAATCTGAAGAGCAGAGGGCAAAACTAATGTATAATATATGAATTATGTCCAGTGTTATTTTAAATAGATTTTAAACTAAAATATATAAATAAAGTTTCACTGATCAATACAATTCTGGGTTCTGAAACCTCTACATGTCACATGCCTGATGTGTAACACACAATGTCAGCCAAGGAGAAAGAAAACACTCCAATGAAGTAAGCCAAAGAAACAAGATTCAAACTCAATCAAGCCATGTTAGACTAGGGTTTTGAAGTTCTTTCCTATTATTTTGAAGCTTCTACCTTGTGAATAATAACATCTTTCCCTTGTCCTAGACACCCAAGAGTGTGTCTTCTCTCCTGGGCATAAGAATCTCTAGAATTATACACAGTAGTAAAGATTGGCCCAAGCTGACATGCTCACAGTGACCAAATTGTGCTGACTATTTTAAACTGACACAGGGCTCCACTATGAAGCTGCAATAAATGATGTATTTGCTTTCTAGACATGAATGAGTTGCCTTACTGAACATACTCCAAGAAGGCCATCCATAGAAACTGGCTCCTAATCCATACAGAATAATTCACTGGTAAATTTCTTTCAGGAAAGCCCACGATTTATCTAGACTACGATCTTTACATATCTGGATCCTTCAAACTAGACTAAAGGGAACACTTCCGCTGGTGCTATGCTGACAACTGGTGGTCCCTAACCTGCATCTTCTGAGATCAGAACCCAGTGCAGTAGGCAATCAGTTCACGAACTGAGCAAAAGAAAACCTTCTACAGGGTAGGATATAGGCTCATTATAGGTATGACACTTAGGGCTAAGTGCCACAAGGAGTACAAAAAAAGAACAACAACACATGAAGCATGTATGACAAGGAGGCACCACAGCCCAGAGCAGGCTTGGTTCAAATCCTGGCTAAGCCATTACCATCTGCACACCCTGAAGAACAGTCGAAAGTTTAACTGCTGTACCAAATTTCTAAAAGAAGTGAAAAGAGCCTTACCTGCCAGGAAGGGTTCCCTGCCGGCTGGAGATGGTGGCAGAGCAGCAGCAGTGGAGAAGGTGCTCCTGGCTCCAGGCTTCACAGTGAAGCTGGGAAGGTCCCCATAGGTGCCAGAACGCCCTCCGACGGCGTTGGCGGCTCCTGCACTCAGCTTTGCACAGGCCTCTGAGACCCAGGCAGGGAAGGGCTGGCCGACACAAATGCAGGCACCAAGGTGGCTGCACGATGAGGTGCTAGACAGGATGACCTCTGGAGGAGAAGGCCGCCACAGTCCTGAGCAGTCTCTGAATGGTGGCCCATCTGGTGCCAAACACCTGCCACCCCCAGTGGGAAGTCTAGGCTGCTAGAGAGCTCAGGAGAGGTCATGAGCTGGGGCCCCGCCCTGTGCCCCGCCCTGTGCCCCGCCCTGTGCCCCGCCCTTTGCCACCTGCAGGCGCGCAGCACAGTTTCTCTGTGATGCCTATACCATGGACGCGTCACAAGCGCCCGGCTGAGGAGTCCTCCCTCCAGTGTGTGTTTGACCACGAGAGGAGTCAGAAGCTAGGGAGACGCTCTCCCAGTTTCACACTCTATTCTCAGGGCGTTTGGCGCACAATCTGTCCTATATGGGCAATTTACTGTGTAAATTTGTTTCCAGGCTCTGCCGCCGGCACCCGCCGGGCCGTCGCTCGCTGGTTTTGCCCTCTCGGGATGCCATCACATCCGGCCGGGGCCACCCCGCTGCTCCAGCTTCTGCTTTCCACCCTGTTCACAGGCTGCACCAGCATCAACTGCCTTTATCATCCAGCTTTGACATCGCGCCAAGAAGGCGGTACCCCATCCAGCAGGCTGGGTACTCCCCTGTGGGCATCGTACCCCTGGTGAACTTGAGGAACTCACGGAAGAAGAAGCCCGTCTTGTCCACTCGTAATTCCGTGATGTTCGGACCTTCGAGAACCATCAGAATTCCTCCACCTGGGCGCAAAATTACTCTCCTGCGTTCACTACCTGAGCTACCTGCCCAGGTAGTTGAGGTTGGGAAGCCGGTACCAACCAGTCACCTCCCGCTTCCTTGCGCAAAGGAGAGTGAGGCGATGGTCCAAGAAGAGCCCAGGGAAGGCATGACAGAGGAGGAAGGTCACACAGAGGCTGAAGGAGAGGACAATGGGAAGATAAGTCCGTACGGCAACAGGGATATGACAATGACACCCAGGCCCCAGGAGACCAGCGGGGTCCTCACGTCCCTCCAGTGCAGTCCTGAGCCTGCAAACTGCCTTCCGGTGCACCCAGAAAGCAAGTTCAATGAGGAAGCCCAGGTGCCTCGGATGAACTCTTCCTCCGAAAGCCGCGCCATCTGCTTAGACGGCACTGCTGGAGACCGCCAGCCTCCCTCGCAGCCTGGCCCCCTGGCCACGGTGCTCTCTGCCCCAAGTCCGTGCTGCAACCTGCTGCCCGACAGGCCAATAGAAGTGCGGGGTGAAGACCTCACCCCCAGCTCCCCAGAGTCGCTGATGTCTGGGAAGGCGCTGCGGCATGAACAACCTTCAGACACCCCACGGAGCAGCTCTTCTCCCCTGGGATCTGCCCGCAGTAGGCACCCCCTCAAGCGGAAGACACCCATGCCGCAGTTTCTGCCCCTGCCGCCACTGCTGCCGCCACTGCCACCACCGCTGCCTCTGCCGTGGGGTCGCAGTGACCTTCCTCCGCCTCGGAAGCTTCCAGGCATGACTCTCGCCAAAGCCTTGGGCACCCTGAAACAAAACATGGAGCGTCAGCGGAACAAAATCCTGAAGGACGCAAGGAAGGCCATGCGACGCCGCAGTGCCCCTCCGCCTGCCCCAGGGACCACAGGCTCCCCGGTCAGTCACATTTTGCAGGTCCCTCCTACCACCACCCACTTGGCCGACCTGTCCTCCAGATTCCCCAATCCGGCTGGCCTTCCACCTTGCCTGACACCTTATATGGGTCAGGCGGCAAGAAACACAGCCCCCGTGTTCTCTCATTCTGTTGCTGCAGGTTCTGTTCTTCCTCCAGTTTCCAATCTCACTGTGGGAATTACCCGTAAGGAGGATAAAGGCACTCAGTGTTCACTCGGAGCAACACCACCTTCTATTTCTGACCTCTCCATAACTCTGAGCACCCTAACCCTCTCCTCCCAGCCACCCTCCAACCAAAATTGATCCCCAACACCCATGTGTGTAGATTCTCCCCCTCCCACCACTCCCCATTCTAACTGAGCAGCCCCTCACTTCTGCTGCAGCCTCTCTTGCCACCCCAGTCATGCCATCTGCAAGTGTGCCCTCCTTCAGATTCGGGCATCACTGACACAGACACTACTCCCCCTTCCCCAGCCCCACTATCAAGGACTCCTGCCGGTGTCTTCCCCATCCCTCCATCTAGGGTTCTGGCTGCTTCTCCCCTGGGCCCCCATCTACGGCTTTGGGCCCTGTCTTCCCACCCCCCACCCCCCCGCCCAGGGCTTTGGCTGTTTCCCTCAATCCCCAAATCCTGCCTCAACCAGCCCCCCAACTATGGCTTCAGCTCCTGTTTCCCCCAACCTCTCATCTATGGCTTCAGCTCCTGTTTCCCCCAGCCCCCCACCTATGACTTCAGTTCCTGGTTTTCCCAGCCCCCCACCTATGGCTTCAGCAGTTATCTATGCTCCAGCAGATAGCATCTCTACAGATGTCAAACCAGTCTTTGACACTGATGCTATGCACACAACACCTCCTCCTCAGACTGTTATTGTTCAGTCTACCTCTGACTCCAAGAAGAACCATTACCCATATCACATGGCTGTTCTTGGTTCTGAGAACACAGCACCCAGTGGTGGCAATGCCTGGACCCAAGCCTCAACTTATTTACCTGTGGATTTGGTCAACAGAGGCACCCATGTTTCAAGTGAAGCCTGAAACCCAGAAGCTTGGACCCAGAACTCACCATTCAGCCCACATCTGGGGCCAACAGTAGGAAGAAGCCTACCAAGTCTATTCCACTGGGAAACCCATTAGCCCTAGAACAAGATAGAAAGCTAACTTCTTCAGCAGTCCAGACACCCAGAGGAAGCATAATGGATTCAGGCTTGCCAGATCCCCTGTCTGCCACCAGCACCATCAACATGCAGCCGGCCTTTGTCTACAACTCAGGTATTTCCCCAGGGATGTATCTGCTACTGCTGGTTTTGGAGCGGATACCACAGTGCCTGGTCCTGGTGCCCAGTACTGGAGACAGTAGCTTGCTGTCTGGTAGTACCGTATCAGGCCCACTCTTGATGGGACCTGCAGCCTCTATGGGAGGCTTGTGGGAGTTTTGAGGCTGGTGTGAATGCCCTAGGCCTCAATTATTCAGAAGCATCTGGCCCACCTAACTTTTGGACAGAACTGTGTGGGGCACCCAGCACCACGTGTGTTCCTACTGTGGGCCAGGCCACCTGGGAGTCATCTCACTGCAGCACGGCTGCTGCAGTAGGAAGGGCAGGCCACCATCCCAGCATCCGGGCACATATCTGCTTTCAACTTGAAGCCAAATGCCTGGGTTCTACCTGAGCTGAATCCAGGTGGTAGAGTGATGGCAGGGGACACCACCATCCTTAGGGTTAGAGGTCGGGGTGTGACCACTTCCCATCGCTGCACCCAGGACCCACACAAGTGTAGAAAATCTACAGTTACAAATCCCATCACCATGGAGAAGAAATTTGTGTTAAGGGACAAGTCAATTTCCACTTTCCACCAGAGCAACAATGCATCCATTGGATTTGCAAGTGTGAGACCCACCCCTGGCTTGGAACCCACCTGTCCAAGATGCAAGTGGTGGTGGTATAGGAGGGAACAACATCATTCCCAGGACTGGAGGACCTGGTATCCACACTTCCCATCAGTACAACTGGGGCCCACCTGGCCAATACACCATGGGTGGAATACATGGGAGGTGCAACATTTCATCTAGGATGGGAGGCCCCAGTGTCAACACCTGCCATTGGACTTGGAACTCATATATGCAAAGCACAGAGGGGGTGTTGGGGGACAGCACCACACCTGCTATGACTGGGTACACTTCTGGTGTTCCACTCACACGAAGCACCCAGGCCTCCCCAGCCCAAACCCACACAGCATGACGGGGGATAGCACCATATATATTTAGAGAGGAACTTCTATGCTCAGAACACCTGGGACCCCAACTCAGGGCACCCCTCTGACTTTGGAGGAGCACAGTGTTGTGTTTAGTGGCTCCTGGTCAGGGAAGCTGCGTCTGTGCTCTGGGTCTGGTACTTTCATCACCTGCCTGGGATTTCACTGGAGCATTAGCGAACTTCTTTCTTCTCTGAAGTAACTCAACAAATAAAGAGCATATCTTGTTCTGCAGATCCTGTGCAACGATGAACGGGCTTTGCTGGAAAACGACTCTACCCACTTAAGTGAAACTGTTAACCTGTTTCCTTCCTACCACGAGCCAAAGGACCACACTCTCAGCGGTGTGCAGGAGTACGTGTGTGGTGTATGTGCATGGGTGAGGAATGTCGGTGTAAGTGTGCATGAGCCCAGTGCAAAACTACATACCAGACTTGAGAAGTTGCATTTGGAGGATGGAAAATAACCTGCATGTATCATCCACTGTGACATCCCTGGTTTGACTGTAAACTTGGCCAACCCAAACTTCTGGCTATTTTCCCTACACTTGGAACTGGCAGAGTGCCCACTGCTATCTTTAGCTGCTTCCTCTCCCCCTAGCCATTTGCCTCAATGGGCTCTCATCTTTCCCAGATTCATGTACAAATATGTATATATGTAATTTATATATATATATATATAAACTTATTCTTATTAATCTACTACAGTTTATGTGTCTTTACTCATTGATATATATGAGTCATGATGTGTTGAGGGAGACTTGAGGTTGCAAAATTTTCTGGGTCCCAGTGACTGGGTTGTGGAGTGAGGCACACATCATGACCATGTGTGCTGACTCCTGAAATCTGCTTTGAGTGTAAGGAGTGACAGTCCAGGAAGAACTAAGGTCCAGAGGAGGCAGAGACAGGGCAACTCCTCCTTACTTCTCTCTACATCTCTCTCTCCCCAACCCCTACCACCCCACACTACTCTAACCACACTAAAGGCTAGATAATCCCTGATGTGTGAAGAGGAAACACACTTTATGGTTTTAGTTTTTGAAAATGTTTAAATGTCTCTTTTGTGCATCTTTTTTATCCAGCTGAGACTTAGGCCAGTCATCTTTGTGCATTCCCACTTCACCCGGAGAGGATGGATTTTGGATCCAGGTTCATGTGTCTGGCGAAACAAAGGAAGAATCCATGCCTGCTCTGTAATTGTGGAAAGTTTAAGTTTATTTCAAGTTTATCATACTGCTTAAAGTATCAGAAAAGATTCTCTTCAATAACTGGCTTGGCTCTGAGATAGGCTGCTAAAATACCAAACAGAAGAGTTACAACTGTGTCCAGTTCTTGCAGACCCTAGAGTTCTGCTGGGCCTCTATTAGGTTCAATGAAAGCAAAATTCCTGACTCTGTGTAGCCTATCTTTTAGTCAGAGGGGAGAACAGAAATCAATGTAAATTATCTGACAAGTTGTTGTTGTGGTTTAGGCACTAAGTTTTGTCAGATTCTTTGCAACCCCAGGGACTGTAGCCCACCTGTAGGCTCCTCTGTCCACAGGATTTCCCAGGCAAGAATACTGGAATGGGTTGCCATTTCCTTCTCCAGGGGCTCTTCCTGACCCAGATATCGGACTAGGTCTCCTGCATTACAGGTGGATTCTTTACTGACTGACTCACCAGGGAAGCCTAGTAACAAACGCAATAGAGATTAAGCAGTATATGGGAAATTGACCTTGTGGGCAGAGAAACAAGGTTTTCAAGTTAAACAGTAGACAGGAGAAGTCTTACTGGGAAGGCTCAATGTGAACAGTGTAGAGGGAGGCACCTGAATCAGATATACGAGGAAGAAGACTTCCAGATAATGGGAATAACCTCTCCAAGGCCCAGAAGGATACCAGTGTCCTCAGGGAAAAGCTAGTAAATAATGTGGCTGGAATAGAGTCAGAAAGTGAAGGGAGAAGGAAAGGAGGATGGAGAAGAAGTGGACTGAACTGTGGCATCATCATTTACTGATTGTGTGATCCCAAAGTTAATTCAACCTTCAAGTGTTTCAGTGAAATCAGTGATTTTCCTATGGCCAATTTACCTCACACGAGTTTGAGAAGGATAAAATAACACAGGGAAATGAATTATAAGCCACTATTATTATTCTACACAGAAAGACAGATAGAAACAGATATAGAGAGTTAAGACTGAATTCTTTTGTCCCCCTCCACAGATTCATATACTGAAGCTCTATCCCCTTATGTGTGATGCAATTAGGAAACGGAGTTTTTAGGAGGTAACTAGGTTTAGCAGAGGCCATGAAGGTAGAGCTGGGATTAGCTCTTATAAGAAACAGAAAAAAACACTAGAGCTTTCTCTCTCCACCATGTGAGGAGGACACAGCAGAAGATGGCCATCTACAAGCCAAAAATGAAGGACTCACCTGGAAGCAGATCTGCCTTGATCTTAGACTTCCCAGGAGTGTGAAACGTCTGTTGTTTAAGCCCCCTAGTCTATGCTATATTGTTATAGCAGCCTGAGCAGACTAATACAGGTAGGTGAGTAGGGAAAGGATGATTGACAGATACATAGATGGAGATAGAGCACGCATATGTATACTTAATGAATCACTTCAAAGGTCTTCACCAGGCAATTCAAATAGGAGATTCCCATTTTAAAGGAAGCAAAAAAGTGCTTGCGTTCATGAAGTATACAGATGGAAAAATATGGTAACTCCAGCCTAAAAATGCACAGCACTGAGCCTAATGCAATATTTCTGAGATTAGTCCCACAAAAACAAAGAACACCATCACAGAGAGCCCGACAGCCTCCTCCCGGCACCCTGCCGCCTGGTTCATTTACTCTAAGTTGTTTGTGACAACTCCAGAGGATCAAAGCTTCTGCTCCCTGACTTTAGAGACTCTCCTTCCCTTTGTTGTCAGGACGGCCTCCCAGAAGCAGGGCTGAAATCCAGTTTGCTTGTAATAGTTCCACACCTTCTCTCGGCCTTGCTGGCAATATTACCAGGAACAATTTTTAAATTTTAAAATTTATACTGCTTTTCATTAAAAAAAAAGAACCTTCAAAGCTGAAAAGAACAATTCTAATAAGCCAAGCACTTAACAAATGTATGAGATGTAAAGATGACTTTGAATTTCACGTTTTAATGCATTTACACTGTTGAAGCTATTTCTAAACAAATAGAAATATTTTTTATGAAAATAATATGTGGACATGATAGCATTTCAAATACAGAAATTCAACTTTTCTAACCCCAGTTCCCCTCTCCAGAGACAGTTTTTGGCCACATGAATGTTACCCCCATAATTCTAAACGTTGTGTTCATCTGCTGTATCCATTGTAGATCGATTTTAGCACCCTAACATGAGGCAGGAAGATAAACCCCTACCCTCACTACTTCTCATCCCTCTTCCTTTCAATACATCGTATTCATTTCATTATTTACGCCGCTTCTCTTCCGTAATGCCATGCCATTTTTGCTGGCTTTTACCGAAGGGAGAAGTGGTAGCACAGTGGCTAAAAGCCTTGGTTCTGGAGATGGACCACTTGGCTTGGAAGCTTTGTTCTTCAGGTTGTTAGCTCTGCAATCCTGAGCAATTTACTCAACCTTCCTGGGCCTCTGTTTCCTCACCTGTACAATGAGGAAATGGATGATCACCACCACTGCATGGAGTTGCCCGTGAGGATGCAAATAATAACACATTTGCAGCCTTCAATGTCCAACACACGGAAGCTCTCAGGAAATATTAGCTATAGTACATAGCTACAGGATTCCCTTTCACTCTAATCCCGTCCTTTTCTTTATGCCTGTGACTGCTTGTGCCCCCAGTTCTGTCTTTCCCCTTGTACAACTCACCTTTTGTCAATAGCATCTTTGCTTTTTGGACCTGTGATGATTAATATTTACAATTTGTTATGCAATCACAACACAGTGTCCTGTGTTTTATTTACAGGTGGATGCTATGGGTTGAAAACCAGTAAGTTAAATGAACCAAGTTCTGCTCAGTCCTGGGGACAACAGTATGGGAGAACTGTATTTTCCTCTCCGTAGGCATGATGCTCCTACTTCTGTCTCTAACATCAACTGTTTAAACTGATGCTGTATTTCAGTTTGCTTTTCCCTTCAACTGCTATTTGCTCACTAAATTTCATTACTTTTCCTAAAATTTGACCCACCTTCTTTTGTTCTCCTTGCACCATTTTCCCAGAATAAACTATTTTTTAAATGTTCAAACTGAACACTGTTTCCTTGCCTGGATCCCCTCCTTTTTCAGAACACTTGTCCCTCCTCCTCCTCAGTTTGGAAGCTGTAAGACCAAAGTAAGGATAAGATCCTGAAAGAAAAGAGACCAAATTGCTTTCAGGTTAGACTGGAAATAATGACTAGTTACTAATCATGAAAACTGCATAATTCTGGCCCCACCACTCTTAATTTCCTTGCTTTGTGGAAGAGTTAACAGTCTGGATTTCAACAGTACTTCAGGTAATTATGAGCCAGGTAGTCCTTATTCTATATCGTGCCCAATACTGGTCTAGGCCACAAGTGAGATCTCACCTAGGGCCTCTTCTGTTTCTTAAGATTAGACATTTTGTGTGGGACTTCAGGCTAAAACTCTAGTTATTACTAAGCAGGGCATTTTCCCTGCATATATCTCTTAAGAATTAGAAGGTGGCTTGTGGAAGATTTGAGAATTTCAGACTCAAGGATGCATGTCTTCCTTGCGCTAAATATTTTCTTCTTAGAGATCCAGAAACAGCCCTTGACTGTGAGGAGCCCACCCAGGCCCTCCCTGAACCAGTCACTGCCGTGTACCCAGGGTGATGGGATGCAATGGGCTGCCTGAGCAGCAGTTCATCCTTTGCCTGAGACAGAGCTAGGTGTGGTCCTCTCAGCAGTCCCAGGACAGGAGTGTTGCCCAGATGCCCGTTTCAGGCTCAGAGAATGGCACAGGTGCTAAGTGTTGAGCCATAATATAGATCTCCTGTATTTGTCCATGGTTGGAAGGCTGGGAGAGACAGGAAAACAAAACAAACTTGAAAAGCAAAGCCAGTCTTGAAAAGCTGTCTCTCTGATGTAAATGGTACCTTTGTCTTAAATTCACACTAAGCTGGAGATCATACACCTTTGTTTTTCAAATTGGCAGATAATTGTTTTACAATGTTGTGTTGGTTTATGCCATACAACAAAGCAAATCAGTCATAATTTATATATATATATATATATATATATATATATATATATATATATATATAAAATTGAGCCTACCTCGGCCCTCCCGTCACACCCCTCTAGGTCATCGGACAGCACCAGGTTGGGCTCTTCCCACTAGCTTGCTATTTTACACATGATAGTGTTTATATGTCAGTGCTACTTTGTAATGACATGGATGGACCCAGACACTTTCTTAGAAGTAGGTGTACAGAAGATGGAGGACAAATGGAAGTTTATGTCCAAAGAGATGGGGATTTGTGTGTGGGGGGGGGGGCGGTGGGGGACAGTGAGGTAAAAGGTGCAGAACATAAGCTCTGTTTCTAATTTGCTACTGGACTAGCCCAGGCTGTTGTACAGAAATTTGGAAACACTAAACGTGGTGAAATAGCCACATGGACAATTGTTCAAAAATATTTTTCTGTTCCCCTTGAAACAGAATGATTTTATTGATTTCATCAAATACATACCTCAAAGTTATGACAGAAAGTTGAGTAAGTTATGTGCTTGGAATTGCATTTATTATTATTACCAAGCACAATTACAGTGCTTACACTGTAACAAGTACTATTTTAAGTGCTTAGCAAATATTAAACTAATTTAATCCTCACAATTGCAATCTTGGGTACGTATTATTTATAATACTTTTTTTTTTGTATTTTAGTATTATTATACTATTTTATTATTTTACTATCTTTAGTATGATTATAATATTATGTATTGTTTTGAAACTGAGGCTCAGAGAGGTTAAAGAGCCTGTCCAATGTCATATAGTAAGTAGATGGCAAAAAACCCAGGATTAAAACCAAACCATCTATATATTCATCACTTGGCCATGTCACCTGATTATGAGTTGTGTTTAAAGAAGGGACTAAAATGACAAGGCTCAACTGAAAGGAAAAGGTAGAAATGAGAAAAATGAGTGATCCCAGAAGCTAGGGGGGATTTAGGCTCAGGAATTTCTGGTGATGAGGTTCTGGAACTAAAAACAAGAACTTACTGGGAATATTAATTTGGGGTAGTATCTGAATCCATTGAGAAATGACTTTGTTTTCTTTAAAATTTATAAAGACCAGTTGGATGAAGAGTCATGAAGGAAAGGAAAAGAATAAGGTGACTTAAGTAACATCTTAAGTGACCTCTTCCCTCTAATTAGGGCTTCCTGGGTAGCTCAGTTGGTAAACAAACTGACTGCAATGCAGGAGACCCCAGTTCGATTCCTGGGTTAGAAAGATCCCCTGAAGAAAGGAGCCAGACTACCCACCCCAGTACTCATGGGCTTCCCTGGTGGCTTAGTTGGTAAATAATCCATCTGCAATGTAGGATACCTGGGTTCGATCCCTTGGTTGGGAAGATGCCCCTGGAGCAAGGCATGGCAACCCACTTCAGTATTCTTGCCTGGAGGATCCCCATGGACAGAGGTGCCTCGGGGGGTACAGTCCATGGGATCACAAAGAGTTGGACATGGCCGAGCAACTCTGACTTTCTTTCTAATTAATAGAGGTGAGAGGACCTGTGGAGAAGGACCCAGCTCTCTCTACTAGCTGTCTAGACATGTTACCAGGATGAACAAGGAGATAAATGGCAACCACACTACTGGATTTGATGATCCTGCAAATCCAAGGATTCAGGTTGGTAAGAATGGCTTATGATGGCATACCTGCTGCACGCACATATGCCACTAAGTGTGCCTCCAGTCACACATTTTAACTGGGGTAATAGTTCTTAAGAGGTACACATTTGTTTGCTATGGCTGCCGTAATATTACTACAAACTTGGTGGCTTAAAACAAAACACAGTTTCTCATGGTTCTGGAAGACAGCAGTCCAAAACCAGTTTCACTGAACTGAAATCAGGAGTTGGTAGGATCATTCATGTCCCCTCCAGAGGCTCTAAGATAGAATCTGTTTCCTTGTCAGCATTCCTTGGTTTCGGGCTGCATCAATCCAAACCCAGCTTCATCATCACTTTCTCTTTGGAGTCAAATCTCCCTCTGCCTCTCTCTCATGAGAACACCAGTGATGACTTCGGGCCCATCCAGGTAGCCCAGGATAATCTTCCCGTCAATAACCTTCATTTAATTCCATTAGCAAATCCCTTCTGTCATTTAATGTGACATTCACAGGTTCTGGGCATTAGAATGTGGACATTCAGGGACAAGGGTATTATTCAGTCTACAACAAGGTAGATACTGTGATTTTTCTCAGATGCAGGAAATGAAGTTTAGGGAAGCAATTTTTCCCAGGTTTTACAATTTCCAGAGTTAAGATTTAAATCCTGGCAGTCAGAGTTTAGGACACACTCTAAACAATTTCAATCTGTGTCCTTAGCTACTGCATACTCCTTGGTTAAGAGTCACACATAGGTATCAAGACCCAATTGAATAAAACATGATGTACTGTCTCCTCTTTCACTTGTGTATTTCTGAATCTGGCCCAGAGCAGAAGAGTCCAGAAAATTGTTAAGCAGGTTTACTAAGAGAATGCATTTACTGTTTGATTTGCATTGAGTAATGAAAGGTTGCTTTTTTTTAAAAAAATAGAATATGCCACCAAGTAGTGTTATCACCAGTTTATATATTTAAACAACCAAACAACAACAAAAAGCTATAGATGCAAAGGTGTCAGGGACATGTCTAAAGGCATCCTGCTGGAAAAAGAGCTGGTACCAGATGCCGAGACCCAAATTCAGCCCATCTAGTCTTGATTAAGCCCCTATTCCGAGAGATTGTGGCTCACCACCCAGCACCTGAGTCTTTATATCCCAGCTTCAAGATGGAAATTAGTTGAGGGATCACAGACACTTGTACTAATCACTAATTCATAATCTGCTAACCCCTTCCTTTGTGGAAGAGAACTTGGCATTTCTAAAATCCTTTTCTGCCTGAGAGCACGCAGAGCAGCCCTTGCTCCTTTGGCCATGACCTACTGTGCTTTGAAAAGGTGATTTGGCAAGTGCAGCTGCAAACGCATCTCCAATATCACACATCTATGGAAAATTCCAGTCAGGTTTTAGACCCAGTCACAGTACATTTTTCTGCGGATCAGTAAGGATTTGCTGAGGATCAGTAATGCTCTCCGTGCGCTAGCTGACAAGGGCATGATCTCTGTGCTTATTATATTCCATTTGTCAGCTCCTCTCTGACACAGTTGTCCGCAGGATTCCTTAGGAATATTTGAGTTATTTAGGCACCATTTCAGGAGTTGCTCCTGCCTGTATCCTCTCATTTCTTAATCAACATTTCCCAGTTGAGACCATAAGTAATTCAGCTGAGGTGGGTTCTGAGAGGCATTCTTCCCTACTCAACTTCACTGGAGTCTACACCCTGTACATCTCAATCTCCATGCCCTGTAAGTTTCACACGTCTGACATCACATACTCCCCATCATCACTGTTTTCAGGACTCAGGACCACAACGGTGACTAGCAAGTTCATCAGCCTTTCCGTTTCTCTCCCTTTGGATTGTTTAAGAGTGATTTGCCAGAGACTGTGTGTTTCGATTTTTTGCAAAGCTCAGTGGTCCAGAGACAATACTAGAATTCTGCCCTGGAGAAACACACATTCTGCTAATTGTTCTCTCTCTCTTGTAGAACAGAAAAGAAACTCAGCCATCACAGTTATTCAAGGTTTACCTGTGTCCATTGCTAAGGATTTGGATAAGACTGGTAATACTCCTGGCGTGCTGCGATTCATGGGGTCGCAAAGAGGGGACACAACTGAGCGACTGAACTGAACTGGTAATACTCCATATTTCCTACTGGAAGATACTCTGCATTCCATAAAATTAAATCCACACCATATGAGAAATTTAGTCTAACCTCTCATCTATCGATTCATGAGGTTTGGCTCACTGAGATTTCCTCCCTCATTCTATTGTGAAGAAAAGGAATTGTTGGCCAAAGACATTGTCACATGTTTATGTGTCCAAGTTGGCCAGTTATCTTCAACTCTATTTGGGTTGCCTTTTGCTATGCAGAATTCTTTCATTTTTGTGAAGTCAAAGCAACTCTCTTTTTCTTTATATCTCAGTTTCACATTCCGCTTAGAGAAAGACTTCCACATAACAAGATATGAATTCTCATCCTATAGGCCTCTAGGTATTTATTTCTTACCATGGAACATTACTCAATGTATGCTATACAGGCAGTCCTCACTCTGAACAGTTTGCTCGTGCATGAATTTCAGTTACCATTATTTAATTAAATAATGCCTGTCCCCCCAACAGAACAAATTTCAGATACCAGCATGTATTAACAGTGAGGAAGTGCCAAACTTCACAGCTGTTATCAAGTTCACAAACCACCACAGTAATGATAGATGTATATCACAATTAGAGAACAATCAGGCCCCATCTTTCAAAGTCTCTGGGTGCTGGGTCATTGTGCATGTTCACATACAGAGGGCAAGACCCATGGAATGTTGATACCTGAACAGCTTCATTTCTAGGTATTTGGGAATTTTCCACCTCTCTTTTTACTATTGATTTCAAGTTACTTCTATCATGGTCTGAGAATAGAATAGACTTCATATGATTTCTGCTATTTTAATTTGTTAGAGCATGCTTTATGTCCCAGAATGTGGTCCCTCTTGGTGTATATGCCATGTGAGCTTGAGACAATGTGCATTCTGCTGTTGTTGGATGAAGCAGTCTGTAGACGTTTATGACATCCATTTTGCCAATGGTGTTGTTGAGTTCAGTTATGTCTGTGCTGATTTTCTGCCTGCTGGATCTCTCCATTTAGGATAGAGGGGTGTATAAATATCCAGCTATGATGCTGGGCATCTTTCTTTCTCCTTGCAGTTCTGTTTTTGTCTCACTAATTTGATGCTTTCTTGTCAGGCACATACACATCAAGAATTGTTATGGCTTCTTGGAGAACTGACCCCTTTATCATTATGGAAAGCCTTCTTCGTGCCTGGTAATTTTCCGTGCCCTCAAATCTGCTTTGACTGAAACTCATACGGCTTCTCAAACTTCTCTGAATTAGTATGATATCCCTTTCCACAACCCTTTGCTTCTAAGTTATGTGTGTCTTTATATGAAGATTTAAAGTAGATTTCTTATAAATGGATCTTGTTTTTAGATGCTCTGTGACAATCTTTTAATTGGTATAATCATTGGTATTTAAAATGATTATTGATATCATTAGATTAATATCTATCATATCTGATCCTGTTTCACATTTATTGCCATTGTTCTTTGTTCCCATTTTTATATTCCACTCTCTTTCTGCCACTTGTGGTTTTAACCAAGCATTTCATATGATTCAGTTTTCTCCTTGAAACGCCAGACACAGTATACTGGTGGAATTAACTGCAGCAAACAGATCTTCAGTGATGTGGGGCTGCAGAAGCATCTATAGTCTTATGATTAGGTCTCAGTCTTATAATGAGCATGTGTTCCTCAGCACTGAATTTGGGAAGTGCCACTCAACATTTTCTCTCACTTTAAGTGGGTAGGGTAGGGTATTTCCCTTCCTTCAGGTCAGTCAGTCTCAAAACCCAACAAAACCCAATAGATTGGACCTCTGGTAAAACAGTCCCTCCTGAGGGCAGGACTTACTAAGTGATGGAAGTAAAGTCTGATGCTGTGAAGAGCAGTACTGCATAGGAACCTGGAATGTTAGGTCCACAAATCAAGGCAAACTGGAAGTGATCAAACAGGTGATGGCAAGAGGGAACATCGACATTCTAGGAATCAGCAAACTAAAATGGACTGGAATGGGTGAATTTAACTCAGATGACCATTATATCTACTGCTGTGGTCAAAAATCCCTTAGAAGAAATGGAGGAGTCATCATAGTCATCAAAAAAGTCTGAAATGCAGTATTTAGATGCAATCTCAAAAATGAACGAGTGATCTCTGTTGTTTCCAAGGCAAACTATTCAATATAAAAGTAATCCAAGTCTATGCCCTGACCAATAATGCTGAAGAAGCTGAGGTTGAATGGTTCTATGAAGACCTACAAGACCTTCTAGAACAACCAAAAGAGATGTCCTCTTCATTATCGGGGACTGGGATGCAAAAGTAGGAAGTCAAGAAATACCTGGAGTAACAGGCTAATTTGGCCTTGGAGTACAGAATGAAGCAGGCCAAAGGCTACAGAGTTTTGCCAAGAGAATGCACTGGTCAGAGCAAACACCGTCTTCCAACAACACAAGAGAAGACTCTACCCATGGACTTCACCAGATGGTTGATACTGAAATCAGACTGATTATATTCTTTGCAGTCAAAGATGGAGAAACTCTATATAGCCAGCATAAACAAGACCAGGAGCTGACTCTGGCACAGATCATGAACTCCTTATTGCCAAATACAGACTGAAATTGATAAAGTACGGAGATCATGGCATCTGGTCCCATTACTTCATGGGAAATAGATGGGGAAACAGTGGAAAGTGTCAGACTTTATTTTTTGGGGCTCCAAAATCACTGCAGATGGTGACTGCAGCCATGAAATTAAAAGATGCTGACTCCTTGGAAGAAAAGTTATGACCAACCTAGATAGTATATTCAAAAGCAGAGACATTACTTTGCCGACTAAGGCCCGTCTAGTCAAGGCTACGGTTTTTCCTGTGGTCATGTATGGATGTAAGAATTGAACTGTGAAGAAGGCTGAGTGCCGAAGAATTGATGCTTTTGAACTGTGGTGTTGGAGAAGACTCTTGAGAGTCCCTTGGACTGCAAGGAGATCCAACCAGTCCATTCTAAAGGAGATCAACCTTGGGATTTCCTTAGAAAGAATGATGCTAAAGCTGAAACTCCAGTACTTTGGCTACCTCATGCTAAGAGTTGACTCACCGGAAAAGACTCTGATGCTGGGAGGGATTGGGGGCAGGAGGAGAAGGGGACAACCGAGGATGAGATGGCTGGATGGCATCACGGACTCGATGGACGTGAGTCTGAGTGAACTCTGGGAGTTGGTGATGGACAGGGAGGCCTGGCGTGCTGTGATTCACGGGGTCGCAAAGAGTCGGACACGACTGGGTGACTGAACTGAACTGAATGGAAAAACCGCTAGACCATTCAGATGTGACCTGAATAAAATTCCTTACAATTATACAGTAGAAGTGACAGACAGATTCAAGGGATTAGACCTGATAGACAGTCCCTGAAGAACTATGGATGGAGGTCTGTGACACTGTACAAAAGGCAGTGATCAAGACCATCAACACGAAAAGAAATGCAAAAGGCAAAATGGTTGTCTATGAAGGCCTCACAGACAGCTATGAAAAGAAGTAAAAGGAAAAGGAGACAAGGAAAGATACACCCATCTGAATGCAGGCTTCCAAAGAATAGCAAGGAGAGATAAGAAAGCCTTCCTCAGCAATCAGTGCAAAGAAATAGAGGAAAACAACAGAATGGGAAAGACTAGAGATCTCTTCAAGAAAATTAGATATACCAAGGGAACACATTTCATGCCAAGATGGGCACAATAAATGACAGAAATAGAAGATATTAACAGAAGCAGAAGATATTAAGAGGTGGCAAGAATACACAGAACTATACAAAAAAGATCTTCATGACCCAGATAATCAAGATGATGTGGTCATTCACCTAGAGCCAGACATCTTGAATGTGAAGTCAAGTGGGCCTTAAGAAGCATCACCCCAACAAAGTTAGTGGAAGTGATGGAATTCCAGTTGAGCTATTTTGAATCCTAAGAGATGATGTTGTGAAAGTGCTGCATTCAATATGCCAGCAAATCTGGAATACTCAGCAGTAGCCACAGGACAGGAAAAGGTCAGTTTTCATTCCAGTCCCTAAGAAAGGCATTGCCAAAGAATGCTCAAACTAAAGCACAATTGCACTCATCTCACATGCCAGCCAAGTAATATTCAAAATTCTTCAAGCCAGGCTTCAACAGTACATGAACTGTGAACTTCCAGAGGTTCAAGCTGGATATGGAAAAGGCAGAGGAACCAGAGATCAAATTGCCAATATCCTTTGGATCATCAAAAAAGCAAGAGAGTTCCAGAAAAATGTCTATTTCTGTTTTGTTGACTATGCCAAAGCCTTTGACTTTGTAGATCACAACAAACTGGAAAATTCCTCAAGAGATGGGAATACCAGAACTTCTGACCTGCTTCCTGTGACATCTGTATGCAGGTCAAGAAGCAACAGTTAGAACTGGACATGGAACAACAGACTGGTTCCAAATTGGGAAAGGAGTACGTCAAGGCTGTATATTGTCACCCTGTTAATTTAACTTATATGCAGAGTACAACATGAGAAACACTGGACTGGATGAATCACAAGCTGGAATCAAGATTGCTGGAAGAAATACCAATAACCTCAGATATGCAGATGATAGCACCCGTATGCCAGAAAGTGAAGAACTAAAGAGTCTCTTGATGAAAGTGAAAGAGCAGCGTGAAAGAGTTGGCTTAAAGTTCAACATTCATAAATCTAAGATCATGGCAAATAGATGGGGAAACAGTGGAAACAGTGACAGACTTTATTTTGGGGGGCTCCAAAATCACTGCAGATGGTGACTGCAGCCATGAAATTAAAAGACGCTTATTCCTTGGAATAAAAGTTATGACCAACCTAGGCAGCTTATTAAAAAGCAGAGACACTACTTTGCCAACAAAGGTTCATCTCGTCCAAGCTATGGTTATTCCAGTAGTCACGTATGGATGTGAGAGTTGGATTATAAAGAAAGCTGAGCACTGAAGAATTGATGCTTTTAAACTGTGGCGTTGGAGAAGATTCTTGAGGGTCGCTTGAACTGCAGGGAGATCCAACCAGTCCATTCTAAAGAAAATTAGTCCTGAATATTCACTGGAAGGACTGACGCTGAAGCTGAAACTGTACTACTTTGGCCATCTGATAGGAAGAACTGACTCATTGGAAAAGATCCTGATGCTGGGAATGATTGAAGGTGGGAGGAGAAGGGGACAGCAGAGGATGAGATGGTTGGAGAGCTTCAGTGACTCAATGGACATGAGTTTGAGTAAACTCCAGGAGTTGGTGATGGACAGGGAGGCCTGGCATGCTACAGTCCATGGGGTCACAAAGTCGGACACGACTGAGTGAGTGAACTGAATTGACTGAGGGCAGGCCTTATTATGAATAGTAGAATTTTCTGGTGTATTTCAAAATTGTTTCTGTTTCCCTCCTCAGCCAGAAGAGGAATTTACTCTGACCTTCTTCACCCAGTAGTGACGCCTGGCAGAGCTCAAGAGACAAAATTCACCAAAGTATAGAGGCCTCCCTGGAATTTTTATCATATAGACATTTGCACACTGAGCCTTTGGCAAATACATCAAATACAGTTCAGTTTTTCCTACCTCAGTATTGGTTTCCACAGTGATTTCTGCTCTTGCATTTCTTTTCCAGTAAGCTATTATATTCTGTGTCTGCCTCTCCAGTTTTGGGCATGGTGATTTTTCCTGTGACCTTACTTCTCTAATGTATCTAAGAATTGTTGATTTTTCAGTTTGTTCAGATATTTACTTGTTAGTACAGAGTGGCAACTTCCAAGCTCCTTTCATGTTGGGCTCAAAACTAGAAGTCGCGTAAGTTTTTTTGACAATAGAATAAAACATGCTAATTCTCAGTATTTCTAATGTTTTAGGTTGCAGTCTCTTAACTAAGAATAAGGTTTACTATATTTTGAAAGCTTAAAAGAATGTATCTTTAAGTAAAATAAACATTGTAATATCTAAATATGTTAGCATTATTATATAATGACTTGCAATTGTCATCTAAAACAATTATATAAATCAAGCTCTACATTTAGTATTAAAAACATTTTTTAACTTGTTATTTTATATTGGAGTACAATTGATTAACAACATTGTGGTAGTTTCATGTGTACAGTAAAGTCACTCTTTTAAAGTCTATATATATATCTACAACCAACAAGTTTCTAGTGTTTTCTCAGCAAGATTTTAAGATCAAGGAACAATAATATTTTCCGCATTGGTCATTAAGATCAACTTTGCACAGTGTAATTTGTATGACCATTTTTGTAGTTCTACAATAAGGACAGTCTGTACTTTATTTACCTTGTATTGTATTTCTTATATATACATGGGTTCCTATACAAGTTTAACAATATATTGATGTACTATTATAGTTCAGTAGATTTTTTTTAAACCACTGAAACTTTGAAGTGTGCTTTGATATTGGATATGCACATTTCTCTCCTCATTCCAACTTTATCTTCCCTTAAAAAAGATCTGCTTTACGGTGATAAATGCCTCTTGATCATTATAACTTTTTAAAAAAACGTGGTGGTGGAATCTATCTGCTAATATTCATTACGACCTGATATCGTAAAAGAAATGTGCTTCTGGTTAATTTTAGGGTAAATTTCTAAATCTGATTTTTGTCTTGAGACTCTTAGCTTTGTTTAATAAAGTGGAAAACAACTGATATCTTTCTTAAGTGTACATCGTTGACTATATTTTTTAACCTCATAAAGCTACTTATATTTTCTACTCAAAATATGAGTCAATATTGGATGCATATAACTTATTCATTATCATCTAGTTTGTCCAGCTTTTCAAGTGTATTGGTATAAAGTTAGCATAGTATTCTTTTGTAATTAAAAAAATACTGCTGTACAGCTAGTCCCATCCCTATCGCATTTACAAAATATTGCTTATTTTACTAGTCTTTCTAAAGAACACGCTTTCAGTATTGTCAGGTTTACCAGTTTTCTTCTCTATTTTGTCTTTGCTCTTTATTAATTTTGTCCTTCCACTCTTTTGGATTCACCTTATTCTTTTTCTGTGTCTACTGTCCAACTCCTGTAGCTTCAAGAGCCATTTTCAGCAACTCAACCAGCTCTGCCAGCTGTGTCATGGCCACTTCATCATACGCCATTAAAACTTAATCTCATACACTGGGTGCAGACTCAGCAGCCTTATTTTGCTTTCAGAATTGTTCCTTGGCCTTGCTCCTTCTTCTCCTAAATTACCCCCATAATCGGAGAAAATTCTAGTGGGCCTCATCCCCATGCTGCTTATAAGGCCTGCCTTTCCTCCAGTTTCATAGTAAAAGACAAAGTATTTCCATCCTTTTTATTTATTTATTTGATATTGATCAAACATTTTGCAACACTTCTTTGCAGTGTATTCAAATTCAGAAAAAAAAAAGCAAGTCTTCATGCACACAGGCTCACTGGAATGTCATGATTTTAAACTATGTATGACCTTGAAATGACCTTTCCTCCAACATCTTTAACACATGGTCGATTTGTCATAAGCTCTTCCTCACTACCACTTCCAAAGGAAACACCATCATTATTTGAAGAGATGTCTACACTCCCATATTCATTGCAGCATTATTCACAAGAGTCAAGATATGGAAACAGCCTAGGTGTCCATCAGTACACTAATGAATAAAGAAAATATGATGCATATATAAAATGGAACATTACTCAATCTTAAAAAAGAAGAAAATCCAACTGTTTAAGACAACATGGATAAAATTGGAAGACACTATGCCAAGTGAAATAACACAAAGACAAATAATGCATGATGTCACTTACATATGGACTCTAAAATGTAACTTCAAAATCTCTACTGCCACAGCACATTTTCCTCAGCAGAATCTAGCAGCCCCTACTATGAGCTGCATCCTTTCTTACTGCCTGTACCAGATTCAAACCACAGGGAAATACGTATCTACTGATGTATCTAGATTATATTTTACCTTTTTTTTTTTAAATCATTCCTTCCACTTCTGGCATCAGAATCTCATTTTTTTCCTTCAGAGAAGTCCTAGTGATTCAGGTAGATTGCGTCTTCTCTCTAGGTTGTGTGACCTGGGCCTGGCTAGACACAGTAGTTTATATATGTACTCCATATGTCTTTTGTACTCATTTTTCCTTTTTTTTTAAGAAAATTTTATTGAAATAGTTTCTCAATTAACAATGGAACAAAGTAAATTTGACTCAAACCTGTCCAATCAGCCTCAACTACTAGTGAAACACCTCAAATATATAGGACAGGATAGGACCCTTAGGTCATATTTCTGCCATTATGGAAAAAAAAAAGAGAGAGAGAGAGAGAGAAAGAGACAGATACAACCAGGCTGTCTCTTACCTTGAGAGCTGGGGTGGTAGCCCTGGCTTCTGCTATTTAAGGCATCTTGGAGGGCAGGGTCTCTAACATTTTGCATGGTGGGTAAAAGGCCCCTCTCCCAGCAGAGCAATGACCTGAAGGCAGGCCAGCCTGTTCCCTCTTTGTGCCAAGAGAGCCTGGTGGCATTTTTACTTTCATGCCATGGTCTTTCCTGCCCCCAGGGTTTTGGGATAGATTCTCTGTTTTCCATCATTTTCCCTCCAAATTTTAGTCTAGTTATTTTTTAATTGACATTAGTAATCCTTTATTTTGTTTGACTATGACACCATCAAACCATTCTTCTGAGTGCTTAATTTCAGTTACTGCTTTTTAAATTCTAGACTTTCTTTTGATTGCATTTCACCATGTTTGCTTAAATTGTGTATGTTGCCATTTATTTTTAATAACTAATCATAATTTTAAATAATACTTTAATTGAGATATAATTCACTTTCCATATAATTTCAAATGTACAATTTGATGTGCTGTGCATTTACCACAATTTTAAATTTTTTGTCCACCTCTCTCCAAAAAAGAAAAAGAATCTATTATAAGTCACTTACTCCCCATTTTTCCAAACCCTAGGCAGCCACTAATATACTTTGTCTTTATGCTGCTGCTGCTGCTGCTATAGATTTGCCTATTCTGGACATTTCATGCAAATTGAATTATACAATTACTTAGCATGGTTTGAAGGTCCATCTATGTTGTAGGTCCATTCAAGAAATCATGTATCAGTACATGATTTCTCTATATGGCTGAACCACATTTCATGGTATGGTTATTATTGTAACTTATTTATTCATTCATCAGTTAGTGGACATTTGGGTTATTTCCACTTTGGGATTACTTAAATAATGCTGCTGTGGCTGGATTCATCTGCAAGTTTTGTATGCAGGTCTAGATTTGTTTTTAAATTAATAGATTATTTTTGAGCAATTTCTAATTTATATTACAATGAAGCAGAAAGTATAGAGTTCCAGTAGTCATGTATGGATGTGAGAATTGGCCCATAAAGAAGGCTGAGCACCAAAGAATTACTGTGTTTTGATTGTGGTACTAGAGAAGGCTCTTGAGAGTCCCTTGGACAGCAGTGAGATCAAACCAGTCGATTTTAAAGTAAATCAACCTGAATATTCATTGGAAGGACTGTTGCTGAAGCTGAAGCTCCAACATGTGCCCACCTGATGCGAAGAGCCAACTCATGGGAAAAGACCCTGATGCTGGGAAAGAGTGAAGGCAAAAGAAGGGGGTGGCAGAGGATGACCTGGTTGGACAGCATCACTGACTCACTAGACATAAATTCAAGCAGAAGGCCATGGGGTCGCAAAGAATTGGACATGACTTAGCGACTGAACAACACATAGAGAGTTCTCATACCTCCTGCCCTCTTTACCCACTTTCCCTTATTATTAACATCTTATGGTAGTATAACATATTTGATATAGTTACCAAACTAATATTGACACATTGTTACTAACTAAAGCCCATGGTTTACTTTGGACTTCACTCTTTGTTTGGTACATTATGTGATTTTTGACAATAGTGTATCCATCATCACAGAACCACACATGGAAGTTTCACTGCCTTTAAATTTCCATGGTTCACCTATCCTTTTCTCCCTCTCACAACTTCTAGTGACCACAGATCTTTTCATTGTGGCCACAGTTTTGCCTTTTTCTAAATTTCATACTGTTGGAATCATGCAGTATGTACATAGCCTTTGCAGACTGGCTCTTTTTCACTTAGCTATATGCATTTAAGATGCTTCCATGTCTGTTCATGGGTTCATAGACTTTCCTTATTGCTGAATGCTACTCCTTTGTATGTAGCCGAGGAGTTCAAAAGACTATAAGCAGAGAAGCCAACTGGTTCATCTATTGGAAAACATCTTGGTGGATTCCAAGTTTTGGCAATTAAGAAAGAAACTGTTATAAACACCCACATTCAGGTTTTTAATATAGATATAACTTTTCAGTTGCTATGGGCAGATACCAAGGAGCATGATGACAAGATTACTGTATGATAAAAGTATGTTTACTTTTATAAGAAGCTGTCAAATCTCACTAGCAACAAATGAGAATTCCTATTGTTCTATATCCTCACCAGCTTTGGTATTTCAATTGTTTTGGATTTCAGCCATTTGAATAGGTATGTATTGGTAGCTCATCATTTTAGTTTAAAATTCCCTAACGTTATATAACATGTAGCACCTTTTCATAAACTTATTTGCCATGTGTGTATTTTCTTTGTTAAATCATAGTTGTTTTAACTAATGACTGAAAACTCCAATATCTTGTCCTGCTGTGCTGACTTATATTGTCTTTTCCTTTTGGGGCTCTTGACCATTTAGTCTTTTTCCTGGTATGTCAAATTATGTTTTATATTGAAACTGGGCTGATTTTAATGGCAACCCACTCCAGTACTCTTGCCTGGAAACTCCCATGGACAGAGGAGCCTGGCAGGCTGCAATCCATGGGGTCGCTAAGAGTCGGACACAACTGAGCAACTTCACTTTCACTTTAGGAAACTGTAAAGATACCTCTACTCTGGATGTCGTTATCTTTCTTTTGAAAAGATCTCTTTTTGCTCATAGCAGACAGTTACGATGGGGACTGGTAACCTGAGTCCATTCTCAGTTTGAGCTCATTCAAAGGGGTTCTCAGTCTTTGTGAATGTTGGTCTGTTTCTGGCTTGTCCTTCCTCCATGGGTGCTGCCCTTTGAAATTACCATGTGAACATTCCCAAGTACTTGTACTGCTCAGGCTTTATATGCAATGGTTCCATCAGCCCTGTTGAGACTTAGCTTGTCAAAAAGTTGTTGCTTTTTGCTTGAGCTTTTGCCACTTGGCTTCTCTGCTTGTAGTCTTTTGAACTCCTTGGCTTCTCAGCCCCTAGGCTGTAAGATTTGAATCAGCAAATGTCCCAAGGAGAAAAGCTGGGCCAAATGTCAATCCTGTCTCTGTTTCCCTTCTCTCTAGAACTTGGCCCACACGTCTTTGTGTCTCTAACATTCTGATGCCTTCAAACAGATGTTTTTCCACTTTATCCAGGTTTTCTAACATTTCTTCAGACTTCATCTGATCTTATTTTATTACTGAACTATCATCACAATTATCCCTAGAAAGAAAATTTTATGTTTTAAGTTACTTTATTTTCTATATTTACTCCCTTTCTATAGATACCTTTTACCGGATCCTTGACCTTGTTCCTGTATTACCAGTAAGATGGAGGCAAGGTGGAGGCTAAGAATGTTGGGAGGAAATCACTGATGAATTATATGTCTTGTTCTTTTATTTCTCCTCTCCTTGTCTACTCTGGCAGCCTATATTGGCCTTTCTTGATTTGACCCAGTTGCCCAAATAAGGAACACACTCTGGCAAAGAAAGATCTGATTTCACTCTCAGAAATGTCTGCATGTTAGGATTAGCTAGATGATGAACACCATGCCAGATTTCTTTGGGTGAGACATTTGCAGAACTGTGCAAGCTCTTTAGTGTGGCTTCTGCCAACATTGCTCAGACTATTCAGATTTCCTAAGGTGCTAGAGGTCTAATCTTTCTACTTGCATATCAGAGGAGCCCTTCTCTCTTTCCTGAGCTTATTTGTAGGAGGTCAGCCTTTGGTTTTTTTCTTTGCCCATCCAATCATATTTGTTCATGAATTTCGAAGAGTCTTCAAGATCTCTCTCTTCCCTCCCTTTCTCTCTTTTCTCTTCTTTTAACCAATACTGTTAAATATTAACTATATATTTGCATATCTCTTAATTACAAAGGAATATTAGAAGGCTAAATCATTAAATACGAACCCCACCAACCTATGACTTGCACAGCACTCTCCCCTGGGCCTAAGGTTGTGCTATCCATTGGCTCTCTTATAATATCTTATATGTTTCTAAATTTGTAATGATTTAGTTAATTCCTGAATCATGTGACAATAAAAAATCAATCAAATTAGCATTATACTACTGCAGCTTAGACCCAAGGACCAGAACCAAGGACTACAAAAAACCTGTAAACCAGCAAGTTCCACGTATCCTTTATGTTTAACAAGTGCTGAGGGTGAATGGGAAGTGGAGAGAAAGGATGTTAACTTCATATCACAGAGCCTTGTACGAAAATGAAAAAGAAAATGCCATAGCTCCTAGTTCAAATCATTAAAATCTTTTTTATGTAAAGAAGAATAACACATAAGAAAAACAACATACCCTATATGATGGGGTCAATGGATAATTAATTACCAGGTCAGGGAGGACAAATTAGACTTGCTATGGGATTTCATTTAAAGAAGGGTTTCAAAAAGCACTGCCCTTTTCTGTGAGGGCCTCTTAGATGAGGTACAATTGAGTTTTGAATCATTATAGAAGAAGGACAGCAAAGAGCCTTCAAGAAAGGGACAATATGCAACATGAGGAGTGAGCACAGAGGGCTTATGGAATAGGGAAAAAACCTGGCTGAACATATGAGTACCACATGTTGGGGGACCTGAGGGAAAGGCTGGATGAGGTTAGTTAAATGAAGTGGATTGAAGAGAAATAGAGGGAAAGACAGATGGAAGACTGTGAAAAGCTCCTGAAAATGTAGGTCCATCTAGTCAAAGCTATAGTTTTCTCAGTAGTCATGTATGGATGTGAGAGTTGGAACATAAAGAAAGCTAAGCACTGAAAAATTGATTCTTCTGAATTGTGGTGCTGGAGAAGACTCTTGATAGTCCTTTGGACAGCAAGGAGATCAAACCAATCAATCCAAAAAAAAATCAGTCCTGATTATTCATTGGAAGGACTGATGCCTAGCTACAATACTGTGGCCACCTGATGCAAAGAAGCAACTTATTAGAAAAGGCCCTGATGCTGGAAACAATTGAGGGTAGGAGGAGAAGGGAGTGACAGAGGATGAGATGGTTGGATGGCATCATCAACTCAATGGACATGACTTTAAGCAAACTCCAGGAGACAGTGAAGGTCAGAGAAGCCTGGCATGCTGCAGCCCATGGGGTCACAAAGAGTCAGACACAAACTGAGCGACTAGACAATAAGAACAACAAAAGGAAAAAATAAAAACAAACAACAAAAGAGGTTGATAATTCATTAAAAAGCAAGAAGAAAGAGAAGGAAAATAAAAATAAAGGAAAGCAGAGAGGTACACTGAAATTTGGGCTTCTGATTCATGCTAGCTGGGAAGAAGGTAAATCAGAAGTGCAGGACTCCTAATCCATATTCTCTCTTACACAATGCAAACTCAAATGTGGAAAGGTTCTGAGGGACAAAGTTTCTTGGCACTTATCCCTGCTTCATTCTGAATCTCCTTCCTCTTATCCCCAAGCAAAATTATGGTTCAGTTCAGTCGCTCAGTCATGTCAGACTCTTTGTGACCCCATAGACTGCAGCACGCCAGGCTTCCCTGTCCATCCCAACTCCCAGAGCTTGCTCAGACTCATGTCCTTCGAGCTGGTGATGCCATCCAACCATCTCATCCTCTGTCGTCCTCTTGTTCTCCAGCCTTCAATCTTTCCCAGCATCAGGGTCTTTTCCAGTGAGTCAGTTCTTTGCATCAGGTGGCCAAAGTTTTGGAGTTTCAGCTTCAGCATCAGTCCTTCCAATGAATATTCAGAAATAAATATCCTATTCCTTTAGGATTGACTGGTTGGATCTCCTTGCAGCCAAGGGACTCTCAAGTCTTCCCCAACACCACCAAGATTTGACCAGCTGAGAACCGATCCTTTGTTATCTGAGACCTCACGATCTCATAGAGGTGTCTATTCAATTGTTGATACACTTGTAAGAATGTATTTACTAAACAATAAAGGATGGAGGGGCTTCCCTATTAGCTCAAGGGTAAAGAATCCACCTGCAATGCAGGAGACCTGGGTCCAATACCTGGGTTGGGAAGACCTCCTGGAGGAGAGCATGGTATAACCCACTCCAGTATTCTTGCCTGGAGAATCCCCATGGATAGAGAGGCCTGGTGGGTTACAGTCCATAGGGTCACAAAGAGTGAGACATGACTGAGCGACTAACCGCAAAGGATGGAGATAAAGTCGTTTATAGTACTCAATGCTTATCATAGTCACTGCACACACAACACACCTCACCTATACATTGTATACTATTATGTACAAAATATTACATATGTTGGAGCTAACTTTATTGACAAGGAAGCTAAGAGAGGTTGATAGGGTCAAGGAGTTTTGGAATAAATGGAAACAATTGGAAAGTTTTGTAGGAGTTTTGTAGGAGTTACATCTTGACCTCTGGTTTAGAGGAAAGACCAGCAAATGTTTTGCCAAATTAAGTAAGAAAAGTTATCTCAGACAACTGACAGAAAAACCATAAATCATTAAAGAGTCATCCTCACTACTCAGAAACTAAAGGTCTTCTTAGGGCAACCATCCATCCAAATTTCCAAGGTTCCTCTGAAACACATGCATCTGTGATTCAGAAATTAAAGTTTCAAATCATAACTGACAACTGCAGTGGCTATTACCCTTTGCCCTTAGAAACCACCACCCAAACTTCCAGGAGAATTGTCCTTACTGTTTACTCTGGAAAGTCTTAGACCCTGGGTTTCAGAGATTTCACTTTGTTTTTGTAAATTTCACTGAGGTGTAAAATATACACAGAAAAGTTCATGAATCCCAGTTGCTTTTGACATCCAGATCGCTCAAACTCAAGTCAGAGTACACTTCAAAGAGATAGAGAGTACTGTGATTTCTTTTTTTTTTTTTTTTTTGCTAATCATTACATTCACAACTTGCCATTCTGTTATTACACACTATTTGTGTTTGCTGGTTTAATGTGAGTCCTCCTGTGGGAAAAGAAATTGTATTTAGAATTCTAAAAATTTCATGTTTCCAAACCTTAGAACTGTGGGAAATCCTCTGGGCTTTGGCAAATTCATCCAGGTGAAAGATTTCAGCTTCAGATGTGAAAAAACCTTACTCTGTCCAAATGTTCCTACCCAATTCATCTTGCTTGATTTATCTTGAACTTCAAAAGACCAAGTATTCATCACAACTAATATAGGACAACTCTGTAATAAACATATATTTCATATATATTAAATATATTACACATATAATTCATAGAAAAGTATAACTATTAGAGCTACATCTCTCTTCTATCTGAAAACTATCTTTTGAAAAATTTTGAGAGTGACGGGTGGTTGGCAGGGAAGGTCAAGAGAGAGGAGATACATGAATCAGTTCAGTTTAGTTCAGTCACTCAGTCGTGTCCGACTCTTTGTGACCCCATGAACCGCAGCACGCCAGGCCTCCCTGTCCATCACCAACTCCCGGAGTCTACCCAAACCCATGCCCACTGAGTCAGTGATGCTATCCAACCATCTCATCCTCTGTCGTCCCCTTCTGCCCCCAATCTTTCCCACGTACACCTACAGCTGATTCACTTTTGCTGTACAGAAATAACAGAATATTGTAAAGCAGTTGTACTCCAATAAAAATAATTTAAAATTAATACTGTAAATTTTTTTTTAATTTGAGAACATAGAACAGGTATTATTCATGAAAATTTTCATTCACATAAACAGTCAGTATCTTTCTTATCCCACCTCCTTTATCCTCTGGTTCTTATAATATTCATTGATGGTAATTTTTACAGCTTTAACAAAAGAGAAGGTAGCTTCATTATGGAAACTAAAAAGATAACTCCATAATCTCTGTTTCTTTTTTTTTTTTTTGTAGATTTTTTTCCCTCATTCACAGAAATCAGAGTTGATGAAATAGTAGTAATGAATTACATAAAGCAGAAATAAAAACAAAAAGCTGAGTAAATATGATATTTCTTAGATTGTAATGAGGGAGATAGTTTTTCAGAACCTTAAGATGTTATACATCATAAGAGACACCTAAAGTGAGTTGAAGTCAAACCAGTCTTTCATCCATAGATAATTAAAATGACCCCATGTTTCAAGACATAAGTCAAGGATTTTCAGGAGTATAGTAATCTTTAATGGCTAACCTTCAGGAAATTTTCTTTGCAACCTGGGAAAGGTACTGAAAAGAAGCTTATGGACCAAGAAGAGAATTTAATGGGCTCTTAACCCCTTTCAATTGAGATACAAGATGTGGGATTAGGAAACGGAGTAACTATTTAAGTCTCTTCATTCTATTTTTCACTCAGCTCAGAAAGAGTCCAGTTCGCAAAGCACAGTCACTTGAAATTGTATGCGCATCTTCATTCCTTTGAGTACTGAACTTTCACATTTATGAGATTCTTCTATAGATATCTCTAGAAACTAAAATGATTTCTTACCCGTAAATTACTGTATTATAGTGACATGAAAAAGAGAGATTTTTGATGTTCCAACAGTATCACAGAATATTACATTGAAATAAATGAACATTTCTGCTGGGCTGAGAGTACTATAAAATTTAAATGCCAACTGTAAATGGTAAAAGGGTTCATTTCTTGACCTTGGCTATATTTAATTGTTACTAATGGGTATTATATTAATTAAACATGCCTCCTCAATAATTATACGAAGAAGCTGCAAAGCTTTCAAGACTCCTGCTAATCCAGCACCCTCTGGTTACTTGTTTTCAAATTCGTTCATTTTAACTAATTATGCAAATTAGAGCAAATAAACATGTGAAAAATCTGAGACTCTGACCTCCAAATGTTTTGAATCAGATGGAACAATCCCTGTTCTAGCTCGATTATTCAATTTCTAGAGTAGATTAAAGGATTAAAAAGAATGATTTATTTACTTGTGAATAAGCAGATATATCTTGAGCTTTCATACTTTTCATGGTGACCTCTCAAGCACTAAGGATTGTCATCCTGATCAAGTCCAAAGAGGATTAAAATAAGATAAATGCATAATGAATGACTATACCAATTTTTACCAAAAGCTCCATATAGGATCATATTATGATAATGCCAGAGAAGAAAGAATAAGACAGTTTTGCATGTACTGTTTTTGGCAAACATTAATGACCTCATAAATATGATAGTACACACGAGAGGAACATCCTACATTTTATCTTTTTTAGAGTAATGAACTTAACATATAGGTCTTATATTTTTTGTGGTTTATGTTGTGTACTTCTGTTTAACCCTTTTTTCTTTCTGTTTAACCCTTTTTCAGGGCCATGTTTCCCACTAAGGATATGAGGGCAGATTTCTTTTAATGCTTCCATGGTAGAATATAGACAGAGTTACTGGACACCCACCCTCTCCAGGTCTCCTAGCAGATAATGATCATTATCCCAACTTAGATTTAATGGTGCATTATCCTGCCCAGTGTCCATAAACAAAAAGGCTGGCATGTTTTTTTCTCCTGTGGAGTGATGCACAGTGGGAAAATGAAAGCGTCCCAGGTAGTAAAACTTCCCTTAGCCCAATAACTGAATCAATATTTGTGGGAAGCTGATCCAATGCTTTTTATTGTTTTGCTTTTTTTTCCCATTCGATTATAAAAACATAGTATGCCCAGTGGCAAATCTGTAAATCTTAAAAAATAATAGTCACTCATAACTCCATCACTGAAAAGATCTACTATACATATTTTAATATAATTTCTGCTCCTTTTATTTGTTAATGTGTTTGAGATTATAATATATACAATTTGGTACCTAGTTACCTTGCTTCCATTAATATTGCAAAGAGCATTTTCTGATGTAATGAATAGCACCTGAATAACATAATAACATTAATGATTTTAGGGCTATCCAACAGCCCACTATATTTAATGATGTATAAATCTCTGTTAGTTCCTCTAATGTCGTACCCTGAGATTGCTTTCGTTTTTTGTGGTTACATCTAACATTGCTGTACATATAAACTTAGCTAGGAAACAGTGTATTTTGATATTGTTGAATAGGAAATGTCTTTATATATTCAGTGCAGATTCTGGCCATATGATAATTTTCAGTATTTGGCCACCCTGGACAATTTGAGCAATTAAATATATATAGAAACAAATTATAACCATTGAATAAAATAGAAAGTCATGAATACATGCCCATATAAATAAACAGATGAATAAAATAATGTGGACTAGGATACTCTTATAGTTGCAAATTACCTCCTGATATAATACCTATTACAAAAATGGAAAAATAGTAAGTTTAGAATGGTCAGTAGCATTTTAGTCAACGTATTGAAGGTAAACACTACCAGTAATAGAACAAAGGAAAAACATGTGCATCTGATAGAATGGGCATATAATGAGAACACAACACTATTTCTGAAATACTTCAGCCAATGATGCATTAACTTGAAACTAACAGGAACACCCCAAATTAACAGATGTTCCATGAAATAACTGATTTAGAGTTTCCTGTGACTGTCAAGGTATGAAATACAAAGAAAAAATGAGGAAGGAAAATGCAAAGACATAACAAATAAATGTTATATGTCAAACTCACTGGAATCCCTTTGCCAACTGAAGAAGCTTAAATGAGGTCAACTATCAGATCTATTAATTTCCAGACTTTGTTTTCAGGAAATATAATAATATAATCGGAAAATAATAATTTAATGTTTTCCTCTTTTCAAATCTTTAACGTCTTATGCACTAGTTGGAACTTTCATTTTCTTCCCTTAAATATTCATGAAAATAGAAGATATTCTTATACCATTTATGACTTTAAAAGACTATCTCTGACGTTTAACTGTGAGAAACATCAGAGTATGTATTCTGTTTGTGGCACACTGAGAATATATTTTACATTTCTAGATTAATATTTTTCTATCATAAAAAGAGACCAACTGTTTTTCTGTATCTATTAAGATTAATGTATGATTTCTCTGCTTTGGGCTATGTGATGTGATTAGGCATATTAGCATATTTACTTATAGTAAATAATTTATACACCCTGCCATAAATTTTCACTTGGTTGCAGGTAATTAATAGTTAAACATACTGCTGAATTAGATTTAATAATATTTACTTCCAATACTTCACTTGCATATGAGAAACGCATCTGTATTTTTTTTTCATTATGCTTTTCATCCAGTGTTTTAGTATGAGATGATGCTAACAAAATAGGATAACATTACATGGTTTTCTATGCATGTTACAACATGCTAAAACAACAGACATATCTCAGATTAATTTTCAAATCACTAGTTTATAATTTTATTTTTCATAATCCTTTTCTTTATATGCCCTAGATTAAGGTTACAGTAAAGGGCTCTATGACTTTGAGGCCTAATAGTCCCTGTCACAATGACTCAACACTACCCTTGTAGCACAAAAGCAGCCATTGAAAATTTAAAAGTCAAAGAGCATAGCTATGTTTCAATAAAATGTTATTCACCAAAATAGGTGGTGGGCTAAAAGTGACCTATGGACTAGAGTTTGCCAACCTGTGCTTTATTTTAGATATTCTTTTTTTAAATCAGTGAAATTTTAAATTTAAAAAAATTCCTTTTTTATTCTTTAGTATTTGAAGCATATAGAGACATTTATTTCCTTCTGAGCACATGAAAATCTCTCATAAATGTTGATATGTAATATTCTTACCACTGACTTTTTTATGTATTATATAACTTACATTCATATTCCCTTTTGGTCTAAGAATCAGTTAGGAAGATTATCAGTTTAATTTTTACCTGTCAAAAAGTGAAAAGGGCTTTGAAAATAGGGATATGTATAAGAATAAATAAAGGAATAAAACTAAGTGGCATTTTAGTACTGACAACGGCACAGTGTATTCAATGCAAGTGTGAAAGGCTCAGATTTTAACCCATTGTCTTGTGTTACCAGAACTAGAGCTATTTGGAAAGAATTACAGTGCATAGATTATTAACCACAAGAGAAAAGTGCTAAGTGATGTCACTGTGATGGCCATAGAATGTCTTTAGATTAACAAATTCTCTAAAAACAAAAACAAACAGCTTCAACATCAGTCCTTCCAATGAACACCCAGGACTGATCTCCTTTAGGATGAACTATTGGATCTCCTTGCAGTCCAAGAGACTCTCAAGAGTCTTCTCCAACACCACAGTTCAAAAGCATCAATTCTTCAGCGCTCAGCTTTCTTTATATTCCAACTCTCACATCCATACATGACCACTGGAAAAGCCATAGCCTTGACTAGACAGACCTTTGTTGACAAAGTAATGTCTCTACTTTTTAACATGCTGTCTAGGTTGGTCATAACTTTCCTTCCAAGGAGTAAATGTCTTTTGATTTCATGGCTACAATCACCATATGCAGTGATTTTGGAGCCCAGAAAACTAAAGTCAGCCACTGTTTCCACTGTTTCCCCATCTATTTGCCATGAAGTGATGGGACCAGATGCCATGATCTTAGTTTTCTGAATGTTGAGCTTTTAAGCCAACTTTTGGTGGCTCAGAGGTTAAAGCATCTGCCTCCAATGAGGGAGACCCAGGTTTGATCCTTGGGTCGGGAAGACCCCCTGAAGAAGTAAATGGTAACCCATTCCAGTATTCTTGCCAGGAGAATCCCATAGATGGAGAAGCCTCGTAGGTTATAGTCCATGGGGTTGCAGAGTCAGACATGACTGAGCGACTTTACTTTCACTTTCTTTCACTTTCATCAAGAGGCTCTTTACTTCTTCTTCACTTTCTGCCATAAGAGTGGTATCATCTGCATATCTGAGGTTATTGATATTTCTCCCAGCAATCTTGATTCCAGCTTGTGCTTCATCCAGCCCAGCGTTTCTCATGATGTACTCTGCATAGAAGTTAAATAAGCAGAGTGACAGTATATAGCCCTGACATACTCCTTTCCCAATTAGAAACCAGTCTGTTGTTCCATGTCCAGTTCTAACTGTTGCTTCCTGACCTGCATACAGGTTTCTCAAGAGGCAGGTCAGGTGGTCTGGTATGCCCATCTCTTTCAGAATTTTCCACAGTGTATTGTGATCCACACAGTCAAAGGCTTTGGCATAGTCAATAAAGCAGAAATAGATGTTTTTCTGGAACTCTCTTGCTTTTTTGATGATCCAGCGGATGTAGGCAATTTGATCTCTGCTTCCTCTTCCTTTTCTAAAACCACCTCTGAGGTAAGGAGCAACAGCTGTGCTTTGCTGGAGTAGCCGTGAAAAGATACCCCACGTCCAAGCTAAGAGAAACACAAGTAAGATGGTAGGCACTGAGAGAGGGCATCAGAGGGCAGATAGACTGAAACCACAATCACGGACAACAGGCAAATCTGATCACACGAATCACAGCCTTGTCTAACTCAATGAAACTAAGCCATGCCCTGTGGGGCCACCCAAGATGGGTGGGTCATGGTGGAGAGGTCTGACAGAATGTGGTCCACTGGAGAAGGGAATGGCAAACCACTTCAGTATTCTTGCTTTGAGAACCCCATGAACAGTATGAAAAGGCAAAAAAGATAGGACTCCCCTATCTTCATCCCCTGAAAGATGAACTCCCCAGGTCGGTAGGTGCCCAATATGCTATTGGAGATCAGTGGAGAAATAAGTCCAGAAAGAATGAAGGGATGAAGCCAAAGCAAATACAACACTCAGTTGTGGATGAGACTGTTGATAGAAGCAAGGTTTGATGCTGTCAAGAGCAATATTGCATAGGAACCTGGAATGTTAGGTCCACGAATCAAGGCATATTGGAAGTGGTCAAACAGGAGATGACAAGAGTGAACATCAACATTCTAGGAATCAGCAAACTAAGATGGACTGGACTGGGTGAATTTAACTCAGATGACCATTATATCTACCACTCTGGGCAGGAATCCCTTAGAAGAAATGGAGTAGCCATCATGGTCAACAACATGCAGTACTTGGATGCAATCTCAAAAACGACAGAACGATCTCTGTTCATTTCCAAAGCAAACCATTAAATATCATGGTAATCCAAGACTATGCCCCAACCAGTAATGTTGAAGAAGCTGAAGTTACACAGTTCTATGAAAACCTACAAGACCTTCTAGAACTAACACCCAAAAAAGATATATTTTTCATTATAGGGGACTGGAATGCAAAAGTAGGAAGTCAAGAAACACCTGGAGTAACAGGCAAATTTGGCCTTGGAGTACAAATGAAGCAGGGCAAAGACTAATAGAGTTCTGCCAAGAGAACGCATTGGTGATAACAAACACCCTCTTCCAACAACACAAGAGAAGACTCTACACATGGACATCACCAGATGGTGAACACCGAAATCAGATTGATTATATTTTTTGCAGCCAAAGATGGAGAAGCTCTATACAGTCAGCATAAACAAGACCGGGAGCTGACTGTGGCTCAGATCATGAACTTCTTATTGCCAAATTCAGACTGGAATTGAAGAAAGTGGAGAAAACCACCAGACCATTCAGGTATGACCTCAATCAAATCCCTTATGACTATCCAGTGGAAGTGAGAAATAGATTTAAGGGACTAGATCTGATAGACAGAGTGCCTGATGAACTATGGATGGAGGGAATGGCAAACCAATTCAGTATTTTTGCCTTGAGAACCCCATGAACAGTATGAAAAGGCAAAAAAGATAGAACTCCCCTATCTTCATCCCCTGAAAGATGAACTCCCCAGGTCAATAGGTGCCCAATATGCTATTGGAGATCAGTGGAGAAATAACTCCACTGTGTGACATTGTACAGGAGACAGGAATCAAGACCATCCCCAAGAAAAGAAGTGCAAAAAAGCAAAATGGCTGTCTGAAGAGGCCTTACAAATAGCTGTGAAATGAAGGGAAGCGAAAAGCAAAGGGGAAAAGGAAAGGTATACCCATTTGAATGCAGAGTTCCAAAGAAGAGCAAGGAGAGATAAGAAAGCCTTCCTCAGTGATTAGTGCAAAGAAATAGAGGGAAAAAATAAAATGAAAAGACTAGAGATCTCTTCAAGAAAATTAGAGACACCAAGGGAACAGTTCATGCAAAGATGGGCTCGATAAGGACAAATGGTAGGGACCTATTAGAAGCAGAAGATATTAAGAAGAGGTGGCAAGAATACACAGAAGAACTGTATAAAAAAGATCTTCAAGACCCAGATAATCACAAGGGTGTGATTACTCACCTAGAGCCAGACATCCTGGAATGTGAAGTCAAGTGGGCCTTAGGAAGCATCACTACGAACAAAGCTAGTGGAGGTGACGGAAAGAGGCTTCAGTTCAGCTCAGTTCAGTTGCTCAGTCGTGTCCAACTCTTTGCCACCCCATGAATCGCAGCATACCAGGCCTCCCTGTCCATCACCAACTCCCGGAGTTCACTCAGACTCACGTCCATTGAGTCAGTGATGCCATCCAGCCATCTCATCCTCTGTTGTCCCCTTCTCCTCCTGCCCCCAATCCCTCTCAGCATCAGAGTCTTTTCCAATGAGTCAACTCTTCGCATGAGGTGGCCAAAGTACTGGAGTTTGATCTCCTTGCTGTCCAAGGGACTCTCAAGAGTCTTCTCCAACACCACAGTTCCAAAAGCATCAATTCTTCGGTGCTCAGCTTTCTTCACAGTCCAACTCTCACATCCATACATGACCACTGGAAAAACCATAGCCTTGACTAGACGGACCTTTGTTGGCAAAGTAATGTCTCTGCTTTTCAATATGCTATCTAGGTTGGTTGGGACAAACAAAAAATGAATAATAAAATGGTTGTGCTAACTACCAAGAAAAGATGTTTTAAAAATCAGACACTATTTAATAGGTATTGATTGGGCAAAATAATTGCTAAATATGACGCTTATGTATGGGTATAGCAAACCTATGGCTATAGGGAAATTGATTCTCATACGTTGCTGTTGTGAATGCAAATTACTATCAACACTACATAGTGATAGCCTATACGTGAGCAATTTAACTTTTATGTGTGTGCCTTAGACAAGCTGTTGTAAACATGCTTGAAAAACATATGCAAAGATTTATTGAAACATTTTTACACTTATTTTTAATAGAGGGGAAAATGCAAAAAATTGAGCTTTATAGAATTTAATTCTGACAAAATATTCACTATAATCCCACAGAATATGGTTCTGACAAAACATGATCCACTGGAGAAGGTAATGGCAAACCACTTCAGTATTCTTGCCTCAAGAACTCCATGAACAGGTTAGAATATAATGCCAGTTAACTAACATTAAAATTTAAACAATGCTGCCTATTGTTTATGGATATTTACAGTAAGTTTAAAGCTCTGATTAGGAACTACCAAATCATGAGTGTCATCACATTTGAGCAGGAAGGTAATAAGCGTGAGAAGGTAGTTATACTGTTCAGATTTTAAAAAGAAACCAGAAGCTGAAATAATATTTTTAAATAGAAAGGAAATACACAATTACTTGTAGCTCCTATTTATACAATTCACTTTACGGGTTTTTTTACCCCATAATACTTTTTGTTATGGTAATTTCAGAGTCAGTTGATTGAGTTATCCAAGGATAATGAAAAAAGGAACAAATACTGTTCATTCATCTCCTGCTTTATTCATCATTCTTAGGAAAGGCAGTAGTCTGAATGGAATGTGCACATTTTGATTCTTCCTCATTTGCCAGAGGTTGAGGTAGGACTCATAATCTGTGACCTCCCATTCCTGACACCTGGCTTTGACACTTTAGAGTTTCCTTTTTGATTGGGGCAGCGGCTTCACCAGTGCTAGTACTGCATGGCTATGTTAGAAATATTATAACTTTCAATCTCCTATACGTGTTTCCAAATGTTTTGCAGGTTAAGGGAGTATCATTTCTTACTCTCTAAGCAGCTCACAATAATTGAGGAAGAACTCTAAAACTGAGAAGTCAAAATGGAATGTCATAGTGCAATGCTATGCGACAATTAAAAATAATCACATGGTAATATGCTCCCAGAATACTATTAGGGGAAAAAACAGTGTCCAAATCCATAGTTTGATGCTACTGACATATAAATTTTGTTAAAGTTAGTAATAATTATAAACACATGGATGCATAGACTCATATTTCCCCAGGGTGGGAGTGGAAGGGAACTCTATGTACCAAAATGTTACGTCTGTTTATCACCACTTAATGAAATCCATGACTACACCTTTTTCTTTCTTTCTGTATTGTCTATCGTTCAATGGATGCTTTTACTTTCATAATTTAGAATGTTCAACTCTAAAGACAATTAATTTAAACTTTATTTAAATCTAAATAAATTTCAGAAATGTGGTAAATTTCAGAAATATGGCATCTGTTTTTGCCCACTTCCTACAAATAGTGTGTTAAAGTTAGAGTGCTATCTAATTATGGCTAATTCAAAGATAAATTTAGTTTTATTTCCACGTTTGTTACTGAGGGCTTCCCAGGTGGCACCAGCAGAAAAGAATCCACCTGCCAGTGCAAGAGACACAAAAGCTGCAAGTTCAAACCCTGGGTCAGGAAGATCCTCTAGAGGAGAAGGAACTGGCAGCCATCCCAGTATTCTTTTTTGGAGAATCCCATGGACAGAGGAGCCGGGCAGGGTACAGTCATGGGGTCGCAAAGAGTCAGACACAGCTGAGCACCTGACCACAGCACTTCTGTTATTGAATTTGGTTTTGAAAGGAGTATACTTTTCAATCTTTGTGATTATCGATTTAGAACAGATCAAATATAAAATTTGATTTAAGCTCTGCAGTCAAAATCTAGGCTAGATTCTTTACTTTCTTTTCTAAAGCACAGTACTTCTAAGATCAGAGGATACAGATGACTTCTTTCAAGAGAGGTTATTTATATTTTTCTCCTTTTGTATTAACCATGAAGTAGTATTTGGATGAGCCCTTGTCATATGGACTTGAATGAAAAAGATATTTTATTAAAATGTAAAGTGAGGTTACCTTCTGTTCTATCCCAAACAACAAAAAATCAAAATTAAGCTACTCTAAGAAACAGGACATTTGCAAAATCTTCATTCTCCAGCATCTGGATAGTATTTAGCTCAAGTATTTTGATACCATTTGCCAAGGAAGAAACCGAGAACACAAAAATGCTTGCTAGGGTATTTTTCTCTTTCTTTTTCTGCTTAGATTTCTCATCCATAATACATTGGATTGATTCTTTTGTTGGTAGTTTAATATAAGGGTAGTTCACAAATTTTTTCTCTAAGTCTCTTAGGATAAATAAAGTGTCAACACATGCATTTCTAATTAATGCACTAATTAATTTCTAATTAATGCATTTTTAACTAGAAATGCACCCACATTTCTAATTAATAAGATGTTTATTTTACACTAATAGCATGAAATAAAGAGTGGAATTTCATATGATTATGTCCATTGGGTAGTTGCCGTCTCTTGAGTTTTTGTTATTTGCAGAGTTATATTACTGTAATTTGAAATCAATGCAACTAGAATTAATTTAAAAATTCTTATGGAGAAATTTTCATTTAGTTTAATTTTGCATTTTTCTTACTGTATTTCTCTTTACATACATAGTATATTTAAAGCCATGCTGGAAACATTTTTTGACACAGTGTGGTTTTCCAGGTTGGTTAAGCTGTCTATGGAATTAGAGCCTTTTGCTGGTCCCTCCTTCTGGAAAGTTCTTTAACCAGGTATCTGTTTGATAACTCTTTCACCAACTTCAAGTCTCTAATCTTTGCTCAGCTTCACATGTGGCTTATCTTGAATATCTTATTAATTTGGTAAACTCCTTGTACTCATTTTGACCCCACCCTCACTCTCCTAATTTCCCATACTTCCATGTAATTTTCCCTTTCCCCAAAGCACTTATCAACTTTCACCATATTATATAATTTCTTTGTTTCTTATATTTACTGTTAAATGTGTAATTCTTCCTCCTAGAATGCAAGCATCTTGAGGACAGGAATCTTTGTCTTTGGGGCTTAATAATACATCCTAAGAACTAAAAACACCTCCTGGATCATCACAGGTACTCAATGTCTATTTTCTTTAAATTATTTGAGGTCAAATAAGATATCAACGAAATATCAGCAGATTATTTCACTATTTGGGGAATGAATGCGATGTAGCCTATCCCATTGTAACTTGACTTCAAATACTGTTTCCTAGTATATTCTCTGAGCAATGATGCTAGTGTTGTCCTGGCACATTTGGATTCTGTTGAATAAGTCAAAATCATGGCCATGGACAGGTGACTGACTGCTTAATTATTTGAGGACACGAATGATCATATTACAGTCAGTTTTACTAAGCTTTCCTCTAATTCTCCTCTCCATGTGTGGAGGTGTAGGTTTTTTTACAAAGGAACATCTTAATCTAAAAATGTTTCTCCACACTAAGTCTTAGACTGATAAATTACCATCTTCTCTTCTATAGGCATACAGCTGCAAGAATGAGGGGAATGAGGGGAATAAGGAACTATAAGACAGAGAGAACCATGGCTTTTCATTTCTAAGAGTGAGCAATCAGTAAGAAAGGCATGGAAGCCCATGTTTGGGAGATATTCTTTCACATCATCCTACAGTTATGGTAGAAAATGATTAACAGGAATGGAGTCAGATTAAATGATTTAACCAAGCCATAGCTACATTCTTTGAATCTTCTTAGTGTCTTGGGCTTTTGGGTGAATGAATTGTTCCAAAAGGACCTCATTCAAGGAAATCTTAAAGAATGATCAAACAATGTAAAAAATGTCTGTGACTGGCCCCAAGTAGCTGGTCTAAGCTGACACTGGGGGTTCTCACGTCTGTGTGCTGCTCAGGATGGTGTATGGGGTAAGTGCATCCTGATCAGTGTCTTGGGATGGACAGAGAGCTAATGCAGAGAGTCAGCAGTTTACAAATCTATTACCGACATCTTGGCTGAATCTGACCTTTGCAGTGCCAGAGTAGATGACTACTAGCTAGCTCCCAGGAAAGCTTATGCTTCATCTTGAATAAAATTTTAATGATGAACCAGGAGCGGAATCTATCAGTACTTATAGCCTTTCTACTATGATTTTTTTGTATTATACTGGAGTGGGTAGCCATTCCCTCCTCCAAGGGAATCTTCCCAACCCAGGGATCAAACTCAGGTCTCATGCATTGCAGGCAGATTCTTTACCAGCTGAGCCACAAGGGAAGCCCGTATTATACTAAGACAGCTATAGAAGACTATATATCTTATTTTGGGTATCTAATTTTTTCTCAGAATACATATTGCTGTCTTTATGTATTTGTATGTATGTGTGTGTGTGTGTGTGTGTGTGTATGTGTATCAAACACTTGAATAGCTAAAACTCAAAAAAACTAGAGCTCTGTTAAGTTGTAAAATTTAATTGTCATTAATCCTCTTGATGAAGTCTGTTTCTTGAGATGTTCCCAACTCAGGGATCAAACCCAAGTCTCCTGTATTACAAGCAGATTCTTTACCATCTGAGGCACCATGGAAACCCCTTGAAAATACTACATTTTCCATTTAAGTCTTGAAGTTAATTCTTTCTATTTATCAGGGAATCAGTACAACAGAGTTGTTAAAGCCTAGTACTAGGGTCACCAGTCCTGAATTTTAATCCCAGCCATATCACTTACTAGCTGGATGTATGGGCAAATTACTAGCCTTACTGAGTTTTAGTTTCCTTCTTTCCTCAAAAAGGAAAATAACATCTCCCAGAGCTTTTGTGAGAGTGTGAAAATATATATTTTGTAAATTTTAGTCATTTCGTCTTCACTCCTGGTGCCCTTTCTATCTCGCTGTTTTCTTCCCTGTGTGCTTACACGGAAGGGTAGATTGTTCTGCTTTTTCATAGTTGGAAAACTATTTTTAAAAATTAATGGTGAAGCCACTCATCTGAATGTACCTTTGCCCCCAAATTTCTACTTCCTTCTCTTGGATTCTGAGCCGTTCTACTCTGAATGCAGCTTAATTCACCTCCAGTCCTTCAATTTGTGTAAATGAATTACTACTCTTCTTTTCCCCTCTCATCTATAGATATCTCTCAGGCGAAGGAAATGAACTTTGTGACTGACAAAATGGCTATAAAGCATGGGGCAGGGTAAACACATTACAGGTCTCAATAACACGTGGTCACTGTCACTTGTTGCTCCTGAACACACTCAGAAGTTCCTTGCACTCATTTCACTATTTCATGCCTCTTTTCCCGGCTCACACAATCCCACAACCTCTCTCTTCATATGGAACAGTTAGAACTTATTTATCCAGCGAGACTCAGCTTATTTATTGCTTTCCACGAATAGTTTCTTGCCCGCTACACATCCCTGCCCCCACTTCCACCCTTCAAGAAGAGATCATCTCTCTCCTGCTCTACTTTACTGTAAGCATACTTCTTGCAGGCTCTTCTAAGCATGATTGTGGGTGCTGTCTATCTTTGTTCACTAGATGCTGACCTTAGAGTCCACTGCCACAGCATTGCCTCATCCATTTGTAGACAATCTCCTCTGGGTGTTTCTCGCTACAGAGCTTTATTGCCAGATATAGGATCAGTGTCTTCTGCTCTGGCCCTGACCGAATTCTAATCAGTTAATTACAACTGTCACTATTTACATTGATTATATGTGAAGTAGTATATTGTAGTGGTTTGGTAACAAATTATCTGATTGTGCATCCTAACTCTACCAATTTGTCTTTTGGTTGGTTACCTACTACTTGAGGTTGGGCAAGGTGCTTCTCTGATGTTTGTCTAAGTGTGCTCAGTCGTGTCTGATTCTTTGTAAGCCCATGGACTATAGACCATCAGGCTCCTCTGTCTGTGGAATTTTCCAGGCAAGAATACTGGAGTAGGTTGCCATTTCCTACTCCAGGGGATCTTCTCAACCCAGGGGTCAAACCCACGTCTCCTGCATTGAAAGGTGGGTTCTTTACCACTGAGCCACCAGCAAAGCCCTACCATCTCTAAATTGAGATAATGATAATACCTCCTTGCAGGGATATTGTAAAGTTTAAGTGGGAAATTCATATGCTTAGAATGCAGCCTGGCACACAGAAGCGCTAATCAAGGTTAACGCTCATATTTAAATAATAATCATAATCTAAATAATTTAAAGAAGAAACTTTTACAGTCAGTAGATCCAATTTCTTTTAAGTGTCCTAGGGAAAGATGGCCAGTATGAATGGTTTCCATCCATTTATAGACATGTTAATGTGGAGGCTCATAGTGGTTATATTCAGTTTGAGGGCATGTTCTGAAAGGCTTCTTTCCCGTATAAATTCTTCCTGACTCTCACTTCATAGGAAACAGAGATGGTGCATTTTCTGGTGAAAAGATTTCCCATGAGAGTAATTTTCTGTTTCTCTTTCAAAATGTAAATGATTTCCTTTAGGACATAGTTCTGTAATCCAGTATTATTAATAATTTGCCTGGCTCTCTCATAGTAATTTCCATACTTCTTTAAACTGGAGCTAGTTTTCTGAAACTGGGTGTAGTTTACTAACAGAGGCTCTTCTCTAAAACACCAAATTGCCCTCACTGGTGTTAGATCGCCGAGTCAAGGGAAAGCAGCGAATCTGTCTCAAAGAATTAAGGGGTTGGCTTTTCATTGATTGGCTGATTTACTTATTATACTCTGACTTCACATGTCACGGGATCAATCTCTTGAAAGTATATTAGGTCAACTCACCAAGGAATATGAAATTTTTTCTCCTTTATCTTTTTCAAGTGAATTAATAATTACTGTCCAGTCACCAAAATTACATCTCACTTGAGGTTATTTTTACTGTACTGAACTATTCTAGTGGTATATCTTGACTTAGAAACTGGAAATTTTGCTGTGAAGGGAATTTTCATGCACAGTTTAATAATTCAGCTACCTCCACCCCTGGGCAAAATAAATAGCTAGCTGAACGCTTGTTGGCAAAGTCACAGCGAATTATATTATTTGAAACTCTAAATATCCCCCAAATAAATGTTGAAATTATCTGTGGGAAAGCAAGGGGTTTGGGGCATTACAGTAATATTGCTTCCTTGCCGAATGTGCATTTTCTTCTTGGAGATCTATGGAGTTTGGTAAGTTTTTTTTTTATTAGGAATAATAGAAGTACACCCATTGTACTTGGGCTGCAATCACTCCTCCTGACTCTCAGCCCTTCAGCAATTCTAAGAACTGATGTTAGATGAGAAGAGTTACTCCTCTGATTCTTAAACATAGATAAATAAGTTATCTCAAATATCTAGTAAGAATTCCAAAGAGTTGGGAAACTGTCACTATTGAATTTTATCAACTAGTTGCTTTTAATTAATTTATTTTTGATCATTTGTTTTGTGTGAGGCACTGTTAGAGTCAGTTGGCATACATCAGTGAATACAACTGTCAAAGATAACTGCCATTGTAGAGGTTGGATTCCATTGTGGGAAGGGGGTGGGGTTAAGGAAAGAGATAATGAATGATAGACCATTCCATGCCATTAGTAATTCTTCTGGTATGTTAGAAACCGATATATACTATGGGAAAGGAGACTGGGGAAAAGTGAATCCAGAGTAAGGAAAGAGGTTGTAGCCTAGGGAGATTTGGGGTGAAATGGTTTCGCCACAGAAATGGTACGTAACACACCCATGTGGGGAAGTGGTGGAGTGGGGAGAGTAAAGCTGCACAGAGCTCGATTTTCAGCACAGAAGTTTCTGGCCTTGTCTCTCAGTGCTAGAGATGAAATAAATTATAAAGGAAATGATACTGCCCAGGCTCAGATCCTGTGACATCCTCTCTAATTGAAACTCTTATGGGTAGCATGTTTCCCATTAGTTGTCCCAGTCCACAGAGGATGGAGAAAGAAAGCATTGAAGAGATACGCAGTTCAATTCAACAAGCACTTAGTCATACATTTTATTTACCCAGAATGACTTTATTCAATTTCAGTGATACAAAGATGCAGACGTTCTTAAGGCCCCTCAGCTATGTTGTAAGATGAACCACAGATGAATGAATATAAAAGAAAAATATGTGATGTTGCTAAGCAAAGGTTGTATATACATTCACATGTGGAAGAGAAATACTGTAATCTGGAGTTAGCCCAGGGCTTTCTGGAAAAATGAGATCAAGGTTAGACCTTTGCAAGCTTGAGTGTGGTAGTGAAGCAAGTGGGAGTAATCCGGGAAGGGCCACAGTATCCCAAGACACAGAGGTAGAAAAGTCAGAGCTCCTGGGTTAATTAAGGGAGAGAAATCTGGCCAAGGGACTTCATGACCAGGAGTAATGAGCCCCTGGACTAATAGAAGGATTTCCACACTCAGTGTCCCCAATGAGGGGGATCAACACCTATATTAGACAGACTGCTACAGCCTTCCTAGGGACTCAGACTTGGACAGGAGGAGTCTAGTTACAGGGGTGATTCCATTACATTTTACCTTAGTAAAGTGGAGACAAAGGATAATATCTCCAAAATACAAAAAAGATGTCTTCCTCTCTTCTGTTACATGGATATGTCCTACCAGTCTCTAAGTATGGCCTAACTTAGGCCACTACGGTGGTCATAGGCTTTGAGCTTGAAAAACAGGGACCCCGCTGAAGACACGGGAGAGGGGGATCGTGTTAGAAAGAAGGCACCCCCAGGATGCGTGTTCACTGCTTATACTCAGCAGGCTGCCTCATGACCTCTCCCCCTGGCAACACCTGCACTCTGTCCCCATGGGCAGCCCGGAGAGGTTGGCACTCGGAGGCCCAGAGAACGTCAGCTCCCATGGATGAGCTACGTCCACGTGTAAACCAAGATTTGGGGGAGGGACAGGGTGAGGCGGGGGGGCTGACACTTTTTCAGGCCGTTTCCTCTGGTTCCTCAAGTCGGGCCCTCATCTGGTCCCACTCCCAGGTTTTGGACAGATGCTGGATCCCTGATGGCAGTCTCAGCATGCTTCCCCCACACCCCCGCGCCGTGGAGCCTGCTTCCCTCGCAGCAGCCGCTAAGACCCGGAGGGGTGGGATTCCACTTTGAAACTCTGTGCGTGCGGCGCGAGGGCCAGCACCGGGCATGCTCAGTCGCCGCGGCGCGGTGGGGCTGCTGCTCCTACAGCTCTGGCCCCGGGCTCCAGGGCTGGCTCCGCCCACCTCCTCCCCCCGCCGCCCCCCCGCGGCTGCGGAGCTTCCAGAAGGCCGAGCTGTAGCGGCGCCCCGCGATCTCGGCCCCCGCCCAGCGCCGCCCGGCTTGCGGCCGCCTCCCACTCCTCTTCCTCCCCTCCTCTCTTAAGGTGGAGGAGCTGGTGCTTGCTTCTGTTCGCGCCACACACCGCTCTGCCAGCCCCAGCCCAGGACCTGCGAATGCCTCCCGGAGACCAGAGGACTCTCGGCGGGGGCTCTTTCCAACACCACTTTGCCTGAAGTGGGGTCGTGGCGGAGTTGCTCCTCCGCCACTCAATGCAAAGCACTATGCGGAGAGCGGTCGGCTTCCCTGTGCTGTGCCTGCTTCTTAGTCTTCACGCTGCAGGTAAGGGGTTGCCCGGCAGAGCTGTGGATGCGCCGGGAGACTGCACATGCGCCAGGACTCTAGGGAAAGCTGGCTTCGCGAGGAAACCCTTAGAAAGGCAAAGCAGGACAGTGCTGACACGGTAGGGGCGAGGGAGTCCTGCACCTGTTGGAAGACGGAGGCCGAAAACTTAAGCTAAAATCAGCCCGTGATTTTTCCTGACCTCGTATGAACATTTTCAATGCGAATACAGGTTTGCTTCCTCCACCCCTCCCCTCCATCTAGACTCCCAGATTTTGTTTCTAAGCTCCGCACTTGACTGCCCGTTTTTCAGGAGGCTGACAAGACTCCCTACTGGATGTACTATTTTCTACTGCAGCGGCTACTTCCGTAAGGTCTCTCGGTTTAGCGAGAGCTCACAGGGATCCATTGGCTGTAACCTGATGGACCACATCTCTGCCCCAAAGATCGAAATACACGGTTCCCATTAACGATGCCACTCCAGGCTCCTTTGGCCCCAGCTCTTGTCAGTCGAATTTTCTAAACCAATAAGACGGACGAAAGCTTTAAAATAGGACTCTCTCGTCTCTTTCAGCATCATGGTCAGGTTCCGAAGGCACAAGACAGAAAACCAATCACTGTTTCAAAGCTGACAACCGCAGGGTAGGCACTGTCCCTGGGACGGGTTTGATGAGGTATAGAAAGAAATGACAGTGAGACTGATTCCCGGATATAAATATAGTTGATATCAGAACCAGTATCAGGTTTCGTTTGGAAGCAAACCTTAGGAAGTGCCTGGGGAATTGTACATAAAATGTCGCTATAGATCCTGCTTTTTGGATACATGTAGCCTCGATCTGATACAGGGACTTGCTGGACTGAATCCTTTATCATTTTTACGCACACATGAACCAAAATAAAATATGGTAGAGAGATTTTGGGAGCCCTACTGTGACAGCAGTTGTCCGTGCAGTATCCCTGTAGCAATCAAAGAACAGGTATTTTCCCCGAGTTTGCCTGCCATCCAATCACACGTATTCATTCATTTTTCCAAGCAATATTTTATTGAGTATATACTACAGTTCAGAGATAGTGCATGAAGATAATGGATATAAAATTGCAATTTTGGGGTATCTTTTAGAAAGAGTGTGGGTGAGTCCTTTTCTGTGTAGGCAATTGTGAGAGTGAAAGATGGTACTTCCTTATTTCTAGCTAATGCTATTTTAATGTATTGTGAATCTCTTGAACAAGTAATGTATAGGAACATTCAGGCTATAATTAAGTACCCATGTTAATTGTTATAATTATGATGTTATATTGTGGAATTTTCAGTAGTTCTTTAGCACTTTGAAAACCGGGATGTAGCTATGACATGGTCATTAAATTATTTGCAAACAGTTGTAGTAAATCCTTTTATTACTGCATACAATTCTTTAATGTCAAAATATGAGATGAAAACATACACATTGGGTTGAATTTTATTTACATTATTGTTTAATTATAGCCCTGAGACAAATAGCTATTACCAAAAATATCCTCAGTTCCTATCAAATTTAGGAATGATTTGAACTGATCTATGAAAAATATTAGTGTTGTTATTTTTAAAACTAATATATAACATTTCTAAAGATAACATTTTATGTATCTTGAGTAATTATAACTTAAAAGCTATAAATAACCTTAAAATGAAGCAGGTGGAAAACATTTATAAATTTGTTGTGGATGAACATTTGGGATGAGGAAATAGAGGACTTCTGTTCATCAAAAGAGAAACCTAGAAGTCTGTAGCCCTAGATTATACCTGGAGCTCTGCCAAAGGGTGTATTACCAAGACAAACCAATCCAACTCTACTTTGACTTCTTAATTTGAGGGGGAAAAAAAAGGAAGATGATTAATCAATTGAATTTAGTCACAAGGCATTGAAGGCTATCTCCAGATTTCAGTTGTAAGATGCCATATAGAAATTAATTACATTCATATTTTTAATGTAGTGCTTTTGATAGGTGTTTTTTCCCCAGCAGATTGCAAGTTTAATATTGTGGTTGTCTTGCCAGTTTCATTTTGAATGCATTTTAATTTAAACAGCAATTTGTGGGTCACAAGCTGTCATCAGATTAAAATTCATCACAGTTATCTAAATAACATTGTTAGGACTTTTCATTAGAACTGAGACGAATCAGCTTTCTTGATCTCAGCTCCTGTAGATTTGGGTAATAAAAAGGTGAGTGAGTGGAAGGACAAAGATCAAGAAGTCAGTGATAGTCTCTACTTGTTGAATGTCTCATTTGGCTTCTCTTACAGAAAGCTCTCCTCTCAGGGGGAAAGTGGGCTTTATAAAGAAGGAGAATGAATTCTGTGTAGTCAAGCCTCTTTGGCTGAAAAGCTAATTGATCTGTTTTGTTGTGCCCAGGGTAAGCTGGCAGAACTAATGATAGGTTAGACCTCTTTCAGGATGGGAGAAATTGGCTGCCAGGATGTAAGTGCTCTTCGTAGCTATACTAAAAACTGTTAACTTCCATAGTCATTCTCCTAATGGTAAAGTAGCAAACTGTTTTCACCTTGAGTACCCTCTCCAACTGTTTGGTCATGATCGCCTGAGTCACTATGCAAAAAAAAAAAAAAAAAAAAAAACAAAACATTCTGACCAACCCTGAGTTCTGATGACTTAACAGGGAAAAGTATTGAGATCTGTTTGCAATGTGTATGGGAGCAAAAAGAGGAAGAGGGGTACAATGCTGTGTAATTAACATCTCTAGAGAAGATAACTGTAATGAATTACTGAGCATGGAGTTTATCAGAGAACCTGGACTCAACTCTATCCATGGCAGCTGATTTTTGTAGACCTTCTTAACAGAAAAAGTGATAGTTATTGTTCACCCAGCTGCTTACTACACAGGTGAGAAAACTATGATTCAGTAACTAGTAGATATTATTACTTTAAAGTGCCAGTTAACAGTATAGTCAGGGTAAAAACCCCATGTTTCCAGGCCTGTGATTGCACTCTATGTAAAATCCTACACTCTTTGGGAGGCTACCATTGAGATAGTGGTGCCAGATTCTTTTCCCCTAATTGTCCTCATTCCTTACACCTCTGTGAAGCAACATAATGTATCAACGTCACTAGAAAAGACCACTTTAGGAATATCGAGGAAGGCAACTACAAGGTACTCAGTGATTCGGATGGTAAAATAATTACGTGGAAGAGCCACAGGTAGCTTATTTCCTTCAGTGTTTCTTCTCTTTCTTTGCCCAAAGAACTATGGGAGATTATATTTATTGATAATATTTTAGTTACAAAGGAGTAAATGTCTTGGGGTATCTTGAAGATTCTCATGGGAAAGCTTTCTTTTTCCTAGAGAATGTCTTGCTAAAAAAACACAAGTTGATCTCAATGCATTACTCTCTCTTCGAGCTCTGGAAATGGTTCTTTCAAATTTCTGTATGGTTCTTACTACCTGCTTTTCTGAATGACACAGAGACTACTTTCAATGTATATTCTGATGATGCTTCTGCATTCTCAGAGAAGTGCCTAGTCTTCTAGTCTTTGAGAAGCAAGAGTTCCTGTGATGGAACTAAGAGGATCAGGGAGGTCATTGGCAGAAACCCCATACTCAAAAGAAAGGGTAGGAACTTCCCTGGTGGTCCAGGGGTTAAGAATCTGCCTTGCAATACAGTGAACATGGGTTCAATCGCCGGTTGGGGAGCTGAGATTCCACATGCCATGAAGCAACTAAGCCATGCACCGCAATTACTGAAGCCTGTGTGCTCTAGAGCCCCTGTACTGCAGCTAAGACCCAATGCAGCCAAAATAAATAAATAAAATATTTTTTTAAAAGAAAGGGTAGACAGATAGGAAAATGATATTTTAAGATATCTTTTCTCAATGAAGAGTCCCTTAGAGTTCCAGAATCAGTTTTTCACTCAACATAGTTCTTAACACTGGCCAGGGGTCTGCTCTATTCTCTCCCATATTACCTCTCTGATATCTCTCTGCTTTCCTCTTTTTTGTCTCTCTCCAGCTACAGTGGTCTCCTCCCTATTCCAAGAAGACACCAAGTGCTTGCCCATCCTCCCAAAAAGTTTTACTTCTTTGCCTGAACTATCCTTTCTCCATATTTCCATGGCTCAATCCCTCAATTTTCAGTCTTTGTTCAAAGATTACTTTCTCAGTGAAGCCCTCATTGACTATCCTAATTAATATTTCATCACCCCTCAAATCTTCCAATACCCTTCCTTGATTTATTTTTATTATTAATTGTATTGAAATATAGGTGATTTACAATGATGTGTTGATTTCCGCTGTATAGCAGAGTTCCTCAGTAACTCGTACAGATACTCTTTTTCATATTCTTTTCCATTCTGGTTTATCACAGGATATTCAGCATATATAGTTATAGTTCCCTGTGCTATATAGTAGGACCTTGTTGTTTCTCGATTCTAGACATACTAGTTTGCATCTGCTAATTCCAAGCTCTCAATTCTCTCCCCCTTGGCAACCACAGATTTGTTCTCTATGTCTGTTTCTGTTTCCTAGATATGTTCATTTGTGCCCTATTTTAGATTCCACATATAACCCCTGATAGCTCAGTTGGTAAAGAATCTGCCTGCAATGCAGGAGACCCTGGTTCAATTCCTGGGTCAGGAAGGTCCACTGGAGAATGGATAGGCTGCCCGCTCTAGTATTCCTGGGCTTACCTTGTGACTCAGCTGGCGAAGAATCTGCCTGCAATGTGGGAGACCTGGGTTTGATCCCTGGGTTGGGAAGGTCCCCTGGAGAAGGGAAAGGCTACCCACTCCAGTATTCTGGCCTGGAAAATTCCATGGACTTCCATGGGGTCACAAAGCGTGGACACAACTGAGCGACTTTCACTTTCACTTTTCATAAGTGCTATCAGGTATTTGTCTGTTTTGTTTCCTGCTATTTCTATAGCAGATCCTGCCCATCCTAGCACTGGGAGAGGAGCAGTGCCGGGCACAAAAGCTACTAAAGATTAGACAAATACATTGAATAAATAAAAACAACACAGTAATATTTCTAGTCTCCTCTTTTTGCATTTAATTTCTTCTTGGCACTCATGCAAGGCACCTACTCAACTTAGCCACTTCCAGAATGGATTTCAGCAGAGCTCATTTACCCAAAAATTAAGTTGCTCCCCAGAAGTCTCACATACCCAGGGGACATACAATCTCAAGCAGACTTTGCTACTTTGGGAAATGAAGAGCAACTGGGGATGGGCTTTAACTATCGATGAACTCAGTGGCAAAGTCCTTCCAACTGATTGCCAGATGCTGTAAGAGCCCAAATGCCTTGTTGGTTGGCTATATTTTTAATTCTTTGTAAAATGCTTTATACCTGTGGGAATGGCTATGATAATGTCTGCATCTTTAGCACTTAAGAAGATAGATGTATGTATATTTGAGACCACACATTCCTAGAACCACGGAGACTGCTTATTCTATTGGAAATGACACCCTGACTAGCACGTTGTAAAATTGTGGATTGTATTATCCACAACCCAGATAATGATGAATGTATTATCTATCATGCAGACTTCTTCTCTGTTTCTCATCTACTTTTCTATCAACTCGAATCTTTTTTTCTTAATTTTAAATTTATTTATTTTTTGATTGAAGGGTGATTGTTTTACAGGATTGTGTTGGTTTCAGCCAAACATCAACATGAGTAAATCATAGATAAACATATGTCCCCTCCCTCCTTCCCATCTTCCCTATCCCACTCCTCTTGGTTGTTACAGAGCCCCAGTTTGAGTTCCCTGAGTCATACAGCAAATTCCCCAAACTCTAATTATGGTTCCATATAGTTAAGGTGGTAATTTATCTTTTCCTTATCAATGAGTATTGAGATTAGATTGAATCTAACTTTGAAAATTCTTCTCATTGATTCCCATGGATAGCCACTGGTTTCCTCAATAGCTTCTCTCTTATCTAACTAGTCATTTCTCAGTTGCACTTTTAGGTCTTTCTCTGAGCATTCTTTAATAGGTTAGTGCTCTGTAGAATTTATGTGTCCTAGGTCTTTTTTTCTCTTTTATCCCTGTATACTTTCTCTGTGGATGTTTACATCCAGGCCTACATAGCAAAGTTGAAATGCATATTTCTATCTCAGATATTTCTCCTGTTCTCCAGTCCTATCACTACAATTTTCTAGGAGTCATTGGAGATCCCACAAGTATCAGGAATCTGGCTGTTAATGCTCAGCACTTCCCATAACAACTTCTTTTATTTCTATATATTCTATCATTGTGAATAACATGAGAGTCCCCCACAGTCACCCAAGCGTGGTACAACTGGGAAAAAGCATACTCGATCACATTCTCACTTTGTATTCTCTAATACAGCCATTTCCTTTTCTCTTAGGGTAAACTCAGACTCATTAGCATGGGGAAGTCTTTTACTATCAGGTATTTCCCAACTCCATCCTTATTTCCTATCATCATGTTCTGCTTTGCCCACTGTTATCATACTAAAAGCAAATTTCACTGGTTTGCCATGCCTCTCATCCTTTTCACATACTGTTCTATTTATTTTAAGTATCCAACTCTGCTTCATTTTCTAGATAATTTTCCTCTAACTTTAAATCATAGTTGAGCATTGCCTACTTTGAGAACCCTTCCTCAAACCCCATCTCATCCAAGTAGCTTTCCTAGGTTTTCCTTTGAGGCCCTGTGTATTTCACTATTAATGCTCTTAACCTGAGTTTTTTGGTTTTTTTTTTTTTTTTTTTGAGGACAACAAGAGAATTGTAGCTTTTATCTCTGTATACTAATAATATATTAATAGAACTGTGCTTGTTATCCAGTATACCATCAATAAATGTTGCACCCAATAAATATATTCAGGAGGTATTTGGCAAAATAAATTTTGATTAATTTATATTTACAAAGAGATTATATCTCACTTTCATGATCATAAAGAGTAGAATTGACTTTACTACTGCCCTTTCAATCAAATGTATGTTTACTGGTTACAAAGCAGTGGAAATGGGACAGAATAGCTTTCATTTAAACATATTCTGTTTAAGATAAGTTTGTGTTCTGTGAGCATGAGGCTTATTCTAGTGGTGTTGTGTGCTGAACTCCTCCTAGATGGATAGACATCCCTATATGATTTTCTAGTACTACTTTAGGATGGGAGTGAGATGAATGTGTTCATTTTAAAGAGAGAAAACAATTAGACAAGATACATTACATGATAGCTGTGCATTAAAGGATGGACCCAGAACCCCTAATTAATTCTGATTACTGATCAGTTATCTGAAATAACAAACATGAGCCACCTACACATTTAAAATCAGGTAGGAGTTTGAGGCAGTGGGTTCAATAAGCAGAAATAAAAAATAATCTAACCTTCCTTTGCTCCCCCTACCAAAATCCAAACCATCACAGAAAATTTCTGAGTATTGGATGGTTTTATACAATTTTTCTCTTTTTTATGTATAGATAAAGTCTTTATTAAACCTTTATGGGAGCTGTGCTTTTACTTGAAGAATGGAGAGTGGTTGATGAATAATAAAAATGTCACTTCTTCTGAGATGATGGGGTCACACATCAAAAACTCATTTATTGCCATTATTATTAGTGATAACATGGATGCTATGTTTCATGGTAAATATATTGTTAAATCTCTTAAAAGCTGTTTGTAAAGTCTAGTTCAAAAGGTAGAGAAAGCCATTTTTCCCTCTAAAGATCCTACTTGGCCATAAATGCATTCTTCATCTTCAAAGCACTTACAAATGCTGACACACTTAGTGTAGCTTTGATATTTCTCAGCACGAAGGATTTTAACAGCTTGAAACATTTTAATGGTAAAATATTATTTTAAGATCAGGTTTCCTAATTCCTGTTCACCAAACAATGTAGCTGTAAGTGTCTACTATTGAGATATTTGCCACAGAATGACAATTAGCAAATCTATGTTGTGAATAGTAGCACTTTCCATTTAGATAATTTTCTACTTATAATGACAATCTAGACTTTTCTCATAATCAAACCTTATTTGATTTGATTTTATTAAGATGTTGATATGCATGAAAATTTCAACCACAGGGACCAACAACAAAACAAAACTGTTTACCTGAAACAGCAGTCTAGATCAATATGTCTAATTACACTGAAGTAGATGCCAAGTTCAGTAGGAGCTTGAACTATTTTCTGTCTTAGTTCGGACGTGAAGCAATGTCCATTTACTGACTTAAATGTGCAGAAGAGCTTAAGACAGCCTAAACTACTGTTTCTTTGAAAAAGAGCAGTGAATGAGCACAGAGTAAGAGTGTCTCACAGTGATTTACTGGCCTATGCAGCAACATGGACAGAGTAAAACTCCTCTGCTATTTCGCTACAGTAGTGATTCAATTCCTGACGGAGGCTGGAGGGGAAATGAGGCGATGCGCATAACTACACAAGGTCAGCTCCCAGTACTGGGATACTTTCACTTACCTGGCGACGAGGCTCAATACAAACTATGCCAAATATTATATCATGATGAGATAGTCCACAAGGCCATCAATCTATAAATATAAATTTATAGATTGTGATTTTAAAGTAATTCACTTTCTTGGTCTCTTGTTGATTCAAGACAGTATTTTTATTCTCCCTGGAAGAAAATGAAATAGCTTAAGCAGAAAAGTTAAGAGAAAATTGAAACAAAGGAGAAAATGCCATATTTTTAGATAATGCTTAGCAGAATACTGTAGCAGATAAGAGCGTGTATATGGTGATCAGTTTCAAATCCAGGCGTCGTCACTTACTGTCTCTGGTGGCTTAGTCCCTAAGTTGTGTCCGACTCTTGCAACTTCATGAACTTAAGTTCCCAAGGCTCTGTCCATGAGATTTCCCAGGCAAAAATACTGAAGCAGATTGTCATTTCCTTCTCCAGGGAGGATCTTCCTGACCCAGGATTTGAACCTGGGTCTCCTGCATTATAGGCCAGTTCTTTCCCAACTGAGCTATGAGGGAATCCCTACCATCTCTCTATAACTTGGAGTAAATTGCTTGATCTTTCCACATCTCAATTTCTTCTTTTAAAAATGGAGACCATGTATTATAGAGTTGTTGTTGTGTGTTAAATAGGATAATGTGATGTAAAATAGACTGTACTGTCTTAGTAAGTGCCATGTAAGTGTTAGGTGTTATTTGACTAGGGCTGGGAGAGGTCAGATGCTAAATGATCAACCGATATCTTGGAGCAATTTCTCATTCTTTTTGTATTTGAGCCAATGCTAGAGAAGTATACATGTGCAAGAGAGATTCTGGATCCCAATCTCTTTTTCAGTTGGATCTTGTCTGCATAATTCCTCTCTCTTTGGTCTGAGCCTTACTAAGCAGGTCTGTGATGGATTTTGAAGCTTCAAAGCATCCACCTGTTTCTTCTGGCCACTGAGAGGCTGAAGAGAGCCTGGCCAGGCCCAGGATGTCAGATCTCATTCTCCTAGTCCCTCTTCAACACCCCACACCAAACCCCTCAATAAAATAGTTTAACATACTTCTCCTCCTCCAAATTCAGCTCTCCCCTAAGTCTCCTAATGCCTTACCTATAAGCATCTAAATGTATTATCTATCTATCATGTCTTCAGCAAATTCTTAAAGTGAATATATTAGTAAAATGCAAATTTCTCTTGGGCTTACCTCATGGTAATTGAAAATAGATAACCTTTTCACCTTTTCCTAAACACCATAGTTCTGACATATCTAGTTCTTATTTCAGCTTAGCAGATAGCCCAAACTTGTCCTCGGAGCTGCCTCCCTAACTAGTCTCACTGGCACAGATGCAGAGTGAGAAGTTCAGACGTGTGACCAAGGCTGCAACTCATAGCTCTAAGAACCTCTTTTAGGACTGCTGCTCTCGTAAGGCTTCTCCTCTACTGACTGACTGACACTCTCCTGCTCGCTATCTGTAGCCTATGGAACTTCTAGATCACTGGGCTCCAGGTCCACATGGAAGGCTGCCCATGGTTCTGTGGGCACTGGAGAAGTTAAAGGGAAAGCAAGGAGGGACATGGAGACGGGGAGACATTTTATTGGGGATTGTCAAGCACAGCCTTCGCCTGTTCAAGGGACGACTCATCACTCCCTAACACCCAGACCTTGCTTCCCAGCCCCACTTGATCTAAGGATTCTATCCTGCTGATTTTATCTCAGGTGACCTACCATGTATAGCTCCAGTCTGGCTCCCTGGGAGAGCTGCAACCCATCAGAAAAATCAGAATTCAACTATGGAAACTTTTTCATGGTGCTAACCTCCAATATGCGAAGTTATGTTCGTGGTGGGTTGGCTGTTTCAGTGCCTCTGAACACTCCATGGCAGTTAAGAAGCTCCCTAGGAGAATTCTCACAGGTTCTCACAGGCCTGGTACAGTTGGGCAGGGCTCTTGGCATTCCTGGGTCCCTCTGTATCTCCAGAGCATCAAGATTCCCCCCAGGTGTCCACTGGTCTTTTCTGAGTGACTTATTTCCTCAAAATGGGAGTGGCTGATTCTTAGAGAGCTTGGATTATAACATTTATCAGGTTGTTTGTTATTCCTAAATCTGAACATTAACTGAAGCTATGAAAATATAACAGAAGGGTCTCCTCTCTAGATATACATTGGATTTATAGGGAAGAGACAAATAGATTTCATTATAAGAAAAGAAGGAAAATACAAATGACTATTTCCTAAATTCCTGTGATGTGCTAAGTGTGAAAGTTAGTTGCTCAGTCATATCTGACTCTGTGTGGCCTCATGGACTACAGCCCAGCAGGCTCCTTTGCCTGTGGAATTCTCTAGGCAAGAATACTGCAGTGGGTAGCCATTCCCTTCTGTTGAAACCAGGTCTCCTGAATTGCAGGCAGATTCTCTACTGTCTGAGCCACTAGGTCTGTTTAACCCCTATGACATACTAATCTCTATCCCAAATGCTTCCTATAGTATAATCATCTCACCCTTTAGGATAGAAAGTTTGTTTGAAATGGTATGCTTGTGCTACAGAAACAGCAAAAATATACTCTAATTCATGTAGCAGAGTAAAAATAGAAAAATTAAGCTCTAGAATCTGACTTCCTGGGCTTGAATCCCATCTCTGCTATTTACTGTTTAAATTCCCTGTGCTTCCCTTTTCTTATCAGAATAAAAGGCTAATACCATGGTAACTACCTCATAGGGTGGTTTAAGGATTTAAGGAGCTAATTCATAAGGCCCACAGCATGGGGCTGGAACACTGCATATATTCAAAGGCAATAGTTGTGAGAATTATCATATTAGCATTTGAAAACTTTCATTGGTCCTATATTTCAGGTTCCATACTTGAAAAGGAAAAAGTGTGCACATTGCTGCTGCTGCTGCTAAGTCGCTTCAGCCGTATCTGACTCTGTGTGACCCCATAGACGGCAGCCCACCAGGCTCCCCCGTCCCTGGGATTCTCCAGGTAAGAACACTGGAGTGGGTTGCCATTTCCTTCTCCAATGCATGAAAGTGAAAAGTGAAAGTGAAATCGCTTAGTCGTGTCCGACTCTTAGCGACCCCATGGACTGCAGCCTACCAGGCTCCTCCATACATGGGATTTGCCAGGCAAGAGTACTGGAGTGGGTTGCCATTGCCTTCTTGACTATCGCCCATTAAAAAGAAATTCACTCTGAAGCCTTCTTTTGTGAAGAGTCCCTGCCATGAACATCTAATTTTTGTACCTCCATTAAAAAGAAAATACTAGTAAACTTTTGCCTTGTGAATTAAAAATTGCTCATAACTAGTAAGCTAGTGTTGGAAGCAATGAATGCTGTTTTCCAAACTGGAGAACATAAGAGAAAAATAACTCCATAGCCACCAGAGGTGCTGCAATTATGGGCAACCTCTGGTAAAGACCTTCAGTCTTAGGTTTGGGGTAGAATTTGTAGTATCACCCCTCCTGCTGTCTCACTCTACAAACTACCTGAATTCACAACATCCAACAGGAGCCAAAATATCCCACTTCTAATGGTGAACCTTCTGCATGTCCACGGACACCTTGCAAACTCTGTGAATTGCATGGTTCGCATATTCCACTGTGAGAGCCTTGCCCATATACCTTTGAGGTGTGTATGTGGGAGGGGAGGGAGTGGGCTTCATGAAATCAGAGTTGCTATATATGCATTCTGTGGATCAAGCAACCTACCTCCCCTAGCGTTAAGTTCTGCTGAGTCGACCATAAATTCACCATGGGTACAGACTGTGCCTCCAAACCAGTCCTACCCTGAGCCTGAAGCAAAAGTGCTTTGGGTCTCCCATACCTCAGCCTAAGGCATCAGCCCCCGCTGGTGGCAGCCCCTTCCCTTCCCCCAACCCTGCCCTTGACATCTTGAAGCTCACTCTCTGGAGCTCTGTGCTCAGGCTGAATCTCAACCTCTTGCCTTCTCCTTCCTCTCCACCCCAATGAAAGTGTGTTCTTCTTACTTCGCATTTCAAGAGGGGTCTCTCCTCCACTAGCGCTATTTTAGGAAAGATGTGACGCAGTGATCTACTCCTGATAAAAATAGCTGTTAACTGTATGGTCTTTCCCTAGCAAATGTTCATTTTTTTCAAAGAACAGTGAAAAAAAAAAAAAAAAAAAGCAGTGTCTGCTGAGAAAGCAGTACCTTTGACCAGTGGTGTTAATTTCAAGTGATGGATGAAGGGACCAGGACAGGATGGAGTAGAGGTGTTGACCTGAAGGACCTACCAAGTGCCCTGTGCTCCTCAAATCCCTAAATACAGGCAGAGGAGACCAGGACAAGATTTCTTCAAGTGGCCACCATGGACTTCCTTTCTTACTCTCTGTAGTATCATTACTGGGGCTTCCCAGGTATAGCTAGTGGTAAAGAACCTGCCTGCCAATGCAGGAGACTTAAGAGACATAGGTTTGATTCCTGAATCAGGAAGATCTCCTGAAGGAGGGCATGGCAAGCCACTCCAGTATTCTTGCCTGGAGAATCCCATGGACAGCGGAGCCTGGTGGGCTATAGTCAACGGGGTCATAAAGAGTTGGACACGACTGAGCGAGTGAGCACAGCACGGCACAGTGTCATTACTATAAAAATATTGTAATTTTTTGATCTGTTCTAATATTCATTTTGCTATTTTTAAATATAATTCCTAATCTACTATGAGAATTATTCTTAAAACAGATATTTTTCTTTTCCTTGCAATTGAAGTACAGCTTTCAAGTCATTTGGAGAATTCTGCTATAAATAAGATGATAATAGTTTATAATCTCTATATTTTAAATACCAATATTTTAAATGCTTGCATAACAATGAGGCATAAAAATTACATTTTACAAGTGTATTTAGAGCTTTATCACTCTATAAATGCATATGGAACTCAATTTCTATGATTTCTGCAGAGGCTAGTGTTACTTAGCTTTCTAGCTGTATGATCATTTTTCCTCACTTCTGCATTTCCCAAGAGGGCGTATCTTGATGAAGATCTTCTCTTAACTGCTGTGTAGAGTTGAAGAGATAGTAGCTTTCACTCTTGTCAACCTCTCCTCCAAGCATCTTTCAACTCAGTTCTTCAGGAACTGGGGAGCATCTATCTGCTTCTGTTGAGCCAATATAAATCTCACTTCCTCCAGCAGAGTCTGAGGCCATGGTCTTAATCTCATTTCTTTATGACTTCTGTCTAGTCACACTGCCCCAAGGGTGCTGCCCGAATTGTATTAAATTTCACTCTGTAATACTGATTTGTCAGATGAAACATATGGCTACTAAAGCTTGGCAAAACCCAGGAAACATGAAATCCTTTCATTATAATTTTACCACCGGCACGTGGCACACAGTGGATATTTGCTGAAATGACTGTCCATTTCTGTGGCTTCCAGATAGAGTTTTCTGTCATGCAGCTCAACTTTGGATGGAAGAGTTAAATAGGAAGAATGGAGGGACTCCCAGAGTAGTTACAGTGGGCTCTAAGTGGGAGTAGGAACCATGTTAGTTCTAACAGGATATTTGAGGAAATATGAAGGAGTGTTTATATCAAAGAACATGCAGGAAAAGCTGACAAGATGCCTTAATAAAAATCTTTCCTTATTGTGGTAAGATTCAGGCCCTTTCCTACATAGAAAAAAATAGAAGCAGTTCTCTAAAAATAAGACTAGTTACTGTGGGTTTTTTTTTTTTTTAATTTTTATTATTGATATACTAGACATATCACTGGCCAAACACTTGAAGCATTTCAATAACGTTAGGAGAAGACATAGAGTTTCCTCATGGAATTATGTTTTTATATCTTAAAGAATAGGGCATAAACTAGATTTTAGGAAAAAACATTCTGGAAGGGAGTGTTCTTTTGGTAACAAGCTCCTTTACCAAAAGGGAGGGCCTTTTGGTAAATCATGGTAATCATGGGAGGGCCCATGATTGCTTAAAATTTTTATGTGTATAATTCAATTAAAATTTTTATAATTGTTATCTTTTAGAAACAATGGCTCAGTGGGTAAAGAATCTGCCTGCAATGCAGGAGACTCGGTACGCACGAGTCTCCATCCCTGAATCAGGAAAATTGCCTGCAAAAGGAAATGGCAATTCACTCTAATATTCTTGCCTGGGAAATCCAATGGACAAAGGAGTGTGGAGGGCTCTTCCATGGGGCTGCAAAGAGTCAGACACGACTAAGTAACTAAGGACGCACGCACGCACACATTATTTTACTTTTTATGATTCATTTACTGGTCTGAAGATGAACTTTTTTTTTATCAAATTGATTATTTGGTATCAGGATACAAAATAAGTGTGTGCACATATAAATATATGCATACATAATATAACACATGTTGTAAGAACATAACTAAGACACAAACTGAATTTTGCAAAATTAGCTTTATGTTAATATATATAGACAGAGCCATAATGGAATTTTCAAAGCACTAGTGTACCTTGCTAATAAGATTAGTATGAGTGAGTGTCTGTTATACCTGGAAGGTTATCCTAATACACCTCAGTTGCCGCATCTTGGGAAGGCTGTATTTGTTCACCAGGAAGATTCAGTGTTGGTACTGTGGGTGCTTCTAACTGGAGATTAGTGCCGTGGTGACTTCATGGGTTAGCATTAACAGTAGTAAGTAGTATTACAGAACAACTGGAAGTGAAGTGAAGTGAAGTCGCTCAGTAGTGTCCGACTCTTTGTGACCCCGTGGACTGTAGCCCACCAGGCTCCTCCATCCATGGAATTCTCCAGGCAAGAATACTGGAGTGGGTTGCCATTGTTTTAATGTTAGACTCCTTCCATCCAAGGATAGCGCTTCTGAAAATCCTCCTTATAGAGAAAAATCAGCGCCATGGGAAATCTAACTGAATTGAGGCTCACTTTAAAGCAGAGACATTACTTTGCCGACTAAGGTCCGTCTAGTCAAGGCTATGGTTTTTCCAGTAGTCATGTATGGATGTGAGAGTTGGACTATGAAGAAGGCTGAGCACCGAAGAATTGATGCTTTTGAACTGTGATGTTGGAGAAGACTCTTGAGAGTCCCTTGGACTGCAAGGAGATCCAACCAGTCCATTCTGAAGGAGATCAACCCTGGGATTTCTTTGGAATGAATGATGCTAAAGCTGAAACTCCAGTACTTTGGCCATCTCATGCGAAGAGTTGACTCATTGGAAAAGACTTTGATGCTGGGAAGGATTGGGGGCAGGAGAAGAAGGGGACGACCAAGGATGAGATGGCTGGAAGGCATCACTGACTCGATGGACGCAACTCTGAGTGAACTCCGGGAGTTGGTGATGGACAGGGAGGCTTGGCATGCTGCGATTCATGGGGTCGCAAAGAGTCAGACACGACTGAGCGACTGAACTAAACTGAACTGAACTGAACTTAAAGAATGTACTGTGCTCTCTTGTAAAGTACATTTCTAATCTGGTTGTAGACCTGTAATACAAGATCCACCTTCATTTTTTGATGAGAAAACTGAGGCTCAGAGAGGTTATAGTGAATATAGTGAAGTCGCTCAGTCGTGTCCGACTCTTTGCGACCCCATGGACTGTAGCCTACCAGGCTCCTCTGTCCATGGGATTTTCCAGGCAATAGTGCTGGAGTGGATTGCCATTTCCTTCTCCAGGGGATCTTCCCAACCTAGGGATCAAAACTGAGGCTCAGAGAGGTTGAGGACCCATAACTCAAGTTCTGATAGACAGGGTGTGGTGGGTGTTAAAGATACAGTCTACGTCTCTTTTCTCTTAAAACATTGCTTCTTTTTAAAAGCATGTTTCTTTGAATCAGTTCTGATGAGATGGATAAAACTGGAGCCGATTATACAGAGCGAAGTAAGCCAGAAAGAAAAACACCAATACAGTATACTAACACATATATATGGAATTTAGAAAGATGACAATGATGACCCTGTATGCAAGACAGCAAAAAAGACACAGATGTGTATAGCGGACTTTTGGACTCAGAGGGAGAGGGAGAGGGTGGGATGATTTGGGAGAATGGCATTGAAACATGTATACTATCATGTAAGAATTGAATCACCAGTCTATGTCCAATGCAGGATACAGCATGCTTGGGGCTGGTGCACGGGGATGACCCAGAGGGATGTTGTGGGGAGGGAGGTGGGAGGGGGGTTCATGTTTGGGATCGCATGTACACCCGTGGTGGATTCATGTCAATGTATGGCAAAACCAATACAATATTGTAAAGTAAAAAATAAATAAATAAATAAAAATGAAATAAAATAAAATAAAAGCATGTTTCTTTCCTTTCTCAATTCTATTAATTGGCATTTTCTAAGTAAAATTTTACTGGTACTTATCTATTTTTAACTTTTCCTGAGAGGCATTTACAAATCAAATGAGAACCTTGTCATATCTCATGTAGAAATTCCCAAGGGACTTCCTTGATGTTATCCATTTGCATTTCCTTTCTAGAGAAGGAAGTGCTGGCAATCCTTGAAAAACAATGATTGTCCTTTTACAAAATGATCAGAAAACAAAGTTGCCCTTTTTTGATTGTTCACTTTTTTAGGTCTCTTTGGTGACCACTGTTTCATCCTTTATTCCTTTCCCAAGTCACTGACACTGATTTAAACAGCTGCCATCCATAGGATTTATTCTGAGAGGGTGTATGTGAGGCCATTCTACCTTATGCATCCAGAGTTACTAAAGTTGATTTTGAAATAATGAATCATAATGTACATAAGCATAAAATCACATTGTGATTTTACATATTTTCTCTTTCCTTTGTTATGGATCTCTTCAGAGATTATCAGGGTCATATCCAGAATGAAATTTCAATTGTGGAATTTTATGACCATCAAAACTGGTTATTGTCCTGTAAATGCCATTCCTATGATAAAAGTACTTTTAAATGCAGTTAAGTATCTTCAACGAGCTAGTCACTATTCTGTCAGGGAGCTCTGTCCCTTAGAAATAGAAAAAATTGTCACTGAGCTCTCAGTGAAGATGAGGAATCCTACTACTCATCTTATATCTACTTTCTTTTTCATTCCTTACAAGACGTTTTTTCAGTCCTTCTCAATTCTCCTGGAATCTCCAATCTTCGTTCTCTTATCCTCTCTCTCTTATGAGATAGCTTCATCTCCTTCATGGAGAAAATAGAAACTGTCAGAAGAAAACTTGCTCAATGTCCACTGCCAGATCCATTAACATCCTTCATCTTTCTGCCTCTCCCGAATCCCCATATTATAATGGAAAAAATACCTCCTTCCGATCCAAGGTTCATCCCCCTGATGGTACTCTGGATCCCAACTCCTCCAGTCTGCTGGGGAGGGTCAGTCTACTGATTATTCCACCTGTTTTTCTTTTAGTGATATTTCCAACCACTCCTTCTCAACTAGCTCTCTCTCTTTAAGGATTAAATGTATTCAGACCTCTCCTATAGTGAAAAAAAAAAAAAAAATCCCTCAACCCTGCTTTCCCTTTCTGTGAATACACTGCTACTCTCTTATCCCAGCAGTGGCCACAGGACTGGAAAAGGTCAGTTTTCATTCCAATCCCAAAGAAAGGCAATGCCAAAGAATGCCCAAACTACCACACAATTGCACTCATCTCACATGCTAGTAAAGTAATGCTCAAAATTCTCCAAGCCAGGCTTCAGCAATATGTGAACCGTGAACTTTCAGATGTTCAAGCTGGTTTTAGAAAAGGCAGAGGAAACAGAGATCAAATTGCCAACATCTGCTGGATCATGGAAAAAGCAAGAGAGTTCCAGAAAAACATCTATTTCTGCTTTATTGACTATGCCAAAGCCTTTGACTGTGTGAATCACAATAAACTGTGGAAAATTCTGAAAGAGATGGGAATATCAGACCACCTAACCTGCCTCTTGAGAAATCTGTATGCAGGTCAGGAAGTAACAGTTAGAACTGAACATGGAACAACAGACTGATTCCAAATAGAAAAGGAGTATGTCAAGGCTGTATATTGTCACCCTGCTTATTTAACTTCTATGCAGAGTACATCATGAGAAACGCTGGACTGGAAGAAACACAAGCTAGAATCAAGATTGCCGGGAGAAATATCAATAACCTCAGATATGCAGATGACACCACCATTATGGCAGAAAGTGAAGAGGAACTAAAAAGCCTCTTGATGAAAGTGAAAGAGGAGAGTGAAAAAGTTGGCTTAAAGCTCAACATTCAGAAAACTAAGATCATGGCATCCAGTCCCATCACTTCATGGCAAATAGATGGGGAAACAGTGGAAACAGTGTCAGACTTTATTTTTGGGGGCTCCAAAATCACTGCAGATGGTGACTGCAGCCATGAAATTAAAAGACGCTTACTCCTTGGAAGGAAAGCTATGATCAACCTAGATAGCATATTCAAAAGCAGAGACATTACTTTGCCAACAAAGGTCCATCTAGTCAAGGCTATAGTTTTTCCAGTAGTCATGTATGGATGTGAGAGTTGGACTGTGAAGAAGGCTGAGTGCTGAACAATTGATGCTTTTGAATTGTGGTGTTGGAGAAGACTCTTGAAAGTCCCTTGGACTGCAAGGAGATCCAACCAGTCCATTCTAAAGGAGATCAGCCCTGGGATTTCTTTGGAAGGAATGATGCTAAAGCTGAAACTCCAGTACTTTTGGCCACCTCATACGAAGAGTTGACTCATTGGAAAAGACTCTGATGCTGGGAGGCATTGGGGGCAGGAGGACAACAGAGGATGAGGTGGATGGATGGCATCACTGACTCGATGGATGTGAGTCTGAGTGAACTCCAGTAGTTGGTGATGGACAGGGAGGCCTGGCGTGCTGCGATTCATGGGGTCGCAAAGAGTTGGACACGACTGAGCGACTGAAGTGAACTGAACTCTCTTATCACACTGAAGTTTGTTGCAGGTGTTGTTATACATGTTATTTCTCATTTATCTCCCATTTGATCCTCCATCCAATTACATCTAGCTTTCTCTCCCCGCCCAACTCTGAAATTACTTTCTGTACATTATCAATCATTGTTAATGCGATAGATAAACATTTAGTGATGAGAAAAGATGTTTTGATACAGTATTGAGTGAAAAAGGTAGCTTACAAAGCATAATATAGCATAATCTATTGCCTTTATTTGGAGTATAGTGCAATGAATTTTAACCTATCTATAGATTCATGTAATCATATTGTATACAAAAAATTTCAGTCGCTCCAAAGAACTCCTTCATTCTACTCCCCCTGCTTCTCAACTGATAACCTAATAATCATTGATCTAGTTTTTTCTTTTCAGTATTAGTTTTTGCTTTTCAAGAATGTTCTATAAATGGACTTTCTGCAATTGTCTTCCTTTCCTCAGCCTAATGCCTTTGAGGGTAATCCAAATTGTTTTGCAGATCAATAATTCATTTTTTTTTCGTTGATGAGCAATGTTCCTTTGTATAGATGTATCAGTTTGCTTTCCATTCATCGATCGAAGGACATTTGAATTGATTCCACTTTATATTCCACTCATATGCAACTATGCATAGAGTTGCTGCAAAAGTTTGTTTACTATCTGAGTATTGTTAGTATTTTTCATTTTAGCAATTCTAAGAGATATGTAGTGTTATCATATCACAGTTTTAATATGGATTTCATTACTGGGGTAATATTCATGTGCCTCTTTGCTATTCATATATCTTTGCCTTTGTGTCTGTTCAAATCTTTTCGCCTAGTTTTAAATTGGTTTGTTTTCCTACTGTTAAATTTCTTGAGTTCTTTATTTTTTCTTATTACAAGTCCCTTGTTGGATATATGATTTGCGATTATTTTTTGCCACTCTTTAGCTTGCTGCTTCATTCTCTTAACAGTGTCTTAAACAGAGCAGAAATTTTTCTGTTTTAATCCAGTCCAATTGAGCAATTCTTTTTCTCTTATGGATTGTGATTTTGGTGACACATCTAAGAATTTTCTGCCTAACCCTCGTTATAAAGATTTTCTCCTGTATTTTCTTCTAGAAGTTTTATAGTTGTACGTTATACTTGGATCTGTGATCTTTATTAAGTTCATTTCTATGAAGTTTGTATAGAGACTCATTTTGTTACAAATGAATGTCCGATTGTTCCAATATGATTTTGAAAAAAACTATCCTTTATTGTTTTTACATATTTATAAAAAAATCAAGTGGTGACATTTTCTCTGGATCTGTTTTAATTTATTAATTTCAGTTGGAGACTAATTACTTTACACTATTGTGGTGGGTTTTGCCATGCATCAATCTGTTTTTGAACTCAATTTTGTCTCACTGATTTATCTACCTTTTTCTTTGCTAATACTCCATTATATTGATTACTGTAGCTTTATCGTAAGTCCTAGAATTGGACTGTAGTATTCTGTCACCTTTATTCTTCATTTAAAATTGCTTATTCTACTTTAGAATCAATCTATTATATGTGTAGAGTTTTGCTTGAATTTTTATTGTCGTTGGGGATCATTAAATCTTCATTATATAAAGCCTTCCAATTCATGAACACAGTATGTCTATTCAGTTCCTTTTGTTTTACTTTCTCAGTGTTTTGTAGTTTTCACTAGATATATCCTGTACATATTTTGTTAGAGTTATACCTAAGTATTTTATTTTCTGTAACTCTTGTAAATATTTTTTAAAAATCAGTTTTCAGTTGTACATTGCTAGCTTATAGAAATGCCATTGATTTCATAGGTTAATATTACAGTCTATTCACTTGCTAAACTCACCCGTGGTATCAAAATTTTGATGAGTTCCTTAGGATTTTATAGATAGACAATCATCCTTTCCACAAATAGAACAATTTTATTTTTTCTTCTCCACTGTGTGTGCCTTTTACTTCTTTGTTTACTGGCAATAAATAGGATTTTCATGCAGTATAGTGTTGTATAGAAGTGATGAGTGTCATTGTCTTGTTCTCTATTCTTAAGAGAGGGAAGGTAAACCTATTGTTAGCTGTGAGTTTTTGTGTAGGTGTCTTTTACACGTTTAAAGAAGTTCCCTTCTATTTCTGGTTTGCTTATTTTTTTCACTGTAAGTTGATATGAATTTTGTCAAATGCTCTTTCTGCATCAGTTGGTATGATAATATGGTTTTCCTTCATTAGACTGTCAATATGATGGATTAGGTTGATTGCTTTTTAAATATTAAAGCAGCCTTACATTCCCAGGATAAGCCTTACTTGGTTATGTATTATCTTTTATATTTCTGCATTCAATTTGCTAATATGTTGAGGATTTTTCCATATATATTCATGAGCAATATTTGGTCTTTAGTTTTCTCTTTTAGTAGGGTCTTTTTCTGGTTTTGTTATCAGAGTAATTTTGGCCTCATAAGGTGCTTTGAGGAGTGTTCTTTTTTCTTCTATTTTCAGGGAGAGGTTATATATAAATGAAGTTAATTTTTTCTTTAAGTGTTTCAATTTGCCAGTGAAACCATTTGATCTTGAAGATTTCTTTTTCATAAGAAAAAAATAGGAATTCAATTTCTGTTATAATTTTAGGACAATTTAGGTAACATATTTCTTGTGTGAGTTTCATTATTTTCTAGGGTTTGAATTGGTCATTTCATCTAACTTGTTAAATACAGATGCAAAGAGTTGTACACATTTATTTTCTCATTATCCTTTTCATGTCTACTGGGTATGTAGTGATATTCTTTCTTTCATCTGGTGTTGGCAATCTGTGTCTTCTCTATTTGTCAGTCTTGCTAGAGTTTTATCAATTTATTGATGTTTTCAAAGAATAAACTTTTGTTTCATTGATTTTCTTTATTGTTTCCTATTTTCAGTATAATTATTTCTCATTTTAACTTCTTAATTTCTTTTCCTTTGCATACTTTACATTTATTTTGCTCTTTTTGTTTTTCTGGTTTCCTAAAGTAGAGGCTTCGATTATTGATTAGAGACCTCTCTTCTTTTCTAATACAAACATTTATGCTGTAAGCTTTCCTCTAAGCACTGCTTTGACTGTGTCTCACAAATCCTGGTGTTGTATTTTCTCCTGGAGCTATCCTTGTCTATACTCTGGTGTACACTGTGGGTTGGCTAGAGAATACTGGAGGCAAGGAGAGACGAATTTTGAATTCTGTTCATCATCCCTAATTGCTCTGCTACCATTTACTTCCCAGAGTCCTCAGAAAGCTGTTTTATACATTTTGTTTAGATTTTATAGCTCTGTTTATTATAGTTAACAAGACAGAGTGTGTTTGCTCCATTGTATCCAGGCTCAGAATCTTCCTTAACCTTTTAAGTCCTTAAAGATTACTTTATTATTTTCAAAGACTCAACAGTAGAGAATGGTTTGTATTTCTAATGCTATACCCAGAGCTTTTCCATGTGGAGTCTGGTGCTCTGAATATCCAGGGTCAGCTGTCCATTGATGAAGTTTCGGTCAGTAAATCTTATGCAAGTGTTCAGAGTTGTTTCAACTCTCAGATTGTGAGTGACACTGGACACTGCCAATCACAGACCCCTTGGTACACTCTTTCCACGACTTCCATACTTCCACAATCTCTAATTTTTCTTCTTCTCCTGCCAAATATTCCTTTAATGTGGCTTTTTCTGAATCCTTGCTGTAGACTCATAGTTCTTGTCATTCCACAAGGTAGTCTCATCATTCAGGCGCTCACTTTTCCTTGAGTATGCTTATGGTTTTTCAGTATTTATCTTTAGTCCAGCACTTTCTCCTGGGTTCCATATAAATGTAATTTCTTTCTAGATGTTTCCATTTCTATATATTGTAGGCACTACAGAATCACATTTCCCTGTCTCAATAAAGGACACCCTTATATGTTGAATTGCCAACTGGAAATAGAATTATTCTTAAATATCCACTGTTCATTCCTTCCTACAACATTAACTCAATTACTGAATTTATTCCTTTTTATTTTTTCATCAATTCCTATATCTTAAGGCTTCTGAAATTCACCTCTGCTTTGTCTTCCTACTGCCTGCCACCTTGTCTGGGCTATTCTATTGTCATCTAAAATATTTTACCCAGTACATTTGCACTTACTTTTGCTTCCTCCCAGTCCATTTTATTGTACAGCCAGAGTGATCTCTGAGAAATATAAATTTTACATTATCACTTCCCTCTGTAAATTTTATAAAATGTTCGATTTCCTAATGTTTCATTTTTTAAATGCTATTAAAGGTATTTTGCAATGTACCATGTTATCCTCAAAAATCACTCAGTGTCTTGGCATTAGTTTCCTATCACTGCATAACAAATTGCTATAAAATTTAGCAAATTAAACAACACATATTTAGCATTTCTCAGTTTCTGTGAGGCAGAAATTTGGCCATGGCTTACCGGAGACTTCCGCTTCAAGGTCTCTCATTAGGCTTCAGTTAAAGTGTTGGCCTGAGCTAGGCTCCTAGGTGAAGGCTCACCGGAGGACAGATTTGCTTCCAAGTTTATGGCACCCCACTCCAGTGCTCTTGCCTGGAAAATCTCATGGATAGAGGAGCGTGGTAGGCTACAGTCCATGGGGTCGCAAAGAGTCGGACATGACTGAGCGACTTCACCTCACTCACTTTATTTACATGATTGCTGACAGGATTCAGTTCCTTAATCGCTGTTGCAACTGGGAGCCTCAGTTCTTCCTCGGATTTTGGCTAGAAGCCTCCTTCTTCACGTGGACCTCTCCAACAACTTGCTTCATCAAAATCAAAAGGAGTCTCCCAGCAGCACAGAAGTCATCTTTTTTTAGCTGAATCACAGAAAGGACATCCCATCACAAGCGAGGTCTCACTCACTCTTAATGAGCATGAATGCCAGTAGGTATGGGTCTTAGAGTCCCAAAGGAATCTTCTTTTTCTATTTCCACTCTTAATTTCTCTGTGCTGCTTTCTGAATTATTACCTAAACCTTTCCAACTTACCAATTCTCTATTCAGTGGTGTCTAGTCTATTGTTTAACCCATGTATTGCATTTCTTCAGTTACTATATTTTTCATTTCTATGATTTTTGCTTGAATTGAAACATGCCAGTTCTCTTTCCCTCAAATCCCTTATTCTTATTTTCTTTTCTATTTGGATGTTTCAATTAACTTATTTTGAAGCCCCCTTCAATTTTCTCTTTCATTTTTTCTTCTTAGTTAAGAATCTACCCACTTCTCCATTTTCTGACCTTCTCTCATGGCGGTAATCCCTATGTGCTTTGTAATTTTTTTAAGTCGATAAGTATGTCTTCAGTGGGACTTACCTTACTTGGAAACACATGGAAATTCCATTTATATTCAAGTTTCTAGAGACATCACTATAAGATTGATTTTTCAGTTGCTCCTAAGACCTTATAATACATACAGGTTCTAAAACATTTTCTCTCTTAATCTTCTAGGAATTACTCTTCCTTGATTTTCCTCCTTCTTTACTACCGTTCCTTCTCATTTGTCATTGCTGGCTCTATTTCATTCAGCTTCTTGACTCTAAATATTGTAATTCTACCATGAGCTCTGCCCTATATACTCTTCTCTTTTCAAGGAATCTCCAATCACTTGGCTTTAAATTTTATCCATACTGGATGATTTACAAATATGTCTCTCTCCAACCATGAAGTATACACTTATTAAATTTCTAATTCAACATCTCCACTTTGATCTTTAATAGACATCTGAATCTTAAAATTTCCAAAATATTTACCTGAATATAGTCATAATGTTGAAGTGAAGGAGGTGATAGAGAGGTAACATTTGAAGACAAAAAAAATAAAACTTGTCCCAAATACTAACTCAGTGGTCCTCAACTTCAGAGTTGGAATGTGAGAAAATTTTGATTAGAAATCCAGATTTGTAAGTTACCTTTCCAAAGAGTCTGCGATATGGGGATCTGAGTCTTAATATCCCAGGTAATTTTGATGCAGGGATCTAAGCATAACACTTTGAAAAACTTTTTCTTTCCTAATGTCTTTGGTGGGGTTCCTAATAGTGATGCCAGCTTGGTTCTCATTACTCAGGGACAAGCCAGGACTGAGTCTTTTCACATTTATAACTTGATAGGGCTGGGAGATTCTAGTTGTGTTTCAATTGCACTTAAAATTAGATGTTTTTCATCTTTCTCTGTAGGCTTATTTTCGTACAAGAGCCTTATTAGTCGGACTCACCTATTCTATTTTTTGGGGATTGATATCACGTATTGTGTGTTTAGCCACTCAGTCGTGTCCAACTCTTTGCGACTCTCTGGACCATAGCCTGCCAGGCTCCTCTGTCCATGGGATTTTTCAGGCAAGAATGCTGGACTGAGTTGCCATTTCCTTCTCAGGATCGAACCTGCGTCTCCTGTGTCTTGTGCATTGCAGGTGGATTCTTTACCCACTGAGTCATCAGGGAAGCCTGATATCATATAAAAAGAAAGACTGAAGATAAATTTCTCAGCTCTTCATTAATTTTTCCCCTTCTCATAAAGCTGCATTTTCTGATCTTCTGAGCTACTTCTTTTTCTTAGTGAAACTCTTCGCCATCCCCTACCATGTTTTGTTTTGTTTTTTTCCCCTTTTTTCTCTTCCCAAATCTTGCAAGGACTTCCAATCTTTTTTGCATGTTAATTTTTTAATTAACGTGCCTATTTCTATAGCTCTATCTTGTTAGATAGGGTTATAATCCCTCTTTTTGGTAGGAGAACAAATCCCTCAGGTGAGAAACCTAAATTCATTCAAGTGTGCAATATGCCTTTTCTGAGACAAGGGACCATCTTTAACTGAGGCATGTTTACAAAGTCAGCTAAGATAAAAATAGTATCTCCATTCTGTTTCTTAGCCTTAAGGTGACCACTCCGTTGTTGCTCTTTACAATGTCAGACTCAGTCCTCTAAGAGGGGAGGGAGGAAACTTCACCTATAGTATAGAAACACTGTAGGACAGTAGCCCCCAGCCTTTTGGCACCAGGGATCAGTTTCGTGGAAGAGAGTTTTTCCATGGACAGGCCTGGTGGGGGATGGTTTGGGGATGATTCAGGTGCGTTACATTTATTGTGTACTTTATTTCTGTTATTGTTACATCAGCTCTACTTTATATCATCAGATATTAGATCCTGGAGGCTGGGGACCCCTACTGTAGGACACTACTATATAATTTATTAAATCACTTTCAGTAAAATTTAAACAAACATTTGTGGTCAGAAAGTTAATATATCTCTAAAACATTTTATCACCATTCTCCATTAATAAAGCACAACAAGAATATTAACAGTGAAGGACCGTATTCATTTATATATGTTCCTAATGACAGTGTCATTTCCAAATCTGAGGAATTCCTACTTCATTCAGAGAAACAAAGTTGATAGTTATTTCAAGGTCATACTGTCTAATCATCATTGTTGGTGAATTATAGCAAATTGATTTCTTTTTCTAAAAAGTTACAGTCTATTCAGCATGCTGAGGATTGAAGACATGAGGATTAGTTTCTATACTGTCTCAGAATTTAATTGTGATTGGAATGATCTAAAAGCCTAAAGGCACTGGGACCCAATAATTTCCAAACAATTACATCGTGGTGAATGCAGTTGAGCTTACTGAGAAAAATAACCTGTCTTCTTATCCCTAAGTGAGAGTTGAGAGCATAATGGTAAAATAACGTTACTGAAAGTGCTGTAAATACATGCTGGTCACAGAGGCTGGATGGAAAAGAAAGCTATAAAACTAGCAATTTCTCTACTATAAATATTTGGTAAGAATTCAAGACACCCCAGAATTCTTATAAAAAGAGCGATGTCATCTTCTGGGGAGAGCATTTTTACAGCTTATTGTTGCCATAGGCATCCTGAGGGAAAATCTGTGGTGCCTAGGTTGCTAGGTACAATGTGGATGGCATTATTATGTTGTGATTTGATCAATCTGCTTGTCATCTTATATAGAAGATCTTAAGCTTGCTTTTCGAATTGGCGTGTCACCTAGTGACACTCTTTAGACTTACATGTCTATGTTATCTGTTTCTTTCTGTGGCTGATGATAAAAAGAACAAAAGAGCCATTCAAGTCAATGGATATTTGCATAACAGATGAAATAAAAGAGAATGTATTACTTTATCAGGATGGCCATATTACTAAGTAAGAAGGGAAGAATGGATATTATACAACTGGGAGTTGCTACCACAATGAGTATACTCAGACTTCTGCCATTAGTCAGCTTCAAATAGTCTACAAGTATTAAAAATTACACATAGTTGATTATAAAACATCAGCAGGATAAAAGAAATATGAAATAAGAATTGTATGAAATGCTATTGATTAAAGGGAGGAAAGCTTGAATATGATATAAAGGGTTGTCATTTGAGGAATAGGTAGGACATCCAGGAAGAGTCGCTCAACAAGATGATAGAGCCGTGCATTTAGATAAAGGAGGAAATTCCTGACTAAAAGATGCTTTAGAATATCTGAAATATAGGACTTCTTCAAACTATACCCTTCTGTGTACTCAAAAGCTCTGACATGCCTCCATACCACCAAGTGTGTTCTCTTTATTGGGGATAATGGAGTAGGGATGAAAATGAAGAGTAACTGATCTAAAGCCTTCACAAGTCTTAAACAGGTTAATTCTCTTTATCAGATAGTCTATTCAGCTCAGTGAAAAAGGTCTTTGATTTTTGCTTCTACTTCGGCCCCCTTTCAGGATGCCTTGCAAGAAATAATGATCACTTTTGGGCAATTCATCAGAGGAAGAATGGGAAGCCAGCATTCATTTATCACCACTCACAAGACATTGAGAAGAGCCTGGATATAGCTCCACAAAAGATACACAAATATAACTACCGTTCCTCTTCTGAAGCTCAAATAGGCAAACACCACCGAATTGTTAATTCAGCATTTCCTAAACCTGCTTATGACCCATCTCTCAATCTGTTGGCCATGGCTGGTCAAGACCTTGAAGTGGAAAACCGCCCAGTCCCAGCAGCAAATGTGGTTGTGGTGGTAAGTACTGCATTTAACTGATGCTGATGCTTTCCTCTGTGGTTGATGCTTTCAAACAAATGAAGCCTAATGGTGACGAGTTGTCCCTGGATCTCAATGACTATTTACCATAGCATTTCTTATTCTCTGGTGTTTCCTTTTTGTTAACTGATTATTATCTGTTGGCTTCCTCTTGAATGTAGGCTCATTAAATAAGAAACTCTGTCTGTATCTTCTCTGCACAGCCCAATGCAAGGTGCACAGTAGGCACTTAATAATTTGAACAAAAAGGTGTATTAGGAGGTCTTATGTTGGTTCGTATCCTGCAGTTTTGGATCATATCCTGCACTAAGCCTCCTGCCTTCTGTGATACTTTGCTCTAAGTAGATGGAGTCTCAGTTTATATATAAATTGTTGTTGTTGCTTAGTCCTTAAGTCATTTCTGACTCTTTTGCGACCTCATGGGCTGTAGCCCACCATGCTCCTCTGTCCATGGGATTTTCCAGGCAATACTGGAGTGGGTTGCTGTTTGCTTCTGCACGGGGTCTTCCCAACTTAGGAATCAAATCTGCACCTCATGCATTGGCAGGTGGATTCCACCACTGAGCCACCAGGAAAGCCCATATATATACATAGTATTTATTAAAGATCTTCTGGTCACTTGACTCAAATGGTAAGAAGTGAAGGGACCCTGAAAGGGAAGAAGTGATGATGAAGGAGGGGAGTTTTCTAACTGGAATAGATAAAGTGGTTGGGAAGTATTGGATGGATAATATTCCTAATATCACTGAACAACCATCACCTTTTATTAATCAAGGTGATGTAGTGGGTCCATTGTTTGCATTCTTAAGATTTGTAACCTACACCAGAAGTTCCCAATTTCTGGAAGTATCATAAACTTATGCTAAGGTTGACAGAGCATTTGGACTACAGTCCCTCTCAAGTTTAAAATTACGATAGGAGGATTCACATTAAAACCACAAAGTAGTAGCTAAATGAGTGTTGATTGCATTTCTGTCTCCAAATATAACCAAATATGTTGACTTTTAAGGCAAGATGATTCAATGAAACCGTGTTTGCATTTTGGCAACCTCTCTGTAAGCCTAGAGAGAGAAGAAGGCAATGGCACCCCACTCCAGTACTCTTGCCTGGAAAATCCCATGGATGGAGGAGCCTGGTGGGCTGCAGTCCATGGGGTCGCTAAGAGTCGGGCACAACTGAGTGACTTCACTTTCGCTTTTCACTTTCATGCATTGGAGAAGGAAATGGCAACCCACTCCAGTGTTCTTGCCTGGAGAATCCCAGAGACAGTGGGCCCCTGTCTATGGGGTTGCACAGAGTCGGACACGACTGAAGCAACTTAGCAGCAGTAGCAGCTATAAGCCTAATGTAATGAAAATTAATAAGCTTTTTTTTTCCTTTTCTTTACTTTTTTATCTACCACATATATGACAACTAAGTATGGAGGATCAAAGATCCATTCATTGATGTTTTCAGCTAGCATGCTCTTAATATTTATTATGATCCAGCCATCATTTTGAGCATCTAGAAATACCCATCATTTGAGGTATCTACAAATGAAATGGAGTCTCTTGTTTTGGTTGGGAAATGTCTGGGAGGAATGTTGGTAACCAAAGAAAAAAAATCAGAAACTGAGAACATAATATGAGCTTTTGTTAAGAAAAAAATGTGGGTCATTTTGCTCCTTGAAAAATTCAGACAAGGTTTCTGCACTTGCATGAGTAACAGATGTTCTGAAGGTAAAAGCCATGCACTGTGTCTACTGAGTGAAGACAAATCATGTTAGTGATGTCCCTGGGTCTCTACATGCCTGTGCTAATGCTCGGACTCGGGAGAGATGTTTCCTCTAGTGACCGTCATACACTCATCGCTATCAACTCTTAAAGTCACTGTGAATTACAGATCAAGAGGTTTGTTCTATCTTCTGATGTCATGTACTGTCGAGTTAATTTAATATTATGGAGGATAAAAGGCATCAGTGAGGAATTCTGGCAAGTCATTTCACTTTTAGTCCATCTGTGGTTTAGAGATCCATGACGAAGCTGTGCTTTTTCTTTGGGGTGATGATGACATGGAGGCAATAAGCAATTTTGCTGCATTAGCCTTCACTAACCTCTTTTGGTCTAGACTCTAACTATGCTGTGGCTCTGGTAGCTGGCAACAACAATGGCTAGTGCTAATGTTTCCTGTAATCCACTTACATTACTTGTGCACATGGTGATTTACTAGGAAAACCAGAGAAGTAGGGTTATTTTTAAATAAATCAATAATTTTCAGCTTGCTCAAAAAGCAGAGTGTCAACATTTAATCAACTATCAGCTGGTTTGATGGTTCATTCTATACAGAAAGGAGAGTTAGGAATGGAACATATGTAGTGAAAGGGAGATATTTCAGCTGCTGAATGACTTTGGTGGAGTAATTGGTATATGTTTGCACACATATATATGTGTTTGTGCATATATATATATATATATATATATATGTATATAAATAAAATATTGCAGTGATACCAAAGAATTATTTTTTGGCTTAATTTATACTAAAATGAGTAGTATCAATGAGTATTCATTTCCTGAATTGGGGAAAAGTATTGCAGCTTTTTTCGGCCAGGGTTAAAATCTACTCCCAACTTCCAAAATATACATGTAGATAACTTTTAAGACTTCCTAGCTCAGAGGAGAGATCACTTGTTTCTTTCTCTTTCACTTATTCCTGATGTCTTTAAGACCGTGAATTTTAAAATAAAAAATTTAACAAGGTCTTGAAAGTTGCATATATCCTTCTTATTTTTCTTATTCCCGATTGTTGGCACAAAGCATTTCAGAAAACATTTGTCCCCAAATGATTTTTTTTTTTCCTTTTTGTCTTTCTTTTATAATCCGGAAAACCTGTAGTTTATTTATTCCAGGGAGAGGACAGCACAATTAGAATGTCTATCCTAAAGCATGCTAACTATGTTCCAGAAGCTCAATTAAGAAGCTGTTCAGATTTTTGTACAAAGAGGAAATATGAATATCCTCAAGGTCAAGGCTGTGGTAGGAGTAAAAAAAAAAAAGTGGCTCTAGCGAAACATGTGCTGATAATTCCATCAATACACATCAGGTCACAAGGCTACCACGTTAAGAAAGAGGGAAGTCAGGGTGTGAGGGGAAATGGGAGCGTAGAAGATGCAGGCTTTCCCATTTCAGCAAGTTCAGCGTAGATTGCTGAGTGAAGAAGGTTTTAGCTTGGGCAAAGTACGAGAAGACTGGGGAACAGGAAGGTTTTGGAATATAAAGGGTGGGGATTATTTAGTAAGATTACGGCTTACTCCACAGAATGGATTTGAGGGAGGGAAAAGAGATAGGAGAAGGAGGAAGAGAAGGGGATGAAGAAGGAAAGGGGAGGAGAGAGGACAGGAGAGGAAGAACCCGAGAGTAACAGGAAGGAAGGAGGGGAGAGGAGGAGGGAGAAAGGAGGGGAGGGAGGCAGAGGAGAAGGAGATATAGCGGCAGTTCTTGGGGCAGTGGGAAGACTTCTGTGAGCACATGAGATGGTGGAGAGTCTCCAGGAGCCCAAGATGGTCTCTATGGGATTCCTAGAATCCCAAAGCTTCTTGTCTCACTCACCACTCACCCAGACCATTACCCAGACTATTGACTAAATTAAGTTACTTACTTACTTCATCCCTGAACAGTTTGTGGCCAGCTAATGAAATAAGGCACATTATCTCAAACTAAAACCATATGCCTCACCCGTAGAGCATCCCTAAAAACCCACCATCTGTTTACAAGAGGAGAGGTTACCTGATAAAAATTGGGACACTATTAACAAGTAAAGGCAGAATGGATGCCGGAGAGCAGCTAAATGTATGAGAAAGCAGAAGACCAGGACTTCAGTTTTTTTAAGACATGATAGTGCCTTCAAGAAATAATGAGGATATGACAGCTTACAACTTGTCCTCAAGAATATGATTCTTGTACCAAAAAATATATGACTAAAGTCACACTGACAGTAGCCCAAACAAGCAACAAATACACTGATGTAGGATAAAATTAAATAAAGGTGCTTGGGCTATGTCCTAACACTCAGATTTTTTGCCTATGAGGACTATGATTTAGTGCAATCTTTTGGACCCAGGATATTTTATCCCAAGAAGGTTCTGAACTTATGAAAACCACTCTAGCCTGTATACTTCTTGATGCGTGTATGCATGCTTGGTTCCTCAGTAGTGTCCAAGTCTTTTGCAACCCCATGAACTGTAGCCTGTCAGGCTCCTCTCTCCATGGAATTCTCCAGGCAAGAATACTGGAGTGGGTTGCCATTTCCCCCGCCAGGGCATCTTCTTAACCCAGGGATCAAACCTGTGTCTCGTGTCTCTTGGGTTGGCAGTTAGATTCCTTACCACTAGCACCACCTGAGAAGCCCATACTTCTTGGTGCTGCTGTTGCTGCTGCTAAGTCGCTTCAGTCGTGTCCGACTCTGTGCAACCCCATAGATGGAAGCCCACCAGGCTCCTCCATCCCTGGTATTCTCCAAGCAAGAATACTGGAGTGGGTTACCATTTCCTTCTCCATACTTCTTGATAGTGACTGCTTATTTGGTGGGGACCAAGATGGCTGCATTCATGCATGGGCTAAGTGATTGCAGACAGTGGAGTGATGGTCATGGTGGGCAAGCTCACAGAAGGTGGGAAGCAAATGCAGGCTTTGGGAAAATTACGAATTATTGTGTGTCAAGCATATTCAGGGTCTGATAGTAAGTACCAAGTCCAAAATATTAAATAGATGCAGACATAAGCCTAATGCAATGTAACGTCTTCCAGTGCAGTCCTGAGAACTAGTCCCAAGTTCCTAAAGAAAATGAATATAAAAAAACTCAAAGAAAAATCTCTACCATTTTTTTTAAATGTTGAGCTTTTTTTACTTTATTTTTAACTGAGGGATAATTGCTTTACAATATTATGTTGGTTTCTGCCATACATCAACATGAATCAGACATAGATATACATATGTCCCCTCCATCTTAGCCTCCCTCCCACCGCCCACCCCATCCCACTCCTCTAGTTTGTTACAGAGCCCTGGTTTGAGTTCCTTGAGTCATACAGCATATTTTTACCATCTATTTTATTTATGGTAGTGCTGTGTTGTGCTGTGTGTGCTCAGTGGTGTCCAGCTCTTTGCAACCCCATGGACTGTAGCCTGCCAAGCTCCTTTGTCCATGGAATTTTCCAGGCAAGAATACTGGAGTGGGTTGCTATTTCCTTCTCCAGGTGATCTTCCTAGACAAGGGATCGAACCCATGTCTCCTACATTTCCTGCATTGGCAGGCAGATTCTTTACCAATGAGCCACTGGGAAGTCCAAAATGTAGTTACATATGGTTAATATATATGTTTTATATTATGTGAGTTTTAATGAAATAAATTTTAAAAAATAATCGGTTGCTAGGTCTTATCCACCTTTTCATGGATGAAACTGCAGAAGGCTTGAAATCACTGGGGACTCTTTTAGAGCGTGGGTGCCACAATCTTCAAAGCAAAATGGGAGAATCTTTTTATTATGCTATTTCTTATTATGTACTTCTACCTGTAAACTTCCAGAAAGATGACATATAATCTTCAGGAGAGGTAGCTGTGTGCTAAAACCATATTACTGCAGAAATTTCATCATATATCATAAAAGGGGAAGAAACTGTGTCAGTGAAGAATCTTTGAGCCTTAAAAAAAGCCCTCATGATTGGTGGCAATTTACAGGCAAAAAAATCAAAACCCTAAATCAATGTTTCTCCAAGTTATACAATTAATAAAAGGTGCTAGAGGCAAAATTCAAATTTGCCTGACTTTAAAACTCAAACATTTTCATTTTTAACAGAAGTTATTTGGTTTGCTTTGGGAAAGTACTGTAAATTTTCCTAATAGAGAATGTGACTTTATGAATTCCATTTTATTTAAGCTAATGATAATGTTAATCTTTATACTCTGGAAATACATTCATTGATAGCTAGATGTTCATGTTGGAGCCAGAGGTTAAAAGGTAAAAGATCCGCTCCACAGATCATAATATAAAATGAATTATAATGTAACATTAGATTTTAAGAAAGTCTAGTAAAAGAAATTCTGCAGTCTACTTCAGATATTTAGTTAACTTTTTACTCTTTTCTGAAACAAAAGCCTTCATATTAAACTATAAGATCTTACATAATTGCCTTTCTTTTAAAATCCCAAACATTTGCATTTTGGAAAGCTTTTTGCCTAGATTCTCCAGATATTATTGTACCCCTGCAAAATCATCTTGAAGTAGAAATTCCCTTCTCGAGGTTGGCACCCTGACAGTCACAGCTGTCACCATCTGTTGCTTTTCTCCGTTTCTAGCTACTAAAGCAGCAAGGAGAATGCTGGAACACATTTTGGAAATGATAGAGGTCAAGCTTAGGCAACATCTATGTGAAGTTTCAACACTGGGCCACTCAGTACATGTGTTTGTTTTGGATCATTTAGACCCAACATTAGAATGATGGGAAGTCTTAGGAGAACTGATTTAATTATCATACCAATTGGACATTGGATATTTAGTAATGTTTATGTTTTAACTCCAGAAGTAATATATTTTCATAGCATTTCAGAATATTTAGAAATATAGAGAAGGAAAAAAGAGGAAGTAAAAATAATCCTTAGCAGATAACAGTGTTGTCTTGATATATGTGTCTATCTATATGATCTTTTCAATATATATGGATATAGATCTTTTTTACCAAATATGCAATCAGGATATGTAAGATTTTGTCAATTTTTTTGCTTAGTTTGTATTGCATAAACTATGAAATTCCATGATATATCTTCATATTAATAACTATACAGCATTATTTTTGTTGTTGTTGTTGTTCAGCCACTCAGTTATTTCGGTTTGCAACTCCATGGACTGCAGCATGCCAGGCTTCCCTGTCCTTCACTATCTCCTGGAGTTGACTCAACCTCTTGTCCATTGAGTTGATTATGCCATCCAATCATCTCATCCTCTGTCATCCCCTTCTCCTCCTGCCCTCAATCTTTTCCAGCATCAGGGCCTGCTAAAACTTCCATTGTGTAATAGATTTCAGTTTTTATGTACTGATGTATATCCCCAATACATTCAGTAAGTTAAGACAAAAGGAGAAATAAATGTTGAGTATATCAAATATAGTACTTGTTTCCATTGCAACTGCCTCCTTAATAGTCTTGAGAGAATTTTGAGAGTTCATCTTAAGGGAAACGGCTTTCTTTATGAACTCTATATATAATTGTAATATAGGATTGATTTTTTTTCCACTTGGCCAAATTATGTCTTCCATAGACCTTAAATTTTAAGCAAGGGAAATATTTAAAGCAGTCAATGAAGTTAGCAGGACAAAAAAAAGGATGTCCTGTTAAGAGCATATTAAAAAATATTCTGTTTCAGGACTTTTCATTGAGGAAGATGGAAAGTGCTGTGTCTCATTGTGTTGAAACCTAAAAACTTTTTGTCAGTCCAAATTTTTCAGTAATGTAAAAACAAATAGAATCTGCAGATGAACAAAGAGATTTATATTTTCTTTTGAGCAAATATTTACTTGTCAGGTCTCTCTCTAAGAATCGCCCTTCAGGTCACCAGTTGTTAAGAACTGTGGTCTCGCACTCTCTGGGAGCGACTTAGTCCCTTTTTCTTTCCTTCTTTGTTTCTCTCTAATTATAAACACCTGTATATCATGCTTATTTGTGTGTTTGTTTTGTTTGTTTTACTGTACAATGCTTTATTTAAAATCTAACTGCTGATGGATAATTTAACTGGGCTTTCTGGGCATCTGGCCTTGCCAGTGAATAATGAGATTGGCCCCATTTAGCAAATGAGTTAGTTCTTTGTCCATGATCCCTGTAACTCAGAGGGCAGAAGCAATTTGTTCCTTTCTCTTGTTTTAAGAAAACATGAGTTAAAAGCCTCTGGAAGGCTGTCTCCTTGAGCAACGTTATGAAGCTTCCTCATTGGTAACTTTTATCTTTAGCAACTGAGCACAGCACAGCTGCTGCTTCATTCTGTGGGTGACCACATGGCCACCAGGGAATCAATGGTCACTGTCCCCTGCCCTTTGATCCATACCCCCCACCCACCCACAAATCACATGTTTTCATGAACCAGAACTGAAATGAAAAATCCCACTTTTTTTAAGATTTTTTTTTTTTTTAATGTGGACCATCTCCAAGGTTTTTATTGAATTTGTTACAATATTGCTTCTGTTGCTTATGTTCTGGTTTTTTGGCCAAGAGTCATGTGTAATCCTAGCTCCCCAACCAAGTATTGAACCCCCGCCCCCCAACACACATACCTCATACTGGAAGGCAAAGTCTTAACCACTAGACGCCAGGAAAGCCTCATCAATCCCACTTTTAACGTCAAAATGCAAAGGAAGAAAACCCTCCTCTGCTACTCCTCTGCTCTTCACGCTCTCAGCGCTCTGGTTATGACACTTCTGGCCGCCATATCTGAGGAGAGGGCAGGCTTTCCATACCAAGCAGTTCTGCAGCACCAGCTGGGTGTCCTCCAATGTAATTCAGTTCAGACACTCTCTACTTGGAGAGAGCATCAGATCCCACAGGCTAAGGGCTTAGTCCTATAAAAGTTCCGATGCCAATCACAAGTCCAGGTTGTTACCTGTGCTTTTGATCAACTGTCTGTGACCTGGAGTTCCTTTGAACCCTTTATTGGGTTTGATCAGTTTGCTGGAGTGGCTCACAGAGGTCAGTATGACATTTTACTTAGCAGATTACCAGTTTATTATAAAAAGATATAACTTGTGAAAAGGCAACTGGAAAGAGGCAAAGGGCAAGGAATGTGGGAAGAAATACAGAGCTTCCCTGCCCTCTCTGGGTGCACTGTTCTCCAAGCACCAATCTCTCTGAACCCTTTTCTTTGGGATTTCTATAGAGGCTTCATTATGTAAGCATGATTGACTAATTCATGGGTCATGGGTAATTGATTGGACCTCCTAGCCCCTCTCCCTGCCCCAGAGGTTTGGGGATTGGACTGAAAGTTCTATCCATCTCTCCCTGAGGTTATTTCTTCTGGCAACCTGCCTTCATCTTTAGAAAGATGAGTGGTCCAAAAGTCACCTCACTAATGTAAACCCAGGTGTGGTTTATGTGAATAACAAAATATACCCATTTCACATTTATAACTTGAGTTAGTTTAGGAACTGGAGACAAAACGAAATAGAATCCTTGGGGCTGGTGCACTGGGATGACCCAGAGGGATGGTAAGGGGAGGGAGGTGGGAGCGGGGTTCAGGATGGGGAACACCTGTAAGCCCGTGGCAGATTGATGTTGTCGTGTGGCAGAACCAATACAATATTGTAAAGTAATTCACCTCCAATTAAAATAAATTTAAATTAAAAAAAAAAACTAAATTGTGTAACAAAAGATGTTTCTGCTGCTCTTATATAGGAAACTGTAAGGGTGCCAGAAACTGTGGATGAAGATCAAAATACTTATTCTTATTATAAATCACAATATCACATCACCTTAGCCATTTATCATTGCATTTTCATCTTGTACTTTATACATGTTTCCAAATTTTCTTTCTGAAGAGTGAAAGTACAACCCAGCCAGTATTCATATCCCAAGTTGCTCTTTCCTTACCTATCTGCTGTACTTGGACCATATGAATCCAGAAAAATAAACCAGGAGGAAATCATCAACTTTACATCTTTCACTTTAGCCTGTGGTTTCATATGATTTAGTCATTTAACTGAAACAGTAAGTTAGCAACAGAAACTTCAATGAAATAAGAAGAAAAAGACCCAGTGTTGAGGGCTAGGACAGATGTTCACAGTTCCTAAGACTGCAGGAAAGATGTGTTTGTGAGATTTGTCTGCCCTTTTTTTTCTGGAAATGGCAGTCACACGATACAAATTCCAAGAGAGCTGGAGAGAACACTGAGATATACATCAAGATAATCATGGCTAAGAGTCTTAATCCCAGATTTCCTGGATTGTATTTATGAATGTCATTCAATTATTTTGAATATCGTGGGGTTTTGTATGTTTGTGTGTCTATAGTTCAAAAAGGCCTCTGATTTTCTCATGCTTTCATTATTGACCTAGTGAAGCTGCACAGTTTAAGAATTTGTCTATTTTTCCTGCCTGAAAACATGGCAACTAGAATTAGGTCTTTAATCAGAACAAGTTATTTTAACATGTTGGTTTATTGTGCTTTAAGCCATCAAGTTGCTTAGAGCTGGTCTGTATTTTAAATAGAAAGTTTTGAGCAACAAATGGCAAAATGTGTATGAAATGGGCCTCTGGGCAAATTCTTTGAATTTAGACTTTTGGAAATCAGCAGTCTTCTTTTTATGGGCAAATAAATGTTTCAAACTTTCTTCATGTATGACAGGTGATGGTATCATCTTTATACTTAAAGGTAGTTTTTAAAATTAAAAGATCAAATTAATTAAATCAAATCTATGATAAACTGGATTATGAGAAACAGCCAGTTACAGAAACCAATATATTTCTCATAACTATTATAGTATAGGTAAGTCATGGAGACAAGAGAAGAGTATGTGGTATCTAGAAGGAAATGAGAATAAGTAGGGATAACTGTATCCTCAGACATGCGAAAGGTTTGAATGAACACCTAATGCTTGCTCCTTGAAATAGTCATTCATTCAAAAAATCACTGAGTACCTCCTATGTCCTAGGAAGTAAAGTAGGCCCTGGAAATGCAAGAGTTGACAAGGTAAACAATATCATTACAGCTGTGTAGCTCGCATTCGGATAGGAGAAAAACAATAAAAACAAGTGAGCAACTGAACATATTTCAGATGGTGATGAATGCAGTGAATAAAACAAAATGAAGTTATGTGGCAGGGAGAGAGCGGTGGGACTAGACTGGACTGGATATTCAGGGATTCTATTGTATATCCAGAAACACTTAGGGATTGGATCAAAGTATAGCTCCCAAACGGAAGCTGCAACAAAGCATAACTTTGGAGTCAACAGAATGGGGTTGAAATCCCAAATTAGGTACTTATTAATTGTATTTCCTTTGGTGACTTAACATCTCTATATTTCACTTTCCTCATCTGTAAAAAATCGATACTAACAATACCCATCTTACGGAATTCATGTGGGAATTGAATGAGATAAAACATTCAAAGCACTTTACATCATGTCTGACACATAGTAAGATGCTTCATTCACCTAGAGCCAGACATCTTGGAGTGTGAAGTCAAGTGGGCCTTAGGAAGCATCACTACAAACAAAGCTAGTATAAGTGATGGAATTCCAGCTAAGCTATTTCAAATCCTAAAAGATGATGCTGTTAAGGTGCTGCACTCAATATGCCAGCAAATATGGAAAACTCAGCAGCGGACACAAGACTGAAAAAGGTCTTTGGGATTTCTTTCCAATCCCAAAGAAGGGCAATGCCAAAGAATGTTCAAACTACCACACAATTGCACTCATTTCACATGCTAGCAGAGTACTGCTCGAAATTCTCCAAGTGAGGCTTGAACAGAATGTGTGAACTGAGAACTTTCAGATGTTCAAGCTGGGTTTAGAAAAGGCAGAGGAACCAGAGATCAATTGCCAACATCTGTTGGATCATAGGAAAAGCAAGAGAATTCCAGAAAAACACCTACTTCTGTTTCATTGACTACACCAAAGCCTTGACTGTGTGGATTACAAGAAACTGTAGAAAATTCTTACAGAGATGGGAAGACCAGACCACCTTACCTGTCTCCTGCAAAACCTGTATGCAGGTCAGGAAACAACAGTTAATACTGGACATAGAACAACAGAATGGTTCCAAATTGGGGAAAGGAGTACGTCAAGGCTGTATATTGTCACCCTGCTTATTTAACTGATATGTAGAATACATCATGCGAGATGCCAGGCTGGATGAAGCATGAACTGGAATCAAGATTGCCAGGAGAAATACCAGTACTCTCAGATGTACAGATGACACAACCCTTATGGCAGAAAACGAAGAGGAACTAGAGCCTCTTGATGAAGGTGAAAGAGAAGAGTGAAAAAGCTGGCTTAAAACTCAACATTCCAAGATCATGGCATCTGGTCCCATTACTTCATGGCAAGTAGATGGGGAAACAATAGAAACAGTGAGACACTTTATTTTCTTGGTTTCCAAAATCACTGCAGATGGTGACTACAGCCATGAAGTTAAAAGACGCTTGCTGGACATGCATATTAAAAAGCAGAGACATTACTTTGCCAATAACGGTCCATCTAGTCAAAGCTGTGTTTTTTTCAGTAGTCATGTATGGATGTGAGAGTTGGGCCATAAAGAAGGTTGAGCACTGAAGAATCGACGCTTTTAACTGTGGTATTAGAGAAGATTCTTGAGAGTGCCTCAGACTGGAAGGAGATCAAACCAGTCAATCCTAAAGGAAATCAACCCTGAATAGTCATTGGAGAGACTGATGCTGAGGCTGAAACCCCAATACTTTGGCCACCTGACTCATTAGAAATGACCCTGATGCTGGGAGAGATTGAAGGCAGGAGGAGAAGGGGTTGACAGAGGATGAGATGGTTGGATGGTATCACCGACTCAATGGACATGAGTTTGAGCAAGCTCTCGGAGATGATGAAGGACAGGGAAGTCTGGCATTCTGCAGTCCGTGGGGTTTCAAAGAGTCAGACATGACTGAGTGACTGAGCCCCACAACACAGCAAATTGTTAGCATTGCACTTCTCAGGTGGTGCTAGTGGTAAAGAACCCACCTGCCAATGAAGGAGACATGAGACATAAGGGATCGCAGGTTCAGTCCCTTGATTGGGAAGATACCTTGGAGGGCATGGCAAACCACTCCAGTATTCTTGCCTGGAGAATCCCAAGGGCAGAGGAGCCTAGCAGGCTACAGTTCATAGGGTCACAAAGAGTCAGACATGACTGAAGTGACTTAACATACACACATTATTAGCATTATATGAGACAGTGGAAGAATACAACTTTCTAGTCAGTACCAAGAACACTTGTATTGCTCCTGAGCCCTTGGTTGGCTTTTATCGTTTAAATACTGTGAATCATATTTCCCTCTTTCCCTTGACAGCTGGAAAGCAGAGAGCCAAATCTGTGGTCCACCTCTAGCAAATAGAACTTTATTGAGTGCCTTATTTATTTTGTGAACTAACCTCATTCTTGGCTGGATGTTTACTTTTCTTTACTCGTTTTCTAATTCAATTTCCTCATTTCCTTAGTTTTTATTCAGTTTTATTTTGTGATATTTGTGTTTTTGTAAGCTGCCACAAATCCTTTGTGTAATATATTTTCTCTAAACAAATAGTCACTACAAGGAAATAGCCAATCAGTATGGACAAGTTGAGTCTGAATGTTACATGTTTTCCCTTATAGGGAGAATTTGTTTAACCCTTGGGTTTGAAAATATAAGGAAATATAATTTATGTTAAAAATTACAATGTGCATAATGGTCTGTTTGGCTCACTGCTCAGCAGACCCTCAGCCTCAGCCTAATCCAATGTCATGGGCCAATATTCATTCTTATCATGAGTGGTTTGAGCCAGTAGGAACACAATGGTTTTCTTTTTTGTTTTTTTAACTTTTCATTTTATACTAGAATGCAGTTAATTAACAATGTGTTTATTTTTAAGATGTCCAACAAAGTGATTCAGTTATATATATACATGTATCTAGTCTTTTTCACATTCTTTCCCCATTTAGGTTGTTACATAATACTGAGCAGAGTTCCCTGGGCTATACTGTGCATCCTTGTTGGTTATTCATTTTAAATATAGCATGACAGGTGAACATGTCAATCCCAAACTCCCTAACTCTCCCTTCCTCCCTTAGAAGAGATGTCCTATGTTCACACGACTGTTCTGCCACTGACTGCCATTGAGATCTTGGGCAAGTCAATGAACATTTCTGAGTCTCTGATTTTTCATTTTAATGGCAGTTTTAATATGTGACCTGGCTACCTTCTTCGGCTCTTTTCCAGGACCAGTGACTGTATTGTGTAAAGCATAACACATTGCCGTAATGTCTGCTGTTGCAGTCATGGTGATGATAGTGATGGGATGATGATAATCAGTAGGTTGTCAGTTCTGTTGCTGATCTACTCTGATCTTGGGGTAAAACCTCAGTACTGTAACGGGCTTCTTGCCTTGCTATACAAACCTAGAAGATATCCCTCACACAGTAGTTTAAGCCAACAGCATCACCCAAAGCTGTGCATCACACAGCCACATGTGGTCACCCTGACTAAAGCCCTCCTCAACTTCCATTGCTAATTACCTAAGTTCTTAACATCATCTTCCTTCCCTGAGTATCTGCTTGTTCAGTCAACCGGTACTTCAGTTCCTCTGAGCCTGGAAACCTGTCGTATTACTACATTTGTCTTTCAGCTCCAATCTCACAGCTAGCCCACACCTCTTTCCTGCTGGTAGCTTTTCATGTTGCCGTGGGCCATGTCTTATGAAACTCCCACCTTCTATTCTTATCTACAGAAAGCCTCACCATCTTTTCCGTCAGCCAGAATGTGTTAACACCTGCTCCACGTTCACCTCTCATCACCTGCTTCCAGATGCAGTGACTTCTTTTTGCCTAGAATTTTCTGAAGAAAATAATGTTTTAATTGCCTTCAGGATCTTAACATTTGCTGTATTGTCAGTAGTTTCTGTTACAGAAAAAATTTTTTTAAAGGTGTTATTAATCCAAATGAAGAGTAATTTATTGACAAATTAATAATTTATTAATAACCTTATAATTTATTCCCAATTTATTAGGGAAGATCAGGTAGTAAGGACTCCATACATATAAACACATACTCTACATAATTGAAAGTTACCTCTATAATTATTAAGATTGTGAGTTTTTAAAATTTATATTATGCATTTCTCTATTTTTAATGGGTATATAGTGCTTTTAATTACTTTTTGAAAAACTAGGTCATACTCTACAATTTGCTTTTCTTAATAGTAGCAGGTCATAGATATACCTCAAAGCCTTTAGATATAAATTTGACTAATTAGAATAAATATTCTAACTAGAAGAAAAATTCTAAATAATTCTAAAGTTTGAAGGTTGCATCTACCATATTTTCTTAAACTATGCCTCAGATTCAGTGTACAACCAGTTGTTCTTTATATGTTTTGTATTTGCTACAGCAAAACTGCTGCAATAAATGTCTTTAATATACACTCTTAGAGAAAAAAGAATACATAATATGTATGTGTGTATATATTTATTATAATATGTATATAATACATGTGTGCTTATATACACAGTATGTATTAAAATATATTTTGTTCATTTATATATATATGAGATTTTCAAAAGAGAGATTGTTTGCTACAAGAGTATTTTAGTTAATATATTATTAAATTATTATTTTCTGAATAATTGTAGCAATTTGCCCTCTAACTAGTAATGTATCTGACTGATTCAAAATCTCTCTGGTAGCAGTTGGTTGCTGATTTTTTTAAATTTTTGCTGACCGGTAGGGGAAAGAATTGCACCTCATGGTTGCTTTGCTTACATTAGCATTTCCATGACAGTGTAAAATATTGAGTGTCTCTCATGTGTATTGATTATTTGGATTGCCTCTCATGCAATTGCTTATTTGTAACTTGTGTATCAAGTTAATCATCTTTTTCTTAACAATTTGTAGAAGCTCTGTTTATCGGGATATAATCCCTTTGTCTGCCATATGTGTTGCACAGATTTCCTTCTAGACTCTCATTTTCTTTTTTATGATGTCTTTTGCTGTACAAATTTTTAATTGTTTTGCATTCAAACATTTATGTTGGCCTTCTTTAAAAAGTAACTTTCTTGTGGCTTTCTCTTTTCCACTTAACAAGATATCATGGTCATTTTTACAAGGCAGGTTTAATTTGTTCATTTATCTTTCCCTAGTTTCTTTGTATGGGATAAGCTTATGCATGCATAGGGAAGGGCTTCCCTGGTGGCTCAGAGGTTAAAGCGTCTGCCTGAGAAATCATTTCATTTTTTATTGTAATAATTCTTATTTAGTATTTTTTCTGTCTTCCTTCCCCTCTCCTCCTTCTTTTCTCCCACTTCCTCTCCTGTTGAACCCTCTTATTCTTCTGGTTATTCGTACTAAGAACTTAGTGGGTGTCCTCTTATTTATTTTTTGTACTTGTAGAATTCACACACACGTACATATGCATGCACATACACAGTCACACACATATATGTACATATAGACATATACCTATGTTGAAATTTTTGTCATTTTATGTTCCACAAAAATGGTATAATGTTATAAATATTTCTTTGCTCTTTTTCCCTTTCTTTCCCACTGATAACTCATGAAAAACTTTTCTACTCCACGGCCATACGACTTCATGATGTGGTTATACCATAATTTATTCAGTGCTTCCTCTATTCACAGTAATTCACATTGTTCCACCTTTATTTTTGGCCCTATGGATAATGTTATAAAAAGATCTTTGTACATATGCTTCTACACGCTAGCCCTTTTATTTCTACAGACTAGATTCCCAAAAGTGATATTGCCAGGCTGAAGTAATATATAGCAAGATTTGTTTCCCAAAAGACAATAGTAATTTGCATTTCCACCCATAAGTACACAAGTACCACCTTTCATCCTTGTCACCAACAATGTTATCAGTCTTAATGATTGTGAATGACAGGTATAAATTTATATCTCATTATTACTTCTGGTTTCTTAAAGAAGCTATCAAGTATAACCTGCCCTTTCTGGATGACTCCAGATCCTTTGACTTCCTTGATTACATGATGTGGTATGTTAGCTTTGTGAGTTTCCTGATTCCTCTCTGAATGTCTCAGTCACTGCCTGTGTTGTGCCTGCTTCTAGGGGTCATGGCTCCACCCCACCTACTGGGTTGTCTCTGATATGTTTCAAAATTTTGATTTTAAAACCAGAAGAGTATTTGCCCATAATATTTAAACATCAGTCAATAAACTCTCAGTGAAGACCCAAAGAATACCATTTATGAATTTAGTCTGATAACTTCATAATCATTCAATTCTTAAGAAAAATTTATTTTCCAAAAAGTTAGTTAATAAGGGTGAGTTAAAAAGCTTGGATTCCATGATTTAAAATTGTTGGACACCATTGTCAGTCTGCTTAGAGTATTAATAAACTCAGAACCTGCTTATCACATAGCAAGAAAAATGTATAACCTCAGGTCACCAGCTTAGAAAAGAGTGATCACCTCCATCATGACATCCTGGCAGCTTCTTTAATGACAAATTCTGTTTGTCACTCACTCTTCCTGCATCCTGCCACTGCATCACTGAAATTTATGGACTCTGGTCTTTATATGTTCTGAATGTTCCTGTCTGGGAACATTTATTTTCTTTCCTATCATGTCCCTGGAATAGTCTCATGGTAAAATTGTAGCCTAGATAAATGACCGCAGTGGAAGATAGCAAAGGTGGCTCACAAAAGGAGAGAGAAGGCATGCTGGGTGTGTTCCTATACACACAATAGTCTCCCATGGAATGGAGTATTTGTCAAAAGATTCCAAATATTTTGGTTCCGTAGGTTCATGCATAGTTAGAAAATCCTTCAGCTATCTTAAAGACTTTTCTTTTTTTCATTGATCATTTCAATTCTTTTTGCTTTGATTTTAGAGTCAACAAAACTGACTTCTGTTCAAGACTAGGCCTCTCATCCAGCTTAACTACAGGATGAGATTACTCCAAAGAAAATGGTTTTAAGAATTCTAGTTCCCAAGAAATTTATTAAAAAAAAAAAAAAAAAGGATTCTGGTTCCTATGCAATCAGCAATCACTTCTCTCTGTAAATGAAATCACTAGACACCCAGCTGTCCCAGGCTTCTTGATTGGCATGCATTTGCTCATGGTTCCATCACATCTAGGCACTTAGCAAGAGGGAGTAAAATCTCAAGTAAAATCTCTGGCACAAATGGGCAGCCTGATCAGTTTACCACCCAGTGAAGTCTGAGTTGTTTCAACCACTTGATCTTTAAATGTATACAAGTACTAGTAGAGGAAGTAGTCTTACACACCACCTACCTGTCTAACACACTTATTTTGCAGATAGTTCAGAAATATGAGATGTCTTGCTGGAGACTTAAAGCTTATCAAGGACTAAAGCATCTTGAGCCAGATCATCTGAATCTCAATTTCTTTCATGAAAAATTATGATATTAATGTCTGTTCTGTTTCCTTCACAAGGATTTTGGTGATGAGCAAATGAATCAATGTGTATGAAAACATTTTGAAATAATTGTGTTATGCACAAATGTCAGATATCAAAAACTGTTTTATTTTTATTTTTTATTGATTTATTTTTTGGCCACATCATGTGGCATGTGGGATCTTCATTTCTTGACCAGGGATCAAACTCACATCTCCTGCAGTGAAAGCAGAGTCTTAACCACTGGATTGCCAGGAAGATTCCCACAAAATTGTTTTAAAGATGAGTGCTGAATTCCTTGTAGTAAGAATTTCTGGATGGATTATAATAGCCACCATTTATTGAGATGCTATCTATGAACGGGCCCTCTACCAACCTTATTTTGAGATTTTTATTGTCACACCTCTAGGGCTCCCCAGGTTGTGCGTAAAGAATCTGCCTACCCATGTAGGACAAGCAAGAGACACAGGTTCAGTCCCTAGGTTGGGAAGATCCCCTGGGGTAGCAGTATACTCGCCTGGAAAATTCCAGGGGCAGAGGAGCCTGGCAGGCTACAGTTCATTGGGGTGCAAAGAATTGGACACGAATGAAACCCCCTTCCCCCTACACACACATTGTCACACCTCTACCCTTGCCCAAAAGGAATGGGATAGTTGATTTGTTAAACATCAGGATGTTTCTGCAATCATTTTTTCTGAAAGACATTTAAGATGGGCAATATATCATGGAGAAAAGACTCAAATTCAGGCAGATCTTTTCCCGTGTCTATGCACTGAACCCACCTGTCTTCATGAAGCCTATTTTATGTGTCACTATATGACCTTCTATAGAAATGAGTGTAAAAATTTTACAAACATGAAATAAAAATGTTTATGTCTGAACGTAAAGTTTTACTTATACCCACATTTTAAATAACCTTAAGAAAATAAATCTAACTTAAAAAAATTTAAATATCACTCCAGTCAATTCTGTTTATGGTCCTTATGAAACAGCTGCTGCTGCTGCTGCTGCTGCTGCTGCTAAGTCGCTTCAGTCGTGTCCGACTCTGTGCGACCCCATAGACGGCAGCCCACCAGGCTCCTCCGTCCCTGGGATTCTCCAGGCAAGAACACTGGAGTGGGTTTCCATTTCCTTCTCCAATGCATGAAAGTGAAAAGTGAAACTGAAGTCGCTCAGTCGTGTCTGACTCCTAGTGACCCCATGGACTGCAGCCTACCAGGCTCCTCCATCTATGGGGTTTTCCAGGCAAGAGTACTGGAGTGGGTTGTAGCTATATGAATTCACATTTTTAAAAAATCAGATTATTCAATTTATATCCATTGATTTTTGTTCAGAAATATGAAGTCTATGTTTTCAAAAATAAGTTCAAAAGTACCACTCTGAAAGCTCTGCTGTTACGTCTCTGAACTCTTTCAGGCTTCTCTATTGACCATTATTATTGTCTTTATGAAAATGAAGCCAAGGTGGTGATAGAAGGTGATAAAATAATCCCTGCTCCAAAATATATACACTAGCATCTACACAGTCTACACTTCCACCAGTGGAAAAAGAAATTTCTCAAATAACGGCACTGAATTCCCAGGATATCTGGAGTGAATAGAGTCTTGATATTTTAGCAATACCTAGGCACTGAGATATTCCCCATATACATTTTCTAGACAGCACCACCAAATAATGTATTTATGCAGCATGCCTTATTGATCCTGACTTGATGTATACTGTTGTACATGTGGGGCTCTGGATTCCCAGCCTTGTCCTCAAGGAATCAATGAGGCTTCAGATACATAATCTTGTCCACAAGAGAGTGACCTAGGCTTGGAATATTCTTGTGTTGTTGTTCAGTGACTCACTCATGTCTGACTCTTTGTGACCCCATCCACTGCAGCATGGTTAGGCTAAAATGGGCCTTCGGCTGGGGAGGTCTGAGGAATCAGAATGGGAAGTACAGGGTGTGGACACCTAAGAGGAGTGATGGTGATTTGTTGTAGGGGTGGCTCTGAAAACAAATAGCTTCCATAGCCTTCTTTTCCTTTAGACTGAGTTTGTTACTGTTGACTTTTTCAGCAAACATCCCTTAGCCGCAGGGGGCACATGCTCCAAGTCTGTGAACTGAAGCCAGCCTACAGAGGAGTCTGTTGGTTCCAGGGTTTTGATGGAAACCCCAGGGCAGAGCTTTCAAGCAGGACTTGCTGCTCAGTCTGCACCGAATCCTACAGATGGCAGGTCCCTCATCCTTAACACCCTGGGTTTCCTGCTTGACTTCTAAAATCTTTTGGGTTTTTAACATTGATTTTAGATGTTCAGATCCACTGAACCTCTGTATCCCAAGTATTGGTTGTATTTTTAATCTGTTCCAAAATTTGTTCATGTCCTTTACCTGCTTTTTTTCAACATCAAATCTGTGAGTGCACCCTGCTTTACATATCCTCTGCTCAGTTAATGCAATAAAACTGTGAAAACCTTGCTGGAAATGTCACTGTGAATCTTTGCAAAGCCTGAAGGCTGCTGAATGCCATAAGCATGTAGTCTGAAGCTGCAATAATTAAATCCTTCTTTAACAGGTGCTAGTAACACACTGCGGAGAAGGCAATGGCACCCCACTCCAGTACTCTTGCCTAGAAAATCCCATGGACGGAGGAGCCTGGTGGGCTGCAGCCCATGGGGTCGTGAAGAGTTGGACACGATTGAGTGACTTCAGTTTCACTTTTCACTTTCATGCATTGGAGAAGGAAATAGCAACCCACTCCAGTGTTCTTGCCTGGAGAATCCCAGGGACGGGGGAGCCTGGTGGGCTGCCTTCTATGGGGTCGCACAGAATCGGACACAACTGAAGTGACTAAGCAGCAGCAGCAGCAGTAACACACTGTGTGTATTGGACATGATGGTTGTCAGGATGGCTTCAGGACAGTGGACTTTTCTAGAAGTTTCTCATGCTTCTAATATTCTAGTGATAGGAGGTTGTACTATAAATGTACTATGTTCACAGTGATGGCAGTATCTGTTACCCCTGTCTTTGAGGGAATAGAGTATGAAGACCACAATTAAAGGTTTTTTTGTTGTTTCTATTGAGCTGCTGGTTCACTAAGGATATGTAGAAAACTCAACGTTGTGATCATGGTGAATCTAGAGAATATAGGGTAACAATAAAGGAATAACCATGTATTGGGCTCCCACTATTCATAAGGCCGTGGTAGAGGCTTTTCATCCCTCTAGTTCCTAAATCTGTGTCATATTAGTATTCTCATTTTACAGATAATGACATCGAGGCTCACAGAAGTTGTCACACAGAACGTATCTCGTTTGACTTTTAAAGATAGTGTTCTTTCCACCATGTGGCTCTGGGTTTCCTCTCATCTGTGGGCTTTGGGAAAGGTCTGATCAGGATTGGAGATGACTGGTAACTATCTTCCTTGGGCTCTAGCAAGAGAATTATTTGTGCAAGGAAAATCAAGGGCTTTCTAATAGATAGTAGATTCCCTTAGTGCTAGGAAGCTCTGAAATTCATGGCCTGGATCTGTGAAAAATTCTGTCTCTAACTCTCCCACAGCACTCTCTTTGGTCCAGAAGAGAATGCCTGACTCCTTGGAAAGTTCCATGTTGCTGTATTAGCTGCCTATGGGTGTGCAATAAATCACCAAAAACATAGTGGCTTAGAACAACACTCTTGTATTATCATATAATTCTGGAGGCCAGAAGTCTAAAATCAGTCTTACTGGGATAAAGTCAAGGAGTCTACAGGGCTGGTTCCTTCTAGAGGAGGCTCTAGGGGAGAAATAGTTCCTTGCCTTTTCCAGCTTCTAGTGGCCTCTTGCATTCCTTGACTGATGACCTTCTTCTGGCAATGGCATCTTTCTGACCCAGCCATCCTTCACTTTCCTGCCTATCTCTCATAGAACTCTTGTGATTACACTGATCTCATCTGGAAAATCCAGAATAATTTCCCATCTCAAAATATTCAACTGAATCATATCTGCAAATAATCTTTTGCTCTGTAAAGTCACATTCATAGGATGAAGATGTTGGCATCACCGGGGGTCCATTATTCAGCATACCACAGCCGCTGTTCCTGGTGATTGCTCCACTGGTAATGATATCCCACTTTGGACAGCTCAGGACTGCCCCAGCATCTCGCAAGACACAGAATTCAGAGTTGCCCTCGTGCATACCTCCTCAAGGCAAGAGTGTGAGTGGCGAAGCCAATTTGGGCTTCTTGCTGTCAAACAGGACTTGCAATTTGGTATCCTCAATCTGGATGCAGCTCGTAGATAAATTTTGAATGTGCATTTTTTTCTTAAGTTGGATGTTCTCTATAAAAACTGGCATTTTGAGTATTTAAAAATTGGGAGATCTGGCATCACAGTGCCATGTTTTCAAATGGCTGCATAATGGCTTCCACTTTTCCACTTTAGACAGAGTCTGTCTCTCCCATTCATCTTAGTCCCTGTCACTGTCTGATCATGAATTACACTGGCCTTTTCACTCATTTATTTTAACCACTTGGACTGTGCAGTTTGAGTATCTGAATGTACAATAACGATTCTCAAACCACAGCATTAACATGCATATCAGAGAACTTCTGTTCAGTCATTTAGGGCAGGGAAGTAACTTTATTTGTACTAGAACACTTTGTGTTAATCCCTGGGTATCCATGCAAGGGAGAGAATGATCTTGTCCTACAGCAGCATCCTGACATTTGCAGATTGGTTGGATCCTCCCTTTGGATGTTTATTTTTTCAGCCTAACATGAACACCTGGGCCAAGCATTCCTAATCATCAGTTTAATATTTCCATTTCACTGGAGGCAAAATTTTCTACCTGTTACTGGGAAAAGTGACCCTCCTTTTCTTCTTCCTAAGACTGTTTCATAAGTATATCAGTTTCTTAAAATTTAGAATCTAGTTTATTCCACAAAAAGACAGTCATTCTCTTTATGTCCACAGTCTCAGAGAGTGGCTGGTGTATAATAAGTGATTTATAAATATTTCCTGAATGGATGAATAAATGATGATAATGAGTGACATTGGTAATGATAGCTAACATTTATGTGAACTTAGTTATGAATGAATGTTGCATCTTTAAATGAGTTAGCAATTGTAGTCCTGATAGAGACAAGTTCATGCCCTCCCACAAGCCCTGGAAAAGCTACCTTATTTATCATATGATGCTCTGTTCCTGGCTACAGATGATGGGACCACAGAAAGATTTCTAAGCCAAGGATTCCCCATCCTTAACCTGACCGGGAACCTATGACATGGCCAATTGCAAAGAGCATTCCCAAGAAATCAATCTAGCCCTCTAGGGTGTTTTTGTTTTGAGAACTCAAATCAAGAGAAACAGTCTCTCTACAGTTGGCAGCAGATGCTGGAGCAAATGGATCATACTGGGATTAGGGACAGACTCCCAGTCAGGCTACATGCAAGATGATTAGGCAGAAATAATGCAGCCACTGAGAGATGGAGGAGAACCTCAGTGCCTGATTTTCCAGCTCCCAGTTAACATTTTACTGAGGCTTGGCTATTTTGGGAGGGCTCTGAAGTTACCTGTTGTACCCTTACAACTTTGCTTCATCTGTCTTTAGCTCAGAGAGACTATCATTAAAACACTTGCCCAGAACGTTGCCTTAGTCTGGGATCCTAGCATGACAGCAGAATTTAATGAAGGAGGGATTGTCGAATAGCATGTGGCCAAAGTGAAGAACCAAGAATTCTGCCAGCTTCAGGTGCTACAAACTCCCAGTGAACAGAACTGGGACTCAACAGTTTTTAGTGTTGAATGGTTTTCAATATGTGAATGTGCCTGAATCCTTCCATTCTAAATGGGGAAAAAAAAAATAAGAAAAGCACCCGGAGGTACTTCACCCTATTATAAACCAAAAATAAATGATAGCAATTGGTTCATTAGATTCATTGGACTGAAAAGGATGTCAAATAAAAAGAAACTGTTAATATTTAATTGGGCATTTTAGGAATCAGCTTGCTAAATTTGTAAAGATTGCATTCTTGGTTTTTTAATATGCTTCCTGGAATAACTACCTTCAGAGTGGGTATAATCTTTGTGCAATTGCCTTGGCATTAAATTTTTACGAATTAAAAAGCATGCTCGGGGATTAAAGTAGAATAATAGATGTAACATTACATGAAAGTAGGACATTCATAAATCATTTATGACTTCCTTGCTCATCAGGACTTGACTTTTTGAATCTTAATTGAAAACTGGCATGGATTTACTGTTGAAAAAAAGTAAATTGGTAATTCTGATAGCAGACAACTTTTATTAGGGAGTTAATTAATTTTAGGAGGCTGAGAGCCTGGTTTTTAAACATACACAGTCATGTTGAGTCGTGGGGCTTTATTTAGTTATAGTCATCTTCTGGTCAGTGCACATTATCTTTTATTTTCATTCTGAGCAATGCTAGTAAGATACAGTATAAGCTATTGTGAGCTACAATTGTGTAGCAAAACAAAAAAATAGTTTTAGGCCCCAAGTAGTCTTAGATGAGCACATGTGCTCAGTTGTGTCCAACTCTTTGCGACCCCATGGACTGTAGCCTGCCAGCTCCCCTTTCCATGGAGTTTTCTAGGCAAGAATACTGGAGTGGGTTGCCATTTCATGCCCCAGGGGATCTTCCCGACCCAAGGATTGAACCCATGTCTCTTCCATCTCCTACATTGGCAGGCAGATTCTTTACCCCTAGTGCCACCTGGGAAGCCCAGACCCCAAGTAGGCCATAGGTCAATTGGTTGACAAAAAGACATATCCTGTAGCAGTCTTCACACTAGACCAGTCCTCATGCCATCATATTTCTATCTTCCTTTTATGTTTACTTACTCATCAATTGCTGCAATAAAGTTGAACATTTTTTAGATCCCAAATGAGATACTATTATAAAAGATCAATTAATTGATTTTTTTAGAAAGAAAAGATCAATTAATTGCTCTTTTAATTGATTAATTAAAATTAATTTTATTAAGAAATAATAAAATTCTTTGATAAATAAAGCAACAGATAGACTGGCTGGTATACTTTATTATTCTGAAGTTAACTATATAATTTCTTTAGTTTTTACCCTTTGAATTCCCTAACCGTCTTCGTTCCCTTCTTTAATACAAATGATTATTCTACTAGTTATTGCACACCAAACAGCACTAGTTGTAATACCTGTACATCTGTACAAAAGGCATCACTCTCTTCATTTTACAGATGAAGAAACTGAGGCTTATGTATGTCACCAAAACGTAACTTTTCCAGGGCTGCGAAGTTCTGAAAAAGACTGCTTTTTGAGTAAGTCCTGGAGATTTTTCAAGCACTTATAAATTTTTGCACACTGCTTCATCTTTCCCATGGGGACTGTGGACAATCGCCCTACTTTCTCCATCACTAAACGTGAACTTTGTCATGCTGACTGGATTGGTGTGGGAAAGAAAGTTCTGATCATGAGCAATCCTGATTTATTTGCCTTGTGCCCCCACCCTCTGGCCAGATGTCATTCTGTTTAAAATTCTTCCTTAAAAGAGCATGACAGTCTGAGGATCACCCTATTCTGAATTTAAGTTTACATCCTGGTTTTGAAATCCAATTTTTATTCCTTAAGAACTAGATTTGGAAGGCAGTAGCCAATTAAAGTCATCTGTTTATGGGCACAGTGATGTGTTTGGAGTTCTTGTACAATGAAAGAGATTGATGGCCCTTCAACAGGATCATAACTCCTGTAGGCAGAGGACCATAATTTGCTTACCCAACCCCAGACTAAACAAGGGTCTCTGTGTGACCTAAAGGGGTACAGTGTAACCCAGAACACAGCCCAGACTGAGATCAATCCCAGTCATTCCACAAGGCCTTGGGAGATCTGCATGGATGCCATTGGAATTCAATCTCCACAAGGATATTTGGAGCAGAGCAGCCCAGCCTTATGGTTTTACAGCCTTATGGTTTTATAGATTTCATAATCTGACTGATGACCTCTATAAAAGCTTATCCTATTTTCCATTTGCTGGGCAGTTTCTCAAGTTCAACTTTAAAGACACCATATGAAAACATTTGGGAATTTCAAAATTAAATACTTATCAATTCTAGGAATGGGAAAGACCACATGTGAAAATAATTGTACAGAAACCCATGGCAAGGAATTGGTTAACAGTAATGTTAACAAATACCCTTAGAGATTCTGCTCTGAGATTTCTTTTAGTCTTTCTTTCTAGCTGGCATTTTCTCCTCATGTGGATATCTCACCTTTCATTTCCTACTAGGCCAAGAGGAGCTTCTTGTATGGAGCTTTCTTAGTTTGCTATAGTCTTGCCCTAAATCCTACCACATCTGAGTCTCATTTATTTGATGAATATTTATAAAACATTTTTATGTGCCACGATGAATACACTGACCCCCTGAAAGTAGAAAATAAATCTCTCCTGTGAAAGGTACTCTTCCTCACCAGGAGATAGAAATATTTTCTTATCACCAGACAGATAGAGAGTTCAAGGTCCAGAAGGCTGTGTGAATGAACTTCACTTAGATTCTTCATTAACGAGTACCCAAGCCTAAGTTTCTTTATCTTGTCAGTTCTTGACAAATGAATTATTTCTTTGTCTTAAAGGTATAAAAGCTGCCTGCTTTGGCCATTTCTCTGTGTTCATATTTCTACATATGAAATTAAAGTGTAATTTTTCTCCTCCTAATCTGCCTTATGGCAATTTAATCACTAAACTAGCCAGAAGAACCTAGAGGGGTAGAGGAAACATTTTTCCCAACAAGGTTCTAATACAGAAAGGAAAGCAATCATGAGCGATGAAGAGATTAAGACTGAATCAAGAGAAAGGGGCTAGTGCAGCATTTCTGAGAAGCCAGCTCTCTTGGCAGAGGGTTTGTTCCTCTGCAGAAGAAAGAACCGGAGAAGGCGATGGCACCCCACTCCAGTACTGTTGCCTGGAAAATCCCATGGATGGAGGAGCCTGGTAGGCTGCAGTCCATGGGGTCTCGAAGGTTGGGCCTGACTGAATGACTTCGCTTTCGCTTTTCACTTTCATGCACTGGAGAAGGAAATGGCAACCCACTCCAGTGTTCTTTCCTGAAGAATCCCAGGGACGGTGGAACCTGGTGGGCTGCTGTCTATGGGGTCGCACAGAGTCGGACACAACTGAAGCAACTTAACAGCATCAGCAGAAGAAAGAACGTGATTTTAATTAGAACCACTATAAAAGACCAAGGAGAGCCCACAATGGACGATAGGGCACCAGTCTGGTAGGATAGTGGGATTCTAGGCGAGTTCTGTCTGATTTAATATCACTGATGAGAAGAGAACTTTTGAGAACAATAAAAGAATTTTAGAAATAGTATTTGCGGAAAATTGGAGTGAGAATTAAGTAGGAAACTAGAGTAAAAGAACAGAGCAGTTTGTAGGACCACCCCTGTGAAATGAGAGAGAGTAATAAGGCAGGGTTGGCTAAGAAGAGCCTCAGAGTGAAGTGCAGCTCTGAGCAGGGCTCAGCCAGGCTGATGGAATGAGCACCCATAGAAAAGATTGTCTAGAGAGTCCCGTGTTGGGCAGGAAGGGCCTGGCTTTTTGCTCCTGCTGAGCCCGGTGGTTGACTGGAGTGGTAAGGCCAGAAAATAACCTCCGCATGAACCTCTGGTGAAAGCACAGAGCTGGAGACGGTCAGCAGCAGGTTTTCTCTTAAAGGCAGATCTGAGCAGCACGCTCCGCAGCTGCCGTGACGTAGTAAATGCCACCAACCTCCGGCTCCTTCTGGCTCCTCTTCTGTGCCCCACAGGCTTTTATCTAGCAGCCTATTGTCAAAAAACAGTGGTCTTGCTTTCTAGGTTTTGCGTAGATTTTTTTCCTGTCTCCCTAATTTAAGTCTTATCAACTTAACTAGACTTTTATGTGTCCCCAAACTTCTGGTGACTCAGACTGAAAAGAATCTGCCTGCAATGCAGGAGACATGGGCTCGATCCCTGGGCTGGGAAGATCCCCTGGAGGAGGGCATGGCAACACACTCCAGTATTCTTGCTGGGAGAATCCAGTGGACAGAGAATCCTGGTGGGCTATCGTCCATAGGATTGCAAAGAGTCAGACACGACTGAGGCAACTTAATACACACACATATCTCTATTCGATATCATTTTCACTCAAGATGTGTGGGTGTGTATGTGTGTGTTCAGTCACTCAGGATAGAGTTTCAGTAGGAAGGTGAAAAATCTGGGAGATGGATGATGGTGAGAGTTGCTCGACAATATATCTGTACATAGAGCCACTGGAAATGTACAGTTTGTTTAGTCACTGAGTTATGTCTGACTCTTTTGTGACCCCATGGACTGCAGCCCACCAGGCTCCTCTGTCCATGGGGTTTCCAGTGCAAGAATACTGGAGTGGATTGCCATTTCCTTCTCCAGGGGATCTTCCTGACCCAGAGATCAAACCTGCAACTCCTGTGTTAGCAGGGCAGATTCTTTACCACTGTGCTACCTAGGGAAAGCCAAGATATCAAATACCTATTTGCTAATGGCTTTCCAAATGTATATCTCCACAACAGATTCTTCTCTACAGCCCCAGAATGAACCACCACTTACAATTATTTGGTCATTTGACTCCTTCATCGAAATCTCCCTTCAGATGTTACACAAGTACCTCAAAGGTAGTCAATCCCATGTATTTCTAAATTCATATCCCTTGTATTTCTCCCATTTGCCTGATTATTATTCCCTGTTTTGGTAAAAAGAAAAAAAATCCACTCAGTTGCCCAAAACATAACTACAGAATGACAGTAGATTCTTTCTCTCTCCTCCCCACCTTGCTTGCCGACTCCATCTCACATTGAACACCAGCTCTAAGTAATTCTAATCCATATACGCTTTGCCACCCTAACTGCAGTTTTAACGGTTAAGGACTTATAATTTCCTGCTCATTTAGAGCTATAACCTTCAAACTGGCATTCCTAACTTCAGATGTGATCTCTGTTATTGCTCAAGAGATTATTCTCATGGGCAATCTGTTCATATTACTCGAAAGTCTTCAGGAGTTCACCATTAAATACTGCTTGTATACCACATGCAGTCTTCCACCATTTCGGCTCTGAAAATGTATCCAGTTCCATCCCCTCTAAGTCTCACATTCCTGTGCTCTGCTTAAACTGAACTACTCATGGGGAGAAGCCACCACGCTCCTTCTTACTTGCCCTTTTGTATATATGGCTGCATCTACCAGCCTGGAAAATGCCTTCTCACTCCTCGTACCCCAGTTTGTCCTTTCTCTGTGCTCCTGTTCTTTCTTTCACGTACCTTCACTGTAGCGTTTGCAATTGGCCTGCCACTGTTGGCAAAGCCAACAACGTCTGTCTCCTCACCATAAATGACACTAATTACATGCAAAGGTTATATCTTTTAATCAATATATTCCCAGAGCCTGGGCCTTTAAGTGACTCATGATACTTGAGTTTCAATGAGCACATGAATATGAATGAATTCAAAGAACTGAGTCTTGAAAATAATTTTTTAAAAGTATGTCCTTTCCTAAATTGTTTTAAAATAGTTGCCTGAAGAGAAAAAATATTGGGAGTGAAAAATACTGTGGGTTATGGAGGAAAATTTTCCTCTTTTTGCTAAAGTACACAGATTTCATTCTATAACAAGCAACTTCAGCGGATTATCTCCAACTGCCTGTCATAGCTTCAGTTGTATCAAGTATTTCCAGTGCAAATAGGACATGGCGGTGTCTTAGAACACATTGTTATATGAAGGTTTCCACAGGCAGTGCTTTCTTGTTGTTTAAATGGAATTTGGCCTGAAATCCTTAAAAAAAAAAAAAAAAAAACTATATTCATACAGTACTTAACAGTCGCCAAACCATTTTCACACCCTGATTTTACTTGATATTTAAAGTATCTCAATGAAGTAGTCAGGACAAAACTGATCATCTTTTTATAGATAACAGAAGCTCTGAGAGGCAATGAGGCTTACTCAAGACTGACCGTTAACTGGAGCTGGGATGCATGACTTCTGGTTGCTAAACCCATGTTCCTCCTCTCCAGCCTTGCAGCCTTCTTGGTGGTGTCTGTCTGCAGAGCAGACAGAGCTGTGGGCTGTTAGTCACTCCCCAGATCAGTTTGCATTCCTACAGTGTTTCTCATGGCCCCAAGGTTACCAGTCACTGTCGACTGTGGATGTTATAGAAGTTACTTCATTTCAAAAGTGCTTTTCCTCAACAGCTCCCCCAGCTGCCCTAGTTAAGGTTGGCCCTGCCAGCTCGAGTTACACTAGTAAACCTTTTACTGATATTACATAATGATTATTGCTCTTGGGTTGGTGTCTAAGCTGCAATCCTACATTTGATGGTTTTATAGTTTCATCTTCCTGAATGTAAAAACAATCATCACAACAATTTTTTTTTTTAAGTTTAAACTGAAATTCTTTAATTCTGCAGAGGGCTAGAATATTTTTTGTAGCCCTCATGGAAGAATTTCTTAGCCCACATTTCTCTATACAAGGCCAAGTTTAACAGCAGATGTGCTTTGTTTGGATTTTACAGTGCTTTAAAACACAGTTAGAATTTGGAAGATTTTAGGTAGAGTATGTACCTTTCAGTTTTTCCCTGGGCCCCCATCCTAAGTCCTTTATTTTAAGTTTCTGGCCCCAGAACTAGTCTGAGTTTGCACCCCATCTGTATTAGTATACGTCGTGGTTTAAAAATAACAGCTAATATTTATGTACTGTATATCTATGTACTGCTCTTTTCAGTATTTTACAAATATTACTTTGTTTAATTTTCACAACAGACTCTTATAGTTGGAGGTGCATCTCGCCATCTGCATTTTATATATAAGAGGATGGACGCACCAAGAGTTAAGTAGTTTGCCCAGTCATATAGTCATCAAGTGGCAGGGCTGAAATTCAGACCAGGCACTCTGGATCCAGAGGCAAGCGCTACACTCAAGTGCCCAGATACAATGTCAGATTTTGTATGATTCATAAAAGGAAACAGCAAACAAATCATCGGTTGGTAGTCCTTACCAAAGAAATGTGAGCTAAGGAGCTTGAATAAATGAGCTGAGAGTGCTTTGTCTGCATATGCAGCAGTGAGCATATGCTTGCTTCTATGGACATTGAAGACTCTGAGGATCTCGTGAAGATGCACCTACTACTTCAGTCAAAGATGTAAAGGGCGCTTGGCACAGAGTAGACCCATGAAACTGAAATGCAGTGTATGTCCTTGTGCTACTCTGATTTTGTAAAACGTAGATTGCTAGATTACATTGGTAGGAGCAGCTGGTTTTGCTCTGCATTTTCCTTGTTAGTAATTCCACTTCTCTTTGCAAGCTTGTAATATCACTCAGTATCACACAGAGGTTGAATGAGATTCCTAAGAAATCCGTACCAGTCAAGCTGGGGAATTGTATGTAATCAAGGCAAGGGCAGGGGAGGATAAGTAATTCCTTCCCAATGTATGGCTACAAAATAATTATCACTAATCACCAGTATGCAATTTTATTAATAGAATGTAAAAACAGAAACGATTCAGATTTTTCCAAGTTTTAAGATTTGATAGAACTCTAACTCCAATAGTGATAGTAATGACATTTTAGCTATTGGAATTTTAGAGGTTTATTGTTGAATCACTCTGAAAATACAGAGATGGAGAGAGAGAGAGTGAGCGCTATATTTTACTTTCTGATATACAAAAATGAAGGATAGAAACACTTGTAAACTTGGAATGTTATGCTTGTTATCATTCCCCCTTGTTGGTCTATAGTAAACTTTGTTCATAAGCCTATGTGATCCATATGGTTCATATTTGGTAAGGGCATTGCTGGCTGACTTGACTTTGGTCCTATAGCAAGCCTGATAGCCAAGAACTCTCATGCTATGTTAGAAACAGAAGCCAGGGATAGGATAGAATGCCATCTTGTTCTGGGGTGAGCACAATGGACGACAGAGTCCTATACAAGAAGCAAAAGCATAATTGGGTTTGGTGCTATGTCATAAGTCAGGTCAGACACCAAAACTGAGTAAAGGTAGGTGAGAAGCCCAGAGTGTCTGCTTAGTTGCCCAGTGATGTCCAGCTCTTTGTGACCCTATGGACTGTAACCCTCCAGGCTCCTCTGTCCATGGGGCTCTCCAGGCAAAACTACTGGAGTGGGTAGCCATCCCCTTCTCTGGAAGATCTTCCTGATCCAGGGAGTGAACCTAGGTCTCCTAAATTGCAGGTTAATTCTTTACTGTCTGAGCTACCGGAGAATTTATATGGGAAGGCCAGAGACACAGATAAACTAGGAGAAGAATGTGGTCTGGCAAGGAGACAAGGCAATATTGCTTAATAGATGTTAAAAGTCTATGTTTTGGAGTCAATTCTGAATTCCTACTTTTCTTATCATGTGTGTTAGTCGTTCAGTTGTGTCCAACTCTTTGCGACCCTATAGACTGTAGCCTGCCAGACTCCTCTGTCCATGAGACTCTCCAGGCAAGAATACTGGAGTGGGTTGTCATTTCCTTCTCCAGGGATCTTTCCAACCCAGGGATCAAACCCAGGTCTCCCGCACCACAGGCAGATTCCCTACCATCTGAGCCACAGGCTTCCCTACTTTTCTTACTAGTTGTCTGCCTGTTTGTAAGAAGAACGTGCAGTGGGTGAGTACTAGATCCTGCACTTGGACTGCTGAAGTCTGAATCCTGTTTCTTTAGTACCAACCATGTGACATTGTTACCAACCCAGGTTCTTGGACTCTTTATGCAGCAGTAATTGTTAACAGGCCAGATGAGAAATTCAGGCAAGGCTTTACTGGGACTCGTGCTATAGCACGAGGGAGGAGAATCAAGTAACAGGTGCTCTCGCTCACTCTTTGACAGGAGGCAAACAAGACCCTTAAAGGGGGTGAGGGTGGGTGATAGGCAGTCAGACAGAGGGGTGGCCTAAGTGGTCTGCCCACCACCTTCCTGGTACTGTGTGCAACAATCACACATGGTACCAGACTTTTGCTCCTGGCACCTGAGAAGAAGCAGGTGGATTTTGGCCCTTTTGTATCTTATTGTTCATACTTTGCCCCCACTGTACATGCAAGCAGTTGTTTTCAGTCCCTTAAAATTTCTTTGTATTTTGTTGCTCCAAGAGATGTTTGTGCAGGCTCCAGCAATTCAGTAAAGGGTGCCAGGTCCCAGGACCCAGCCTGTCTCAAATGAGTAGGTTATTTAATCACTGGATGTTTCAGCTGTGAATCTGGAAATTAGAGAAGACCCTTCTTCTTCAGAGGCTTCTCTGGTGGCTCAGACGGTAAAGAGTCTGCCTGCAATGCAGGAGACCTGGGTTCGATCCCTGAGTTGGGAAGATTCCCCTGGAGAAGGAAATGGCAACCCACTCCAGTATCCTTGCCTGGAAAACCCCATGGACGGAGGAGCCTAGCAGGCTACAGTCCATGGGGTCACAAAGAGTCAGACAAGTCTGGGCGACTTCAGTTTTCTTCCTCATTAGGTGGGTGTGAGGATTGGGTGAGTTAATATATGAATAATCTTTAGTGCAGTCATTGCAGATAGTAAGCACAAATAATTGTTACTATCATTATTAATAATCTTTTTGTGTTTCTGCATCTCCTTTATAAAATGAAAGTCATAACACACACCGCAGAGGGCTGTAGCAAGGAATAAATGAGATAAGGCGTGGAGGCAGCGGGCTCCAGAACAGTGGTCAGGAATTGTTATCAGGTCCATAGAGGATGTGTTTGCCAAGGTAATATCCCATGAGGACAGACCTGCTTTTAAGAGCCCTAAGATCCTACCAATAAATCAGATAAATCGTAAAGTATGTACTCCAAGCTTAGCATCTGACAGCAGCCACTTCCCTGCCTCTCTCATCCTGTAAAACAATATCAGAAAATTGAAGAGTGCAAGATGGAAGGGAATTTAAAGTCCTAAATTCAGTCTGTGCTTTGTATGAACAAGGGGACAGAAGCCCAGAAGGATAAGGTAATTTGCAGTGACACACAACTAGCTTGTTATAAAGCTGCTCCTAGAATTTACTTATAATACTTGGACCCCTAGTCTAATATCTATTCCACTCCGCCACGCTGACTCTGCCTCTTCTCAATTCTCACAACCTAACTGACGCCTCCTCTGGGGCTGACTTGAGTTCCATGAAGGACCTTAGCTTAACTTCAATATGGAGTGAGCCTCTCCTGAGTAGGTCTCCAATTTCTGCTGGATGAGTGCTAAGTATTTCTGATAGGAATCACAGTATAAAAGGAAATAATGTACTATTAATCAGGAAAGCATTATGCTAGCAACAGGAAAACTATGTTATGGTCACAGTTAACTATGTTATTTTTAAACATACTTTTAATTTAAAATTTCTCTTAGGTATTTTTCTTCCTGTAATTGATAATGCCTTATTTGTTTGTTTGTTCTTTTTATGTCCTGCATGTAGCACATAAAACATCTTGAGTTCACACTGGTTAACTTAATATCTGTTGAATGAATAATCTGATTAATGGGTTTTTCTTAAATCTGACAACTCATTTTGATACCTGATTGAATTTTTCAACCCCTTACATTTTTCTGATTCTCATATTTGCCAGGTAGTTTTGGATACCGATTTGAAAAACCTAAGTATCCGCACACTCTTCAACTCTTTACCCCTTCATATTCGTACACGCGGACATTGTCTCTGGTCCTTCTAGAGCCTTCTGTCTTTCTTCAGAGGACTGAGCACAGCAGGTAATTTCGGCAGGAGGTGGGGAAGTAGTGGGGCACGCCACAAAGCATGGAGGATCTTACTCCCCAGACCAGGGATTGAGCCTGTGCCCTCTGCAGTGTGAGCACGAAGTCTTAACCGCTGCACCAGCAACTAGCTTTTAAATCTAAGCAAAAGTAGTATTCCCACATCAATGAGACTAAAAGCTGATGATCAGGCACAAAATATTTGAAAAAATAATGAAGAGAAAGTAAAAATTAGTATTGAAAAAAAAAGAAACTGTTAATGTACTCAAACATTTAATTCTCTCAAATGGCTTCTTTTTTCTTCTCTATTCTGTCTATAATAATAAAATGGTGTTTCATCAATTTTAAGACATACTTTTTTAAAAAACATTTCAACATCTCGAACATTATGATGTGTTTCCAACGTGATAGCATCTTGCATTTTATAATAAACACTTTTTCTATCAGGTTACACAAAAAATATGTCATTGTATGATGGAGGGTGTTTTCAACATGATGAAATACAGCAATAACAGTATCAGTGCCATTTCGTGCTGGTCATCTTCTGAGTATTTGATACATATTAACTTCTTTAATCCTCACAAATACTTCCAGAGTGGGTTCTCTTATCCTTCCTCTTTTCAGATTAGAGAAACAAGGGCAGATTAGCAGTTAAGTAGTTGCCTATAACGTTCCACATCTAGTCAGTAATGGATCTGGGATGTGAACCCAGACTCCTTCCCAAGGCTGCATTCTTAACCTCTACCTGCTACATTTTTCTGGCTTTTCTTATAGGACTTTGAATGTTCTTGTTTCCATCTCCTGGATTGTCTCTTAGCATACTTAAATATTTTTGTAAAATAACTATACTATCCATTTTCATTCTCACTGGTATTTAAAATTACTTAATTAATTTGTAGTTTTGTGTCTGCATGTTTTTCCAAAGGGCCATTAATAGAGTTACGATAGATGCAGTCATTAAAAGAGCCATCTCTGGGACTGGAAACTACCTGAGTTCAAGCACTGGCTTGGTTACCTACCAACTCACCTACCTTGGACAAATTACCTAACCTCCATTTCCTCATTTTAAAGAATAAGTATTTAATGTTTTTAGAAATTCTGCTTTATAAGGTTATTTTGAGTATGAAATCAAATGACATATATATTTAGGACAGTGACTGACCATAATGAATGCCCAACAAATGTTAAATGATTTTTATAACTTTTATGAAATCAGTATATGAGACTGAAGTAAAAGGGGAGGGAATGAGGTTAAAACATGTTAGGAAGAAATACTCAGAAAAGTTAGTAATTTACTAACTTATCCATGTATTCTACCGGAGAAGGCAATGGCAACCCACTCCAGTACTCTTGCCTAGAAAATCCCATGGATGGAGGAGCCTGGTAGGCTACAGTCTATGGGGTCACTAGGAGTCGGACACGACTTCACTTTCACTTTCACTTTTCACTTTCATGCATTGGAGAAGGAAATGGCAACCTACTCCAGTGGGTTGGAGAATCCCAGGGATGGGGGAGCCTGGTGGGCTACTGTCTATGGGGTCGCACAGAGTCGAACACGACTGAAGCGACTTAGCAGCAGCAGCATGTATTCTACAAAATACATTTGAGGTTGTATTTTGTCCAAAGCAACAGAGGGACAGTATCTTCCTTCTTATACCTGAAGATCTATAGAAGGAAGATACCTTGCAAAATGCATTTGTGTTTTGCACAGAGCCTGACATTGAAAGTGAATGAATGAGTGAGTGAGTGAATGAATGGTTGGGAAGGAGAGGTACATCAATTCTTATTCCCCAAAAAAGTATATAGTCATAGAGCTCTGAGTGTTCAAGGAAGGGTGAAATCACTCCCAGCTAAGATGGATGTGAAGAGATTCACTCACTGTGTATTTAAGTGCCTTCAGTATTCTCTCTTGTGGATACAGAGAATAGAATGTCAGGGGCTTCCCAGGTGTGCTAGCAGTAAAGAACCTGCCTGCCAATGCAGGAGACATAAGAGACAGGGGTTCGATCCCTAGGTCAGGAAGATCCCCTGGAGGAGGGCATGGCAACCCACTCCAGTATTCTTGCCTGGAGAATCCCATGGAGAGAGGAGTCTGGTAGGCTATAGTCCATGGGGTCACAAAGATCCAGACAACTTAGCACATAGCACACCGCTCTCAAGAGTGATGCTCCTAGCACTTCCTTATATATGTGTAGATATTAATGATGAAAAACATCGCTAAGGAATTGGGTAGTCATTTTAGTCAATAGAATTGGATTCATTTTATTAATTCAGGCAAGCTGCCTCTAAATTGCTGCTATCTTGTTCTTTCTTTAGTGGATACAAAATTACCTTATACCCATAAGGAAATGTATTACTCTATTTGAATATTTAAATTAATTTCAAATTTATGAGAGCCAATAAATCACATGAATATCTCGGTAAAGACAAATAAAACAGTTGTATTTATAGTTTAGACAATTGGGTATTTTCTGTTTGTGTGTATGCCATTTCTTCTGCTGAATGACTGGGCTTAAAAAAAAAACAAATCTTAATTGGTAGCCAAGAAGATTACATGCTTATGTTTTACAAGCAAACTCATCTTCAAAGAGCCTAATCTGAATTGATGAAAGAAAAATTACTAAAAAGGCATTAATTTGATAAATATTAAAGGACTAGATGAAACAATTATCTTACCCAAATCACCTGATTATAAATAGTTATTGCTACAAAGGAAATCAGTCCTGAATATTCATTGGAAGGACTGATGTTGAAGCTGAAACTCCAATACTTTGGCCACCTGATGCAAAGAACTGACTCATTTGAAAAGACCCTGATGCTGGGAAAGATTGAAGGCGGGAGGAGAAGGGAACGACAGAGAGTGTGATGGTTGAATGGCATCATCGACTCAATGGACATGAGTTTGAATAAACTCCAGGGGTTGGTGATGGACAGGGAGGCCTGGCGTGCTACAGTCCACGAAGACATGACTGAGCGACTGAACTGAACTGAACTTGTCAGCTATATATTTATATAGATAGATTGATAATTTTTTTCCCGGAAAAAATCAGTGGAAATGTCAAAAATAGTTAAAATATAAATATGAAATTAAAACCCCTCTTCTTTTGCTTATTTCATCCACCAGATATCCCTCTTCTCAAATGTGGTGATGTGTTACCACACAAATAAGTGTCAACGCTATGTTAATGAAAATAACTGGTAGTTGAGTTGAATAAAACCCACAGACAATCCCAAAGGCTTATTCTGGCAACTGAAAATGGCAAAGCCTTAGCAACTAAGTCTAAATGCTCTTTCCAGACAGAGTTTCTCTATATACTGTCATTGCTAAGAGGCTATCTGACCTGTTCTTAAGAATCTACTTCAATGGGAGAGCCACTCCTATCCAAAGCAGTGGGTCTAACTGGTCAGCTCTGCCTGTTGGGAAATTTTCTTAATTTGATCAAAAATTTCCTTCTTATACCTATCAACTACCTTTGGAAATTTTTTAAGTCATAACTAATACATGTATTCCAATAACATGCATCTAAATAATTAAGCAGCTATTAAATAATATCTGTGTATTCTTTTCTTCAGGCTAAGTATGTTACATCCCCAAAATTCATTGATGAGTCAGTTGTTTAGAATTAAAGGCATATTTTCATATAAGCACAAAATTATGGATGGTGATTACAGTTGTGAACTAGGTCACAAAATTTTATTTAACTTATACCAAGATGAAATAGTCAGAAGTTGCCTTTATTCAGTAAATATTTGTGAAATACCTAATTAAGAATTCCCCATGAGTGTTGCTGCTGCTGCTGCTGCTAAGTCGCTTCAGTCGTGTCTGACTCTGTGCGACCCCAGAGACGACAGCCCACCAGGTTCTCCCGTCCCTGGGATTCTCCAGGCAAGAACACTGGAGTGGGTTGCCATTTCCTTCTCCAATGCATGAAAGTGAAAGTGAAACTGAAGTCACTCAGTCGTGTCCAACTCTTAGCAACCCCATGGACTACAGCCTACCAGGCTCCTCCATCCATGGGATTTTCCAGGCAAGAGTACTGGAGTGGGATGCCACTGCCTTCTCCAATGAGGGTTATTTAATGTTAATTCTATTTGGTTGAATGGACACTACACAGAAATTTATTTGAAAATTATTTTCTCAGATTCAAATCATAATTCTAAGCATCTATCATATATTCTGCCCCAGTGTTTGATGTAGCTGTAAATAATCTGAATTGTAAATGAATATTTCACATTATTCAAACTCTAAGAGTAACTAAATAGCATTCAAAGTACATTTCCATTCTTAAATTATCAGACAAATCTCTAATCTGATCATTACAATTTAATATCCATTAATCTGCATGAACACAGATGAGCATATCAATATCCAGGGGGAATAGTACTGAGAGAAGGAAATTTGATCACAGAACCGGGTAATTATTGCAAATGGAGATTACTCAGCGCCAGTACAGCTGTCTACACACTAAATCATTATATTTTATTTTTAAGAGTTGTTTGATGGTTGCTCTAGTCAACATCTGAACTCTGTTAATTTTAAAGACATTTTTTCCCATTATATGTAATATGAGTGGGCATTTCTTGTAACTCATTGTAATGACCCCATGACACATATGCATTTTTAGTCCTAGGTAATAATAGTTTATGATCACACTCATTTGAAATAATTTTCTCTTCAGAATCTCAGTGAAAGGATGGAGTACTCCAAAAATCAACTGACTGCAAATTATCTTCACTGAAAATCATTATGTTTATGCAAATCAAGTAACACAAATTACATGTTCTGATATTTCTAAACTGTCTTGGGAAAAAAAAAAAATAGAACAAATACTTCTTAAAATGAAAATCCAGCCAAATTTCCCAGTTCTGCTGAGTCTTTCTAGGCTCTTGAGATGTCCATCCGGTACTTGAAGCCACAGAGTTTGAAATCCAGAAATTCTCTGCTTCCAAGCATTATGGTTGTGGGAGGATTAGATCTAAAGCCCATTATTGACAAATCCTGTTAATTGGTGTTTCATCTCTTGGTGAGGCAGGAACAGGGAGGCAGATTCATAAGCTTATTCTAGAAAATCATAGAAAAGATAGGCCACCAGACAGTTCATCAGTGATGTTGACTCCACAGGGCAAGATGCCAAGATTAAGTGAATTGCTTTCTTTTCTTTCTCTACTTTCCATTTTTCTCTTAGCTCCCGAGGCTCTATTCATGTGGTCATTTATAGAACTACTAGGCACAAAGCACAGCACTGGATTTCAAACTTTTCTTGGGCATTTTAGCCAGTGAAGACCTAAGATTCATGGTGTGGTTGGGGTAGTCCTTAAAGGAAATAGTGACCTTTTAAGGTTAATGGGAAAATATTAGCATTATGTGTGTGGGTGTGTGTGTTAAAGATAATTAAAGAAGAACACAGGTCATCCTCAAGGGATACAGAAAAGCATGCTAAATGTCGTTGCTCTAAGCCTATAGAGGAATCCTTTCTCAATTGTCCTGCTGTGATTCTGACTTTTCAGTCTCCTCTCTTAGATGATGTATTATAAATATATATTCAGATTCTGTACAGTGCAATCCTTATAACTCAGTTTTGTTTCTTTCCTTTTTTTTCCCCTTTGACTTGTTTTTCTAACCAAGATAAGTGTTTCCAATGTTTCCACTCATTTTTATAGAGCTTTGTGTTTTGGGGGAAATTTCCTGTGCACACCTACAAGTTGCTTTCTCTCTGCACTTTTTTATTCTTTCAACTCTCACCTCCCAGTGAAATCTTCCTAGAGGAAGGAAATGAGCTTCATGAGCTTTCATGATCTGCTTTCATGGTTTTCAAAACTTTAATGACAGCTTGAACCAAATGCACTCATTCAAGCTAGTCCCTTACTGCTCTTTCATATACTATCCTCACTTTTATGGGGGGCCGTGCCAGGCAGCACCTGGGGTCTTAGTTCCCTGAGCAGGGATTGAACCTGTACTCCCTGCATTGAAAGTGTGGAGTCTTAGCCACTGGACCACCAAGGAAGTCTCTAATATCCTCTTTTACCTCTTGACCTTTGCTTTTCCAATTCCCTCCAGCTGTCTTCCCTAACTTCCCCAGTCTTCCTTCTTCACTGTCCAATTCAGATCCGATCTCCTTTTTGAAACTTTGTCTGATTCCAGTAGCCCACAAAGTCTTCTATTTTTTCCTTCCTTTTATTATGCTTGAAAAAATGTAACTCAGACTTTTGCCCTCTATGTATTGACTGTTGTTCTTTTTTATGTTATTGTTGTGGTCTTACCTGCAACTAAATTCTACTTCCCTAAAAGTGTACAACATGATTGATACTTATCTGGTATTTTGCTACCACAGCTACTAGGAAACATAGGTTTATATTGTACATATAAACTGTATTTATTTTTTATTTTGTGTAAATATTTGTCTACTAGTTACTCTTTCCAGAGGATTTGAATGAAAAAAATTTAAATCAACTAAAATTATCATGTAATTCAAGTCCAAATCTAGTATGAACCTTCTTATATAATGTAATCAAAACTGATAATTTGTTAACTAATTCAATTGCAGTAGGTAATGATAAAAATGATGTACCTTTTAGTTTTATTTTATTTTATTTAGTTTCAACTATATATCCTTAGACCATTTTTTATTATGAATCCACTGATTAAGGTACAATGTTATCTTATAAAAACCAGGCTCAAATTTTATATCTAATTTCCTATTTTAGTGTTTTTAAAAATAGAATGAAAACCCCTTTTGCAAAAAGAAACTCAAAATGGATTAAACACCTACCTAGATGTAAGACTGGATACTATAATAAAACTTCCTAGAGAAAAACATAGGCAGAATACTCTTTGACATAAATCACAACAATACTTTTTTGGCTCCATCTCCTAGAGTACTGTAACTAAAAGCAAAAATAAACAAATGGGGCTGAATTAAAGTTAAAAGCTTTTGCACAGCAAAGGAAACCATAAACAAAATGAGAAGACAACCTACAGAATGAGAGAAAATATTTGTAAATTATGTGACCAACAAGGGCTTAATTTCCAAAATACAAATAGCTTATACAGCTTAATATCAGAAAAACAAATAACCCCCAAAATGTGCAGAAGACCTAAATAGTCATTTCTCAAAAAAAGACACATGGATAGCCAATAGGCACATGAAAAGATGCTCAACAACACTAATTAGAGAGATGCACATCAAAACACAGTGAGGTACCCTTCACATTGGTCAGAACGGCCATCATCACAAAGTCTACAAATAATAAGTGCTGTGGGGAAAAGGAAACTCTCATACTGTTGGTGGCAATGTAAATTGGTGCAACTACTATGCAAAAGAGTATTGAGATTCCTTAAAAAAATTTTTTTAATTACCATATGATCCAGCAACCGCACTCCTGGACATATATCCAGAAAAGAAGAAAACTTTAATTCAGAAGGATACATGTATTTCTATGCTCATAGCAGCACTATTTACAATAGCCAAGACATGGAGCAACCTAAATGTCCATCAACAGATGAATGGGTAAAGAAGATGTGGTTCACGTATTCAGTGGGATATTACTCAGCCGCTGAGAAAAAGGAAAAATGCCATTTGCAGCAACATGGATAGACCTAGAGATCATCATACTAAATAGAGTAAGCCAGAGAAAGACAAATATCATATGATATCATTTATATATGTACTCTTAAAAAATTATATAAATGAACTTTTTTACAAAACAGAAATAGACTCACAAATATAGACAACAAAGTTGTGGTTACTAAAGGGGAAAGAAAGCGAAGGGATAAATTGAAAATTTGAGGTTAAGGATACACACTACTGTATTTACTATTATATAGAAAATAGATAAACAAGGACCTACTGTATAGTACAGGGGATTCTATTCAATATCTTGTAAGAGCCTATAATGGAAAACAATCTAAAAAAGGTCATCTCTCTCTATCTACCTAGTAACTATCTGTGACCGAATCACTTTGCTGTATACCTAAAACATTATAAATCAATTGTGCTTCAAATAAAAAGGAGTGAGAACCTGAAAGATATAATGTGAGTACAGAATCCTTCTAGAATTATATAATTTTTCCTAGCCTAGTACAATTGTCTAACCTAAACCTAATTTGACAGGGATTCTTTTTAGCAATATATGTGTCTTGAATCTTTCAAAAATTTCAGCGTAGTTTTCATAGAAATAACAGCTATCTGGATTTCAGTACTGATTTTAACCATCCTACATAAGAGTTCCTAAATTACAGCAGTAACAATAGTAAATGCATTTGGCACATACAGGTTTGGAAACACACCCGACTGACTTTTAGTGAGCAGACAGTGAGTTGGTGCAGAATCACACAGATCTGCTAGAACTGAATCCACTTATCACCAGCATCTAGCAGCCCTTGAGATTTGCTCCATATATTTTACAGAGCAATTGGGGAGTTCCTTGAAGAGCATTTAATTATGGAGATAATGTTTGAGAGCTTTTGTGAACACATAATATCCACATTGCCTTTTTAGACATTCATGTTCACCTCCAGAGAGTTCTAGCACTCAGTTAACATTCAATGAATATTAGCCACGCCATGTTTCATGAGAAAGTTAAATAGTTTTAAATGTTTTAAATCAATAAAAACTTTTATAAACTGTTTCAATTCAGTTCAGTTGCTCAGTAATGTCTGACTCCTTGCGACCCCTGGACTACAGCTCTCCAAGCCTCCCTGTCCATCACAAACTCCCGGAGCTTGCTCAAACTCATGTCCATCGAGTCAGTGATGCCATCCAACCATCTCATCCTCTGTCATCCCCTTTTCCTCCCGCCTTCAGTCTTTCCCAGCATCAGGGTCTTTTCCAGTGAGTCAGCTCTTCGCATCAGGTGGCCAAAGTATTGGAATTTCAGCTTCAGCATCAGTCCTTCCAATGAACATTCAGGACTGATTTCCTTCAGGATGAACTGGTTGGATCGCCTTGCAGTCCAAAGGACTCTCAAGAGTCTTCTCCAACACCACAGTTCAAAAGCATCAATTCTTCAGCATTCAGCTTTCTTTATATTCCAACTCTCACATCCATACATGACCACTGGAAAAACCATAGCTTTGACTATATGGACCTTTGTCAGTAAAGTAATGTCTCTGCTTTTTAATATGCTGTCTAGGTTTGTTATAGCTTTTCTTCCAAGGAGCAAGTGTCATGGCTGCAGTCACCATCGACAGTGATTTTGGAGCCCAAGAAAATAGACTGTTCAGCTTGCAATATACATTTCTGGGGTAAGATAACCATAACTGAAGAGCATTAAGACTAACAGTAGGGAGACTGCAGAACACATAAAGATCTAGTTCATTCCTTATATTCCTTAATTCAACAGTCAAGACAGTATTTTTTTTTAAATAACTCAAACATGTTAATTTTTTTTTTTTGCCAGCCTCTGCCCTCCGTATAACAGTCAGTTATACAAAGACAGAAAATTGTCATGTTTTAGTACAAGTATTTCATCTTTTTCATTAATTTTGTGAGTGATTTCTTTTAACTCTTGGAGTAAAACATGTTTTCCAAACTTAATTGAACAAATTTCTTTAAATATTTAAGTAGAGTATATATCCAAAACTTTTTCTTGAATTAGTTCTAGTTCTTTAAACAAACTAAAAGAACAGTAGAATTATAAGGCAGAAGAATTAGACTATTTCAAGCAAAAAAGCTTTAAATATCTGCCATCGAAGGCTAAATAATAGCCCCCCAAAAGATGTCTACACCAAATCTCTGAAATCTGTGAATGCTAACTTATTTAGAAAAGTGGTCTTTTCCGATGTGATTAAGTTAAGAATCTCCACTTGAGATAATCCTGGACTACCCTGATAGGCCTAAATCCAATGATAAGTGTCCTTGTAAGAGAAAGACAGGTAGATTTGAGCCAGACAGAAGAGAAGACACAGAGAAGAGAAAGCAGTGTGACCACAGAGGCAAAGACAAGAGTGATCCGGCTTACAGTCAAGGAATGCATACAGCTGCCAGTAGCTGGAGGAGGCAAAGAATGGATCATTTCATAGAACTTTTGGAGGGAGTGCAGTCAGACCAACACCTTAGTTTCAGAATGCTGACCTCCAAAACTGTGTGAGAGTACATTTCTGTTGTTGTAAACTACCAAGTTTGTGGTTCCTTGTTACAATAGCCACAGGAAATTAATATTCATAAAATAAATCCAGTAAGCATGTCATCTAATCCAATACTGGGAACAACTCAAGATTAAATAGATACTAAGGTCTTCATTAGACAAAGATTTCCCAAAGAATGGTATTTGACCAATTCAATGATTTTACAGATCTGGTTATGTTCATTATAATCTGTTGTGCTCCTTACAGAGAATTATGGGGAAAAAGTAAAATATATTCATATAAAAAAGCAAAATTCAGAAGTCTTACATAAAAAGTGGTAGCAGTTGTTTACAAATACAACATATTTTCATTTCCGTAGGAATTTCTTTATTGTGCTTTTAAAGAGGAAATTTGGTTCTAAGTTCCTTCAGGGGAAATATTAACATTGTATTTTGTTTTTGAAAACTTGTAAAATTAAATTTGAAGCTATGAGACGTGAGTATTGATAAAGAAAATTGCAATGCTAATACTAATAGAGCACCGGGGGAATGTTAACAGAAAAGCTTATCTGCAGAGTATTAGTAAATTGTTTTATAAGTACTATGTGCCCATACACATACTCTCATTAATAAAATGTTAATTGGATTTTGAATTTATGGTGAAAACTAATGCCATGAGCAATTAAATAAGTAAGTAGTAATCTGGTATCAGAAATTTTTATTAAATTGAGAGGAAAGTCGTCTTTACTTTTATTCAGCTTACATGAAACATTTGGAATGTGAATGTTTTACATTTAAATATTTTAAGATATTATTGTGTTGTGTAAAAATCAAAATTATTGTACACTTTCAATCCTTACCTTATTTTCAATAGGCTTTCAACTCCATGACAAAGGTTTTCTTACTTTACCCAATTTTAAGCATCACATCTTGCAATTATGTCCTAGTTTTCAGCTTTTCCTATGGCCTCTGGTACTTAGAATCAGAGTCACGTTGCAAGAGTCACCTTGTAGAGATACTAATAATTTGGGGGAGATCACCCAAGTCATGGTTGAGAGAATCAGCCAGGGGATGAGGGATATTCAGTTCGTGATGCAAATGGAGATAAGCCTACGGCCAAAATGGCAACCCACTGCAGTATTCTTGCCTGGAGAATACCGTGGTCAGAGGAGCCTGGTGGGCTGCTGTCCAGGGGGTCGCACAGAGTTGGACATGACTGAAGTGGCTTAGCATGCATGCATGCATTGGAGAAGGAAATCGCAACCCACTGCAGTATTTTTGCCTGGAGAATCCCAGGGACGGAGGAGCCTGGTGGGCTGCCATCTGTGGGGTCGCACAGAGTCGGACACGACTGAAGTGACTTAGCAACAGCAGCAGACCACCCTGAACACGCCCCATTTCCTCTGATCTCGGAAGCTAAGCAGGGTCGGGCCTGATTAGTACTTGGATGGGAGACTGCCTGGGAATACTGGGTGCTGTAGGCTTATGGAGAAGGAAATGGCAACCCACTCCGGTATTCTTGCCTGGAAAATCCCATGGACAGAGGAGCCTGGTGGGCTACAGTCCATGGATAGGGTTCCACTACCTTCTGCCATTTTGGAGGGCTTCCCTGGTGGCTCAGAGGGTAAAGCATCTGCCTGCAATGTGGGAGAACTGGGTTCGATCCCTGGGTTGGGAAGATCCCCTGAAGAAGGAAATGGCAACCCACTCCAGTATTCTTACCTGGAAATTCCCATGGACAGAGGAGCCTGGTGGGCTACAGTCCACGGGGTAGCAAAGAGTCGGACATGCCTGAGTGACTTCACTTTCTTTCTTCTAAGAAATATGGGAAATTATGTGGTGTCTCTACAGGAAATTGCATTACCCGTATCATATTAATAAGTTTAAGGTTAGATCTTCTTGTTGTCTAGCATATTGAGGCCCTGCATCTTAACTCTGCTGCTGGTTCACGGGTGGTTCAGGTGAAGGGTGGCTGCAGCTGTTTATGCATTATGATATTTTGTTGGTACATTGCAGTCTGAGTCCAACTGAGCTGAGACAAAATTTTCACTGAATGGCTCTTCTGTGGCAGAGAAAAGGCTCAGTACAGGGATTTCTCTAAAACCAACCAAAGAAGGCTTAGTTACTGAGAGCACAAAATAAGTTGATTGTAAGGGTCTCTTATCTCTGAGGTAAAGCCAATCAAAACACAAGGCTTTGTAAAAATTCGAGATAAGAAGATAATCTGACCATATTGATCATAGTATATTTGTATGCATAGTGACTTCGTGGTATCTCTGTTAAATCTAACCCCTGTTCTGATAATTCTGGTGGAGGAATTATGCTGGAATTTGATTAACCTTAATCTCCTGCTATGTAGCAGAAGTGAAAAGTGAAGATCCATCAGGCTCCTCTGTCCATGGAATTCTTCAGGCAAGGGTACTGGGGTAGCCATTCCTTTCTCCAGGGGATCTTCCCAACCAGGGATCAAACCCGTTCTCTACATTGCAGGCAGATTCTTTACCATCTGAGCCACCAGGGAAGATATGGGGTGAAGGATATTCAAATGGAGACACAAGGACAACGCCTGCCTCCCCAACAAGGCCTCAAACATTCTTTTTTTTTTTTTTTTTTTTAAATTTTTTTTTTTTTATTAAATTTTAAAATCTTTAATTCTTACATGTGTACCCAAACATGAAACCCCCTCCCACCTCCCTCCCCATAACATCTCTGTGGGTGATCCCCATGCACCAGCCCCAATCATGCTGTATCCTGCGTCAGACATAGACTGGCGATTCAATTCTTACATGATAGTATACATGATAGAATGCCATTCTCCCAAATCATCCCGCCCTCTCCCTCTCTCTCTGAGTCCAAAAGTCCGTTATACACAGCTGTGTCTTTTTTCCTCTTAAAGGGGGAGGAATTTGCAGTGGGTTCTCCCCACAGTTTTCAACGATGATCCATGTTTCACTGTCCTGTGTGCTGTCACACCAATTGTTCAGAATCATGTAAATCTCTATCCTGTGTTGGAAAGACTCTAGTGGAAGAAGCAGCTGGCTACAATCAAAGACTCAGAAATTAATCCATTTAACTCAGAAATGCTTATGGCAGACAGAATAATACCTCAAAAATGTCCATGTCCTAATTCCCAGAACCTATGTATGTGTTACTTTACATGGCAAAGGGGAAATAAAGTTGCAGATGGAATCAAGTTTGCTAATAAACTGACCCCAAGATGAGGAGACTATTCTGGCCAATGAAATCACAAGGGTCCTTAAAAGTGGAGGAGAAGCAATGTGAGAGTGTTACAGTGTGAGGACGACTCAGTGTGCCATTGGCACCTTTGAAGATGAAAGGGGGAAACCATAAGACAAGGAACATGACGTCCTCTAGAATGGGAAAAGGCAAAAGAAATGAATTCACCCCAGCCCTAGCACCTGCAGAAAAGAATGTGGTCTGGTAGACACATTTTAGCCCTGTGAAACCCATGTCAGACCTCTGACCTACAAAGCTATACTATAAATTTGTATTATTTCAGGCATTCAATTTCAGTAATTTGTTATGGCAACAGTATTAAATGAATACAGTGGCATTCAGGAACCAACAGGATATCAAAATCCAGTGACTGTAGTTACTTAACTCACATTTCAGAATCCAAAGACTTGATCACTTTTTATGGGACAACAGGAAAGCCAATAAGAGGGCATTAATATTGCAGGATGGCATAGATATGTTGGTTTTGAACTGATAGTGGTTTATATCTGCTTCTAGGAAAGATATTTTAAGTACCAATAAGAGTACCAACCAGTGTCCCAGTGGAGGGAAGCCAAACTCTATACCTTGCTCACATGTGAGCACAATCAATCAGTCATCAAGTGCGTTAGCTCAGAACCATATCATAACCAGGTTCTTTCTACTTCTCACAAGGTTGATAATTCAATAATCACTTATTTTACTCGCTAACTATCTATGGTACTCTAATATCATTAAAAGAAAGGAATTTGCAAACCATAAAATTATATCTCATGGAATGTTTTATCCCCCTGACTTAGATACCCCAAATCAACATCAATACGATTACACTAGGTGAGAAACGCTGGGCTGGAAGAAGCACAAGCTGGAATCAAGATTGCTGGGAGAAATATCAATAACCTCAGATATGCAGATGACACCACCCTTATGGCAGAAAGTGAAGAGGAACTAAAAAGCCTCTTGATGAAAGTGAAAGAGGAAAGTAAAAAAGTTGGCTTAAAGCTCAACATTCAGAAAACAAAGATCATGGCATCTGGTCCCATCACTTCATGGGAAATAGATGGGGAAACAGTAGAAACAGTGTCAGACCTTATTTTTCTGGGCTCCAAAATCACTGCAGATGGTGATTGCAGCCATGAAATTAAAAGACGCTTACTCCTTGGAAGGAAAATTATGACCAACCTAGACAGCATATTGAAAAGCAGAGACATTACTTAGCCAACAAAGATCCATCTAGTCAAGGCTATGGTTTTTCCAGTGGTCACATATGTGAGAGTTGGACTGTGAAGAAAGCTGAGCGCTGAAGAATTGATGCTTTTGAACTGTGGTGTTGGAGATGACTCTTGAGAGTCCCTTGGACTGCAAGGAAATCGAACCAGTCTATCCTAAAGATCAGTCCTGGGTGTTCATTGGAGGGACTGGTGCTGAAGCTGAAACTCCAATACTTCGGCCACCTAATGTGAAGAACTGACTCATTGGAAAAGACCCTGATGCTGGGAGGGATTGGGGGCAGGAGGATAAGGGGATGACAGAGGATGAGATGGCTGGATGGCATCACTGACTCGATGGACATGTGTTTGGGTGAACCCCGGGAGTTGGTGATGGACAGGGAGGCCTGGCCTGCTGCTATTCATGGGGTCTCAGAGAGTCAGACACGGCTGAGCGACTGAACTGAACTGAACTGATAATAGTTTAAAAATAGCCTGTATAGCTTCACAGATCAAGCATATTACATATGCTGCAGTTACATATTCCTAAGATTTGCTACATATTACATTGCTACATATTACACATATTGCAATTACATATTCCTAAGATTTTTTTCCATAATCTTTAGCGATTTAAGACATCTGACTTGTGGCAACCATGTTCAATGACCAATGATGTATCAAATGTCTTTTAGACATATATGTTCACACACACAAAATAAAGAGGAGTAAAAAAAGTTTGAGTGAATTAGGATATCAGTTCAGTGGTTTTACTTTTCTTTCCTGTAGAAATCTAGCCTGATAGGTATATCAAGTGGGCAGAAAAGTTCTGATCTATGAGCTCATCTGAAAAAATTGCTAGAGAAGACTCTTGAGATTCCCTTGGACTGCAAGGAGATCAAACCAGTCAATCCTAAAGGAAATCAACCCTGAATATTCATTGGAAGGACTGATGCTGAAGCTGAAGCTCCAATACTTGGCCCCCTGATGTGAAGAGCCAGTGCATTAGAAAAGACCCTGAAGCTGGGAAAGATTGAGGACAAGAGGAGAAGGGGAAGACAGAGGATGAGATGGTTGGATGGCATCTTCAACTCAATGGACATGAGTCTGAGCAAACTCTGGGAGATAGTGAAGGACAGGAAAGCCTGGCATGCTGCAGTCCATGGGGTCCCAAAGAGTTGGACACGACTTAGCAACTGAACAACAACAACAAATGAGCTTATCTGAGACCCATGTTGTGTCTTTCTTGCCATCCCACCCTACTTTAGGAGATGATTCTATACATTCACATCACAGTGTCACAGCATCTTCAGCATCACAATATCCACATTCTGGTCCATAAGCAGGGGATAAAGCAGAGGACAGACAGCTTCTGTTCAAAGGTATCCAGAAAGGTGCACACTGTACTACTGACTTCTCATTAGCTAGAGTTGAGTCACATAGCAAAGCTGCAAGAGAGGTTGAGAAATGTATTCTGTAGACAGATGGCTACATGTTCACCTAAAATTTGGAGGATCCGATTAGTTACGGCAAATGGAGAGTCTGGATATTGGGGAAGTAATCAGCAGTCTCAGTGCAGAGAGCTAGAACAATCCTTACCCGTCAAACCAGATTTGGCCCAGACCTTTGTATGTGTATCTTCACCTTATTCCTATGGTAATGTGCCTGGTTTTGACCTATTTCTGGCTGCCTATTTTTCCCTTTGTATTCCTTTGTGTATTTCTGTTTGCCCATTGTCACTTCACTTGCCTTTGCTACCAGTTTACAGTCTTTTTCCACTGTATTCTTGGGATATCAGTTTTGGTTTATGGTTGCCTGTCACTCCTACATTCTGTCTTTAAGTGGTCACCTTCCTGGCCACCAAATAATCTGGGATCTCAAATAGTCGAGTTCTTCTCTTTCACTCCCAGATAATCTCAATCAATAATGTATGACATACATCACTTTTATGCAGACAGCATCCACAAGCTTTATCCTTTGCCAAAATGCATTAAGAAAGAATGACGTCAGCAGGTTTTATGTTTTATTGACCTTTAGAGGAGATAAAACTTGTGCTAAAGAGTTAGTAGCTCTACTTAAACAGATTAGATTGATTTGAGACCAAATCTACGTTAGGTAGTCAATATGGAACCTCATTTACAATAGCACATCAATCGTAATGTAGGATTAGCAGTCATGTGGATGAACCTCTGAAGCTACCACCTTCCATGGACTACTTATTCTCGATATTTTTAAGATGTTTTGTTGGCGTCTTATAATTTTTTTTTTCTTTTTTAAAGGAATTTTGAGAAAATGAGGCCCAGACTCTAGGAACATAGTGAAGAAGAGGCATTTCCAAGTCAATAGCTTTCTTTGTAATAGTCAGCAAAAGAAATATATAAATTGAACTTATAATGGAGAAATCATGATATTCCATCAAATTAAGACATATGAAGTAACTGATCAGTGCTTAAAGGCATCTAAAGTAACTAATCATGAAGGCAGCCAATGACTTCAGTAATGTAAAAGATAAAAAATAGAACACTCAGAGATTACATAGCCCAGCAGCTTTTGTCTTACTGATTGAAAGACATAACCAAGTGGGGGGATTTTCACTTGAGAAAGCCAGAACTGGAACTAGGTATAAATCCTCGGGCAAAATACAGTGTCTTGGATTTCTGACTGACCTACACTTAGAGCTACATCTCTTTTTATCTCTTCTTACCTTTTTCTTTTCTTTTTTTTTCACTAACAAAGTTGCTTTACTTTGGAAAATGCTGAAGGAAATAAATTAAATACTCTGGTCATTTGGCTAACCAGTTCCACAAATTCCACACACGAGATGAGTTTGTACCAAGTCAGAGGAAACAAAAATACATGCATATTCATATACAAGAGTGGGCTTCTCTCGTCACTCATAATCTGCCTGCAGTGCAGGAGACCTGGGTTCAATCCCTGGCTCAGGAAGATCTCCTGTAGAAGGGGATAGCAACCCACCCGAGTATTCTTGCCTGGAGAATTCCATAGACAGAGGAGCCTGACGGGCTATAGTCCATTGGGGTTGCAAAGACTCAGACACGACTGAGTGACTAACACACAATACAAGAGTAGAAAGAGAATCTTTAACTTAAGACTTTCAGAAGTTCACAGATTGAAAGTCCTTTAGTAGTACAAAATTAAATGAACACCAAAATGGTTTCTAAAGATAGTGAAAACAATAGTTCCAAGTCAATCTATCGACATCAGGTTGTGGTGAAGGAAAGTGCAGTGTTTATTACAGGGCACCATGCAAGGAATTTGGGCCTGTTAAGCACTAGTTACTTGGACTCCTTGCTTGGTGTGCTGCAACAAATGCTGTACTTTTCTTCACCATAACCCAGTGTTGGTAGATTGACTTTACTGCACACAGGCAAGCAGACTCAAGTTTGGTGTGGTAACAGTATCACTAGCTTTTGCTCTAGCTTTGATCAAACTTACATATGAGCTTTTAGAAGGTGAATTGGATCTAATTCTTGGAAAATTTACTTTTCTGAATGAAAGAGGCCTGAAAGCCATAGGATTTCCTAAGTGAGTGGAGAAAAGTAGGGGAAAGAGGCCCCACATATCTCCACTCAGGCTCCTCCTCTCTGTCTCCAGATACACAGTGGGCAGAGCTCCCAGTTTCTGGCTTGTTTACCCAGGAGCAATTAGCAAGATTGATAGGCTACTTCAGCCAAGGGTCTGTGGCCAGCTTCTCCAGGATGGTGCTCAGTTCAGAGACAGCCTTGTCTTTGACTACAAGCCAATGCTGTTTTCTCCAAGTCATCCCTTCAACTAACTATTGACATATGTTTGACTGTAAATTAACTTTTAGCATCAGTCACTTCCAGTAAGAGATGCTAAAGAAATATTTTCTAGCCAGGAAGCAAGTAATCAGGATAGATACCTTGTATGCAGAATGACAAATATAATTTTACTCCTTTAAAAATGTTCTTTTACTATGGTTTACTTTTAAGGATTATCTGGGAGTAAAGTCATTCTATTAGTTAACAGCTGTACATCAAGGACCTGCTGGATCCTAGGCATGATTCCAACCATTGAAGGAGCAGCAATGAATAAAAGAGAGGAAAACCCTGCCCTGATTGGTCTTACATTCCCGTCACTTGAGTTCTAATGGTTTGAATCACTCAAATGGTTTCTCTACTAGGTGCCAACATCAAACTAATTTGAGAAAATGAGCTAATTCTGCACTTTACATTACCCATGTGATTTTGTCAGTTGAAAAGACTGAATAAAGATCTTCATGTATCAAAACTTTCAGTTAGGTGGCCCGAGAGATTGAGGATATGCAGAGAGAGATGGCTCAGAACATCATCATTCAGTGGGGCTTTGCTACACACATATATAAGCTTGTCACGATAAAAATGGGGCAAAAGCCTGCAGCCCTAGAAAACATTAAAACATTTTTTTAGTAACATAAATTTTAAAAAATTGTAGAAGATAACATCGGTAAATGTAAATTTTTTTTTAGAAATACATTTCAATAATAGTTACCATATTCTAAAGGCCACCAAGGTGCTGTGGAGCTACTGGAGTCCTACAGTAATAGCCCGGGTATGTCTGGTGCCCCAGTGTCAGGTGATATTTTGCAGTTCACTTTAGCCCACGCTCCATGAGGCTGACATCTGTGGCAGAAGACAAGATTTCTGTTCCCCACAATGTGCCCGCAATTTCTGAATGCAGATTCAAAAGTCAATAACTGCCTGAGTCTCTAGAAAGCCTGCTGATGGAGTCAAAGCCAAAGTCATTGTACATCCTTTTCCCAGTGTGATAACATTTGTAGCTGCAGTGACTGTTTGAAGAAGAAATGCATGGGAGGGACTGAGCAGTCCCAGGAAAGCTTCTTCCATGTATTGAGTCTGTCCCTCTGGGGCCTTTTCAGGGACCATTCTAGATGTCACATTTGTTCCATCAGGTGTTTTCCATTGGATTGCTACATGCAAAGGGAGCTCGCCACTTGTCAGCTTAGATATCCAAACCACTGCAATGTGTAGGGGCAGGGAAGTATTGCTTTCTCCTGCCTACTGAGGCTTTTTGGTGGTAGGATCCAAGTCTCCAAGGGTAAATGAGATGGAAGTAAGAGTATTGTCTGCATTGATTGTCTTCCTTAAACCCCTAAGACATCATCCTCAACTCCCTACCTTAAAGGCTGTTGTGCTCCAGCTTCTGATCCCAAGGTATTTCCTGTCTCACCCTCCACTCCCAGGACTTCAAGCAGTTTTTACAGTGATGTCTCCTCAGAAATTGTCTCCAGCCCACCTGAATACCTCACAGCATATCATACAGAACTTGTCAAACCCTGAACTTGTTACCTCCTCTTCCCCACACCATGAATCCACCATGCTTACTGTTGTCCCATATTTCCAGCCTCAGGGAATGACAGAAGTCACTCCCCACTCATTTTTCCAACCTAGAAACTTGACTGGCAGCCTGTGTCCTTGCTTCTCCCTCGTTACCACTCTGACCCCACCACCACTTCCTGCTACTTCTCTTCCTACGAATTCTTAAGTCCGTATGTCCTCTGCATCCCTGTGTATGTTAGATCCTCAACATGTTCCACAGAAATGGTGTGGCATCCTCCTGACTTCTGCTCCAACCCCAGTTTTCTCCTCAACTCATCCTCTTAACCACTCAAATATAAAGGTGAATCTGCACCATATAACCACTAACATCCTTCCATATACTCTCATCACCTGCAGGATAAAATCCACGTGACTTTCCAGCCCACTTTCCATTATTGCCTAGCATGCACTACACCCTAGTACATGAAATTGCTTTAATTTCAGACATACCACATTCTCTCAGATTCTCTCTGCCTGTAAAGTCCTTTCCCCATAATATTTTTCAACTTCAGGTAACACTGAAAACTCAGAGGCTTTCCAGACTCACAGACTTAGAGAATGAACTTATGGTTACCATCAGAGTGGGGATAGTTAAAGAGTTTGGGATGGACATGTACATACTGCTATATTAAAATGGATAACCAACAAGGTCCTACTGTATAGCACAGGGAACTTGGCTCAATGTTATCTGGCAGACTGGATGGGTGGGAAGTTTGGGGGAGAATGGATGCATGTATTTGTATGGCTAGGTCACTCTGCTCTTCACCTGAAACTATCACTACACTGTTAATTAGCTATAATATAAAATTAAAACTTTAACAACAAAAAAATAGAAAAATTAAAAATAAAAATCAGATTTTCACAGTTTTAAAAATCTGAGTTTTAAACTTCTCTAGAAAAATCATCTCTGGCGGCATGGAGTCTGCTTTTGCACGCAGCAACAATTGGCCAGAGCTCCAAGCTGCTGGCCTTGTAGCTAGAACCTCAACTCTGTTTCTGACTACTACTCTCCAGCCCTGCTCACTTTCTTCATTGTTTTATGTGTCTGCTCACTGTTGGCATTTGAATTTGCAACCCCTGATCTACAGAAATGCAAAAGCTTACGAATTCATTTTCCAATGAATCATAAAGCTCCCAGCATATGGGACAGTTGCATTGCCATGACTTAAATAAACAGTGTTGCTGTAGTGAGCAAGACATTCTGCCCTCTAATTCTATTCCAGGCATTGAGAATAGAAAATTTGGTAAGATAAAGTTATACTGGCATGCCTATTACATTTTGTTTTATTATACTTTGCAGGTACTCAGTTTTTTTTTATTTGTTTGTTTTTTTCGTTTTTTTTTTTTTTTTTTTTTACAAATTGTAAGTTTGTCGCAACCCAGCATTAAGCAAGACTGTCAGTGCCAGTTTTCCAACAGCATTGGGTTCATTTTGTGTCTCTGTGTCACATTTTGGTAATTTTCACAATACTTCAAACCCTCCACCAGCAAAATGACTGTGACTTGTTGAAGGTTCAGATGATGGTTAGCATTTTTTAGCAATAAAGTATTTTATTCATTGAGGTAGGCACATTGTGTTTTTTTAGAACATAATGCTATTGCACACTTAATAGGCTACAGTATAACATAAATACAACTTTTATATGCATCGGGAAACCAAAAAATCCATGGGACTCACTGCATTTCAATGCTTATTTTATCGTGGTGGCCTCAAACCAAACCCAGAATATCTCTGAGATCTGCCTGTATCTATTTAGGTCTTGGAGGAGACGCTAAATTTGGGCAAGAAAGATTTTGTTTCAGAATGTGAGCATTAAAACTAAACATGTTGGTGAGCAAGAGCAGGCAGAATCAGGTTTGAATGGAATTAGGGTTCTACTAGAAGAAACGTTGTTGGGATTTAAGTGGGAAGATCCATGTTGGAAGACTTCCTGATCGTTAAGACTTTAAGAGATCTAGGAGGAGCAATGAGGTGTCAGGGACTATAAATATGACCTGAGGAAAGAAATGCTTTCTTAAGAAATAGAAAGCTTCATGTGGCTACATGCAGGTGAGCCAAAAAGCAGGCCTGAAATGACAGCTTGCCATCTGTCCTCCGAGAGCCAGCTTTGCAGAACACCAGCCAAAACGAAAATGGTACCACTTGTGTGGGTTGCTCTATTTTGTAGCATTTGTAACAACAGAATTCTTCACCCAGAGTGAAGCCAGAGCATTCCACAGCTGAAGGGAGGGTTGGGAAACCTTCATTTCCTCTGATTCTATCTTCTCCATGGGTGGGCTCAAAGAACCTCCTTTCACTTTTCTCTGCAGTCTGGCTCCTTGTTACAGAGAATGCCAAAATAATATCTGAAAGAACTCAATTGAGACTTTACCTAGGCTATTGATTGATGATTATTAGCCCATTAAGTCTGCTGGGTCCAAAAAAGTGAGATAGTGCTTTCCGGTGAATTGCCAACAAAACACTTTTAAACCTACTCCTATCCCCCAAGTCACAAATTTAAAATGAAGAATTAATTAATATATTCAACATTTATCATTTTCAGCTTTACACAGTGGGGTTAAAAGTGTGGGCTTTGTTGATTCAAATCACTATTCATTAAGGGAACTCGAGGTTAAAGTTATTTAACCTCTCTGCGCCAGTCACCTTTTCCTTATCTGTAAAGTGGGGATAATAACAGTAACTTTTTCTTAAGAGTTGTGAGAACTTAAAAAAGCTAAAACAGGTAAAGTCTTTAAAAAGAGGCTAGGTGTGGATTAGCTATTATCAACACTGTATATATTAGACACTGTGCTAGGTACTGAATATCTTTCACAGAGCTTAGCCTAGCGGCTGGCAATGTGTAAAATGTTTCATAGTTACTTTGATTCGCCATTCCAGACAGCGCATTTGGATATAAAAAAGACCTTAGAACCCCTGATGGCAGCTTTTTCTCTCTGGCAAAGTGATCATATCCTTGCACAAAGATGACCTCTGGCAGAAGCACAGAATGTTGACAGCCCGGTCAGGTGAGAGATCAGTGATTGCCTTTCAGATTCAGAGGTGCCGGTTTGGCAAAGTTGCTATCCATAGATGTTACAGTTTTAAAAGATAACAGAAGCTGCTCGAGCAGCTGTAGTAGACTGTACTACCCTTCACGAGATTCCTTGCTCTTCCATGGCAGACTTGGCCATGCGACTTGCTTTAGGCGATATAATCCACTTCTGCTCTTAAGCTTTAGAGCCTTTGTACTGTAAACTGTGCTCTTTTTCTTGCTTCTGAGATTATGGAAGCATGTCACATGAAGCCTCCTTCAGCCTGGGTCTCTGAAATATAATGAGCATCCTTTGTACATGGGTGCATCTTTTGTACATGAGGTGCATGAGCGAGAATAATTCTTTATCAATAAAGCTCCTGAACATGTGGAGCCCTTTGTTACTGAATCATCACCTATCCTATTTTAACTAATACATCATCCATAGTTACATCCAGTTGCTATGATGGCCAGAATGCGCTGCTGCATAGATCTTTAACCTCAGGACCTCATGCTCCTCTTTCTTTCACTTTATGTCTTTGGTGGCTCCATTGGTACTTCCAGAGTCGGACAATGAGCACTAGACCTGAACCCAAATTCTGAGACCAAGGTCCAGCCCGTCCACTGTCTAACTTTGTGATCTTCAGCAAATCAGTTCATCAATCTGAGCCTCAATTTTATTTGCTTAAATAGGAGGAGTAAAATATCTGCTAATTGTAACACAACTTTGTTCTCCAGAAGCACATTATAAGTGTTATGATAATATAGAAAATCATTTTTAGTTCTTAAGAAGTCATGGGTGAGACTTCTCTGACGGTCCAGTGGCTAGGACTTGCCACTTCCATGGCAGGTGACATAGGTTTGATCCCTGATCGGGAAGCAAAATTCCCTCATGCATATGATGCAGCTGGAAAAAATAAAATAAAGGGCACACCAATTTTATACAATTTTTTTTTTAATTATAAGAAAAGAAATCATGGATAGGCCTGATCAGCATCAACCCATGAAACTCTCAGTCAACACCAGTTGACTGATAATGGTGACCACAGAGGGCAGGGCATTTTAGAAGACTGGTTTATAAGTGAGAGGTCAAGGTCCTCATTTGTGTCCTTGCTCAAAATGCACTTCTCAGTCCAAAAGTGCCATTCAGAAAGGGGAGACTTGATGACAACTTTTCTTAGTTTTTCAAGACACATTTTCTTATGCCAAATAATATTGCAATTGTCTTTGAAATGCAGTATGTGAGGGAGAAAACCTTAGACTCAACCATCGATATACACAGAATTCAGATTTAAACAGAATGTGAACAAATGTGTACATACCCAGTTCAGTTCAGTCGCTCAGTCGTGTCCGACTCTTTGCGACCCCATGAATCGCAGCACGCCAGGCCTCCCTGTCCATCACCATCTCCTGGAGTTCACTCAAACTCATGTCCATTGAGTCAGTGATGCCATCCAGCCATCTCATCCTCTGTCATCCCGTTTTTCTCCTGCCCCCAATCCCTCCCAGCATCAGAGTCTTTTCCAATGAGTCAACCCTTTGCACGAGGTGGCCAAAGTACTGGAGTTTCAGCTTTAGCATCATTCCTTCCAAAGAACGCCCAGGGCTGATCTCCTTTAGAATGGACTGGTTGGATCTCCTTGCAGTCCAAGGGACTCTCAAGAGTCTTCTCCAACATCACAGTTCAAAAGCATCAATTCTTCAGCGCTCAGCTTTCTTCACAGTCCAACTCTCACATCCATACATGACCACAGGAAAAATGATAGCCTTGACTAGATGGATCTTTGTTGGCAAAGTGATGTCTCTGCTTTTAAATATGCTATCTAGGTTAGTCATAATTTTCCTTCCAAGGAGTAAGCATCTTTTAATTTCATGGCTGCAATCACCATCTGCAGTGATTTTGGAGCCCCCAAAAATAAAGTCTGACACTGTTTCCACTGTTTCCCCATCGATTTCCCATGAAGTGATGGGACCAGATGCCATGATCTTCATTTTCTGAATGATGAGCTTTAAGCCAACTTATTCACTCTCCTCTTTCACTTATACCCAAGTTGTTCTCATAGATGCTTACGTCACCACACACAGTGGTTTGTAATAGCCTGAGGGTTTCCCTCAGCCCTGAATAACTCAGAGCAAAGTAAGAGGAGGGGAAGTTAGAATGTTCTTGCCTATCATTCTTTCTCAAGAAGACTCCTTCTCAATCTTCCTTCTAAGTAATCTTACTTGACTGCACCATCTGATTTAGATTAATTCATTCATTCACTCCTTTATCAAGTTTTTGAGTGACTACAATGTACCAGTTCTAGACGCTATATACAGAATAGACAAGTCCCTGCCTGCATGGAACTTACATGTCTGAGGGGAGCTGACGTTCTGTGTTTCTATAGCTCCTGACACTTGTCTCCATCTGTCTCCATGTGCGATAGTCATTGGTTTGGACTACAAGATCCTTGAAGATATGGGGAACACATATCTCATTAGACTTTGTGTCCTCAGGGTCCCCAGCCCTGGTGCCTGGAATACAGAAGGAATCCAAAAATGTTTCTTTCAAATGAGTAAATATCAGGAGCTTTCAAGTTCCCCAAAAATATGAAAAATAAGGGATTTAGTCACAGTGCACAATCAATAGTTATCTTTAACTGATTCATTTCATGAAAATTTATAACAAGATTAATGTTGCTTTTGGTGCTGCAGTGCATTTGTTGACAGACTTAGAGGAGATCAAAGTGAATAAATGCAGAAAGCTAGCTACATTCTTCTAGGTTATAAAAATTGTTATGAAGTACTTTGCAAACAGTGTCAGAAAGTACTTGAGTTCAGTTCAGTCACTCAGTCATGTCTGACTCTCTGTGACCCCATGAACCGCAGCGCTCCAGGCCTCCCTGTCCATCTCCAACTCCCGGAGTCCACCAAACCCATGTCCATTGAATTGGTGGTGCCATCCAACGATCTCATCCTCTGTCATCCCCTTCTCCTCCTGCCCTCAGTCTTTCCCAGCATCAGGGTCTTTTCCAGTGAGTCAGCTCTTCACATCAGGTGGCCAAAGAATTGGAGTTTCAGCTTCAGTCCTTCCAATGAACACCTAGGACTGATCTCCTTCAGAATGGACTGGTTGGATCTCCTTGCAGTCCAAGGGACTCTCAGGAGTCTTCTCCAACACCACAGTTCAAAAGCATCAATTCTTCGGTGCTCAGCTTTCTTTATAGTCCAACTCTCCCATCCATACATGACCACTGGAAAAACCATAGCCTTGACTAGATAGACCTTAGTTGGCAAAGTAATGTCTCTGCTTTTTAATATGCTATCTAGGTTGGTCATAATTTTCCTTCCAAAGAGTAAGCGTCTTTTAATTTCATGGCTGCGATTACCATCTGCAATGATTTTGGAGCCCAGAAAAATAAAGTCTGACACTGTTTCCCCATCTATTTGCCATAAAATCATGGGACCAGATGCCATGATCTTAGTTTTCTGAATGTTGAGCTTTAAGCCAACTTTTTCACTCTGCTCTTTCACGTTCATCAAGAGGCTGTTTCGTTCTTCTTCACTTTCTGCCATAAGGGTGGGTCATCTGCATATCTGAGGTTATTGATATTTTTCCCAGCTATCTTGATTCCAGCTTGTGCTTCCTCCAGCCCAGCGTTTCTCATGATGTATTCTGCATAGAAGTTAAATAAGCAGGGTGACAAAAAGTACTATAGACTAAGAAATAACGCCAACATGGTCAAAGCTAAGCATGGGAATGCAACTATGTGAGCAATCTGTCCTGTGTACAGCCGGTGGTGTATGAGAGTAATGCAGAGAGAAAAAGAAAACCAAAGTGCATATTTGAAAGCATTTTCTTCTCCTGAGAGAGAGTCACTTAGAGCTAAGCTTTGAGTACGGCAATAGTTATATAGCAAACACAGTGGGCTTAAGAAATGTTTTCCCCAATGTTTTCTCTATTAGTTCAGAGATTGAGAAACTGTAAAGACAAGAGGAAAAATGGGAGGAACTTCCCTGATGGTCCAGTGGCTAAGGCTTCCCGGTCCCAGTGCAGGGACTGGGGTTCAGTCCCTGGTCAGGGATCTAGATCCCACAGGCCCTAACTAAGAGTTCTCATGCTGCAACTAAAGATCCTACAAGTCACAACTAAGACCCAGCACAGCCAGATAAACAAATAAATACTTTTTTTTTAAAGAGTAAGAAAGGGAGAAAAGAATGGGCAAAGGATGTGGAGACAGAAATGAGCTTGATAGTCACATGCTAGGCGACTCTGACCCTCTCCATTTACTTCTGTGTATACTATGTACCTTACAATGTGTTTGATTACCAAAGGAAAAGAGAGACACCTTGATTTAGTCATTTATCATGCAAATATTTATTAGTATCTGACCTTTTATCTTTGTTTCTTAGGTACCTATTTTGAATCAGATACTATCTTAGATTCTGGTCAGAAAAGGACCCTTGCCCTACTGCAACTAACATTGTGATAGGGAAAACAGATAATCAACAACTAACTATGTAAACAAGATGATCCTAGGCCATGATAAGGGCCCAAGAAGGTGTCTGGAGTGGGGTAGGTTAGTGCTAGTTTAGAAATGGCCACAGAGGAAGACATCCTAAAGAGCTGACTTTGAATCGAGGTCTGAACCATGAGAAGAAGCTCACCATGAAAAGCTTCAAGTAGCAAAACATTCTAGCCAGGGGAGAGAACAAGGGCCAAAGCCATGAGGCAGGAATAAGTTTGGCAAGTTCACAGAATGAAAAGCAGACCAGTATGACTAGAAGGTGGTGATGAAAGGGTAGAGAAGGTAGAGATCAGATCCTACCTGGCCTTGAGAGGTGTGGCAAGGATTTTAAGATTTTCTTTTGGACCTAATGAGAGTCGTTGGAGGGTGTTTGGCAGAAAATTGAATATGATCTGGAGCAAAGAACTAGTGAACTCCAAGTGTTACACACACCAAATAACACTAACTTCACTGCCTTAAGGCAGCCCCAGGCCTCTTCTCTCCATTAGCACTAAACCAAGGCCCATGCACCTACATTTTAGATGGTTGTTGACTGATTCTGACCCTGTAGAATTATGAGGCATACATATATTTGAAATTGGGTGCAATTTTGTTAATAACAAGATAATGCTCTTTTCTTTAAGCATTCATGTGATCAGTCTATGTTGACTGTATTTTTTCTCAAAGCAAAATTTTTGGCACATGAATTGACAAGTTTAAAGTATGTTTTTTTTCAATAGCTGAGTCATATTCCATTGTATATATGTACCATGTCTTCTTTAGCCATTCATCTGTTGAAGGATATCTAGGTTATTTTCAAGTGCTAGCTATTGTAAATAGGTGCTGCCATGAACATTGGGGTGCATATGTCTTTTTCAATTGTTATACACAGTGAAGTAAGTCAGAAAGAGCAAAACAAACATCATACATGAATGCGTTTATATGCAATCTAGAAAGATGGCGCTGGTGAGCCTATCTGCAGGGCAGCACAGGAGACACAGACATAGAGAACAGGCTTGTGGACACAGTGGGGAAAGGAGAGGGTGGGACCACTTGAGAGCAGAGCATTGAGACATACCTATTACCATATGCAACACAGATAGCCATTGAGAATCGGCTTTATGATGCAGGGAACTCAAATCCGGTACTCCCTGACAACCTAGAGGACTTAGACGGAGTGGGAGGTGGAAGGGAGGTTCAAGACGGAGAGGACGTATGTCTATATATCTATACCTATTGCTGATTCATGTTGCTGTATGGCAGAAACCAGTACAATATTTATTGTAAAGTAATTATCCTCCGATTAAAAAAATGATGTAAGTTTTGGAGACACTGCATTGCAAAGAATCCCCAGTGTTCTCCCTACTTGCTACAAGGAAAAATAAAGCCTTCCTTCTCCCGCAAAAAATAAAAAAATAAAATAAAATGTGCTTTTGAGGTCAAGAGGACAGAATATGTTAACTTGGAATCATTTGTGGAAAGCTTATTGTGCCTAGCCATATACATCTTGTTATGCGCAATAAAAAGACTGGATTCTTAGCTCTATGTGATTTGTGGAAGGCGTTTCTCAAGTGTTATTAAACCGAAATTTCAAGGAGTTCCCAAGCAGGAGTCAAGAAGCAGATGAGATAGCAGGGCTCATTACTGCGAGTTGCTCTTGGTGTTAGCACCACCCCTATGCTGGTGTGAGAGGAGGGGGGTGAGTGCCCAGCCCTTCCCACCCTCTTCTCACCTTCTCCTTTATCACTGCTCCGTTTGCACCTCACTCCTTCTCTTCCACACCCTATTAGCACTACCATCCCATTTCCAGATGAATTGATAGAAAGGTGTTACCAAAATTTCAGCCTCTTTCTCAGTAGTAACCTAATATTTTGATACCACTGACAGTTTCTCTCTCCTGCCAATTCCTTCTCTCCTTCATCACCTCCTTCCTCTTCTTTTCACCTTGTCTCTCCCACTCCTTCTTTTCTAGTAGGGATTCATCCAGGACTTCAGAAAGTCCCAGATAAAAAATATTTAAAATCCTTTCTGGTAGAAAAATAATTTCTGAAAAAGAAGATTGATCATTAATATTTTTAAATCAAGGGATATATACTTATAAAAGCTTATTATTTAAGAAAAAGAAATGCATAATATCTTTTCTAGATTGAAAAAGAGATGATGAGGGAGATATACACATACTCCCTGCCCTCCAGAACAAATATCCAACAGGGCAATGGGACCCCACAAAGGACCACAGGGCAAGAGAGGCCGTAACAAGGTCTTTTACCTTGGTTCAGTGCTAATGGAGAGAAGGGGCCTGGCACCGCCTTAAAGCAGTGGTTGGTTTAGTCACTAAGTCGTGTCCGACTCTTGTGATCCCATGAACTGTAACCTGCCAGGCTCCTCTGCCCATGGGATTCTCCAGGTAAGAATACTCGAGTGGGTGGAGAGGTGTGGTTTTCCACTGTAGGACAGAGAATAAATGGGAGGTTTATTCCAGTGGAGGCCTGATAGGGAAGGGATTTGATGAAAGACCAAATAACACTACCTCCACTGCTTAATGGAGAAAAATGACAACCCACTCCAGTATTCTTGCCTGGAGAATCCCATGGGCAGAGGAGCCTAGCAGGTTATATTTCATGGGATCGCAAGAGTCGGACACGACTTAGTGACTAAACCAACCACTGCTTTAAGGTGGTGCCAGGCCCTTTCTCTCCATTAGCACTGAACCAAGGCCTATGCATCCACATTTTAGATGGTCAGTGGCTGATTCTGACTCTGTAGAGTTATGAGGCATATATTTGGTACTGGGTACAATTTTGTTAGCAACAGGATAATACAATGATTTGTGAGTGAGCACTCTTAAGCCAGGCTGTCTGGAGTGGACTGGCTGTCTGGAGTGGAGTGCTGCCGCCATCCTTTACTGTCTAGGTACATTTAACCAAGTAACTTAGCCTTTCTGTTCCATTTCCTTGACTGTAAAGTGGAGTAATAATATTGCTCATATTGTGTGCTAAGTCACTTCAGTTGTGTCTGACTCTTTGCAACCGTATGGGTTGCGCCCTGCCAGACTCCTCTGTCCATTGGATGGTCCTGGCGAGAATACTGGAGTGGGTTGCCATGCCCTCCTCCAGGGGATCTTCCCGACCCAGGAATCGAACCCGCATCTCTTATGTCTCCTGCATTGGCAGGCGGGTTTTTTACCATCAGTACCACCTGGGAAGCCCATTGTTCATATAAATTCCATGAAAGGACTTATTACAGTATTTGATACACCATTAGTCCTTGATGGATCTTGTATATATGAGAACTAAATGGATATAATGCACTTAGAATAGTTGAAGAAAACTGAATAAACACTGAATGATGCTAGTGAGTGTTAGTTCTAGTGGCCTACTGTTAGGGCTTTGAGTGAGAGCCATCTTTGGTCCTGAGGGAGTGGTGCTTTTTCATCTTTACTTGTGCACAGACGCCCCCTCGTGGAGACAGAGCCAAATATTTGTGGCCAGTTCCTCTCTCCAGTTCTAGGAGGACATGAAAACAGTAAGACTCAGCAGCTGACATCACCAGCCACACTGCCGCCCATGGCCAGGCCACCGCTGAGATCAGGCCTACCTACCCCAGGGGAGAGCAATCCATTTAGGAACCAAGCATTGTGTGGAAATCAGGCTCAATCATATACATGAGAGAGTACTTAAAACAGTATGATCAGTTTTTGAGATGAAAGAAAGTGAAAGTGTTAGTAGCTCAGTCATGTCTGACTCTGCGACCGCATGGACCATAGCCCACCAGGCCCCTCTATCCATGAAATTTTCCAGGCACGAATACTGGTGTGGATAGCCATTCCCTTCTCTAGGGGATCTTCCTGACCCAGGGATTATTTTTTGAGATAATCAAACTCAGTTTTACTTAATACCCTTCATGGTTGCTTTTAGCCATGAAAGTTTCCCAGTGGAAGCATTAAAGTTTATTATATGATCATCCCTTACCTTTTTTTAAAGATTTAAATTACTCAAAGGTATGTATTCCTTCAAATGAAAAAAATCTTTGCTGAGTGACTACTATATGCCAGGCACAGGTGAGACCTTGGGGCACCAGAGAAAATAAAATACAGCCCCTGGCTCAAGAGACTCATCATCAGACAGTATAGCAGAGAACGCTGAGTAGTGAGTAAGGACTAAGCTGGAAAATATATTGTAGCTCAGTTGGTAAAGAATCTGCCTGCAATGCAGGAGACCCAGGTTTGATTGCTGGGTTGAGAAGATCCCCTGGAGAAGGAAATGGAAACTCCAGTATTCTTGCCTCGAGAATCCCATGGACAGAGGAGCCTGGCAGGCTACTGTCCATGGGATCATAAGAGTCAGACACGACTTGGTAACTAAACCACCAGCAGGGACGCTATGAGGATGCAGGGGAAGGACATGGAACTGAGGAGCTGCTTGCCAAGGGCAGTGCTGTCTGGTACTGGAAGCTCCAGGGATGCTAAGGGTTACGGAGGACACTTGTGGACGGAGGTGGCGTTAGCTTCTCGCCGGTAGAGGAGTTGCCTGCACTGCTGTGTTGCCCCCACTGCTTGCTCTCCACAGAGCCCTGCTCCACATCCGCATGGCCGCCTAGACAGTGGAACTGGGGCCCACAGGCTGAATACTACATCCAGCTGCCGACAGGACAGCAGGGGCAGCCCCTTTCTGGCTAGCCGTGCCCTCACTAGCCCTCTCTCAGGGGCTGCTGGCCTCTGAGGCCTCTGAGTGGTGTTTTCTGTGCTGGGCAAGGCCCTGACCCTGGACAGGCAGCCGCCACCTCCCTTAGGTGGGGTCAGGCCTCTCTGGTCCTCTCCTGGAGATCCTGGCCTTCACCGTTGCCAGTGGGAACCAGAGGGAGGGAGATGAAGCTTCAAGCCAAACAGAGCTAGGAGGGAAGTATGGTAAGAGTAAGTGGTAAAAAAAAAAAAAAAAATACTACTAACGTAAAATAAATATGGGATGCTGTGGGAGGGGAGGAGCTGATTACTCTGCCACTGGGTCAGAACTAGGTCAGGGCAGTTTTCCTGCAAATCCCTTTTTCTATTTTCTTTAAGATACTGTGGTCCGTGAGCTGTGCTATGCTCAGTTGCTAAGCCATGTCCCAACTTTCTGCAACCCCCAAAGACCTCTTTGAGCCCGACAGGCTCCTCTGTCCTTGGAATTATCCAGAGAAGAATACTGAATTGAGCTGCCACTTCCTCCTCCAGGGGATCTTCCTGACCCGGATCGAACCCTCATCTCCTGCATCTACTGCACCTAAGGCAGATTCTTTACCACTAGTGCCACCTGCCCACTCCAGTATTCTTGCTTAGAGAATCCTGTGAACAGAGGAGCCTGGTGGTCTGCTGTCCATAGGGCCGCACAGAGTTGGACACGACTGAGGCGACTTAGCAGCAGCAGCGCCACCTGGGAAACTTGTGGTCTTATGAGGCTGCAGGCTCTAACTTGAGTGACAAGTGACAGCAAGGTCCAGGTTTCCAGAGAGTGGTTTGCATCCCTGATCTGCCCTGTCTGTGGGTCAGTTTTAGAATGTGTTTCAGTGCCTCACCATCCTTGTCTTTCACTGTTAAAGGTGCAGAAGTGTCATATGCAATCACAGCATCACCTCTGCTGTTCCATTCTTTTTCTAGCTAAACAAATCATTTTAAATGCTGGATAATTCTATAGCATCAGCCATGTTATTTCAAAAACAAAACAACACCAACTCTGTGTGTGTGTGTGTGTGTGTTGTTTTGTCAACAAACAAAGGGTATAGGCAAACGGAGGGAAAATTAGGGTAAAAAGGAAGTGGGCTCAAAATGTTTTTGCTTTATTATTTTTTTGAATTGGGCTTTAGGGGAAATCCTTTAAACCCAAGGATTAAAACACACACACACACCCACAAAATTGGTCTAAAGAGGGATCAAGCCCCATGACCTTAATTTTATTGGCATTATGCTCTAATCAGCCAATGAATTAAGAGATGAAAGGACATTTCAGTCAATTACAGTCACATGAAGTCAGTGCCTTTTTCTTGGTGGCGGTTTTCTAAAGGCCAAAAGAGCATTTTTTAAATGCTTTTTTTTTTCAGATACTATTTATTGACAATCCTGCCTTAGTATTGATGGAGGAAGTCATTAAATTTCCTTCCTCTGTGTTCATTCAGATGGGTTCTGAAAGGAGGGAGGAGCTATTTATATAAATGTGAACTGGAAGAAAAGAGGCACCACACTTGGCTTCTAGTTGCATGCAGAATCCTGGCATCTCTTGCTTCATCCTCAGTGACATCCCCACCATGTGTCTGATACCAGAGACATGAAATTATGAATTGGCTCAGCCTTTACAGTGCATGACACATGTTTTTCATGAGCATTAAAATTCATTTTTTTTCAACTGAGAGAAAATTAAACCTAGGTTCTGGCACTAATCCCCACTTGTCTTTCTCCTGGCAGCATGAATTGTTTGTTTCTGTGATGTAGAAAAGCATAACTCTTGTTTGTTTGTTTTGCCAACTCCATGCATTTTCTAGGGAAACATTTGCTGTCTTTACCGCTCACTTGTATGGATACCAATGGATAATTCAAGTCTGTTCAAGTTTTATGCCACTTCCTGGGCTCCAGGGTTAAATTGTCACCTTGTCAAAAGCAGCCTTACCTTTGTATTTCCTGCAGTGCTCAGCACCATGCCTTGTATACAGTGATGCTCAATGAATGCTTGTTAAATAAGTGAGAGCTTCCTGGAATGTAAATATTGATTTTTCTATTAATTTCTGATACATTAACCACAGAAATCAGCTATGTCAATAAATATTTTACTCAATATTTTACAGATTTTCTCTTACTATTCTCCCCTCATCAAGTAAGCTCCAGCCTCACTAGTCTTCATGATCATTCTTAAGTATACCAAATTTATTCTTGAGTCAGGATTAAGGCATTGAAAGAAGCAGTGATCTCTTTCAACATATTTTTCATGTATATGAGCAATGTGGACAAATATTGAAATGTCTCTTGAAAGATAAAAATCTCCTTCTTTGAGGGAAATAGTCTAGTATGGATAATGCCTGGTATCTTGCTTAATCTTTATGAACTGACATTTTTTTTTTTGGACTGTTAGAGAAAAAATTCTTCTGACACTTGTTAGAGCAGTTAAGGAAGACTTTATCTGGGACTACTGATACATAGCAAGACTATTGCCAACCAGGCTCAACTCCACAGACAACCAAGACGACTGAGAATTTATGGCCACCGAGCACAGTGAGGAGTCAGTGGATAGAATCTTACTACTGGGGGACATTGAAGATAGAGGGACTCTTGCTAAACCTATTTAGCAGGATTCTTGCTGGAGACGTTGTGGGGGTGAAAAAATGGATCAGATACTGACAGTGATGACATATCAAGGGTGGGAATTCTCTCTAAACCGACACAACAGGATTCTTGGTAAAACTGGAGGTGGCAGGCTACAGACAGGGCCCACGGATGAGGCCTCCAGAGGAGCTATGATGCAGAAAGTGTACACATTTATGTTCTTGGACTGTTTAATTCTAATGCCACTGTACAATCTGACAGAAAGCAGACTATGAAGAGGCCACATGTACTCTCAACCATCCTTTCCTCTCTGGGTCTCTGAGCTCCATTTACTCCAGGACTCCACCCACTTCTTCCATCCTATTGCCTTAAGTGACCTGCACTTCCCCTATCAAACTGCCCTGGCCTTAAAATTCTCTTCTAAGATCATAAAGAGGAAAAGATTTGAGTGTTCTTACCAGGGAATGATGACTTAAAGGTCTACATCCTATAAAACGTTGGCATTATGTAGTAGAAACCTCGAGCAATGTGAAATAAATTGAAGTGACATTTTGGAACAATTGAAGTTTTCCAGGAACCCCTCTTATCACAGCTCATTGGTGTATCTGCTTGGATGCTGACACTGCTTGTGACCTTGACCATAAATACTTCGCAAAAATTACTGAAAACACTTTTCAAAAAGTATTGGCCAATGCCAAATTTTTTTCCTGCTTATTCTTTATCCTATTTCATTCTTCCTTTTCTGTGGAAGACTGTGCTCTCCTTGAAGTCAGGGTTCATGCCTCTTCATTTGTGGATTCACTACATAAAGGAGATCTTGTTCAATATATGTTTGTACAATTAAATCAAGTTACAAGCTTGGATAAAGCCCTATCACATCTCATGTTCAAAAATGGAGAATAGGCAACTAATCTAAAATTGGTCTTTGTTTTACCAATCAGATCAATGAGGTATATATTATTATTATTTTATTTTATGAAAATGTCTTTAATACACATATATTAAATTCATTTAATATGTTACTTTTGGGGTGGGGCTTCCCAAGTGGCAACAGTGGTAGAGAACCTGCCTGCCAATGCAGAAAACAAAAGAGACTCAGATTCGATCTCTGGGTCAGGAAGAGCCCCTGGAGGAGGGCATGGCAACCCACTCCAGTATTCTTGCCTGGAGAATCCCATGGACAGAGGAGCCTAGTGAGCTACAACCCATAGGGTTGCAAAGGGTCGAACACGGCTAAAGCAACTTAGCACACCCACACTTTTGGGGTGACGGCACAGATTCTTGGTAAAGTGTTCCAAAGGCAAGATGAAACAGGCCTTAGGGTAGCATGAGGGCTATGAAGCAACTATAACTCCAATCACTGTAAGATTTAAGTAGAGAAACTTCAAAATCTTAAATCATAGCAACCCCATTATGTATCAGTCCCTCCTAGATGATCAGTTTCAGTCTTCCGTAACTATTCATTTACGAATCATTTCAGACTTCTCGAAAAGTAGGAGAACAGTGCTCTCGTATACCCTTCGCTTAGTTTCCCCGCTGTTAACATGTTCATTGACTTTATCATGCTCTCTCTCCCTTCTCTTTCCTCCCTCTCTCTCTCCCTTACCCTCTCCTTTCTCTTCCTAGGGAGATAAACGGAGATATGTGTGTGATTCAAATATATCCTCTGAATCCATCTCCTTTATTAGGGAATATGGCACTCTATGGACAGCCTGGCCTCCCTTAAATCAATCTGGCATTTGAACTGGCATTTCCTTTGAAATCCCCCCTCAGTCTTTCCTCAGTCTAGCAAGCATCACTGTGTACCAAAATAATAGAAGAATGATGCCTGATGGTTATTTCTTTGAGCAAACAATGCATGCTAGTTTAAGTTGTAGATATCAACTTTAAAATATATTAAACTTTTTGGAACCATTTTAGAATATATTGTAGTCATGTTGAGCTCTTGAACCCTAAATAGTTCAGTATATGGTCTCCAATAATAAGAACGTTATCTTTCTTAATCATAGAATAATTATTAAAAGCAGGGAAAATAATGTTAATACTATTACCTAATATATCATCTTATTCATTGCTAAATAGGTCTGTGATGTTCTTTATAACAAAGAAAGATGAAACGAGGGAAGAAAGGGAGGAGGGAAGGAAGAAAGGGAGGAAGGAAAAGAAAGAAAGAAAAAGAAAGGAAGGAATCTTCAGACTAGTGGGCTTTTTATTGCTTTCCTTGGAAAACTAGGGCAGAGGGTCAACAAATCTTTCATTTTTGCTTTTTTCATATACTTTAAGCTTTTAAAATAAATTTTAAACTGTTTTTAAAGCCAGTACATATGCTACATTTTGACAGTTTGCAGCCCACAATCGCATTAACATGTGCGGCCTGCTGGGCTCCTTTTTGTGTAGATGTTAAGGTTTCTCCTGCTAACTCTGTTGAATTAAAGACATCCCGACATTCATTCATTCATTGTTCATCCACCCACTTAGCAGTGCCAGTAGTATTGAGGACCTACCAAAGACCTGTGCTGGATGAGATAAGCTGTTAGTCTGTGATTATTCATAGCTACTTGTCTACGAGTACTGCAAAATCCATAGAAATAAATCCAGAAGCTGAGACTGATAAAATGCTACAACTATCCATAATCCTTCACTTCAAATCAAATAGCTCCATCAGTTTCTTTATTGATTTTGTAAAAATCAAATGTTAGAATTTTTAAGTTGGAAAATAAACAGTTTTTATTTCAATATGTTTAAAAATATTTATATTATCCTTACCTTTTTATTTGGGGGGTTTAAATATGCATTTGTATGAAAAAAAGGGTAAGGTTTCTAATACTATTTAAACATAACTTGTCTAGACCTGAGTTTCCAAATATTTTTTGTCACACACCCATAAGTTTAAGAATTAATATATTCCTTGATATATGTTTATTTATATAATAGAGCTGATGGCTCAACTGTAAAGAATCCACCTGCAATGCAGGAGGTTTGGGTTCATTCTGGATCAGGAAGACCACCTGGAGGAAGGCATGGCAATCCACTCCAGTATTCTTGCTTGGAGAATCCCATGGACAGAGGAGCCTGGCGGGCTATAGTCCATGGGGTCACAAAGTCAGACACGACTGAAGCAACTTTCACACATGCACATTTACATAATAAGTGTATACTAGTGCAGTAGTGTTGTATATATATTATACAACTTACCCAAAAAGAAAACTCTAAAAAACCCACGTAAAATGAATATAAATAAAAGTTCTCATAACCTCTTCCTTGACTCTGTTGGCTCATCTTATTGATCCAATTGGCTTCATTGGACCCCTTGCTCGTCCTTGTACTGTGCTTTTCAGTACTTTGAGGCTGGACTCTTCCCTGCTTTATTATCTGTTCTTGACTATCATTTTTATGGTGATGACTAGTACTGCACTGTATAAGTCTGTTTAAAGGTCAAATTCATTTTCACATTTGTATATCACCTCTATAAATGTCACTTTTTTTGGGGTATGCTCATTCATGTCATACTTGCTTGTAAATATTTGTTCTCTTCCACATGACTGTTACATTTTTACTTGTAATAAAATTTTAGATAAGAAGCTTCAGGGAACATTTGCACTAGAGATAAAGAATGATAAATTAAAGAAGTGACTGAGCAGAAAACTATTTTTACCACAAGCGTTACCACCCACCTCATGCACCTAGAGAATGATTTCACACATTGAGAAGATATAGATAACTCAGGAAAAGAGCACTTCTTCTAAATTAGCAATAATTCCATGTTCAGTGCAATATGTGATAAGGAAATGAGGAAGAAACAGCTAAAATCAACATGTGTCTCTGTCAAACAATTTTAACATTGTTTTAGCCATAACACTTGAAAGGAAATCAGATTACTAGGTCTCTGAGGGCAGGGCTAGTGTTCATTTTTATGTGTACTTAATGTGCTTTTGCAAAAAACAGAGTTCAAATGTTTGTTGAATGAATGTTAGTGGATTAATAAGCGACAACATTTCCCCAGCTTCAGTACCAATAATTTTGGTCAGAATGAGCAACCTGAACTGCTTAGCTCATACAGATTACCAGAAGTTCTATGTTCCCCTTACAGTCTTAATTTACATGATGCTAAATCTGTATAAAATATACAGTTCATCCACTGAATTAGAACTGACTCAGATGCATTCCTTTTATAGCTGAGTAATTTAATACACAACTTCTGTATCCATTCATCTACTGATGGGCATCTAGGTTGCTTCCATATGTAGCTTTGTAAATAGTGCTGCAGTGATCGTTGGGGTACATATGTTTCTTTAAATTCTGGGTTCCTCAGGGTGTATAGGCCAAAGAGTTTACCGATGGTATTCAGATCTTCTGTAGTTTACTGATTTGTTGTTGCTCTGAATTACTGATCTAGGTAATTTAGATTTTATTTCTAGTTAGTTTTTAGAATTTCCCTTCATATATTGCATTGAAGTTTAGTTTTATGACATGTTCCTTGTAAAGTAATGGTTGGTTTTATTATCCTGCCTTATCTCCAGTGATACTTTTTGCTTTCAAATCTCACATTATTTTTTTTTCCAATTTTGCTGATTGTTTTTATGACATAATTTTTGCATCATTTAACTTGCAGTCAGACTATGGTCTCTTGTAAGGGGCATGGAATTAAGACTTTTGTTTCAAAAAATCTTTGCCCTTTAATTTGAATATTTACAGTTAATATATCTTATTAGAGACCATTTACTCCTTGTTTTCTACTTGTCCTACGTTTTTATGTTCCTTTGGCTCTTCCTTTTAAATTCATCAAACTCCATTTTCCCTTTATTAGCTCACAATGTTTATATAAGTAGCAATTACACATGCACCATGACTTATTAGCTCTTTTACTGCTTCTCAAGCAATGCTGAGACCTTAAATTTATTTTATTACTTTTTCCTCCTCCTTTTGTTTTTAATGCATTCTAATTTTTTATATATTTCACTATTACTCTTATGTGCAGTTAGATTTTATTTAGATTTATTCACTTATTTATCCTTTCTGTTATATTTAATTCCTTTGTAAAGTCCTTATTTTCATCTATGATAATTTTCCTTCTGCCTGCAGGTCTCTCTTCATCATTTAATTCAGTTGGTTCCGATGAGAACATATTCTCTAAATTTTGTTTGTTTGAAGATTTCCCTATTTCATCTTCCAAACACATTTTCTCTGCCTCTAGAATTCTCAGTGGGCAGTTATTTTCTTTAGCACTTGCCATTATTTTCTAGTATTAATCTTTTTTGTTGAGAAGTGAGCTGTAATCGTAACCTCCTGCATTGTTCAAAGGTCAGCTGCTGTTGTCTTTCCTCTGGTTCCTTCTAAGATGCTCTGTTTTTCTTTGCCATTTGTGAGTTGTACTGTGGTGGTGTTAGATATGGTTTCTTTATATTTACTCTTGTTGCATTGTTTAGTGCTTGTTGAATTTATGGCTTGGTATATTCTTTTTAGTTTTGAGAACTCTCAACTATTATTTCTAAATATTGCTTTCACCCCAGTCTCTCTCTTCTTTTCCCTTTGGACTCCAATTTAAACATATGATAAAAATGTTTACTGTGGCCCATATGTTTCAAATGCTCTTTTGTATACTTTTTTATCCTTTTTGTTTTCCCTGTTTAGCCTTAATATTTTTACTGTTACTCTGTCTTCCAGTTCATTTATCTTTCTTCACCTATGTTACGTCCACTACTGAGTTTTAATTTTAGTATAATTTTGAATTCTATCAATTCCGCTTCAATCCGTTTCTAGTTGTCTAGTTAAATTTTCTACCTTGTCATCTATTTTTCTGAACTTGGTAATATTTATCCAAATATATTTGAACTTTAATATTTAGGTCATCCATGATTCTGGTTCTGTTTTTCATTCTAATTCTCCTTTTCTTGGTAGTCTTGGTGGTTCTTCAATGAATACCAGACTTGAGATATGACAAGTTGTAGAGAATCTGAATGACATTACAGTTGAGCTTTGAACAACCTGGATTTAGATTGCACAGATCCACTTCTATATGGATTTTTTCCCAATAACTGCAGCACTACATCATCTCTGGTTGGTTGAACCTCAGATGCAGAACCATAGATGGGAAGGGCTGCCTATAAAGTGATGTGTGAATTTTTGACTGCATAGGGAGTCAGTGTCTCTAACTCCTGCCTTGTTCAATGGTCAACTGTACCTTTTTCAAGAGAGAATTTCCTACTCCCAAGTAAGGAGCAGAAGGAAAGATCACCTCATTGATCTTCAGTCCTTGCACCAACATCATACTCATCTTCCTTCTTTATAGATGTTTCCTTTAATGTAGCTGTTTCATCAACCTTCCTAACACACGTTCATATGGACACAGAGACACATACACATACATATAGAAACTTCCAGTGTCCTAATTCATGTCATTAGCTTTCCACTGGGCCACTATTCTTTGGTGGGTTCTGAAGCTCAGTTTTATCTCCTCAGCATTATAATAAGACTTCTGAGTCTTTGCTTTGACTTCAGTTAGCTTTTGTTTGACTTCTTAGCATCTTGCCTTGTCTCCCTACATGGAAAATGTGATACGTCAAGGGACCACTGTTGCTGAATTGAGCTCGATTCTCTGAATCTTTCCTGTCTCTGGGATTTTGACCCTTAAAATTCTAGCTGCCTTGTTATTTCTAAATTCTCACTTTGCTCTCTCCTCAGTCCTATGACATTGTCCTAAGATCTACTGGCTTTTCTGCCTCTTAGGAGCCACATTTGGTTTCTCAGACTTTTGATTTTCATCAATAGTTTCTACATGACTGGGCTAGAAAAGCATGCGCAGAATGCTATTCTCACTTGAGTACTTTTCTATGGCATGGCTGCCTCATTAGCTTTATAACGTGAATGTGAAGTCTCAGTCGTGTCCAACTCTTTGCGACCCGCCAGGCTCCTCGAGCCATCAGGGAATCCTGGCTTTATAATGCTCACAGTCAAATGTTGCATATGATTTATCTGACCTTCCTAGTATGTGTTCCTCAGGTAAACTGATATAGTTGGAAGCAGAAGTCCTTACCTACTATTGGAAACTTCTGTTTTATTTTTCTATGAATTCTTTGATTTATTTTACTTTGTCGCATCTTCCATCCCTTTTTCCTACCCCAAATTCCCATTCCCCCAGTTAATTTTAAAATTAAAAATTATAATTAAGCTAATATGTTAATTTTCAAGGAATTAATTTTGCTTTGAAGGAGAACACAGGTTGGTGAATGGAATATGGAAAATGTTTTAAGACCTTTTTCGTTTCTAAGAGTAGTAACCAGCCATCTGCACCACGATAAATTAGTCAACTATGTAAGGAAGCTCTCATTATAAAATCAGCATTACTCAATAACAATTTAAAAATTGCTTCACTTTCTTACTCATGTCACCAATTTCCAGATGTTCAATAGGAGCTTAAAATCATGAGATAGGACATGGAAAATGGCCTATCTTAGTAACTATAATTATTGGGAAAATGAAATTATAAATAAGGATTTGCTATGAATATATTCAAACCTTTTGTTCCTAACCATCTTCCAGAAGAAGGTTCAAAAGTTTCACATAGAAATACCTCTTGATAAGTAAGAAACAGTAAAATTGTTCATAATAGTTCTTCTCTGATCCCATTATGTGATTCTCAGGTTCACAGAAAATTATTTTTATATGAACTTCACAAATGTTATTTTTACTATTAAATCAGTGGCCCCACACTTCTGAAACATGTGGCAAAATAGTTGAAATTGGAAAAATTTTTCAAAACCCAGGGCATATGACATACGTACCTATAGAACGCAATATTTCTGTCTAGTTCTGTGGTAGACTTTTTCATACCTGCCAGTCTAATTTGACTATTGTTTTTACAGTGCATTAGTGGAAATTAAATGGTAAATTCAGTCAAAGAGTCATTTCATACATCAAAAAGAAAAATCAGTCAACACAACTGTCTGACTGAAATAAATGAAGAAAACAATTCAAGGCAAACAATTGTCCCAGTAAACTTGTATATAAATGCAGTAGTGGGATCATGTGCAGAATTAATCTTTCCCCACTCTGAACTGGAGAACACTCTGCCAGCCAATTCAGTCAACTCAGATAATCCTGAATTTTAATATTCCATTTTCATTTATTCTCAGTTAATGGTGACTGCCCTTCCTTCTCCTTCATCTGTCAATCAGTGGAGAATGTCAGAGCAGGAGAATAGTAATATTGGCATACTGTAATGTCCTGCCCTGAATTCCACAGCTTCAAAATTCTTAAGCTAACTCAATGATCTTAAAGAGTCTGGTGCAGAAAGAATATCTAAATTAAATTAAAGACCGTTGACTGGCCTTCTAGCACTAACATCCCTTATTTCTGGTTCTAATATATCACAAAATACTCAAGAGGAAATTTTTGAGTGTTTAGCAGAATTATGTGGAGAAGGCAATGGCACCCCACTCTAGTACTCTTGCCTGGAAAAATCCCATGGACGGAGGAGCCTGTAGGCTGTAGTCCATGAGGTCGCTAAGAGTTGGACACAACTGAGCGACTTCACTTTCCACTTCCATGCACCGGAGAAGGAAATGGCAACCCACTCCAGTGTTCTTGCCTAGAGAATCCCAGGGACAGAGGAGCCTGGTAGGAGACCATCTATGGGGTCGCACAGAGTCGGACATGACTGAAGCAACTTAGCAGTAGCAGCAGCAGCAGCAGAATTATGGCTCCAAGGCAGGCACATTGAAAAGAAACATTGTCATCTATGATTGACTTTAAAGTTGACTTGTCTTTTACTCATAAACCAGATTCAGCGTGAATTCAGTTCTGCTGAACGTTAGAGAATCTTTCGGAGGGGTGTGCCAATTGTTTTGAATATTTTTGCACTCTAACTTTTAAAGCAAGGTTGTTTTTCAAAGAGTTTAAGGGTTACTTGATACTATAAAGATTATTTGTATTTTTGAGTTGCCAGTTCTCTAGAACAAATTTGTGTGCTTGAAGTTCTTAACTGTGGTACATAGATAGCATGTGGAAAGCAAGCAAAATCGATGGTTTTTCTGCTTTGAGAGAATTCTGCCTATCTTTGTAAGTAACAGGACTCATTCCTCATGACGTAATGTTCAGAAAGGAAGGAAAGGTAGTTTTCTTAGTTTAAGCTTATGACACTGAAGAGGACTCTAAGAATAGCTTTATAAAGAGGATCTGCATAAAACAGAAGTAACTCTAGGAAACATAGTATGTATTTTCTGATGGACTCTTATTTTTGTGGTGGTGAAAAGAGGATATGGCAAAGAAGTGACACTAATATTGGCATGTTACATCAGGCTGTTTCATGGGATGCAGGGCTAACACGTGGGCCAATAAAAGCACTTGAGAAAGAGTCAGCTCTCAATCATCCATCACCGAGTTTGTAGAGGATACTTATGCTTCTCTTCTTCTTTCCTTTAGGCCATTTTACTTTTCTCAGCATATTTGAAAGAAGGCAAGGTGAAAAAGAGTGGGTTAACTGTCAAATCAATCTGATTTTCTATTTTATAGTACCTCTCACAGTTTGAGAACAGATAGAGAGCTTTAGAATAATGGGAAAAAAGAGTCTCTTGGATCAGTAATAGACTCTTGTGATCATTGGTCAATCTTGTGCTCGTTTAGGAAGCTAAATAGCAATTGAATGTGCCAACTTCTAATTCAGTAACTAATTCAGTGCTCGCTTAGATAATACGCCTAGGTAAGGAAAAAAATTATTTTTATTTGCCTTGTCAGAGCATTAATGGATGTTAGGGGGAATCTGTGTTTATCTATCTATCCATCTAGATATAGATACATGTTTTGGATTTGCTAGATATATTCTTCCCGTACGTGTTTCCCCTCAAATCTGTTCCTTCTCCCTTTCTTGCTCTTCTGACCCCTAGAAGTTACATATACAAGGACCCACTGTTAACATGTTTAGATTTAATGAGAATCCTTGATATGTAGTTGAGGAACAGGACGAAGGGAGAAACCAAAGTCTTTTTCTGTCTCTATCTTGATCTTGCTGGTATCTCTGGCAGGAATGTCTTCAGCTCTGTGACCCCTGGTCCTAAAAAGCCTGTCAGCCAGGTGACCATAGATGCTGTCTTGATTCTTGGTGATATCACCTTCTTCCTTTGACCTCCAGCCTAAGAAAATAGCAGTCTTCTGCTGGTAATAATCTCTGGATTGTCACACATCCCTTGTTTGGTCTCACAGCTCTTCCATGACTGGTATAACCAATTCTCTGTACTTAATTCCCTTTATTCTTGCTTGTAAAATGGTTCTCTTTCCTTGGTTAGACCCTGGGATACAATGATAGGGCAGTTTTTCTCATGACTAACTCACTAATCAGTGAGGATCAACAAATTCCCAGTAACATTAAGGCCTAATTTTACTAACTCATTAGCTGCATTTGACTAACTGGAATATCTGCGCCATCCATAGAGTAGCTTTAAGGTAGCATGATTTGGGGGGTCTTGAGAAAGGTTGTAGGACCTTTATACCAACTTCATAAATTCTCCTCCCGGTGTCACATGTATAATGATTTCTTAGTCTCACAAACTCTGAGAGCTAGAGGGGGAATTATAACTATGCAGCATAATTTCTGGAATCAGATGCAAACATTTAAAACATCAATCACACCTGTTTTTTCTATGACAATATAAATATTTCAAATATTTGGCCTATATGAAACCTAGTAATAAATGCAATTTATGATCAACGTCCCTATGAGAAATGCTTACTACCACATTTAATTTTTACTAACAAGGCACCTTCCCCATGCAATAACAAATATGAATCATTACACAATACTAGGAGTACAAGTAATATCAGATTTTTTCATATAAATAACATTTATTTTGGATCCAGACACAAACCACCAAGTTGGGCAAATGTACAGTATCATCTAATAGTGGGAAACCCTTCCATTATTTTATAGAAGAGATCGGAGGCTTCTTCTATACCAGAAAAAGTGAAGAGAGACTTGGTCCTCATTTGCAAAGGTCATGCCTGCCAATACTTTTTGATCAGACCAGGAATGATCCCTTTGAAGGTCGAGGGGATTTCAGAATATCATGATTTAAAATCCACTCCACAGACACAGCACATTTAGAAATCCTGTCATACATGGGTGCCATGTTCAATTTCTAACCACTTTCCTCTTCTTCATCCTCACTTACCTCACAGTAACTTAGGATCAGATCATCCTTGTTAGACCTTGACACTCACTTTGTCAACCCACTGATATGCCAGTTTCATAACTGACTCTCTGTAAAACTGAGGCCCCAGTTGTAGTGTTTGCCAATTTCCGTACTGTGACTGCTCCCACTGCGGTCAGTTTCACATTACCAACATGATGTCAGTGAAGGCAGAGTTAGGCACAGATTTTTTTAATTATTTCCACCATACAAATTTAAGACACATAAATAACCTCAAGAAAGAGCATAGATTATAATAAAATGCAGTATAGTAATTAGGAAGTGATGAGTTTTGAATATCCATTAGTATTGTTTTTAATAAAATTAATTTCACAGTAAGTGACCCACAGAGATGTTATGGGGAGGGAGGTGGGAGGGGGTTTCATGTTTGGGAACACATGTAAGAATTAAAGATTTTGAAATTAAAAAAATAAAAAATTAAAATTAAAAAAAAAAATAAATTTTAATGATGATTGTATTTAACAACACAAAATTCCTGAAAAAGATAAGTGGTTCTGGCAAGAGAATATGAGCTATCTATAGTACACTATCATTTGTCTTTCTCAGATTCTCAGAGGGGAATTCTTCAGGCAGCAATACTGGAGTGGGTAGCCATTCCCTTCTCCAGGGGATCTTCTGAACGCCGGGATTGAACCCGGTCTCTTGCATTGCAGGCAGATTCTTTACCCTCTGAGCTACCAGGGAAGCCTTTGGGTGTCCTCAATCTCCAGACACAAAGGGCCATTGTAAGAACTGTCAGCATCATGGTCCGTGGTCCTGGGTATGTCTGCTTTGAAGGAAGTGTGAAGAGAATCCTATTTACTATTCACCTTGTTATATGGAGGATTGAGACCTAGAACTGTGGGGCTGACTGTGCCTCTGGAGAGAAGGGAATTAGGGTTGGAGTATTGTAGGGAAGCTCAGTTTTGTTTTTGTGAGTATAGAGCTGCTGCTGCTAAGTCACTTCAGTCGTGTCCGACTCTGTGCGGCCCCAGAGATGGCAGCCCACCAGACTCCCCAGTCCCTGGGATTCTCCGGGCAAGAACACTGGAGTGGGCTGCCATTTCCTTCTCCAGTGCACGAAAGTGAAAAGTGAAAGTGAAGTCGCTCAGTCGTGTCCGACTGTTCGTGACCCCATGGACTGCAGCCTCCCAGGCTCCCCCATCCATGGGATTTTCTAGGCAAGAGTATTGGAGCGGGGTGCCATTGCCTCCTCCGGAGTATAGAGCAGTAAAACACAACAGGAGCACTGATTGATCAGTAGACTATTTGGCTACATAAAATTTTGAATCAATCACCCTACTCTGAGAAATGTTCCTGCTGCCCCCACTGTTTTAGGATATCACAGAGGGCTCACTTACAGTGCTCCCTGATGAATGTAGACACCAGGTGCCACAGGGGGCTCCCCAGGTGGCACCAGTGGTAAAGGACCTGCCTGCCAAAGCAGGAGACATAAGAGGCACAGGTTTGATCCCTGGGTTGGGAAGATCCCCTTAGGAGGAAGTGGCAACCCACTCCAGTATTTTTGCCTAGAGAATTCCATGGACAGAGGAGCCTGACAGGTTACTGTCCTTGGGGCTGCAAAGAGTCATACATGACGGAAACGACTTAGCATGCATGCAGCTACCAGCTGCCCTTTTCATGACAGAGCAGTCTTGGCTCGCACATTCTCTAGTACCCACCAATTCTGCTGTTACCTAGTACCTTTTCAGTTCTACGGGCTTGGAGATCATCTTCAGAGTTACTTCTTTTCTTTCTGTTGTGCTTGGTGAAAGATGTCTAGAGCCAAGTTGCCTAGCTCTGGAATAGCAGATTTCACGGGACAGCTGCTTTGGTTTCACATTTAGTCCTTCTGTTTTGTGAGACTAGATCCTAGGGTGGCTGAATCCAGACCATTTTGTAAAATAGTCACTCATCTGTACCGGTAAGCCACTTCTCTCTGATGATAATGATGTTGCTTGACTTAGTCTTCCTTTAGGACATGTCTTTCTTAGCAGCTCTATGTAACATCTTGAAAGTCTGGTTCTATCATCTATCCCAGAATATTCAGTTGCCATATATGCCTATGTATGTCTTAATCCTAACTGTAGAACTGTTTCAACCTTTTCCCCAAGAAATTCTTGTATTTCTATTTTAAAATGTGATGCAGAAAGATACTTGGAAGTGTGACCTTCCTGTGATGCTTAATCTTATGTGTCAACTTGACTGGGCCATGGAGTGCCCAGGTATTTGGTTAAACATTATTCTTGGTTCTGTATTCTGAATGTCTGTCTCCCCAAAATTCATATGTGGAAATTCTAATGCTCCAAGAATGATAGTATTAAGAGTTAGGGGTCTAAGGAGGTGACTTAAGAGTCATGAAATGAATTGTTATGAATGAGTTTTCTTATAAAAGAGGCCCCACAGAGATCCCTTATGTTTCCTGCTATGTGAGGATACAGTAAGAAGTCTATAATCCAGAAAAAGTCAGCAGCCAACCATGTTATCACTCTGATCTTTTGATGTACAATTTTCAGAACTGTGAGAAAGTTATGTTATTTATAAGTTGTCCAATTTATAGGATTTTGTTATAGCAGCCCAAGTGGATTAAGACACTAAATATTTCCTCGAGTGTTTTTGGATGAGATTAAAATTTAAATCTGCATATTGAGTCAGATTGCCCACCCATAGTGTGGGTGGGCCTCATCTAATCATTTGAATGCCTAAATAAAACAGAAAAGCTGACCTTCCCCTGTGAAGAGGGAATTCTGCCAACTTGTGTCCTTTAAACTGGGACGCTGACTTTGCTCCTACCTTTAGACTCAAACTAAAACATTAGCTCTTCCTGACCTCAAGCTTGCTAGTTTTTTTTTTTTATTTTTATTTAATTTATTTTTTAATTGTTTATTTTACTTTACAATATTGTATTGATTTTGCCATACATTGATTTGAATCCACCATGAGTGTACACGTGTTCCCCATCCTGAACCCTTTTCCCACCTCCCTCCCCATCCCATCCCTCTGGGTTACCCCACTGCACCAGCCCCAAGCACCCTGTATCATGCATCAAACCTGGACTGGCAATTCATTCCACATATGATAATATACATGTTTCAATGCCATTCTCCCAAATCATCCCACCTTCGAAGCCTGCTAGTTTTTAGAATGGAACAACATCATTGGCTTTCCTGATTCCCAGGATTGTGGACTTAGACTTGAGTCTTCAGCTTGCTTACCACCTTGTAAATATTGAGACTTCTGCATCTCTATAATCCTGGGAGCTAATTCACTGTAATGAATGTGTTTGTATATAAACATATACATATATTGTTATAAACACATATATACATATTTGTTTATGCCTTATTGGTCCCATTTCTCTTGAGAACTGTAATACATTGCCTGATATTCTTAATTTTGACTCTTGACCTCAGCACTCGACTATGGAACATGGTATAATAATTTTTTATTTAACAGTCATTTCCTTATTGAATACATTTTTAAATTAGAAAGAAAGATATTTTCTTTATATTTGTAGCAATACAAAATTTCCTTTTTTTAATAGATGTAGATCCCAGTGATTCTTTCAATTAGCTGATTTAGTATTGATGAAAATGATGGATAATATTTTTAAACCATATTCCAACTACATAATCATAAACCTTTACACTTAATTAATCATAGTTTACATGTTTGGAAAATTAAATCACTCTTAAGGAGCCTAAGTAGTTATTTATGTATACTATACAAAATTACAGAGGCAGAAATTTGTTGATACTCCTTTTACGGTTCTTTGGAATTTCCAAAATATTTTATAAGGTTTAGGTTACTTTGAAGTAGGATTAGCATTTATAAGTAAGTAATCAAAGTTGAAAGAAGGAGCACCAAACTAAAAGTCAAGTCTCTTAAAAACTAACCTTGACTCTGACAATGATTAGCTGTTTAACTAGTTCACATCAGTGGATCTCACTTTCATTATGTTCAAGTACTGGTATTAACCAGATAATATCTATGCTTTTAGTATTATTTCATCTATAGGCAACAGTGTAAGATAAGTTTCTTTGTTCTGACTCATCTAAACTCATCTTACTGACTTGGGTTTTTCTCATCCTTCTTCTATGACCACAGAATGACTCCCTCCTCTGGCCAGACTGCACTAGGGAAAAATAAATCTGATACTCATTTGTCATAAGTTTAAATAATTTAAAAGGGATTCAAGTGTTATTGACTCTCTGTTGCTACATTTGTTTTGCATTTTAACAAGACCAACATTTTGAGCTAAATGAATGAAACTCAAAAGTGGAATTTCAGATGACAGTATAGTTTGGGACATAGGCGTTTTCTTAGCCATTTGAATAAGTTTCAGGGTGATTGTCTATTTCGCTTACCTATAATATTGAGAGAAGAATGTACAAGTCAGGATTGGCCAAGAGGCAGAGGAACTGCTGCTAACCATACTTCATTAATTTTTAATCAAGTGTTATGTACTAGACATTTTGCTGGTTCATAGGTATGTAGGGTTAGTGAAGATGGTGCATAGAGCTTATTAACTACTTGTACTTACTTGTAACCATGAAATCTACAAACTTAGAGAAATATTGAAGACCCCAGGCCCACAATGCCCTTCATTGCATAACAGTCTTCTATTCTTACTTGATAGAGTTTGAAACACTGTTAAAAGCTGGAGGAAAGATTAGAACAATTCTTCATATCTTACGTCAGCCCTGAAATAACCTCCACACTTTCTCGTGTGTCTTTCCTGTTTTTTTTTTTATTTTTTTTCTCCTTTTTTGCTTTATGGAAGAAAGGTCACTGAAACCAGTAAACTATTACTGAGACAGAGACAAGTGAAAAAATAGTATCAACACATTTTGATAATTGATCCCTGAAATTGTACAAATAGTATGAGGTAATTATATAATTAAGTTGTAAAATTATATAAACTTGTGAGATTGAGTTTAATTGAAAATAGTGTTACTGAAAATGATTAAGTACCAGTTAGCAATATTTATTTGACCCAAATATTCAGTCACAAGCTGGACACTAATAGTAATGTTCAAATTTATAATCAACAGTAAATACATAGACTAGAAAAAGTTCTTTTATAGGACTTCTATAGCCTCCTAAATTAATTCACCAAAGCTCAAATACTGTCCTTTATAACATTGGAAATGAAAGCTTTACTTTTTAATGGGAAATCTGCATCTCATTGTAAAAATGGAACCCTTCATTCCTGGTCTATACATATTTTCAGAAGCAATAGTTTTTGGATTGCCAGATACTTAGCATAAAGACAGTCTTGAAAATTCATTTCAGGCATGAGGCACCTATATATGTATAGAAACAGGACTATTAAAATGAAATAACCACTTCCTGGGACCAAAAGTTTCTAATGATGAAAACTCTTCAAAGTGATACCTTTTGCCTTATGTTTTGCAATCCTAAGCCTGCAAGTACAAAAAAAATTGAAGAATGAGAAATAGATACAATTTATGAGTATTATTGATATAACTGCAGTTCCTGGTACTACTTGGGTCAACTATCAAGGAGCAGGGAGAATTTCAGCAGTAAAACTGTCTTTTCAGATTTATCAAATTTTTTCTTAAACTTGATCATTGGCATATCCTACGCGCAAACATTGTTACATTTTTACTTGTGACATTTTCCTGCTTTGCTAAGGAGTAAAGTATATATTAGACTGGTAATATAGAGCCTCAAGTTCTGGTCCCAAGTTTGTGATTTGGAATAAGTCCTGTATCTTATATAAGCCTTCTGTTGTAAAAGTAAAACTTTCATTTCCAAAGTTTTAGAGAACAATATTTAACAGTGGGTTTAAGTTTATGAAGATTTTTTAAAAGTCCTATATAAGAATTCCCTCTAGTTTTGATTATATTGACATTTGATGATAAATTTAGAAGGTGGATCATGACCCCAGTTACCAGTGCTGGGTACTTTCTACAACACCAAGATATCGCTCACCTTAAAAATCAAAAAAGTAAAGTGTGTTCAATTCAGATTGGTATGACCTGACACCTTGGTGTTGAGACTTAGGCTAACTAACATTTGTGAATGAATGTAAGCTGTGTCTCAGAAGTGCGAGTAGATCCGTTGGTATTTAGCTTGAGTTTAAAGTCAACAAGTTGGAATATATATTTCAGGAAGTCACATGCGTCTGTAGATCAAATGATCCTGGCGTTTCTATGACTTTGTTGTGAAATGCCTAGCTGATAGAGCCTCAGAAATTATCTGTACTTTGTGTAGGAGAATATAAGGACAATGTGGCGGATGTGGCTGATGGACTAATGATAAGTCATACTTTCCTGAGAGTGTGTGCAGAGAGATGGGGCCGTGTGGCTACTTCCCTCCAAAATGAATGTAAATGAGAAAAACACATACATCTTCAGGGACAAAGCAGTTAAGAATAGATGTACCTTTCCTAAGGTGTCTTTTATTCAAATAAAAAGAGAGTGGATCCCAAAGACTGAGCCAGGGACAGGATTCCTGAAGGCCATTAAATGAGAAAACCCCAACTGGACATTCAAGTGTCAGAAATAATATCTGTTGTGTGAAGCCACTAAACTATGGAGAGTTGCTGGCCATATTGAATTATTACCAAACTTTCCTAATACAGAATTTGATTTTTTTTTTTTTTTTTTTGCAAATGATAGCACTAACTCAAAGATATTTAAGGGCTAAGGAAAAATGATACCATCAATTTGTTTGCAGTCTCTCAGTTTATATGGTTTGCATTTATGTTTTTTTCCTGTTTATGCTATTTGTCCCTACTGAGTAGTTGAGGGGCACAAATCCATAAAAAAGTTACTGGAGAAACCAAGGTTTAGGAAACTTCCCTTAGAACACATTGCTAGCTGAGTGTCACAGTGCAGTGGAGATTTGTAACTCAGGCAAATGGATCCAAAGCCCACACTTTTCCAATGTTCTTCTGCCTGAAAAAGCCTACAGTTAGTTACACCAAGATATCCATGGTGGTACAGATGCAGTCTTAAGGTCCAGCCATGTTCTTCCTTTGCAAGTTTTATTGAAGTATATTCTGTGTAGAGGAAAGTACAAATATCATAAATGTTTCACTTTAAAGATGGTGACAAATAAACCGCAACCATGTGCCCATCATGCAGATAAAGACAGAGTCTTCCGTGCTCCCTATACTAATTCCTTTCAACAGTGGACTGTTCCTAGCCTCTTTTAACCTATAGACTGGCTTGACTGCATTGCATCTTATATAAATTTGATAATATAGTATGTATTCTTTTGTGGCTGGTTCTTTTTTTTTTTTTTGCTACTTAGTGTATTTAAGAAAGTCTCACTGTTGGGTGAAGTGAAGATGATTCTTTTTCATTGCTGTGTGTTATTTTCTTGTGTGTGTAAATCACAATCTATTAATCCATTCTACTACTCCTGGGTAGTTTTCATTTTGGGCTTATTAGAAATAATCATACTCAGTGAGTCCCACATTTTCCCAAAAGAGCACACAAATGACAAAACCAAAGGGCACAGTGTTTCATGCTTGCCGTCTTCCCCTATTTTGCAGTCCTTCACATTTCACTGGACTTATTCTTAAAGGAAAGGAAACAAGTAGAGGACACTTGGCATCCATCTTCTATCTGGATTACACTGTGTGTTTTAGTATTTTTATTACTTGGATACTGTATAGGTCTACCTTTTTAAATATGCTAAATGTAGGAAGTCTAATGTTAATTTATTTTTTATATAAATTACACACAAATTAATAAACATTTCAAAGTTGAAAATATCAACTTAGTATAGAGAAAAGATCATTGGACTTTGAATTCTGGAAAAGTAGATTTAATTTCTATCTCAGGGACTTTATTTCAAAAAACCATCTTCAAGACTAAAATTTGCAATATGTATGATGGAGTTATATTCCTGCTGCAAAAACTTTTTATTGTGTAGATGTTACATTTGCGAAGGCTCAGACGGTAAAGTGTAAAGCGTCTGCCTGCAATGCGGGAGACCCGGGTTCGATTCCTGGGTCGGGAAGATCCCTTGGAGAAGGAAATGGCAATCCACTCCAGCACTCTTGCCTGGAAAATCCCATGGATGGAGGAGCCTGATAGGCTACAGTCAGACACGACTGAGCGACTTCACTTTCACTTTGGTAACCCTAAGGGCAGTACACAAATATTGGTCATTATTAGGGATAAACTTGCAAAGCAAGTGGGTGCTAAGTCTGAGTGTTCATAATAGCTAAACAAATCTAGGGTCGAATCTGTTGAGATTTTCTTCATTTAATTTTCTTTTCTCTCTCTCTCTCTCTCTGTGTGAATGTACTTTTAGGTCTACTTTTATTTACTTAGACAACAAGAGAGTGAAGGAAAAAGAGAGAGGGGAAAGCTATCCAGGAAAAATTAAGCTTAAAATTCTTGCCAAGAACTAGACAGGCTCCCCACAGAGTGAGGTGTTACGGTTATGGATATCCATTGCCCCCTCTCTGGGGACTCATAAACTGGCTAGATGTCCTCCAGTTCCTACCCTGGACATTAAGCAGCTCAGGTGCATTGTCAGCATGTGATTGTACCCTCCCCAAGGGATCTGCACCCACTCCTAATCTCCCTGCTACAACAGAAGTGCACTGCAATCAAAGACAAATTTGTAGGTCAATGAGTTGGAAATTGGTTGTCTTTAACTTTCTGATTTTTAAATACGTTTTGTACAAATTGGTTCCAAGGAAAAATAGGATGAGATGGTGAAAAATAAGAGCTGCCACCTTGCATTAATATTCACAATATTGTCTACTTACTTTTGGTTTCTGGATTAATGTAGCTCTGACTTGGCTCCTGTCTCTGTCAATAATAAAAAGATAATAAAATGGATAAATGGAAACCAGAGAATTTGCAAGCTGCATGATAAGTGTGATTTTTCATGTTAAAAAAAAATGTTCATCTGGGAAGAAACTAACTTAAAGATTTTAAAACCCAATTTCAGCTTAGCGGCTGGGGTTTGTTTGAAATCTTAACCACTGACTGAGGTGTGAAACTTACATTTGATACAGTAAATCTTGTTGACTGTTATTTTAAGGGACTGAAATGTGCTTTTATTGCAAAATTGTCTCAAATAAAAAATACATTTTTACAGTCTCACTCTGTCATAAACTTTCATGTCAGGTTTTGGCTCCACAATGCATGCAGGGGAAGCATTATACAGAAATAAGAAGGAGGCATGCATAATAACTTGTTTTATTTTCCATTGTAAGAAATAGAGATGGTCTCATACCATTCTTGTTATCAAAATACTAAATATTACATACTTGATCAGAAATGATCAGTAAGCATATCTCAAGTCATAAGACTATTGCTTATTGTTGCAGAATTGTTTTCTTGGTTGGATATACTATAATGCCATATATATAAGAAGTTCTGTGAAATGTGTTTATAATTTTTCGCTTAACATAGTTCCTGAAATAATTATTAAAAACTCCAGGCCAAAATTCTACAGGAGAGGGGAGCTTGATTTATATGATTCTCACACTCACATTTCAAAACTTGAGTTTTCTCAAAAAAGGTTTTTGACAAATTGTGTTGTAATTAATTAAGTTGTAGATTTCTCACTATGATAAGTACTATGATTTCAAGTTTAAAAGTAGTTAAAAAGATTCCGTTTGTATGAATAAAATGTCTACTCATGTCTGTGTTTGAGAATGTAAGGATACACATTTGAAGTGACATTGATAGCACAACCATTGGCATATTATGTTAAGTGTCAATAGATATCAATGATAGGAAAGAAACTGGCCAGCAATTTTTGTCTCAGGGCCATTTCTTTTTAGAATGTATTGTTTGTTTAGTGACTTTAGAAATCTGGGCACACATTAAAACTATTAAAAAATAAAATAATGATGGTGGGAAAAATAATTCCAAGACATTGCTCACATGTTTCAAAAACACCAAAATAACATAATTCTCCAAGAGAAGTCCCCTGCCCTTAGACTTAGGCTCTTAGGGCTTCATTGTATTTATATGTAGGCACACCTCAGAGATTCTGGAGGTTCAGTTTTAGACCATTGCAGTAAAGCGAATATGATAAAGTGAGTCACATGAATTCTTTTGGTGTCTTGAATGCACAGAAAAGTTATGCTTACACTATACTGTAGTCTAGTGTGCAATAGGATTATGTCTAAAAAAGTACCTACCTCAATAGAAAATACTTTATTGCTAAAAAATGCTAACCATCATTTGACAACACAGGGTTGCCACAAACCTTCAATATGTAAAAACCACAATGTATGTGAAGCTTGATAAACTAAGCACAATCAAATGAGGTATGCTTGTATGTGTATATTCACAAATAAAGAGCGTTGTTCATATTGTTCCTTCCCTTACACTGCCACTAGAAAATGCTCTTGCTGCCGCTGCTAAGTCACTTCAGTCGTGTCCACCTCTGTGCGACCGCATAGACGGCAGCCCACCAGGTTCCCCCGTCCCTGGGATTCTCTAGGCAAGAACACTGGAGTGGGTTGCCATTTCCTTCTCCAATGCACGGGGTAATTCAAACAGGATAACCAATGTTAAAGTGCTTTTCAAGCTTAAAATAAAATCTCTGACTCTTGTGCCAACCCCTGAGTTTGGTATACTCTTTACATTTATGAATCTGTTGACTTTTAGAATGACTTTTGTGATTTCAGCTCAAGTCTCAAGTGAGTTGTAATCTCCACTTGATATGTGGGTGTTTAGTGCTTGCTTGAAAGTCCCTTGGGCTGCAAGGAGATCCAACCAGTCCATTCTGAGGGAGATCAGCCCTGGGTGTTCTTTGGAGGGAATGATGCTAAAGCTGAAAGTCCAGTACTTTGGTCACCTCATGCGAAGAGTTGACTCATTGGAAAAGACTCTGATGCTGGGAGGGATTGAGGGCAGGAGGAGAAGGGGACGACAGAGGATGAGATGGCTGGATGGCATCACTGACTCGATGGACGTGAGTCTGAGTGAACTCCGGGAGATGGTGATGGACAGGGAGGCCTGGCATGCTGGGATTCATGGGGTCGCAAAGAGTAGGACACGACTGAGCGGCTGAACTGAACTGAATGCTTCCTTGGTGGCTCAGTGGTGAAGAATCCATCTGTAATGCAGGAGACATGGCAGGAGCTGAGGGTTCAGTCCCTGGGTTGGGAAGGTCTCCTGGAGAAGCAAATGACAACCCAATCCAGAATTCTTGCCGGAAATATCCCATGGACAGAGGAAGCTGGTGGGGTCACGAAACAATTCAGTATGACTTAGGGACTAAATAGCATCAACAGCAACAGAGGCCAACTTGCTGTGTTTTTTCTTAATTACCGTTCATAACATTTCTGACACCAGATGTCTGGGATTTTTCCCACGCTGATTCTCCCAACTTGATATCCTTTATTCAATTCTGACACTAACCAGAGGTAGCATAGAGCCTACTGGTTAAGGGTTCAGTCCTATAAGACTGCCCCTCCCTCAACCCCTAACTTCAGATACTAATCACTAGTAGTAGGTCTTCAGGTTACCTAAAATTTCTCACCGACTTGGCTGCAAATTGGAGGTTCCCACAGTACCATCCCTGGTTTCAGTAATTTGATAGAGCAGCTCATAGAGCTCAGGAAAACAGTTCACTTCTTTTATATTTTATAAAGGATACAAATGAAAAGCTGGATGAAGAGATACATAGGATGAGGTCTGGAAAGATCTTGAGTGTAAGAGTCTACCTTTTATAATTAAAATGCACTCTCCTCCAGGCACGTAGATGTGTTTACTAATGGGGAAATACTCTGAACCCAGTACTTATAGGGTTTTTCTGGAGGCTTCATCATGTTAGCATGATCACAAACTGCACTTTCAACCTTTTCCCCCTCCTGGAGAATAGGAGATGGGACCACAAGTCCCAGGCTTCTGCTCACAGCTTGATGTTTCTGGTGACCATCCTCCACCCAAGAGCAATCTCATTAGAACAGAAAGATATTCCTATCACCTAGGAAATCACAAAGAACTTAAGAGCTCTGTGTCAGATGGTCCCATCACTCAGTAAATTAACAAAAGTCTCAAGAGCTTTGTGTCTCTATCTCCAAGTTCAAGAGTTCTGTGTCAGGCACTGGGGGCCTGACCAATATATATACATATATATAATATTTGTCTCTTATTTTACAGAGGGTCTACACTGCTGAAGAATGAGACAGGCTTTTATCTAGGCTTCCATGATAAACTCAGGGCACTGAGTTTTCTATCATATTAAAAATTCTAAGGAGATACTAGCATCATTAAAATATTGTTTAATTATACCTTTTATTAAGTTTTAATGTGTTTACCGACTGCTGTTGGATTGTTAATAAATAATCTTTCCAACAAGAATTTTATGATCAAGAGATACTAAATAGAAAAGCTCTTTAGATTTATCCATGTTATGATTTTGAAAAGTAGTAAAGTTAGGCATTTCTGAAGTCAGAAAACCAGTAAGAATAAGCTGCTGAATTCAAGTTAGTAAAAATATTGAGACATTTCTTATCTGTATGAACAGCAAGAATCTGAAAGCATGATTCCAGCAAATACACTCTTTGAGAATCAGACCATATGTCACTAGAATTCTTAATAATTTAAGGTGAACTAGAAAATAAGACCAGAAAGATTTCATTTACTTTCAACCTAATTCAACAAACACTTATTGAACTCTTATGAAAGGAAGGTTCTGTTTCAGAGACTGTGCATATATAGATGAATAAAAAGAAAACAAACAAAAAAACCAATTCTGACTCTTGCTGATCTTATCAACAACATTTATGGTGGTTGAGGATATACTACATAAAGCCTGTTTTCTCTGGTTCATCGTACTTAAATCAGGACAGAGACTCTGGGTATCTACATTTTCCAGATGAAGATCAAGACCTCTGTAGGAAAAATCCAAAATGATTTGTAGACCTATGCGATAATTTCCTGCTGATTGCTATCTAAATTCCTTGGGAACCGACCCTGGCTTATACATACCTATTGCTATAGTTCCTACACACTTGTTGCTCAAAGTATGGCCTGTGGGCTAACAGTATTTGAGTCTACTTGAAAAGGATAGATGGCAACTTTTCTCTGTTTGGGAGTTTTGTTTTGGGGGGAGTTTTACAATTATCTATTCAGTTTCATTACTGGCAATTAGCCTGTTCATATTTTGTATTTCTTCCTGACTCAGACTTGGGAGTATGTACATTTCTAAGAATTTGTTCGGCACTGAGGGCCTCAAGACAACTGGCTCCTTGTGGGGAGAAGCTCTGCAACTGTGATCTGTTTATGGGTCGCCCACCTGGGGGTTTGGTCTTGACCATACCACTGCTCCTCTCTTCCTGCCTACCTCATTGTGGCTCCTCCTTTATACTTTTAGTTGTAAAGATCTGTTCTGGTAGGTCCTGGTCTTTTTCATAAATAATCTTCTGTAAATAGTTTTAATTTTGGCGTGCCCATAAAAGGAGGTGAGCTCAGAGTCTTCCTACTCTGCCATCTTGGGAACTCTCTATTTCTTAACGTTCTTTATTACTATAAATAAGAAGTGAAAAGTAGTTATTCTGTTTAACTGCTAATAAATTAAATCAACTAAGTATTGTGTGGATGTTTTAAAGTATCAATAATTAAATGAGTTAAGACTTTATTTTAAAGAGATGAGGGAAGAAGTTTAAATTACAAAATTTTTAGTAAAGTATTAGCCTGTATTCAGTGAGTATAATGCTTGCAAAGATGCAACCCACAAATACATTTCACTCAATGTACTCATGTTACGGCAGTTACAGAGTAAAAGTGAAAGGGAGATCAATTAAGATAAAAAGGAAAAAGATGACAGGAGATATATAAACAGAAAACAAGAAGAAACACTAAACAAAAAGGCAGAAAAGAGGAAGAAGAGATGGAGGTATAAAATAACAGAAGAAGAGAAGAAAGAGATTGAGTACAAGTGAAAATGAGAGACAGAGGAATTACTAGAGGAATGGACTTTTTTCTGTCCTCACCTTCATTTCAGTGTGTTTATGCACTTTAGAGCAGTTTAAATTGCTATCTCTATGTTTTGAAAAGTAATTACTGGGCACAGTTCTTTAACTGCTCTTTACCAAGAGCATTGCTGAGGCCCTACTCTGAGTAGGATCACTGTGGCAGGCTGTCAGAAATGGTAGAGTTCTCAGCTCTACACTGCCTGGTGTCATGGCAACGTCTCTTTTGAAAACAGAATTTGCTACAAGGGCGTGAGTTTGAAGTAAATAAAATTGTGGTACGATGGAATCCTCCCATTTATTGCTAGGTGGCTTCTCAAATATGAGGTGGAGTCAGCACGCTGGGCAGCCTTTTTCCTATTAACCTTGAGCCCAACACATGTGGAAAGATACGACCACACTCCATCAATTCAATTCTCATTTTAAGGTTGATGATGTTCCTTTGTTATACCTTCTCATTCTCATTCTAATTATGTGTTTTGACTGAAAAATATATTGACTTGGAATTGAACTAAAATGGCAGGGGTATAAAATGTTTTAAATTAAAATCCCCCCAAAGGAAGTGGAAGATCACACAGCTATTGTGAATTTCTTTTTGTTTTGATTTGTTTTAGCATTGGTTAGTCTATGGACTCTGAAGAAAGCTGAGCGCCGAAGAATTGATGCTTTTGAACTGTGGTGTTGGAGAAGACTCTTGAGAGTCCCTTGGACTGCAAGGAGATCCAACCAGTCCATTCTGAAGGCGATCAGCCCTGGGATTTCTTTGGAGGGAATGATGCTAAAGCTGAAACTCCAGTATTTTGGCCACCTCATGCAAAGAGTTGACTCATTGGAAAAGACTGATGCTGGGAGGGATTGGGGGCAGGAGGAGAAGGGGACGACAGAGGATGAGATGGCTGGATGGCATCACTGACTCGATGGACATGAGTCTGAGTGGACTCCGGGAGATGGTGATGGACAGGGAGGCCTGGCGTGCTGCGATTCATGGGGTCGCAAAGAGTCGGACACGACTGAGGAACTGAACTGAACTGAGTCTTAAAATTAGTTTTAGATTTTTAAATTTTTTCTCATTTCAACTGAATTTCGATAACAATATATATTTGCCTTTTAAACCATAAGTGAATTTCATGTTTATGAATGTGAAGAAATAATAGCTAAATAAAAGAGGAAAGTTTAAAAACTCTTGCAAACACACAAGTCAACAACACAAACTTTTCTCTAAATTGCTCCTTCCTAATGCTCTGTATTTTTTCCTTCCTTCCATCAGCTAAGACATTTATATCATTCAAACATGAAAGTGAGGAAAGTACTAAATTTATATCTAAGAGAGATCTGTGGTACAGGTCCTCTAAGAGGAAAGGCAATATCAAGGAGAAAAGAAACAAACTGAATTTTTAAAACCTATGATAAGCAGACACAATGCAGGCAATAGAACTAAATTTCTAAAACATGTATATTTAGTTTCTTCCAAAACATGAGACAAGCTACAGCTATAATACAAGACCAAACTACAATGAAAGAATATTCAGAAAACAGGAAGAGATTGGGGAATTTTTAAAATAAGTAAAATTTTCAATAGAAGGATTAAAAGATAAAGCACAAAAACCTTGAAAATTAAATAAAAAGATAAAAAGAATAATATACATGAGAAAATAAAAGATTATTCCAGGAGTTATACCTCAAGGAGATAGAAAAAGGTCTACAGAAAATACAAAAGGGAAAAAATTTATCAAAGAAATAGTATTTCCAGAGCTTAAGAGCATACATCTTCATATTGGAAACATTTGTGTTAGAAATACATTTGCCAGACAAATGCATCAGGTGTTCGAAAAATACTTACATATATCAGAAAATCTAAGGACAGAGAAAAAGAATACTAGAAGCTTCTGATGGGAGGAAACAATAATTATCAAAAAATAATGAAATAAAATAGAATTCAGCAGCTGTAGATTTCTTAATGGCAATGTTGGCTGTTATAAAATAAAGAAATGATGTCTTTAAATTCTGAGGGAAAGTATTTTCAATCCAGGATTCATACTCAGGCAAACTATCCATAGACTGTGACGTGAAAATAAATTCTTGTTAAAGTAGACAGGTTCTTAAAATTAATTATTCTTGATTCTCCTCCTAGGAAGCTACTATAGGATATGTTTCTGCAAAACAAGGAAGTAAACAAAATACAGGAAGGACTTGAAATCTGACAAAGGGTGTATCCATAGCAATAGTGCTATGGAGTTTGACTCTGACTGTTATGCAGGAGCACCGGTCAGCAGCCGGTGCGGACTGGAGCAGTGGGCTGGATTGCTGCAGAGACGAGGTCTTCTTAAAAAACAATCATGCTCAATTAAAAACAAAAATCTGGTTTAGTTAACCTAAAAATTTACCAATAGGCATTTGAAAGGTCAGTTGAAATATTTACAAAATGTAATAATGACTCTAAATGAAGCTGAGAAAATAGGAAGAAAGAGGCAATTATTAACTCCATGGCAAAATGTAGGAGAAAAAATTCGATCATAATATATACTACAAAGGCATATTAAATAATGCAACCCTGATTTGCCATGAAAAATATTAAATGACATTGGGAGTCTGAGAAGGTGTGTGTGTAACTGTGTCTGTCTATATATCTACATGCTAATATGTATATTTGACTGGGGACAGGGTGAGCTTAACTCCTGTAACAAAATTAAACTGATGATATCTGAAATTGATAACCAAAAAGTAGTAATGCCAATCAATTATTTAATAATATTGTGATAAATGTAAGAAACAGCCCAAAGGATTTAGACCTTATGGAGAAGAAGTTGAGTACAGAAAAAGTGAAGGGGGCAACTATATGTGTAATGAACTTTTAGGAAATAGGTGATTTAAAATTAGGTGCATTCATTATTAGAATCTAAAAATTTAAACATGATTCTGAAAAGAAAGAAACATAGCCACTCCCAGGTATAATGTTTTCATTTACTGATAGAAATGTAGATCATTTGATGCTGTCAATACTACCATGATTTTGAGACAAACTGCGCTATATGTGCTTAAGAAAATGATCCTGAGTCATACCTTTATTTCTTGTAAATGACTTGTTTACAAAAGGAAGAACTTTGTTCTATCCTAAGAAATTGGGTAAAGAATTTACAAGATCTGAATGTATGACATCTACTCAGTGGATGGTAGATTGTTCAGATTTTTAAGAATTTGCTGTAGATATTAGTTGAATTGGTGAATAATCTTAACCAAGGGGATTACAATTCAAATATGGATGTATCTTAACTTGTAACATGAAACTAACCCTGAGACAAACTCTGTGTGTCTGTGTGTGTGTGTGTTGGAGGAATAAGGAAAAGCAGAGTGACAAGAATTGCATAACTTTCCTATGACCTAAGGATTAGTATACTGATGCTTCTGATCCCTAGGGATTATGGATGAATTGTGTCTACTCCATAGCATTATTTTCTTTGGGGCAATGCATGCCAGAGGAAAGTCTCTCTTTGTGTCTTTAGACAGGTCTAGTGGCTCCTGTCTTTTGAGGTTTTAGCCATTACATTGACAGCATTTCTGCATCATTTCTAGTTTCTTTATCTTTATTCTCACCTACATTGCACCTGGTGTGCTCAGGTCCCTCCAGACTATTTCTAGCACATTACTCACAGCACCAACCACAGGGATGAGGCCCCCAACATCAGTACACAAAAAGCCTAATTTAAACCCTCTTTCCTGATACAGGGATCCAGCGTTGAACACCTCTTAATCGTGACACAGACCACTTCATGTGCCTCACAAGATTTCTTCTTAATTCTTCTGTTAAGAGTCTTTATTTAGTTATGTTGATTACTAGCAAAGCATTCTTGTTTGTCTGATGGTGCCTTAGCCTTGCAATTGTGATTTTTATTTTCTTTTAGTGCACCACAGTCTGTGACACTAAGAAAAGGGTTGCCAAGAGTCAAGCACTCTGGGGATACTTTGGAGGTCAATGACTCTCTAACTACAGCACCTGTAACATTGATTTGCAAGATAGATGTGCTTTTCCCATAAAGTACATTCATAAATGGTCTCTCTAGGGCTAGGATATTTTATGCTGTAGGAAAGACTACTGGAATGTTGAAGATGACTACATGATAGATAGCCAGTTCCCTCTGAGGTTGAAGGGAATTGTGGAATCAATTAACTGTTCATTAATAAGCTTAGAAAAATCTAGTATCAGTTTGAAATCAAAACTACATAACCTACCTTTTTCTTCTTCTCTCTCTTTTTTTTTTTTTAACAGAATATCTAGACATAGGACCAGCCAGTATGTTTTGCCTTATACAAGCCTCCAGTCCTTGCTGACTGGTTCAGTTCGGTTCAGTTGCTAGTTGTGTCTGACTCTTTGTGACCCCATGGACTGCAGCACGCCAGGTCTCCCTGTCCATCAGCAATTCCTGGAGTTCACTCAAACTCATGTCCATTGAGTCAGTGATGCCCTCCAACCATCTCATGCTCTGTCCCCTTCTCCTCCCACCTTCAGTCTTTCCCAGCATCCGGGGCTTTTCAAATGAGTCAGTTTTTGGCATCAGGTGGCCAAAGTATTGGAGGTTCAGCTTCAGCATCAGTCCTTCCAGTGAATATTCAGGACTGATTTCCTTTAGGATGTACTGGTTGGATCTCCTTGCTGTGACACTTACCAGTATTAACTTAATTCAGTTTAATCTAATTCAATCAATAGCCATGTCCCAATGACATTGTGCAGTATGCACAACTTGCCATACAATTTGACTACAACTCAGATCCTGTCCTGAAGAACTCATAGTCTAGTAGGAATAAACATATAACTAATTAAGCATATCAGTCATGACTGATATGGGAAAGAAAACACTGTGACTGTCACAGGGGCAGACATGCCCATGAGTGTCCAGGAGTCTCTGGCAGAGGTGACGGTTGGCAGTGGCCTGCTTCCGGGCTGGAGGCACTGAGTCTAGCAGTGTGTGCATGGGACATTTTGACCTGTCTTCTACTTACACTAGGTTATCATTATCTTCATTACCTCCATGCGAGTTTGGCCCCAGGTCAAGCAACAGGGAGGGAACACAGCCCTACCCGTCAACAGAAAATGTAATTAAAGATTTACTGAAGATGGACCTCCCATCAACACAAGTCCCTGTTTGACCCTCAGTCAGTCTCTCCCATCAGGAAGCTTCCATAAGCCTCTTATCCCTACCCATCATAGGGCCAAGAGAATCACAGAAAACCACAATCACAGAAAGCTAACCAAACTGATCACATGGACCACAGCCTTGTCTAGCTGTATGAAACTATGAGCCATGCCATGTAGGGCCACCCAAGATGGATGGGTCATGGTGGAGAGTTCTGACAATTGGTGGTCCACTGGAGAAGGGAATGGCAAACCACTTAAGTATTTTTGCCGTGAGAACCCCATGAACAGTATGAAAAATTAAAAAGGTAGGACACTGAAAGATGAATTCCCTAGGTCGGTAGGTGCCCAATATGCTTCTGGAGTTCAGTGGAGAAATAACTCTAGAAAGAATGAAGAGATGGAGCCAAAGCAAAAATAAGACCCAGTTGTGGATGTGACAAGTGATGGAAGTAAAGTCTGATGCTATAAAGAGCAATATTGCATAGGAACCTAGAATGTTAGATCCATGAATCAAGGCAAATTGGAGGTGATCAAACAGGAGATGGCAAGAGTGAACACTGACATTTTAGGAATCAATGAACTAAAGTTGACTGGAATGAGGGAATTTAACTCAGATGACCGTTATATCTACTACTGTGGGCAAGAATCCCTTAGAAGAAATGGAGTACCTTCATAGTCAACCAAAAGAGTCCTGAATGCAGTACTTGGATGCAGTCTCAAAAATGACAGAATGATCTCTGTTCATTTCCAAGGCAAACCACTCAATATCACAGTAATCCAAGACTATGCCCCAATCAGTAATGCTGAACAAGTTAAAGTAGAACAGTTCTATGAAGACCTACAAGACTTTCTCGAACTAACAGAGTTGTGTGATGAGAAAGCCCTGATCATAGAAAACTCTTCTAGCAACACAGGAGACGACTCTACACAAGGACATCACCAGATGGTTAATCCTGAAATTATTTTGACTATATTCTTTGCAGCCAAAAATGGAGAAACTCTATACAGTCACCAAAAATAAGATTGGGAGCTGACTGTGGCTCAGATCTTGAACTCGTTATTGCCAAAAGCAGACTTAAATTGAAAAAAGTAGGGAAAACCACTACACCATTCAGGTATGACCTAATTCAAATCCCTTACGATTATACTGTGGAAGTTACAAATAGATTCAAGGGATTAGATCTGATAGACAGTGCCTGAAGAACTATGGATGGAGGTTCATGACATTGTACAAGAGGCAGTGATCAAGACCATCCCAAGAAAAAGAAATGCAAAAAGGCAAAATGGTTGTCTGAGGAGACCTTACAAATATCTGCGAAAAGAAGAGAAGCAACAGGCAAAGGAGAAAAGAAAAGATAGACCCATTTGAATGCAGAATTCCAAAGAATAGCAAGGAAAGATAATAAAGCCTTCCTCAGAGATCAATGCAAAGAAATAGAGGGAAAAAATAGAATGGGAAAGACTAGAGATATTTTTAAGAAAACTAGAGATATCAAGAGAACATTTCATGCAAAGATGGGAACAATAAAGGACAGAAATGGTATGGACCTAACAGGAGCAGAAGATATTCAGAGGAGGTGGCAAGAATACACAGAAGAAAAATACAAAAAAAGATCTTCATGACCCAGATAATCACGATGGTGTGCTCACTCATCTAGAGCCAGACATCCTGGAATGTGAAGTCAAGTGGGCCTTAGGAAGCATCATTCTGAACAAAGCTAGTGGTTGGTGGAATTCCAGATGAGCTGTTTCAAATCCTGACAGATGATGCTGTGAAAGTGCTGCACTCAATATGCCAGCACATCTGGAAATCTCAGCAGAGGCTACAGGACTGAAAAATGTCAGTTTTCATTCCAATCCCAAAGAAAGGCAAAAATGGTCAAACTACTGCACAATTGCACTCATTTCACATGCTAGCAAAGTAATGCTCAAGATTCTCCAAGCCAGGCTTCAGCAGTATATGAATCGTAAACTTCCAGATGTTCAAGCTAGATTTAGAAAAGGCAGAAGAACCAGAGATCAAATTGCCAACATCCACTGGATCATGGAAAATGCAAGAGAGTTCCAGAAAAGCATCTACTTTTGCTTTATTGACTATGCCAAAGCCTTTGACTGTGTGGATCACACCATAACTGTGGAAAATTCTGAAAGAGATGGGAATACCAGACCACCTGACCTGCCTCCTGAGAAATCAGTATGCAGGTGAAGAAGCAACGGTTAGAAGTAGCCATGGAACAACAGACTGGTTCCAAATTGGGAAAGGAGTACATCAAAAGTGTATATTGTCACCCTACTTATTTAATTTAAATGCAGAGGACATCATACTAAATGCTGGGCTGGATGAAGCACAAGCTGGAATCAAGAATTAGGGGAGAAATACCAAAAACCTCAGATACTCAGGTGACACCACCCTTATGGCAGAAAGCGAAGAAGAACTGAAGAGCCTCTTGATGAAAGTGAAAGAGGAGAGTGAAAAAGTTGGCTTAATGCTCAACATTCAGAAAACGAAGATCATGCCATCTGGTCCCATCACGTCATGGCAAATAGGTGGGGAAACAGTGAAAACAATGAAAGACTTTATTTTGGGGGGCTCCAAAATCACTGCAGATTGTGACTGCAGCCATGGAATTTAAAGACACTTGCTCCTTGAAAGAAAAGCTATGACCAACATCAGTTCAGTTCAGTCACTCAATCGTGTCCGACTCATTGCGTCCCCATGGACTGCAGCTCGCTAGTCCTCCCTGTTCATCACCAACTCCCGGAATTTACTCAGACTCATGTCCATTGAGTTGCTGATGCCCTCCAACCATCCCATCCTCTGTTGTCCCCTTCTCCTCCAACCTTCAATCTTTCATAGCATCAGGGTCTTTTCCAGTGAGTCAGTTCTTCACATCATTTGGCCAAAGTATTGGAGTTTCAGCTTCAGCAACAATCCTTCCAATGAATATTCAGGACTGATTATCTTTAGGATGGACTGGTTGGATCTCCTTGCTGTCGACAGGACTCTCAAGTGTCTTGTACAACACCACAGTTCAAAAGCATCAATTCTTCTGTGCTCAGCTTTCTTTCAAGTCCAACTCTCACATCCATACATGGCTACCAGAAAAACCATAGCTTCAACCAGATGGACCTTTGTTGACAAAGTAATGTCTCTGCTTTTTAATATGCTGTCTCGGATGGTCATAGCTTTTCTTCCAAGGGGCAAGCATCTTTTAATTTCATGGCTACAGTCACCATCTGCAGTGATTTTGGAGCCCAACAAAATAAAGTTTGTCACTGTTTCCATTGTTTCTCCATCTATTTGCCATGACGTGATGGGACCAGATGTCATGATTTTAGTTTTCTGAATGTTGAGTTTTAAGCCAGCATTTTCACTCTCCTCTTTCACTTTCATCAAGAGGCTCTTTAGTTCTTCTTTAGTTTAGCTCTTTAGTTTTCTGCAATAAGTGTTGTGTCATCTGCATATCTGAGCTTATTAATATTTCTCCTGGCAGTCTTGATTCCAGCTTGTGCTTCATTTCTTCATTTCTGGCCCAGCGTTTCTCACGATGTACTCTGCATATAAGTTAAATAATCGGGGTGACAATATACAGCCTTGCCGTACTCCTTTCTGTATTTGGAAGCAGTCTGTTGTTCCTTGATCCACCTAGACAGCATATTAAAAAGCAGAGACATTACCAACAAAGGTCCATCCAATTCAAGCTATGGTTTTTCCAGTAGTCATGCATGGATGTGAGAGTTGGACTTGAAAGAAAGCTGAGCACTGAAGAATTGATGCTTTTGAACTGTGGTGTTGGAGAAGACATTTGAGAGTCCCCTGCACTCAAGGAGATCCAACCAGTCCATCCTAAAGATAATCAGTCCATAATATTCATTGGAGGGACTGATGCTGAAGTTAAAACTCCAATCATTTGGCCACCTGATGCGAAGAACCGACTCATCGGAAAAGACTTTGATGCTGCAAATGATTGAGGGTGGGAGGAGAACGGGACGACAGAGGATGAGACGGTTGGATGTCGTCAGCGATGTGATCGACATTAGTTTGAGTAGGCTCCAGCAGCTGATGATGGACAGAGAAGCCCAGTCTGCAGAGTCAGACACTACTGAGCAACTGAACTGAACTGATCACAGGATCAAATTTTTGTACCTGAGGATAATGTACATGAGAGTATATATGTAAAAGTTTAAAATTTTGCATTGAAACATTTAAAAATTCCTTGTACTCATGCATCTATTTTCACCATTTTCTAGTGATTTTGGATTCTTTTTTTAATCTTATATGGAATGGGAATAGGAAAGGGAAATGAGAATATTAATTCATTTGTGTGAATATATTTTCTGGAGTAGAATTTGATGGGACCAGATGCTAGGTCTCCACTTCGGAGCTTCCTTTATCCAAAAAGCACGGATTTCAGTATCTAATCCAGGATACTTCCCTGGTTCTTACTGATCACCTGTTCAACATTATCCAGATAAACATCATAATTTTTTTGTTTTCATGTTGAATATCAGCAGTGGTAAGAGTTGCCTATCATGCGATTACATTGATCCCTGAGTGTCAAAGGGTAAACCTTTCCAAAGTCATTTAAATTAATTGAGAAGGCAAAATGTTAATAAGTCAGTACTGTAAATAAGCAGGGGAAATTTGATTCCTGAGCATCATCCCACTGGTAAAACTGGGTCTAATAGGTGGAAGAACGCGATGAAGTATGACTTTGTTTGAGAGTAATGTTGGATGACATGCTTGGCTGACCAAGTCAAGAGTTAAATGTAATCAGAAGAAAGAATTGTTTAAAAATGTTCCCCTACTTCACTTTGGTGGAATACCATCGCACAGAACAGATTCAGAATTAAGAGGCTTGTGTGTATTTAGCTTAATTAAATATTTAATCAAATGTCATCTACCTGTTATTTCCACTCTACAATTTTCCATGACACCCAGAAGAATTAGCTATTTTTTAACATTTCTGTTGACTTTCTTGAAATAGAACACTATTGTTTGATGTTTCTATCCATCTTTTAATTATCCCCCAAATGTCTCCCTCCTTCATCATCTTTAGCTTCACTGGGAAAACCAAGTGGGATTAGTAATCACTCACAGTATTTAGAAGTTCAGCTGACCTTAATGAAAAGCCCAGGACCCATCCAGATTGAAAAATGAAATTGCTGTGCCTTGTGATTTTTCACATATTTCCACTTCACTCCCTGTAGCCGCATCTTATTCTTAATGAGAAGGAAAATGTAAACAGATCCATTCCATAAAACAATGGAACAGGGACTAGAAACCAGGTAGAGGCCATTGAATTAAAAGGTATAAGAGAAATTGACTGTAAAATGCAGCTAGTCCTATATAAAAAAGTCGGCTTAGGAGGATTGAATGATAAGCTAAATTAACATGTGTGAATTTCCAGAAGAGAAAAAAACAGCTTTGAAATCTTAGCAGCTTTGTTTTACTTTTAGTGTGCTTTAGGTTCAAGATCACAAGCTCAGTGCAATGTTTTAAAAACGGAAGAAGATGGAAGTAGGAAAGAAGTCAGCCCAATGAGTGTATGGTTACAGATCGCAATCAAAGAATATTGTTCTGATTTGCTTGCCTAATATTAAATGGATATCAGCATATTTTTCAATAGTTTGGAAGATTGTTTCATTTGTGATGAGGAACAAGAATTGTCTGGGTTGTGGCTTCAAAATAGCTTGCGTGAGGTTTGCCATAACAAGGAAGCCATGTTAGTGAGAGGAATTTTGCAGTGTTTGCTAGGGGGCACTGCAGAGCCGTTTTTGTCTTGTCCCTTTGAGTTGTTTGTGGTTTGTCCATTTTAGTTACCTGTTTCTGTGAAAGCTGAAGTATTCTATTGTTAATTACAGAGTTTTTATCGACTTTCTCTGTACCCTTCAAATTCTGTTTTCTGGTGGGATTTTGTTGAACTGGAAACCCTAGGTTATAGTGGGGTGTTGATCTGAATCCAGCCTCCACTAGGAAAAGTGAGTTTTGTTTCCCCTAAACTAGCCAGGCCTGAGCACATCCCTGAGTTTTTTGCTGAGCATCCAAATCTTAGGCTTTGTATACTGAGAAGCATTCCTTGGTTTTTGAACTCAGCCTGAAAGATTTCTGAAAATGAATGCTCTTTTCCTTGTCATCAGTAGGGCCTGGTTATCACCATAGCATGATTAAATCATAAGAGTATAAAAAAGCACCTGAAGACATAACAGTCCTATCAATCTTGGTTCAGAGATTTTAATCTTCTGAGGGGAATAAATACTATAGTCATCCCCAAGGCAGTGCTGCTTTTACCTCAGAGCACTATAAGCGAGCCAGTTTGGCCTTCTTCTGAGCCATTGGTCAACAGTAGAGTTCTTTTAACTAAACGGCAGTAGATGTTTTCATGGCCCAGGTAAATTCACTCAATGGTTAAATTCTTTAGTCCAAATTCTCAGAAACTAAGGAAACAACTTTCACTGTAAATGCTCCAATAAAAGGCAGTACACTCATAGGGTCAGCAGAATAATGGAGAACTCTTGAACTTGGATATCTATAGTGATTTTCAGACATATGTAGCCTCAACTCATTATGGAGGGTTAAATCAGTGAGCTGCTTGCAAGGTCAAGCAACTGTCAGTAGATTCTGCAAGGGAAGGGCCATACAGATAGCATATATTGTAAATCAGTACTTATTAAACTTTTAAACTAAAACTCATTTCATTTCCAAGAGGCCCAGTTCTTAGGGTGGCCCCTCTGATGACCAGTGGACATGTTACTAAGACATGATGGAGCCCCACTCTGGCCATCACTTACATTCAGATTGTTTGGGTGGCTAACTGCTCCCCGCCCAATATCTAGTTCTTAGTTACTCCCTTACTATCACAATACCAATTTTATTGGGTGTATTAGTTGCCCAGCCAAAAATCTTTTTCTAATGTTTTTTGCAGCTGAAGTTTCCTGTGTGAAACAGTTCTGACCAATGAATTTGAAAGTTTCTGTTAGTGCTTCTAAGAAATCCCCTAAAATGAGACAGACTTGGCTGGTATGTCCCTTAGCTTTTTGACTTCCAGTCTCCTTTATTGTCTGAATACAGATTCAATGATGATGCAGAATAAGAACTATCATGTGACTATAAGTTTACAATATACAATGGGATGTTTGAGCTCAGTGATGGAAGGAGTCAGACTCCTAGTGCTGTCACTAGGAGAGACATTAAAGATAAAATTTATATTTTATAATATAAAATATTTTATTATATAAAATGCCATATTTTTTTTTTATTTTTTATAAACATTCTTGAAGTAAAATTGGTGATCCAATTATTGTTGGGGCATTCATCCTCTGACTTCTCATAGCATATCCTATCACTCTTTATACAGTATAGAAAGTACAATTTTGGAGTAAAGTCCAGGAAATTCTCTAAAACATAGATCCTCTAAAAATGCAAGGCATAGGTTAAACTTTAGTAGTTTCACATCTAAAATGGGAATAAAAATACTAAAACCAACTTGTTGTCACAAAGAATTAATAAAATGAAGCCAAATCACCAACACTGTTCCTGGCATATAATACATACTCAATATTATTTGTATAAGACAAATATCAATAATATGCATTTTATATATATTACATACCATTTTATTTTACAGGAAACATAAATATATTTTATGTTATGGAATTTGAGCATCATGTTCTACATGTGAATTTATTATATGTCATATATGTATTTAAATACTCACTGCTAGTCATCCAGCAATGTGCCAGGCACTGTTCTATATCTAAGTGAATGCAGTGGTGAACAGAATGTCTTGACCAAGTTGCAGTCTATTATGCTACAGAAAATATACCTTTGTATCTGTTACATCAATATATTGAGTAGTCATGAAAGGATTTGAAATGTAATGTAAATTGACTCTTACAAATGTACATTGGACAAGTCAACTTTTATACTTCTTTTACAAAAGATCATTTGCCCAGAATGCCAAGACCTAGCCATGTACTTTACTGTATCTGTAATATCACAGATAATAGCACAGATGACAATCTGAATGTAAGTGATGTCTAAAGCAGGACTCGAGCGTGCCTGGGAGACATCATCACAAGAGAAGTGCCCTTCTGGACATGCAGTTATTTGCAGCCTAGGAATTCAGTGTCCAAGGTGTTCATACCACCTGAACAGTGTGACTACAATTTTCAACAAATTCCCCAAGTTTTTCTCAAAAATGAAAACAGGATCTTACAAAGAGGGAACATGATATGAATCATTAATATTTTCATCAACTATTTTCCAGCATTCTGCCTTCCAAGCATGTGTAGGATTGTATTCCCGAGCACTCTTGTGTTTGGGTGGAAACGTGTGATTAGTTTTGGCCAAATAGTTGTGTATGGAATTCTTTGAGTATGATATAGATCACTTATGGGCTAGGATATATAGTAGCCGATGTGTGTGCGAAAGTGAAGAGCTCTTTTTCCTTTAGCACCATGACCTGCAGTGTTCAGGTCATGGAGGTTGGCTGTTCCATCAGCCCAAATCTCTGAGTGACTACAATGAGCAGAGTACCCCCACCAACCCCTGCATAGACATGTAGCATGAGCAGAAAATAAATATCGAAGTTCTGGCCATGTGGTTTCAGAGGTTATTTATTAATGTCACCTGACTTTATCCTATCTGATACTGCTGTGGTCATTATATCTGAATCTACCTTGAATCTCTGTTGTCCTCAATTTCCATTTCATGTCCTCCTCAATGTATGCTAATCTTATTTTTCAAGTTACATCTTTAATCTGTCTTCTACTTAGACTAGGCTGTCATTGTCTTCTGCCTAACTCTGCTTATCTCCCAACTGAATCTCTTGCTATCCACCCTATGAGTCTCAAACTATTCTCCATTTAGTAATGAGAGTTATATTCTTATAAAATTAATCACTCTGTCACTCCCACAATAGTTAGTATAAAATCAAATTCTCTGTGAAGTTCAAGCAGGCCATTAAACACTCACCCTGAGCAACCTGCCTAATTTTACTGTAGTCCAGTTTCATTATTGATCATTTTGTTCATTAAAAATATCCACTTTTTTCCCTACCTTAGGGCCATTGCTTAAACTCTTTCATGTTTTTGAATTTTCTCCCAAGTGATCTTTACTCTCATGTCAGGAACTGTGCCTCTTTTGTTCAACGTTATAACCAGATGACTGCTAGTCCCTGCTACATTGTAGGTATTAAGGCATTTTTGTTGAATGAAAGACTGAAGGATAAAATAAACAAAGGAAGAAACTTCATGAATTCTGTTGAGGATTTGAAAGCTAACTATTGCACTAATGAGAAAATTTAAAGCAGAAATGGGGCATTTTAAAGTGCTTCAAACCAGGTACATATACTTGATGAAGTAGTCCATCCCAATTGGAATTAAGAGCCAGTTTAGTTCAGTTCAGTCCAGTCGCTCAGTCGTGTCCGACTCTTTGAGACCCCATGAACTACAGCATTCCAGGCCTCCCTGTCCATCTCCAACTCCTGGAGTCTACCCAAACCCGTGTCCATTGAGTCGGTGATGCCATCCAGCCATCTCATCTTCTGTCATCCTCTTCTCCTGCCCTCAATCTTTCCCAGCATCAGGGTCCTTTCAAATGAGTCATCTCTTCATATCAGGTGGCCAAAGTATTAGAGTTTCAGTTTCAATATCAGTCCTTCCAATGAACACCCAGGACTGATTTCCTTTAGGATGGACTGGTTGGATCTCCTTGCAGTCCAAGGGACTCTCATGAGTTTTCTCCAACACCACAGTTCAAAAGCATCAATTCTTCTGTGCTCAGCTTTCCTTATAGTCCAACTCTCACATCCATACATGACCACTGGAAAAACCATAGCCTTGACTAGATGGACTTTTGTTGACAAAGTAATGTGTCTGCTTTTTATTTTTATTTTTTTGGATAAATACCAAATTTATTATTTTAAACATAACTTTATATAGTACATACCACATTTATAATTAGAGCCAAGGTTGGTCATAACTTTCCTTCCAAGGAGTAAGCGTCTCATGTGCTGCCAAAATAGAGATTGTGTATGTTTCACACCTAGAAAAGACATAGCATATAACTGATTTACAAGAAAAAATAATCTACAAGTTTCCATAAATTAAGAAAGTATCATGTTATGACTTTGATCTAGATTGTATATGGTAGATAACAAAAACAAACAAAAAGGGCCAGTGTAACAAAATATGAAGGAATATTTACAGGATGTTAAAGCCATTTGACAATGAACTTATACAGTACCTGAGAAATAAAAAAAAGTTTGCCATATGGAAAAATAAAACATTAATTCTTCTATATTCATTGAAGCTGCTGAAATGGAAATACCTCTGAATATCCCTTTCTGATTAAAAGGGAGGTGGTTTAAAGGCCATGCAGTTTAATTAAAAATGGTACTAGATAGAAAGTCAAGAGAGCTGGCTATAATCACAGCTCAACCTTAAATACATGGCCTTAAGAAAGGTACTTTCACTAGGTCTTGGTTTACTCAATAGAACATGAAGAAAACAATATCTACACTACAGGTCTGCAATGAAGATTGAATCAGGTAGAATATGTTGAAGTTGCTAGCCAACGACCGTTTCTGGTAAGTATTTCAAAAATTCCCTTTCCTTGTGCTTGGTGGCTTAGTGCTATGCACAATGGGGTGTAATACAGTTAATTTTAAAAGGTATTATATATTGGACAGACATGTCAAATTCAAATTTAGAATTATTGGAGGAATACCCTGGCAGTTCAGTGGTTAAGACTCCATGCTTCCAATGCAGGGGGTACAAGTTTGATCCCTGGTCAGGGAGTTAAGATCCTACATACTAAGTGGCACAGCCAAAAAAAAAAAAAATTAATAATAATAAATTTAAATTATTGGAATGAAGTGTTTGTGTATTTGTAATTTTGATAGATTCTTCCAGTTTTACCTCCTTAGATATTTCATGTATTCACACATCTATCCACAATGTATAAAATAACCTCTTTGCCCTAGATTTACAAATCAAAACAATGTGTTCATAAACTTTTTTATTTTCACTGATGTGATAGTGAAAACTCATATGTTTTTTCGTAGGCTTTATATCTGCCTAAAGGTATAATAGGTTGGATCTTAGTTTCTCCTACTTCTAACTGTTTATTGGAACATCCCTAAAAATTCTTGACAAATAATAAGTTTAGGGTCACTTTGGGAGAACAAGTGGACAAGAAAAGAAAGTGTGGAAACCTGTTTTAAAAACCCATTTACACAATTACTTTGTGATGGACCTTTGGTAATTTATTTTGTTTCTCTGAGCTTTAGTTTTCTCTTCCATAAATAAAATTACTGAATTGTGAAATTTACTGAAAATCTTATGCAGTACCTGCCATTTAGTATGCATATAAGACAATTTAGAAATGATTTAAACTCTTTATTTAGTACTAAATTATGATTAGGTAAATGTGTATGTTTCATGGTTAAGTGATTTTTATCCTATTTGTATGTTCTTTTGGAGTTTAGATACCTAAATGCATTAATACAGAGCAGGTTATGTCCTGTACATTCTAGGTAAGCAATGTGATGTGTATTTACTGAAAATGCATAGTTCACTCAGTAAGTTAGAATGCTGTATCCTATCAGTAACTTTGGTTTCTTTTAGGATTTCATAACAAGTCCCAATTGCAACTTCTTTCAGAAGAGCTTTGTCTAAAGCTTTTGGAAATGCAGTGTGGAAATAGAAATTTTCTAGTGCTGAGTTGTATCTCCTGTGTGTCATGTGCTAAGTTTTGTCCAACTCTTTGCAGAACCATGGAATGCTGAGTTATACATGGTCTCAATCCTTCTTCCTCAAATCTAGTGTGTTGTTTTATTTAAGACTGATGAAACACGTCTCATTCCTGTCGTCTATTATTTCCATTACGTCAGATAATTGAAATTTCACTTTTGTTTTTCCTCCTCTATCTTGGGAAAATTGTACATTTCTAACCTGCTGGGAGCTTTAGCCTAATCCTTGAGGTCAAGGTAGAGAAAAATATCAGTACATTCTCTGGTCTTCTGTGACGTCTACTTAATCTCCTTGTACCCACCGAGTCTGTTTTTAGTCACTTTCACCACACTTCATAGTACTTACCACAAATGGTAATTCTATATTTATGTATGTATTAACTTCTGAAAGATTTGCCACCTTACAACTAGAATACAAGTCCCATGTATTTAGAGAACATTTGCTTTATTAACCATGATGCACCAATTCCAAAAACTTGACTCAGCCTATAGTGCTTATAAAAACATATTTATTGAATAAATAAGTACATTCCCATACTGTCAAATACCTTTAAACCTCTCTTAGGAATAGATTACTTATCATATTATGAATGATTTAGTTCAAAGCCCTTCTACGTGTTCCTCTGTGTTTCTCTTTAAAATGTGGTCTTTATAAAACATGGCAAATTTTACTGCTTTTCTAGGCTGATATAATTCTCTGAGTTTCATTTTTTCCATTTTAGATACTTTCCACATCAATTAGAAAGCAATGAAACAAAATATTTTTAGTTTCTAAAGCATGAGACTATAATGCATTTGTTCTTCCCCTACAGCTATTGGTAAAATAAAAGGCAGTGTTTCAGTTTCATAGGTTTCTCTAACTGCCTGGTGAATGCAGTCATTATTTTGGGGGGTACTTTCTGACATACATGGAGAGTAGCGTATAAGAGTCTGTCTTGAAAAATTCACTGTCCAATAGGATATAAAAATCTTAAGAGGTGTGACTACTGCCCCAAAAGCACAACAGAAAATCCTGAATTCAGTAAAGCTAAATTTATGTGACATATTGCAGTAAGGGAAAATACACTATAACTGTCATACTCTTGGTAACATCTCTGAAGGGGAAAACTGGGGAGGTGGGAAATATTTGCATGATTTTAGAATTTTAAAGAGTAATTTTCAGGTGAATCTTGCAAGAAGGGGAACTAGCTGGGACCAGGCAGAGTTTATGACATAACTGCTTTGGATTGGCCTGTGAGGGTTTTGAAGTAAGGTATGACAAGTAAGCTTAGTCTCCATAAGTAAGCTGCTCTTATTTGCTCAGTCTTCTCTTCCAGGAGCAAGTATTCCCTGGAGCAAAAACCTAATTTTACTTTGCTTATTCTCTGTATTGTTTAACATAGTCAGAGGAAGTATGCTCAGCCTCTGTATTGTTTAACACAGGAAGAGAAAATTATTTTGGTATCAGGTTTCAGTCCTTCGTTTTTGTGATGTATCAGCTTTGGCTGAAGAAGACTATTATCATCTGATCACATGATAAATTTACATATGTATCACTGTTTGAGCTAGCCAACTCATTGGAAAAGACCCTGATGCTGGGAAAGATCTGAGTACAGGAGAAGTAGGAGGCCACAGAGGATGAGAGAGTTGAATGGCATTACCAATTCAATGGACATAAGTCTGAGCAAACTCTGGGAGACAGTGAAGAACAGGGAAGCCTGGCATACTATACTGCGGTCCTTCAGGTCCCAAAGAATCGGACATGATTTAGCGACTGAGCACAGCAACACTGTTTGATGTTGTGGTTGCATATAAAGTTTCTGATAATAATCACTGCAACTGTTTAAGATTTTCTTCTATATGGGAGAAGATAATTTATTATATAAATGTTGTTTAATGGAATTGCAGCCATGAAACATTTAACTGAAGATTATGCAATTGAGCGCTACAACACAGACACATATGAATTATTATCATCAGAACTATGGTTCACTTCTAAGCCAGAAATAGTCCTCATTCTTAAGAATAGATCAAATCCCACACCCACATTATCTCAAATTATATATGGGTATTTCTTGTATTTGTCCAGTTTTGGCATCAGGGTAAACTGAAATAATAGAATGAGTTGAGAAGTATTCTGTCCTCTTCTATTTTTTAAAAATGGCAGCGATCCAAAAGTCTACAAGCAATAAATGCTGGAGAGGGTATGGAGAAAAGGGAACCCTCTTACACTGATGGTGGGAATACAAACTAGTACAGTCACTATGGAGAACAGTGTGGAGATTCCTTAAAAAATTGCAAATAGAACTGCCTTATGACCCAGCAATCCCACTGCTGGGCATACACACCGAGGAAACCAGAATTGAAAGAGACACGTGTATGCCAGTGTTCATCACAGCACTGTTTATAATAGCCAGGACATGGAAACAACCTAGATGTCCATCAACAGATGAATGGATAAGAAAGCAGTGGTACATATACACAATGGAGTATTACTCAGCCATTAAAAAGAATACATTTGAATCAGTTCTAATGAGGTGGATGAAACTGGAGCCGATTATACAGAGTGAAGTAAGCCAGAAAGAAAAACACCAATACAGTGTACTAACACATATATATGGAATTTAGAAAGATGGTAATGATGACCCTTTATGCAAGACAGCAAAAGAGACACAGATGTTTAGAACGGACTTTTAGACTCTGTGGAAGAGGGAGAGGGTGGGATGATATGGGAGAATGGCATTGAAACATGTATACTATCAGGTAAGAAACGAATCGCCAGTCTGTGTTCGATACAGGATACAGGATGCTTGCGGCTGGTGCACGAGGATGATCCAGAGGGATGATATGGGGTGGGAGGTGGGAGGGGGGTTCAGGATTGGGAACTCATGGACTCCCATGGCTGATTCATGTCAATGTATGGCAAAACCAATACAGTATTGTAAAGTAAAATAAAGTAAAAATAAAAAAGAAATAAAAAAGACTTTGTAAGGAATTGGTCATGTTTTCATTAACTGTTTGATCATAAAATTCTTTGGAATTCAGCCACAAAGCAATCTGTACACTACATTTTTAAAAAATTGTTCATCAACTCACAAATTTGAAAGCGTATCTGAAAAGTTTATCCATAAAACTCTACCTTCCTGTAGCTTTATCATGTACTATGGATATTACCTTAGCACTTTATGGAGCAGTGTCACATGCAAAACAAATTCCTTCTTTTTTTTCCTGAATGTAAAGTATTGTTGATTTGTTAACATTGGACTCATGGTGAGCAGCACTGCAAGTCATGCTTGAATGACACACATTTTTTCCTAAAAAGCACATCACAGCCTTCTTGTGCTTGTAGACAGCACTTCACTATACTGAGGCCATTTAAAATAGAGCAAAATCCCCAACAGAAAGCACAAAAACATGAAAAACTTGACACTAAATGTGCTTTAGAAAAGAAACTTGTTATATGTGAGAGCTGACAGGACAGGGCAATGTGTTGCCTGATTTGACCTCAGATAGAACATGTGTTGGGTGACTCAGATGATTCATTACTTTATATAAGTTTGTAAATGACTGTGAACTTGCCCTGAGTATCCATTTGGGGGGTTACAAACACATTTTGCAAGTAGTCAAATTTACAGATGCAGAATCCCTGAATAATGAGAAGCAACTGTACGTTAGTATGATCAATAGTGTCCTACGTTTCTCCAAGGCTCTTTTCATTGTTTCTCATTCTTATATTTTTCTGCTCTCAGATTCTATGATCTCTATCAATCTGTCTTCATGTTTACTGGTTTAATCTTCTACCAACTCCCATTTCCTGTTGACCCCTGAAGCAAAATTTTTGTTTGATTATTGGACTTTTTGAACTCCAGAATTTCCTTTTGGTTCAATTTATAATTCCTATTTTTCATTGATCTTTTCTAATAGGTGAGACATTATCATCACATCTTCCTTTAATTCTGTAAGTATGACTTTCTTTAGTTCTTTGAACGTATTTGTAATAGCTACTTTAAAGTTTCTGTCCTCATAGTACAACATTTGGACTCTCTAAAATGCAGTTTCTTCTGCCTGTTCTTTTAAATCCTGAAAATATGCTTTTTTGTTTATTTGCCTTTCTCATAGTTGGTATTTGTTTGGTTCCACACTGGATATTTGATAATATATTGTAGCAGTTCTGATACTAACACCCTATTTCTAGGACTATCATTGTTTACTAGTCTACTTGTTTGTTTGCATTTATTTTCTAGTTAGTTGCTGCTTTGGTTGAGTGAAATTAGTTTTTCCCAAATGTGCAACCCTTAATGTTGTGCTCAGAGAGTGCAGGCTTGAGTATGACTCCTCCTACCCCACGAGGTTAAAATGGTTGTATCTCCGTCCTCTTTGACTATCTCTTTCTGTGAACTCCCTTTTATGCTACTGCTTTAGTTGCAGATGAAATATCATCTGCATTGCTATTGGATGCCACAGTTAGCCTATGCTAATTTCTAGCTGATTGCTCTATTATTTTGATAGCACCCTGGTAAATAAATTACTCTGAAGTCTGATCTGATTCTGCTTGAACAGAAACAATCTGATTCCAGTTTGTCGAAGTTGTCTTTGAGGCCACATGTTAAGGCTTCCTCCACCCCCAGGACTTTCCTGGGCGCTCAGATGGTAAAGCATCTGTCTACAATGCAGGAGACCCGGGTTTGATCCCTGGGTTGGGAAGATCCCCTGGAGAAGGAAATGGCAATCCACTCCAGTACTATTGCCTGGAAAATCCCGTGGACAGAGGAGCCTGGTAAGCTACAGTCCATGGGGTCGCAAAGAGTCGAACATGACTGGGCGACTTCACTTTCGCTTTCACCCCCAGGAGGGTTCTTCTTTGCTGCTTCTTTCCTCAGTTATTTCTACTAACCTTCTAGATGTTCTGCCTTTTCTCTTATTACTGTGACAGAGCTATAAGCCCCCAACTAATTTACTTATCACGAAAATCACGACTGTTGTTTCCCGTGTTCTTAGGCTTGAACTTCTCCACACTCTGTTCCATATAAGATGAGTCCTCTTAGGGAGAAGTATGGAATGCTTTGTTCTTTTAGCCTTCCTCTTCTTCTTGGGCAGAATGTAATTGCTACTGCTTCAGAGTTTAAGGTGAGGACAGCACCCTATTTCTCTTGCAGAGACACCCATGTTCTACGAGCAGAGTTCTAGGCAAAGATAATCTATGGTCATCTTGGGTTTCTTCTCCTAACAAGGAACCTTAGCTACACTTGTGAACTAAGACAAGGATGCTAAAGGTCCAGTATTCTCAGCCTGTCATGCCTGATATAGAAGTTTTGTCCTATGACAAGGCCCAGGTAGAGGAAGAGGGCCTCTACCTTCTTCTCTGTCATTTTTGCCTGAAATAGAGCTTTTTCCACATGAAGCTGGGAGAGGAAAAGATGGGAAATAGGTGGTCGGCTCCTCTTGCGTAGATACCGTAACCCTAGGCTTGGACTGTCGTGAAAGACTTACTCCATCTTCTTCACTTCACATGCCTAGAGTAGACCTCCTGTCACTTTACCTGGGAAGGGAAGGGGGCAAGTCATAGTTCAAATGGCACTGACACTGTTCTTCCAAAAGTTAGTCGATTTTCTTGAATGAGTGTTTCTCCATTTGTTATACGACCTTAGGATGACTTCCAGAGATATTTAACTTGTTTTCTATTCTTTGATCATTTGTTTTTTATTGGGAAGAGGATCCACAGAGTTCCTCACATCATTATTCTAGAAGTGCTTCTGACTTGACTTTTCTGGGATGTTTCACTGTTTATAACATCTGTATATCTAAATACTTTTCCCATCTCTGATAACTTCTCAAAAAATTGTATTGTGACAGAACATACATCATCCTTTATAATCTATTATGGTCACTTCATGTTGGGAGTTCTAATTGGAAACTGAGACAGGAAAGCCTTTTCTGCTTCCTTATTTCCATCCTTAATTGAGGTTTCAGCCACTATATTGTCAAGGAGTAACTGTGGGCATAGGAAGACAATAGAGAGTTTATTTCTAGTCCTATTTTCCAGTCCTTTCCTAGCTCATTGCTTGAGTATTGGAAATGCTTCTATATGTCTTTTGGCTCTTTGATAGGAAGTCAGCTCTTATGTCATCTGCCTGTATCCTCCACACTATGTTTGTTTTGTTTTAAACAGTCTTTTGGACTCTGTGGGAGAGGGAGAGGGTGGATGATTTGGGAGAATGGCATTGAAACGTGTATAATATCATATATGATATGAATCACCAGTCCAGGTTTGATGCATAATACTGGATGCTTGGGGCTGGTGCACTGGGACAACCCAGAGGGATGGTACGGGGAGGGAGGAGGGAAGGGGGTTCAGGATGGGGAACACATGTACACCTGTGGTGGATTCATGTTGATGTATGGCAAAACCAATACAATATTGTAAAGTAATTAACCTCCAATTAAAATAAACTTATATTAAAAAAAGCTATGTTTAAATCTACAAGCTCTGGATCTTACATTTTAAATCATTTTACAATGCCTTTCTCTTTCAAAAGTCACAACTGTTATAAATCACAAGTGTTTTTACTTTCAATAAATTGTCTTTTCAATAAGTCTTCAATAACCAAGACAGAGAATGTTGCTGTTTATTCCTGCCTACCCTTAAGGGCAAGGGAAATGGAAAGCTATCACCTCTGTCCAACTGTTAGGAGTAGAGAGAGCAGTGAACACAAGGAAACTTGGACCCAAAATGTCAATGAACATTTCACAATATTATCCTGCTATTGCTTTAGAATTTCTTGACAAATCACATGGTGTTTTTATTTGGAGGAGGGGGACTGTGGAATGGTAAGTGTGGCTGCTAGTAAAAGCTTGGTTGGTTCCTTTCTTCTGTACAAACCAAATATAATTTAGAAAAGAAAGAAGAATAAAGAAGTGAGCTACTTACTTTCATATGGTTTCTTTTAAAATTATGATTCCTAAAACCTGTTTTCTCTTAGCTCTTTTCAGAGTTTCCATTCCCGTATGAAGAGTCCAGAGTGCCCTGAATGTCTGTGACATGCCATGTTCATCTTTTTTGCATTTATAGAATGTTGTGGTTTGCCCTATTTACATAGACTTCAGTTGAACATTGTCGTTCTCTGTTTTTTATGTGAATTCTACTTGATTTTTTCAGCCACATTTTTTCAAATATGTCTGAAAGTCAACACCACCGGAGCAACAAGGGCAAATGTTCCCTCTAAAAGAGGCAAAGAATTCGTTATAAGTAATTTTTACCTGGAAACAAATGGGAATATTTTATAAAAAGTAATAAAATGAGAAAGCTACCAAAATTGTTAATCATTCTTTCCCAAGATCAGAACACCCATCAGGTCAAAAGCCAGGAGAAAATTTTGAGGATCATTAAATCTGGTATGTTAGAATAATATTTTTACTGGCTAGTCTTTCCTGAAATGTCCAACTTTTTTCTTTTAATTTAGTCATCCAGCCCTGTCACTGGTCAGTGAGTCAAGGAATGGATTTAACAATAGATACTGATTGAGACGTTGCCTTTTCCTGACTTGATTTTCAAAAATCTGGATCCTTAATGAGATAGGAAGGATTTGAAGCATAGACAAATTATTTTAGAGAGTATGATAGTCAGAACAAAACTTTTCTGCTCCCCACCTTAAGAAAAAGGACAGATAGAGAGTAATTCAACAGTGGTGGATCCCATAGAGAGAATCCCTGTACTATCTTCATGGACTGATTCCTGGAGAGGTAGAATGGAGAGGCAGAAAATCCCAACCAGATTTTTGCTCCATGCCCAGGTTGCTCCTAAACAGATAGCAAGTTCCAAGTATAAAGAAGCTCTGTTTTTATCTCCGCCTTCTTCCTCTCCTTCAAAATTCCCATAACCTACCATTATGTTGTATGAGTGACAGAATAATCTCCCTATGTCCAAGACTTCAAATCAAGGCAGTGTTGAAAGAAGAGAGCTGTCAGACATGAATGAACCATGTATATGAAATTAAATTATATGACCTTGGTAATCTGTGTGGACTAATGACAGAGACCCAAACAGGACTAGGGATTAGCTGTGTAGACAAAAGATACAAAGGTCCAGATGCCTATAGCTTTTCTTTATTGTCCAATAAGACTGCTAAACTTGAGCTGTCACACTTGTTTTCTATTAGAAGGTAAAAGGTATTTCTTTTCTATCAAGTTTCTCATACAATATTTTCTTACATCTCATTGCCCCAAATAGCTATATAGCCATGTGTGCTTATTTGCTCAGTCGTTTCTGACTCTTTGCAACCCCATGGTCTGTAGCCCAATAGGCTCCTCTGCCCATCGAGTTTTCCAGGTAAGAATGCTGGAGTGGGTGCCATTTCCTATTACAGGGTATCTTGCTGACCCAGGGATCAAACCCAAGTCTCTTTGGTCCTCCATTGGCAGACAGATTCTTTACCACCTGTATAGCCATACCAACTGAAAAATAGGCTAGAAAACACAGTGTTGAGTGGGATAATGATGTGTTTGGTTGATTAAAATTAGGCTTCTTATTAAGGGCTTATATTCAGGAGTGCTCTAACTGTGGGACTCCAGTACTTTATCCCAGAAACTCTAGTAATCTTCTCGCTAGGCTCTTAACTCCCTCTTCTCAACTCAGAATATCCTGGGCTCCACTCGGGTTCTCCCTGCCTGAAATTACAACTTTGACTTTTTCTCAAGTCAATAAGTTAGATCTATGATGGGTTTCATTTTGTTTGTTTCCCACCATGAAGGATCACTTTTCCTTCATTGCCTGATACCCAGTGTCTTAAAAACCTTTGTTTCTTTTGTGTGTGTTTCAAGTAGGAAGGGTTAACGGGGTCCCTATTATTTTGTAGTGGCTGTGAGTGGAAGCTCCCTACTCTATTCACTTTTCCCTCCTATTTATTATTGTACTCATAGCTCTCATCTGTTTGGTGAGTTCTTTGCAAATTACTTTGGTATTCTTTGTAATTTGCCAAAGTGTAAGTGAAGTTAGCATATGCACTTTACTTCCTGTCAGAGATAAAACTGCTTGTAAGTAGTCCTGTCTCTACTTACTAATTAGGCCTCCCTGCCCATAGAATTTGAGTCTGGGGGGGATGGGAATTAGTTCAAGAAGAGAATGTATTTGGAGTGAAATGGTGTGGACCCAGAAAGCAGTAAGCAACACCCTGAACAGACCTTTGTAGAAATGACTGAAGGCCAGGGTGTATGAAGAACAGATTAAGTTGGAATACTTATTCGATAACACTCCTGTGAACTTTAGCCTGATTCAAATTTGCAATTTGTGTATGTGTGTGTGTGTGTGTGTGTGTGTATGTATAATGTTTAGCAGTTAATGTGTCATGATAGGAATGACACTGAATTTAAGGGACTGAGAGATAATTCAGGTCTGGTTTTAGAAAATGACTTCATTTTCTAGCATAAAATGTTTCAGGGTAGGTAATCTCCCATCTCTAAACTTCAGTTTCCTTTTCTTGCATATGGTAGGGAAGGGAATATACTACTTGATCTTTTTTGTTGTTGTCCAGCCACTTGCATTGTGTCCGAATCTTTGTGACCCCATGGACTACAGCATGCCAGGCTTCCCTGTCCTTCCCTATCTCCCGGAGTTTGCTCAAACTTACATCCATCCTGTTACTTGATCTTTACGTACTAAATTTCTATGTTTTATGACAGGTTTCTGTTTTAAGTGGACTAAATTACACTTTCTATATACCTCACAGAGCCTCTTTATACCTGAGCTTTCTCTCCCCTGTCCAAACTTTTGCAATTCCTGGTAACCTCCAGGGTTTGTGGAGAATTCAAAGAACTACATTAAGAATTTGGTTTGTTGCTCTTTCTTCCCTCCTGCAACTCAAATTTTTTGCTCACACACATACACAGTGTCACAAATAGAATTGGTGTCTACAACTGGAAATGCAGAAGACCTTGGGATATAAATTGTGTTGAATATAGTGATTGGGTATTTTCTGTTGACAGATTCGTCTTGATAATTTGAGGAGCTGAGATGTGCTTGAGTTCTCAGTCTTAGGGTTCACAACAGTTTTATAGATTGGAATTCTACTACGACTGTATTATTTCCAATGCATTTCACAGGAGCGAAATATCTTCATACCACTAAACAGCATCTACTTGCAAGTGAAGAGGGAACAAAAGCTCATAAAACTGCAATAAAATATTTATTTGTCTTCAGCAATAGGATTAATTTTATCACTGTAGATTTATGACCCTAGAAATTTGTTGGTGGATATTTAATATATCAAAATAGCAGAACAAGGAGCTTGTATTAAGAAATGTGTTGTGAAACTTGTGATTTACCAGAGAAAACAGATTTTTTTCCATAGGACTTAATAAAACAGCAACAAAATTGAATTAGCTTGGCATAAAGTTTAATTGCCTGACGAAAGATTTGAGACTGCTGTTGCATTACTGTTTATTCGATATAACATCTCTTGGACTTGTGGATCCTACCCCCCACCCACACCCCCAGACTGACTGGGAAAGCTAATGATGGCAGTAGGATTGTAGTGTTAGTGTCCAGGAATCTTCCTTTTGATTTCCTCTTCCTAACACGAAGGAGGAAGAGTTCACTGCAATGACCTTTCCCAAAGGAAAAACAGGACTGTATAGCTTGTTGCCTCCCTCAATGCAATTCCTTTGTTGAAAGCCTCTCTCTTCAAAAATTCCATAGCTCTTCAGTGCTACAGTACCTTGTGAGAGTGCGCCTTAGTGACATTCAGCTTATGCATTTGGGTTTTTGTTTTTGTTTTTGATAGAAATAGCCTGATAGTGGAAAGTCATGAAAGAATATAGTAAATCTACAACCTTCCAGTTTTCTCTATTTTGAGTTGTGGCGGTAAGTAAGAATTACTATCTTTCTGCTCATATTTTGTCTGACTCTTTGCAACCCCATGAACTGTCCATGGAATTCTCCAGGCTAGAATACTGGAGTGGGTAGCCTTTCCCTTCTCCAGGGGATCTTCCCAATCCAGAGATCAAACCCAGGTCTCCTGCATTGCAGGAGGATTCTGTACCAGCTGAGCCATAAGGGAAGCACATATATATGTTTCTTATCTTTTGAGCTCCTATAAGAATTAGGTACACACTTAGGAAAAAAGCACAGTCTCTCGAGATTGTAATGTGGGAGCTAGACATCTTCATGTTCAGAAAGGTTAGAGGTATATGGTCTGACAGAGGCAGAACAACTTCGGTCCCCATAATTCAGCTACAACAGAATCTGAGAACAGAACTACTAAATTGATGATACGGCCGTAGAGTTTACAACCAGAGACTGTCTCAGTTCTTATCCATAAAACTTGTAACAGCTAACCTTCTTGAGGACTGCTTTGTGAATTTTCAATCAGAAGGACAGTCCCCAAAGAGTGGCTGAGTCTGGATCATTGTTATGGAAAGTAATTGAGTAAGTGAAAATATGTATCATGAGAAGAAGCCTGGAGCTTCCTTTGAGTTTTATTCGAATGAGGGGAAAAAAAGGATTTTTTGTTTGTTTGTTTATCCTAGTGTCTCCTGGGGTCTTGACAATTTGTGTTTTTAAAGTATGTCATCAAAAAAAGCATTCACTTTCTGTCCCAGATCTGATTAACTCTCTCAGCCATTGGCATGCTCTTGATAGTAGAAGCATATGTACATTTGATGGAGTCTACAGGAGTCCAGAACGTTGAAGCTTTTGGGCTTAGTAATACCCAGTGCTTTTAGGCCACCCTCAGCCCTGTTACTGATTATCTACCCAGAGAAGATGCTAAAAATAACACAAAATAAATATTTGACTCGAAAATTAGCCATTTAGACTAAAAATTCCATTCAGACATTAAAAAATTAGGTCCCTAAAACCTGTGTGCTTTTATGGCATAAAAGAGATTATCAATTAACTTCAAAGTAACATGGTTATATGAATGCTAGTGTCTGTCTCTCAGGTCCTGATTAGAGTATCCAAATACATTTAATAATAGGGAAAAACTCACATGCCTGCTTCTTACTAACAGAAAAGATTATATGACTACACCATAGAAAAGAAGAAAAAGTATATACTGTTGCAAAAAAAGTATTCACAGAAGTTGAAAGCAAAGAATGAACAAAGAGATACAAACTCATTCAAATAAAGGAGTCATAATATTAATGCCAAACAGGTAGAAATAAATGCCCAACATATTAAATGAACCAATACTACTGCATTATTGATGAAGGACACAGCCTTCCAAGAAACTATAAATACCAATATTCCTTGCATTAAAATAACCAACATAAAAATACATAAAATAATCAAAATATACAATCTGTGTAAATCTAAAAGATGTTGAAAGAACTTCCCTGGTGGCTCAGATGGTAAAGAATCTATCTGCAGAAGACCCAGTTTCAATCCGTGGGTCATGAAGATCCCATGGAGAAGGGAATGACTACCAATACCAGTATTCTTACCTGGAGAATCCCATGGACAGGGAAGCCCAGTGGCCTATAGTCCATGGGGTTGTAAAGAGTCAGATACTATTGAGTGACTAAGGACACATACACACACATACAAGAAAAGTGAAAAGAACACAGTCCTAATCAGTTCAGTTCAGTCGCTCAGTCTTGTTCGACTCTTTGAGACCCCATGAATCGCAGCATGCCAGGTCTCCCTGTCCATCACCAACTCCCGGAGTTCACTCAGACTCACATCCATCGAGTCAGTGATGCCATCCAGCCAGCTCATCCTCTGTTGTCCCCTTCTCCTCTTGCCCTCAATCCCTCCCAGCATCAGAGTCTTTTCCAATGAGTCAACTCTTCGCATGAGGTGGTCAAAGTACTGGAGTTTCAGCTTTAGGATCGTTCCTTCCAAAGAAATGCCAGGGCTGATCTCCTTCAGAATGGACCGGTTGGATCTCCTTGCAGTCCAAGGGACTCTCAAGAGTCTTCTCCAACACCACAGTTCAAAAGCATCAATTCTTTGGCGCTCAGCCTTCTTCACAGTCCAACTCTCACATCCATACATGACCACTGGAGAAACCATAGCCTTGACTAAACGGACCTTAGTGGGCAAAGTAATGTCTCTCCTTTTCAATATGCTATCTAGGTTGGCCATAACGTTTCTTTCAAGGAGCAAGCTTCTTTTAATTTCATGGCTGCAATCACCATCTGCAGTGATTTTGGAGCCCCCCAAAAATAAAGTCTGACACTGTTTCCACTGTTTCCCCATCAATTTCCCATGAAGTGATGGGACCAGATGCCATGATCTTCGTTTTCTGAATGTTGAGCTTTACGCCAAGTTTTTCACTCTCCACTTTCACTTTCATCAAGAGGCTTTTTAGCTCCTCTTCACTTTCTGCCATAAGAGTGGTGTCATCTGCATATCTGAGGTTATTGATATTTCTCCCGGCAATCTTGATTCCAGCCTGTGCTTCTTTCAGCCCAGCGTTTCTCATGATGTACTCTGCATAGAAGTTAAATAAGCAGGGTGATAATATACAGCCTTGACGTACTCCTTTCCCAATTTGGAACCAGTCTGTTGTTCCATGTCCAGTTCTAACTGTTGCTTCCTGACCTGCATACAGATTTCTCAAGAGGCAGGTCAGGTGGTCTGATATTCCCATCTCTCAGAATTTTCCACAGTGTATTGTGATCCACACAGTCAAAGGCTTTAGCATAGTCAATAAAGCAGAAATAGATGTTAATCTGGAACTCTCTTGCTTTTTCCATGATCCAGTGGATGTTGGCAATTTGATCTCTGGTTCCTCTGCCTCTTGTAAAACCAGCTTGGATATCTGGAAGTTCACGGTTGACATATTACTGAAGCCTGGCTTGGAGAATTTTGAGCATTACTTTACTAGCATGTGAGATGAGTGCAATTGTGCGGTAGTTTGAGCATTCTTTGGCATTGCCTTTCTTTGGGATTGGAATGAAAACTGACTTTTTCCCATCCTGTGGCTACTGCTGAGTTTTCCAAATTTGCTGGCATATTGAGTACAGCACTTCCACAGCATCATCTTTCAGGATTTGAAACAGCTCAACTGGAATTCCATGACCTCCACTAGCTTTGTTTGTAGTGATGCTTTCTAAGGCCCGCCTGACTTCATATTCCAGGTTGTCTGGCTCTAGGTGAGTGATCACACCAGTGTGATTATCTTAGTCGTGAAGATCTTTTTTGTATAGTTCTTCTGTGTATTCTTGCCACCTCTTCTTAATATCTCCTGCTTCTGTTAGGTCCATACCATTTCTGTCCTTTATAGAGCCCATCTTTGCATGAAATGTTCCCTTGGTATCTCTAATTTTCTTGAAAGATCTCTAGTCTTTCCCATTCTGTTGTTTGCCTCTATTTCTTTGCATTGATCGCTGAGGAAGGCTTTCTTATCTCTTCTTGCTATTCTTTGGGACTCTGCATTCAGATGCTTATATCTTTCCTTTCGTCCTTTGCTTTTCGCTTCTCTTCTTTTCACAGATATTTCTAAGGCCTCCTCAGACAGCCATTTTGCTTTTTTGCATTTCTTTTCCATGGGGATGGTCTTGATCCCTGTCTCCTGGACAATGTCCTGAACTTCAGTCTGTAGTTCATCAGGCACTCTATCTATTAGATCTAGTCCCTTAAATCTATTTCTCATTTCCACTGTATAATCATAAGGGATTTGATTTAGGTCATACCTGAATGGTCTAATGATTTTCCCCACTTTCTTCAATTTAAGTCTGAATTTGGCAATAAGGAGTTCATGATCTGAGCCACAGTCAGCTCCTGATCTTGTTTTTGTTGACTGTATAGAGCTTCTCCATCTTTGGCTGCAAAGAATATAATCAATCTGATTTCGGTGTTGACCATCTGGTGATGTCCATGTGTATGTAGAGTCTTCTCTTGTGTTGTTGGAAGCAGGTGTTTGCTATGACCAGTGCATTTTCTTGGCAAAACTCTATTAGTCTAATAGATGAGTATTTTTACAGGCTTGGGGATATCAGTAATCTACAAATAAACTAGGAAGTAAGCCAATACCCTTCAGAGTTGGATTCTTTCACTCATCTCTTATAAAACACTAGAAAAATTTGGTTGCATTTTGAGCCATAATGGAAGTGTCAATATACTGCAAAATGCAGCCATTTAAGAGAAAATATTGTCTGACCATAATACAAGAGGGAAATAAACAAAATGAATAATACTCAGTAACTTGACCGTCTCCCAAGTTTTGCAGGACTGTGTTACGACTTTCTTTCTGTAGAAGTTTTTTGTTTGTCTGTTTGTTTTTGTTTTTAGAGAATTTGTTAATCTAAAGACATTCTATGGCCATCACAGTGACATCACTTAGCACTTTTCTCTTGTGGTTAATAATCTATGTACTGTAATTCTTTCCAGATAGCTCTAGTTCTGGTAACACAAGACAATGGGTTAAAATCTGAGCCTTTCACCCTTGCATTGAATACAGTGTGCCGTTGTCAGTACTAAAATGCCACTTAATTTTATTCCTTTATTTATTCTTATACATATCCCTATTTTCAAAGCCCTTTTCACTTTTTGACAGGTAAAAATTAAACTGATAATCTTCCTAACTGATTCTTAGACCAAAAGGGAATCTGAATGTAAGTTATATAATACATAAAAAGGTCAGTGGTAAGAATATTACATATCAACATTTATGAGAGATTTTCATATGCTCAGAAGGAAATAAATGTCTCTATATGCTTCAAATACTAAAGAATAAAAAAGGAATTTTTTAAAATTTAAAATTTCATTGATTTAAAAAAAGAATATCTAAAATAAAGCACAGGTTGGCAAACTCTAGTCCATAGGTCACTTTTAGCCCACCACCTGTTTTGGTGAATAACATTTTATTGAAACATAGCTATGCTCTTTGACTTTTAAATTTTCAATGGCTGCTCTTGTGCTACAAGGGTAGTGTTGAGTCATTGTGACAGGGACTATTAGGCCTCAAAGTCATAGAGCCCTTTACTGTAACCTTAATCTAGGGCATATAAAGAAAAGGATTATGAAAAATAAAATTATAAACTGGTGATTTGAAAATTAATCTGAGATATGTCTGTTGTTTTAGCATGTTGTAACATGCATAGAAAACCATGTAATGTTATCCTATTTTGTTAGCATCATCTCATACTAAAACACTGGATGAAAAGCATAATGAAAAAAATACAGATGCATTTCTCATATGCAAGTGAAGTATTGGAAGTAAATATTATTAAATCTAATTCAGCAGTATGTTTAACTATTAATTACCTGCAACCAAGTGAAAATTTATGGCAGGGTGTATAAATTATTTACTATAAGTAAATATGCTAATATGCCTAATCACATCACATAGCCCAAAGCAGAGAAATCATACATTAATCTTAATAGATACAGAAAAACAGTTGGTCTCTTTTTATGATAGAAAAATATTAATCTAGAAATGTAAAATATATTCTCAGTGTGCCACAAACAGAATACATACTCTGATGTTTCTCACAGTTAAACGTCAGAGATAGTCTTTTAAAGTCATAAATGGTATAAGAATATCTTCTATTTTCATGAATATTTAAGGGAAAAAAATGAAAGTTCCAACTAGTGCATAAGACGTTAAAGATTTGAAAAGAGGAAAACATTAAATTATTATTTTCCGATTATATTATTATATTGCCTGAAAACAAAGTCTGGAAATTAATAGATCTGATAGTTGACCTCATTTAAGCTTCTTCAGTTGGCAAAGGGATTCCAGTGAGTTTGACATATAACATTTATTTGTTATGTCTTTGCATTTTCCTTCCTCATTTTTTCTTTGTATTTCATACCTTGACAGTCACAGGAAACTCTAAATCAGTTATTTCATGGAACATCTGTTAATTTGGGGTGTTCCTGTTAGTTTCAAGTTAATACATCATTGGCTGAAGTATTTCAGAAATAGTGTTGTGTTCTCATTATATGCCCATTCTATCAGATGCACATGTTTTTCCTTTGTTCTATTACTGGCAGTGTTTACCTTCATTACGTTGACTAAAATGCTACTGGCCATTCTAAACTTACTATTTTTCCATTTTTGTAATAGGTATTATATCAGGAGGTAATTTGCAACTATAAGAGTATCCTAGTCCACATTATTTTATTCATCTGTTTATTTATATGGGCATGTATTCATGACTTTCTATTTTATTCAATGGTTATAATTTGTTTCTATATATATTTAATTGCTCAAATTGTCCAGGGTGGCCAAATACTGAAAATTATCATATGGCCAGGAGCTGCACTGAATATATAAAGACATTTCCTATTCAACAATATCAAAATACACTGTTTCCTAGCTAAGTTTATATGTACAGCAATGTTAGATGTAACCACAAAAAACGAAAGCAATCTCAGGGTACGACATTAGAGGAACTAACAGAGATTTATACATCATTAAATATAGTGGGCTGTTGGATAGCCCTAAAATCATTAATGTTATTATGTTATTCAGGTGCTATTCATTACATCAGAAAATGCTCTTTGCAATATTAATGGAAGCAAGGTAACTAGGTACCAAATTGTATATATTATAATCTCAAACACATTAACAAATAAAAGGAGCAGAAATTATATTAAAATATGTATAGTAGATCTTTTCAGTTTTGGAGTTATGAGTGACTATTATTTTTTAAGATTTACAGATTTGCCACTGGGCATACTATGTTTTTATAATCGAACGGGAAAAAAAAGCAAAACAATAAAAAGCATTGGATCAGCTTCCCACAAATATTGATTCAGTTATTGGGCTAAGGGAAGTTTTACTACCTGGGACGCTTTCATTTTTCCACTGTGCATCACTCCACAGGAGAAAAAAACATGCCAGCCTTTTTGTTTATGGACACTGGGCAGGATAATGCACCATTAAATCTAAGTTGGGATAATGATCATTATCTGCTAGGAGACCTGGAGAGGGTGGGTGTCCAGTAACTCTGTCTATATTCTACCATGGAAGCATTAAAAGAAATCTGCCCTCATATCCTTAGTGGGAAACATGGCCCTGAAAAAGGGTTAAACAGAAAGAAAAAAGGGTTAAACAGAAGTACACAACATAAACCACAAGAAATATAAGACCTATATGTTAAGTTCATTACTCTAAAAAAGATAAAATGTAGGATGTTCCTCTCGTGTGTACTATCATATTTATGAGGTCATTAATGTTTGCCAAAAACAGTACATGCAAAACTGTCTTATTCTTTCTTCTCTGGCATTATCATAATATGATCCTATATGGAGCTTTTGGTAAAAATTGGTATAGTCATTCATTATGCATTTATCTTATTTTAATCCTCTTTGGACTGGATCAGGATGACAATCCTTAGTGCTTGAGAAGTCACCATGCAAAGTATGAAAGCTCAAGATATATCTGCTTATTCACAAGTAAATAAATCATTCTTTTTAATCCTTTAATCTACTCTAGAAATTGAATAATCGAGCTAGAACAGGGATTGTTTCATCTGATTCAAAACATTTGGAGGTCAGAGTCTCAGATTTTTCACATGTTTATTTGCTCTAATTTGCATAATTAGTTAAAATGAACGAATTTGAAAACAAGTAACCAGAGGGTGCTGGATTAGCAGGAGTCTTGAAAGCTTTGCAGCTTCTTCGTATAATTATTGAGGAGGCATGTTTAATTAATATAATACCCATTAGTAACAATTAAATATAGCCAAGGTCAAGAAATGAACCCTTTTACCATTTACAGTTGGCATTTTAATTTTATAATACTCTCAGCCCAGCAGAAATGTTCATTTATTTCAATGTAATATTCTGTGATACTGTTGGAACATCAAAAATCTCTCTTTTTCATGTCACTATAATACAGTAATTTACGGGTAAGAAATCATTTTAGTTTCTAGAGATATCTATAGGAGAATCTCATAAATGTGAAAGTTCAGTACTCAAAGGAATGAAGATGCGCATACAATTTCAAGTGACTGTGCTTTGCGAACTGGACTCTTTCCGAGCTGAGTGAAAAATAGAATGAAGAGACTTAAATAGTTACTCCGTTTCCTAATCCCACATCTTGTACCTCAATTGAAAGGGGTTAAGAGCCCATTAAATTCTCTTCTTGGTCCATAAGCTTCTTTTCAGTACCTTTCCCAGGTTGCAAAGAAAATTTCCTGAAGGTTAGCCATTAAAGATTACTATACTCCTGAAAATCCTTGACTTATGTCTTGAAACATGGGGTCATTTTAATTATCTATGGATGAAAGACTGGTTTGACTTCAACTCACTTTAGGTGTCTCTTATGATGTATAACATCTTAAGGTTCTGAAAAACTATCTCCCTCATTACAATCTAAGAAATATCATATTTACTCAGCTTTTTGTTTTTATTTCTGCTTTATGTAATTCATTACTACTATTTCATCAACTCTGATTTCTGTGAATGAGGGAAAAAAATCTACAAAAAAAAAAAAAAGAAACAGAGACTATGGAGTTATCTTTTTAGTTTCCATAATGAAGCTACCTTCTCTTTTGTTAAAGCTGTAAAAATTACCATCAATGAATATTATAAGAACCAGAGGATAAAGGAGGTGGGATAAGAAAGATACTGACTGTTTATGTGAGTGAAAATTTTCATGAATAATACCTGTTCTATGTTCTCAAATTAAAAAAAAAAATTACAGTATTAATTTTAAATTATTTTTATTGGAGTACAACTGCTTTACAATATTCTGTTATTTCTGTACAGCAAAAGTGAATCAGCTGTAGGTATACGTGGGAAAGATTGGGGGCAGAAGGGGACGACAGAGGATGAGATGGTTGGATAGCATCACTGACTCAGTGGGCATGGGTTTGGGTAGACTCCGGGAGTTGGTGATGGACAGGGAGGCCTGGCGTGCTGCGGTTCATGGGGTCACAAAGAGTCGGACACGACTGAGTGACTGAACTAAACTGAACTGATTCATGTATCTCCTCTCTCTTGACCTTCCCTGCCAACCACCCGTCACTCTCAAAATTTTTCAAAAGATAGTTTTCAGATAGAAGAGAGATGTAGCTCTAATAGTTTTACTTTTCTATGAATTATATGTGTAATATATTTAATATATATGAAATATATGTTTATTATAGAGTTGTCCTATATTAGTTGTGATTAATACTTGGTCTTTTGAAGTTCAAGATAAATCAAGGAAGATGAATTGGGTAGGAACATTTGGACAGAGTAAGGTTTTTTCACATCTGAAGCTGAAATCTTTCACCTGGATGAATTTGCCAAAGCCCAGAGGATTTCCCACAGTTCTAAGGTTTGGAAACATGAAATTTTTAGAATTCTAAATACAATTTCTTTTCCCACAGGAGGACTCACATTAAACCAGCAAACACAAATAGTGTGTAATAACAGAATGGCAAGTTGTGAATGTAATGATTAGCAAAAAAAAAAAAAAAGAAGAAATTACAGTACTCTCTATCTCTTTGAAGTGTACTCTGACTTGAGTTTGAGCGATCTGGATGTCAAAAGCAACTGGGATTCATGAACTTTTCTGTGTATATTTTACACCTCAGTGAAATTTACAAAAACAAAGTGAAATCTCTGAAACCCAGGGTCTAAGACTTTCCAGAGTAAACAGTAAGGACAGTTCTCCTGGAAGTTTGGGTGGTGGTTTCTAAGGGCAAAGGGTAATAGCCACTGCAGTTGTCAGTTATGATTTGAAACTTTAATTTCTGAATCACAGATGCATGTGTTTCAGAGGAACCTTGGAAATTTGGATGGATGGTTGCCCTAAGAAGACCTTTAGTTTCTGAGTAGTGAGGATGACTCTTTAATGATTGATGGTTTTTCTGTCAGTTGTCTGAGATAACTTTTCTTACTTAATTTGGCAAAACATTTGCTGGTCTTTCCTCTAAACCAGAGGTCAAGATGTAACTCCTACAAAACTTTCCAATTGTTTCCATTTATTCCAAAACTCCTTGACCCTATCAACCTCTCTTACAGGGAACATTTCAAAATAATTTTAATTTAAATTTGGAGTTACAGCTCTCTGAAAATGTGACTCATGTATTTTATTGGTGGACCTTCAGCTCTCAGAAACTCTGAAGTATTGAACAAGTGGACGCATTGTGTTTATGGGTAATTAGAGCTACTCTCTCATTTATCACTGGTAGCTCAGATGGTAAAGCGTTTGGGTGATCTTGAGCTAATTGTGAAACTTCTCTAAGCTTTAGCTTCCTTGTCAATAAAGTTAGCTCCAACATATGTAATATTTTGTACATAATAGTATACAATGTATAGGTGAGGTGTGCTGTGTGTGCAGTGACTATGATAAGCATTGAGTACTATAAACGACTTTATCTCCATCCTTTGCGGTTAGTCGCTCAGTCATGTCTCACTCTTTGTGACCCTATGGACTGTAACCCACCAGGCCTCTCTATCCATGGGGATTCTCCAGGCAAGAATACTGGAGTGGGTTATACCATGCTCTCCTCCAGGAGGTCTTCCCAACCCAGGTATTGGACCCAGGTCTCCTGCATTGCAGGTGGATTCTTTACCCTTGAGCTAATAGGGAAGCCCCTCCATCCTTTATTGTTTAGGAAATACATTCTTACAAGTGTATCAACAATTGAATTGACACCTCTATGAGATCGTGAGGTCTCAGATAACAAAGGATCGGTTCTCAGCTGGTCAAATCTTGGTGGTGTTGGGGAAGACTTGAGAGTCCCTTGGCTGCAAGGAGATCCAACCAGTCAATCCTAAAGGAATAGGATATTTATTTCTGAATATTCATTGGAAGGACTGATGCTGAAGCTGAAACTCCAAAACTTTGGCCACCTGATGCGAAGAACTGACTCACTGGAAAAGACCCTGATGCTGGGAAAGATTGAAGGCTGGAGAACAAGAGGACGACAGAGGATGAGATGGTTGGATGGCATCACCAGCTCGAAGGACATGAGTCTGAGCAAGCTCTGGGAGTTGGGATGGACAGGGAAGCCTGGCGTGCTGCAGTCTATGGGGTCACAAAGAGTCTGACATGACTGAGCGACTGAACTGAACCATAATTTTGCTTGGGCATAAGAGGAAGGAGATTCAGAATGAAGCAGGGATAAGTGCCAAGAAACTTTGTCCCTCAGAACCTTTCCACATTTGAGTTTGCCATGCGTAAGAGAGAATATGGATTAGGAGTCCTGCACTTCTGATTTAACTTCTTCCCAGCTAGCATGAATCAGAAGCCCAAATTTCAGTGTATCTCTCTGCTTTCCTTTATTTTTATTTTCCTTCTCTTTCTTCTTGCTTTTTAATGAATTATCAACCTCTTTTTCTGTTTGTTTTTATTTTTTCCTTTTGTTGTTCTTATTGTCTAGTCGCTCAGTTTGTGTCTGACTCTTTGTGACCCCATGGGCTGCAGCATGCCAGGCTTCTCTGACCTTCACTGTCTCCTGGAGTTTGCTTAAAGTCATGTCCATTGAGTTGATGATGCCATCCAACCATCTCATCCTCTGTCACTCCCTTCTCCTCCTACCCTCAATTGTTTCCAGCATCAGGGTCTTTTCTAATAAGTTGCTTCTTTGCATCAGGTGGCCACAGTATTGTAGCTAGGCATCAGTCCTTCCAATGAATAATCAGGACTGATTTTTTTTGGGATTGATTAGTTTGATCTCCTTGCTGTCCAAAGGACTATCAAGAGTCTTCTCCAGCACCACAATTCAGAAGAATCAATTTTTCAGTGCTTAGCTTTATGTTCCAACTCTCACATCCATACATGACTACTGAGAAAACTATAGCTTTGACTAGATGGACCTACATTTTCAGGAGCTTTTCACAGTCTTCCATCTGTCTTTCCCTCTATTTCTCTTCAATCCACTTCATTTAACTAACCTCATCCAGCCTTTCCCTCAGGTCCCCCAACATGTGGTACTCATATGTTCAGCCAGGTTTTTTCCCTATTCCATAAGCCCTCTGTGCTCACTCCTCATGTTGCATATTGTCCCTTTCTTGAAGGCTCTTTGCTGTCCTTCTTCTATAATGATTCAAAACTCAATTGTACCTCATCTGAGAGGCCCTCACAGAAAAGGGCAGTGCTTTTTGAAACCCTTCTTTAAATGAAATCCCATAGCAAGTCTAATTTGTCCTCCCTGACCTGGTAATTAATTATCCATTGACCCCATCATATAGGGTATGTTGTTTTTCTTATGTGTTATTCTTCTTGACATAAAAAAGATTTTAATGATTTGAACTAGGAGCTATGGCATTTTCTTTTTCATTGTCGTACAAGGCTCTGTGATATGAAGTTAACATCCTTTCTCTCCACTTCCCATTCACCCTCAGCACTTGTTAAACATAAAGGATACGTGGAACTTGCTGGTTTACAGGTTTTTTGTAGTCCTTGGTTCTGGTCCTTGGGTCTAAGCTGCAGTAGTATAATGCTAATTTGATTGATTTTTTGTTGTCACATGATTCAGGAATTAACTAAATCATTACAAATTTAGAAACATATAAGATATTATAAGAGAGCCAATGGATAGCACAACCTTAGGCCCAGGGGAGAGTGCTGTGCAAGTCATAGGTTGGTGGGGTTCGTATTTAATGATTTAGCCTTCTAATATTCCTTTGTAATTAAGAGATATGCAAATATATAGTTAATATTTAACAGTATTGGTTAAAAGAAGAGAAAAGAGAGAAAGGGAGGGAAGAGAGAGATCTTGAAGACTCTTTGAAATTCATGAACAAATATGATTGGATGGGCAAAGAAAAAAACCAAAGGCTGACCTCCTACAAATAAGCTCAGGAAAGAGAGAAGGGCTCCTCTGATATGCAAGTAGAAAGATTAGACCTCTAGCACCTTAGGAAATCTGAATAGTCTGAGCAATGTTGGCAGAAGCCACACTAAAGAGCTTGCACAGTTCTGCAAATGTCTCACCCAAAGAAATCTGGCATGGTGTTCATCATCTAGCTAATCCTAACATGCAGACATTTCTGAGAGTGAAATCAGATCTTTCTTTGCCAGAGTGTGTTCCTTATTTGGGCAACTGGGTCAAATCAAGAAAGGCCAATATAGGCTGCCAGAGTAGACAAGGAGAGGAGAAATAAAAGAACAAGACATATAATTCATCAGTGATTTCCTCCCAACATTCTTAGCCTCCACCTTGCCTCCATCTTACTGGTAATACAGGAACAAGGTCAAGGATCCGGTAAAAGGTATCTATAGAAAGGGAGTAAATATAGAAAATAAAGTAACTTAAAACATAAAATTTTCTTTCTAGGGATAATTGTGATGATAGTTCAGTAATAAAATAAGATCAGATGAAGTCTGAAGAAATGTTAGAAAACCTGGATAAAGTGGAAAAACATCTGTTTGAAGGCATCAGAATGTTAGAGACACAAAGACGTGTGGGCCAAGTTCTAGAGAGAAGGGAAACAGAGACAGGATTGACATTTGGCCCAGCTTTTCTCCTTGGGACATTTGCTGATTCAAATCTTACAGCCTAGGGGCTGAGAAGCCAAGGAGTTCAAAAGACTACAAGCAGAGAAGCCAAGTGGCAAAAGCTCAAGCACAAAGCAACAACTTTTTGACAAGCTAAGTCTCAACAGGGCTGATGGAACCATTGCATATAAAGCCTGAGCAGTACAAGTACTTGGGAATGTTCACATGGTAATTTCAAAGGGCAGCACCCATGGAGGAAGGACAAGCCAGAAACAGACCAACATTCGCAAAGACTGAGAACCCCTTTGAATGAGCTCAAACTGAGAATGGACTCAGGTTACCAGTCCCCATCGTAACTGTCTGCTATGAGCAAAAAGAGATCTTTTCAAAAGAAAGATAACGACATCCAGAGTAGAGGTATCTTTACAGTTTCCTAAAGTGAAAGTGAAGTTGCTCAGTTGTGTCCGACTCTTAGCGACCCCATGGATTGCAGCCTGCCAGGCTCCTCTGTCCATGGGAGTTTCCAGGCAAGAGTACTGGAGTGGGTTGCCATTAAAATCAGCCCAGTTTCAATATAAAACATAATTTGACATACCAGGAAAAAGACTAAATGGTCAAGAGCCCCAAAAGGAAAAGACAATATAAGTCAGCACAGCAGGACAAGATATTGGAGTTTTCAGTCATTAGTTAAAACAACTCTGATTTAACAAAGAAAGTACACACATGGCAAATAAGTTTATGAAAAGGTGCTACATGTTATATAACGTTAGGGAATTTTAAACTAAAATGATGAGCTACCAATACATACCTATTCAAATGGCTGAAATCCAAAACAATTGAAATACCAAAGCTGGTGAGGATATAGAACAATAGGAATTCTCATTTGTTGCTAGTGAGATTTGACAGCTTCTTATAAAAGTAAACATACTTTTATCATACAGTAATCTTGTCATCATGCTCCTTGGTATCTGCCCATAGCAACTGAAAAGTTATATCTATATTAAAAACCTGAATGTGGGTGTTTATAACAGTTTCTTTCTTAATTGCCAAAACTTGGAATCAACCAAGATGTTTTCCAATAGATGAACCAGTTGGCTTCTCTGCTTATAGTCTTTTGAACTCCTCGGCTACATACAAAGGAGTAGCATTCAGCAATAAGGAAAGTCTATGAACCCATGAACAGACATGGAAGCATCTTAAATGCATATAGCTAAGTGAAAAAGAGCCAGTCTGCAAAGGCTATGTACATACTGCATGATTCCAACAGTATGAAATTTAGAAAAAGGCAAAACTGTGGCCACAATGAAAAGATCTGTGGTCACTAGAAGTTGTGAGAGGGAGAAAAGGATAGGTGAACCATGGAAATTTAAAGGCAGTGAAACTTCCATGTGTGGTTCTGTGATGATGGATACACTATTGTCAAAAATCACATAATGTACCAAACAAAGAGTGAAGTCCAAAGTAAACCATGGGCTTTAGTTAGTAACAATGTGTCAATATTAGTTTGGTAACTATATCAAATATGTTATACTACCATAAGATGTTAATAATAAGGGAAAGTGGGTAAAGAGGGCAGGAGGTATGAGAACTCTCTATGTGTTGTTCAGTCGCTAAGTCATGTCCAATTCTTTGCGAGCCCATGGCCTTCTGCTTGAATTTATGTCTAGTGAGTCAGTGATGCTGTCCAACCATCTCATCCTCTCAGGGTCTTTTCCCATGAGTTGGCTCTTCGCATCAGGTGGGCACATGTTGGAGCTTCAGCTTCAGCAACAGTCCTTCCAATGAATATTCAGGTTGATTTACTTTAAAATCGACTGGTTTGATCTCACTGCTGTCCAAGGGACTCTCAAGAGCCTTCTCTAGTACCACAATCAAAACACAGTAATTCTTTGGTGCTCAGCCTTCTTTATGGGCCAATTCTCACATCCATACATGACTACTGGAACTCTATACTTTCTGCTTCATTGTAATATAAATTAGAAATTGCTCAAAAATAATCTATTAATTTAAAAACAAATCTAGACCTGCATACAAAACTTGCAGATGAATCCAGCCACAGCAGCATTATTTAAGTAATCCCAAAGTGGAAATAACCCAAATGTCCACTAACTGATGAATGAATAAATAAGTTACAATAATAACCATACCATGAAATGTGGTTCAGCCATATAGAGAAATCATGTACTGATACATGATTTCTTGAATGGACCTACAACATAGATGGACCTTCAAACCATGCTAAGTAATTGTATAATTCAATTTGCATGAAATGTCCAGAATAGGCAAATCTATAGCAGCAGCAGCAGCAGCAGCAGCATAAAGACAAAGTATATTAGTGGCTGCCTAGGGTTTGGAAAAATGGGGAGTAAGTGACTTATAATAGATTCTTTTTCTTTTTTGGAGAGAGGTGGACAAAAAATTTAAAATTGTGGTGGTAAATGCACAGCACATCAAATTGTACATTTGAAATTATATGGAAAGTGAATTATATCTCAATTAAAGTATTATTTAAAATTATGATTAGTTATTGAAAATAAATGGCAACATACACAATTTAAGCAAACATGGTGAAATGCAATCAAAAGAAAGTCTAGAATTTAAAAAGCAGTAGCTGAAATTAAGCACTCAGAAGAATGGTTTGACGGTGTCATAGTCAAACAAAATAAAGGATTACTAATGTCAATTAAAAAATAACTAGACTAAAATTTGGAGGGAAAATGATGGAAAACAGAGAATCTATCCCAAAACCCTGGGGGCAGGAAAGACCATGGCATGAAAGTAAAAATGCCACCAGGCTCTCTTGGCACAAAGAGGGAACAGGCTGGCCTGCCTTCAGGTCATTGCTCTGCTGGGAGAGGGGCCTTTTACCCACCATGCAAAATGTTAGAGACCCTGCCCTCCAAGATGCCTTAAATAGCAGAAGCCAGGGCTACCACCCCAGCTCTCAGGGTAAGAGACAGCCTGGTTGTATCTGTCTCTTTCTCTCTCTCTCTCTCTTTTTTTTTTTTTTTCATAATGGCAGAAATATGACCTAAGGGTCCTATCCTGTCCTATATATTTGAGGTGTTTCACTAGTAGTTGAGGCTGATTGGACAGGTTTGAGTCAAATTTACTTTGTTCCATTGTTAATTGAGAAACTATTTCAATAAAATTTTCTTAAGAAAAAAGGAAAAATGAGTACAAAAGACATATGGAGTACATATATAAACTACTGTGTCTAGCCAGGCCCAGGTCACACAACCTAGAGAGAAGACGCAATCTACCTGAATCACTAGGACTTCTCTGAAGGGAAAAAATGAGATTCTGATGCCAGAAGTGGAAGGAATGATTTAAAAAAAAAAAAAAAAGGTAAAATATAATCTAGATACATCAGTAGATATGTATTTCCCTGTGGTTTGAATCTGGTACAGGCAGTAAGAAAGGATGCAGCTCATAGTAGGGGCTGCTAGATTCTGCTGAGGAAAATGTGCTGTGGCAGTAGAGATTTTGAAGTTACATTTTAGAGTCCATATGTAAGTGACATCATGCATTATTTGTCTTTGTGTTATTTCACTTGGCATAGTGTCTTCCAATTTTATCCATGTTGTCTTAAACAGTTGGATTTTCTTCTTTTTTAAGATTGAGTAATGTTCCATTTTATATATGCATCATATTTTCTTTATTCATTAGTGTACTGATGGACACCTAGGCTGTTTCCATATCTTGACTCTTGTGAATAATGCTGCACTGAATATGGGAGTGTAGACATCTCTTCAAATAATGATGGTGTTTCCTTTGGAAGTGGTAGTGAGGAAGAGCTTATGACAAATCGACCATGTGTTAAAGATGTTGGAGGAAAGGTCATTTCAAGGTCATACATAGTTTAAAATCATGACATTCCAGTGAGCCTGTGTGCATGAAGACTTGCTTTTTTTTTTTTCTGAATTTGAATACACTGCAAAGAAGTGTTGCAAAATGTTTGATCAATATCAAATAAATAAATAAAAAGGATGGAAATACTTTGTCTTTTACTATGAAACTGGAGGAAAGGCAGGCCTTATAAGCAGCATGGGGATGAGGCCCACTAGAATTTTCTCTGATTATGGGGCTAATTTAGGAGAAGAAGGAGCAAGGCCAAGGAACAATTCTGAAAGCAAAATAAGGCTGCTGAGTCTGCACCCAGTGTATGAGATTAAGTTTTAATGGCGTGTGATGAAGTGGCCGTGACACAGCTGGCAGAGCTGGTTGAGTTGCTGAAAATGGCTCTTGAAGCTACAGGAGTTGGACAGTAGACACAGAAAAAGAATAAGGTGAATCCAAAAGAGTGGAAGGACAAAATTAATAAAGAGCAAAGACAAAATAGAGAAGAAAACTGGTAAACTTGACAATACTGAAAGCGTGTTCTTTAGAAAGACTAGTAAAACAAGCAATATTTTGTAAATGCGATAGGGATGGGACTAGCTGTACAGCAGTATTTTTTTAATTACAAAAGAATACTATGCTAACTTTATACCAATACACTTGAAAAGCTGGACAAACTAGATGATAATGAATAAGTTATATGCATCCAATATTGACTCATATTTTGAGTAGAAAATATAAGTAGCTTTATGAGGTTAAAAAATATAATCAACGATGTACACTTAAGAAAGATATCAGTTGTTTTCCACTTTATTAAACAAAGCTAAGAGTCTCAAGACAAAAATCAGATTTAGAAATTTACCCTAAAATTAACCAGAAGCACATTTCTTTTACGATATCAGGTCGTAATGAATATTAGCAGATAGATTCCACCACCACATTTTTTTAAAAAGTTATAATGATCAAGAGGCATTTATCACCGTAAAGCAGATCTTTTTTAAGGGAAGATAAAGTTGGAATGAGGAGAGAAATGTGCATATCCAATATCAAAGCACACTTCAAAGTTTCAGTGGTTTAAAAAAAATCTACTGAACTATAATAGTACATCAATATATTGTTAAACTTGTATAGGAACCCATGTATATATAAGAAATACAATACAAGGTAAATAAAGTACAGACTGTCCTTATTGTAGAACTACAAAAATGGTCATACAAATTACACTGTGCAAAGTTGATCTTAATGACCAATGCGGAAAATATTATTGTTCCTTGATCTTAAAATCTTGCTGAGAAAACACTAGAAACTTGTTGGTTGTAGATATATATATAGACTTTAAAAGAGTGACTTTACTGTACACATGAAACTACCACAATGTTGTTAATCAATTGTACTCCAATATAAAATAACAAGTTAAAAAATGTTTTTAATACTAAATGTAGAGCTTGATTTATATAATTGTTTTAGATGACAATTGCAAGTCATTATATAATAATGCTAACATATTTAGATATTACAATGTTTATTTTACTTAAAGATACATTCTTTTAAGCTTTCAAAATATAGTAAACCTTATTCTTAGTTAAGAGACTGCAACCTAAAACATTAGAAATACTGAGAATTAGCATGTTTTATTCTATTGTCAAAAAAACTTACACGACTTCTAGTTTTGAGCCCAGCATGAAAGGAGCTTGGAAGTTGCCACTCTGTACTAACAAGTAAATATCTGAACAAACTGAAAAATCAACAATTCTTAGATACATTAGAGAAGTAAGGTCACAGGAAAAATCACCATGCCCAAAACTTGAGAGGCAGACACAGAATATAATAGCTTACTGGAAGAGAAATGCAAGAGCAGAAATCACTGTGAAAACCAATACTGAGGTAGGAAAAACTGAACTGTATTTGATGTATTTGCCAAAGGCTCAGTGTGCAAATGTCTATATGATAAAAATTCCAGGGAGGCCTCTATACTTTGGTGAATTTTGTCTCTTGAGCTCTGCCAGGCGTCACTACTGGGTGAAGAAGGTCAGAGTAAATTCCTCTTCTGGCTGAGGAGGGAAACAGAAACAATTTTGAAATACACCAGAAAATTCTACTATTCATAATAAGGCCTGCCCTCAGTCAATTCAGTTCACTCACTCAGTCGTGTCCGACTCTTTGTGACCCCATGGACTGTAGCATGCCAGGCCTCCCTGTCCATCACCAACTCCTGGAGTTTACTCAAACTCATGTCCATTGAGGCACTGAAGCTCTCCAACCATCTCATCCTCTGCTGTCCCCTTCTCCTCCCACCTTCAATCATTCCCAGCATCAGGATCTTTTCCAATGAGTCAATTCTTCCTATCAGATGGCCAAAGTAGTACAGTTTCAGCTTCAGCGTCAGTCCTTCCAGTGAATATTCAGGACTAATTTTCTTTAGAATGGACTGGTTGGATCTCCCTGCAGTTCAAGCGACCCTCAAGAATCTTCTCCAACGCCACAGTTTAAAAGCATCAATTCTTCAGTGCTCAGCTTTCTTTATAATCCAACTCTCACATCCATACGTGACTACTGGAATAACCATAGCTTGGACGAGATGAACCTTTGTTGGCAAAGTAGTGTCTCTGCTTTTTAATAAGCTGCCTAGGTTGGTCATAACTTTTATTCCAAGGAATAAGCGTCTTTTAATTTCATGGCTGCAGTCACCATCTGCAGTGATTTTGGAGCCCCCCAAAATAAAGTCTGTCACTGTTTCCACTGTTTCCCCATCTATTTGCCATGATCTTAGATTTATGAATGTTGAACTTTAAGCCAACTCTTTCACGCTGCTCTTTCACTTTCATCAAGAGACTCTTTAGTTCTTCTTCACTTTCTGGCATACGGGTGCTATCATCTGCATATCTGAGGTTATTGGTATTTCTTCCAGCAATCTTGATTCCAGCTTGTGATGCATCCAGTCCAGTGTTTCTCATGTTGTACTCTGCATATAAGTTAAATTAACAGGGTGACAATATACAGCCTTGACGTACTCCTTTCCCAATTTGGAACCAGTCTGTTGTTCCATGTCCAGTTCTAACTGTTGCTTCTTGACCTGCATACAGATGTCACAGGAAGCAGGTCAGAAGTTCTGGTATTCCCATCTCTTGAGGAATTTTCCAGTTTGTTGTGATCTACAAAGTCAAAGGCTTTGGCATAGTCAACAAAACAGAAATAGACATTTTTCTGGAACTCTCTTGCTTTTTTGATGATCCAAAGGATATTGGCAATTTGATCTCTGGTTCCTCTGCCTTTTCCATATCCAGCTTGAACCTCTGGAAGTTCACAGTTCATGTACTGTTGAAGCCTGGCTTGAAGAATTTTGAATATTACTTGGCTGGCATGTGAGATGAGTGCAATTGTGCTTTAGTTTGAGCATTCTTTGGCAATGCCTTTCTTAGGGACTGGAATGAAAACTGACCTTTTCCTGTCCTGTGGCTACTGCTGAGTATTCCAGATTTGCTGGCATATTGAATGCAGCACTTTCACAACATCATCTCTTAGGATTCAAAATAGCTCAACTGGAATTCCATCACTTCCACTAACTTTGTTGGGGTGATGCTTCTTAAGGCCCACTTGACTTCACATTCAAGATGTCTGGCTCTAGGTGAATGACCACATCATCTTGATTATCTGGGTCATGAAGATCTTTTTTGTATAGTTCTGTGTATTCTTGCCGCCTCTTAATATCTTCTGCTTCTGTTAATATCTTCTATTTCTGTCATTTATTGTGCCCATCTTGGCATGAAATGTGTTCCCTTGTCATCTCTAATTTTCTTGAAGAGATCTCTAGTCTTTCCCATTCTGTTGTTTTCCTCTATTTCTTTGCACTGATTGCTGAGGAAGGCTTTCTTATCTCTCCTTGCTATTCTTTGGAAGCCTGCATTCAGATGGGTGTATCTTTCCTTGTCTCCTTTTCCTTTTACTTCTTTTCATAGCTGTCTGTGAGGCCTTCATAGACAACCATTTTGCCTTTTGCATTTCTTTTCGTGTTGATGGTCTTGATCACTGCCTTTTGTACAATGTCACAGACCTCCATCCATAGTTCTTCAGGGACTGTCTATCAGGTCTAATCCCTTGAATCTGTCTGTCACTTCTACTGTATAATTGTAAGGAATTTTATTCAGGTCACATCTGAATGGTCTAGCGGTTTTTCCATTCAGTTCAGTTCAGTCACCCAGTCGTGTCCGACTCTTTGCGACCCCGTGAATCACAGCACGCCAGGCCTCCCTGTCCATCACCAACTCCCAGAGTTCACTCAGACTCACGTCCATCGAGTCCGTGATGCCATCCAGCCATCTCATCCTCGGTTGTCTCCTTCTCCTCCTGCCCCCAATCCCTCCCAGCATCAGAGTCTTTTCCGGTGAGTCAATTCTTAGCATGAGGTAGCCAAAGTACTGGAGTTTCAGCTTTAGCATCATTCTTTCTAAGGAAATCCCAAGGTTGATCTCCTTTAGAATGGACTGGTTGGATCTCCTTGCAGTCCAAGGGACTCTCAAGAGTCTTCTCCAACACCACAGTTCAAAAGCATCAATTCTTCGGCACTCAGCCTTCTTCACAGTTCAATTCTTACATCCATACATGACCACAGGAAAAACCGTAGCCTTGACTAGACGGGCCTTAGTCGGCAAAGTAACATCTCTGCTTTTGAATATAGTATCTAGGTTGGTCATAACTTTTCTTCCAAGGAGTCAGCATCTTTTAATTTCATGGCTGCAGTCACCATCTGCAGTGATTTTGGAGCCCCAAAAAATAAAGTCTGACACTTTCCACTGTTTCCCCATCTATTTCCCATGAAGTAATGGGACCAGATGCCATGATCTCCGTACTTTATCAATTTCAGTCTGTATTTGGCAATAAGGAGTTCATGATCTGTGCCAGAGTCAGCTCCTGGTCTTGTTTATGCTGGCTATATAGAGTTTCTCCATCTTTGGCTGCAAAGAATATAATCAGTCTGATTTCGGTATCAACCATCTGGTGAAGTCCATGGGTAGAGTCTTCTCTTGTGTTGTTGGAAGACGGTGTTTGCTCTGACCAGTGCATTCTCTTGGCAAAACTCTGTAGCCTTTGGCCTGCTTCATTCTGTACTCCAAGGCCAAATTAGCCTGTTACTCCAGGTATTTCTTGACTTCCTACTTTTGCATCCCAGTCCCCGATAATGAAGAGGACATCTCTTTTGGTTGTTCTAGAAGGTCTTGTAGGTCTTCATAGAACCATTCAACCTCAGCTTCTTCAGCATTATTGGTCAGGGCATAGACTTGGATTACTTTTATATTGAATAGTTTGCCTTGGAAACAACAGAGATCACTCTTTCATTTTTGAGATTGCATCTAAATACTGCATTTCAGACTTTTTTGATGACTATGATGACTCCTCCATTTCTTCTAAGGGATTTTTGACCACAGCAGTAGATATAATGGTCATCTGAGTTAAATTCACCCATTCCAGTCCATTTTAGTTTGCTGATTCCTAGAATGTCGATGTTCCCTCTTGCCATCACCTGTTTGATCACTTCCAGTTTGCCTTGATTTGTGGACCTAACATTCCAGGTTCCTATGCAGTACTGCTCTTCACAGCATCAGACTTTACTTCCATCACTTAGTAAGTCCTGCCCTCAGGAGGGACTGTTTTACCAGAGGTCCAATCTATTGGGTTTTGTTGGGTTTTGAGACTGACTGACCTGAAGGAAGGGAAATACCCTACCCTACCCACTTAAAGTGAGAGAAAATGTTGAGTGGCACTTCCCAAATTCAGTGCTGAGGAACACATGCTCATTATAAGACTGAGACCTAATCATAAGACTATAGATGCTTCTGCAGCCCCACATCACTGAAGATCTGTTTGCTGCAGTTAATTCCACCAGTATACTGTGTCTGGCGTTTCAAGGAGAAAACTGAATCATATGAAATGCTTGGTTAAAACCACAAGTGGCAGAAAAAGAGTGGAATATAAAAATAGGGACAAAGAACAATGGCAATAAATGTGAAACAGGATCAGATATGATAGATATTAATCTAATGATATCAATAATCATTTTAAATACCAATGATTATACCAATTAAAAGATTGTCACAGAGCATCTAAAAACAAGATCCATTTATAAGAAATCTACTTTAAATCTTCATATAAAGACACACATAACTTAGAAGCAAAGGGTTGTGGAAAGGGATATCATACTAATTCAGAGAAGTTTGAGAAGCCCTATGAGTTTCAGTCAAAGCAGATTTGAGGGCGCGGAAAATTACCAGGCACGAAGAAGGCTTTCCATAATGATAAAGGGGTCAGTTCTCCAAGAAGCCATAACAATTCTTGATGTGTATGTGCCTGACAAGAAAGCATCAAATTAGTGAGACAAAAACAGAACTGCAAGGAGAAAGAAAGATGCCCAGCATCATAGTTGGATATTTATACACCCCTCTATCCTAAATGGAGAGATCCAGCAGGCAGAAAATCAGCACAGACATAACTGAACTCAACAACACCATTGACAAAATGGATGTCATAAACGTCTACAGACTGCTTCATCCAACAACAGCAGAATGCACATTGTCTCAAGCTCACATGGCATATACACCAAGAGGGACCACATTCTGGGACATAAAGCATGCTCTAACAAATTAAAATAGCAGAAATCATATGAAGTCTATTCTATTCTCAGACCATGATAGAAGTAACTTGAAATCAATAGTAAAAAGAGAGGTGGAAAATTCCCAAATACCTAGAAATGAAGCTGTTCAGGTATCAACATTCCATAGGTCTTGCCCTCTGTATGTGAACATGCACAATGACCCAGCACCCAGAGACTTTGAAAGATGGGGCCTGATTGTTCTCTAATTGTGATATACATCTATCATTACTGTGGTGGTTTGTGAACTTGATAACAGCTGTGAAGTTTGGCACTTCCTCACTGTTAATACATGCTGGTATCTGAAATTTGTTCTGTTGGGGGGACAGGCATTATTTAATTAAGTAATGGTAACTGAAATTCATGCACGAGCAAACTGTTCAGAGTGAGGACTGCCTGTATAGCATACATTGAGTAATGTTCCATGGTAAGAAATAAATACCTAGAGGCCTATAGGATGAGAATTCATATCTTGTTATGTGGAAGTCTTTCTCTAAGCGGAATGTGAAACAGAGATATAAAGAAAAAGAGAGTTGCTTTGACTTCATAAAAATGAAAGAATTCTGCATAGCAAAAGGCAACCCAAATAGAGTTGAAGATAACTGGCCAACTTGGACACATAAACATGTGACAATGTCTTTGGCCAACAATTCCTTTTCTTCACAATAGAATGAGGGAGGAAATCTCAGTGAGCCAAACCTCATGAATCGATAGATGAGAGGTTAGACTAAATTTCTCATATGGTGTGGATTTAATTTTATGGAATGCAAAGTATCTTCCAGTAGGAAATATGGAGTATTACCAGTTCAGTTCAGTCGCTCAGTTGTGTCCCCTCTTTGCGACCCCATGAATCGCAGCACGCCAGGAGTATTACCAGTCTTATCCAAATCCTTAGCAATGGACACAGGTAAACCTTGAATAACTGTGATGGCTGAGTTTCTTTTCTGTTCTACAAGAGAGAGAGAACAATTAGCAGAATGTGTGTTTCTCCAGGGCAGAATTCTAGTATTGTCTCTGGACCACTGAGCTTTGCAAAAAATCGAAACGCACAGTCTCTGGCAAATCACTCTTAAACAATCCAAAGGGAGAGAAACGGAAAGGCTGATGAACTTGCTAGTCACCGTTGTGGTCCTGAGTCCTGAAAACAGTGATGATGGGGAGTATGTGATGTCACCCGTGTGAAACTTACAGGGCATGGAGATTGAGATGTACAGGGTGTAGATTCCAGTGAAGTTGAGTAGGGAAGAATGCCTCTCAGAACCCACCTCAGCTGAATTACTTATGGTCTCAACTGGGAAATGTTGATGAAGAAATGAGAGGATACAGGCAGGAGCAACTCCTGAAATAGTGCCTAAATAACTCAAATATTCCTAAGGAATCCTGCGGACAACTGTGTCAGAGAGGAGCTGACAAATGGAATATAATAAGCACAGAGATCATGCCCTTGTCAGCTAGCGCATGGAGAGCATTACTGATCCTCAGCAAATCCTTACTGATCCGCAGAAAAATGTGCTGTGACTGGGTCTAAAACCTGACTGGAATTTTCCATAGATGTGTGATATTGGAGATGCGTTTGCAGCTGCACTTGCCAAATCACCTTTTCAAAGCACAGTAGGTCATGGCCAAAGGAGCAAGGGCTGCTCTGCGTGCTCTCAGGCAGAAAAGGATTTTAGAAATGCCAAGTTCTCTTCCACAAAGGAAGGGGTTAGCAGATTATGAATTAGTGATTAGTACAAGTGTCTGTGATCCCTCAACTAATTTCCATCTTGAAGCTGGGATATAAAGACCCAGGTGCTGGGTGGTGAGCCACAATCTCTCGGAATAGGTGCTTAATCAAGACTAGATGGGCTGAATTTGGGTCTCGGCATCTGGTACCAGCTCTTTTTCCAGCAGGATGCCTTTAGACATGTCCCTGACACCTTTGCATCTATAGCTTTTTGTTGTTGTTTGGTTGTTTAAATATATAAACTGGTGATAACACTACTTGGTGGCATATTCTATTTTTTTTAAAAAAAGCAACCTTTCATTACTCAATGCAAATCAAACAGTAAATGCATTCTCTTAGTAAACCTGCTTAACAATTTTCCGGACTCTTCTGCTCTGGGCCAGATTCAGAAATACACAAGTGAAAGAGGAGACAGTACATCATGTTTTATTCAATTGGGTCTTGATACCTATGTGTGACTCTTAACCAAGGAGTATGCAGTAGTTAGGGACACAGATTGAAATTGTTTAGAGTGTGTCCTAAACTCTGACTGCCAGGATTTAAATCTTAACTCTGGAAATTGTAAAACCTGGGAAAAATTGCTTCCCTAAACTTCATTTCCTGCATCTGAGAAAAATCACAGTATCTACCTTGTTGTAGACTGAATAATACCCTTGTCCCTGAATGTCCACATTCTAATGCCCAGAACCTGTGAATGTCACATTAAATGACAGAAGGGATTTTGCTAATGGAATTAAATGAAGGCTATTGACGGGAAGATTATCCTGGGCTACCTGGATGGGCCCGAAGTCATCACTGGTGTTCTCATGAGAGAGAGGCAGAGGGAGATTTGACTCCAAAGAGAAAGTGATGATGAAGCTGGGTTTGGATTGATGCAGCCCGAAACCAAGGGATGCTGACAAGGAAACAGATTCTATCTTAGAGCCTCCGGAGGGGACATGAATGATCCTACCAACTCCTGATTTCAGTTCAGTGAAACTGGTTTTGGACTGCTGTCTTCCAGAACCATGAGAAAATGTGTTTTGTTTTAAGCCACCAAGTTTGTAGTAATATTACGGCAGCCATAGCAAACAAATGTGTACCTCTTAAGAACTATTACCCCAGTTAAAATGTGTGACTGGAGGCACACTTAGTGGCATATGTGCGTGCAGCAGGTATGCCATCATAAGCCATTCTTAACAACCTGAATCCTTGGATTTGCAGGATCATCAAATCCAGTAGTGTGGTTGCCATTTATCTCCTTGTTCATCCTGGTAACATGTCTAGACAGCTAGTAGAGAGAGCTGGGTCCTTCTCCACAGGTCCTCTCACCTCTATTAATTAGAAAGAAAGTCAGAGTTGCTCGACCATGTCCAACTCTTTGTGATCCCATGGACTGTACCCCCCGAGGCACCTCTGTCCGTGGGGATCCTCCAGGCAAGAATACTGAAGTGGGTTGCCATGCCTTGCTCCAGGGGCATCTTCCCAACCAAGGGATCGAACCCAGGTATCCTACATTGCAGATGGATTATTTACCAACTAAGCCACCAGGGAAGCCCATGAGTACTGGGGTGGGTAGTCTGGCTCCTTTCTTCAGGGGATCTTTCTAACCCAGGAATCGAACTGGGGTCTCCTGCATTGCAGTCAGTTTGTTTACCAACTGAGCTACCCAGGAAGCCCTAATTAGAGGGAAGAGGTCACTTAAGATGTTACTTAAGTCACCTTATTCTTTTCCTTTCCTTCATGACTCTTCATCCAACTGGTCTTTATAAATTTTAAAGAAAACAAAGTCATTTCTCAATGGATTCAGATACTACCCCAAATTAATATTCCCAGTAAGTTCTTGTTTTTAGTTCCAGAACCTCATCACCAGAAATTCCTGAGCCTAAATCCCCCCTAGCTTCTGGGATCACTCATTTTTCTCATTTCTACCTTTTCCTTTTAGTTGAGCCTTGTCATTTTAGTCCCTTCTTTAAACACAACTCATAATCAGGTGACATGGCCAAGTGATGAATGTATAGATGGTTTGGTTTTAATCCTGGGTTTTTTGCCATCTACTTACTATATGACATTGGACAGGCTCTTTAACCTCTCTGAGCCTCAGTTTCAAAACAATACATAATATTATAATAATACTAAAGATAGTAAAATAATAAAATAGTATAATAATACTAAAATACAAAAAAAAAAGTATTATAAATAATACGTACCCAAGATTGCAATTGTGAGGATTAAATTAGTTTAATATTTGCTAAGCACTTAAAATAGTACTTGTTACAGTGTAAGCACTGTAATTGTGCTTGGTAATAATAATAAATGCAATTCCAAGCACATAACTTACTCAACTTTCTGTCATAACTTTGAGGTATGTATTTGATGAAATCAATAAAATCATTCTGTTTCAAGGGGAACAGAAAAATATTTTTGAACAATTGTCCATGTGGCTATTTCACCACGTTTAGTGTTTCCAAATTTCTGTACAACAGCCTGGGCTAGTCCAGTAGCAAATTAGAAATAGAGCTTATGTTCTGCACCTTTTACCTCACTGTCCCCCACCGCCCCCCCCCCCCCCCACAAATCCCCATCTCTTTGGACATAAACTTCCATTTGTCCTCCATCTTCTGTACACCTACTTCTAAGAAAGTGTCTGGGTCCATCCATGTCATTACAAAGTAGCACTGACATATAAACACTATCATGTGTAAAATAGCAAGCTAGTGGGAAGCCGCTGTATAACACGGAGAGCCCAACCTGGTGCTGTCCGATGACCTAGAGGGGTGTGACGGGAGGGCCGAGGTAGGCTCAATTTTATATATATATATATATATAATTATGACTGATTTGCTTTGTTGTATGGCATAAACCAACACAACATTGTAAAACAATTATCTGCCAATTTGAAAAACAAAGGTGTATGATCTCCAGCTTAGTGTGAATTTAAGACAAAGGTACCATTTACATCAGAGAGACAGCTTTTCAAGACTGGCTTTGCTTTTCAAGTTTGTTTTGTTTTCCTGTCTCTCCCAGCCTTCCAACCATGCACAAATACAGGAGATCTATATTATGGCTCAACACTTAGCACCTGTGCCATTCTCTGAGCCTGAAATGGGCATCTGGGCAACACTCCTGTCCTGGGACTGCTGAGAGGACCACGCCTAGCTCTGTCTCAGGCAAAGGATGAACTGCTGCTCAGGCAGCCCATTGCATCCCATCACCCTGGGTACACGGCAGTGACTGGTTCAGGGAGGGCCTGGGTGGGCTCCTCACAGTCAAGGGCTGTTTCTGGATCTCTAAGAAGAAAATATTTAGCGCAAGGAAGACATGCATCCTTGAGTCTGAAATTCTCAAATCTTCCACAAGCCACCTTCTAATTCTTAAGAGATATATGCAGGGAAAATGCCCTGCTTAGTAATAACTAGAGTTTTAGCCTGAAGTCCCACACAAAATGTCTAATCTTAAGAAACAGAAGAGGCCCTAGGTGAGATCTCACTTGTGGCCTAGACCAGTATTGGGCACGATATAGAATAAGGACTACCTGGCTCATAATTACCTGAAGTACTGTTGAAATCCAGACTGTTAACTCTTCCACAAAGCAAGGAAATTAAGAGTGGTGGGGCCAGAATTATGCAGTTTTCATGATTAGTAACTAGTCATTATTTCCAGTCTAACCTGAAAGCAATTTGGTCTCTTTTCTTTCAGGATCTTATCCTTACTTTGGTCTTACAGCTTCCAAACTGAGGAGGAGGAGGGACAAGTGTTCTGAAAAAGGAGGGGATCCAGGCAAGGAAACAGTGTTCAGTTTGAACATTTAAAAAATAGTTTATTCTGGGAAAATGGTGCAAGGAGAACAAAAGAAGGTGGGTCAAATTTTAGGAAAAGTAATGAAATTTAGTGAGCAAATAGCAGTTGAAGGGAAAAGCAAACTGAAATACAGCATCAGTTTAAACAGTTGATGTTAGAGACAGAAGTAGGAGCATCATGCCTACGGAGAGGAAAATACAGTTCTCCCATACTGTTGTCCCCAGGACTGAGCAGAACTTGGTTCATTTAACTTACTGGTTTTCAACCCATAGCATCCACCTGTAAATAAAACACAGGACACTGTGTTGTGATTGCATAACAAATTGTAAATATTAATCATCACAGGTCCAAAAAGCAAACATGCTATTGACAAAAGGTGAGTTGTACAAGGGGAAAGACAGAACTGGGGGCACAAGCAGTCACAGGCATAAAGAAAAGGACGGGATTAGAGTGAAAGGGAATCCTGTAGCTATGTACTATAGCTAATATTTCCTGAGAGCTTCCGTGTGTTGGACATTGAAGGCTGCAAATGTGTTATTATTTGCATCCTCACGGGCAACTCCATGCAGTGGTGGTGATCATCCATTTCCTCATTGTACAGGTGAGGAAACAGAGGCCCAGGAAGGTTGAGTAAATTGCTCAGGATTGCAGAGCTAACAACCTGAAGAACAAAGCTTCCAAGCCAAGTGGTCCATCTCCAGAACCAAGGCTTTTAGCCACTGTGCTACCACTTCTCCCTTCGGTAAAAGCCAGCAAAAATCGCATGGCATTACGGAAGAGAAGCGGCGTAAATAATGAAATGAATACGATGTATTGAAAGGAAGAGGGATGAGAAGTAGTGAGGGTAGGGGTTTATCTTCCTGCCTCATGTTAGGGTGCTAAAATCGATCTACAATGGATACAGCAGATGAACACAACGTTTAGAATTATGGGGGTAACATTCATGTGGCCAAAACTGTCTCTGGAGAGGGGAATTGGGGTTAGAAAAGTTGAATTTCTGTATTTGAAATGCTATCATGTCCACATATTATTTTCATAAAAAATATTTCTATTTGTTTAGAAATAGCTTCAACGGTGTAAATGCATTAAAACGTGAAATTCAAAGTCATCTTTACATCTCATACATTTGTTAAGTGCTTGGCTTATTAGAATTGTTCTTTTCAGCTTTGAAGGTTTTTTTTTTTTAATGAAAAGCAGTATAAATTTTAAAATTTAAAAATTGTTCCTGGTAATATTGCCAGCAAGGCCGAGAGAAGGTGTGGAACTATTACAAGCAAACTGGATTTCAGCCCTGCTTCTGGGAGGCCGTCCTGACAACAAAGGGAAGGAGAGTCTCTAAAGTCAGGGAGCAGAAGCTTTGATCCTCTGGAGTTGTCACAAACAACTTAGAGTAAATGGACCAGGCGGCAGGGTGCCGGGAGGAGGCTGTCGGGCTCTCTGTGATGGTGTTCTTTGTTTTTGTGGGACTAATCTCAGAAATATTGCATTAGGCTCAGTGCTGTGCATTTTTAGGCTGGAGTTACCATATTTTTCCATCTGTATACTTCATGAACGCAAGCACTTTTTTGCTTCCTTTAAAATGGGAATCTCCTATTTGAATTGCCTGGTGAAGACCTTTGAAGTGATTCATTAAGTATACATATGCGTGCTCTATCTCCATCTATGTATCTGTCAATCATCCTTTCCCTACTCACCTACCTGTATTAGTCTGCTCAGGCTGCTATAACAATATAGCATAGACTAGGGGGCTTAAACAACAGACGTTTCACACTCCTGGGAAGTCTAAGATCAAGGCAGATCTGCTTCCAGGTGAGTCCTTCATTTTTGGCTTGTAGATGGCCATCTTCTGCTGTGTCCTCCTCACATGGTGGAGAGAGAAAGCTCTAGTGTTTTTTTCTGTTTCTTATAAGAGCTAATCCCAGCTCTACCTTCATGGCCTCTGCTAAACCTAGTTACCTCCTAAAAACTCCGTTTCCTAATTGCATCACACATAAGGGGATAGAGCTTCAGTATATGAATCTGTGGAGGGGGACAAAAGAATTCAGTCTTAACTCTCTATATCTGTTTCTATCTGTCTTTCTGTGTAGAATAATAATAGTGGCTTATAATTCATTTCCCTGTGTTATTTTATCCTTCTCAAACTCGTGTGAGGTAAATTGGCCATAGGAAAATCACTGATTTCACTGAAACACTTGAAGGTTGAATGAACTTTGGGGTCACACAATCAGTAAATGATGACGCCACAGTTCAGTCCACTTCTTCTCCATCCTCCTTTCCTTCTCCCTTCACTTTCTGACTCTATTCCAGCCACATTATTTACTAGCTTTTCCCTGAGGACACTGGCATCCTTCTGGGCCTTGGAGAGGTTATTCCCATTATCTGGAAGTCTGCTTCCTCGTATATCTGATTCAGGTGCCTCCCTCTACACTGTTCACATTGAGCCTTCCCAGTAAGACTTCTCCTGTCTACTGTTTAACTGGAAAACCTTGTTTCTCTGCCCACAAGGTCAATTTCCCATATACTGCTTAATCTCTATTGCGTTTGTTACTAGGCTTCCCTGGTGAGTCAGTCAGTAAAGAATCCACCTGTAATGCAGGAGACCTAGTCCGATATCTGGGTCAGGAAGAGCCCCTGGAGAAGGAAATGGCAACCCATTCCAGTATTCTTGCCTGGGAAATCCTGTGGACAGAGGAGCCTACAGGTGGGCTACAGTCCCTGGGGTTGCAAAGAATCTGACAAAACTTAGTGCCTAAACCACAACAACAACTTGTCAGATAATTTACATTGATTTCTGTTCTCCCCTCTGACTAAAAGATAGGCTACACAGAGTCAGGAATTTTGCTTTCATTGAACCTAATAGAGGCCCAGCAGAACTCTAGGGTCTGCAAGAACTGGACACAGTTGTAACTCTTCTGTTTGGTATTTTAGCAGCCTATCTCAGAGCCAAGCCAGTTATTGAAGAGAATCTTTTCTGATACTTTAAGCAGTATGATAAACTTGAAATAAACTTAAACTTTCCACAATTACAGAGCAGGCATGGATTCTTCCTTTGTTTCGCCAGACACATGAACCTGGATCCAAAATCCATCCTCTCCGGGTGAAGTGGGAATGCACAAAGATGACTGGCCTAAGTCTCAGCTGGATAAAAAAGATGCACAAAAGAGACATTTAAACATTTTCAAAAACTAAAACCATAAAGTGTGTTTCCTCTTCACACATCAGGGATTATCTAGCCTTTAGTGTGGTTCGAGTAGTGTGGGGTGGTAGGGGTTGGGGAGAGAGAGATGTATAGAGAAGTAAGGATGAGTTGCCCTGTCTCTGCCTCCTCTGGACCTTAGTTCTTCCTGGACTGTCACTCCTTACACTCAAAGCAGATTTCAGGAGTCAGCACACATGGTCATGATGTGTGCCTCACTCCACAACCCAGTCACTGGGACCCAGAAAATTTTGCAACCTCAAGTCTCCCTCAACACATCATGACTCATATGTATCAATGAGTAAAGACACATAAACTGTAGTAGATTAATAAGAATAAGTTTTTATATATATATAAATTACATATATACATATTTGTACATGAATCTGGGAAAGATGAGAGCCCATTGAGGCAAATGGCTAGGGGGAGAGGAAGCAGCTAAAGATAGCAGTGGGCACTCTGCCAGTTCCAAGTGTAGGGAAAATAGCCAGAAGTTTGGGTTGGCCAAGTTTACAGTCAAACCAGGGATGTCACAGTGGATGATACATGCAGGTTATTTTCCATCCTCCAAATGCAACTTCTCAAGTCTGGTATGTACTTTTGCACTGGGCTCATGTGTTTCTCACCTTGCAGCACACTTACACCGACATTCCTCACCCATGCACATACACCACACACGTACTCCTGCACACCGCTGAGAGTGTGGTCCTTTGGCTCGTGGTAGGAAGGAAACAGGTTAACAGTTTCACTTAAGTGGGTAGAGTCGTTTTCCAGCAAAGCCCGTTCATCATTGCACAGGATCTGCAGAGCAAGATATGCTCTTTATTTGTTGAGTTACTTCAGAGAAGAAAGAAGTTCGCTAATGCTCCAGTGAAATCCCAGGCAGGTGATGAAAGTACCAGACCCAGAGCACAGACGCAGCTTCCCTGACCAGGAGCCACTAAACACAACACTGTGCTCCTCCAAAGTCAGAGGGGTGCCCTGAGTTGGGGTCCCAGGTGTTCTGAGCATAGAAGTTCCTCTCTAAATATATATGGTGCTATCCCCCGTCGTGCTGTGTGGGTTTGGGCTGGGGAGGCCTGGGTGCTTCGTGTGAGTGGAACACCAGAAGTGTACCCAGTCATAGCAGGTGTGGTGCTGTCCCCCAACACCCCCTCTGTGCTTTGCATATATGAGTTCCAAGTCCAATGGCAGGTGTTGACACTGGGGCCTCCCATCCTAGATGAAATGTTGCGCCTCCCATGTATTCCACCCATGGTGTATTGGCCAGGTGGGCCCCAGTTGTACTGATGGGAAGTGTGGATACCAGGTCCTCCAGTCCTGGGAATGATGTTGTTCCCTCCTATACCACCACCACTTGCATCTTGGACAGGTGGGTTCCAAGCCAGGGGTGGGTCTCACACTTGCAAATCCAATGGATGCATTGTTGCTCTGGTGGAAAGTGGAAATTGACTTGTCCCTTAACACAAATTTCTTCTCCATGGTGATGGGATTTGTAACTGTAGATTTTCTACACTCGTGTGGGTCCTGGGTGCAGTGATGGGAAGTGGTCACACCCCGACCTCTAACCCTAAGGATGGTGGTGTCCCCTGCCATCACTCTACCACCTGGATTCAGCTCAGGTAGAACCCAGGCATTTGGCTTCAAGTTGAAAGCAGATATGTGCCCGGATGCTGGGATGGTGGCCTGCCCTTCCTACTGCAGCAGCCGTGCTGCAGTGAGATGACTCCCAGGTGGCCTGGCCCACAGTAGGAACACACGTGGTGCTGGGTGCCCCACACAGTTCTGTCCAAAAGTTAGGTGGGCCAGATGCTTCTGAATAATTGAGGCCTAGGGCATTCACACCAGCCTCAAAACTCCCACAAGCCTCCCATAGAGGCTGCAGGTCCCATCAACAGTGGGCCTGATACGGTACTACCAGACAGCAAGCTACTGTCTCCAGTACTGGGCACCAGGACCAGGCACTGTGGTATCCGCTCCAAAACCAGCAGTAGCAGATACATCCCTGGGGAAATACCTGAGTTGTAGACAAAGGCCGGCTGCATGTTGATGGTGCTGGTGGCAGACAGGGGATCTGGCAAGCCTGAATCCATTATGCTTCCTCTGGGTGTCTGGACTGCTGAAGAAGTTAGCTTTCTATCTTGTTCTAGGGCTAATGGGTTTCCCAGTGGAATAGACTTGGTAGGCTTCTTCCTACTGTTGGCCCCAGATGTGGGCTGAATGGTGAGTTCTGGGTCCAAGCTTCTGGGTTTCAGGCTTCACTTGAAACATGGGTGCCTCTGTTGACCAAATCCACAGGTAAATAAGTTGAGGCTTGGGTCCAGGCATTGCCACCACTGGGTGCTGTGTTCTCAGAACCAAGAACAGCCATGTGATATGGGTAATGGTTCTTCTTGGAGTCAGAGGTAGACTGAACAATAACAGTCTGAGGAGGAAGTGTTGTGTGCATAGCATCAGTGTCAAAGACTGGTTTGACATCTGTAGAGATGCTATCTGCTGGAGCATAGATAACTGCTGAAGCCATAGGTGGGGGGCTGGGAAAACCAGGAACTGAAGTCATAGGTGGGGGGCTGGGGGAAACAGGAGCTGAAGCCATAGATGAGAGGTTGGGGGAAACAGGAGCTGAAGCCATAGTTGGGGGGCTGGTTGAGGCAGGATTTGGGGATTGAGGGAAACAGCCAAAGCACTGGGCGGGGGGGTGGGGGGTGGGAAGACAGGGCCCAAAGCCGTAGATGGGGGCCCAGGGGAGAAGCAGCCAGAACCCTAGATGGAGGGATGGGGAAGACACCGGCAGGAGTCCTTGATAGTGGGGCTGGGGAAGGGGGAGTAGTGTCTGTGTCAGTGATGCCCGAATCTGAAGGAGGGCACACTTGCAGATGGCATGACTGGGGTGGCAAGAGAGGCTGCAGCAGAAGTGAAGGGCTGCTCAGTTAGAATGGGGAGTGGTGGGAGGGGGAGAATCTACACACATGGGTGTTGGGGATCAATTTTGGTTGGAGGGTGGCTGGGAGGAGAGGGTTAGGGCGCTCAGAGGTATGGAGAGGTCAGAAATAGAAGGTGGTGTTGCTTCGAGTGAACACTGAATGCCTTTATCCTCCGTACGGGTAATTCCCACAGTGAGATTGGAAACTGGAGGAAGAAGAGAACCTGCAGCAACAGAATGAGAGATCACGGGGGCTGTGTTTCTTGCCTCCTGACCCATATAAGGTGTCGGGCAAGGTGGAAGGCCAGCCGGATTGGGGAATCTGGAGGACAGGTCGGCCAAGTGGGTGGTGGTAGGAGGGACCTGCAAAATGTGACTGACCGGGGAGCCTGTGGTCCCTGGGGCAGGCGGAGGGGCACTGCGGCGTCGCATGGCCTTCCTTGCGTCCTTCAGGATTTTGTTCCGCTGACGCTGCATGTTTTGTTTCAGGGTGCCCGAGGCTTTGGCGAGAGTCATGCCTGGAAGCTTCCGAGGCGGAGGAAGGTCACTGCGACCCCACGGCAGAGGCAGCGGTGGTGGCAGTGGCGGCAGCAGTGGCGGCAGGGGCAGAAACTGCGGCATGGGTGTCTTCCGCTTGAGGGGGTGCCTACTGCGGGCAGATCCCAGGGGAGAAGAGCTGCTCCGTGGGGTGTCTGAAGGTTGTTCACGCCGCAGCGCCTTCCCAGCCATCAGCGACTCTGGGGAGCTGGGGGTGAGGTCTTCACCCCGCACTTCTATTGGCCTGTCGGGCAGCAGGTTGCAGCACGGACTTGGGGCAGAGAGCACCGTGGCCAGGGGGCCAGGCTGCGAGGGAGGCTGGCGGTCTCCAGCAGTGCCGTCTAAGCAGATGGCGGGGCTTTCGGAGGAAGAGTTCATCCGAGGCACCTGGGCTTCCTCATTGAAGTTGCTTTCTGGGTGCACCGGAAGGCAGTTTGCAGGCTCAGGACTGCACTGGAGGGACGTGAGGACCCCGCTGGTCTCCTGGGGCCTGGGCGTCATTGTCATATCCCTGCTGCAGTATGGACTTATCTTCCCATTGTCCTCTCCTTCAGCCTCTGTGTGACCTTCCTCCTCTGTCATGCCTTCCCTGGGCTCTTCTTGGACCATCGCCTCACTCTCCTTTGCGCAAGGAAGTGGGAGGTGACTGGTTGGTACCGGCTTCTCAACCTCAACTACCTGGGCAGGTAGCTCAGGTAGTGAACGCAGGAGAGTAATTTTGCGCCCAGGTGGAGGAATTCTGATGGTTCTCGAAGGTCCGGACATCATGGAATTACGAGTGGACAAGACGGGCTTCTTCTTCCGTGAGTTCCTCAAGTTCACCAGGGGTACGATGCCCACAGGGGAGTACCCAGCCTGCTGGATGTGGTACCGCCTTCTTGGCGCGATGTCAAAGCTGGATGATAAAGGCAGTTGATGCTGGTGCAGCCTGTGAGGAGGGTGGAAAGCAGAAGCTGGAGCAGCGGGGTGGCCCCGGCCGGATGTGATGGCATCCCGAGAGGGCAAAACCAGCGAGCGACGGCCCGGCGGGTGCCGGCGGCAGAGCCTGGAAACAAATTTACACAGGAAATTGCCCATATAGGACAGATTGTGCGCCAAACGCCCTGAGAATAGAGTGTGAAACTGGGAGAGCGTCTCCCTAGCTTCTGACTCCTCTCGTGGTCAAACACGCACTGGAGGGAGGACTCCTCAGCCGGGCGCTTGTGATGCGTCCATGGTATAGGCATCACAGAGAAACTGTGCTGCGCCCTGCAGGTGGCAAAGGGTGGGGCACAGGGCGGGGCACAGGGCGGGGCACAGGGCGGGGCTCCAGCGCATGACCTCTCCTGAGCTCTCTAGCAGCCTAGACTTCCCACTGGGGGTGGCAGGTGTTTGGCACCAGATGGGCCACCATTCAGAGACTGCTCAGGTCTGTGGCGGCCTTCTCCTCCAGAGGTCATCCTGTCTAGCACCTCATCGTGCAGCCACCCTGGTGCCTGCATTTGTGTCGGCCAGCCCTTCCCTGCCTGGGTCTCAGAGGCCTGTGCAAAGCTGAGTGCAGGAGCCGCCAACACTGTCGGAGGGCGTTCTGGCACCTATGGGGACCTTCCCAGCTTCACTGTGAAGCCTGGAGCCAGGAGCACCTTCTCCACTGCTGCTGCTCTGCCACCATCTCCAGCCGGCAGGGAACCCTTCCTGGCAGGTAAGGCTCTTTTCACTTCTTTTAGAAATTTGGTACAGCAGTTAAACTTTCGACTGTTCTTCAGGGTGTGCAGATGGTAATGGCTTAGCCAGGATTTGAACCAAGCCTGCTCTGGGCTGTGGTGCCTCCTTGTCATACATGCTTCATGTGTTGTTGTTCTTTTTTTGTACTCCTTGTGGCACTTAGCCCTAAGTGTCATACCTATAATGAGCCTATATCCTACCCTGTAGAAGGTTTTCTTTTGCTCAGTTCGTGAACTGATTGCCTACTGCACTGGGTTCTGATCTCAGAAGATGCAGGTTAGGGACCACCAGTTGTCAGCATAGCACCAGCGGAAGTTTTCCCTTTAGTCTAGTTTGAAGGATCCAGATATGTAAAGATCGTAGTCTAGATAAATCGTGGGCTTTCCTGAAAGAAATTTACCAGTGAATTATTCTGTATGGATTAGGAGCCAGTTTCTATGGATGGCCTTCCTGGAGTATGTTCAGTAAGGCAACTCATTCATGTCTAGAAAGCAAATACATCATTTATTGCAGCTTCATAGTGGAGCCCTGTGTCAGTTTAAAATAGTCAGCACAATTTGGTCACTGTGAGCATGTCAGCTTGGGCCAATCTTTACTACTGTGTATAATTCTAGAGATTCTTATGCCCAGGAGAGAAGACACACTCTTGGGTGTCTAGGACAAGGGAAAGATGTTATTATTCACAAGGTAGAAGCTTCAAAATAATAGGAAAGAACTTCAAAACCCTAGTCTAACATGGCTTGATTGAGTTTGAATCTTGTTTCTTTGGCTTACTTCATTGGAGTGTTTTCTTTCTCCTTGGCTGACATTGTGTGTTACACATCAGGCATGTGACATGTAGAGGTTTCAGAACCCAGAATTGTATTGATCAGTGAAACTTTATTTATATATTTTAGTTTAAAATCTATTTAAAATAACACTGGACATAATTCATATATTATACATTAGTTTTGCCCTCTGCTCTTCAGATTCTTTTTATAGTATGTCAGAGCAAATTTGGACTTCCATCCCCAATAAGATTTGAGATTGGAGGACACAAAAGCTTTTTCTCAGACCTAAATTATGTCTGAAAAAAGCGAGAAATATCATAAGCTCTACCTGACCTCTCTAGGAGCAGAAATGATTTACAGCCGTGGCATTTAACCATAATTCCTTGATCTCGTTTGAGAAGTTCAGTAAGGAACAATCTCTTGATTTTTGTTTCTTCCTTGCTTTCTTGTCTTGCTTACCAACAATCCATTGTAATCCATGAATTAATATGGCATCAGGCTGAATGTTCTCTGGAGCTCATTCAAGTAACTTTTTTCCCTAAAATAACTCTAATTTCCTTGTTTTTCAGCTCCTCATCTTTCCTTGCCCTTTACTAAAACCAGAACTCACCAAAAGCTGACTGGCTTTGTGCAGACCCTTCTTAGGACACTCTTTCCTTAATTATTTTATTCATCACTCTGTTTCATTTTTTGCCTTCTAGAAATATGTTGAAATCTTTCTGTAGTAGATGACTTCCACAACATCTTGGCTTTTATTGGCTTATTAACTTGGATATTTCTACACTTTTATTTAAAAATGGTTTGAGAAGGAATAGAAAGTAAATATATTTCCTAGTCTGCCATCTTGAGCTGAAAATCCTGGTCAGTTTTAGCATCCAACCTTCCCATAGGAAAAAAAAAAAAACAAAAAAGCCCTTGGCATTAATAGGTGTAAAAACTCAAGATTTCAGCTTTTCTGGGGTAATCACTAAGGACTTAGTATGTGGTAATTCCTAATGCTGCTGCTGCTGCTGAGTTGCGTCAGTTGTGTACCAACTCTGTGCAACCCCATAGCCGGCAGCCCACCAGGTTCCTCCGTCCCTGGGATTCTCCAGGCAAGAATACTGGAGTGGGTTGCCATTTCCTTCTTCAGTGCACGAAAGTGAAAAGTGAAAGTGAAGTCGCTCAGTCGTGTCTGACTCCTTGCGACCCCATGGACTGTAGCCCACCAAACTTCTCTGTCCATGGGATTTCCCAGACAAGAGTACAGGAGCAGGTTGCCATTGCCTTCTTCTAATTTCTAATGGGAAAATAATAACTATTTCATGGAATTTATTTGAGGATTACATTAGATAATGAACACACAAATGCTCTCTAAAGTTTAAAAGTCCATAAAAATGATTTTGCAATTGATTTGTTGCTACTTCAGTTTTCCTTGGCAGTGATTTATGACCTTGCTTGTGTGAGACGATGCTTTCTGATTTGTTGTTTTGAAAGTTAGATTATATATTTCAACAGCTCAATGAAAATAACATCATTTCTGAAGGTTAAGGGTGAAGCCGTAAAGGTTTCTTGATACCTGTCACTTTACGATATTTTCAGCAGCTCATTCACTCATGTACTTCTCCTCCCTATTTTGTTGTGGACCTACTACCAGCCAGATACCTTACATCAGGTGTTGGAAAACATTTTCCGGATTTTTAAATATATATCTTAGACTTGTTGGGCCGTATACCGTTTCTGTAGCTTCTTCTCCTCCTCTTTCTTCAGCAGCCTTTCAAAATGTAAGGCTCAGTATTAGCTCACCCGTCATCAAAAGACGGGCTGAGCTCACAATGATTTGTGAGCAATTATCTGCCAGTCCCTGCTCTCCATTGTCACTGAGTAAGAGGTGCATTTTTTTTTAGTAAATCATGTCTTTGAGTCAACTCTTAGTCTTCCGGAGCTTGTCCTTACTCTCTTGCTGCTTCTAATCAACAGGGCATTCAGAGAGATCCTGTTAAAACATAAATCAGATTGTATTGCTCAGATCTCTTCAGTGGCTTACTGCAAGCAGAAAGCAAAGTCCTCAGAGTGCCTCCATAGGTAGGCCTAGAAATCTGGGCCTCTGTTTCTTCCCTGACTTGTTCCTTCTCCTCTCTACTTTGCTTACTCTATTTCCCACAAACGGACATCCTTTCTGTTCCTTGAATACTCTAGGCACATTCTTGCCTCCTTCTCTTTCCATCTGACTGTTCTCTCTGCTGGTAATATTCATTCCCCAGATATGCACCTTGCTCCCTTCCACAACCACCTTAAATTCCTTGATAAATTTTATCTCCCCCATAAAGCCTTCATTTATTACTTAATTTCAAGTGGCAGGTACCTTCTATCAGCCACCTCCATCTCCCTACCATGCTTTCCATTTTTTCTCTAGCACTTACCTGATATACTAGTTATTCTATGCATCTATTTAATTTTTATTTACATATTGATATATTTTTATATTTGCTTGTATATTTTTGTCTGCCTCCTCAATTGAAGAGAGGGTATATTCATCTGTGTTGATTACTGCTGTGTCATCAACCTATAAAACATTCTGAAGAATGGTGCCTGAAATTTGATAAGGGATTAAGAAATTGGCCACATAACTAAATATGTACATAAATTAATGAACAAATCTCCAGGGCTTCTGGATGAGGTCTAATGAAAAGAGGAAGACGAATGATTGGGACAGGGTACTACAAGAAGTAGAATTTGGAATACTCTGATAGCTATCCTAATAGAGAAGGTCTTGTTAATTTAGATAGTTTTAATGAGAGAGCTGGGAACTAGGGACACACAGCATCAAGATTTTTAGAATATATTGTGTAGAGTTCTTTTTAAGTGTGCACAGATATCACTGAAAATCCATGCATGTGTGCATGACTCTATTACTTTATTTAGTGTTTTACAAGAGCCTCTCAAGGACAGGGTTATAGTAAGTATCAGTATCTTTCCTTTATAATGAGCTTAATTTGTTCAAAATTATATCATAATTTTTTTGCAACTGTGAAACCAAACTAGCTTTTGAGTAGACACTCCCTAGAAACCTGTGCGGAGAAGGCAATGGCACCCCACTCCAGTACTCTTGCCTGGAAAATCCCATGGACGGAGGAGCCTGGTAGGCTGCAGTCCATGGGGTTACCAAGAGTCGGACACGACTGAGCGACTTCACTTTCACTCTTCACTTTCATGTATTGGAGAAGGAAATGGAAACCCACTCCAGTGTTCTTGCCTGGAGAATCCCAGGGACGGGGGAGCCTGGTGGGCTGCCGTCTATGGGGTCGCACAGAGTCGGACACGACTGAAGCAACTTGGCAGCAGTAGCAGCAGCAGAAACCTGTGACGTTAATAAAACCAACAAACATGTGTTCAGCTTCCAATGATAGACATACTACAGACTCAATTATGGGCCATCCATTTTAATGAGGGCAAGAAGTGATTTAACAAATACAGAGCAAAGAGGATGTTAAGCTTTGTCCTCTGTTAATATTAGCAATGGATAAAGTGGGCTCCAACATCTTCAAGATAGCTTGAGACCATCATCTCTGTGTCATGGCAGAGGGATGTTCAGCCAGGATATTGTTCTCTGTCACTCAGAAAAATACCCATAATGTATAATGATACTTACTGAGTCAGATATGAGACTTTTGGGTGGTTAGAAGTCCTTTAGCATGATTCTTTCAGATGCCTTAGCGACAAGATGAAGCTAGCAGCTTTGGACACTTTCAGCAATGAAGAGTTTGTTTGGATGTTAATTTTCATGCTGAATGAAATTCAGCTGAATGAATTTCGTGCTGAATTCACCCTACCTACTTGAAACTGCAGCACAGCACACACACTTCAGTTACCAGTTCAGTTCATTCCACAGAATTTTCATAAAACATAGTGTTCTATATACCTGGGATGTATCTCACTTCGTTTTAAGAATTTCCAGATAATTCTTCATACATAGTGTTACAATTCCAATCTTGCCAAGTCCTGCACCAGTTACATAGAACACAGCACATTTATTTCTCTGGTTGTTCAGATCCCAGTGAAAGAAGAATGGAATGGAATCAAAGAGATGAGATCAGAATTCTTGTCCCAGATTTACCATAAAATAATTGTGTTCTCAGGAAAATTATAGCTATTCTAGACCCCTTTCCTTTTCTTTATTTCAACAGAGTTGCATTCAGTTCAGTTCAGTTCAGTTGCTCCGTCGTGTCCGACTCTTTGCGACCCCATGAATCACAGCACGCCAGGGCTCCCTGTCCATCACCATCTCCCGGAGTTCACTCAGACTCACGTCCATCGAGTCAGTGATGCCATCCAGCCATCTCATCCTCTGTCGTCCCCTTCTCCTCCTACCCCCAATCCCTCCCAGCATCAGAGTCTTGTCCAATGAGTCAACTCTTCGCATGAGGTGGCCAAAGTACTGGAGTCTCAACTTTAGCATCATTCCTTCCAAAGAAATGCCAGGGCTGATCTTCTTCAGAATGGATTGGTTGGATCTCCTTGCAGTCCAAGGGACTCTCAAGAGTCTCCTCCAGCACCACAGTTCAAAAGCATCAGTTCTTTGGTGCTCAGCGTTCTTCACAGTCCAACTCTCACATCCATACACGACCACAGGAAAAACCGTAGCCTTGACTAGACGGACCTTAGTCGGCAAAGTAATGTCTCTGCTTTTGAATATACTATCTAGGTTGGACATAATTTTTCTTCCAAGGAGTAAGCGTCTTTTAATTTCATGGCTGCAATCACTATCTGCAGTGATTTTGGATCCCAAGAAAATAAAGTCTGACACTGTTTCCACTGTTTCCCCATCTATTTCCCATGAAGTGATGGGACTGGATGCCATGATCTTCGTTTTCTGAATGTTGATGTAGATGACACCAAATAACATCCCCCTCTTTGCAGTCGTAGCTTCGATGTTATTGGTATTCTGAAACACATGAATACAATGACACATGAAGCTGTGCACCATCTCTGTAACTATGTTTTTAGCGTTGCCTCTATTTTGAAAATGAGAGCATGGCTGAGCACAGAAGTAGACGTTTTGACCAGAGGCTCCAAAGTAAATGCAACTAAACCACAAGTTTCCTTCTTTCCTGAAGCTCACTTAACTGAAACATAGGCTGCTGGACATCAAGCGGTAAAGCATATTATCAGTGTATTTTAAAAGCAGCTATTCTTCTAGGATTTCTAATTAGTAGCAGGAAGTTTTGAAATTCTTAAAGGATCATCTGCTCTTGTGAGATTTACAGCTCTGGTTTCCAGTCAACCAAGTTGAATTAGGGCATCTGAACTTTTGGATGCATCTCAGAACTAGAATTCTGAACCTCTTGAGTTTTTCTTCATGCTGTCAGAAATTCATGCCAGATAATCCTTTTAATAGAGAGTATGTACACACTTGTATATTTTCATATAAGAAACCAATGTGGTGAGTGAGGATGGAAGTGAAGCCCTCAGTCTCAGAGGGGTGTTGAGCTCCTGGTGAAATACAGTCATTATTTCTTCAAAATAGAAAAGCAGTTATTTGAAGTTATTAACACCAAATAGCTATTGATACACTTATCTGTGATACATGTATTTACTGTACCAACTAGGTGTGTTCTCTTTGGGAAGTACACAGCTGTTTGAGACACAGATTGTTTATTTTTGTTTGTTTGCCCACAAAGACTGTGACCTTTTGATCAGGAACGTCTGTATTTTACTAACATCTGGAACCACCAGCTAACACGGTGTCTAAAATGTAGCCAATGAATATGAAATCAAGGAACACATTTTTTAAGTACAGACCAGGGCATGGGCAAATATAAATTTTTTGTTTTCAATCATAACGTGATTGAAACCTGTAAACGATACAGACAACAAGCGCTACAGTAATTCAAAGAAGGCATAGAACAGACAACCTGTAAGGATCTATTGTATAGCACAGGGAGCTATACTCAATATTTTGTAATAACTTATTAATGGAAAAGAACCTGATAAAGCACGTATATATAAATTAATCACTGAACTGTACACCTAAAACTAACATGGCATTATAAATCAACTATACTTCAATTTAAAAAACTGACAACAAAAGACACCTAGAAGTCATAGACATGATATTTCCATAGAGAAGCCAGATGAAGAAGAGAGAGAGAGCTTTTGAATTCACCAGAGCAGTCACAGAGAACCTAGGCTTCGACCTGAACTTGAATTTACATTAAGATTGTGTTGCAGGTACAGATGTAGGTAATCACATACACTCACTATACTGAGACTAGCTGAAGTTATGAGTGTCGTCCAAGATCCCAAAGCAAGTACAGTGTGCAGTCAAAATTTTAAGTGACACCTAATACACTAAAAAAAAAAAAAAAGCCCCTTCTGTGATACCGTGTTGTCATTGAAATAATGTTGTTTCTTTCTGGTAGATTATAGTAGAAATTGGTTCTAGTGTCTCCTGTAATTACTAGTTCTGTTTATCCCATCTATAGTTGATCTTCAAAATTTCCATTAGAATGGCTTTGCCAAAATGAAACATACAAGTATTCGTGATGCCTGTATCCAAGCATTTCTTCAGTTGTTCCCTGCTTAGGATTATATGAACAATTCACTATCTTTTCCCTCCTCTAAGAATTCCCTCTGCCCTATTGGGCACCTGGAAAACCCACTTCATTTGTCAAAACTCAGTTTGCATATTATCTCTGTTATGCTGTCTTCTGTTTAGTGTTGTGGTCACACTTTCCTTTTTGCTCCCATTACACTTTTGCATACCCGACTGTTGCACTTGCTACACTGTATTGTAGTTGGATGTTTTACGTAACTCGGGCTTCTTCTGGGCAACATTCCTTGGGGCCAGTGACTACCTTTTCTTCACCCATTGATGCAGCCTTAGCATGTTACTTGGTATGCAGTAGTTAACATAAAAATGAGATCTGAATAAATTTTAAAAGGTAGGTACATATGACTTATCATCACTTTCCAGGTATAACAGGAAAAATCATTACTGTTGGTGCTGAATGTTCACTTCTATTGTGATGAATGGTGGTGGTACTTGACTCCACTTACATTGTTTTACCTACCATTTTATGTATTTCTACCTGATATCTCCTCTTTATTTCCATTTAGATATTTATTGGTAATCCAAGTAAAGCAGGAATGAGGGTAGGGCTAGGCTATACTTGCCTGGAATAGTAAAGACATTGTGTGACTTTTTGGTGAGAAAATCCTGAGGTATGGGAGGTTTACATCTTCCCTTTGAGGCATATGGAGGGCTCCGCCTCTAAAGAGTTTTATTAGCAACTAATCAAGATGTTTTTGCACAAGGCTCCTGATGAGCTATTAGTAATACTAAGAGTGAATCAGAACTAAAGTAGTTTCTGATTTGTTTTACATTGTAAATGTAGGCTATTATTTTTTAATGCTGGGAGTGGTGGTGGTGGAGAGTGACGGAATGGTCTTTTCCCATCTTGATGTTTCAATCCTGTCAAGAGAGATCTTGAATAATTTCAGCCCTGCTGCTTTACTTACTCCACCCGAGGGTGATCAAGTGACTTATATAGGAAGCTTGAAAAGAATTAAGTGGGCATGTTTGTCTTAACTAATTCTGTTTTCTCCCTTGAGAGTGAGAGTTGGTGTCTTCTGTTTCTGTCATCCTGTGTATTACTAGTTCAGTTATGGACTAGTAATTTCTGGGGTTCAGTTATGGGATCATTTCATTCAATTAAGCCAGGGTTACGTCAGTACCAGGAATATTTTGACCTCCATCTTTGCTCTTTTATCTTGTTTCTTAATTAACTCTATACCTAGGTCTAATTAAGTGTTGTATCTGTTGTACTTGCACAAATGCATCATTTGGTGTGTTACCTGGAAACACTGAATAGAAAGAAAGGAGCAGACGTTTTGGAGAGGAAAATGTCCACATGGAAATGTTTCGGTGCTTCCATGTTAGGTAGTCTTGTGCCTTGGTCTTTAACGTGTGGTGGGATGTTGGGACCTTTGACTATTTGAAAATACTTCGGCTTATGCAGTTAAAAGCAGTTAACTGCTGAAGTCTAGAAAAGGTTTAATGTATGCTGTATTAGTTTCCAGTACCTGCTGTAACAAATCAGCATAAACTTGGCTTAACATAATAAAAATGTACTGTCTCACAGTTCTAGAGGTCAAAAGTCTGATATCAAGGTGTCATAGGGTTACACTCCCTAAAGGTGGTCTAGGGGAGAGTCCACTCCTTGTCTCTTTGAGCTTCCAGTGGTTAGTAGCTTCCTTGGCTTGAGGCCACATCGCTTAGTCTCTGTTTTCACTCCCTTTGTGTTTCTGTATCTTCTCTTCATCTGGTCCAAATTGCCCTCTGCCCTTCTTGTTTCATAAGGGCAATTGTCATCATATTAAGAACCCATCTGATTAATACAGGATGGGAATCCCATCTGGAGATCCTTAATGAAACTTGCAAAGACCTTTTTTCCAAGTGAGGTAACAGTTAAGAATTAGAACATGAATGTATCCTTTTGGGGGTCATCCTTCAACCCACTACACCAACAATAAGACTCTGCAGTTGGCTGCAGTTTATTGCATGGGAGAGTGGCTGTTTCTGTCAAGCCACTTAAGTAAAGGTCTGGCATAAAGAAAAGGGGCCCTAGGGAATTGCAGGTGGCTGAGCGAATACCTAGAGCAGAATGAATAGGGACCTGGAAGGTCTTCAGTATAAAGAGAACTTTACCTGGCTCTCAACTTTGGGGTGGGCAGGAGTTTTCAGGGCAGGAAGTACTCAGGCAGCTGCTCACTTTGGCTTACTCTTCAGGTAGTTTTTTTCCCAAGCAGGCTTGACTGAGACAAAGACTTAGTTGTAAGGAAAGTATGTTTTATAGAACTTGTCAGCATTGACATATATGGTTACCATAGGCTCAAGTTAATCCCCTTACATGTGGACCCAAGCTGACATGGAATTTGTCAGTTATGTTGGAGAAAGAACTGTTCTCTGAAAGGCAGGCTTCTTTGGTCTATGCAGTAACATAGCCAGAGGCTGTGAAAATGACTATGGCACCATAGGACCATGGAATCTACACATTATAACTGGAGGTATAATGTTACTGGATAGAACCCACAATCAGGTCAGGACTGCAGTGTGAACAGATCATCAAAGAGGAAGGATAACTCCAGAGTCCATGTGTGATAGGTGCTCAGGGCTGTGCATTGCACATGGCAAGTTCATAGTGACCAGTCAACCTTAGGCCAGGAAAGTCCTCCTGGTTCTAAGTTTGCAGGTCAGGACTTTCAGATAAATGGCACAGACCAATGGACATCCTAGTGAGGCTAAAATCAGAGAGACTTTATCTTTCTTTCAAATGCCACTGAGTTTCTGCTATGTTCTTTGATAATTTCTGTACTGGATTCTGAGAATGAAAATGTGCCTAGTTTTATTATTCTAGGAGTGGGGACTGGCTTGGTTTTGAGAGTTTTTAAATTGTGGGCATAATGCTGTAATCTCAGATTGAAACTTAGTAACTCTTTAAAATCGTTAAAAGCATGGTTCATGAAAGACCTGATAAACTGCTAGAACAGCCAAGATCCCGGGAGACCACGGCAATGTCAGTGACAGAATTCTAAGCTGTAGATATGGAAGGATCCCTTAGTCCACTGAGACACTGAAAGCCCTGCCACTGAGAATGAATTAAAACATGCATTTGGGAGGATTCTTTCTGGACATTTAAGGACTTCAGATTTTTAACCCAGCATAACAAGGAAACTTGATTAAAAAAAAAAAAAAGTGAGGTCTTCAACTTTGTTTTTCTTTCTCAAGATTGCTTTGGTTATTGAGGGTTCTTTTTGGTTACATATACATTTTAGACTAATTTCTTCTATTTCTGAAAAAACAGGGGATTTTGATAGGTATTGCAATAAACTCTTGATAGCTTTGTGTAATATGGACATTTTAACATATTAAGTCTTCCAGTTCATAAACATGGGATATCGTTCCATTTATGTCTTCATTAATTTCTTTCAATAACATTTTTTAGTTTTCAGTGTGCAAGTCTTTCATGTCTTTAGTTAAGTTTATTCATATTTTATTTTTTTGTTACTATTATAAATGAAATTGTTCTCCTGATTTCTTCTTTAGATTGTTAATTGTTAGTGAACAGAAGTGCAAGTAATGTGTGTATGCTGATTTTGTATTCTGCCAAAATAGCAAAAAGAGATAAGAAAGCCTTCTTCAGCAATCAATGCAAAGAAATAGAGGAAGACCACAGAATGGGAAAGACTAGAGATCTCTTGAAGAAAATTAGAGATAGCAAGGGAACATTTCATGCAAAGATGGGCTCGATAAAGGACAGAAATGGTCTGGACCTAACAGAAGCAGAAGATATTAAGAAGAGATGGCAAGAATACACATAAGAACTGTACAAGAAAGATCTTCACGACCCAGATAATCATGATGATGTGATCACTCATCTAGAGCCAGACATCTTGGAATGTGAAGTCAAGTGGGCCTTAGGAAGCATCACTACGAACAAAGCTAGTGGAGGTGATGGAATTCCAGTTGAGCTATTTCAAATCCTGAAAGATGATGCTGTGAAAGTGCTGCACTCAATATGCCAGCAAATTTGGAAAACTTTTCCACAGGACTGGAAAAGGTCAGTTTTCATTCCAATCCCAAAGAAAGGCAATGCCAAAGAATGGTCAAAATACTGCACAATTGCACTCATCTCACATGCTAGTAAAGTAATGCTCAAAATTCTCCAAGCCAGGCTTCAGCAATATGTGAACCATGAACTTCCAGATGTTAAAGCTGGTTTTAGAAGAGGCAAAGGAACCAGAGATCAAATTGCCAACATCTGCTGGATCATGGAAAAAGCAAGAGAGTTCCAGAAAAACATCTATTTCTGCTTTATTGACTATGCTAAAGCCTTTGACTGTGTGGATCACAAGAAACTGTGGAAAATTCTGAAAGAGATGGGAATACCAGACCACCTGACCTGCCTCTTGAGAAACTTATATGCAGGTCAGGAAGCAACAGTTAGAACTGGACATGGAACAACAGACTGGTTCCAAATAAGAAAAGGAGTACGTCAAGGCTGTATATTGTTACCCTGCTTATTTAACTTCTATGCAGAGTACATCATGAGAAACGCTGGACTGGAAGAAGCACAAGCTGGAATCAAGATTACCGGGAGAAATATCAATAACCTCAGATATGCAGATGATACAACCCTTATGGAAGAAAATGAAGAGGAACTAAAAAGCCTCTTAATGAAAGTGAAAGTGGAGAGTGAAAAAGCTAAAAGCTCAACATTCAGAAAACGAAGATCATGGCATCTGGTCCCATCAGTTCATGGGAAATAGATGGGGAAACAGTTTCAGACTTTATATTTTTGGGCTCCAAAATCACTGCAGATGGTGACTGCAGCCATGAAATTAAAAGATGCTTACTCCTTGGAAGAAAAGTTATGACCAACCTAGATAGCATACTGAAAAGCAGAGACATTACTTTGCCAACAAAGGTCCGTCTAGTCAAGGCTATGGTTTTTCCAGTAGTCGTGTATTGATGTGAGAATTGGAATGTGAAGAAAGCTGAGCACCAAAGAATTGATGCTTTTGAACTGTGATGCTTTCTTCTCTGAAGAGAAGACTCTTGAGAGTCCCTTGGACTGCAGGGAGATCCAACCAATCCATCCTAGAGGAAATCAGTCCTAAATATCCATTGGAAGGACTGATGCTGAAGCTGAAACTCCAATACTTTGGCCACCTGATGAGAAAAACTGACTCATCTGAAAAGACCCTGATGCTGGAGAAGACTGAAGGCAGCAGGAGAAGGGGATGACTAAGGATGAGATAGTTGAATGGCATAACCGATTCGACGGACATGAATTTGAGTAGGCTCTGGGAGTTGGTGATGGACAGGGAAGCCTGGTGTGATGCAGTCTGTGGAATCGCTAAGAGTTGGACATGACTGAGTGACTGAAGTGAACTGATACCAGATGGAAATGATACCTTTTCGCTCTTTTCAAGGTATTATGAAGCTCAGTAGAGATAAGGAATGTAAAAGTACCTAGGAAATTATGAAATTCGTTGCAAATGTGTATTGTTCATGAAATTATACTCCAGATTGCAAGCTTTTTAAGAACAAAGACTATTTCTCTGTCCATTCCAAGAATATCCTTACATTGCAACTGTTTAAAAATATTTTCTTTATTTGAAAACCAACCCAAGATCACTCTTACATAAGTTGGAAAAAAGTACAACACATTTTCCTCACACCTCAAATATCACAGATGGAAAACTGTCATTTTGCCTCCCTATTTTCTATGCTAAAATGATTTTTTAAAGGTAGCAAATGACTAATATATGCCTAAGGAAAATTTAAGATTTTAACTATTTCTGTTTGTAAGTGACTATTTGTCAATGAATTAATAACTATTTCTTAATGAATTGAATGTGCCAGTGTCAATAGAGAAGCCATTTTTTTTTCTTTCAGTTTTATTGAGATACAGTTGACATACAGTACTATATAACCTTAAGTGGTAAACATAGTGATTTGACATACATGATTCATGAAATGATTACCATAATAATTTTTCTGACTGTCCATCATCTCAAATGAACAGAAAAAATACAGAAAGAAAAATTTGTTTCCTTGTGATGAGAACTCTTGGGATTTACTCTCTTAATAACTCTAATGTATAACATAGTTAGTTCAGTCACCCAGTTGTGTCTGAATCTGTGACCCTATGGACTGCAGCACCCAGGCTTCCCTGTCCTTCATCAACTCCTGGAGCTTGCTCAAACTCAGGTCCATTGAGTTGGTCATGCCATCCAACCATTTCATCCTCTGTCATCCCCTTCTCCTCCTGGCTCCAATCTTTCCCAGCATCAGGGTCTTTTCCAATGAGTTAGTTCTTCGCATTAGGTGGCCAAACACAGAGAAGTATTAATTATATTTATCATGTATAGTACATACCTAGTACTTATTTATCTTTATAATTGGAGGCTTGTACTTTTTGACTCAGTTCAGTTCAGTTCAGTTCGGTCGCTCAGTCGTGTCCAACTCTTCGCGACCCCATGAATCGCAGCATGCCAGGCCTCCCTGTCCATCACCATTTCCCGGAGTTCACTCAGACTCACGTCTGTCGAGTCCGTGATGCCATCCAGCCATCTCATCCTCTGTTGTCCCCTTTCCCTCCTGCCCCCAATCCCTCCCAGCATCAGAGTCTTTTCCAATAAGTCAACTGTTCGCATGAGGTGGCCAAAGTACTGCAGTTTCAGCTTTAGCATCATTCCTTCCAAAGAAATCCCAGGGTTGATCTCCTTCAGAACGGACTGGTTGGATCTCCTTGCAGTCCAAGGGACTCTCAAGACTCTTCTCCAACACCACAACCTCCATCTAATTCCATCTCCTCCTACCAACTGCTTTTGGTAATCACAAATCTGATTTCTTTTTCTATGAGTTTGCTTGCTTGCTTGCTTGTTTGTATTTGAAGCATGATAGACCTACAACACTATCTTAGTTTTGTTACACAGCATGATGATTCGATATCTCTATACTTTTCAAAATATCTCTATACTTTTCACCACGGTAAGTCTAGATACCATCTGTAACCATACGAAGATATTACATAGTTATTTCATACCCCTGAATAACTTTTTTTTTGTAACTGGAAGCTTTTAATTTCCTTCAGCTGTTTGTTTCCTCCCCATACTTCACTTCCCTCTGACAAATACCTGTGTATTTTTTATATCTGTATGTTTTATCTGTTCATTGGTTTTGTTTTATTTTTAATTCCACATATACGTGATTATACAGATTTGTGTTCCTCTGCCAAACTTATTTCACCTGGGTTAGGGTTAGGGTAAGAGCATAATGTACTCTAGGTCTGTCCATTGTTGTCACAAATGGCAAGATTGTATTCCTTTTTTATCAGTGAGTAATATTTCACTCTGTATTTAGGCATGAATGTGTGAGTATATATATATATATATATATATGTAAAATAACTTCTTTATTTGTGTATACCATGTTGGCTATTGTAAATGATACTGCAATGAATATAGCAATCTATGTATCTTTTATAATCAGTGTTTTCTTTTTCTTTGGATAAATACCCAGGAGTGGAATTGCTGGACGGCATCATAATTCTATTTTCAACTATTTACGGAGTCTATACGCTGTTTCCTACAATGGTTGTACCAAGTTACATTCCCATTAAAAGCACATGGGGTTTCCTTTTCCCTTTGCTCCATATCCTCGCCAACACTGGTTATTTGTTGCTTTTGGGGTGATTACCATTGTGACAGATATAAGGTGATATCTCATGGTGGTTTTAATTTGCATTTTTCTGATGGTTAGAGTAGACATCCTTGTCTTGTTCCTCATCTTAGTGGTAATACTTTCAGCTTTTCATCATTAAGTATAATGTGAACTGTGGCCTGGTTATATACGCCTTTTATGATGTTGAAGTATGTCCCCTGTATCCATTTTTTTGGAGAGCTTTCATCATAAATAGATGTTAAATTTTGTGAAAGCCTTTTTTTTTCTGTGTCCATTGATATGATCATTTGATTTTTATTCTTTGTTTATGTTGTATATCACATTGATAGATGTGTATAACGAACCATCCTTGCATCCTAAGATAAATCTTACTTGTTCAAGGTGTATGATCATTTTTAAGTATTGTTGAATTTGATTTGCTAATATTTTATTGAGAATTTTTATATGCATATTAAAAGTGATTGGCCTGTAATTAGTGTGTGAGTATGTGTGTGTGTGTTTGAGAGAGAGAGAGAGAGAGAGAGAGAGAGAGAGAGAGAGATCTTTGTCTGGTTTTGGTATCAGAGTGATGCTGGCCTCACTTAATGAGTTCAGAAGTATTCCTTCTTTCCTCTGTTTTTGTTTGAAACAATTTGAGGGGTCTAGGTGCAATATTAACTCACCTTTAAATGTTTTCTAGAATTCACCTGTGAAGTCTTCTGTTTCTGGACTTTAGTTTGTTGATAGTTTTCTGTATATTACTGATGAAGTTTCATTACTGGTAATGGACTTTCATATTTTCTTTCTTCCTGCTTCAATCTTGGAGCTTGCACATTTCTAGGAATTTCTGCATTTCACCTAGATGTCCATTTCTAACCTATAATCATTTGTCACCCCATTTGCCTCCTGCCCTCAATCTTCTCCAGTATCAGGGCTTTTCCAGTGAGTCAGCTCTTTGTATCAGGTGGCCAAATTATTGGAGCTTCAATCAGTCCTTCCAATGAATATTCAAGGTTGATTTCTCCCATGGGTTCAGTTCAGTTCAGTTCAGTTCAGTCGCTCAGTCATGTCCAACTCTTTGCGACCCCATGAATCACAGCACGCCAGGCCTCCCTGTCCATCACCATCTCCTGGAGTTCACTCAGACTCACGTCCATCGAGTCCGTGATGCCATCCAGCCATCTCGTCCTCTGTCGTCCCCTTCTCCTCCTGCCCCCAATCCCTCCCAGCATCACTCTTTTCCAATGTGTCAACTCTTCACATGAGGTGGCCAAGGTACTGGAGTTTCAGCTTTAGCATCATTCCCTCCAAAGAAATCCCAGGATTGATCTCCTTCAGAATGGACTGGTTGGATCTCCTCGCAGACCAAGGGACTCTCAAGAGTCTTCTCCAATACCACAGTTCAAAAGCATCAATTCTTCAGCACTCAGCCTTCTTCACAGTCCATCTCTCACATCCATACATGACCACAGGAAAAACCATACCTTGACTAGACGGACCTTAGCTGGCAAAGTAATGTCTCTGCTTTTGAATATACTATCTAGGTTGGTCATAACTTTTCTTCTAAGAAGCAAGCATCTTTTAATTTCAGGGCTGCAGTCACCATCTGCAGTGATTTTGCAGCCCAGAAAAATAAAGTCTGCCACTGATTCCACTGTTTCCACTGTTTCCCCATCTATTTCCCATGAAGTGATGGGATCAGATGCCATGATCTTTGTTTTCTGAATGTTGAGCTTTAAGCCAACTTTTTCACTCTCCACTTTCAGTTTCATCAAGAGGCTTTTTAGTTCCTCTTCACTTTCTGCCATAAGGGTGGTGTCATCTGCATATCTGAGCTTATTGGTATTTCTCCCGGCAATCTTGATCCCAGCTTGTGTTTCTTCCAGGCCAGCGTTTCTCATGATGCACTCTGCATAGAAGTTAAATAAGCAGGGTGACAATATACAGCCTTGACGTACTCCTTTTCCTATTTGGAACCAGTCTGTTGTTCCATGTCCAGTTCTAACTGTTTCTCCTGACCTGCATACAGATTTCTCAAGAGGCAGGTTAGGTGCTCTGGTATTCCCATCTCTTTCAGAATTTTCCACAGTTTCTTGTGATCCACACAGTCAAAGGCTTTAGCATAGTCAATAAAGCAGAAATAGATCTTTTTCTGGAACTCTCTTGCTTTTTCCATGATCCAGCAGATGTTGGCAATTTGATCTCTGGTTCCTCTGCCTTTTCTAAAACCAGCTTGAACATCAGGGAGTTCGCGGTTCACGTATTGCTGAAGCCTAACTTGGAGAATTTGGAGCATTACTTTACTAGCATGTGAGATGAGTGCAATTGTGCGGTTGTTTGAGCATTCTTTGGCATTGCCTTTCTTTGGAATTGGAATGAAACTGACCTTTTCCAGTCCTGTGGCCACTGCTGAGTTTTCCAAATTTGCTGGCATATTGAGTGCAGCACTTTCACAGCATCATCTGTCAGGATTTGAAACAGCTCAACTGGAATTCCATCACCTCCACTAGCTTTGTTCGTAGTGATGCTTTCTAAGGCCCACTTGACTTCACATTCCAAGATGTCTGGCTCTAGATGAGTGATCACATCATCATGATTATCTGGGTCGTGAAGATCTTTTCTGTACAGTTCTTCCGTGTATTCTTGCCACCTCTTCTTAATATCTTCTGCTTCTGTTAGGTCCAGACCATTTCTATCCTTTACTGAGCCCATCTTTGCATGAAATGTTCCCTTGGTATATCTAATTTTCTTGAAGAGATCTCTAGTCTTTCCCATTCTGTTCTTTTCTTCTATTTCTTTGCATTGATTGCTGAAGAAGGCTTTCTTATCTCTTCTTGCTCTTCTTTGGAACTCTGCATTCAGATGCTTTTATCTTTCCTTTTCTCCTTTGCTTTTTGCCTCTCTTCTCTTCACAGCTATTTGTAAGGCCTCCCCAAACAGCCATTTTGCTTTTTTGCATTTCTTTTCCATGGGGATGATCTTGATCCCTGTCTCCTGTACAGTGTCACAAACCTCATTCCATAGTTCATCAGGCACTCATCTATCAGATCTAGGCCCTTACATCTATTTCTCACTTCCACTGTATAATCATAAGGGATTTGATTTAGGTCATACCTGAATGGCTAATGATTTTCCCCACTTTCTTCAATTTAAGTCTGAATTTGGTAATAAGGAGTTCACGATCTGAGCCACAGTCAGCTCCTGGTCTTGATTTTGTTGACTGTATAGAGCTTCTCCATCTTTGGCTGCAAAGAATATAATCAAACTGATTTCGGTGTTGACCATCTGTTGATGTCCATGTGTAGAGTCTTCCCTTGTGTTGTTGGAAGAGGCTGTTTGCTATGACCAGTGCATTTTCTTGGCAAACCTCTATTAGCCTTTGCCCTGCTTCATTCCCCATTCCAAGGGCAAATTTGGCTGTTACTCCAGGTGTTTCCTGACTTCCTACTTTTGCATTCCAATGCCCTATAATGAAATGGACATCTTTTTTGGGTGTTAGTTCTCAAAGGTCTTGTAGGTCTTCATAAAACTGTTCAACTTCAGTTTCTTCAGCGTTACTGGTTGGGGCATAGACTTGGGCAACTGTGATATTGAATGGTTTGCCTTGGAGACAACAGAGATCATTCTGTCATTTTTGAGATTGCATCCAAGTACTGCATTTCAGACTCTTTTGTTGACCATGATGACTACTCCATTTTTTCTGAGGGATTCCTTTCAGCAGTAGTAGATATAATGGTCATCTGAGTTAAACTCACCCATTCCAGTTCATTTTAGTTCGCTGATTCCTAGAATGTCAACGTTCACCCTTGACATCTCTTGTTTGACCACTTCCAATTTGCCTTGATTCATGGACCTAACATTCCAGGTTCCTATGCAATATTGTTCTTTACAGCATCGGATCTTGCTTCTATCACCAGTCACATCCACAAGTGGGTATTGTTTTTGCTTTAGCTCCATCCCATCATTCTTTCTGGAGTTATTTCTCCACTGATCTCCAGTAGCATATTGGGCACCTAATGACCTGGGGAGTTCCTTTTTCAGTGTCTTATCATTTTGCCTTTTCATACTGTTCATGGGGTTCTCGAGGCAAGAATACTGAAGTGGCTTGCCATTCCCTTCTCCAGTGGACCACATTCTGTCAGACCTCTCCACCATGACCCACCCGTCTTGGTGTGCCCCGCAGGCATGGCTTGGTTTCATTGAGTTAGACAAGGCGGTGGTCCTAGTGTGATTAGATTGACTCGTTTTCTGTGAGTATGGTTTCAGTGTGTCTGCCCTCTGATGCCCTCTTTCAACACCAGAGTGCCAGGCTGTGATGGCGCAGGAATGGCCAGGAGGAGCCACCCCGCATCTGAGGTCAGGGTGGCGGCCAGGAGGAGCTACCCAGTGTCCGAGGCCAGTGGCAGCTGGGAGGAGACACCCCACATGCGAGGTCAGGAGCGGCCAGGAGAAGCCACCTCGCATCCGAGGCCTGGGGCGGTGACTCTGAGAAGCCAGCCCAAGGCCAGGGGCGGCATCTGGGAGGAGGCACCAACGCCCGAGGCCAGGGCTGGTGGCCGGGAGGAGCAAACCTGAGGAGCCTTGGCTGAGCAGGCACAGGAGGGCCTAGAGGAGCTATCCCACGTTGAAGGTCAGGAACGGCAGTGGTAAGGAGATACCCCTCGTCCAAGGTAAGGAGCAGCCGTGAAGAGATACACCACGCCCAAGGTAAGAGAAACTCCCATGGGTCCACGTTATTAAGTATTTGTGTGTTTTTCTCCTGTGAACCTGTCCCATGTCAAGTTAATTCTTAGACCAACCAGAAGAACCTAGAAGGGTAGTAAAAATTTCTGCCTCAACAGTAGCCAGTGATGATGTTCTGAGCTGCTCCTCATATTGGTGTTCTAGAAATGTTTCCAAAAGGCTTGCTGTAATAATTACCTGGATGAGGCACAAGGATCTGAAATATTTAACAATAAACTCACCTCTAAAGCCTCTGCCTTTTCCATTCTAAGTCAAGTTTTAGTGTCATGCTAAAATGCTGTAATATTTCAAACTTTAATATCTACATCTGTAAAATGGTGAAAATAATTTCCTACTTATAGAGGGTTATGAGGCTTATGATAATGGATATAAAAAGTTTAGCCCAGGGCCTGATACAGTGTTCATTCTTATTGCATAATAACTGTAGAAATAGTAGTAGTGGACGATTGCCATCTTCTTTACTTTTTTCCAAACAATTTTGCTTATTTGTTTCTCAAGCAAGAATGCAAGGCCACATTTATAAAAACTCTATCCTAATTATGTTTTATTTTTTTCTGGCATAGTAATTATCTGCTGTTTTTTAAATGTTTAGCTTCATAAATGCTGCATTACTCTACTTTACATGTTATAACCGTTTACATTTGATGTAAAGCTTCTTTCGTGCTCTTCATTTTGAGCTTCATAACTATCTTATGAGTCATGTAAGACAGATGCAAAATATTCATAATGCAAGGAAAGCGGATGAGAAGTTAAGTAAGTTGTCTTAGCTCACATAAGCAAGTAAATGACAGATTTTAGAAATGATTTTCTGATTATGTTGTGCTTTCCTTGGTGTATTAAGAACACATCATCTTTCTTCCATTTACACCTTTATTTAATTTCAATTTGATCTGTGAATACAGGCATTGGAAAAGCTGGAACAAAAGTAGCCAGTGTGGTTTCAGAAAGATGCACTTAATGATTTCCTCAATAATGATTTTGTCCTAGGCCCAAATGGGCTGTGATCATCCATAAAATAATTGGCTTACTGTGAAAGCCAAGCTCAATACCAAATGGAAAGTCTTGTCAATGCCTTCTAGACTGATGACTGATCTCCCTCAATAGCAGCATAAATATTTTTAAACTGCATGAGCATAACTATGTGTGTTCACATTTGTCTAGGCTATGTATACATATCTCATGAAGGAATTTAAAACCAGAGTTAGGGTTTGATTTTTCAATGTGTATGGACTCACTGTTAGATAAGACTGGCCTGGTTTTGTGTGTTGGGAAATTATGTGGCCTGAAAGAATATAAGCTGAAAAGAGCTGGTGCCTCACAAAGGACACCGGGTACAGAGAAGCAAGGATCATTTGCCAATAGGGTATTTTCTAGGTACCCCTTTGGTCTGGTATTATGTTCCTGTTTCATTCCAAGTATAAAGTAAAGAGCAGAATCTGTCACTCCAAAATCTGCCTCTTTGGCCTAAAGATTATTTTAGGCTACCTATTTTTTTTTAATTTTTTTAATTTAAATTTAATTTTTTAGAAACCACAGATATAGAAGAAGCTCTGAAAGCAAGTAAAAGTTACACTTGTGTAAGAGACATTTACATTTATAAGAGGATCTCCATTTATAAGGGTGTTTTCCTCCCTAGTCATCTAGAGGTGATGCTGGATGAAATCTCTAGATCTCTAGAATTTCTAGGTTCTCTAGAAACTCTTATCATTGGAAAAGTCTTGGACTTAAAGGAAAGGCAATGCCAAAGAATGCTCAAACTACTGTACGATTGTGCTCATTTCACGTGTGAGAAAGATAATGCTCACGATCCTTCAAGCTAGACTTCAACAATATGTGAACTGAGAACTTCCAGATGTACAGACTGGATTTAGAAAAGGCAGAGGAACCGGAGATCAAATTGCCAACATCCGTTGAATCATAGAAAAAAAAAAAAGAGGGAGGGGGGAATTCCAAAAAAGCATCTGCTTCATAGACTACAATGGAAACTTTGACTGTGTGGATCACAACAAACTCAGAAATTCATAAAGAGATGTGAATGCCAGACCACCTGACCTGCTTCCTGATAAACCTGTGTGCAGGTCAAGAAACAGCAGTTAGAACTGGACATGCAACAACAGACTGGTTCAAAACTGGGAAAGGAGTGCATCAAGATGTATTTTGTCACCCTGCTTATTTAACTTATATGCAGAGTACATCATGCGAAATGCTGGCCTGGATGAATCACGAACTGGAATCAAGATTGCCAGGAGAAATATCAATATCAGATATGCATATGATATCACTCTAATGGCAGAAAGTGAAGAGGAACTAAAGAACCTCTTAATGAGGGTGAAAGAGGAGAGTGAAAAAGCTGACTTAAAACTCCTCATTCAAAAAACTAAGACCATGGCGTCTAGTCTGATCACTTCATGGAAACAGTGGCAGATTTTATCTTCTTGAGCTCCAGAATCACTGAGGATGGTGAATGCAGCCATGAAATTAAAACATGCCTGCTCCTTGGAAGAAAAGGTATGACAAACATAGGCACTGTATTAAAAAGCAGAGATTTCATTTTGCTGAGGAAGCTCTGTCTAGTCAAAGCTATGGTTTTTCCAGTAGTCATGTATGAATGTGAGAGTTGGACATAAAGAAGGCTGAGCACTGAAGAACTGATGCTTTCAAATTGTGATGCTAAAGAAGACTCTTGAGAGTTCCTTGGATAGCAAGGAGATCAAACCAATCAACCCTAAAGGAAATCAACCCTGAATATTCATTGGAAGGACTGATGCTGAAGATGAAGCTTCAATACTTTGGTGACCTGATATGAAGAGCTGACTCACTGGAAAAGACCCTAATGCTGGGAAAGATTGAGAACAGGAGGTGAAGGAGGCAACAGAAGATTGGGATGGTTGGATGGCATCACTGACTCAGTGGACATGAGTTTGAGCAAATTCCAGGAGATAGTGAAGGACAGAGAAGCCTGATATGCTGCAGTCCATGGGGCTGCAAAGAGTCAGACACAAGTGAGCAACTCAGCAACAACAATCATATCCTTGTTCACTGTGTTTGCCAGATAATTTTCCATAAATGTCTTGTACTTCCCCAACATTGTTCTTTTGTCTTTAACAGGAGATGGTATTTACGGCGATGTTTTGGACCATTTTGGAGAGTTACTCAGTTTTCCTGGGTGTTTCCCTTGTATACAGGAGGAATACATGTTTTTTACTTATGTTTTTTTTTTTTTTTTCTCCTGTTAAACCTGCCTTTTTATTACAGGAGCAAAAACAAGACTGTGAGTTGACTGTGACTCAGATCAGGAACTCCTTATTGCCAAATTCAGACTGAAATTGAAGTAAGTAGGGAAAACCAGTAATCCATTCAGGTGTGATCTAAATCAAACCTCTTACGTTTATACAGCGGGAGTCACAAATAGATTCAAGTGATTAGATTTGATAGAGTGCATGAAGAACTATGAAAGGAGGTTCATACCATTGTACAAGAGACGGTGATCAAGAACATCCCCAAGAAAAAGAAATGCAAAAAGGCAAAATGGTTGTCTGAGGAGGCCTTACAAACAGCTATGGAAAGAGGAGAAGTGAAAGGCAAAGAAGAAAAGGAAAGATATACCCATTTGAATGCAGAGTACCAAAGTGTAGTGAAGAGAGATGAGAAAGCCTTCCTCAGTGATCAGTGCAAAGAAATAGAGGAAAACAGTAGAATGGGAAAGACTAGAGATCTCTTCAAGAAAATTAGAGATACCAAACGAAATTTTCATGCAAAGATGAGTACAATGAAGGACAGAAATTATATGGACTTAAGAGAAACAGAAGATATTAAGAAGAGGTGGCAAGAATACATAGAAGAACTGTACAAAAAAGATCCTCATGACCTAGATAATCATGATAGTGTGATCACTCACCTAGAGCCAGACTTATTAGAATGTGAAGTCAAGTGAGTCTTGGGAAGCATCACTCCAAACAAAGCTAGGAGAGGTAATGGATTTCCAGTTGAGCTATTTTAACTCCTAAAAGATGATGCTGTGAGAGTGCTGCACTCAATATGCCAGCAAATCTGGAAAACTCAGCAATGGACACAGGACTAGAAAAGGTCATTTTCGTTCCAATCCCAAAGAAAGGCAATACCAAAGAATGTTCAAACTACCACACAATATCACTCATCTCACATCCTGGCAAAGTAATGCTAGGCTTCAACAGTACATGAACAAAGAACTTCCAGATGTTCAAGCTGGATTTAGAAAAGGCAGAAGAACCAGAGATCAGTTTTCCAACATCTACTGAACCATCAGAAAAGCAAGAGAGCTCCAGAAAAAACATCTACTTTTGCCTTATTGCCTATGCCAAAGCCTTTGACTGTGTAGATCACAACAGACTGTGGAAAAATCTTCAAGACATGGGAATACCAGACCACTGGACCTGTGTCCTGAGAAATCTGGTCAAGCACCAACAGTTAGAACTGGACATGGAACAACAGACTGGTTCCAAATTGATAAAGGAGTACAACACTGCTGTATATTGTCACCCTGCTTATTTAACTTATACACAGAGTGTATCATGCAAAATGCCAGGCTGGATAAAGCACAAGCTGGAATCAAGATTGCCAGGAGAAATATCAATAACCTCATATATGCAGATGATACCACACTTATCGCAGAAAGCAAAGAAGAACTAAAGCGCCTCTTGATGAAAGAGGAGAGTGAAAAAGTTGGCTTAAAGCTCAACATTCAGAAAACAAAGATCATGGCATCTGGTCCCATCACTTCATGGCAAATGGATGGGTAAACAGTAGAAACAGTGGTTGGCTTTATTTTTCTCAGCTCCAAAATCACTGCAGATTGTGATTGCAGCCATGAAATTAAAAGGTGCTTTCTCCTTACTCAATGGTAGGAAACTTTTGAGCAACCTAGACAGCATATTAAAAAGCAGAGACACTACTTTGCCAACAAAGGTCCGTCTAGTCAAGGCTATGGGTTTTCCAGTAGTCTTGTATGGATGTGAGAGTTGGACTATAAAGAAAGCTGAGCACAGAGGAATTGATGCGTTTGAACTGTGGTGTTGGAGAAGACTCTTGAGAGTCCCTTGGACTGCAAGGAGATCCAACCAGTCCATCCTAAAGGAGATCAGTCCTGGGTGTTCATTGGAAGGATTGATGCTAAAGCTGAAACTCCAATACTTTGGCCACCTGATGCAGAGAGCTGACTCATTTGAAAAGACCCTGATGCTGGAAAAGATTGAGGGCAGGGGGAGAAGGGGACGACAGAGGATGAGATGGCTGAATGGCATCACTGACACAATGGAAATGGGTTTGGGTGGACTCCGGGAGTTGGTGATGGACAGGGAGGCCTGGCATGCTACGGTTCATGGGGTCACAAAGAGTTGGACACGACTGAGCGACTGAAATAAACTGATAAAGTATTTGTTTTCTCTGTCTGACTTATTTCACTGAGTATGAAATCTCTAGATCAATCCATGTTGCTGCAAGTGACATTATTTTGTTCTTTTTAATGATGGAGTATCCACTGTATATATGTATTGCATCTTATTTTTCCATTCCTATGCCAATGAACATATGGGTTTGTTTTGCATCTTGGCTATTGTAAACAGTGCTGCAATGAACATTGGGGTGCATATATCCTTTAAAACTATGTTTTTCTCTGGGTATTTGCTACAGATGGAATTACTTGGTCATATGATATTTCTTTTATTTTTCTGAGAAACCTCCATATGTTTTCTATAGCAGCTACACCAACTTATTTTCCTACCAACCATGTAAGAGGATTCCTTTTCTCCACACCCTGTCCAACATTTGTTATTTGTAGACTTTTTAATGATGGCCATTCTGATTGGTGTGAGGTGGTGCCTCAATGAAGTTTTGATTTGCATTTCTCTAGTAATTTGTTATGTTGAACATCTTTTCATGTGCCTACTGGCCATCTGTTATGTTTCTTTGAAGAAATGTCTATTAAGTTCTTCTGCCCATTTTTTTTTATTGTTTTTGTTATTGTTCAGTTGTGTGAGCTATTTATATATTTTGGAGATTAAACTCTTGTCTGTCACATCATTTGCAAATATTTTCTCCCATTCTGTAGTTTGTCTTTTCAACTTTTAAGAATTTCTTTGCCATGCAGAGGCTTGTAAGTTTGATTAGGTCCCATTTGTTCATTTTTGTTTTTATTTCTAATGCCTTGGGGGATTGACCTGAGAAAACATTGACATGATTTATTTTAGAGAATGTTTTGCCTATGTTCTCTTCTAGGAGTTTTATGATGCCATGCCTTCTGTTAAATTACATTTTTAAGCCATTTTGATTTTATATTTTTATGTGGTGTGAGGGTGGATTCTAACTTTATTGGTCTACATGCAGCTGTCTGACTTCCCCAGCACCACTTACTGGAGAAACTCTCTTTCGCCCATTTTATATTCTTGCTTTCTTTGTCAGTGATTCATTGACCATTGGTGTGTGGGTTTATTTCTAGGTGCTCTCTTCTGTTCCCTTGATCCGTATGCCTTTTTTTGTACCAATAGCACACTGATTTGTTTACCATAGCTTTGTAGCATGTAACATGTGATAATCCAAATTTAAAATGCAAGTAACTATCTAGCCATCCGCCCCAGCAGTAAGATTTATCCCTCAGTAGCTTGTGTACAAATAGTGCTTGACAGTATACAATGATCACAGCAGTGTGTGTCATAGGAAGGAAAACAGACAGAAAACCTAGAAGATGTATAAGAAATGTTAAATTACAGTGCATCTAACTATTCAGTACAGTGCAACACTAAGTGATTTATGTAGATTTACTTGCACTGGTATAATAGAGTGTCCATGAATATTATTGTGTATAAAAGTAAATGATTCAGTGTGTACATTCCATTTCCAAGAAAAAAATAAGAGCAAAAATAATGTGCATGATAGTTTTTGTGTATAGGTAGAAAATCTGGAAAGACAAAAATGGCGTTATTTGTGGGATCTGCTATCTGGCAGGGGTTTGGAGTGGCCCTTCTACTGCTACTGATGTTACTACTACAGCCACTACTTTTGCTGGCTGATACCTGCCAGGCTTTAAGTACCCCAAATATATAAACTCATCTCATCCCCGTGGCACACTTCTGAGATAAGTATTAGTAACAGTATTAGTAACTTTTCCTGTTTTACAGATGAAGAAAATGAGGCTCTGAGAGCGTTACTGCCTAGACACAGGGAAGATAGAAAATTTCAGTTTTAATTTCATAAGCTTCTACTCTTGACCTCTCCTGCATTTTCACACAGCTTCTCAGAGTGATCACGTTAACTGAAAATCAGATGCTATCATTCCTCTGCAGAGAACACTTCAGAGACTTTTGCTTTCTTCCGAATAAAATCGAATGTCCTGCCTATAGCCTACAGGATCTTGGGTTCTGAAGATGGGACTTCATCTTCAGTCAAGCAGCCACCTTTGCCTTCTTATTCCTCTCTGCTCTTTACACTAGTTCAGTTCAGTTCAGTTCAGTCGCTCAATCGTGTCTGACTCTTTGTAACCCCATGAATCGCAGCACGCCAGGCCTCTGTCCATCACCGTCTCCCGCAGTTCACTCAGACTCACGTCCATTGAGTCAGTGATGCCATCCAGCCATCTCATCATCGGTCGTCCCCTTCTCCTCCTGCCCCCAATCCCTCCCAGCATCAGAGTCTTTTCCCTTCTCCTCCTGCCCCCAATCCCTCCCAGCATCAGAGTCTTTTCCAGTGACCCAACTCTTTGCATGAGGTGGCCAAAGTACTGGAGTTTCAGCTTCAGCATCATTCCTTCCAAAGAACACCCAGGGCTGATCTCCTTCAGAATGGACTGGTTGGATCTCCTTGCAGCCCAAGGGACTCTCAAGAGTCTTCTCCAACACCACAGTTCAAAAGCATCAATTCTTCCACACTCAGTTTTCTTCACAGTCCAACTCTGACATCCATACATGACCACAGGAAAAACCATAGCCTTGACTAGACGGAACTTAGTCGGCAAAGTAATGTCTCTGCTTTTGAATATACTATCTAGGTTGGTCATAACTTTTCATCCAAGGAGCAAACGTCTTTTAATTTCATGGCTGCAGTCACGATCTGCAGTGATTTTGGAGCCCCCAAAAATAAAGTCTGACACTGTTTCTACTGTTTCCCCATCTATTTGCCATGAAGTGATGGGACCAGATACCATGATCTTCGTTTTCTGAATGTTGAGCTTTAAGCCAACTTTTTCGCTCTCTTCTTTCACTTTCATCAAGAGGCGTTTTAGCTCCTCTTCACTTTCTGCCATAAGGGTGGTGTCATCTGCATATCTGAGCTTATTGGTATTTCTCCCGGCAATCTTGATCCCAGCTTGTGTTTCTTCCAGCCCAGCGTTTCTCATGATGTACTCTGCATAGAAGTTAAATAAGCAGGGTGACAATATACAGCCTTGATGGACTCCTTCTCCTATTTGGAACCAGTCTGTTGTTCCATATCCAGTTCTACTTGTTGCTTCCTGACCTGCATACAGATTTCTCAAGAGGCAAGTTAGGTGGTCTGGTATTCCCATCTCTTTCAGAATTTTCCACAGTTTATTGTGATCCACACAGTCAAAGGCTTTTTCATAGTCAATAAAGCAAAAATAGATCTTTTTCTGGAACTCTCTTGCTTTTTCATTGATCCAGCAGATGTTGGCAATTTGATCTCTGGTTCTTCTGCCTTTTCTAAAACCAGCTTGAACATCAGGAAGTTCACGGTTCACGTATTGCTGAAGACTGGCTTGGAGAATTTTGAACATTACTTTACTAGCATGTGAGATGAGTGCAATTGTGCAGTAGTTTGAGCATTCTTTGGCATTGTCTTTCTTTGGAATTGGAATTGGAATGAAAACTGATCTTTTCTAGTCCTGTGGCTACTGCTGAGTTTTCCAAATTTGCTGGCATATTGAGTGCAGCACTTCCACAGCATCATCTTTCAGGATTTGAAACAGCTCAACTGGAATTCCATCACCTCCACTAGCTTTGTTCATAGTGATGCTTTCTAAGGCCCACTTGACTTCACATTCTAAGATATCTGGCTCTAGATGAGTGATCACATCATCATGATTATCTGGGTCGTGAAGATCTTTTTTGTACAGTTCTTCCATGTATTCTTGCCACCTCTTCTTAATATCTTCTGCTTCTGTTAGGTCCAGACCATTTCTGTTCTTTATCGAGCCCTTCTTTGCATGAAATGTTCCCTTGGTATTTCTGAGTTTCTTGAAGAGATCTCTAGTCTTTCCCATTCTGTTGTTTTCCTCTATTTCTTTGCTTTGATCGCTGAAGAAGGCTTTCTTATCTCTTGTTGCTATTCTTTGGAACTCTGCATTCAGATGCTTATATCTTTCCTTTTCTCCTTTGCTTTTTGCCTCTCTTCTTTTCACAGCTATTTGTAAGGCCTCCCCAGACAGCCATTTTGGTTCTTTGCATTTCTTTTCCATGGGGATGATCTTGATCCGTCTCCTGTACAATGTCACGAACCTCATTCCATAGTTCATCAGGCACTCTATCTATCAGATCTAGACCCTTAAATCTATTTCTCACTTCCATCTTTACACTAGTATATCATTTTGTTTATGCTTTGTCTCTTGAACTCCTTATATTGCTTTTTATATGAGATAGACTTTTGACCTTAGACTATATTTACTTATGCTTTGGTTAATTACCTATTTTCCCAGATAAGGATGTCATCATGAAGGCATGGATTTTGTTTTATTCCTGTAGTCTAAGTGCTTAGAAAAGTATGTGGCACATAGGTGTTCATTAAATATTTGTTGAATAAGTGAATGACAATAACAAAAAATATTAAAGTGAGTTATTGCAAGTATGTTGTTTTAAGACAATTAGATAGCCATCTGGGTGCATGTGTGCCTTGTGTATGTAAAGTGAAAGCATAGCTCAATGTTGTTTATCATGGGGGATATCCAGCAATCCCCAAAAGAAAATACAAAGTTTTTTTTAAGCAATCAGTTAGAATTAGTTTAATCCATATTTGGCATTTTATTTTAACTCATGTCAACAAAAAGTGAAACATACACTGAAAAAAAAAAAGATAAAAGGAAGCTAGAATAATTCTAGGGTCACTTTCTCTTCCTTCTGTACCCACCTGCCTCAACTACCACATTTAGACAGATGAAAGTATCCTTTGAATAAGCAAACTGTACCTGACCAAAAAATGGATTAAATATCTATGAAGATAAGTGATCTCCAGTCTTACATATTGGTTGATAAAATCATATTCAACAACTACATTCTCTTTAGCTCTCTAGCTCTAAGATTCTACTCATCTAAGAAAACCGTTTTCATATCTCTCTTTGTTCAAATACTGTACGTTTCAGTCATGGTTCGGTTGGAAGCCAGTCAGCGTATTCTGGTTATGAAGGGTTGTGTGGAGCACAGGGATGGGAGGCATAAAGCACCTTAAAGCTGAGGGAGGCCATGGGGACAAAGGCACCACCGAACCCCTCAGCCTGAGGCACTGAATCATCTGGTTCTCAAGGGAAAGCTGGGGCATTTCTTAAGAATTTCTTGGCAATTCCCACCAACTGTTTCAGTCTGAGGTAGCAGAAGAGTGGTTGCCAAGAGCTTACCAAGAAGCCCCTGTTTATCACTTCTTCCTAAATGTCTGCTTCCAGAGAGTAATGGGCCCTCTTTTCCTTCTGCCTCCTGGGCTTTATATAGGTGACTCTCACTGGCAAACTCTTTCATGGAGGATATTCTGGAAATTCCAGAAAGAACCTCTGAAGAGGATGGTGTGATGCTGTTTTGACAGTAGGTGTTCTGACACGTCCTTTAATGCTACATCTGTTTTTGACTGAGAGATTTGTAAACACTCTCATCAGCTTTTCTAGGCAGATATACATGTATTTGTGTAGATCCCATGCCAGGAGATGTAAACTAGCTGGCTAACGTGAGCTTTTTGTTTTTGTTTTGGGCTTACGCCCACCGCACAGTATCGTTTTTCTTTTTGACCCAGTAGGTACAAATTGGAAACTTTTACATATAATTCTGGATTTCTGGCTTCACTTAGAAAACTGAAGATCAGTCAACACTAGTCTCTATTTCCCATGATAGCTGTATCTGGACACCCATATGTGTTCACAAAAGTTTTCACAGCTCCTCACCTCTTAGAAAGTTTCTTACACCTAGTTCCCTTAACTCATTGATATTACCTTCCTGGGCCCTAGAGATGTTAGAGCTTATAACCTCTGTTTCTATAACTTGAGAGAGGTTATAGTTAAGACTTTTATCTGGCTCTGATGTTCTGAATACATTGTCAGAAAGTGCTTTATGAGCTATATTAGTTATGTCTGAAGCATGTTCCCTCCTCCCATCGTATTTTCTATGCATATTTTCACATCATAAGTTAATAACCTTTCCTCTTTTACAGGCTTGTTTTTCACATAGTAGTTATTTTTATTTTTAAAAAAATTAAGTTTTTTTTGTCAAGGATAATATGAACCTTGTGACATGAGCAAACCATAGAGGTCTTACTGATAGGTAGGGTTGAGCAGTTCTATGCAACCATTGATCAAGTTTCTTACTCATCACAGTTGTAACCCACGTGACGTAAATTCATGGTCCAGCGAAATACAAACTACTGTAGATAATGGACGCATGTATCCACAAATAGATAAAAACAGGGCAGTTAAATGTAGAAAAGTCAAAAGTTGGCTGTACACTCGCAGGTACTTTCATATATGTCTCTGTGTGCGTGTAATCACATTACTGCATCTTGCACATACACATTTCCCACACAGTTTTATCAACCTCAACATAAAACAAAGAAAATTTGGTTCTAGGAACTAGTAACCTGAAAGTCACCTTGAATTTTTTCATCTGTTTTTTTTTTTTTTTTTTTTTTTTGATTTTTGGCTGCGCTTCGTCTTCATTACTGCTGGAGTTTTTCTCTGGTTGCTGCAAGTGGGGCTGCTCTCTAGTTGTGGTGCACAGGCTTCTCATTGTGGTGGCTTCTCCTGCTGTGGAGCACGGGCTTTAGGGAACATGGCTTCAATAGGTGCAGCACATGGGCTCAGTAGCTGGGGCTCTGTGGCTCTAGAGTCAAGGCTCAATAGTTGTGGCACATGGGCTTAGTTGCTCAATGGCATATGGGATCTTTCTGGCTTGGGGATGGAACTCCTGTCTTCTGCATGGACAGCTGGATTCTTTACCACTGAGCCACCAGGGAAGCCCTGAAAGTCACCTTAAAACATGTGTACACCCGTGGCAGATTCATGTTGATGTATGGCAAAACCAATACAATGTTGTAAAGTAAAATAATAATAATAATAATAAATAACAAAATAAAAAATTTTTAAAGCTTGACAAAAATTAGAAAAAAGTGCAATCAAATAGCAATGGGCTTTGGGGAAATCATGTAAAAATGAGGTTTAGAACTATGTGCTGTATACCAAAATAAGCAAACAAATAAAAGACAATCTAACTGTCTCAGCAGGTGAAATATGAATTGAACTTTGAGCAGTATGTTTATTTCCTGATGTTCATACCTGGTTTGAAACTAGGTGAGAAAACACCTTGTCACCTAAAGTGATTATAGACTATTGAGGTAATTTGAAAGCCTCAAGTTAGAGGGCTGGAAATGTACATATTAAGAAATACTTAAACTTTGGAAACTCTTATAAATAATGTGCAGCTGTCCAGCAATATGTATAATGTCTGCCAACCATATGAAGTCTCCACAAATTCTGTTTTGGTTTGGCAGTGTAGAAAAATAATATATCTGTTCCTTGTTTTCCACTTGAAGGCAACTACATTTGAGTGTTCTATATACAAGTCCTTGTTTTTCCCCATGACTGACATTCAAATACCAGAAATGACAAGTTATTGGCTATTGCGGAGAATAAAAATTCATTTATGTCTATAAATATCCAAGAGTTGTTTAGTTAAGAGGAAACAGATGACCTAACTGAAGACTAAATCTTGGCAAGTTGACTTTCATTGGCTGAACCTTGCCAATTTCATTCTAGCCAGCTGGTTTGCTCTAATCCTCTCCTCTTCCTTCTGTTTGAGTGATTTTGTAGGTTTTTTTTTTTTTTTTTTAATGCCACATGAATCCATCACCACCAATTCCAAACAAAGAAGCAAAGAGCATGCTGGGTGAGAACAAAGCACAGATGAGCTGTCTGGGGGTTCACAATACTGGGAATGAGGCTGAGGAAACTCATCAAGAAATTCACACATTCATAAATTCAAGTTAGTCACAATACAGAAAGTGAAATTTAAGAGGGAGCCCCAAACCCTTTACTCTTGTAGTTTAGTTAACTGGACAGCTGGAGGTGCTCCAAATGACCTTCAGTTCAACCTAAATTCTGTCATTGTTTCTGTGTTTGGAGAATCAGAACAGAGGGGCAAGGAGTCCACAGAGAAAGGCTTGCAGAGTGGCAGGAAACTTGCTCTATTTGCATAAGGCAGTGAGTAAGTTTGAATGAATTAAGTTATAATTTGTTTCTTTTTTAAATATGACATTTTTTTTCTTCAAAATAGCCCTTCCTTGTGTTTTCTTTAAATTTCATTTTAATGACACAAATGAGGGTTTGTTTAGGATTAAACTTTTCCCTCTAAGGTCTGATGTGCCTAGTCATATCAAGTTGGAAGGGAGGGTCTGATGGAGGCAAGAAAGAGTCACAAGGGGAAACCTAGAGCAGGTGTGGAATGAGTCACAAGGGGAAACCTAGAGCAGGTGTGGAATGAAGCTTAGTACCTAAGGAAAAACTGGAAGCACTATGAGGAGTGTATGAATCTGACCTGTTTTAATTCCTAAGAGATAGGGGCTACAAAGAACATACACAGAGAAAGCAGAAACAGTTGTGTGATGGATGTTACACTTTTAGGTCCTGTAATTACATGAGAAGTTGATTTATCACAGTGTCCTTGCATCAGTGAAACGTCAGGGGTTTGAGATACATGTGTGGCCCCATCAGAGGAGGGATTGTTTTTAGGCAGCTCTGGCTTTGCAATCTGGAAATGTCAAGAGAAACAGGAAGCTAATGTTATTACTTCTGAAAACTTTCAATTCAATTAATGCATGAAATTAAACTTGTAAAGATGTGGAGAAAGGGAAAATTTCAAGTACAGTCAGCAATGCTTTGGCAACTTCAAGGATCAAAATACTGTGTAAATGTTCCTGAGACTAGCTTTGCTTAACTAAGACGCCAAGAATTCTCTCTTTCACCCTATTAATACATGTTAGATTTTCCTCTCTGTTATGTTTACTCCATGTACCTCAGACGAGGATTCTTAAAGTATTTCATGAGTTTTCTTGGCCTCTTCAAGTTATTAATGACTGGAATGTGTTCTTTTTAATCATTTGTTCACATTCAGAAATTGAAATACTCATCATGGAGTAAACAATCAGGTTAGGACAAGTTGCATAGACAAAGCTATGACAAAGATGTGATCTTGAAAAATAGATAAGCAACTTTGAAAAATAATTAAGCATGTGATCTCAGTAATGTTTAAGTCTCTATTAGATATTCTTGAAAAGCAAAACTAAAATACCACAGGAATATACAATCACATGCACATCTGTACATATGTATACATGAACATATATGCACACATACAGATATATACACATACATATGTGATATATGTTTAGACAGAGCTGAAATATCACAGGCTATGGATTTACCTCTGTCTCCGTCTATTCCTGTATATCTCCCCAGACTAAATATTGCATTAATCTGACTGTTTATGAACCAGGGACAACTTCATTCAATGAATGACATAGACATGGGTGATATGGACATCATGTGTCACTGTGAAGAATGTAATGATACTGAATATATGTTGATTTTTTTTTCAATTTCAATGAAACTGTAAACCAGTAAATTCTTTCTTTCTTTCTTTTTTTGCCTAGAACAGTGAATTCATCTTGGGAAATAATGTAGTATCCATCTTTTGTGACTTCATTAAGTTGATTTTATAGCCATATATAACAAGATAAGTAATAATGATTGGGGACATTTACTATACTATTAATGGTAATATTAAATTTTTCCTCTACACATATTTCAGAGGCCAGAGAAGAATTAACTATCAAGTTTACCATAGCCCATTTAGTTGATTTTATTTGAGAATTACTCAACAAAGTAAATTTTGAAAGCTTTGCTATAAATAAACAAAATTAAATTCTGATGAACAAAGGGTAGAACCCTAACGTCAGCTAATGACATGTGACTTACTGTAGTCATGTGCCAAAGCCAGCTCATACATGCTTGTGAAAGACAACTGTTAACATTTTCAAGACTGTTGAGAGCTGATTATTGACATATAAATCATATAGCTTCTATACAAGATAAATTATAGTGAAACAAACAATAAGTTCTGAAAAGATGTCACTTACTGGTTAATTCACTACATTTTATTATCGTCTGTGCTCTTGGGGTTATCTACATCTATGCATGTAAATTTTGTTCTTATCTGTATGATGGAAATGCTATGTGGCATGCTACTGAACATGTCTCCCCAGTTTTGTGTTCACTGAAATCCCATTTGTAGGTTGAAATTGGCTATGGTAGTATTTACAGTAAAGAGATGAAAATGGTACAAATCAGAGCATTTTATTTTTTATATTTATGGAGATTGAGTTGTTAAATATTTATGACACCATTTCTTTGTGAGTCCTTAGCAGTGCATATAGGTCCTCTTCTATTTGAATACCCATGTCTATCTATGGCTTTTAATTCTTGAAAGGCAAATGATTCACTTCATGTTCTGTTTGTTCTTGTGTTCCAACTTTGTCACCAGTGCCTAACTGCATTGTTACAGGAGAAACAATAAAGTATGAGGGTAATAGAGTAGCGTATCTCTCCTGGATGCGGCAGCCAGAACTTTTACTTGTTGAAGAAGTCATTTTCCACCCCTCTTCTGTTTGCAGTGCCCAGAGGTTGTTGCAAATGAAAGTTATGTTTTCACTGTTGGAAAGTGGTTGACAAAATCACTTCAGGCCCCTGCTGTTTACAATACACAGTCTGACAAATATGCTGGTTAGGAAAAGAATGATTTCCAACTTAGTCGCTTTGGCAGGTAGAAACAACAAAAGTTGGCATGTGTGTGTGCATGTGGTTCTGTATTTGTTTTATTTATTTGCTTTTGTTGGTACTGTGAAGCTAGGAATGGAGTCATCTATATTTCCTCTCCTTCTTGATATGAGGCATCTAAATAAATGGTTTTACAAAAGTCACATGATACATAACACATGGCACTCTGGGCAAAGGGTCCATCCCCCATCACCCGTCAAATCTGAAAAACACCTGCAGTTGCTCTTAGTGGTCAACAAAAGAAACTCTGGAAAACCATTTTTAGACAGGAAAATGAGTTGCAAATGACTGAGTTTCTCTCAGAATCACCGGGAGCTAGGAGGACTGGCCACAGGACTGCAGAGCCAGGGAGAAAAGAAGAACTTGAAACCACTCCATATGCACAACCAATTATTGTTTGCTGTTGTTTTTTCTGTTGACTAGTAGCAGCCACCGTCCTTACTAACCACCATCAAGACTAGAAAACTCCATTGTGTTCTTCCTTCCTTGTCCCTGCTAGGACCTGATTGTAGGTCTGAAACAGGTGCATTTAACTGAGGGTGCCTAACTATTGCCCACTCAAGGCTGAAGTAGACACTGGCCTTTCCAACATCTAAAGTGGGAGATCTCATAATAGAGGAGCATTCCTCAGCATGGGTAGGTAGTGGACATACTGAGTGCCCAAAAGAGACAATTGCCTATAGCATTCTCTTAGTACTCATCTTCTGTGGGGAAGCTCAGTCGCTTCCTTCTCATACTTTTATAGAGCTGTGCTGTTTTGTTCTTTGCTGTATGACATATGGCGAGAACCAATTCCAAGAACCCTGGAGACACTGCATCTGCATGTCCTGCACCTAAGTGACGTTTTAAGTCTTGAGAAGAAAGAGCAGTGTTCTAGCATGCACAGAACATATGCTAATCAGCTGCACTCTTCAGGCACAAATGAAGATAATGTGTTCATTGTTTAGACACTGGAATTGTTCATTACAAAATGACACAGTGTTTGCCAATTTTGTCTTCATTATAAATGTAAATATTAACTGGCGATATGCAAAAGAATGCAAAAAGTCAACAGCAATTAATTGGCTTCTGCAGTAATTAGCAACTGTAAGGCAAACACTTAGGAGCCGTTGTAATTGTCTGCATTAGGAATACACCTCCTGTACAGATCTAATTAGCAATTTAAGTAGTTCAGAAATTATATGCCTCTTGCCTTTACACTCCCTGAAGTACTGTTCATTAATGGGGGAAAAAATTGCTAGTAAATGTCATTTGCATTGTCTTGCGTTAAGGGCTCTACATCAAAGCCTCCGTTACTGCCTCATACTGAATAATTCTGAGCTGTGGCTTGTGGACCAATACAGCTGTAATTAGACAATGATGCTTTTGTGAACACAAGGCACAAAGTCTGAGTACAGTTTATTTTGTTCTGAGGTATCCCCTTCATGGTTCAAGCTGTAAATAAGAAGATACGAAAAACTGATAGATGAAAAATAAAGATTGAAGGTGACAAGTGTTGACTCTTCACAGGTTGTTGAAGTGATATTAAAAGGGATATTTAAAAGAATTTTCACCAAGTTTTAGTTGAGATTTTAGCGGTGAAGCTGATGCAGATACCAATGGTCTTGTCTGAGGAGACGGGTCAAAATTATGATTTAAGGATATGCAGATGACAAAATAGGTTTTGATTGCATCTGTGCTATGTAGTAAGAATTACATATAACACAGAGTGTCCATGATGAAAATCTAAAATAGTGCTTGAGTACATTATATTTCGGTGATGCACCAGTCAGAATTGAAACGTCTGATTAATGAACTTCCAATTTATATCATTCCTATATTTCCAAGTGTATGGGCGTCTTTTGTTGTAGATCACAACTTCTAGCTGTAAAAACATCAAGGAACGAAATTCCTGGTGGAGATTCTGGAAATACAGAAATTTTTAATTTAGTTAAGAACTCTTGAACATTTTTAATTAGTTAACTTGGATGAAAATAAAAAAAGAGAACCTTATATTGTGGATAATAAATCTGGGAGAGATGATCAAATACAAAAAAAGTTTGACTCAGTATTCAAAGTGATATCTACAGGCTAAGATAAAACATTAAGATGCTAAGATAAAATACAATTGGGGTAATGAACAAACGAACTTGGCTTCAAAATATAAGGTGTAAATAAGACTGGAGGCTCTTTTTTAAAAACATGAGCCTAGAAAAAGTCACAGTGTGACATATCTGACAAAAGAAAAGAAAGTTTTGAGGTGGATTAATAGGAATATAGTATCTATAAGAATGGCGAATAATTGTCTCATTGATCTTTGCATTACTGATATTGTACATTGTTATTCAGTTTGGATTCTATATTTTAACAAGGACATGGAACATGTCAAAGAAGGCTAAATAGCACAGGACATCTGAAGCCGGGTCTCATGAGTAATTGTTGATAAAATATGTGATGCAGCATGTGAAAAATAAGACTTTTCCAGTATCTTCATGTGTGCATGCGTGTGCACGCTCAGTTGTTAAGTCATGTCCAGCTCTTTGAGACCCTATGGACTATAGCCTGCTTGGCTCCTCTGTCCATGGAATTTTCCAGGCAAGAATACTGGAGTGGGCTGTCATTTCTTCCTTCCGCAGTTTTTCCCAACCCAGAGATTGAATCTGTTATCTTCTGTGTCTCCTGTATGGCAAGCGGATTCTTTACCCCTGAGCCCCCAGGGAAACTCAGTGCTGCTGCTGCTGCTGCTGCTGCTGCTGCTAAGTCGCTTCAGTCGTGTCCGACTCTGTGTGACCCCATAGACGGCAGCCCACCAGGCTCCTCCGTCCCTGGATTCTCCAGGCAAGAACACTGGAGTGGGTTGCCATTTCCTTCTCCAATGCATGAGAGTGAAAAGTGAAAGTGAAGTCGCTCAGTCGTGTCCGACTCTTCGCGACCCCATGGACTGCAGCCTACCAGGCTCCTCCATCCATGGGATTTTCGGGGCAAGAGCACTGAAGTGGGGTGCCATCGCCTTCTCCAGGGAAGCCCAGTACTTCCATATAAAATAATTAGAGAATTATTCTACATGGCCTCACAAGGTAGACCTGGATTTAATATAGGAATATCGTTTGATGATTTTAGCCTAACATATAAAGAAAAGTTTAAACGGTTGGAGTTGTTAGACAATTAAAATAGGTTACCTTCTAGATTGTATTCCTTTCTTGTAACTACTCTTTCTTAAAACCCTGCACTGTTATGAGATTTTGCTTACGTTGGTCTCCAATTATGATATAGGGAGGAATGTTCATTGCCACCTATTGGCAAAAACAGAGAACTAAAAAGGATTGAAAATCATTTGTTTTTTCTGAAGTCAGAATTTATGAGCAGATAGATAATATTTAAGTAGTTATTTTAATAATTATAAATTCAAATCTGTGAATGGAAGTCTCATGTGCTTGCTATATGATTTCCTTTTCAGTGGAAATGTGACTACTTTAAAATGAACATGAATGTGCATATAAAGAAAGGATAGCTATGTGATATGTAAAAGGATATATTCATCTATAAAATATATGTTAATAACATATTCACTGACCTCTAAGAAGTAAAATAGGATCAGTGGGTATAACATATTTGTGTTTTTTATCACATTTTTCAGTGTTTTCTTATTTATAAATTTATAAAAGTACAATATTTTTAAGGTAAAATATTTAGGAACCACTGAAAGGTTTTAATTAGATGAATGATTATTACAATTTAATTTTGTATTTATATACAAAAATTACTTAAATAATTTAAAAATTATTGAATTTACATTTAAATCATTAAAGTTTAAAATTAAATCATTAAAATTTAATTTTGTATTTATATTGTATTATATAGTTACTTTTGATGTTTAAATACGAATGAAAATTTTCTTGTGATTATTATCAGGGAGATGATCTTTGGGGATTTAGCTGTGAGATATTATTAATGGATTCTACATTCAACTGTAGACAGTAGACATATGTGAACATCTCCCATGAATACATCTTTCAGTTTTTGTATCAACAATTTAGTGAGCACTTGCTATGTGCCAGGAACCATTATAAATGTGGAGAATATAGTTAGTAAAGCATAGAGCCTATATTCCTGAGGATTATAGTCTGTTTTGGGGAAATTGGGTAGGAATGAATATATACCCTGAACAATGAAAACAGAATCACTTCAGAGAAATGTACTTTATAGAGAAAATAAAGCAGGACCATTTAGATAGTGATAGAGCTGAAGAACTCTGGGTTGGGTGGTCTGGGAAGACTTTTCTTTAAAAGGTGGTATTTGAAAGAGTTGTGAATTGTAAGAAGCTGCAGCTGTGCAAAAATCTGGGGGAACATTCCAGGCAGAAAAAAAGAGTTGATGTTTTAAGTTTCATGTTGACAATTAACGTTCATGTTCAAATAATTGTAAAGGAAAGGAAAAATATGAGCCTGAATTATGAACTGGGTTAAAATGGTAGAAGAGTTTGGAGAGATAGACAGTGGCCAGATCATGTAAAACCTTTTAGGTCAGGTTACAGACCTTGTATTTTGTCCTAAACATAATCAAAAGTGTTTGCTGTCTTAAGTTAGGGCAAGAGTGAACCGAATTTGGCAGTGTCCTACTTTTGTAATAAAGTTTTATTGAAATGCAGCCACACGCATATGCTTACATTTATATATTGTCTGTGGCTGTTTTTGTGTTACATGGCCAAAAGTAGGGTATTTTGTGACAAAGACCATACGGCTCACACAGTATAAAATATTTACTGTCTGACCCTTTACAAAGGAAGACTGCCTATCTCTGAGCTCAGGAATCATATCTTTCATACATTTTAGGCCACACTGTCTGTGAAGGATCAGAGGGGGATATAAAATTAGGAGGCTACTGTTATAGTCTAGGTGAAATACAGTTGTGTTTTATACTGCTCTAGAAATAATGGGAATGGGAGTGATTGAAAGTTGTAGAAAATGTTGAGCTAGAATGGAAGATACTTGCTAATGATTTAAACATATGGGTTTGAATATATGGATAAAAATATATGAGAGAAATCAATAATTATAAGAATTTTGATTTGAGGGTACTCCATGTATAAAATTGTCAATAATTTATAACATTTTTGAACTGAGAATTACAGTATTTTTAGTTATGTGCAGGGAAAAATAAGAAAACAGTTTTTATCATGTGTTAGCAAGATCTATCTGTCTGTATGTATTTACTTATTTTAAAAAAATCTAACCTTGGAGTTAGATAATACCTATCAGTCAAGTATTGTTAAGTGGTCTTGGACAAGCTGCTTACAATCTGATACCAACTTTTAAATGTTAAGTTATAAAATTAATAATACACAAAGACATTATATGACTTTTTCCAGATTTATTTGTAATTTTTAAAGTTAGAGTAAAATAAGCATTCGGTTTATTATTTTGTTGTATACAACTCTTTGTGACCCCATGGTGTGCAACATGCCAGGCTTCCCTGTCCATCACCAACTCCTGGAGCTTGCTCAAACTCTTGTCCATCGAGTTGGTGATGCCATCAACCATCTCATCCTCTGTCATCCCCTTCTCCTCCTGCCTTCAGTCTTTCCCAGCATCAGGGTCTTTGCCAAAGAGCCAGTTCTTTGCACCAGGTGGTCAAAGTATTGGAACTTCAGCTTCAGCATCAGTCCTTCCAATGAATGTTTAGGACTGATTTTCTTTTTTTTTTTAAATATAAATTTATTTATTTTAATTGGAGGCTAATTACTTTACAATATTGTATTGGTTTTGCCATACATTGACATGAATCTGCCATGGGTGTACATGTGTTCCCCATCCTGAACCCCCCTCCCACCTCCCTGCCCATACCATTCCTCTGGGCCATCTCGTGCACCAGCCCCAAGTACCCTGTATCATGCATCGAACCTGGACTGGTGATTCGTTTCATATATGATATTACACATGTTTCAATGCCATTCTCCCAAATCATCCCACCCTCACCCTCTCCCACAGAGTCCAAAAGACTGTTCTATACATTTGTGTCTTTTTTGCTATCTCACATACAGGGTTATCATTACCATCTTTCTAAATTCCATATATATGCGTTAGTATACTGTATTGGTGTTTTTCTTTCTGGCTTACTTCACTCTGTATAGTAGGCTCCAGTTTCATCCACCTCATTAGAACTGATTCAAATGTATTCTTTTTAATGGCTGAGTAATATTCCATTGTGTATATGTACCACTGCTTTCTTATCCATTCATCTGCTGATGGACATCTAGGTTTTTCCATGTCCTGGCTATTATAAACAGTGCTGCAATGATCACTGGGGTACATGCGTCTCTTTCAATTCTGGTTTCCTCAGTGTGTATGCCCAGCAGTGGGATTGCTGGGTCATATGGCAGTTCTATTTCCAGTTTTTTAAGAAATCTCCACACTGTTCTCCATAGTGGCTATACTAGTTTGCATTCCCACCAGCAGTGTAAGAGGGTTCCCTTTTCTCCACACCCTCTCCAGTATTTATTGCTTATAGACTTTTGGATCACAGCCATTCTGACTGGCGTGTAATGGTACTTCATTGTGGTTTTGATTTGTATTTCTCTGACAATGAGTGATGTTGAGCATCGTTTCATGTGTTTGTTAGTCATCTGTATGTCTTCTTTGGAGAAATATCTGTTTAGTTCTTTGGCCCATTTTTTGATTGGGTCATTTATTTTTCTGGAATTGAGCTGCAGGAGTTGCTTGTATATTTTTGAGATTAATTATTTGTCAGTTGCTTCATTTGCTATTATTTTCTCCCATTTTGAAGGTTGTCTTTTCACCTTGCTTATAGTTTCCTTTGTTGTGCAGAAGCTTTTAATTTTAATTAGGTCCCATTTGTTTATTTTTGCTTTTATTTCCAATATTCTGGGAGGTGGGTCATAGAGGATCCTGCTGTGATTTATGTCAGAGAGTGTTTTGCCTATGTTCTCCTCTAGCAGTTTTATAGTTTTTGGTCTTATGTTTAGATCTTTAATCCATTTTGAGTTTATTTTTGTGTACGGTGTTAGAACGTGTTCTAGTTTCATTCTTTTACAAGTGGTTGACCAGTTTTCCCAGCACCACTTGTTAAAGAGATTGTCTTTATTCCATTGTATATTCTTGCCTCCTTTGTCAAAGATAAGGTGTCCATAGGTGTGTGGATTTATCTCTGGGCTTTCTGTTTTGTTCCATTGATCTATATTTCTGTCTTTGTGCCAGTACCATACTGTCTTGATGACTGTGGCTTTGTAGTAGAGCCTGAAGTCAGGCAGGTTGATTCCTCCAGTTCCATTCTTCTTTCTCAAGATTGCTTTGGCTATTCGAGGTTTTTTGTATTTCCATACAAATTGTGAAATTATTTGTTCTAGCTCTGTGAAAAATACCATTGGTAGCTTGATAGGGATTGCATTGAATCTATAGATTGCTTTGGGAAGTATACTTATTTTCAATATATTGATTCTTCCAATCCATGAACATGGTATATTTCTCCATCTATTAGACACCTCTTTAATTTCTTTCACCAGTGTTTTGTAGTTTTCTATGTATAGGTCTTATGCTTCTTTAGGTAGATATATTCCTAAGTATTTTATTCTTTTCATTGCAATGGTGAATGGAATTGTTTCCTTAATTTCTATTTTCTCATTATTAGTGTATAAGAATGCAATGTGTATTGACTTTATCTCCTGCAACTTTACTATATTCATTGATTAGCTCTAGTAATTTTCTGGTGGAGTCTTTAGGGTTTTCTACGTAGAGGATCATGTCATCTGCAAACAGTAAGAGTTTTACTTCTTTTCCAATTTGGATTCCTTTTATTTCTTTTTCTGCTCTGACTCTTGTGGCCAAAACTTCCAAAACTATGTTGAATAGTAGTGGTGAGAGTGGGCACCCTTGTCTTGTTCCTGACTTTAGGGGAAGTGCTTTCAATTTTTCCCCATTGAGGATAATGTTTGCTGTGGGTTTGTCATATATAGCTTTTATTATGTTGAGGGAGGTTCCTTCTATTCCTGCTTTCTGGAGGGTTTTTATCATAAATGGATGTTGAATTTTGTCAAAGGCTTTCTCTGCATCTATTGAGATAATCATATGGCTTTTATTTTTCAATTTGTTAATGTGGTGTATTACATTGATTGATTTGTGGATATTGAAGAATCCTTGCATCCCTGTGATAAAGCCCACTTGGTCATGATGTATGATCTTTTTAATGTGTTGTTGGATTCTGATTGCTAGAATTTTGTTAAGGATTTTTGCATCTATGTTCATCAGTGATATTGGCCTTTAGTTTTCTGTTTTTGTGGCATCGTTGTCGGGTTTTGGTATTAGGGTGATGATGGCCTCATAGAATGAGTTTAGAAGTTTACCTTCCTCTGCAATTTTCTGGAAGAGTTTGAGTAGGATAGGTATTAGCTCTTCTAAATTTTTGGTAGAATTCAGCTGTGAAGCCGTCTGGACCTGGGCTTTTGTTTGCTGGAAGTTTTCTGATTATAGTTTCAATGTCCGTGCTTGTGACAGGTCTGTTAAGATTTTCTATTTCTTCCTGGTTCAGTTTTGGAAAGTTGTACTTTTCTAAGAATTTGTCCATTTCGTCCACATTGTCCATTTTATTGGCATAGAACTGCTGATAGTAGTCTCTTATGATCCTTTGTATTTCTGTGTTGTCTGTTGTGATCTCTCCATTTTCATTTCTAATTTTAGTGATTTGATTTTTCTCCCTTTGTTTCTTGATGAGTCTGGCTAATGGTTTGTCAATTTTATTTATCCTGTCAAAGAACCAGCTTTTTGCTTTGTTGATTTTTGCTATGGTCTCTTTTGTTTCTTTTGCATTTATTTCTGCCCTAATTTTAAAGATTTCTTTCCTTCTACTAACTCTGGGGTTCTCCATTTCTTCCTTTTCTAGCTGCTTTAGGTGTAGAGTTAGGTTATTTATTTGACTTTTTTCTTGTTTCTTGAGGTATGCCTGTATTGCTATGAACTTTCCTCTTAGCACTGCTTTTATAGTGTCCCACAGGTTTTGGGTTGTTGTGTTTTCATTTTCATTAGTTTCTATGCATATTTTGATTTCTTTTTTGATTTCTTCTGTGATTTGTTGGTTATTCAGAAGTGTGTTGTTCAACCTCCATATGTTGGAATTTTTAATAGTTTTTCTCCTGTAATTGAGATCTAATCTTACTGCATTGTGGTCAGAAAAGATGCTTGGAATGATTTCAATTTTTTTGAATTTACCGAGGCTAGATTTATGGCCCAGGATGTGATCTATCCTGGAGAAGGTTCTATGTGCGCTTGAGAAAAAAGTGAAATTCATTGTTTTGTGGTGAAATGTCCTATAGTTATAAATTAGGTCTAACTGGTCTATTGTATCATTTAAAGTTTATGTTTCCTTGTTAATTTTCTGTTTGGTTGATCTGTCCATAGGTGTGAGTGGGGTATTAAAGTCTCCCACTATTACTGTGTTATTATTAATTTCCCCTTTCATACTTGTTAGCACTTGTCTTACATATTGTGGTGCTCCTATGTTGGGTGCATACATATTTATAATCATTATATCTTCTTCTTGGATTGATCCTTTGATCATTATGTAGTGTCCTTCTTTGTCTCTTTTCACAGCCTTTGTTTTAAAGTCTATTTTATCTGATATGAGTATTGCTACTCCTGCTTTCTTTTGGTCTCTATTTGCATGCAATATCTTTTTCCAGCCCTTCACTTTCAGTCTGCATGTGTCCCTTGTTTGAGGTGGGTCTCTTGTAGAAAACATATATAGGGGTCTTGTTTTTGTATCCATTCAGCCAGTCTTTGTCTTTTGGTTGGGGCATTCAGCCAATTTACATTTAAGGTAATTATTAATAAGCATGATCCTGTTACCATTTACTTTATTGTTTTGGGTTTAAGTTTATACACCCTTTCTGTGTTTCCTGTCTAGAAAAGGTCCTTTAGCATTTGTTGGAGAGCTGGTTTGGTGGTGCTGAATACTCTCAGCTTTTGCTTGTCTGTAAACTTTTGATTTCTCCTTCATATTTGAATGAGATCCTTGCTGGGTACAGTAATCTGGGCTGTAGGTTATTTTCTTGCATCACTTTAAGTATGTCCTGCCATTCCCTCCTGGCCTGGAGAGTTTCTATTGAAAGATCAGCTGTTATCCTTATGGGCATCCCCTTGTGTGTTATTAGTTGTTTTTTCCTTGCTGCTTTAAGTATTTGTTCTTTGTGTTTGATCTTTGTTAATTTGATTAATATGTGTCTTGGGGTGTTTTACCTTGGGTTTATCCTTTTTGGGACTCTCTGGGTTTTTTGGACTTGGGTGATTATTTCCTTCCCCATTTTCGGGAAGTTTTCAGCTATTATCTCCTCAAGTATTTTCTCATGGTTTTTCGTTTTGTCTTCTTCTCCTGGGACTCCTATGATTCGAATGTCAGGGCATTTAACATTGTCCCAGAGGTCTCTGAGATTGTCCTCATTTAGTTTAATTCGTTTTTCTTTTTTCCTCCCTGATTCATTTATTTCTACATTTATCTTCTACCTCACTAATCCTATCTTCTGCCTCCATTATTCTACTGTTGGTATCCTCTAGAGTGTTTTTTATCTCATTTATTGCATTATTAATTATATATTGACTCTTTTTTTTTTAATTTATTTTAGGTTCTTTTTAAACCTTTCTTGCATCTTCTCAATCCTTGTTTCCAGGCTATGTATCTAACTCCATTTTGTTTGCAAGATTTTGGATCATTTTCACTATCATTATTCAGAATTCTTTATCAGGTAGATTCTCTATTTCTTCCTCTTTTGTTCAATTTGGTGGGCATTTATCCTGTTCCTTTACCTGTTGGGTATTCCTCTGTCTCTTCATCTTGTTTATATTGAGGCGTTTGGGGTGGCCTTTCTGTATTCTGGCAGTTTGTGGAGTTGTCTTTATTGTGGAGTTTCCTCGCTGTGGGTGGGGTTTTACAGGTGGCTTGTCAAGGTTTCCTGGTTAGGGAATCTTGTGTTGGTGTTCTGGTGGGTGGAGCTGGATTTTTCTCTCTGGAGTACAATGAAGTGTCCAGTAATGAGTTATGAGATGTCAGTGGGGTTGGAGTGACTTTGGGCAGCCTGTATCTTGAAGCTCAGGGCTATGTTCCTATGTTGCTGGAGAATTTGCGTGGTATGTCTTGCTCTGGAACTTGTTGGCCCGTGGGTGGTGCTTGGTTTCAGCGTAGGTATGGAGGCGTTTGATGAGCTCCTGTTGATTAATGTTCCCTGGAGTCAGGAGTTTTCTGGTGTTCTCAGGATTTGGACTTAAGCCTCCTGGCACTGGTTTTCAGTCTTATTCTTACAGTAGCCTCAAGACTTCTCCATCTATACTTCACTTTCAGATAGTTCCTTGATCCAGCTTATGCTTCTCAAGATCTTTAGGCCCCTTCCTAGGTAGTCGATGCTAACTACAGGGTTTTAGTCTGTTGCACTGTCACTTCCAAGGTGGTTCCCTCTGTTTTAGCTTCTGTTTGCTGGTCTCTTCAGTGTCTGATTTCCGCCCTGAGACAAGGGGGCGGTGGTGGACACTTTTTGAGGTGTTCAGTCGTGCTATGGGGAGGGAGGAATGCTGCAGACAGATATCACTGGTGTCTGCGGGGAGTGCTCGCAGTGTCTCGGCCACACTGGGTTTGCCCTCGCTCATGGCATGTGTGCTTTCGCAGTCTATACTGTTTAGGCTCTAGGTTGCTCTGCCGGGAACTGTCTGAGGCTGGCCCTGGACTGCATGCACCTCCCAGGTCTAACCCGCTCAGGTTCAGGCACTCGGGTAGTCCTCAGAGGCACAGACTCAGTTGGGCCTGAGTTTTGTGCCCTTCCCAGGTCCGAGCAGCTCAGGTGACCAGGTGTTTGGCGAGTGCGGTCTCTGCGACTTATCGTCTCCCCTGTCCCTGCCGCTTGGTTTTCTGGGTGTACAACCAGCGCACCTCTCAGGTGGATGTCGACCATCCAGAATCCCAAGAAGTCTTGGTTAGCAATGAAGCCTGCTTGCAGTTTGGTAGATAACGTCTCTCTGGGGCTGCAATTGCCCCCTTCCGGCTCTGGCTGCCCTCTCCTGCCTGTCTCCGGATGGGACAGTCCACAGTCAGTCCTTTGTTCTGTGTGCCGGTTTGGTGGTGTCTTAGGCTAGGGCTTTTCTCGTGGTAGTTATCCCACAGTCTGGTTTGCTATCTCAAGTTAGTTCCCTCAGATTGCCTTCGGGGCATTCAGGCCTGGTCCTTACCCTAAGCGATGCAGCCCGCGCCTCCTTGCCCAGCCCCTGCTTGTTAGTGACGGACGCAGGAGTCTGTGCTGCTTCTCCGCTGGGAGTTACCATTGGACACATAATCTGTGGGTTTTAACTATTTATTTATTTTTCTTCCCGGTTGCCCTCTGAGGTTCCAAGGCTTGCCGCAGACTCGCCAGTGAGAGTGTTTCCTGGTGTTTGGAAACGTCTTTCTTTTTTAAGACTCCCTTCCTGGGATGGATGCCCATGCCTACCTCTTTTGCCTCTCTTTTTATCTTTTATATTTTTTCCTACCTCCTTTCGTAGACAATGGGCTGCTTTTCTGGGTGCCTGATGTCTTCTGCTGGTATTCAGAAGTTGTTTTGTGAAATTTACTCAGCATTCAAATGTTCTTTTGATGAATTTGTTGGGGAGAAAGTGGTCTCCCCGTCCAATACCTTCGTCATCTTAGGACTGCCCTCCAAGACTGATTTTCTTTAGGATGGACTGGTTGGATCTCCTTGCAGTCCAAGGGACTCTGAAGAATCTTCTCCAACACCACAGTTCAAAAGCATCAATTCTTTGGTGCTTAGCTTTCTTTATAGTCCAACTCTCAAATCCATACATGACTACTGGAGAAACTAGTGCTTTGACTAGATGGACCTTTGTTGGCAAAGTAATATTTCTGCTTTTTTAATATGCTATCTAGGTTGGTCATAACTTTCCTTCCAGGGAGCAGACATCTTTTAATTTCATGGCTGCAGTCACCATCCTCAGTGATTTTGGAGCTTAAGAAAATAAATTTTGTCACTATTTCCATTGTTTCCCCATCTATTTCCCATGAAGTGATGGGACTGTATGCTGTAATCTTCATTTTTTAATTGTTGTTTTAAGCCAGCTTTTTCACTCTCCTCTTTCACCTTCATCAAGAGGCTCTTTCGTTCCTCTTCACTTTCTGCCATAAGGGTGGTGTCATCTGCATATCTAAGCTACTTTCAAATGTGTTGCCCAGTATAATTAAATACATTGACATTGATATGTATGGTGGTGTGCACAACCATCCAACTCCAGAACTTTTTTTCTTTTTCCCAAGCTTTTCATAATTCCCTTCCCTTAGCCCCTGCCAACCATTCTTTCTGTCTCTATTACTTTAACCAATTTAGGTACCTCATTCAAGTAGAATCATGGTATCTGTCCTTTTTTTTTTTTTAAGTTTTATTTTATTTATTTATTTTTTTAATTTTTATTTTTACTTTATTTTACTTTACAATACCGTATTGGTTTTGCCATACATTGACATGAATCCACCATGGGTGTACATGCGTTCCCAAACATGAACCCCCCTCCCACCTCCCTCCCCATAACATCTCTCTGGGTCATCCCCGTGCACCAGCCCCAAGCATGCTGTATCCTGCATTGGACATAGACTGGCGATTCGATTCTTACATGATAGTATACATGTTTCAATGCCATTCTCCCAAATCATCCCACCCTCTCCCTCTCCCTCTGAGTCCAAAAGTCCGTTATACACATCTGTGTCTTTTTTGCTGTCTTGCATATTGGGTCGTCATTGCCATCTTTCTAAATTCCATATATATGTGTTAGTATACTGTATTGGTGTTTTTCTTTCTGGCTTACTTCACTCTGTATAATCGGCTCCAGTTTCATCTAGCATAATATCTTCAAGATTCATATTGTAGTGTTTGTCAGAATTTCTTTCCCTTTAAGGCTAAGGAATAGTCCATTGTACTTACGTACCATATTTTTATGTATCCATTTGTTGTAGGCTAAAAGTTTGTGCCCCTGTCCTTCAAATTCCCACATTAAAACTGAATCCCAAATGTGGTGGTATTTGGAGGTGGGGTTTGGGGAGCGATTATGTCATGAGGATGGAAGCTTCCTAAATGGAATTAGTGCTCTTTTAAAAGAAGCTAGTGTAAATGAGATTGTCCTCTTGATTTCTCTTTCAGATGGTTTATATTATTAGTGTACAGAAAGACAACAGATGTGTGTATATTAATCTTGTATCATGCAATTTTACTGAATTTACTCATTCTAATGGTTTTATTGATGGGGTCTTTAGAGTTTTAAATTTATAGTAGCATGTAATCTGCACATAGTGACAGTTGAATTTTTTTCCTCCTGATTTGGATTACTTTTATTTATTTGTTTGCTTTTCTTGACTGATTGCTGTGGCTAGGACTTCCAGTATTGTGTTGAATCAAAGTGGTGAATTGAATAAAAATGGTGAGAGTAGATCTCAGAGGAACTGCTTTCAGCCTTTCACCACTGAGTATTATGTTGGCTATTGTTATTGTTGTTCAGTCACCCAGTCATGTCGGACTCTTTGTCACCCCATGGACTGCAGCACGCCAAGCCTCCCTGTCCCTCACCAGGCTATAGTCTGTGATATATGGCCTTTATTATGTTAAATGATAGTCCTTCTATACCCACTTTATTGAGGGTTTTTATCTTAAGTGGATTTTGAATTTTTCATGAGCTTTTCCAGTATCTGTTGAGATGAGAGTATGAATTTATTCTTCTATTGGTTAATGTTATATATCATATTGACTGATTTATGGATGTTAAACTATCCTACACCCCTGGGATAAATCACACTAGATAATGGCAGATGATTCTTTTAAAGTATTGCTGAGTTCTTTTTGCTAATACTTAGTTAATTATTTTTATACCTATATTCATCAGTGACACTGGCCTGTACTTTTCTTTCTTTATGGTGTCTTAGTATGGTTTTGGTATCAGGGTGATTCTGACCTCCTGAAGTGATTTTGGAAGCATTTCTTCACCTCAAGTGTTTTAAATAGAGAAGAACAGACATTTTCCTTAAACGTTTTGTGGAATTTAGTTGTCTGGTCTCATTTCTGTTGTTTTTTGGAGGGTTTTTTTTTTTTTTTAATCATGGATTCAATTTCATTACAGGTAAGTAGTTTCTTCATATTTTGTGTTTCTTCCAGATTCAGTTTTGGGAAACTGTGTGTTTCCATGAATTTATCTATTTCTTCTAAATTGTCCATTTTATTATCATAATGTTCATAGTGAATTCTTATCTTTTATATTTCTGTGGTGTTGGTAGTAACGTCTCAATTTTTATTCCTGGTTTTATTTGGGCCTATTTTCCCAAATTTTATTTCTCTGTTTTCCTTGATGAGTCTGGCTAAAGGTTTCTCATTTTGTTCATTTTTTCATAGAATCAGTTCTTAGTTTTATTGATCTTTTTGTTCTTTTAGTCTTTATTTATTTCTGCTCCAGTCCTTATAATTTCTTTTCTTCTATTTGTGTTTTGTTTGTTCTGCTTTTGCTAGTTCCTGTAGGTATAATATTTGATTGGTTATTGAGATTTTCTTGTTTCCTAAAGTAGGTTTATATCACCAGAAGCTTCCCTTTTGGAACTGCTTTGGTGTATCCCATAAATTTTGAATCATTCTCTTCTCATTTTCCTTTGTCTCCAGGTACGATTTTATTTCCCCTTTGATTTATTTAGGGACCCATTGGTGGTTTAGAGGCATATAGGAGCCTTTACAGGTTTGTGTATTTTTTTTCTTATAATTGATTTCTAGTCTTACAGAGTTATGGTCAGAAGAGATTCTTGATATGATTTCAGTCTTATTGTTTATTATTTTGTGTTAAATTTTTATGAAATTATAGCTGATTTATAATATTGTGCCAATCTCTGCTATATAGCAAAGTGACACAATTATTTGAGTCACACACACATTATTTTTTTCATATTCTTTTCCGTTATGGCTTATCACTTACTGAGACTTGTTTTGTGGTCTAGCATGTGTTTTATCTTGGAGGATATTCCATGTGCCATTTAAAGAATGAATATTCCACTGCACTGAGATGGAATGTTCTAACATATCTGTTAAGTTTGTCTGATCTAATGTGTAGTTTAAGTCCAGTATTTCTTTATTTTATTTCTGGATGATTTTCCTATTGATATAAGTTGGATGTTAAAGTCCTCTACAATTATTGTGTTATTGTCAATTTCTCCCTTTGTGCTAATATTTGATTTATGTATTTAGGTGCTTCTATGTTGGGTACATATATATGAAAAATTGTTATATCTTCTGGTTTCATCCCTTTACCATAACGTAATATTTTTCTTTGACTGTTGTTACTTTGAACTTTTTATTAGGTAGTTTGCTGTCTCCACTTTGTTTAGTTCTTCTAGGATTTTCTCCTGTTGCTTTATTTGGAGTATATTTCCTTGTTGCCTAATTTTGCCTAATTCTCTGTATTTATTGCTATGTATCAGGCAGGTTGATTATGTTTCCTGATCTTGGAGAAGTGACTCTGTATAGGAGACATCCCTTGAGGCCCAGCTGTGCACCCCCACCTTGATCATTGAAGCTATATTATATAGTGGGTACCCCTAATGTGAGACCTTCTCTTGTGATAGGGCTGACCACTGTGAATATGCTGGCTAGTGGGGCTGGTTGCCAGGCCAGTTGGCTTCCAGACCTTGCCTGTGGTGGCAGCTGCTGGTAGGTGAGGCCAGGTGCTGACATGGCCAACTGTGTGGCTTGGGGGTCCTAGGAATGGTGTTGGCCTACTGGTGGGTGGGGCCATTTCCTAGAGCAGCTGGCTGAGGGGAACCTGGGACAGATGTCAACTGTATGGAAGTGGGGCTATATCCCCAGGCAACTCTCCTCTTGGCCTTTGGGGTTTTAGGACTGGTCCTGACCAGCTGGTGGGCAGGTACACCCCAAGCACTAATAGACTAGAGGAAGGACTCCAAACTAATGCTTGCCAGCACCAGTGTCCATGTGGTTGAATGAGTTCCTCAAAATGATTGCCACCAGTGTCTATATCTAAAATATATGAGAAAAGCAATTCTACAGCAAGAAAACAAATAATTCAATTTTAAAATGATCAAAAAACCTGGATAGAAGTTATAAAAATGGCCAACAGGTATATGAAAAATGTTTAACATGACAAATCATCAGAGAAATGCAAATCAGAACCACCACGAGGGAATAACACATGTTAGAATGGCATTATCAAAAAGACAAAAGATAGGAAGCGTTCTCAAGGACATGGGCAAAGGGAACCTCTGCACAGTGTTGTTGGGAATGTCACCCTGTACATCCATTATGGCAAATAGTATGGAAGTTCTTCACAAAATGAAAAGCAGAATGCCATATGATCCTGCAATCCGACTTCTGCTTATATATACAAGGAAATGCGAATGGGTGCAAAGTTTCTTTTTGTACCCACTCCTAATGTATTAAACCCATTAAATTTTATACTTTAAGTGGGTGAATTTTGTGGCATGTGAATTATATCCCAATAAAGATGTTTTTCAAAGCATAATAAATAAGGGCAATTAGCTAGTGGAAATCTTGAGTAAAAGCAGCTAGGAAACAATGTACAGGAAAATATACAGTTATCATCAGCAATGTGAGAAAATAGCTTGTAGATAAGTCAAGCAGAACCCGAGTCATATGATGTTAATTTATCAAGATGAGCATTTCTGAGAGATCACTGCTGGAGTTGCTATTTGGGAATTAGAGCTGTTTTGCAGTGACAGAGGATGTTACCATTCCATGAAAACTAATTGTGCAATCTCAGTGAAGATTTACTGTGCTTCTTAATTTGCTTATGTACTTATGGTAAACTTGGTTTATCTGAGGTAACTTACACTTGTCTGTGTTTCTCAAAGGTAGAAGACATTGCCACAAGTACATGCTGTGGCTTGTTCCTACTTCACAGGTATTTTAAAACAAAGTATTTCTGGTTGATGTCTGTAAATGTCATTAAAACAGTAGATAAAAATGAATGTGGCATTTCTGAAGGTTCATTTGATGCAGAAGAACTTTAAAATAGTAGATACATATGATTCAAATATTTAAACTTAAGAAAAAAGGAAAATAAATCAGATGGTGTTAATCTTTCAGTTTAATCAATCACTTAAAAAAGAAGGAAAATCTTCTTTGAAAAATTATGAAATAGCAAATAAGAACACCTGTGAAGTATTGTACTGAATTATTGGGGCTTCCCTAGTAGCAAAGACAGTAAAGAGTCTGATATATAATATATATTGTACTGATATATAATGTATATTTAAATAATAATACTAATATGAGATGTAATGGTGAATCAGTATCTCTGTTGATTTCAGTGGGATTTGGTATAATTAACTTATATTTCAATTTCACTATCAAGAATAAAAAACATATCATTGGTTCAGGAAGTTTTACATTTGAGAATTTACGATAAATTAAAAAGGAGAGGGTCTCTCTCTGTCTCTCTTTAATTATGCATACCTTTTAATAAAATATGTAGAAATTAAAGCAATGATTATAGGTGATATGGGAAATGCAAGTAATTATAAAAAACCAAAGCTGAGTATACTGTTGCATTCCTGCTATGACTGTAACAATATAAATATCAAATGTGCAAATGGGAAAGGTATAGAAAAGTTTTAAAAAATGGAGATGTTGTGTTGGAATCAGAGGTAATTTACTTTTTTCTTTGCTAATTTTATTTTTAATTTTTTTCATACTGCTCCTACAATTTACAGAGGATAAGTAGGTAAATCTTAGTGTCCCTATAAATATATATATTGCATATAATCTAAATAGAAGAGAGGAAAAAGTAAAAGTATATGATACAGAACAAACTTCAGTACCAGCTTTTATGAAATGGAAGTTTCTGAAATAACAGGAGTGTGTATACATGCATAAAATCAAAACATTCAGAGAAAAATAGAGAAAGTATTTTTGCAAACATGCTTATGTTGTTACATCTTCATGGGTAAGGGCAAAGAAAAATTCTTTGAAAAAATGATATATTTCTGAATTATGCCTTGTGAACTGGGCTTTAGAGAGGGTTAGCCACACCCTAGGACTTGTTAACAAATGACCCATTTCAGGGAAGTCAACATTTGAGTTCAAACTAGAACATTTCCATCAGGGAAGGTTGCCATGAGGTGCAAACTCCTGCCTTGAGTATAGACATGTAAAGGTGTTTGATGTTGGGAGATTTTTTGCAAATGGGTTGGGAACCACTGCAGAACTATGATGGGCTGGGAATTTCATTACCTAAAGGCAATTCATTTCATGTGCTTTCTTGCCCAGGATGAAAAATTAAAGGAATACTGCAAGTATTTAAATTTTTTAAAAATGTGTTTGTAATATCCTAATAATTCAAATAGCAAGTTATTTGCTTCAATTACTAGCATGATCACTTAAAATTATTTTTAGTGTGTATCAACATATTGTCACAGTTTGTGTCATTAGTTGTCAATGTGGAAGTGCACATGTCAAAATTTGAAAGCCAGACCCAATGATTTCCAAAGGATTCTGTACCCTGCTTCAGAACTGTTCCGCTCTGCTCTTTCGGTAGCTCTTGGCTGTGATGTTGAACTACTATCTGATTATTAACACAGATCTACGCCTTAGATAATAAAGGAAGAAAAATAAAGACAAAACTACTGCTTGAGTTCATTTTTGGCCTTTTTAAGGCATTCTCTTCTGGATAGTTTATCTTTTTTGTTTGCTTGTTTTATTTATTTATTTTACTTTACAATACTGTATTGGTTTTGCCATACATTGACATGATTTCGCCACAGATGTACATGAGTTCCTAAGCCTGAACCCCCCTCCCAGCACCCTCCCCATATCATCTCTCTGGGTCATCCCAGTGTACCAGCCCCAAGCATCCTGTGTCCTGTGTCGAACCTAGATGTGGCATTTATTTATAAATGATCATAAAATGATTAGTAAAGGTGAGAATCCCCATGGTTCCTTTCCTCAGTGGCTAATAGCCCAAGAGGTGAAGAAAAATTTGAAATATATTTTCTTCATTAAGAAAATAATCAGAAGTATCTTATAATTTTCAAACTCGTAAAAATACCTAAATTTTTATGTAACTAGGAACAAATTCCAAATTTTTGCAAGTATAATCTCTTTGAATTTTCTGATTCTGTTGTCTAAAATAACAGTTTTACTGAGTATTCTTCCAAATGTTTTTAGATAATCATATTTTCAGATAAAATACTATGTGGAAGCTTAATGCATATAAAAACCAAAATTTAGCCACTTGCTTAACGTGACTTGGAAAATTAAGGAGCACTTCCATTTCTATGCCCAGAAGCATCTTTGTGAAAACATCTAGAGTTCCCAACATTAGTGTAAAGATTACTCAACTTGATGATTATATTCCTCTAACTGGTAGATAGCATAGATAGCAGAAACATCTCATTTACCTAAAATATTTGGCAAAATAATTTGGAGGATGTTGCTACAAGTGAGTTGGTATTCATCCAAATCAGAGCTTTATCAACAATGGTTTTATAAACAGTCGTCAGCAAAGTCTTATTTTCAAGAGTAGCTGAAATTCATTTTCATCTTTTAAATCCTGGAGATATTCATTTCATCAAAAAAGAACTAGTTATTTTATATATATATATTTTTTCCTAACATTTTATCTCCTGGGAAGGAAGGAAGGAAGAGAGGAGGGGAGGTGGGAAGGGAAAGGGAGAGGAAGAGAGGAGGAAAAAGTGTTTGGGACCAAATGATCCATTTTCACGTCTTCAGGACCGTTTCATCCTTCTCTTCCTGTGCAAATTAAAATGCTAGTCTTATTTATTCCAATCTTTTTAAATGAAATTAAACAAAAAAGAAATGAACTTTAGTCAATCTGTTCTTATATACTTATGTAAAGATTTCTCTTGTATGGTTTCATTCCAACTCAGTCTTTTCAAATGTTTCTTGGTATTTTTACCTTGTCTGGTTAAATAACTTTTGTAAGAGACATTTTTAATTTTTGTTTACTGCAAGCATCCCTAGACATGAAAGAAAATAATGTCAACACTTTTTAACCTTCCCTGACAAAGGGTCAGTAATTTAGAAAGATAAGTTATATACCATGTACTTTTTTTTTTTCCCTTCATTTAATGAGATTCTTTGCAGGGATTTTAATTTTGAGGTAGAAAATGTAGCTTCTGTGCAAGCTTTCAGTTTCTTCTCTAGAGATTTATTTTGGGAATGGTGGGGTCATCTTTCCTGGAGCATTAAAAAAAACATGCTTAGATAAAAGCAAAAGTTTATTGAAGACTAAATATATATTTTGGAAATAATCCTTGATGATTGAACGATTTTTGAAGCCTTTGTAAAGTTTTATTGGTGAGTAAGAAACTTCTTGGCTTCTCCTACTGAATAAGAGGACAACTCTTTACCTTATTCAGTAATCATCCCAACTAGCACCAGAAGAGTTACCCACTGGAAAACATTCAGAATGTGTAATTGCATCTGGCTTGGTGCTCTTGGATCAATAAAAGGTATTCTTCCACTCAACTGAACCTAGAAAATTTCCACATGCTTGGGTAATGATGCTATAGAAATGTTTAATTATCACTCTCCTCCCTGACCTAAAACTGTGCATGAGTTTTGGCGAAGAGAAAGGAGACTCAAAAATTCAGCCAACATTGGACTTTGATCTCTTTCCAACATAGAAACCGTATAATTGCATATGAAAAAACTCTATCTTCAGCCAGTGAAGTGCTGATGAAAACCTACACATGAGGATCACTTACTTTTTTCACAAAGACAAAGGCAATTTGGCAGTTGACTACATTTCAGAAAGTTTGATCTCACAAGTCTTATTCCTGTGTACCTGTACATACGTAGGAAATGAAATAGAATTAAACTATCATACTAGGATGAGGTGCCACTGGAAAATATGTAAAAAGGCAACTTTACAATACAGATACTACATGTACAGTTTACTCTTTTCACTGAAATCTGTTTGGCAGGGAATAAAACTAGCAGTGTCCTTCAGTAATAACTATAGGTGATATTGGCTCTCGGGTTTGTGATACAATTTTAGCTTTTAGCTTTTGATTTTTAATAAGGTAATTATTTTATTCAGAGAAGCACATAACTTCCCTTTGTATATGTGATAAACGTGGGTGATTAAAGGGAAGGCTCAATTCATGAAATGACAGCATCTGATCCGTTTAAAAGGATCATTTTTATGCTGTAAAGATAAACATAAATATGCATATAGCTTTAAAACTTGTACTTTCAAAAGTATCTCATTAATAGTTAAACCAAATTGGAGGAAATTCCCTGGTGGGACTCTGCATTCTCAGTGCCAAGGACTTGGTTTCGATCACTGTTTGCAGAACTAAAATCCTGTGAGTTGTGTGGCACAGCCAAAAAAAGTAATATTTTGGCCTATATTTGCTTCTTACTTTAGTGGCTCCATGGCGTTTGTCAATAGACTATTTTATTTGACTTTGTGTGCTAAGACAGAATAATGTCTTCATACCTTCATCTCCCAAACTTGTGGATATGTTATTTTACATGGCCAAGTGGACTTTGCATATGTAATCCATTTAAAGATCTTGAGATGGGAAAACTCTCAGGGATTATTTGGGTGAGCACAATGCTTCCCCGATAGCTCAGTTGGTAAAGAATCCGCCTACAATGCAGGAGAACAAGAAACTCAGGTTTGATCCCTAGGTTGGTAAGATCCCCTGGAGAAGGAGATGGCAACCCACTCCAGTATTCTTGCCTGGAAAACTCCATGGACAGAGGAGCCTGGTGGGCTACAGTCCATGGGATCACAAGGAATTGGACATGACTGAGCAACTAAGCACTTGACTAAGCAATGTAATCACAACAGATTTTATAAAACAGAGGCAAGAAGAGTGAGAATTAAGAAAAAGACATGGAAGCAAGCGGAGAGAGATTAGAAGATGCTATACTGCTGAGTTTGAAGATGGAGGAAGGGCCTCTGAGATAAGGAATTCAGGTGGCTTCTAGAATCTGAAAAATTAAAGGGATCATTCTCCCCTAGTCTCCAGAAAATACCACAGGATCGATGGCACATTGATTTTAGTTCAGTAAGAAGAGTTTTGAATATCTAACCTCTCAGTTCAGTTCAGTCACTCAGTCATGTCCAACTCTTTGAAACCCACATCACACCAGGCTTCCATGTCCATCACCAACTCCTGGAACTTGCTCAGACTCTTGTCCATCAAGTCGGTGATTCCATCCAACCGTCTTATCCTCTGTTGTCCCCTTCTCCTCCTGCCTTCAATTTTTCCCAGAATCAGGGTCTTTTCCAAGGAATCTGCTCTTTGCACCAGATGGCCAAAATATTGGGGCTTCAGCATCAGTCCTTCCAATGAATATTCAAAATTGACTAGTTTGATCTCTTTGCTGTCCAAGGGACTGTCAAGGGTCTTCTCCAGCACCACAGTTTAAAAGCATCTATTCTTCAGTGTTCAGCTTTCTTTATGGTCCAACTCTCACTTCAATACATGACTACTGGAAAAACCATAGCTTTGACTAGATGGACCTTTGTCAGCAAAGCAATGTCTCTGCTTTTTAATATGCCATCTAGGTTGGTCATAGCTTTTGTTCCAAGGAGCAAGTGTCTTTTAATTTTATGGCTGCAGTCACCATCTGCAGTGATTTTGGAGCCCAAGAAAATAAAGACTGTCACTGTTTCCATTGTTTCCCCATCTATTTGCCATGAAGTGATGGGACCAGATGCCATGATCTTCGTTTTCTGAATGTTGAGTTTTAAGCCAACTTTTTTACTCTCCTCTTTCCTTTTCATCAAGAGGCAGTTTAGTTCCTCTTCACTTTCTGCCATAAGGGTGGTGTCATCTGCATATCTGAGGTTATTGCTATTTCTCCTGCCAATCTTGATTCCAGCTTGTGATTCATCCAGACCAGCATTTTGCATGATGTACTTTGCATAGAATTTAAACAAGCAGGGTGACAACCTCTAGACATGTAAGAAAAATAATTTGTGTTATTATCATATTGGGATTCCCTGGTGACTCAGACAATAAAGAATTTGCCTGCAATGTGATAGAGCTGAGTTTGATCCCTGGGTTGGGAAGATCCCCTGGAGAAGGAGATGACAACCCACTCCAGTATTCTTGCCTGGAGAATCCCATTTATGGAGAAGCCTGATGGGTTATAGTCCATGGGGTTGCAAAGAGTCGGACACGACTGAGTGACTTCATTTTCACTTCCAAGATCATATTAACTTATTATAGCAGCAACAGGAAACTAATTATTAATAAGTTTTGAGATTTGAAAAGGTAAGAGATTATTTCCAGTTTATGGGAATGCTATGGTTTTCCAGGATTGTATAGTTAATATGGCAGAGGGAGAAGTAGAACCTAGGTTTATGAGCTCAAGTCCAGCGCTTGGTTCTACTAAAATTCAGTTAAATCATTTTGCAATGTTTATTAGGCAACTCTGTATTAATTTCTAACTGCTAAGATAACAAATTATCATCAACTTTACAACTTAAAATAACACATTGATCCTCAGTAGTTCTGGAGCTCAGTGTCTAACATGGTGTCATTAGGCTAAGATCAAGGTGTCAGCAGGCCTGCATTCCTCCCAGAAGATCTAAGGGAAATTCAGTTTCCTATACGTTCCAGATGCAAGAGCCCACCTGCATTTGTTATGTTTATGGCCCCTTACTCTATTTTTATTTTTTTCAGAGAAGGCAATGGCACCCCGCTCCAGTACTCTTGCCTGGAAAATGCTATGGACGGAGGAGCCTGGTAGGCTACAGTCCATGGGGTCACGAAGAGTCGGACATGATTGAGTGACTTCACTTTCACTTTTCACTTTCATGCATTGGAGAAGGAAATGGCAACCCACTCCAGTGTTCTTGCCTGGAGAATCCCAGGGACGGGGGAGCTTGGTGGGTCGCGCAGAGTCGGACACGACTGAAGTAACTTAGCAGCAGCAACTCTATTTTTAAGCCAACAATATTAGCATCTTCAAACCTCTCTTTGACCCTTACTCCTGTTTCTTTTGTCTTATTTTCTTTCCGATTTTCACCTTCCTACTTTTGTGATTATATTGGGCCCACAGAGATAATCCAGAAATGTTAATCATTTAATTATATGTGCAAAGTCTTCTTTGTCATGTAAGTGACATTTTTACAAGTTCTGGAGATTTGGTGCGGACATCTTTGAAGGGACATTATTCTGTCTACCAAGGTCTCCTGTATATCAAATAATGTTCTAATTTCTGAGAGTAAATTAAAATGACCAGAATCGATGGAATTGTATTGAGAAATATTAAACAGTTAAGAGACATCTGATTCATATATATTAAAAAAAAATCTCTAACTCTGAATAAAATACAGCAGTGAGGGGAGAAAAGGAAGAATGGAAACAGTAGTCTAATCAAGAGAGATTAGTGAGAATGTCTCTGTTTTTATTTTTCATTTTCAGTTGTTGACCTAAACAACTGAATGAATAATAATACCATTTAAAAACTTGATACAAACTGGATGAAGAGCCTCCTTTAGTTTAGTTAGGGTTGGGGGTGAGAATTAAGAACTGACTTCAAACTTGTTAAATCTGAGATTCCTGTTTGACATCAGGCAGAGATGTCAAGTCAGCACTTCAACATGTGAACCTGAGTTTAGGTGGAGTAGTGGGTTGAAATTGAGGGATTAATAATCAACATTAGGATGATATTTGAATCCATGAGACTGAAGAGATTCAAGAGCTTATCCCTGAACATTTCAATAGTAAGAAGTCTAAAAGAAAAGGAGAATACAGCAAATGAAACGAAGAAGAGGATATGAGGAAAAACCAAGGAGGGTAGTGTCCAGGAAGGTAAATGAATATAGTATCATATGAGAAAGGGATCACCAGCAATGTCAAATGCTTCTGATAGTCATCAGACAGATGTTCTCCCTAATTCATGTACGGCCTATCTATGAGTTCTACCATACTGGCAAGAATTATTGCTCTGTTATTTTAGGAATTATGTTATTTCATTGGGTCAGAGGGGTCTCTAGAGTAACAGAGGTCAGGTGACAGAACCAGATTTCCAAGAAGGGTAACAAAGATAAAGTGTTCCTTAGTTGTTAAGTCTCAAATACCATGGTATCCCTAAGAATGAAGTAGTTAGGCAGTCAAGAAAATCTTACTTTATATAACATGTAAAACTGCAGAACTGTAGAATGGTCCTACTTGAGTCATCTTTATAATGAATAGCTATGGCCTCTCTTCCATTTTCAAGACTTAATTAAGTCCAAATATTGGTCGATATGTAGAACCCCTTGCTTAGGGGAAAGGTTAGAGTTTCTTGAGGAGTGATCTTGAAATGTTGCTACCAGCCTATATTGTATATATTGTAACTCCACGCCTTCCCCTGAAGAAACTGATAGAGAGAGTAAGCACTGATGAAGAGAGTAGCTAGGACTTGGAGTAGGAAATTACTGGACTAGGCATTTCCTAACAATAATCACTGAGAACCCAAACGCATGTTGTAATTTCTTGATTAAATTAGAGTCTAATGGATGTTAGGTGATAAATAGTGCATTGGTTAAAGTTTGGATCACAATTGGCCCAGTAAGTTCATAGTAATTTATGGTTACTTTCTCAGTCCTAAATTTTGAAAAACTTTGAAAAGACAGATTTGAGAATAAAAAAAAATGCCTACTTTACTGCTGTAATAGGAGGGAGACATTTGGAAGCCCTTAATACTTCCCCCACTGACCAAATGAGTGAAGCATCAGTTTAGTTCAGTTGCTCAGTCGTGTCCAACTCTTTGCGACCCCATGAATCACAGCACACCAGGCCGCCCTGTCCATCACCAGCTCCCGGAGTTCACCCAAACTCATGTCCATCAAGTTGGTGATGCCATCCAGCCATCTCATCCTCTGTCGTCCCCTTCTCCTCCAGCCCCCAATCCCTCCCAGCATCAGAGTCTTTTCCAATGAGTCAACTCTTCACATGAGGTGGCCAAAGTATTGAAGTTTCAGCTTCAGTATCATTCCTTCCAAAGAACACCCAGGACTGATCTCCTTTAGAATGGACTGGTTGGATCTCCTTGCAGTCCAAGGGACTCTCAAGAGTCTTCACCACAGTTCAAAAGCATCAATTCTTTGGCGCTCAGCTTTCTTCACACTGCAAAACTCACATCCATACATGACTACTGGAAAAACCATAGCCTTGACTAGATGGACCTTTGTTGGGAAAGTAATGTCTCTGCTTCAAATATGCTATCTAGGTTGGTCATAGCATTCCTTCCAAGGAGTAAATTTCTTTTAATTTCATGGCTACAATCACCATCTGCAGTGATTTTGAGCCCAAAAAATAAAGTCTGACACTGTTTCCCCATCTATTTCCCATGAAGTGATGGGACCAGATGCCATGATCTTTGTTTTCTGAATGTTGAGCTTTTAGCCAACTTTTTCACTCTCCTCTTTCACTTTCATCAAGAGGCTTTTTAGTTCCTCTTCACTTTCTGCCATAAGGGTGGTGTCATCTGCATATCTGAGGTTATTGATATTTCTCCCAGCAATCTTGATTCCAGCTTGTGCTTCTTCCAGCCCAGCCTTTCTCATGATGTACTCTTCATATAAGTTAAATAAGCAGGGTGACAATGTACAGTGTTGTCATACTCCTTTATCAATTTGGAACCAGTCTGTTGTTCCATGTCCAGTTCTAACCGTTGCTTGCTGACCTTCACATAGGTTTCTCAAGAGGCAGGTCAGATGGTCTGGTATTCGCATCTCTTGAATTTTCCAGTTTATTGTATTCCACACAGTCAAGGGCTTTGGTTTAGGCAATAAAGCAGAAATCGATGTTTTTCTGGAACTCTCTTGCTTTTTCCATGATCCAGCGGATGTTGGCAATTTGATCTTTGGTTCCTCTGCCTTTTCTAAAACTAGCTTGAACGTCTGGAAGTACACAGTTCACATATTGCTGAAGCCTGGCTTGGAAAATTTTGAGCATTACTTTACTAGCATGTGAGATGAGTGCAATTGTGCGGTAGTTTGAGCATTCTTTGGCATTGCCTTTCTTTGGGATTGGAATGAAAACTGACCTTTTCCAGTCCTGTGGCCACTGCTGAGTTTTCCAAACTTGCTATCATATTGAGTGCAGCACTTTCACAGCATCATCTTTCAGGATTTGAAACAGCTCAACTGGAATTCCATCACTTCCCCTAGCTTTGTTCGTAGTGATGCTTTCTCAGGCCCACTTGACTTCACATTCTAGGATATCTGGCTCTAGGTGAATGATCACACCATCATGTTTATCTGGGTCATGAAGATCTTTTTTGTACAGTTCTGTGTATTCTTGCCACCTCTTCTTAATATCTTCTACTTCTGTTAAGTCCAGACCATTTCTGTCCTTTATTGAGCCCATCTTTTCATGAAATGTTCCCTTGGTATCTCTAATTTTCTTAAAGAGATCTCTAGTCTTTCCCATTCTGTTGTTTGCCTCTATTTCTTTGCATTGACTGCTGAAGAAGGCTTTCTTATCTCTCCTTGCTATTCTTTGGAACTCTGCATTCAGATGCTTATATCTTTCCTTTTCTCCTTTGCGTTTCACCTCTCTTCTTTTCACAGCTATTTGTAAGGCCTCCCCAGACAGTCATTTTGCTTTTTTGCATTTCTTTTCCATGGGGATGGTCTTGATCCCTGTCTCTTGTACAATGTCACGAACCTCCGTCCATAGTTCATCAGGCACTCTATCTATCAGATCTAGTCCCTAAAATCTATTTCTCACTTCCACTGTATAATCATAAGGGATTTGATTTAGGTCATACATGAATGGTCTGGTGGTTTCCCCTACTTTCTTCAATTTAAGTCTGAATTTGGCAATAAGGAGTTCATGATCTGAGCCACAGTCAGCTCCCGGTGTTGTTTTTTCTGTCTGTATAGAACTTCTCCATCTTTGACTGCAAAGAATATAATCAATCTGATTTCAGTGTTGACCATCTGGTGATGTCCATATGTAGATAAATGATGCCATATCCCTGGAGGAATTGGAAGTACCACCAAAGACTTGAAGGATTCACATACCTTTTTAACTTGCCGCTTTGTTTATACAGAGGGGAATGGATCTTAGATTATTAATATCTTAATAAGGTATTGATTCTGATTTTAGCTGCTGTTCCAGATGTAGTATCTTCCCTGAAGTCAGTCAACCCTGCTTCCTGGAATCTAGTATGGAGCTGTTGACCTGTAAATCACTTTGCTCTCTGTACCAATTTATAAAGGACTTAAGAAGCATACTTTTACATGAAAAGGACAACTCTGAAGTCTTGCCTCAGAGTTATGTTAATTGTACTGCTCTCTGATGTAATATGGTCCTAGCTCACAAATATCTTGATCCTCTTGACATGGGAATATCACATTGTTCACTGTATTTTTGATGAGGATCTTTGGACCGGCATTGATTGGGAGCTTCAAATACTTTAAATGCCTTAGTCAGACGTAAGTGAGTCAAGATACACCCCAGATAAATCCGTAAACCTACTACATCAGTAAAGTTTTGAGGTTTCAGTAGTCTGCAGTGTATCTTGATATTCCTTTTGGTGAGAAAAAAAAAAAAAAGGCAATGTACTTGCACACGTACCACTATGAAAGAAGCACAATAATTTAGGAAACTTTCTGATTTTGAAAACAGTATTTTTTATTTTTGTGTGCTAATGTGAGCCATGTGTAATTAATACAAATGACTGCCCCATTTGAGTAGAAACTGAGAAAGAAAAAATTCTGCAGCAAGTCCAGCTGCAACTCCAACTACTTTTCTACTTGAGACTTAGGAACTAGTTCATGAAATGTCTATAATCACAGATGCTATTTGGAATTCTTACAAGCCTCTGTAGCAGAAGAGCAGCACAGACATCTGTATCTTAAATCCATGCCCTCTTGTGAAGATATTATCTACCTTCTGTGGAGAAACAGCTTCTGGTTTGCTAGTGGGCCATCGTAGGGAATGAATACTTACTTAATCAGTGAATACCAAGTGACTATGGAATTGGAGCTACTTATCAGGAACAGTGTTACATGAATCTCTTCAGCTTAGGTACTCAGAGCAAATCACGAAATTGAAAGGGTATACAAGAAACGAGGTTACACAAATTCGAACAAACGCCATTAAATTGCATGAGCACATAATAGAGATCCCTTTGACAATTTCTTCTACATTGTCTCTCTTCCCCTGACCCTCACCTATATTCTTAAGGTGATTTCTTGGGGCCAACTAACTGAAGAGCAAACACCTTGAACCTGACTTACAGATGTTTTGCATGATTTTCTGGCACCAGCCTGACAAGTGGATGGTTGCAGAATTTCAGCCTCACTGAGTTTTGGCTGTGATGAATAGTAATGATGGGGAATTCCCAAAGTGGGCAGAACTTCAAGCAATATACTGACTTTTACTTTGCCTCAAATGAGACATACTTACACATTGTGCTTATACATGGATAGTTGCTAGTAGGTTAGAACTGGGAAGTCAGAGACTTCAAAAGACCAGACTGAAAAATGGTGGCAAGAAAGTGTGAGGAAGAATTATGTAGGTGGACCCCTTGGCATGAGAAAACAGTGTAAAGATATTTAATGTACCATGTCTATGCTCACCAAGGAGCATATATTTTCCAGGAGGCTCTCAAGAACTGGGTAAACAAAATAACATGTTCTCAGGATATCAGCCAGTCTCTGTCCTCAGTCTGCTTGGTAGGTCATTGTACAGATTGGCCCTGAGCACCACGATGAAGGTTATGTATAGACATTATAGTCTGGACTTCTCTCCACGAAAACTGACCTAGCTAATGATATTGCTGATGCTTAACCATCCAAAAACAGAGACTGGTGTTTAGCCCTCAACATGGTATGAGTTTTTCCATCATATTCTTTTTCTTTTGGAAGAGCAGTGATTTATGCATACTGAATGCAAGTAATTCCAGAAGAAAAGAAAGTTAAACATGGATTCTTTTAATTCAGTTCAGTTCAGTTCAGTTGCTCAGTCGTGTCCGACTCTTTGCGACCCCATGAATCGCAGCACGCCAGGCCTCCCTGTCCATCACCATCTCCCGGAGTTCACTCAGACTTGCGTTCATCAAGTCGGTGATGCCATCCAGCCATCTCATCCTCTGTCGTCCCCTTCTCCTCCTGCCCCCAATCCCTCCCAGCATCAGAGTCTTTTCCAGTGAGTCAACTCTTCGCATGAGGTGGCCAAAGTACTGGAGTTTCAGCTTTAGCATCATTCCTTCCAAAGAAATCCCAGGGCTGATCTCCTTCAGAATGGACTGATTGGATCTCCTTGTAGTCCAAGGGACTCTCAAAAGTCTTCTCCAACACCACAGTTCGAAAGCATCAATTCTTCGGCACTCAGCCTTCTTCACAGTCCAACTCTCACATCCATATATGACTTCTCTTAATTAGTTCTGTATTATTTGCCAGTTCTCAGGAGTAATTAAATTTAAAGGCATTGATTCGATTTGTTTGGGGAACACTAATTGTTCTTGGCATGCATCATAAAACAGTTATTTAAATTATTACTTGCAGACACCTATAATCACATACCTATAGAAGGCAGGGTTTTGGATGACCAAATATTTGATGCCATAGAACAATTTGATGGAAAACATTTAGCTATGTATATTAACATAAACTGGAAAAGGAGATGGCAACTCACTCCAGTATTCTTGCTTGGGAAATCCCATGGACAGATGCACCTAGTAAGCTACAGTTCATGGTGTTGCAAAGAGTCAGACACAATCTAGCAACTAAATGGCAACAGTATTAATATAAACTGGAAGACAAATACAGAAGTTGATCCTAAGATAGGACATTAGGGTGAAAACACTATCAAGTTGGACAGACCAAATTCTTCATCAGGGACTAAACAGCTGAGAGAGTTTAATATGTTAGTTTGAGGAAATGAGAGTGGCCCTAAACAGGTTACTTTTTTGGTTGACTGAAGCCTGTAGCAAATATGGCTTACACTAGATGAAGTTGCTTCCATGGTACACTGGGGAGAAAACTTTGAAATGTTTAGGGAGATTGGGATTTTAGCATGGGCTTACATTAAGATCTGCTCACCCACCTGCTAAAACTTAACCAGTGGGGGCACTCCAGGGGGCATTCCCTTCACCAAAGCTAAGGGAAATTTACAGTTATTTATTATCATGTAAAAAAATGTTACTAATAAATATCAGTATAATTGTCACCCAACGTTGAAACTGGAACACTGACAATACCTGATGTCAGCGTATGTGGCTCTGCACTATCCTACTCTCTGCCTCTCTCCATTCAAGTTAGCGGCTTGCCTGATGTGCTCATTATTCCATTTCTTTTCCAGATAATAGATTTCCTAGTGGGTATTATTTCTTGAAAATATTCGATTGTTTACTCTTTTAATTCAATATTATATTCATAAGATGATCCATATTTTTATTGGTTAATTCAATTTGACTGCTGTTATTATATTCCTTTGGGTGACTAGATGGCAGACAGTGTATTAAACCATTCTCCAGTCCAGTGGTTACTTCATTCTCTCCAGGCATTTTTTATTAGAAAACTTTTGTCTCAGCCACTTATAGACAGAGTTCCTCATGTATCTTTGGAGGAGTTTCTCTTGGGTGTATAGCTAAAACAATAACCTTGGTTTTGAGTTTTGGATAGTTAATTTTTAGGTGATCTGGTTATTCCAAAGTAGCTGTATGACCACAAACCTAAATAAATGTATTTTGTCTCTACTCAGTGCATCACTTGGAATGCAATATTTCTTGATTCTTGTCTATTAAAATAATGCAAAAACCATTTTTCATAGCATTCCTGATTTGTAATCTCTTAATTACTAACTCAGCAGTAGCCGCAGGACTGGAGAAGGTCAGTTTTCATTCCAATCCCAAAGAAAGGCAATGCCAAAGAATGCTCAAACTACTGCACAATTGCACTCATCTCTCATGCTAGTAAAGTAATATTCAAAATTCTCCAAGCCAGGCATCAGCAATATGTGAACTGTGAACTTCCAGATGTTCAAGCTGGATTTAGAAAAGGCAGAAAACCAGAGATCAAATTGCCAGCATCCACTGGATCATCAAAAAAGCAAGAGGGTTCCAGAAAAACATCTATTTCTGCTTTATTGCCTAATCCAAAGCCTTTGACTGTGTGGATCACAATAAACTGGAAAATTCTGAAAGAGATGGGAATACCAGACCATTTGACCTGCCTCTTGAGAAACCTGTATGCAGATTAGGAAGCAACAGTTAGAACTGGACATAGAACAACAGACTGGTTCCAAATAAGAAAAGGAGTACATCAAGGCTGTACATTGTCACCCTGCTTGAAAGTGAAAGCGAAGTCGCTCAGTTGTGTCCGACTCTTTGTGACCCCGTGGACTGTAGCCTACTAGGCTCCTCTGTCCATGGGATTCTCCAGGCAAGAGTACTGGAGTGGGTTGCCATTTCCTTCTCCAGGGGATCTTCCCGACCCAGGGATCGAACCCAGGTCTCCTGCATTGCAGGCAGACACTAACCTCTGAGCCACCAGGGATGCCCTCTTATTTAACTTGGGCTGGAAGAAGCACAAGCTGGAACCAAGATTGCCCGGAGAAATATCAATAACCTCAGATATGCAGATGACACCACCTTTATGGCAGAAAGTGAAGAAGAACTAAAGAGTCTCTTGATGAAAGTGAAAGAGGAGAGTGAAAAAGTTGGCTTAAAGCTCAACATTCAGAAAACTAAGATCATGGCATCCAGTTAAATCACTTCATGGCAAATAGATGGAGTAACAGTGGAAACAGTGGCAGACTTTAATTTTGGGGCTCCAGAATCACTGCAGATGGTAACACCAGCCATGAAATTAAGACACTTACTCCTTGGAAGGAAAGTTATGACCAACCTAGACAGCATATTCAAAAGCAGAGACATGACTTTGCCAGCAAAAGTCCGTCTAGTTAAGGCTATGGGTTTTCCAGTAGTCATGTATGGATGTGAGAGTTGGACTGTGAAGAAAGCTGAGCACCGAAGAATTGGTGCTTTTTTTTTCACTTTTTTAAAATTATAAATTTATTTATTTTAATTGGAGGTTAATTACTTTATAATATTGTATTGGTTTTGCCATACATCAACATGAATCCACCACAGGTATACACATGTTCCCAGCAATCCCACTGCTGGGCATACACACTGAGGAAACTAGAATTGAAAGAGTCACATGTACCTCAATGTTCATCACAGAATTGATGCTTTTGAAATGTGATATTGGAGAAGACTCTTGAGAGTCCCTTGGACTGCAAGGAGATCCAACCAGTCCATCCTAAAGGAAATCAGTCCTGAATATTCATTGGAAGGACTGATGTTAAAGCTGAAACTTCATTACTTTGGCCACCTGATGCGAAGAGCTGACTCATTTGAAAAGACCCTGGTGGGGCAGGTGGAGAAGGGGACGACAGAGGATGAGATGGTTGGATGACATCACCGACTCAATGGACATGAGTTTGAGTGAACTCCAGGAGTTGGTGATAGATAGGGAGGCCTGACATGTTGCAGTCCGTGAGGTCGCAAAGGGTCGGACATGGCTGAGCAACTGAACTGAACTGAATTACTAATGAGGCTGACCATCTTTTAAAATGTTTAACGGCAAAAGCTGTTAATTCTTTTGTGAAATCTCTGTTTTTACTTTTGTCCACTTTTGTTGTTCATGTCATTAATAATGATTTATAGGATATATATATATATATTTCTTTTTATCCCTTTAAGGTGCAATATGTTGTGATTGTTTAAATTTAACAAGTTATATTTAATTTTACCATTTGTGACCATGTATATGGACCTCAAACCCATTTTGCTAATTGGAATAAGTCAGAGAAAAACAAATAGCATATGATCTCACTTTTATGGGGAAAAAAAAAAAAGCTCATAGGTACAGAGAACAGCTTGGTGGCTGCAATAGGCAGGGTGCGGAGAGTAGTCAAAAAGTTATTTTTAAATAAAATAATATGTAATTTTTGTTCTAGCCTAGTAAATTGCCTATTTATTAGTATTTTCTGAACATTTAAATTGAAACATTTACTCTGCTTTAAGGTGCAACAACTTATATTTGGATTTTGCTTTTGATCCAGTCCTAGGGTCTTTGATTTAATATAGTAGTTTAGTTGTTTACATTTATTTTGTAAATTTTATGTACAGAAAAAAAAAGACTATTTTTTTTGTAAGCAAATAATAAAAAAAACTTGTTTTTAACTGAGTTTTTATGCTTTCTTGGTATTTCTTTCATTTTTAGTCTACATAAATTTTTAACTTGGTGATTTTGAAGACATTTTGAATTCTAACTTTTCAGTAACAAACTGGAATTCATATTTCTTCTAAATATTCATTAAATAATTTCACAATAAACACTGATTAACTTAACTAAAAAATTTAGCCCACTTTTTTTTTTCTCACAGAATCACTGAGGAGTCTCATAACAATGATCTTGAATCATTAATGTAAAACTGAATTATGTTAATACAATTTTAACTGCTTAAGGAGGTAAAACTTTTCATTAAATAAAAAATATTATCAGAAAAATTAAAATAAAAGGCAAAATATTGTGGTTGAGTCACCTTTGTATAATACTTCATTCTGGGATAATTATGAAAAAATTACTATGCTAATAAACTCGTATCCATATATAAATTGGTGTTTGCTTAGCAAAACAAATATCTGAAGTCTTTGCAAGTTTCCATTAGTACCAGTAGTGAATTCTGTGAAATCTTTTGTAAACTACAGATAATTTTTGTTTAGTTTTGGAGTTCTGGGCTTGAGCAAAGCTCTCAAGTGTGATAATGTGGCCTTCTAGGATAAATGTTAAGCTTGGCTGAGACACTCCATGAAGACTGAATTTGTCATTTGACCTCTTGGTGACTCTGTGGCCTCATTTATAAACTGGAGTTTATATTGAAACACTGCTGAGGATATAATGATGTAATTGGCTTCAGAGCTCTCCAGAGCACCCTTCAGGGAGAGTATGAAAGATGCTTGGGTGCCTGAACCAAACTATTAGAAAAATAACAGTGACAAGGAAATCTTTCAAATCTGAAGAATTAAAAATAGCTGATAGAATCTAGCAACTATCAGAATGGGAACTTGAGGTACAAGGTCTGCCAATGGCCAGCCTGTTTCTTCAGTATAGCATTAGTTCTATGGTTTTCTATGAATGTTTACTGCATGTCTTTGCATCAATATTCTCTGCCCTCAAATTTAAGCATAAAATGAAACTTTGAGTTTATTGGCAACTAACTTGGACATTGTCATGCAAACAACTTTTAGCTAACCTAATGGAAAGATTTTACCATAAGTTAGTTTGGGAAGCAAAATGGGTATGATATCTTGCAACTGCTTTAGTCAGTATCTTAGTAATTACATTATTCACTATTTGTTTTACAAATATAAATATATCTATAAAAAGCAGGGTGAATGTGCACCCTTCAAACTGATTTGTTGAAAGTACTGGATTGCCTGGGTCTTTTAGTCAGATTTCATATGCCTGAAACATTGGTATATGCAAGGAAGAAAACATTGCCAGAGACATTAACACAGTTTAAATTCTGTTTTGTACAAGAGCTGAGAAAAAGCTAGAAGACAGACCTAGGATGGCTCTAGGCTGTTTTGATCCTATCTAAAAATGCTACCTTTCAACCGAATTGGTTTTCCTATTAACCATTTTCTGAGTCTGTTTAAAATTTTCAAGGAGTCTTTAAAATTCAAAAATTTGAGGTACTTTGTGAGAGCAGCCTTTTGAGAGCATGAAAGATCTATGATTGCTTTCTCCTTGGGTTTAGAAACTAACAGAATGCTTTGGAGTCAGCACCGACAAAGAATGGAGCCTGACTTGGAATTTAGTGAAAAGGGTGTTTAGAAAGTGAATAAAACTGTAATTTAAAAGCTGCACAAAACTAGTTGGCATGACTGTTTACATTAAATGTCTCCAGCATCTTGGCGGTCAGGCAATCTCCTCTAGCTTCCTGCAGTTTTAAGTAAGATTCATGTCATTCTTGACAAGTCTTGTTACAAAACCAAAACATAAACCCAATTGCTTTGTAAAAGTTAAATAACAAGAATACAAAACAAAACCCCTGAGATAGCAGTCTTGAGAACAGTCATTTTTAAAATATACTTTTTCATGTAAAAACAAAGAAAAAAACATGCTAGGAATTAGTGAACTACAAAATGCTGCAAGTAAGACCAAGAGAGAAGGAGAAACAGGCAAAGAGATACTTGTCCTCTGTTGGAGATAGTGCTAAATCCTTCCTAGAGGGATCATTGATAATTTCCTCTAGTTGGAGTACCTGGTGCTTTGGAATAGGAGCCCAAAAGCTAATCCTCACCCCTAAGTATTAGCAATTCAGCCCAAGTGCCCATGTACTTAGGGATTTCTGTTACAGTGTTATGGATTTCCCATTTCTTTTACTGTGTGGTAACAGAGAGAGGATAGGGAGACCTGCTTTATGTTCAGTACTTTTTGCCTGAATTCTAGGGTTCACTGATTAAGCTGCCCATCAGACAAACATTCATCCTAATTTCTTCTAAACTAATGTTACAGGTATTGGGAGAGTAATTTAAAAAAGAAAAGGTATAATCCTTGCCCTTAATGATCTAATAGTCTAATAGGGAGAAGTACATAAAACATTCCAAAGAAGCAAGCTAAGCTAGTGTATTGTTATGTGTTCACCACTGTTGGGTTTCAGAAGAAAAGCTCAGTTTGATTTGGTCTCACATGGTCTAGTGTGTTTAGGTGTATGGGAGTAGGTTCGTTTGAGGGTCTAGCTGGATATTTGTTTGATATGGTCACACCTTCTCCAGGGGTCCTAGCATATTTTCTGCCTTGGGTGAGGATTTACATTGAGGAAAGGGCATTTGGCATTATACATCATTTCAAATGGGGTTGAGCAGGACTGAGTTGAATACAGCCTGGACAGAGTCCCATGACTTGGATGTCACTTAAAGGGAACACGTGTACATCCGTGGTGGATTCATGTTGATGTATGGCAAAACCAATACAATATTGTAAAGTAATTAGCCTGCAATTAAAATAAAGAAATTTAAATTTTAAAAAAGTGATCAACAAGAGATTCACTGGCTGTTCTTAGGATGAAATCTCCTTTGGACCACAATGAGAAAGACTAATGTTGAAGCTCCAGCAGTGCACAGCCACCACTGCAATCTGATCACATGGACTACAGCCTTGTCTAACTCAACGAAACTATGAGCCATGGCGTGTAGGGCCACCCAAGATGGATGGGTCATGGTGGAGAGTTCTGAAAAAATGTGGTTCACCGGAGAAGGGAATGGCAAACCACTTCAGCATTATTGCCTTGAAAACCGCATGAAAGGTATGAAGAGGGAAAATATAGGACACGGAAAGGTGAACTCCCCAGGTTGGTAGGTGTCCAATATGCTACTGGAGAAGAATGGAGAAATAGCTCCAGAAAGAATGAAGAGACACAGCCAAGGCAAAAACAACACCCAGTTGTGGATGTGACTGGTGATGGAAGTAAAGTCCAATGCTATAAAGAGCAATATTGAAGAGCAACCTGAAATATTAATTAGGTTCATGAATCAAGGCATGTTGGAAGTGGTCAAACAGGAGATGGCAAGAGTGAGCATCCAAATTTTAGGAATCCGCAAACTAAAATGGATTGGATGGGTGAATTTAACTCAGATGACCATTATATCTACTACTGTGGACAAGAATCCCTTGGAAGAAATGGAGTAGCCATCACAGTCAACAAAAGAATCTGAAATACTGTACTTGGATGCAATCTCAAAATGACAGAATGATCTCTGTTTGTTTCCAAGGAAAACCATTCAGTATTACAGTAATCCAAGTCTGTGCCCTGACAAGTAATGCTGAAGAAGCTGAAGTTGAATGGTTCTATGAAGACCTACAAGACCTTCTAAAAATACACCCCCAAAAGATGTAATTTTCATTATAGGGGACTGGAATACAAAACTAGGAAGTCAAGAAACACCTTGAGTAACAGGGAAATTGGGCCTTGGAGTACAGAATGAAGCAGGGCAAAGGCTAGTAGATTTTGCCAAGAGAATGCACTGGTCATAGCAAACACCCTCTCCAACAACACAAGAGAAGACTGTACACATGGACATCACCAGATTGTTAATACTGAAATCAGATTGATTATATTCTTTGCAGCCAAAGATGAAGAAGCTCTATACACTCAGCAAAAACAAGACCAGGAGTTGCCTGTGGCTCAGATCTTGAGCTGCTTATTGCCAAATTCAGACTGAAATTGAAGAAAGTAGGGAAAACCACTAGATGATTCAAGTATGATGTGAATCAAATCCCTTATGATTATACAGTGGAAGTGAGAAATAGATTAAACGGATTGGATCTGATAGAGTGCCTGAAGAACTATGGATAGAGTTTCATGACATAGTACAAGAGGCAGGGATCAAGACCATCCCCGAGAAAAAGAAATGCAAAAAGGCAAAATAGTTGTCTGAAGAGGCCTTAAAAATAGCTGTGAAAAGAAGAGAAGCAAAATGCAGAGGAGTTAAAGGAAAGATTTACCATTTGAATGCAGATTTCTGAAGAATAGCAAGGAGGTATAAGAAAGCCCTCCTCAGTGATCAAGGCAAAGAAATAGAGGACAGCAACAGAATGGGAAAGACTAAAGATCTCTTCAGGAAAATTAGAGATACCAAGAGAACATTTCATGCAAAGATGGCCACAATCAAGGACAGAAATGGTATGGACCTAACAGAAGTAGAAGATATTAAGAAGAGATGGCAATAAAACGCCAAACTATACAAAAAGATCTTCGTGACCCAGATAATCAAGATGGTGTGATCACTCACCTAGAGCCAGATATCCTGGAATGTGAAGCCAAGTGGTCCTTAGGAAGCATCACTGCAAACAAGGCTAGTGGAGGTGATGGAATTCCAGTTGAGCTATTTCAAATCCTAAAAGATGATGCTGTGAAAGTGCTGCACTCAATATGCCAGCAAATTTGGAAAACTCAGCAGTGGCCATAGGACTGGAAAAGGTCAGTTTTCATTCTAACCCCAAAGAAAGGCAAAGAAACTACCACACAATTGCATTCATCTCACACACTAGCAAAGTAATACCCCAAGTTCTCCAAGCCAGACTTCAACAGTACATGAACCGTGAACTTCCAGATGTTCAAGTTGGATTAAGAAAAGGCAGAGGAACCAGAGATCAAATTGCCAACATCCGTTGGATCATCAAGAAAGCAAGAGAGTTCCAGAAAAACATCTACTTCTGCTTTATTGACTATTCCAAAGCCTTTGACTGTGTGGATCACGACAAAGTACGGAAAATTCTTTAAAATATGGGAATATCAGACCACCTGATCTGCCTTTTGAGAAATCTGCATGCAGGTCAAGAAGCAACAGTTAGAACTAGACATGGAGCCACAGACTGGTTTCAAATAGGCTGTATATTGTCACCCTACTTATTTAACTTATATGCAGAGTACATTATGGGAAATGTTTTGCTGGATGAAGCATAAGTTGGAATCAAGATTTCTGGGAAAATATCAATAACTTCATATATGCAGATGACACCACCCTTATGGCAGAAAGTGAAAAACTAAAGAGCCTCTTGATGAAAGAAGAGAGTGAAAAATCTGGCTTAAAACTCAACATTCAGAAAACTAAGAAAATTGCATCTGCTCCCATCATTTCATGGCAAATAGTTGGGGAAACAATAGAAACAGTGACGGACTTCATTTTGGGGGACTCCAAAATCTTTGCAGATTGTGATTTCAGCCATGAAAGTAAAAGATGCTTGCTTGGAAGAAAAGTTATGACCAACCTAGACAACATGTTAAAAAGCAGAGACATTACTCTGCCAACAATGGTTCGTCTAGTCAAAGCTATGGTTTTTCCAGTAGTCATGTATGGATGTGTGAGAGTGGGTCTATAAAGAAAGCTGAGCACTGTAGAATTGATGCTCTTGACCTCTGGTGTTGGAGAAGACTTTTGAGAGTCCCTTGTACTGCAAGGAGATCCAACCAATCAATCCTCAAGGAAATCAGTCCTGAATATTCATCGGAAGGACTGATGGTGAAGCTGAAACTCCAATACTTTGGCCACCTGATGCGAAGAACTGACCCATTTGAAAAGACACTAATGCTGGGAAAGATTGAAGGTGGGAGGAGAAGGGGACAAGAGGATGAGGTAGTTGAATGGCATCACCGACTCAATGGACATGAGTTTGAGTAAACTCTGGGAGTTTGTGATGGACAGGGAGGCCTGGCATGGGGTTGCAAAGAGTCAGATATGACTGAGAAACTGAACTGAACTGATTCACTGAGGGCCCTCTCACATGGAGATTGGACCTCCAAGTGCTACTCTGGCTCCGTGGTAGTATTGATAGAGATTTTGTTAAGAGGTAGCTGACTCTGAGAAGATTTTGTTCTTGGCCACTTGATCTTTCCACGTGGGATCCTCTAGTTTCAGGACTTCTACCCCTCTTGCTGCCGTATTCTTCCTCTTCAACCAGACGTTGACACATTTATCTAGTTTCCAAGGGAAATGGAAAACACCCTTGGTGATCAACAATATTAAATATTATTTTTTTATTATTGTTTCACAAGTGAACTTGAAAACAAAAGCCAAGAATCTGACCTTTTTATTCCCTGGCCTCCTAAATAAATTTTGTACTGAAACAATGGAATGATTGCTAATGTTAAAGCAGGGAGTGTCATGGTATAGTAGGGATTAAGGGTAAAATACATTGATTGATGAATAAATATATTATCCTACTGGGGTATGTTGAAGTATTTCTTCTATTATGTGATTAAGGAATTGGGCATTTCCCATAAAGAATGAAGAAACAGGTATTGCGAATTAAAAAAAAAAAAAATCAGTGAGAAATCAGAAGGTCCAGATTCTTGTTTCAGTGTACTGATCATATGACCTGTGGTAAAGAATTTAATGTCTATGAACTCTAGAATCTCTCCCTTAAAAAATGATGTGTAATAATATACATCTGTCTACTACCTGGGAGGTGGTACTGTATTGTAGTTAATAAGAATTTAAATTCAGTCTCTCTAGTTTTTTATTTGTTCTCTACCACTTATCTGTGAAATTTGCCAACTGAATCAGTCTTCCTAAGCTCCTGTTTCCTCAAGGAAGTTGTGCTTAGGACTGAATGATATCATATATATGATACATGTCAGAGAATATGTCAGGACCCCTAGAGATGGGGTGACCATACAGAAGAGATACCCAGCGAAAACCCCAACCATCGCCATCCCCACACATGGAAACACACTAGATCTTGTCAATCTGGAATCAATCTGAGCTTTTCTCCTAAAACCCACCAGTGGTGAAACATAACCAATCCACTAGCTTAGCTTGGTTCTTTGGAATGCTTTATGTGCACTCCTCCCTATTAGACTATTGATGGTTAAAGGTGAAGGACTATGTATGTATATAGTGTATGATCTTTTTAATGTGCTGTTAAATTCAGTTTGCTAGTATTTTATTGAGAATTTTTGTGTCTGTGTCCATCAGGGATATGGGAGTTTTTTGTAGTTTTTAATTTTCTTCCCTTGTGGTGTCTTCTCTGACTTTGCTATCAGGATAATGCTGGTCTAGTTTTGGAAAATCCCCTCCTCTTCAGTTCTTTGAAAGAGTTTGAGAAGGATTGGAGTAATTCTTCTTTAAATGTTTGGTAAAATTAGCCAGTGAAACCATCTGGTCCTGGATTTTGTTTGTTTGTTGGGAAGTTTTTGATTACAGAATCAATATCCTATTTGTTATTGGTTTATGCAGATTTTCTGTTTCTTCATAAGTCAGTCTTGGTAGATTTTCTGTTTCTAGGAATTTATCTATTTCTTCTATGTTGTCTAATTCATAATAGGCTCTTATTGAGGATGAATGAATAATATACACACACACACGCGTATATATAGACATACAGCCATAAAAAAAGAAATCGTCATTTGCGACAGCATAAATGAACCTTTAGGGCATTATACTAAGTGAAATAAGTCAGAGAGAGAAGATAAATGTTGGATGAGTTCATTACATGCGGAATCTAAGTCCAAACTCATAGAAACAAGAACATATTGATGTTTTCGAAGGTCCGTCTAGTCAAGGCTATGGTTTTTCCAGTAGTCATGTATGGATGTGAGAGTTGGACTGTGAGGAAAGCTAAGCACCGAAGAATTGATGCTTTTGAACTGTGGTGTTGGAGAAGACTCTTGAGAGTCCCATGGACTGCAAGGAGGTCCAACTAGTCTATTCTAAAGGAGATCAGTCCTGGGTGTTCTTTGGAATGCTAAAGCTGAAGCTCCAGTACTTTGGCCACCTCATGTGAAGAGTTGACTCATTGGAAAAGACTCTGATGCTGGGAGGGATTGGAGGCAGGAGAAAAGGGGGATGACAGAGGGTGAGATGGCTGGATGGCATCACTGACTCAATGGATGTGAGTTTGAGTGAACTCTGGGAGTTGGTGATGCACAGGGAGGCCTGGCGTGCTGCAGTTCATGGTGTCGCAAAGAGTCGGACATGACTGAGCGACTGAACTGAACTGAACTGAAGGGCAGGAGTGAGGGTGGGGTAACTTCTAATTAATTATAAGATGAAGACATTCTGGAGATACAATATATAGCTTGGTGTCTGTTGTTAACAGTACTGCATTATATATTTAAAAGTTGCTGAAAGAGTATATATATATTTTTTTTCATATTTTATTTTATTTTACTTTACAATACTGTATTGGTTTTGCCATACATCAACATGAATCTGCCATGGGTGTGCACATGTTCCCAATCCTGAACCCTCCTCCCACCTCCCTCCCCATACCATCTCTCTGGGTCATCCCAGTGCACCAGCCCCAAGCCTCCAACAAATGCTAAAGGTTATTCTCTAGACAGGAAACACAAAAAGGGTGTATAAACCTGAACGCAAAATAATAAAGTAAATGAAACAGTATATTTTTAAAATGCTCCCCAAACTTGTGAAACAAAAGATTTAATTATATGAAGTGATGGTTGTGTTTAATGAACCTTGTTGTAATCATGCTGCAATATATACATATGTGAAATCATTACCTTGTAGATCTTATATTCACAATTTTATGTGTCAATCATATCTCAGTAAAGCTGGAAGAATAAAAGTACCTTCCCCTCTGCAATTGTACTGTCAGCCATTACTTCCCAGGGTTGTCTTTTTTTACTCTCCAATTGTCCAATGCACTCTTTTTAGCTTGCCATTTCAAATAATATGTTTTAGAAAATCAGATCACTGACTTGTTTTAGAATTTTGTAATAAGAAAAAATAAGAATCTTTGTGTGGAAATAGAGATCAAGGACAACTTTTTAAATTTAGAGGTTGTTTTTTTTGTTTGTTTGTTTGTTTGTTTTTTTTTGCTGTTCGGTTATTTCTTTTAAGAAGCTGCACTGCTTTCTTTGGTTTTCTCATATGTGTATCCCAGATTGTGACTTAATCATTATAACAAGATGTTAAAACGGAACTCTATATATCGTGGTTTTAGTTATATCACCAAGAACATAGTTAGCAGGGACTTTAATATTACAAAGTAAGGGGCTAGGTTACATTTGGTAAAATCAGGATTTGTACATGTTCTCTTTTAAGCTGAGATTGAAGAGACTAAAAGAGAAGTTACAGTCTCAAGAGAGAATTTTCTTTAGTGGAAGTTGTTAGGGAGGGGAGAGAATTGCTTAATCTTTCCTGTAGATTGGTTAGAGTTGTTTAGATAACAGTTCCATAGAGCTTGGGGGACACAGTGAGTTACTGCCACTGGAAAAAGGTAAAGGGCCAGAAGGTGTCTGAACCAGGCTGTACAGATAAAGTAGAAAATTGCAGTTAAGAAGTCACTACGTTGGATCAAAAAATATGTTTCAGGTGGGTATGATGAGATGGTCCTAAATCTTGCACAAAATGTCTAACTAGAGAGGTGAGGAGGCCTCAACCAACATAGCCTGATGGTATATTAATGGCTACTCAAGGACTGAGGCAGGAATCCTAAGCAATTTTCTGTAAAAGCTTCATTCATCTTCATCAGAGAAATTCAGTTCAGGGAGTGTTGGTTATTTTCATATTGCTGCTGAAACAAATCACCACAAATTTAGTGGCTTAAAAGAATGCAGATTTATTCTCTTCCAGTTCTAGAGGTCAAAAGTCTGAAGTCCAAGTGAGGTCAAGCTGCATTCCTCCTGGAGCCTTTTAGGGAATAATCTGTTTCTTTGCCTTTTCTCTCTCCTAGAAGCCACCTGTGTTCCTTATCTGTGGCTTCTTCCTCTGTCTCCAAAGCCAATGACTGAGAATCCTCAGATCCTTCTCTCTGTAGCTTTTCTTCCATCATCACTTCACCTTCCATGTCTTGGACTGTACTGACTCCTCTTCTTAGAAGGACCTTTATGATTGACATTAAACCCAACCAGACAATACAGGATAATCTCTCCTCTTGAGATCCTTAATTAATCACTTTTTAAAGTCCTTTTGCCATGTTCCCTGGGGAAGGGAAAGGCTACCCACTCCAGTATTCTGGTCCGGAGAATTCCATAGACTGTATAGTCCATGGGGTCGCAAAGAGTCAGACTCGACTGAGTGACTTTCACTTTGCCATGTTAGGTAGCATATCCACAGGTTCTAGGGATTAGGACATGGATATCTTTGGGAGGCTCGTCTTCTTTCTACTACACCAGTGAAGGAAGGTAGCCTAGGAACCCACTGAAGTATCAAGAAAGGAAGAATCAACTTTAAACAAGGCTGGGCTAAGAGAAGCCTGGCAGTAGCTCGAAGAGTAAAAATCAAGAATTTTTATTGTTTCTTGCTGCTCCTTACATCTTTTTCCATGACCCTAAAGATAAGAAACTTCTCTTGGCAAGCTAGGGAGAAGAGGAGAAGTACAGTCTGGGAAAAGAGGAAAGAAGTGAGTTATTTCCTTTTTCTCTTCTGTTAAATAAGCAGTGCCAATGGAGAAGATGGCAGAATTAAGGTGTTTCCATACTGAACTTTTGAAGGTTATATTTGATCAAGGTTGGTTGAATGGTTGTATATATAGTATATAGCAATGATAGTTATATACAATAATCCTGATTTTGTCTTATACCCATAAAAACCTAACAACCAAAAGATGAAAAAGGTTAACTTGTGCTTGGACTGTTAAAAGGCATTATCCTGAACCAGCATTGTAAATTTTAATTCCTGAATTTTTGAAGTCTAAGAAAAGCTTTAAAGGCAAGCAAAGACAAAAAAAAAGTGAATCTGGACACTTTGTAGATAAGTAATTGTTGACAGTTTCAGTACAAGCAAAAATAAAAACAATTGAAGTGGCAAGACTTGGAACCACTGATAGCCGTATAAAATGACAGTGAAGCCCAGAAATTGCCACTGGGGAAAAGTAAAGAAAATGTATTAATAAAAGCAGAATTATAGTTTGGGTATATTTAATGAAAGGGCACACTTAAACATCCTCCTGGTATTAAGGTCACACAGCGACGGCATGTCCGTAAAATAGCATACCTCTTCTGACTAGTCCACGAAGGACTACTTCTCTCTCAATACCTCAGTTACCTCTGAAGTCTTTGTTGATCTACAACACAATACTACGCTAATGTTCATTACGTCTTGACCGCATAAAAAAGAAAGGTTTCTCTTTTCAAAGTACACCATTTTCTACGGCAGGAACATGAACAACACATTTTACAAAGATTAATATAAATTTTTTTTTTCAAATAGAAAAGCTGTTTCACCGTAGTAATTACCAAACTCCAACATATCTAGTGGGGAAAACCACTAGACCATTCAGGTGTGATCTAAATCAAATCCCTTATGATTATACAGTTGAAGTGAGAAATAGATTTCAGGGACTAGATTTGATAGATAGAGTGCCTGATGAACTATGGACAGAAGTTCATGACATTGTACGGGAGACAGGGATCAGAACCATCCCCAAGAAAACTAAATGCAAAAAAGCAAAATGGCTGTCTGAGGAGGCCTTGCAAATAGCAGTGAAAAGAAGAGAAGCCAAAAAGCAAAGGAGAAAAGGAAAGGTAACCCCTTTTGAATGCAGAGTTGCAAAGAATAGCAAGGAGAATAAGAAAGCCTTCCTCAGCGATTAATGCAAAGAAATAGAGGGAAAAAATAGAATGGGAAAGACTAGAGATCTCTTCTAGAAAATTGCAGATACCAAGGGATCATTTCATGCAAATATGGGTTCAATAAAGGACAGAAATGGTATGGACCTAACAGAAGCAGAAGCTATTAAGAAGAGATGGCAAGAATACACAGAAGAACTATTAAAAAAAAGATCTTCAAAACCCAGATAATCATGATGATGTGATCACTCACCTAGAGCCAGACTTCCTGGAATGTGAAGTCAACTGGGCCTTAGGAAGCATCACTATGAACAAAGCTAGGGGAGGTGATGGAATTCCAGTGGAGCTATTTCAAATCCTGAAAGATGATGCTGTGAAAGTGCTGCACTCAATATGCCAGCAAATTTGGAAAACTCAGCAGTGGCCACAGGACTGGAAAAGGTCAGTTTTCATTCCAATCCCAAAGAAAGGCAATGCCAAAGAATGCTCAAACTACTGCACAATTGTATTCATCTCACATGCTAGTAAAGTAATGTTCAAAATTCTCCAAGCCAGGCTTCAGCAATGCATGAACCGTGAACTTCCAGATGTTCAGGCTGGTTTTAGGAAAGGCAGAGGAACCAGAGATCAAATTGCCAACATCTCTGGATCATTGAAAAAGCAAGAGAGTTCCAGAAAAGGATCTATTTCTGCTTTATTGACTATGCTAAAGCCTTTGACTGTGTGGATCACAATAAACTGTGGAAAATTCTTCAAGAGATGGGAATACCAGACCACCTAACCTGCCTCTTGAGAAATCTGTATGCAGGTCAGGAAGCAACAGTTAGAACTGGACGTGGAACAACAGACTGGTTCCAAATAGGAAGAGAAGTACGTCTGGGCTGTATATTGTCACCCTGCTGATTTAACTTCTATGCAGAGTACATCATGAGAAATGCTGAGCTGGAAGAAGCACAAGCTGGAATCAAGATTTCTGGGAGAAATATCAATAACCTCAGATATGCAGATGACACCACCCTTATGGCAGAAAGTGAAGAAGAACTAAAGAGCCTCTTGATGAAAGTGAAAGAGGAGAGTGAAAAAGTTGGCTTAAAGCTCAACATTCAGAAAACAAAGATCATGGCATCTGGTCCCATCACTTCATGGCAAATAGATGGGGAACCAGTGGAAACAGTGGCTGATTTTATTTTAGGGTGCTCCAAAATCATTGCAGATGGTGATTGCCGCCATGAAATTAAGACACTTACTCCTTGGAAGGAAAGTTATGACCAACCTAGCTGCTAAGTCACTTCAGTCGTGTCCAACTCTGTGCAGCCCCATAGACGGCATCCCACCAGGCTCCCCCGTCCCTGGGATTCTCCAGGCAAGAACACTGGAGTGGGTTTTCCATTTCCTTCTCCAGTGCATGAAAGTGAAAAGTGAAAGTGAAGTCGCTCAGTCATGTCCGACTCTTAGCAACCCCATGGACTGCAGCCTACCAGGCTTCTCTGTCCATGGGATTTTCCAGGCAAGAGTACTGGAGTGGGGTGCCATTGCCTTCTCCTATTACCAACCTAGACAGCATATTAAAAAGCAGAGACATTACTTTGCCAATAAAGGTCCGTCTCGTCAAGGCTATGGTTTTTCCAGTAGTCATGTATGGATGTGAGAGTTGGAATATAAACAAAGCTGAATGAAGAAGAATTGATTCTTTTGAACTGTGGTGTTGGAGAAGACTCTTGAGAGTCCCTTGGACTGTAGTCCATCCTAAAGGAGATCAGTCCTGGATGTTCATTGGAAGGACTGATGTTGAAGTTGAAACTCCAATACTTTGGCCACCTGATGCAAAGAGCTGACTCATTTGAAAAGACCCTGATGCTGGAAAGGATTGAGGGCAGGAGGAGAAAGGGACGACAGAGGATGAGATGGCTGGATGGCATCACTGACTCAATTGACATGAGTTTGGCTGAACTCTGGGAGTTGGTGATGGACAGGGAGGCCTGGCATGCTGTGGTTCATGGGGTCGCAAAGAGCTGGACATGAGTGAGCGACTGAACTGAACTGAACTGAGTATGTCTCCCAATGATCCTACTGTCCTAGTATTCTTGCCCTCCCTCATTATATCAGGGCTTGCTCTGAGTGACCAGTAGAATACAATGCAAGTGGTGATGCGTGATTTTTGGAGTCTAAAAGGCCTTGCAGATTCTGCCTTCTTCTTTTGGATCACTTACTTTCGAAGCTAGCCACTGTGCTGTGAGATTATCCAAGTAGCCCTGTAGAGAGGCTCATGTGGAGAGGAGCTATGGTCCCAGTCAATGGCCAACACCAATTTTCCAGGCCCCTGAACAAGCCATATGGATCCTCCAAGCTGTCTGATAACTGCAGTCCCACTCAATATCTAGCTGTAAGTCTCATTCTAGACTCAGACACAACCACTAATTAAGCCATGACTTAATTCATGATCCACAGGACTGTGAGAGATTATAAATTGATGTTGTTACTTTGAATCACTGTATTGTAATGGTGCTCTCTTACATAGCAATAAATAATGAATATATTCACCCTTAAAAAGTAAAATATCAATCATCTGTGCACCTAAGAGATACTGTACAATTTGTCCTTCAAATATCAGTATTTCAAGTGACTAAGCTGGTAATGTAATTATGTTTCTTTTTTTTTTAATGATTTAATTGCATGGCTTAATCTATTCTATTAAAACCTAGAATGGTAGCTAGTGGAAGAAAAATATCCACAAGCCCTCAGACTATTACCAGTAGCCACCGAACTGTTTGACATATCACTGAGCATTTCTGATCAATTTAAATAAGTGCCCTATTTCAGCAGAAAAATATTTAAATGTCTAGAAAAGAAAGGCTGCATTAAAAAAGATATTTGGATTCATCCAAAGAAGATAGTGAGGTACACACATGTACATTATAATATAAATATACACATATATACATGTGTCTGTATGTGATATGTTATTATATCTTGATTTAACTCTGTAGCCTCTCCTCACAATGGTTTGAACTACATGTGATATAGGATGAGAAGAAAAGAAAAACCAGTAGTTCGGTTAAATACAATTCAGAGCAAATAATTCATCATTATTATAGCAATTAGTCTTTAATTTTTTTCTGTCCCTCTAAGCAGGAACACAAATCAGTTCATTTTGAGAGTGGAGCAACCTGATTTCTCATATTCGATCCTTCCTTTTGTTATTAAAAAAGTAAACTACATAGGCTCCTTCCACCTCTCTCCCCGTTTATAAAGCAGATTTTACATTCTCCCTCTGTGCTTCGTCTCTCCTAAAATTTTGATGCCAGACCAAGAGATCCACAGCAGTGGGTGGTCCAAAGCGGCTGCACATCCGTTCTCTAAAATGTGCAGGCTGCTTCATGGCGGTTCACAAACCATTTCCCCGGGCTCAGTTAATACATGGGCCAGTCATTCATGCTCAGCACGTCCACCATGATCTTAAACAATCGGCATGTTTAAAATAGATAACCAAGGACCTACTGTGCAGCACAGGGAACTTCTACCTAATAATACTCTGTAATAACTTGAATGGGAAAAGAATTAGAAAAAAAGTAGATACATGTTACATATGGCTGAGTTGCTTTGCTATGTACTTGACTAACATGGCAATGTAAAATGAAAATATTTTTATTATCCTTCAATTAAAAACAAATACAGTATTGTAAAGTAAAATAAAGTAAAAATAAAAATTAAAAAAGTAAAAAGAGAGCTAAAGATGGTAATAAACAGTCATGGAACATTAAAAAAAAAACAAGTAAAGTGGAAAACTTTTTTAAGTTTTTAAATGGAAAAGAAAACAATTACCTGAGACTCATAAAATACTTGTTTGAAATGAAAATATAAATTTTAAACAATGACATTATTGAATTTTTATAATATATAAGTACATATCAAAGTATTGCGAGGCTGCAACGTATTTACCTTATGGTTCATGCCTTCTAGGGGCTCACATTCTAATAGCTGACAGTACATAAAGATGTAAGACAAGTTAAATAACATAAATTTTATTTCAGCATTTAGCAACCATTAAATATCATGCATGGTTATTTTAAAATGAAATGAGAAACGTAAAAAATCTGAGTGGCAGTTTACATCTTAAAATTAATTTTTCTTTCCTTTTTCATGTGACCTTTTCTTCAATGCAGTTTTAGAAAACTAGGTGAACACTTAAGTAAAATGTTATATTAATTGTTGTCTTCCAGTAATTGACACTGTTTAATTTTACTATATTCAACTGACATTTTTGTTTGAAGAAAACTTCCTTTTTGATTACAGTGAATGATATCCTAGTTTTTTGTTGGTATTATTTATCAATGAACAATGATTGACAGTGTAGCTCAGCTTGGGTTCAGAAAATGACCCAGAGACCATTATGGGACTGTGGCAAGAGAAATGAGAGAAGGTAAAGAGCTTAGTAAGTTGAGTAGGTTTGGAAATACTTGGTCATAGACACATTCATTGGCAACTGAACTCACTTGCTTCGGATTGAAAATTACTCTAAACTCCTAAAGCTAAGCTCCCATTTTTCTTGTAACTCTGGCAATAACTGGCTGCTTGATTTAGAGTACATTTATTAACTATTTTGACATGTAAATATCTATAAAGTGGGTTAAGAATATCTACCTGGGACTTCTGTGGTGGCTCAGTGATAAAGAATCCACCTGCCAGTGCAGGTGATGCTGGTTCGATCCCTGGTCCTGGAAGATCCCACATGCCGAGGAGCTAAGCCTGTGAGCCACAACTATTGTCCCTGCAGCTACTGAGCCCAGGTTCTCTAAAGCCTGTGCTCCACAAGAGAAAACCACTACAATGAGAAGCCTGTGCACCACAATTAGAGAATAGCCCCACTCACCACAACTAGAAAAAAGCCCTTGCAGCAACAAGACCCAGCACAGCCAAAATAAATAAATAAGTTTTTAAAAATCCACCTAACAGTTTGAAAAAATTAAATATGCAACATATTTAAAGCAGAATTTTCTCAATATAGCTAAAAATGTTTGGAGGAATATCACCAAAAAAAAAAAATGAAGATAATCACTAATGATACTATCTCCTATTTTGAAAGAGTGGTTTGATTAAAGGTGGGCAGAGAGGGAGAGGGGGACAGAGCTGGACTGAAATCTACCACATCCCTGGCAGATGTAGTCTACTATAAGGATTTGGGGATTTTATAATTAAATGTATTAGCCTGCTGTGGAGATGAGACATTTACCTGCTGGCTTTACTTTTTCTAAGAATCTCTCTAAATTTGTTCTCACCTTTGTCTTGCAGCACGCATTATAAAAATGTATATACTTCTGAATAGGTTGCAAGTGAAACAGGCTCTGTTCATCAACCTGTACTTTCTCAAACTCTGTATTTGCAAGGTTCCCAGAGTAAGCATTTCAGTTCAAAGGCAGGCTCCAAAGAATTTAGGTTTGGCCAGGCTGAGGTGAGAAATCTACCTAATCTGGGGCTGGCCCTGGTGGTTCCTCTTCACATTGGAATTGGTTCTGTATGGATTCTGCTGTGTTTAATGGTATTATCCAAACTTTCTGAGGTTTTCCCCCAGCTTTGTTCAACTTTCAGCTATAACATATCTAAGAGCGTAAAAACTTCATACATTATATAAATCTGCAATTGAACATTTTTAAACTGCCAAGCCAAAGGGGAATTAAAAGTTTTGTTGTTGATCAGTCACTAAGTTGTATCTGACTCTTTGTGACCCCATGGACTTCAGCATGCCAGGCTTCCCTGTCCTTCACCATCTCCCAGAGTTTGCTTAAACTCATGTGCACTGAGTCGGTGATGCTATCCAGACATCTCATTCTCTGTCATCCTCTTCTACTGCCTTCAGTCTTTCCCAGCATCAGGGTTTTTTTCCAGTGAATCGGCTCTTCACATCAGATGGCCAAAGTATTGGAGCTTCGGCTTCAGAATCCGTCCTCTGAATGAATATTCAGAGTTTATTTCCCTTAAGATTGACTGGTTTGATAAGTATCTTCTCCAACACCACAGTTCAAAAGCATCAATTCTTTGGTACTCAGGCCTTCTTTATAGTCCAACTCTTAACACTCGTACATAACTACTGGAAAAACCATAGCTTTGATTATATGGACCTTTGTCTGCAAAGTGATATCTCTACTTTTTAATATGCCGTCTAGGTTTGTCATAGCTTTTCTTCCAAGGAGCAAGTGTCTTTTAATCTCATTGCTGTAGTCATTGTCCATAGTGATTTGGGAGCCCAAAAAGATAAAATCTGCCACTGTTTCCATTTTTTCCCCATCTATTTGCCATAAGCGATGGAACTGGATGCCATGATCTTAGTTATTTGAATGTTGAGTTTTAAGCCAGCTTTTTCACTCTCCTCTTTCACTTTCATCAAGAGGCTATTTAGTTCTTGTTTGCTTTCTGCCATTAGGGTGGTATCATCTGCATATCTAAGGTTGTGAATATTTCTCTCAGCAATCTTGATTCCACCTTGTGCTTCATCCAGACTGGCATTTCACATGATGTACTCTGCATAGAAGTTAAATAACCAGGTGACAATATACAGCCTTGACATACTCCTTTCCCAGTTTTGAACCACTCTGTTTTTTCATGTCAGTTCTAACTGTTGCTTCTTGACCTGCATACAGGTTTCTCAGGAGTAAGTAAGGTGATCTGGTATTCTCATTTCTTTAAGAATTTTCCAATTGGTTGTGATCCATACAGTCCAAGGTTTTAGTGTAGTCAGTGAAGCAGAAGTAGATGTTTTTCTGGAATTCCTTTGCTTTTTCTAAGATTTGACAAATACTGGCCATTTGATCTCTCATTCCTCTGTGTTTTGTAAATCCAGCTTGTACAACATCTGGTAGCACAGCTGGTAAAGAATCTGCCAGCAATGCAAGGGACCCTGGTGTGATTCGTGGATCAGGAAGATCTCCTAGAGAAGGGATAGGCTACGCACTCCAGTATTCTTGGGCTTCCCTGCTAGCTCAGATGGAAAATAATGTGCCTGTAGTGCGGGAGACCTGGGTCTGATCCCTGGGTGGGAAAGATCCTCTGGAGGAGGGCATGGCAACCCACTTCAGTATTCTTGCCTAGAGAATCCCATGGATGGAGGAGCCTGGTAGGCGGTAGTCCGTGGGGTGGCAAAGAGTCAGACACTGTTGAGCAACTAAGCACACAGGCACACACATCTGGAAGTTCTCGATTCATGTTCTGTTGAAGCTTAGCTTGGAGAATTTTGAGCATTCCCTTGTTAGCATGTGAAATGAGCACAATTATGTCATAGTTTGAACATTCTTTGGCATTGCCCTCCTTTGAGATTGGAATGAAAACTGACCTTTTCCAGTCCTGTAACCACTCCTGAGTGTTCCAAATTTGCTGGCATATTGACTGCAGCACTTTCACAGCATCATCTTTTAGAATTTGAAATAGCTCAGCTGGAATTCCATTACCTCCTCTATAGTTGGTTGTAGTAGTGCTTCCCCTAAAGGCCCACTTGACTTCACACTCCAGGCAAGAATACTGGAATGGGTTGCCATTTCCTTCTCCAGCAGATTTTCCCAGTTCAGGGATAGAACCTGCATTTCAGGGAGATTCTTTACCAGTGAGCCACCTGGGAAGCCCTTGCTTTTCTTCCACATGGGGTCAATTTTGTATGATAATAAATGACCTGTGCTTTTCAAATCACCTCTAGAAAATACACACACACACAGACACAATATTTCTCAGCCATAAAAAAGAAATTCTGCCATTTCTATCAACATGGTGAACCTAAGGTATTATGCTTAGTGACATAATTCAGAGAAACCAAATACTCTGTTATCATTTATACACAAAATCTAAGAAGTAAAACAAATGAGTATAACAAAAAAGGAACAGACTCATAAGTACAAAGAATTAGTGATTACCAGTATGGAGTGGAATGGGGGAGGGGCAAAATAGAAGTATGAGATTAAGTGACACAGACTGCTAACCATAAAATAAATGAGCACCAAAGATATATTGTGCAGCCCAGGGAAATATAGGCATTATTTTGTAATAACTTTAAATGGGATATTATCTATAAAAATATTGAATCTCTATGCTGTACACCTGAAACTAATATTGTATATCTTTAGTTTAATAAAATATATAGTTAAATTTATACATATATTTATACCTATATTAATATATATCAATATTTATTAATGTAATAGAACGTTATAAATGTTATTAATTATTTATTGGCAATTTATATGTACTTAAATATTTAAATTAATTCCAAGTGGGCATTAATATAGCAACTTGCCATATTGAAATAATTAAATTCAGAATTCAAAACCTCAGGCACCTGGCTCAGTGGTAAAGAATCCGCCTGCCAGTGCAAGCAGCACAGGAGACTCGGGCTTGATCCCTGGTCAGGAAGATCCACTGGAGAAGGAAATAGCAACCCACTCCAGTATGCGTGCCTGGTAAATCTCATGGGCAGAGGAGCCTGATGGGCTATACAGTCCATGGGGTTGCAAAGAGTCGGACTTGACTAAGTGTGCACACACACAGATTGCACTAATCTCACTTCAAATTCTCAGTAGTGACAACTCACAGACTGCATATTTAGAACATTTCTGTCATTACATGGAGTTCTGTTAGCTCTTGAAACTGTACTCTGAAGAATGACTGAATATTTTATAGTCCATGCCTCCTTTAAGAGATAGTCAGATAACAACGATGATACTTCTAAGGAAGTATTCTAAATAGTAATATGAAAAGGGTGTTTTGAAAGTTATTGGATAAAAGAAAGATGAAGGCAGGAGGGAGGGAGAAAGAAAAGAAAAGTGGAGGGAAGGAAGGAAGAAGTAGGGAATGAAGGGAGGGAAGGGTAGAGGGAAGAAGAGAAACTTCCTGTGCCTTTCTTACATATACTACCATATTAAATTTTAATGGCAAATGCTGGGACTAAGCTTGTTTGAATTCAAGTGAAATACTCCTTTCACTAACATTCAACAGCCTCCTTTGGGATAGCTTAACTAATTGTGCTACTGAATTGGCTTGTTAGGCTAGAACTATGTAACCATAGCATAATCTTATTGGGGGAAAATAAGAAATAATAATGGTTAGTTCTTCTGCCTAGGTTACATTTTTATGACTATGCCAAGGGCAGTGACCTGGTATTACCACCTGCAGAATGTTAATTAAGATAGCCCACGGATACAGTAAATTTTTTTTACACTTTTTATGGTCATATAGACATGACCTAAAAGTTCATTTCTCTAAGTGGACATTTCTCTGTAAGAGTATAGGTCTAAATTAATACTACTACTTCAAATTAGACGTAGGAGTATGACATGATTTTGTGTAACTTATGATGAATTAATGATCTAAGGAAATTTTTACTTTCTCTGATAAAGTACACTCTGAGCCTCATAATTATAGAACAAATAATTTTTCATGAACTGGACATTATGGTAAATTTTCTTTACCTGAGCTTTTATGCCTATGTAATTATTCCACAATTTTAATACATGTGAGATTAAGGATCTGTTTGCAGAGTTTGATACAAGTTTAGAAGACATAAACTTAAAAGAATCCAATAAATGTGTTGTGTGATGTTTGTAATATGCAAAGGAAGACATATGAAGAAAAAGATAATATTTTAAAAACCACTGCTTCTTAAAGCATAGGGAGTGATTTTTTAGGATTATATTTCTGAGCAGTGTTAGATCTGGGCAAAATTTGATGAAGGTGAATTCTACTTTCTAATCTGTTTTTTTCATTCTTTCTTTTTATATGTTTTCTGAATCTTCTTATTTCCTTTAATCAATCTGTCTACCTCTGCACAAAGATGGCAAGTGTCTTAGGCTGCCCGTAGGTGACCCAGAGCTTTTTATTTCTGGACCCTACTTTAATGGACACTCAGTCTTCAGGCTTCCCTGGTCTCCCAAAATGTTTACCTGTCTGAACAAACTTATTGTTTAAAGAAATATTTGCTCATCCCAGAAAAGATTTCAATGTTAACCTTTGTCTTCAACTTCAGTTAACAAAAAGAATTTCATGTGTTGTAGCAAACTGTGTCTTTCTTACCTTGAATGCATTACTGGAATGCCTACTTATTATTATTGTTTTATTGATATGTAATTCACATTCCATAAATGCATCTTTTACAGCGTAAAATTCTGTGATTTTTGGTATATTTATAGAGATTTAAAACTGTCATCACTGTCTAATTTTGGAACTTTTTTCATCATTCTGAAAAGAAACTCCATACCCATTAGCATTCTGTCTCCATTCCCCCACTTCATTCCTTAACAACCAGTAAATTTACTTTCAGTGAAAGAACATCTCAATGAATTTACCTATCCTGGATATTTCTTAGCAATAGAATCATGCACTCTGTGACCTTTTGTTTCTGACTTTTTTTCCTTTAAAAATCATAACCTTTTCAAGATTTATCCTTGTGGTAGCATATATCTGTACTTCATTCATTTTATTATTAAATAATATTCTACTGTGCAGGTTTATTACATTTGTTTTCAGTTTATCAGTTGGGTTCATCATTTGGATTGCTTGTCCTTTTTTAGCTATTATAGATAATGCTACAATGGACATTCACTTACAGCTATTTTGTAAATACAGTTTTCAGTTTTGGAGAGTACCAATCTAGGAGTGAAAGTCTTGGGCAATATAGTAACACTCTGTTTTACTCTTTGAGGAACTGCCCAAGTGTTTTCCAAAGATTATGATGGGTCTGATTTATCCATATTCTCATCAACACATCTTATTTTCCTTTTTGTTTATTTTTTTATTTTAATTGCAATACTGGGTATGAAATAGTACCCCACTGTGATTCTGATTTGCATTAACTAGTACTTTGGCCACCGCATGCGAAGAGTTGACTCATTGGAAAAGACCCTGATGCTAGGAGGGATTGGGGGCAGGAGGAGAAGGGGATGACAGAGGATGAGATGGCTGGATGGCATCACCGACTCGATGGACGGGAGTTTGAGTGAACTCCGGGAGTTGGTGATGGACAGGGAGGCCTGGCGTGCTGCGATTCATGGGGTCGCAAAGAGTCGGACACGACTGAGCTACTGAACTGAACTGAACTGAATGATATTGAGCACCTTTTCATGTGTTTATTGACCATTTGTGTATCTTCTTTGTAGAAACCCCTATTCAAGCCCTATGGCCATTTTTTAATTGGGTTATATTTTTATGTTTAAGTTTTGATTGTTCTTAGGTATTCTAGTCAGTAGAGTCCATCAGATGCCTGACAAACATTCTGTTCCCATTCTGCAGATTATCTTTTCACTTTCTTGATGGTAACCTTTGAAACACAAAGGTGTTAAATTTTGATGGAGTCCAGTTAATTTTTTCTTTTGTCTCCTGTTTGTACTTGTGTCTAAACAACCACGACCAAATCCCAGTTAATGACGATACATGCCTAGGTTTTCTATTGTGCTTTTTTATAACTTTGGCTCTTACATTTAGGTGTTTGATTCATTTTGAATAAATTTTTCTATGTAGGGTGAATTAGAGGTTCACCTTCATTCTTTCATATGTGGATGTCAAGTTTTCCTAGCACCATTTATAGAAATTCTTTTCTTTCTCCTTTGAATTGCCTTGGCTCTCTTGTCAAAAAATTAATTAACTGTAAGTGTAAGGGTTTATTTCTGAGCTCTTGATTCTGTTTAATTAATCTAGATATCTGCCCTTCTGCCATACTGCATTGCTTTGACTACTGTAGCTAGATATGAAGTTTTGAACTTCGAAAATGTGAGTCATTTTACTTTATTATTCTTCTGAAAGACGGTTCTGGTTATTTTGAAAACCTTTAATTTTCATATGAATTTTAGAATCAGTTTGTCAATTAAAAAAATATCCTGCTTTGACTTTGATACAGACTGTGTTGAACCTATACCTCATTTGGAGGAGTATTACCATCTTAAGAATATTAAGCTTTCCAGTCTATGAGCATAGCATACCTTTGGATTTATTTATGTCCTCCTCAATGTTCTATCATTTTCAATGTATAGATTTTTCATTTAACCTATTCTTAAATATGTTATTCCTTTTGTTGCTATGATACATAGACTTATTTGCTTAATTACACTTTTACATTACTAGTACATAGCTATATGATTGATTTTATGTTTGATCTTATATCCTGCAATATTGCTGAAATTGTTTATTAGCCCTAATTAGTTTTTATAGCACATGCTCATTGTTAATAGTATTTTTAACACTGTATTTCAGACAGTATTATTGACCTATTTTAATAGTCAGCAATCAATGAGATACTTAAATAGTCTCATGATGTGGTCAGGTCTGTATTATCTCTACAGTTACAATGACTAAATTCTGAGAGGTTAGATTACTTCCTTAAGGTCTCATGTATAATTTGCTGATCCCAAGGTGACAGTGCGCGTGTGGCTCTCTTGTAGCTACATGTCCTTTCACTTATCTCTTTACATGTGTCAGGCTCCAACAGTACAGTTGTGGAAAGGGTATAGGACTAGGATATGTTGAAGGAGAGTCAGATTTACTGCTGTTTCCATAGTTCTCTGAAAATCTAGAAGCGACATGACGGAATTTTTCTTATGATACTCTAATAACATGACAGTGACTGAGAGATCATAAAAAATCACGGGAATCAAATTCCCAAATCTCCAATTCACCTGATACTATCAAAACTGGAGTCTTCAGCTTTATCTACACTGAGGTACTATCTAATTTATTTAAAGCCAGAAGCAAATTAATTTCATCTTGGAGGTTGGGAGATATAGTCTGTAAACATACACGCATATTGCATAAAGATCCTATTTTCAACTGATCTGTAAAATTTACTTCCTAATTGAGTACATGTTATACCAAAAACATTAACATTTAACAGAAATGATAAGCTCAAGTTTTATGTCCATGGATTGTTAGACACTAATTTTCCTAGTAGAGTTATATCCAGACAATATTTTCATAATTTTATCTTTAACAAAACCTGTGTGTGGTCTTACTGAAGCTAGGCAGTTCTTACCTTTGTTATAAAACTACAAATACGATTCTGAGTCAATACATTTTAATAACTATTCCCTACTTATGGATATTAGATTCATACTTAACACTAAAATTAGTTCAGCCTGAGGCATAAGTGGACTACATTTCCTCCTTTTGTCTGTCATGCTAATTACTGCCAATCTCTATAGAGTAACCAAGCATTCAAACTGCCATTATAATCAGACTAAACATTGCACACACGTGCATATGAACAAACAAACAAACTCACAGGCTCAACCTAAGAAATTTTTTTTGGTTTCACACTATTACAAATTTAGTGAATGATAATGATATTATAAAAACTGAAAATGTAAAATATTATATGTTCCAATCTTTAGAATTATTTTAAAATTTATAATGCAATATGCTATAACATGAGTATGGTTATGATATTTCTAGATGAAATTTGACATTTTTTGTTTTGATAATGTCTATTAATGAAGTTCAGGGTGACTATATATGATATGAAATGCTCATCTAAAGATGCAATTCTGGGGTTTCATGCATTCCCATCTTGACTCCTCTGTTTTCTATGTAACCCTAGTAAAATCTGTCTCATTCTTTGTGACTTAAATTTTAAATATGTAGAATTGAAGTAATGATTGCCATTTGTATATTATTTTTTATGACAAGTATCATGAGAGTTAATGAAATTATTAGTCAGTAGACCTCCAGATCATTGCCACTGCACAGATAAGACTATTGGTCTCTAGCAGGAAAGGAATATGAGAGATTAGGAGGAAGAGAAAGAAACCTTGATAAAATGGGAGAGAGACTAGAAATGGAGCCGGGTAATGACATCCACCTTTTAAAAATCCGATAAAGGGAATAAGTTAGAAAGGCAGAGGGAGTTCCTTTCATCTCCCCTTGTGCTAATACAGAACTGCCTTCTCTAATTCTGTCTACCTAGCCCACAGGGGTTACAGCTATTTCTTCTTTTCTCCACTGTAATCACCAATGCCCACTTTCTCCTTCCATCATTAATCACAGGAGATTGTTAATGTGACTTTCTAATCCAGTACACTGTGGTACTTATATATAGATTCTCTATCTCATTTGTCCTGAGATTCACATAATAGAGCACAGGGTCAGGAACTTACTAGTGCTAAAAAAAATGATAATATAGTTTTGGATGGAGAGAGATTTTGATCAAGTTGAAAGATGCCATTTTGTTTGGAAAGGAGACGTGGCTTTCTATTCTGTAATGACATGCTGTGAACATGGGTGTGAAATGGATGTCAGGAAAAGCCTTAATCTAATATTTATTCATTCAGTTCTTTAATTGCTCAATTGCCAAACCTTGTTTTCTATGATGACAGAGAAGCAGGAAGAACTTCTGTTAAGCTGAAATTGATGTTCAAAGTAAAGGTACTCAACACTAAATCTGAATTAGTAATCAACTAATTAGATCAGGTCATATGCTTGATGGTGATGTTTTATTTTATTTTATTTTGTATTGCTTTATTTTATTTTTTTCTTTCGTTTTTTTTTTTTAATTTTAAAATCTTTAATTCTTACATGTGTTCCCAAACATGAACCCCCCTCCCACCTCCCTCCCCATAACATCTCTGTGGGTCATCCCGATGCACCAGCCCCGAGCATGCTGTATCCTGCGTCAGACATAGACTGGCGATTCAATTCTTACATGATAGTATACATGATAGAATCCCATTCTCCCAAATCATCCCACCCTCTCCCTCTCCCTCTGAGTCCAAAAGACCGTTATACACAGCTGTGTCTTTTTTCCTGTCTTGCATACAGGGTCGTTTAGTAACATTTTCTTTAATCAGCTAATGATACAATCCACGAGGCTTGCCTTTTTCACTTTTAACTTCTTAAGCATGAAGTCATCTAATCATCTTTTAGCAAAATACATGCCTAAAAACAGAGAAAGCTTTTTTAAAAATGTTCATCTAAGCCTAATTCCTCTTTTATTATAGTAAAGAAAATTAACCTAACTCCTCACTTACTTTTCTCTATTCTGTACCAAGATCACAAGCAGTTAAAATCACTTTGTTTCCCAGAGACTTAAGTTCAAGAGTGAATGCCATTGCTGAATAAGCACAAATGAGATCATATGCTGCAGTTCATTCTAACATGTCTCTCTAACATCACATGACACAGACAACTCATGCCAGAATGACTGTGAAGTGAAAGTGAAGGTCGCTCGGTCGTGTCTGACTCTTTGGGACTCCATGGACTATACAGTCTGTGGAATTCTCCAGGCCAGAATACTGGCGTGGGTAGCCTTTCCCTTCTCCAGGGGATCTTCCCAGCCCAGGGATTGAATCCATGTCTCCCCTATTGCAGGCAGATTCCTTACCAGCTGAGCCATCAGGGAAGCCCAAGAATACTGGAGTGGGTAGCCTATCCCTTCCCCAGTGGATCTTCCAGACCCAGGAATTGAACCGGGGTCTCCTGCCAGAATGGCTGGAGAGACCCCAATGGTCTCTATTTGATATAATTTTTATATAGATTATCTGTTCCTTTAGTTTGTAGAGGGGATTCACAGATGGATCAGTGGTAAAGAATCTGCCTGCCAAGCAGCAGATGCAGGTTCGATCTCTGGGTTGGGAAAATCCACTGGAGAAGGAAACGACAACCCAATCCAGTGTTCTTGCCTGGGAAATCCCATGGACAGAGGAGCCTGGTGAGCTACAATACATGGAGTTTCAAAGTCTGTTTTACTTAAAGCCAGAAGCAAATTGACTTCACAACATGACTTAGTGACTAAACCACAGCAACAACACCAACTAGTTTGCAGAGATGGCCGACTCTCAGGGCTGCCTAATTCATCTCTCTAAGCATAGATGGCAGAGAAGGCAATGGCACCCCACTCCAGTACTCTTGCCTGGAAAATCCCATGGGTGGAGGAGCCTGGTAGGCTGCAGCCCATGGGGCCACGAAGAGTCGGACACGACTGAGCAACTTCACTTTCACTTTTCACTTCTATGCATTGGAGAAGGAAATGGCAACCCACTCCAGCGTTCTTGCCTGGAGAGTCCCATTGACAGTGAAGCCTGGTGGACTGCCGTCTATGGAGTCGCACAGAGTCGGACACGACTGAAGCGACTTAGCAGTAGCAGTAGCAAGCATAGATGGAGACCTGAGCAACTTTCGACCAGGGATGCACAGGCTGCAGTCCATGGGTGCGTGAAGGTCAGACACGACTGAGTGACTTCACTTTCACTTTTCACACTCATGCATTGGAGAAGGAGATGGCAACCCACTCCAGTGTTCTTGCCTGGAGAATCCCAGGGACAGCAGAACCTGGTGGGCTGCTGTCTATGGGGTCGCACAGAGTCGGACATGACTGAAGCGACTTAGCAGCAGCAGCAGCAGCAGCAGCACAAGTTGTTAACTGAGCTTGCTTTACTGACTCTTTGCCCTCCAGTCCCAGTTGTCTCCCACCGAATCATACTCCTTGCCTGAATTCAACATTATACTTTTCAAGTCTAACTGTGCATTCTCTCCTTTTGCCACTCTTTCTCATACTCATTATCATGTAGTAACTAGGCTTTTGGGGCTTCCTTTATGGCTTAGATGGTAACAAACCCATCTACCAATGCGGAAGACCCACTTTCCATCGCTGGGTTGGGAGGATCCCCTGGAGAGAGGAATGGCTTCCTACTCCAGTATTCTTGCCTGGAGAATCCCATAGACAGAGGAGCTTGGTGGCCTACAGTCCATGGGGTTGCAAAGAGTCAGACATGACTAACACTTTCAGTTTTGAGACTTTCAGAAACTGCTTCAACCCATATAGCAACTTTGAGTTAAATCAAATGTTGATGAAGTACATTTGAAAAGCAAAGAAAAAAAAAAAAAAGAAAACAAAGGTTTTTAAAAGTCAGTATTTATAAACATATTACAGTAGGAAGTTTCTGTAATGGTAAGAGCTAGGCTCCATGTTTTAATTAAATGAGAAAAAGCTTCTAATCTAAAGCAATATTTAACATGAAATATGGTACATATTTAAGAAAACAAAAAAGCATAGCATTTGTAATAAAAAGATGACTTACCTTTTTTCTGGATCTTGTTAAGTATATAGCTTAAATTTTCTTTTGATAATCTTCAGGCCTTTTCTATTATTTTTAATAGCATTGATGCACTGGATATATATTCAGTTCAGTTCAGTTGCTCAGTTATGTCCGACTCTGCGACTCCATGAACTGCAGCACACCAGGCCTCCCTGTCCATCACCAACTCCCGGAGTTTACCCAAACTCACGTCCATTGAGTCGGTGATGCCATCTAACAGTGTCATCCTCTGTCTTCCCCTTCTCCTCCTGCCCTCAGTCTTTCCCAGCATCAGGGTCTTTTCAAATGAGTCAGCTCTCCACATCAGATGGCCAAAGTATTGGAGTTTCAGCTTCAACATCAGTCCCTCCAATGAACACCCAGGACTGATCTCCTTTAGAATGGACTGGTTGGATCTCCTTGCAGTCCAAGGGACTCTCAAGAGTCTTCTCCAACACCACAGTTCAAAAGCATCAATTCTTCTGCATTCAGCTTTCTTTATAGTCCAACTCTCACATCCATACATGATACTGGAAAAACCATAGCCTTGACTAGATGGACCTTTGTAATGTCTCTGCTTTTTAATACACTGTCTAGGTTGGTCATGACTTCCCTTCCAAGGAGTAAGCGTCTTTTAATTTCATGGCTGCAGTCACCATCCACAGTGATTTCAGAGCCCAGAAAAATAAAGTCAAGCACTGTTTCCACTGGTTCTCCATCTGTTTGCCATGAAGTGATGGGACCAGATGCCATGATCTTCGTTTTCTGAATGTTGAGATTTAAGCCAATTTTTTCAGTCTCCTCTTTCACCTTCATCAAGAGGCTCTTTAGTTCTTCTTCACTTTCTGCCATAAGGGTGGTGTTATTTGCATATCTGAGGTTATTGATATTTCTCCTAGCAATCTTGATTCCAGCTTGTGCTTCCTCCAGCCCAGCGTTTCTCATGGTGTACTCTGCATATAAGTTAAATAAGCAGGGTGACAATATACAGCTTTGGTGTACCCCTTTTCCTATTTGGAGCCAGTCTGTTGTTCTATGTCCAGTTCTACCTGTTGCTTCCTGGCCTGTAAGTAGACAGAAATATATGTACTCATTATGCAAAATTAAGATTCTTATGTGTGGATGGTTTCATAAGTTTGTCTTGTGTCAGTAAACTTAGAACACAGTTTTCCATGAGAGTGCTATTGTAAATGGTACTTAATTTTTGCAGACCAATGCATTAAAGGCTGGTTTTTTATTATTTCAGAAGAGAAATTGCAGAAGCAGAACCACATCTCCTATGATGGTGGCAGTGAGGGAAAAGTCCTCTCCCTTGCAGAATAGCTACATCACAGTTCCTGGATGGTTTCGGATATAAAGAATGTTGATAGAACAGGAGTCCATACCTTACATGCAGGAAATACATGATATGTTAATCTTCTCTGTAGTGTTGAACAATAATGATGAGGCAGGCATTCAAACACATATTCACAGACAAATAGGAGAAAATGAAATACAAAATAATGCCTGTTTGCCCCACTCTCCAACATAAAAAGAAAACAAAAGCAAAATTCCTGAGTCGTTTCCTGCATAAGAGGAATTGTTGTTGTTTAAGTCAATAAGTTGTGTCCAACTCTTTTGTGACCCTATGAACTATAGCCCACTGGGTCTTCTGTCCTTGGGATTTCCCAGGCAAGAACACTGGAGTGGGTTACCATTTTATTCTCCAGGAGATCTTCCTGAGAGACCTGATCAAGACCTGGGTTTGATCCCTAGGCTGGGAAGATACCCTGGATCTTCCAACCTGTGTCTCCTGCATTGGTAGGCAGATTCTTTACCACTGAGTCACCATGGAAGCCCACATAAGAGGAATGGTCACATCCAAATCATTTAAAATTTATCTCAGTCCTGTCAAGAAGGTATTAATATATACAGTAAACAGATGACAAACTGAGCACAGTAGGCCCAGCTGTTTCTTTAGTCTCTCAACCCATAGGTGAACAAGCTCTGCTTCAAACTCTGTCTGACTCCCAGACCCCAGATTGGTTTTTCTGCCAACCCGAATTGCTGCTATCAAACTCTGTCTGGAGCTAAAAAATTCAAGGATACGTGTTCAAACAAAAGACAAACAAAGAACCAGGAAAGCCTCTTCTTGTGTAGATTTGTGTCCCTAGCAACAAAAAAGAGGAAACTAACTTTATATTATAATTACATTAATTTCCTCTGAAGGCATAAACAGAATTTTAAAACCATGTAATTAAATACATCAGTGTAGCTAAGTGGCCTAACCACCAGAGTAGAGCTAACACCAATCTATCCATTCTCCAAAGAAAAGGCTGCAAGCCAATAGTGTCTCAAAGGAATGGAACAAATATTTGGTTTGGTCATAAACATTGTAGTTTTCAGATCATGGTGCTGATGTGGATCCTCAAAAAAAAAAAAAAAAAAAAACAACGCCCCTGAATATTTTACATTTCTGTTTTTGACAAATGACAGTTATTTTGTAACTTTAATGTTTACCTAACTTATGCTGGGCTTCCCATATGGTACTAGTGGTAAAGAACCCACCTGCCAATGAAGGAGACTTAAGAGACATGGATTCTATTCGTGGGTTGGGAAGATCCCCCGGGCGAGAACATGGCAAACCACTCCAGTATTCTTGCCTTCAGAACGTAATGGACAGAGAAGCCTGGCAGGATGCAGCCCATGGTGTCACGAAGAGTAAGATACAACTGAAGTGACTTAGCAGGGACACAACTTATTCTGAAAGAAATTTGAAGTCTGAAAATGAATATCTGACAGAACACTACATTACAATTTCATTTTTGTGCCAGTGCACCTGTTTTCTATCACTGTGATGCTTGTATTATTTAAATGTTTATAAATTCAGAGGATAATGCATATCTGTAAAGCTATCACTTCCTTTAAATCCTACATTATAGTGCACCTCAGATTATCATTGTAGTACATCAGTTTCAAGACCAGAAAAAATAGATGTTTATATGAGTTACTGCTTTCTACCTTTACTCAGCATCTGCATTCACAACTCATTGCCTTCCTTGTTTTTATCAATGTTGAAAATTATTCTCTAGACCCTGTTTCTTCACTTTACAATAAAAAAAGAATAACCAGAAAATTAACTTCTTGATAAAACCCCCAATATCATACTAATAACCCCATGAAAATAATAAGAAATGTTCACTTTTTCTGAAAAAGATACTATTTCAAACATGAAAATATTTTTAAAACCATTAATAACAATAAGTGGTTTTATGTGTACCCAGAGATTTTGATAGTATTACTTCTAAGAACCAACAAAGAAAAAGATACTTAGGAATGAATTTACAATGAAAAAATAAAATGATTGAAAATTATTTCTGGGATTTGCTTGTTCTTTTATCTCATTTGCTGCATATGTTTTACAGACCGTGACAAAATCAAGTGAATTTGGAATAGTTTCCCCTAAGAGACAGGGAACAGCTTTTTCAAAATACTGTGTTTTGAATCTGTTCTGCAAATTTTATGAAGCCATCATAGATGCAGTGAAAATATCTGTACCTTGAATTCAGAAATGGGCTTCTCTGGTGGCTCAGCTGTTAAAGAATCCACCTGCAATGCAGGAGAACCTGGTTCGATTCCTGGGCCAGGAAGATCCTCTGGAGAAGGGATAGACTACCCACTTGAGTATTCTTGGCCTCGCTGGTGGCTCAGCTGGTAAAGAACTCACCTGCAGTGCAGGAGACCTGGATTGAATCCCAGGGTGGGGAAGATCCACTGGAGAAGGGAAAGGCTACCCACTCCAGTATTTCGGCCTGGAGAATTCCACGGACTGTATAGTCTATCGGGTCACAAAGAATCGGACATGGCTGAACAACTTTCACGTCATTTCACTTCACTTGAAGTCAGAGAGCCCTGAATTTGAATTCTGGTCCTTCCTTTTATAGGTTGGGAGATGCTGAGCAGTTTATAGAATCTGTTTACCCGTTTATTTCTCCATTTATAAATAGAGACCATGATAACATCTATCCTTTTTGAATGTTGAGTTTTAAGTTAATTTTTTCACTCTCTTCTTTCACCCTCATCAGGACACTCTTTAGTTCCTCTTCACTTTCGGCTATTAGAGAGGTATCTGCATATCTGAGGTTGTTGATATTTCTACTGGCAATCTTGATTTCAGTTCAGTTCAGTCACTCAGTTGTGTCTGACTCTTTGCAATCCCATGGACTGCAGCATGCCAGGCGTCTTTAGGAGCAAGCGTCTTTTAATTTTATAGCTGCAGTCGCTGTTCACAGTGATTTTAGAGCTCAAGAAAATAAAAGTTGTCACTGTTTCCACTTTTCCCCCTGTGTTTTCCATGAAGTGATGGGATGGACATATGCAAGTTGAAAAGTCCTTGAAGCTCATGCCACTAGCCCTAAGAAATTCATTTATTCCCTTAGCTTCACAAAATAAATGCCTAAATAAAGAATATTTAAATAGTGTATATTTGAAGGAGTTTGAAATTATTAGCCTACTTTGGACACCCTTGTCTCCCAAATACTTTATTGTGATATTTTCTCATCTCAAAGATTCTACTGCAGATAGAACCCACTATTGACTTAATGATAGTTTTTGGCATTGGGAAAATGGAGAGATACTACTTTAAAAATATTTGGCTCTATGATTGCTCTCCATTTCATAAGTGTTAATATGTAAATAAGAAATAATCTAGTTTTAGGACCTAAGAGATGTTATGTAGGTTTTAGAGATCAAAGTCCAAAGATGTAGAGACATAAGGGACTTTCAAGGCCACAGTCTAATGTGGACAAGATCAGTCTGAGTGTGCATGGCTCAGCCAGCCCCAGGGTGCAGAGCTTTCTCCAGGCAGTCCCATTGTCAGATCTCTGGAGCAGACAATGTTGATTACAAGCTTCACTCAATACCAGGTTTTAATGAGGTTTTAATGCTCCCTAATGGTTTTAATAAGTGTCCTCACAGGTCAAGACCAGTGAGGGAACTGCACAGGACTGCTCTCTAGTGAAAAGGCATTATTGGTATTATTGCTGAGGGGGGCCAGGAAGTGCCCTAGTGGCATAGGTTAGTTGATTAACGGCTTCACTTGGAAATCACCAAATTAGAGTAGCTTTTATATAACTTCCAATAACCAGAAAATTCTTTTTGGTTGATTTTTTATTTGCAGTTGATGTATAACATTATATAGTTACAGGTGCATAATAAAGTGATTCACAATTTTTAAAGGTTGTACTCCAGTTATCAGTTCAACTCAGTTCAGTCACTCAGTCATGTCCAACTCTTCACAACCCCATGGACTGCAGCATGCCAAGCTTCCCTGTCCATCACCATCTCCCAGAGCTTGCTCAGACAAACTCATGTCCATCGAGTTGGTGATGCTATCCAACCATCTTATCCTCTGATGTCCCCTTTTACTCCTGCCTTCAATCTTTCCTACCATCAGGGTCTTTTCTCATGAGTCTGCTCTTGACATCAGGTGGCCAAAGTATTGGAGTTTCAGCTTCAGCATCAGTTCTGCCAGTGAATATTCAGGACTGATTTCCTTCAGGAATGACTGGTTGGATCTCTTTGCAGTCCAAGGGACTCTCAACAGTCTTCTCCAACACCACAGTTCAAAAGCATCAATTCTTCTGCGCTCAGCTTTCTTTATGGTCCAACTCTCACATCCATACATGACTACTGGAAAAACCATAGCTTTGACTAGATGGACCTTTGTTGGCAAAGTAATGTCTCTGCTTTTGAATATGCTGTCTAGGTTTGTCATAGATTTTCTTCTAAGGAGTTAAGCCTTTGTTAATTTCATGGTTACAGTCACCATCTGCAGTGATTTTGGAGCCCAAGAAAGTAAAGTCTCTCACTGTCACTGTTTCCATTGTTTCCTCATCTATTTGCCATGAAGTGATGGGACCAGATGCCATGATCATCTTTTTTTGAATGTTGAGTTTGAAGCTAGCTTTTTCACTCTCCTCTTTCACTTTCATCAAAAGGCTCTTTAGTTACTCTTCGCTTTGTGCCATAAAGGTGGTGCCATCTGCACACCTGAGGTGATTGATATCTCTCCTGGCAGTCTTGATTCCAGCTTGTGCTATATCCAACCTGGCATTTCGCATGATATACTCTTCATATAAGTTAAATAAGCAGTGTGACAATATACAGCCTTGACGTACTCCTTTCCCAATTTGGAACCAGACTATTGTTCCATGTCCAGTTCTAACTGTTGCATCTTGACCTGCATATAGATTTCTCAGGAAGCAGGTATGGTGGTCTGGTATTCCCAGCTCTTTAAGAACTTTCCACACTTTACTGTAATCCATAAAGTCAAAGGCTTTAGTAGTCAATGAAGTAAAAGTAGCTGTTTTTTTTTCTGGAATTCTCTTGCTTTTTTCATATGATCCAGCGGATGTTAGCAGTTTAATCTCTGGTTCCTCTGTCTTTTCTAAATTCGGCTTGAGAATCTGGAAGTTCTTTGTTCATGTACTGTTGAAGCCTAGCTTGGAGAATTTTGAGCATTGCTTTGCTAGCATGTGAGATGAGTACAGTTGTGTGGTAGTTTGAACATCCTTTGGCATTGCCTTTCTTTGTTATTGGAATGAAAACTGACCTTTTCCAGTCCTGTGGGCACTGCTGAGTTTTCCCAATTTGCTGGCATATTAAGTGCAGCACTTTAACAGCATCATCTTTTAGGATTTGTAATAGCTCAGCTGGAATTCCATCACCTCCAATATCTTTGTTCATAGTAAAATTTAGCTATATTTTCCATGGTGTAGAGTATATTCTTAAATATTCTTAAGGTTAATTTTATGCTTACTAGGTTGTATCTCTTTATCTTCTACCCTTATATTGCCCCTTCTTCCTTCCCTTTCCTCTCTAGTAACTACTAGTTCATTCTCTACATCTGTGATTCTGTTTCTTTTTTGTTATACTCGGTAGTTTCTTATATTTTTAGAACCCACTAAAAGTGATATCATGCATATTTGTTTTTCTCTGTCTGACTTCTTTTACTTCGCCAAGTCCATCCATGTTACTGCAGATGTCAAAATATCATTATTTTTTTATGGTTGTGTGTTAGTTGTTCAGTCGTGCCAACTCTTTGCAACCCCATGGACTGTGGCCCACCAGGCTCCTCTGTCCATGGAATTCTCTAGGCAAGAATACTGGATTGGGTTGCCATTTCCTTCTCCATGGTGTCTTCCTAACCCAGGATCAAACTCAAGTCTCCTGCATTGCAGGCAGATTCTTTACCATCTGAGCTACCAGGGAACCCCTTTTATTGTTGAGTATTACTCTATTGTGTGTGTGTGTTTAAATATATACACAAACACACCAGAGTTCCTTATGAATTCATCTGTTGATGGACACTTAGGTTGTTTCCATTTCTGGGCAATGGGAAATAATACTGATGTGAACACTGGGATGCATATCATTTTCAATTTGTGGTGGTTTTTTTTTGTTTTTTTTTTTCTCTTTTTAGATATATACCTAGGTGTAGAAGTGTTGATTCATACGGTAGTTCTATTTTTAGTTTTTTAAAAAACCTCCATAGTTTTTAGTTTTGCAGAGTGGCTGCACCAATTTACAGTCCCACCAACAGTGTATAGAATTCCCTTTTCTCCACATCTTTGCCAGCATTTGTTATTTGTGGTCATTTTGATAATAGCCATCCTGACAGGAGTAAGTGATACTTCATTATAGTTTTTATTTGCATTTCTCTGATGGCAGAAAGTGAAGAGGAACTAAAAAGCCTCTTGATAAAAGTGAAAGTGGAGAGTGAAAAGTTGGCTTAAAGCTCAACATTCAGAAAACGAAGATCATGGCATCCAGTCTCATTACTTCATGGCAAATAGATGGGGAAACAGTGGAAACAGTGGCAGACTTTATTTTTTTGGGCTCCAAAATCACTGCAGATGGTGACTGCAGGCCATGAAATTAAAAGATGCTTACTCCTTGGAAGGAAAGTTATGACCAGCCTAGGTAGCATATTCAAAAGCAGACATTACTTTGCTAACAAAGGTCCATCTAGTCAAGGCGATGGTTTTTCCATATGGTCATGTATGGATGTGAGAGTTGGACTGTGAAGAAAGCTGAGCGCCAAAGGATTGATGCTTTTGAACTGTGGTGTTGAAGAAGATTCTTGACAGTCCCTTGGACTGCAAGGAGATCCAACCAGTCCATTCTGAAGGAGATCAGCCCTGGGATTTCTTTGGAAGGAATGATGCTAAAGCTGAAACTCAAGTACTTTGGCCACTTCATGAGAAGAGTTGACTCATTGGAAAAGACTCTGATGCTGGGAGGGATTGTGGGCAGGAGGAGAAGGGGACAACCGAGGATGAGATGGCTGGATGGCATCACTGACTCAATGGACATGAGTCTGAGTGAACTCCAGGAGTTGGTGATGGGCAGGGAGCCCTGGTGTGCTGCGATTCATGGGGTCGCAGAGTCGGACACAACTGAGCGACTGAACTGAACTGATGGTTAGCAGTGTTGAGTATCTTTTCATGTGTCTGTTGGACATCTATATGTATTCTATGGAAAAAATTCTCTCCTGTTCTTCTGTGCATTTTTTACTGTGTTTTTTTTTTCTTTTTTTTGGATGTTGAGTTGTATGAGCTGTATGTTTATTTTAGATACTTACACCTTATGAATCATATCATTTACAAATATTTTCTCCCATTCAGTAGACTCTTTTGGTTTTCTGATAGTTTCCTTTGTTATGAAAAAGCTTTTAAGTTTAATTAGGTCCCATTTATGTGTTTTTGCTTTTATCTTTTTCACCTTAGGAGATGGATACAAAAAAATGTTGCCATGATTTATGTCAAAGAGTGTTCTGCATATGTTTTCCTCTAGGAGTTTTATGGTATCTGGTCTTACATTCTGGTCTTTAATCCATTTGAGTTTATATTTGTGTATGGTTTTAGAGAATGTTCTAATTTCATTCTTTTACATATACACCACTTATTCAAGAGATTTGTCTTTTCTCTGTTGTATATTTTTGCCTCCTCTGTCATAGATTAATTACCCATCAGTGTGTGGGCTTATTTCTGGCCTCTCTATTATGTTCTGTTAATCTCTGTGTCTGTTTTTACACCAGTACCATACTGTTTTGATTAACTGTAGCTTTGCACTATAGTCTGAAATCAGGGCACATGATTCCTATAGCTCTGTTGTTCTTTCTCAAGATTGTTTTGGTTATGCAGGAGTTTCCATACAAATTTTGAAATTGTTCTAGTTCTGTGAATAATGCAGTTGGTATTTTGATAGGGATTGCCTTGAGTCTGTAGATTGCCTTGAGTAGTATGGTTATTTTAACATTAATTCTTCTAATCCAATAATATTGTTATCTTTCCTTCTGTTTTTGTTGTCTTCCATTTCTTTCATCAGCATCTTATGTATAATTTTCTGAGTACACGTCATTTACCTCCTTAGGTAGATGTATTCCTAGGGATTTCATTCTTTTATTATTTTTAAAAAAAACTTCTTTCTAGAAGCAAATAAAATAGGCGATCCCCCTTTTTCAAAATTCCCATTGGGGAATGAATACATGAAAGAATAGATGCCATTTGCATCACTGACACTTGGAAAAAATGATTTGCAGGTGTTGATCCCTGGAAGAGCAGAAAATCTGAGGGGAAAATGTAGTGCTTTCCCAAATCAAGGACCTTGTGAGCAGGCTTTCTCTGTGAATGTTGTTATCCTCAGGAGGGGCTTCTGTGCCTGTAAAATAGTAAGTGGAAGACAATCTTAGGAAGATGTGCACACCCTGTGAAGGAGGCAAAAGAAGCTTATCTGTGGAGCCATGTGTTGTTAGCCCTTTAGTCATTAGCTTTTTGAGGAAATTCAGAGGAAGGCTTTACTTAATTTTTTCTCTCATGTTAAGATAGTTTGAAACTTGAATACAGCAGAATAATAATACAAATCAGAGACAAGGAAGTAGAAATACAAGTGTGATAGATATGGACATGTGTTCAGTTCAGTTCAATTGCTCAGTCGTGTCTGACTCTTTGCGACCCCAGGAATCACAGCACGCCAGGCCTCCCTGTCCATCACCAGCTCCCAGAGTTCACCCAAACTCATGTGCATTGAGTCGGTGATGCCCTCCAGCCATCTCATCCTCTGTCGTCCCCTTTAGCTCCTGCATCCAATCCCTCCCAGCATCAGGTTCTTTTCCAATGAGTCAACTTTTCACATGATGTGGCCAAAGTACTGGAGTTTCAGCCTCGGCATCAGTCCGTCCAATGAACACCCAGAACTGGTCTCCTTTAGGATGGACTGGTTGGATCTCCCTGCAGTGCAAGGGACTCTCAAGAGTCTTCTCCAGCACCACAGTTCAAAAGCACCAATTCTTTTGCACGCAGCTTTCTTCACAGTCTAACTCTCACATCCATACATGATCACTGGAAAAACCATAGCCTTGACTAGATGGACCTTTGTTGGCAAAGTAATGTCTCTGCTTTTGAATATGCTATCTAGGTTGGTCATCACCTTCCTTCCAAGGAGTCAGTATCTTTTAATTTCATGGCTGCGGTCACCATCTGCAGTGATTTTGGAGCCCCCAAAAATAAAGTCTGACACTATTTCTACTTTTTCCCCATCTATTTGCCATGAAATGATGGGACTGGATGCCTTGATCTTCATTTTCTGAATGTTGAGCTTTAAGCCAACATTTTTACTCTCCTGTTTCACTTTCATCAAGAGGCTTTTTAATTCCTCTTCATTTTCTGCCATAAGGGTGGTGTCATCTGCATATCTGAGGTTATTGATATTTCTCCCAGCAGTCTTGATTCCAGCTTGTGCTTCTTCCAGCCCAGCGTTTCTCATGATGTACTCTGCATAGAAGTTAAATAAGCAGGGTGACAATATACAGCCTTGACATACTCCTTTTCCTATTTGTGTGTAGACAGCACCATTTCTAAATTACTGGGAAAATAAAATGATTATTTATAAGGATTATTCAACATGAGAAAATAGGAGAACAAGTAAGTGGTGGAGAAAAACAACTGTTGTGATAAAAAACCACAGCCTCCTGGAAATTTTTGATTAAATCATAATATATGGGCTGTTCTTTAAAATCTTATGACTATATATTTCTCTGTTAAGATATTTTCAAAATTTAATTATCAATGTTTGTATAGCAGTCCTAACCTATTATTTTTCACTAGCTTGATATTTGACTGCCTTTGAATACATATATAAAACTATGTTCTCCCATCTTATCTGAGAATGACTAGTAGGGTATTTTAAAGAGATTATATTTTCATGTTAATGTCATGGTTATAAAATCTTTTAAAAAATGAATCAGTCCTAAAGAATCCCACTTAACTTCTATTTGCCTATAAGAAGCTCTCCATATCAAGATAGAGCTATGCCTAAAATAGATATGGTCGTTTTAAAGAAGATATGAAATACCTTCATGTTCTAAGAATGACAGAGGCTTAAAAAGGATCTTCATGGCCTCAGCAGAGAGAGAGAGCTGGCCCAACTGAGTTGCATGAAAGATAGGTGATACACTTGGGAGCTTTAGGTGGATTAAATTCGCAACACCCAATAAATTACATTTTCAAGAGAAGAGCAAGGGTTAGTGAGCTCTCTAAGAATATTCCAAGCATAGATGTTCATACTAATATTCTTACCATGGTTACATCTAAAGATATATCTAAAGTTGAAACTTCAGTTCTGCTCCATTATTTTTTGGTAATTCACACCTATGAAATATAGAAAGCAGCTGGCCTCTGAGGTCACCTTTTAACCTTAGAGTGTCTGTGGATCACTTTCTTTCCCTTACTTTAGCATACTCAATTTATATTGTTAATTTACACTTACTAACTGGCTATTACACATTGCGGGGGAACATCTAGATTGTCTAAACATTGACTCTAACATTCTTGAATTAGTGAATTCAGTATGTAAGAGTAGTCATTCTGCTGCATAGAGTGAATATAAAACAAAAACAGTAAATAAACTGAGTTGAAGCTGGAGAACTGTCTAGAAGATAGGTTAGAATGTTGGTCTTTTTCCTTAGGAACCCTGTTTGTTTACTTCACTCAGTCAGAAGTTTCCTAGATATCTCTTACCGCCACGTTTACCTCACCTCTTGGACCATGCTTCTGAACCAAAGTGAAGCACTTAGGTGACAGATGGGACTTTCCTGGTGGCCCTTTGGTTAAGACTTTGCACTTCAGTGCAGGGGGTGTGAGTTTGATCCCCGACTGGGAAACTGAAACCCCACATGCCATGCTGTGTGATCAAAAACAAAAACAAAATGAATACTTTAGTGACAGAAAGAATTAATCTAGTCATATTTCCCTATATATATTAGACTCAAAATATCTGGTTATTTTATAGATGTTTACAAATTGTAGGGTATAATTCAAAAGGAGCCTATCTGAATGTCATGATATTCTCTTCTGAATATTAAAGAAAATCACTTCCTCCTTCCCTCTAACATTAATCTGAACAAGTTTCTATACCATGAATCAGTTCCCAAATATATTTGGATAATGCTAATTAAGGATTCAATTAAAACTTAATTCTAATTCCTCATGAAGAGTGAAATCTGTAAAGTTCATGTCAGAAGCCAGTCTGTCTCTCTTGTGTGTTGACAGTAATATTAGTATGAAACATCTTTCAGAGACTCTCATTTCTCTCCTGCGTGTAATATAAAGCCTATCATCAACTCAGCCTCTAAGTAAACATAACAATATGTGGTCTCAACATGGGAGCCATTCATCTCTTTGAAGACAGTATCAATTATTGCTTAAATATTCAAAACTGGCTCAGCATCCCAATAGTCAGCAGCCGCACATTTACTCAGCAGTCACTCTTTTATGTAACCTGAGGTTTAAAAAAAACCTGCTGTTCTCATCTATTCATATGTATTATGTCTCTTGTAAAGCTCACATTCATGCTCACACAAGTACACCCAACTAAGCTTGAATGATCTTGTTACTTTATGACAGTTTTAGATATATCAGGACAATATTATTTCTGAATAGATAATGACCATTATTGTACAGAAGAGACAGTGCTACCAACTGTATCTTATTTTCAAGGTACCTTAGACTAGGAGACACTCCTAGTTTGGCTGAAATATGATCAAGCTAGCTCCAAGAACAGAGACCCACTAGGATTTACTGCTGCTTTTTGTGATCTCTGCTTTGCCCATGCTTACTCAAATCACTTCCTTCCTGGTTTTTAATTATCTTTTGTCCTAAGCTGTGTTTTCTCCCAGGACAGTGATTACTGTTTACCAGCAACTTGTCTCTCAGATACATGTGCCAAAACTTCCAGTTTCTGTAGAACCAGCCACTTGACTTGACTCTAAAGATGGTAGAGCAAAGATGAGGTTGTATTCAGTTTCTCAGACTGATTCACAGTAGTCCAGGAATACTCTCTAGACTGGGCTTCCCTTGTGGCTCAGCTGGTAAAGAATCCGCCTGCAATGTGGGGGACCTGGGTTTGATCCCTGGGTTGGGAAGATCCCCTGGAGAAGGGAAAGGCTACCTACTCCAGTATTCTGGCCTGGAGAATTCCATGGACAAGTCCATGGGGTCGCAAAGAGTCGGACATGACTGAGCGACTTTTACCATTCATTCACCATTCACTCTCTAGACTGCAGATTAGCCCAGCCAGAAATGATAGGGTTCAGTTTGGAGCCCAACAGCTCTTTTCCCCAAGTGGTATTGAAGTCTAAGAGTTAACATAATGTAGTGGGTGCTCTGCACAACAGAAGGTCAGAATCACAGTACCTCTTAACCTCTGGTCAACCCACAGTTCCTTGCTATTATATAATCCTCACCTAACTGCAGAAGGCGATGGCATCCCACTCCAGTACTCTTGCCTGGAAAATCCCATGGACAGAAAAGCCTGGTAGGCTACAGTCCTTGAGGTCACGAAGGGTCGGACACGACTGAGCGACCTCACTTTCACTTTTCATTTTCATGCATTGGAGAAGGAAATGGCAACCCACTCCAGTGTTCTTGCCTGGAGAATCCCAGGGACGGCGGAGCCTGGTAGGCTGTCGTCTGTGGGGTCGCACAGAGTCGGACACGACTGAAGCGACTTAGCAGTAGCAGCACCTAACTGGATGTCTCAAGGCCAGTATTTTAGAATTAAGATGTAATCTGTAAGGCAGCTTTTCTTGGAGAATTCATCTAGTTCCCACTTTGCCTTTTAGCATCAGCTCTGAAGCTAGAGAACTCTTCCCCAGCCCTGACTATGCCCTTGGCTCCTGCATTAGCCCCAAAGGTGATAATTCTTTGCCATTTATCCTCTGCACTGTCCTGCATGCTTCAGATCCAAGCCACAGTTCCAGCCTTGTTCTTTTATCATTTGAATCATTTTCTATGTCCTTTCCTTATACAGTAACCCATCATCCTTCTGTGCCTGTAACTTCACTGTAGATGTCCATTTTTAAGGTGGAATGATGAGAATCAACAAGAGGAAGAAGCACATAGCTTATATTTGAACAAATTACTGTCATAATAAAATTATCAGGAGTGTGTATAAGTACTAGACAATTTTTCAGTCTTTCCAAGGCCTTTGTTATGAAATTCGATGTGATAATTATTTGAGCACTGCAGTGAATACAGAAGACATTTGGCAAACTTTGAAATCAGAGAATCTGTGATTCTTAATTGTAAGCTTTCCTTTTCCATAGTTGCAGAGCTTTGGTTTTGAATTTTCATTCACAATTTGACCTTTGCTTTGATTTGTTTTTCTTATAAGATTATGCCTAAGAACTAAAACCTCAGATTTCTCAAATAAGGGAGCTTGCAACAGCAAATAATATTTGTATTAGCAGCCAAACTTGCTACTTCAAACAGATGAACAGAGAGATGACCAGAGTGTTGACATACAACATTCACTCTCAAATTTTAATAAGTTTCAAGTTATTGAATAGATGATCCTAGGTGATGAATCTGCAATTTTAGCCCAATAGAATATTCCTGTGGCAATCCTCCTTTGCAATAACTGAAACTGTACAAATATTGATTGATCATCCATACAGGAAACACTGTGGAATAATTTTTTAGGATTAAAGAGGATGAAATTTGGACTGAGATTTAGTAACAGTCTAGATGAGGACATAGTAGGCCTGAAGCATCCTGTTTATCTTCACAAGTTTATGGGAAGGTCAAGAAATTTTGCGTAAAACTTTTCCGATGTTGGTTTATTTTCAGTACTGAGGATATTTGACCAACAGGGTGAGTTCTGTCAAGGCTGTTTTAAATTGTTAAATATGATATAACCCAAAAGTGTTAGTGAGTCGGCCATTACTCTTATAGGCAAGATTGTTTATCTAGGGCTCAACCGTAGTCATTTGTATACCACTGTCTTTCTTAAAAAAAAAAAAAAAATTCTCTGTGTATCACTTTTGTTTGTATTAGTATTTTTCTTCAAATCAATTCATATTTTTATATGAATATATTTTATAAAGAAACTTTATATCATTGTCATGAATGGAAATGCAGTAACACTGTCAAAAATGAGAAGGTAACTATAAACCAGACTTAATGGAACAAAACAGTGCTATTAAATTTTAGCTAGATAATTATGCTTAACAAAGGTCCTTAGTCTGAAGTGTATCTCAGTTTGTTGCAAGGGAGAAAAACAAGTTTCAGAGAGCTGTTTAAGGCATACAAGCACTAAACTGAGACTTTCCTCCTTGAAGTAATCAAGACTGATTGATAACTGAAAGCTACTCTTCTAACCATGTAATTTAATATTATTCCAAATTGTCTCCATTGCTAAGAATATCACACTATAAGATAATGAGAAACACTCATTCGTAGTGAACCTCTGGTTGCTGTGTCACATAGGATTTTGTTCAGTGGCATGTAACCAAAATCCAACTCTTGTGGCTGAATCAAATAGAGGTTTTTATTTGCTCTTACATTAATCAAAATCTGGAGGCAGAGAGGGATTTGCCTCCTTCCAACCCTCTGCCCCACCAGTCTTAACCTTGAATCCAGACTCCACAGAGAAAGAAGAATAACAGGCAAAAGGCAAAGGGTGGCCAGCCAAGTTTTCATTTTTATCATGAAAAAAAATACGGAGTTTATTCTTCAGGCAGACAGACTTCCATTTCTATCTCATTGGTCAGAATGAATCACATGCCTCCTCTTACCTGCAAGGAATTCTGGGCAGTTAAGTGTTTTTCCTGGGCATTTGCTGTCTGGACAAAAGCAAAAAAGGAGAAGGGAATCAAGCAATGCCTGATACCAACCATACCAAGCTTTCGTCCTTGGAATCATAAATTATCATCCTTAATACATCTTGCTCTTGAGAGAGATTTCTTTCAGTTACTACCAAGGATTATAGGATGTACAACTTGATGTCATGTGATACTATATTTCTGCTGCTAGCTACCATGGGCCTATCTAGATGGCAGTGTAAGCTAGGAGGAAACCTGCAATTCATATGCCCTTGATCTATTAATATTATACCTAGGTTTATTGCTTCCCATAGTAGTTCAATAGCCCCTACCTTGTCTTCTTTTTCTGGCTGTCTCACATCTCCACATTGTCATCTAAGTACACATAACAATTCTGTCTAACCTGTATCAGTTATATCAACAAAAGTGGACTGTGTTTTGCTACCTAATATCTCAATTCTTTGTTGTTTTGGCTTGTTTATTGAGATAATAGCCACAGTGTGTGTGTGTGTGTGTGTGAATTTTCCCTGGTGCTTTGTGGTTGCTCATCAAACTACATTCTGGGATCATCTCCTTATATGAGTGATTTATCTCATTCAAACGCACAAAACAATATCCCATCCAAAGCAGTTTGAATACTTTAGAAAAAAAAAAAAAAAAGAAAGTTCAATTGAGAAAAATTGAGGCTCCCATGTGTCTAACGTTTTAGAAATCTCTCATGTTTTCCGTTTTTTGGCAAAATCGAGGGCTTAATGTGAATAATCACTGTGGTTACATTTGATCCAGAGAGATTACATATCTGTCAAAATAGTAACTGGCCAAATCTACTCTAGTAGAATGAAACAGAGGGAAAAAACAATTTATTTGATAAATCAGGACTTCCCAGTTTTGTCTCAGCTAACCAGAAAACCTAAAGAGAAGTGACTTTCAAAATTTAACAGTTTTCATAATGCATGCCTTAGATCTCTACTTTTAACCTATATTTGACTTAGTTTTAATAATAGTTGTTATTTTTAGCATGCTTAAAACATCCCAAAGCATTTAAACTTATACAATCTTACCAGACTTTAATTTTTATACAGTAAGAAAATGTATTATTGTCTATGTATTTTATAGATAAATTGAAAGTGTTTAGATGTCACGTATAGAAACTGTATTTATGATTAATGGATCATTGAGAAAAATTTCCTTTCATTTAACAAAAAACAGTCTAAACTGTTGTATGTATTGCCAAAGAGCATAAAGCCCTATAACTAGATATTTCACTGTTATAATTTCTCTGCACAGCGAATAAATCTGTCATGGTCCAGCAGGACAGGAACCTGTTTTTGCCAACCTGCAATATAAGGTCAGAAAGAATAAAGTTGATAGGAGGGGTTGATATTCATGGTTTATATATTTGAGCATCTTATTTAGTCAGAGTTTTCCTACCTTGAAATCTTAACACTAGCCTCCCACTCTCATATTTTTAAAATAAGATTCCATATTTGTTGGAAATTTTTCACTCATTTATGTTGTTCAAATTCTTGGTATTAATTTTTGTAAATGATGTTCAGTAGGGATCAAAAATTTTCCCCCACACATATAAACAGTTGTCCTGGAATTACTTACTGTCATTCTCCCACTCATTTGTGATGTTTCTTCTGTGACATATTGATTTTATGTGGATGTTCCTCTGAATCAGCAAGGAGACCAGTGTGGCTGGAGCAATTGGCCTTGCACAGAAAGAAAACTTTACATCGTACTTCACTCTCTTAATTTCTAGACATTATAGTAAATCGTGGTATCTTGTAAGGCATTTTGATGTGTAGAGGTTGAAAGTATCACAGGAAATGAGAAGTGTCAAGTTTGGTTAAATTAAGTGGTAAAAGAAGAAAGAATAATGATTTGGAGATAAATGGAAGAAAATAATCTGACCTGGAGATTTGCTTGTATTGTAATAATTCCTCCCAATAGCATTTCCTAGTATGGCAACAATTTCCTAGTCTCTATGTTTTTGTTCTTGTTCCCTTCACAGTCTGTTCTCTTCCTATCATAGAACTCCTCTCATCAATTCTCCATTACTGGGATATTTCTCATCTTATTGAAATAAAGCAGAAGTCCTTCACATGACCTGTATAGTCTAATAAAAATGTCAGGCAGCACTCTTGCTTACTTCATGACCTACCACTCACCACTTTTGACCATCTGCTTCACTCCACTGGCCTCATCTCAGTTCCACAAACATGACGGCCCGACTTGCACCACTCAACCTTTAGCTCATGCTCTGCATGGAAGGCTCCTCTACTGGATATTGTCATGTCTGCTCCTTATGTTATTTGCATCTCTGCTAGAAAGGCACCTCCATGGAGAGTCTTTGTATACTTTATATAATAGAAAATAGATGTTATAAACTGTCTGATCTCCCTTTCCTCCCAATGTTTGTAAGCCCCATTTCAGCAAGGCCTCTCTCTTTGGTTTACTACTGTATTCCAGAAAGTTAGATGAACATCTATCTCATTGCAAGCAAGACATCACTCAATTTAAGTTAAATAGAAAAAATGCCCTTTACTTTTAAGGGTTCAGAACTCCTGGAGAAAGCTAGAAAAGCCTAGACAACTTTGAAGTTGGCTAGGAGTGTAAAACTCTATTCTAAGACTTATTAACTATGTCCGATGAATTACTTTAAGCCTTGATCTTATCAGTTCTTTGGGATAATAATACAAATCTCATAAAATTGACTAGATAATTAAACACCATACTTAACATGAGGGAATTGCTCCATAAATATTGGTTTGATTTCCTTGATTTGAATTGCATTTTTGTTTAAGGGTTTATTCATAATTAAAAGTGATAGCTAAAAAGGCATAGAATCAGGAGAATGAAGAGAAATGTAATTAACCTGGTCCTACTAGGGAAATGTACAAGTATCTTTGGTGGTGGTTGATTTTCAGAAAAGCCAGCAGGGGCGGTAGATTGGAGCTAATATTGATTGAGATTTGGCAATGTGCCAATGATTTTACTTACAGTATTTTATTTATTCTCTTTTAATTTTATAAATTATATCATTCTCCCAATTTATAGTCAAGAAAACAAATGATGAAAGATGTTAAATACCTTGTTCAAAGTCTATCAGAAACAGAAGAGCAGATTTCCACTTCAAATCTGCCCAGCATCTCCATCCACCCTTCTTTCTATGCTAAGTTTTTCTAATGTAATAAGAAGGTATTGATAATATATTTAGCACCTCTGCCTTAACACCTGGAATAAGCCAAACCAGACTGGGATTATTAAAACCAATAACAAAGGTCTGGTAGCAGTACTAAGTGGGACAACAATGACTCTGTCTTTAAAAGAAGTGAAGTGAAGTCGCTCAGTCGTGTCCGACTCCTTGCGACCCCATGGACTGTAGCCTATCAGGCTCCTCCGTCCATGGGATTTTCCAGGCAAGAGTGCTGGAGTGGATTGCCATTTCCTTCTCCAGGGGATCTTCCTGACCCAGGAATCGAACCTGAGTCTCCTGCATTGCAGGCAGACGCTTTATACAACTGTAAGAATTTTGTTTCTTTAAACCCTGCACTGTTTCATAAGAAAATAAAATTTGTATTTTTTTTTGTTTTTTAAGATCAAATATGTTTCCATTTATAAAAATAAACTAGGAATAATAATAAATGGATCAACCTGTTTTTCTTGGTTGTCCATTCTGAAAGGAGTCCCAAGATGTGAAAAATATTCAATGGATTTTGGGATGTTGGGTCACAGGGGAATGTCTACAGGTTTGTTTCTAAATACCTCGTGGAGTGGCTATAAATTAGTGTACTTGTCATCCTCCAGCCTTCTTTGTAGTTTTTCTAGATTTTTTTTCTTATTGTTAGAATACATCCTTCTCCTGGGGACTTACTGTAATCAACTACTTTCATCTGTATCTTTAATTATATTGCTTCATCTACTCTAGTTATAAGCTAGTCTTTCTGGCCAGGAATGATGATGGTGATGGTGATAGTGATGATGATAATAACAACACATTGAGGAGAAAAGACATTTTATTTTATTTTATTTTTTTTTTCCACTGGTTTAAGCTACTTTTATTTTTTTTTTATTTTTTTTATTAGTTTTTTATTTTTTTAATTTTAAAATCTTAGACATTTTAAAATGCACTTCCTTTGTGCCAGGCACTCCTGAAGCACTTTGAATGTATTAACCATTGTGGCCTCAAAAAATGCCATGATATGTGAGTGAAAGTCACTTAGTCGTGTCTGACTCTTTGCGACCCCATGAACTATACAGTCCATGGAATAATTCCCTAGGCCAGAATACTGGAATGGGTTGGGTAGCCTTTCCCTTCTCCAGGGGATATTCCCAAGCCAGGGGTCGAACCCAGGTCTCCCACATTAAAGGTGGATTCTTTACCAGCTGAGCCACAAGGGAAGCTCAAGAACATTGGGGTGGGTAGCCTATCCCTTCTCCAGCAGATCTTCCCAACCCAGGGAGAAGGGATAGGCTAGATATACTAGATATAGGTACCATTATGTTCATCTCCAGGCTTCCTTCATAGCTTAGTTGGTAAATCATCTGCCTGCGATGCAGGAAATCGGGTTTGATTCCTGGGTCGGGAAGATCCTCTGGAGAAGGAAATGACAACCCACTCCAGTATTCCTGCCTGGAGAATCCCATGGACAGAGGAGCCTGGAGGGCACAGCAAGAGTTGGGCATGACTTAGTGACTAAGCCACCACCATTTTCATCTCCAGTTTACAGGTAAGAACAGAGGCACAGACTGATTAAATAAGTTGGTCAGTGCATATAGAGAGAAGAGGTGGGGCCTGAAGTCACACTTAGGCTGCCTGGTACTGCTGCCTGTGCTCTTGTGCACTGAATAGGCTGCTGCATGAAAGTGGCTGTGCATTTTCATGCAATCTGAATGGAACTTTTTTGATTTTACTGTTTCATTGCCTAAAGGATGTTTTTATTTCCTTACTTCTGGGTTATGATAAGTGTGAGCAGAGGCACAATTTTTTTTTGTAGCTGCCAAATACTGAAAATATAATGATTATATTTTCAGAAGCACATAGCAGGAGCACATGGCCCATTAATGGATGTTTGTGTCAATTTCAAGGTTAAAAGACAGTCTAGAACTGGCTAATAAGGTTAGAAACATGAAATGTGCAAATATTTTTAATATTTTGTTGGTTTGTGGAACAAGAGTGTTTGAGATTATATTGTGTATGTGTATATATAGTGTCTGTATGTGTGTGCTTATTCACTCAGTTGTGTCTGACTCTTTGTAGCCCCATGGACTGTAGCCTGCCAGGTTCCTCTTTCCATGGAATTTTCCAGGCAAAAATAACTGGAGTGGGTTGCCATTCCTTACTCCAGGGATCTTCCCAACCCAGGGTTTGAACCTGAGTCTCTTGTAAATCCTACATTGGCAGGCGGATTCTTTAGCACTAGCACTACCTGGAAAGACCGTATATAGTGTCCATCCTTAAAGTAAGTTCATCTGTCATCCCTGAGCTCCCACATATCTGATAACTGATATGGTAATTAAGGCAAAAAACCTTGGGAGAATAAAGGAAACTTTGTAGTGTGCTCCCTAAAATTCCAGCATTTTTGAGTGACAGAGAGAACTCTATCTATATGGTTGATTTTGGCCTGTCCATGGCAACCCACTCCAGTATTCTTGCCTGGATAATCCCATGGACAGAGGACCCTGGTGGGCTAGAGTCCATGGGATTGCAGAGAGTCGGACACGGCTGAAGTGACTTAGCATGCACACACCAATAGCAACATAAAAACTGCACTATACTTTTTGGTGAAGTTTTATTTGACTATTATACAATAGCTCAGTTGGTAAAGAATCCTCCTGCAATGCAGGAGAGTCTAGTTCAATTCCTGGGCCGGGAAGATCCCCTGGAGAAGGGATAGGCTACCCACTCCAGTATTCTTGGGTTTCCCTTGTGGCTCAGCTGGTGAAGAATCTGCCTGCTGTGCAGGAGACCTGGGTTCGATCCCTGGGCAGGGAAGATCCCCTGGAGAAGGGAAAGGCTACCCACTCCAGTATTCTGGCCTGGAGAATTTCATGGACTATACAGTCGATGAGGTCACAAAGAGTCGGACACAATTGAGCGACTTTCACTTTCACATTATACAATACTTTATTTTTCCCTTCAGTTCAGTTCAGTTCAGTCGCTCAGTCGTGTCCGACTCTTTGCGACCCCATGAATCGCAGCGCACCAGGCCTCCCTGTCCATCGCCAACTCCCGGAGTTCACTCAGACTCACGTCCATCCAGTCAGTGGTGCTATCCAGCCATCTCATCCTCTGTCGTCCCCTTCTCCTCCTGCCCCCAATCCCTCCCAGCATCAGAGTCTTGTCCAATGAGTCAACTCTTCACATGAGGTGGCCAAAGTACTGGAGTTTCAGCTTTAGCATAATTCTTTCCAAAGGACACTCAGGGCTGATCTCCTTTAGAATGGACTGGTTGGATCTCCTTGCAGTCCAAGGGACTCTGGAGTCTTAACAAAAAAAAAAAAAAAAAGGAAATTAAGGGGCACCTTTTATTCCTGTATTATCCTAACACAATTTCCCCATTAAGCTATGTGGAATTGCAATATATCCACCCAAAGAAAATGCAAAGCTCGTTATAAAGAATGTGAGTATTAAAAACTGGAATAATGATGCTAACTTGGAACTGCAGAAATCACAGGCCTCATAATCATTAATTTTACATGTTTCAAATAGTGTGCACTATTGCCTTTCTGAAGCAGGGCTTCATGAGCTATGATGAAGACGACCAAATGAAATCTTTCTGAATGGTTTATACATAAACATCTTCTTCAGTTTAGGGCTATGGTCAAAGTTTATGAAGCCATTCTTCATCTCCTTATTGACTTTAGGTTTTTGTTTTTTACCAGAAAATCCATTGTATTATTTTTTTCAGCTCTCATTTGCCTTATGAATCTTTTTGTTGTTGATTTCATGTATTTTTATCAATAGAAATAATTTTGAAAGGCTACTTATTTGTGTATTTTATGCTTGTGTGAATTTTATCATTTATGGGTAAGATTAGAACATTTCCTTTAAATAAAACCATTTTGGTTACATAATCTTTCATAAATAAATAAAATGCACTTAAATATAAAATGCTTTAATGTGTCATACTGGTTCACAGTGGGTTTAGGAATATACTTGCTTTCTTTAGCAAGGACCACCCTTATCTACGGCATATGGGGAAGAGTGATCCTTGGTAGTAAGCTGTTTCCCAGAACACAAAATGGTGAGGGATTTCTTTATTGTCACTCTTTTTCATGAGCTCATGTCTCAGGTGAAGTTCAACTTTGTCAAATGTTACTGGAATTTGAAATAATCTATAAGGAAATGGATCAGTGTTCTAATAATATGTGGAAGAAATGATCTTGCCAAGAGACGATGTGACTAACCTTTTAAAAATCCCCTTTAATTTGTCAAGCTTGAAAACAATTCATGATACACCACATTTGCATAAGAAGTAGTCCACAGAAGTTATTCAGTCTCCAAGTTGTCCATTTGTCCCAATTTCCTTTTTAAATATGGACAAGGAAGAACCTCAGATAGTTCTGAGCCTCGGATCATGGAGAACAAGGAAAGAGGGGGTATATCCATGAATCTTGGGCTATTTAAGAAACTTTCTTGCCCTCAAAGTAGGAGGTCTCCACAGTTGCTGTGCTGACATCTTCCATTTGAAACTGGTTTCCATGGTGAGTATCCGTGTGGGCAGCTGCTTCACTCTTATTTAGCGGTTAATCTGTAGAAAACTGCAGATAGATTGTTCTTTCAGGCCTTAGGCCACTGGACCCGAGAAGCCAGGAATGGACATGAATAAGAGGACTGTGAATCTTCTGGAGATCCGGGGCTTTGAGTTGAATGGAGAGTATGAAGTGGATATTGGGTTGCCTGCCTTGGGCAAATGGAGAGTGTGTACAGTGTTTGGCAGGAAGGATATGGATAGTTGAGGGCAAGAAAAGCTAACTGGCAAATATGACAAACTCTCCACCATAAGACTCCTCTTCCATAAAGTTTGTTGCTGGAAAGTGACTTCTCAGCTAGATAGTCTTGCTCTCACTACTCTCTCTGCATATAACTGGTGCCATGTGACTGGCACTCGACAGTGGAATATGAGTGAATTGCGTCCTTCCAGGCTTGGCCTGTGCAAATCCTCCCCCACATGATCTTCTCTCTCCCCTCGTTTGCCGGCTGGATACCAGTGCCTGACATGCCCTTGCAAGCCTCTTGTTGAAGATAGTTTTAACCTGTAAGAAACAGAGTCCTCCATGGCAACCTATTACAGTTAGACTTTATGCCTTTGAAGAATCAACATGTTTTATGATAAATTAGTGTAATGTGGAAGTTTACTTATTACAGTAGGCATATTTACCTTTATATAGATCATCTTAATTTATGTATGATAATATTAATATATGATCATCTCAGTTTGTGTCTGATAGTGTTAGATATTGAGATACCCACTTTCCTTTTTTTGAAGGGGCAGAAAAAGCGGGAGTCTTTTATTGTATAAAGTTTTGTTCTCATTTATGAGATATAGACTTGTATTATAAAAGAATGGGAAAAAAAACAAACTCTTTAGTGTGGAGAGTATACCAGTGTCCAAAACTTGAAAGAAAATGAAAAAAAAAAAAAAAAGCTGGTCTCTATATGTATGTCGATGGCAGAAGGAGGGAAAGGGGCTAATGTGTATCCAGAATATATTAGATGGCAGCAGTTGGATTACATGCTTTAATTACATCTCCTTTCTAAGAAATACCAGACTTCATACAGATGAGAAAATCTAGGCTCAGAGAAGTTAATAACTTTTACAAGTTCAAAATATGACTAAGAGGTCAAATCAGTTTCCAAACTCAAAATTCATTTCACTTTTTGACTACACCATGTTGCTTCCAGATAAAATTTTCCAGTTATCTTGTATAGCATTTCTTTTCTTTCATCATCATAATCCTTGTCATTGTCATTGTCTTCATCACCATCAGTAGCAACCGTTTTATTGTGACTATTATCACTGTCGTTATAATCCCACTTAGTGTTTAGTATGCACCTGCTGCATGACCAGACCTAGACTAGATACTTGTCATGAACTATCTCTAACCCTTATTATCAACTTGTTTTTATCCCACTTATCATTTGTTCAGCCCCTTTTGTGTGTCAACAACTAGACCAGATGCTTGGCGTATGTTATCTCCAACCTCACAACAGCCCTTTGAGTAATTCTTTGTGTAATAAGAAAATAATTCTTATTTCTGTTTTCTGGAATCAGAAACTCAAGTTTGGGGAGACTGAGAAACCAATCCAGAATTCACACCCTCTGGAACAGGTGGGTTCATCTGGGTTCTTTGGCGCAGAACCAGGATAGTATTCATTACTCCTCCACATGTGTAGTATAGCGTGTTCTCTCTCTCACGCATTGCATTATTTCATCTCAAGAATTTCATGAAGAATTCTTAACATAGGTAATTCTTAAAGGAGAGCATATTGAGTCGCATTAGGGGCCTTGACTCAAAGCTCAGCTTGTCCTGGTGGAAGATCTAAGGCTTGAATCTACCTCTCATTGCAGTGCTCTTTCCTCCCACTTCACAAGGCCTACTTTCAATGGCAGCTTCTACGAGCTGAACAATGGAGTCCCACTGTTCATAGAACCAAGGATCAAATGTAGTCGCTCAGTCTTATCTGACTCTTTGCCACCCCATGGACTGTAGCCTGCCAGGCCCCTCTGTCCATGGAATTCTCTAGGCAAGAGTACTGGAGTGAATTGCCATTTCCTTCTCCAGGGGATCTTCCCAACCCAAGAACTGACCCTGAGTCTGCCACATTGCAGGCAGTTTCTTTACCATCTGAGCCACAAGGGAAGCCCCCACTGTTCATACACACATGCAGATGGTAACCAAAAAGTCCCACCGATCATACTTTTGAAGCTAAGCTTCGCATCTGTTGTTTGGAGAAGATGACTTTTCAAAGAAGCATCATTTACTGTATTCTCTATAAGACAGAGTTTAATTAATGCTTTTTGGAGGGAGTTTCTAGTTAGAGATTATTAATTTTACCCAGGTATAAAAGGTGGAGATAAAGTAAATATTAGAAAAAGAAGTATACTTTTCACTGTCATAAAACACCTTGTTAATCTTTTTATTATTTACTTTAGCTGCTCACAACTACATATAATGGCCCATAGAACCAGAACAGAACGGGACCAGAACCTGAGTGGGCTATGGGTAAGCTCAGTATATACTGCTGACTAGGAGTGTAAGGAAAGTGAAAGTGAAGTTGCTCAGTCGTGTCTGACTCTTTGTGACCCCAAGGACTGTAGCCTATCGGGCTCCTCTGTCCATGGGATTTTCCAGGCGAGAGTGCTGGAGTGGATTGCCATTTCCTTCTCCAGGGGATCTTCCCAACCTAGGAATTGAACCTGGGTCTTCTGCATTGCAGGCAGATGCTTTACTGTCTGAGCCACCAGGGAAACCTTACAGGTAGTGTAAGGAAGTGGAGGCCTGTTCATTCTCAACCACTTTTGAAACAAAAAGTTGCTTCTTCAGACTGTGTCTCAAAAACGTTTTATTTTTTTTTTATTTTTAATTTTTTTTAAATTTTAAAATCTTTAATTCTTACATGTGTTCCCAAACATGAACCCCCCTCCCACCTCCCTCCCCATAACATCTCAGTGGGTCATCCCCATGCACCAACCCCAAGCATGCTGTATCCTGCGTCAGACATAGACTGGCGATTCAATTTTTACATGATAGTATACATGGTAGAATGCCATTCTCCAAAATCATCCCACCCTCTCCCTCTCCCTCTGAGTCCAAAAGTCCGTTATACACAGCTGTGTCTTTTTTCCTGTCTTGCATACAGGGTCGTCATTGCCATCTTTCTAAATTCCATATTATATATGTGTTAGTATACTGTATTGGTGTTTTTCTTTCTGGCTTACTTCACTCTGTATAATCGGCTCCAGTTTCATCCATCTCATCAGAACTGATTCAAATGAATTTTTTTTAATGGCTGAGTAATACTGCATTGTGTATATGTACCACTGCTTTCTTATCCATTCATCTGCTGATGGACATCTAGGTTGTTTCCATGTCCTGGCTATTATAAACAGTGCTGCGATGAACACTGGGGTACATGTGTCTCTTTCAATTCTGGTTTCCTCGGTGTGTATGCCCAGCAGTGGGATTGCTGGGTCATAAGGTAGTTCTATTTGCAATTTTTTAAGGAATCTCCACACTGTTCTCCATAGTGGCTGTACTAGTTTGCATTCCCACCAACAGTGTAGGAGGGTTCCCTTTTCTCCACACCCTCTCCAGCATTTATTGCTTGCAGATTTTTGGATCGCAGCCATTCTGACTGGTGTGAAGTGGTATAAAGATGGCGGAGGAATAGGACGGGAAGACCACTTTCTCCCTCACAAATTCCTCAAGAGAACATTTCAACGCTGAGCAAACTCCACAAAACAACTTCTGTAGGCTGGCAGAGGACATCAGGCAACCAGAAAAGCAGACCATTGTCTTCAAAAACAGGTAAGAAAAAATATAAAAGACGAAAAAGGAGACAAAGGAGGTGGGGAGGGAGCTCCGTCCCGGGAAGGGAATTTTAAGAAGAGAGGTTTCCAAACACCAGGAAACACTCTCCCTGCCGAGTCTGTGGCGAGTCTTGGAAACACAGAGGGCAACATAACAGGAAGGAAAAATAAAGAAATAATTAAAACCAAGAGATTACAAGCCCAACAGTAACTCCCCCAGCGGAAAAGCAGCACAGACGCCTGCATCCGCCATTGGGAAGTGGGGGCAGGGCAGGGACGCGCGGGAGGCACGGGCTGCAGTGCTTTGTAAGAATCGGGCAGGAACGCCCCACGCGCAACCAGAACAATCTAACTTGGGCTAGCAAACCAGCCTGTGGGATAGCTACCGCACGAAAAGCTCAAACATAAGACACCGCCAGGACCGAGCACAGAATGAAGGACGGAACGGAAAAGCCGGCTGCAGACCATCCCCCACGGGGACAGGCAGCCAGAGCCGTAAGGACTGGAAAGGGGCAATTGCAGACCCGGAGAGACTTTATCTACCTAACTGCAAGCAGGCTTCTTTGCTAAGACTTCTGGGGGTGCTGGACAGTCACAATCTGCCTCACGGGGGCCGCCAGCGGTCCACCCAGAAAGCTGAGCAGCAGCGGCAGAAAAGGTGACAAACCGCGGCGATCGCGCTCGCCAAACTCCTGAGCTACTCGGACCTGGGAAGGGCACGGAGCGCAGTCCCAGCCGAATCTGTGCCTCTGAGGGCTGCCTGAGCGCCGAACCTGAGCGGCTTGGACCGGGGAAGTACACGCAGCCTAGGGCCGGCCCCAGCTGTAGCTCTTGACAGTCCTCTGATGTTCCCCTCCTAACCTTGTCGAGAAAGTTAAGGAAGTGCAGTTTATTTAAAATGTTGTGTTTAATTTCTGTTATATAGCAAACTGACTCAGATATATATATATATGCATATATATATATGTTCATCTTAATATTCTTTCCCATTTGATTTATCTCAGATACTGAGAATAGTTCCCTGTGCTATCCTATAGGACCGTATTGTTTATCCATTTATTTATATATACTTTTCATCTGTTAACCCAAATTCCCAGTCCTTCCCTCCCCTACCTCTCCTCTCCGTTGACAACCACAAGTCTGTACTCTGTATCTAAGTTGATTTTGGTTATTAGATATGTGAATTTGTGTCATATTTTAGATTCCACGTATAAGTGAGAGTATATGATATTTGTCTTTCTCTTTCTGACTTCACTTATAATCTAGGTCCATCCATGTTGCTGCAGATGGCATTATTGCATTCTTTTTTATGGCTGAGTAGTCTTCCGTTGTATACACACCACATCTTTATCCATGTATCTATCAATGGACCTTTAGGTTGTTTCCATGTTTTGGCTCCTGTAAACAGAGCTATCCGTGGATGTTCAGGCTGTCTCCATGTCTTTGCTGTTGTGAATAAAGATGCTGTGAACACAGAGGTGCAGGCATCTTCTTGAATTATAGTTGTGTCTGGGTTTATGCCCAGGAGTGGGATTGCTGGATCATACGGTAACTCTATTTTTAGTTTTTTGTGGAACTTCTATACTGTTTTCCATAGTGACTGCACAAATGTATATTTCCACCAACAATGTAAGCGAGTTCCCTTTTTTTCACATGCTCTCCAGCATTTATTGTTTGTGGACTTTTGTATGATGGTCATTCTGACTAGTATGAGGTGATACCTTGTTTTAGTTTTGATTTGCATCTCTGTAATAATTAGCGCTGATGAGCATCTTTTCATGTGTCTGTTAGCCATATGTTTGTCTTCTCTGGAAAAATGTCTATTAAGGTCTTCTGCCCACTTTTCAATTGGATTGGTTGTTTATTTGTTACTGAATTGTAGAAGCAATCTGTTTATTTTGGAAGCTAAGCCCTTGTTGGTTGTATCATTTGCAAATGTTTTCTACCAGCCTATAGGATTAGACCTGAGTTTTGAATCATGACTCTGCCATGTATTATATATGTCATATGGGACAAAGCTTTCTCAGTGTCATCTTCAACGTCCATACAAACAACAGGATCAATAATCCTTCCCTTCCAAAATTGTGTGGACCTTGGCAAGTTTGCTCAAAATAGGCACTCAAAAATGAAAGAAAATATTTCTAAGTAAGTTGGGTCACCCAACCAGAGGCAAAATTTGTCACCTTTAAATGAATTTTCTTATTAGGTCATGTTATCTTAATAACCTATGGGAAATGTTAAAAGACTAGAATTTGTCGGAACAAACACATTTTTGCATGCTTCTGGGAAAGTAAGTCAGATAAATAAATGAACCATCTGATTTGACACTTCAGCTCTGAAATGGGGCAGAAGAGAGTTTAAAAAGTTTTTTGGCCTTAGAATCAATGCTTTGAAAGGCACTTAACCAACTGTAAATACATAAACCCCTTTTGGGAGGGCAAGCTGGTCGTATCTTCAGAAGCCTTAGAAATACCATAAACTTTGAGTAGTAAGTCTATTCCAAGAAATCCATCCCAGAGAAACCAACAATCAGAGATACTCAGTCAAAAACTTACATATAATACTGTTTATAATTTTTTTTAATAATAATGAAAAATTGGATGCAATTTAAGTGTCTAACAATAGGAGATTAGTTAAATATGTGGTATTTTTTCTTTAAAATAATCTATTATGAAGCCATTAAAATGTATTTTCAAGTAATGTTTGATGACATAGAAAATGCTCAAATATAAATTTAAGTGAAAAAGGAGAATATAAAGCTAAATTTACAATGTGATGCCAATTTTGTAAAATTGAATATTTAACATAATTATTTTTATTCAACTTAAAAGGAATCAACCAAAATATTGTCACAGCATAAACAGTTAAGACAAATGAATTTCAAATTTAAAATACCATTCCATCTCTTTTCTCTATATCTGTCTTCAGCTCGGGTTAATAATCATGAGCATAGTATGACACAGGCCATATTTTCGTTCCTGTTTTGTTTTCCTCCAAATTCTGACATAAGAATATATAACATTTATTGACAAAAAAATCATATGTTTCCTTTAGATTTAACTACAGAGGGACTGCAGTTTAAGACATTGCCTTTTCTTTTGCACCACTGCCTTTATAAAATGTGGGCCCTTTTTGGCAAATGTTTGGATGAGCGCACCACATGCATTAGCTTTGTACATTGTCTGAATTATCCAAAAGGAAAGAGAATGTTGTAATGAAATTTGCATATCTAACCAGTTAGTTAAGGGAATTTAATGGGCATCCATTTTCAAGGAGATTGCAGAAAACCTACCAGGACATAACAAAAGTAAGTGAAGACGCAGTAATTAGATGTTTTTAGTCATCCTCAGGAAAAAAAAAGTATTTGCAGGTGGCCTCTACTCAAAGCCAGCCCTGCCAAATGTTGTGGAATCCTATCTCAGGCAAAAGGAAATCAAGAGAGAGTTGTAGGAAAAATCTGGACACATTGCTTCCCTGAACTCTGTAACACATTAGGGCCCAAGCAGTAATCCTTCGGGACCCTTCCAGTCAATTATTAAAGAGAATAAATAGACATCATTCATTCCTCTAGACTTGTACCCTCTACTGATAAAGAAATTGTGGGCTGCTTTTATCAATGAGAGAACTGTGCACTTGGACCAGCAATTCCTGCCAGGACCATGGCTATTTCTAATAGAGAAGTACCAAGAAGCACTATGCCTGAAAGAGACTTGACATTTTCTTCAGCACGTGTGAGATACCCACTAGGTGCTCCTAGATAAAATGTGGAGAGAGGTCATCTGTATGCAGTTGGAGTTTCTGAGTGAAAACGAGAGAGACAGCCAGAGAAATAAAATATATTTTGGTCCTATTTCCGTGGAAGCTATTTATTTTCAGATCAAAAGCTCAAGTTGTTTACCAAATCAAGATTTTCACACTCTTCCACCTGTGGGGGCAGTGAGCTAGATCAAAGTCCTCAGGACTGATCCAGAGTAAAACTGATGCTGAATTGGATTTATGAGGAATGTTGCAGTGAATAAAATGGAAATGGAACGCCAGAGTATTAGTCCCAATATTGTACAGAATTGTAAGAATGGGTGGTATGTTTCAACATACTCACAAATATATACTGCTGATTTCTGTTGTTCTAAAGTATTTGCTATAATATCTGATTAACTCAATATACCATTAAGGTTCATATGACCCAGTTTTAGTTTATTAATTATTTTGGAATAACTCTATTTGCAAGTATTGATATTTCTTGACTTTTATTCTTTCTTTCTCTTTATTCCAAAAAATAAAGAGAAAGATACACCTATTTTTATGAAACTAGAATAAAGCTCTGTTTTGTAATAATCATTTGAATCCATTGGAACCTTTAACATATTTGAGATACGAGTTCTTAGTGATTTCATCTTTCTCTGTTTCTTGAAACATTTGCTATTTAATCATCCTAGGAATTATTTTCTCATTCAGTTCAGTTCAGTTCAGTCGCTCAGTCGTGTCCGACTCTTTGTGACCCCATGAATCGCAGCACGCCAGGCCTCCCTGTCCATCACCAACTCCCGGAGTTCACTCAGACTCACGTCCGTCGAGTCCGTGATGCCATCCAGCCATCTCGTCCTCAGTCGTCCCCTTCTTCTCCTGCCCCCAGTCTCTCCCAGCATCAGAGTCTTTTCCAATGAGTCAACTTACTTATCAATTATTCCCAGATATACTTTAAAAAAATTATAAACAAACACAAGAGTAATTAAGGAACCTAGAAGGATAGTAAATTATTAAAATAAACTATCACTACTGTTTCATGCTTCAGGTTCTCTTTTTGAGAAGATATAAAAGGGGACTGGAGACATCATCTTTGTACTCCACTCTTTTGTGGAACGTAACTTTGGACTCATAATTTCTCATACTCTGTCCATAATGGCAAATTGAAGAAAACTGTAAGAGGAAGATATTTCACAACTGCGAGATGATTCAGAATCCTAATGCAGACAGATTAGGAACATTCTATAATCTGACAGTGAAATTCATTTCATAAGCAAAAATTTCAGACATTCAGATTATGATGTCCTGGATAAATTTTCTCAAATTCAAAAATCAATAATGATCCAAAATAAAATTTTAAGGATGAAAAAGATATTTGGTTTCCTCATAGTTAACTGTTAACACAGAAAGCACATTACCATCTATATTTGTGAGAAAAACAAGACCATTCCATTTTATTTAAAAGATGTGTGACACCCTTCTTTCACCTGTTATGATATCTCTGCACCAAACTTACCTGATACAGTTTGTAATCAGCAAATGCTGAAGACAGATGTGTAAGAAAAGGTGATTGGGGGAGAAAGTCATGAGGAAATTTAAAAACTCATTGATCATTCTAAATTGTGTTTATAGATGTAAAACTGAAAATGGTCTTAAGTATAGAGCAAAGAAGATACAACCAAAATTATATCATCCAAGAGACTGAAAAATTGCTTTTAAGTGTTGCATTTTGATGATGCAAATTCAGTAAGAACCAGGATTAATGATAAGCTAGAACCTCTTCAATATGTATTTGAAATACAGAATATGTACTACAGAATGGATACATCCCAGGTTCATGCCTGACTGCTGATGGGCAGTTAGTTGCATTTAAAAGATATTTTCCATTTTAGGCATATATAACATTAAAATCATGAAAGTATAAATTATAAATCTGCGTTTACTATATTCAGATTTTCATTAAAATTTCTAAATGATTTTCACTATCTACTTTTACTGATTTTATCTTTTGGTAAATAAAATATTACACAAATATAAATTAGTAAAGAGAGTACATTGGGTCCAGATGTTAAATGGCACTGGCTATTTTTCCTGGCATATGAGAGCAAGGCTTTAGCATGTGGACTAGAAGTAGTTAGGTTCTTGAACTGGACCCAGGTGTGATGTTGAAGCAGGAATATTTTGTGGCACAGTTCTGGGAGTTAGTTTAAAACAAGGCACATGTGGTAAAAATAAATTTTGGGACCAAAAGTACAATTAAATAAAAAGTGCTAATGTCTTCAGACAAACACAGCAGTAGATTTCTTAGCCAATCCTCCTCTGTCCTCCTCTGCTTCCCTTTCTTTTTGCTTCTATCTTCTCCTTCTTTTCCCTCCCAGTCTCTTCCTCCCCCTTCTCTTGTGAGTCTGGGTTAATTTAGGAACTGCTGAAAGAACATCTAAATGGCTGTCCTTACTTTATTCTAATTATGGATCAGGAGAAAAAAGTGTTGGCTGTCTTTCAAGGAAAGCCAATCCACTGAACTCTTCCAGTTTTTTTTTTTTTTTCTTTTCTCCCAAACCCAAGGGATTTACATGCTCTCAGAGAAAAGATTCTAAATAAGGAATAATGATCTTAATCTCAACTAGTATGGTTTGTAGGACAGCCTTTTCATAATCTCGATTGCTGCAAATGAATGATTTAGTCTGTATATTTATTGAGCAGCTACTATATGCCAGACACTGGGAATAATTTTTAAAAAAGACATAATCCTGTCTCTCAAAGAGAAATGCGTTCAAACAGTAAACAATTGCCATAATTTGAGGGCAAAGCCAGCCAGGCGTGCTGCAGTCCACGGGATCTCAAAGAGACAGAGACAACCAAGCAACTGAACAACAACAGGAAAAGCAAGCAAAGAGAGGAGCAAAGAGAAAATCAAAGACGAGTTTACTTTCCCAGAAGCCTGTTGAAGAAATACAAACAGAACGCATCCTAAGTTTAAGCTTTAATTTCACAGCTTTCCCTATCTGATTTGCTTATTTTATAAGTAAGCCAACAAGATTTGTGTACTCAGTGACAACACACTGTCTCACAGAACTAACATAGATTTTATTTTCCTAAGAATTTTTACCCTTCCCTTTGTTTCAAGGTGTATGGAAAAGAAGAGTCCCTTTGGTAAGCCAGCCCAGTGAGAAAGATGCCTTATCTTTGGACTAACCTTTTGCCCAAATAAACTAATGTTTCTTGCCAGTGGCCTAAATCTCTGTCTAAAAGGTCCATAATGTCATAAAATGGATTTTTTTTTTGTTTTTTTTTTTTGCTCAGCTCACCCACCAGGGTAGTAAAAAATAAAATAAAATCTATATCCAAATACACACAATAAATTTCCATTGCTCTAGGGGCAAAATAAAAGCACTTCCATTTCCTTTTTATTCTGGATCACAGACCTGACTGTTTCTTTTACCCCCTCTCAAATGAACTTCCAACCTTCAAGGTCATTTTCTTTTTAAAAGTTATCCTAGTAACATCTAGAATAGCTCTCTCTGGGAATACCTTTTTATTTTCCCCCTCTCACTTAATTTGCCTCTTATGCACCTTTCTCTCAGGTCCCATATTTTCAGTAATGCTGATTGGGCAACTATTTACTTTTTGCTTGAGTTTGAAAAGCACATCAACAGGCACATAAATGTGTTTTGGATCTCATCCATGTAGAAATATTACTGGTAACTTGATGAATCTGTAAGTAATTTTACAAAAATGTTTAGTGAGTTTTGCCAAGGACGTCTGACCCCCGGCATTGCTCCACTGATGTAAGTTTTTGAGTGCTTGGCCTGTTGTGATCAGTACCAGCTGTTCATGCTTCAGTTGTACACATCAGATGTTAAGTGAAGGAGAAAAGACAGCATATTCTGACTTAGGCTTGAAAGTTTGTGAGCTAGGACAGAAATAAGACTGCAGTTGAAAGCGAAGCATGTCTTTCATGCTTCATGTTAGGTTCAGTTGTACCTTCAGTTCAGTTCAGTTCAGTCGCTCAGTCGTGTCTGACTCTTTGCAACCCCGTGAATTGCAGCACGCCAGGCCTCCCTGTCCATCACCATCTCCCAGAGTTCACCCAAACTCTTGTCCATCCAGTCGGTGATGCCATCCAGCCATCTTATCCACTGTTGTCCCCTTCTCCTCCTGCCTCCAATCCCTCCCAGTATCAGAGTCAGTTCTTCGCATGAGGTGGCCAAAGTATTGGAGTTTCAGCTTTAGCATCAGTCCTTCCAATGAACACCCAGGGCTGATCTCCTTTAGGATGGACTGGTTGGTTCTCCTTGCAATCCAAGGGACTCTCAGTTGTACCTTCAGTTCAGTTCAGTCGCTCAGTCGTGTCCATCTCTTTGCGACCCCATGAATCGCAGCATGCCAGGCCTCCCTGTCCATCACCAACTCCCGGAGTTCACTCAGACTCACGTCCATCAAGTCAGTGGTGCCATCCAGCCATCTCATCATCCTCTGCCGTCCCCTTCTCCTCCTGCCTCCAATCCCTCCCAGCATCAGAGTCTTTTCCAATGAGTCTTAGCATAATTAAAAATCTCTCTCAATCAGATGCTGCATAGAGCAGATAGAGTATCTCTAACAAAGAATAAAGATTCATTAAAATAGTTTTGTTTGATAAAGATTTAAAAAACTGTTTGATTTTTTGTACAGACTTCTTCACAGACTTCCAAGGAAGAAAATAAAAACAATAAAATATTGATAATGTATTGTGATTTCCTTAGAGAGCAGTAAGAAATCTATTTCAGGACACATTTCAGTAGGAGTTAAAATTATTTAGGTTTTTAAATTTTTTGCTTTGAAAGACCATGAGGTTAGTGAAAGCATGGGATATTTTAAGTATATTTACATCCAGCCTAAATGCCAACACAGAGATGCCCCTTTAGTTCAGTTCAGTTCAGTCACTCAGTCGTGTCCGACTCTTTGTGACCCCATGAATTTATAAAAGTGGAAGTACGTATTCTTCCACTTTTAAATACTTTCTTCCACTTTTACATACATTTCTTCCACTATTACATACATTATTCCACAAATACATACATAATGGAATGTATGTATTTCATTACATCTAAACACATACTGCCTAGGGCGTGGCTCCCAGTATCATAACATACGTTTAAGGTTTAGGGCCAGGCATAGTTGTTAAAAACTAGTATTGAGAGAGTGTTAGTTAAAGCTTTGGAGTAGAATGTCCATCAGACCAAACAAAACAATAGCCCTATTGACAGTAACCAAAAAGTGGAAATGACCCAAATGATGAACCTCACTGATTAATGGAGACGTAAACAGTGGTATATCCATACAATGGGAAAGTATTCAGCCACTAAAGGGAATGAAGTGATACTTGCTACAGTGTGGATGAATTTTACAAATTGTTGTTGTTGTTGTTCAGTCGCTATGTCCTACCTAACAAACTGCAGAATGCCAGGCTTCCCTGTCTTTCACTATCTTTCAGAGTTTGCTCAAACTCATGTCCATTGAGTTGGTGATACTATCTAACCCTCTCATTCTCTGCTGTCCCCTATTTTTTCCTTCCGTCTTTTGGAGAATCAGGGTTTTTTCCAATGAGTCAACGCTTGGCATCAGGTGGCCAAGGTATTGGAGCTTCAGCTTCAGCATCAGTCCTTCTAGTGAGTATGTATTCAAGGGTGATTTCCTTTAGGATTAACTGGTTTGATCTCCTTGCTGTCCGAAGTAAAAGTGAAAGTCATTCAGTTGTATCTGACTTTATAGTCCATGGGATTCTCTGGTCACAGAATACTGGAGTGGGTAGCCATTCCCTTCTCCAAGGGATCTTCCCAACCCTGGGATCGAACTGAGATCTCCCACATTGCAGGTGGATTCTTTACCTACTGAACCACCAGGGAAGCCTTGCTTGCTGTCCAAGGGACTCTCGGGAGTCTTCTCTGGCACCACTATCCAAAAGCATCAGTTCTTCCTTGCTCAGCCTTCTTTATGGTCTGACTCTCACATCTGAACATCACTACTTGAAAAACCATTTTTCTGACTATGCAAACAATGTCGGCCATGTGATATCTCTGCTTTTTAATATGCTGTCTAGATTTGTCGTAGTTTTCCTTCAAAGGATCAATTGTCTTAATTTCATGGCCACAGTCACCATCTGCAGTGGTTTTCAAGCCCAAGAAAATAAAATCTGTCACTGTTTCCACTTTTCCCTCTTCTATTTGCCATGAATTGATAGGACTGGAAGCCATGATCTTAGTTTTTTGAATGTTGACTTTTAAGCAAGTTTTATCACTCACCTCTTTCACCCTCAAGAAAAGGTTCTCTAGTTTATCTTCACCTCCTGCCATTAGAGTGGTATTATCTGCATATCTGATGTTGTTCATATTTCTTCCAGCAGTCTTGATTCCAGCTTGTGATTCACCCAGCCCAGCATTTTACATGATGTACTCTGCATAGAAGTTAAATAACCAGGGTGGCAACAACCCAGTCTGTTGTTCCGTGTACAGTTCTAACTGTTGCTGCTTGACCTATATACAGGTTTCTCAAGGGACAGGTAAGATGGTCTGGTATTCACATCTCTGTAAGAGTTTTCCACAGTTTTTTGTGATCCACACAGTCAAAAGATTTAGCATAGTTGGTGAAACAGAAGTAGATGTTTTTCTGGAATTCTCTTGCTTTTTCTAAGATTAGTGAAAGTTGGCAATTTGATCTCTGCTTCCTCTGCCTGTTATAAACCCAGTTTGTACATCTGAAACTTCTAGGTTCACATACTGCTGACGCCTAGCTTGAAGGATTTTGAGCATAACCTTGTTAGCAGGTGAAATGAGTGCAATTGTAGAGTAGTTTGAACATTGTTTGGCACTACCCTTCTTTGAAATTGGGATGAAAACTGACCTTGTCTAGTCTTGTGGCCACTGATGAGTTTTCCAAATTTGCTGACATATGGAGTATAGCACTTTAACAGAATCATCCTTTAGAATTTAAATAGTTCGGCTGAAATTCCATCACCTCCTCTGTGTTCATCGTAATGCCTCCTGGGGCCCACTTGAATTCACACTCCAAAATTTCTGACTCTAGGTGAGTGATCACACCATTGTGGTTATCTGGGTCATTAAGACCTTTTTGTATACTTCTTCTATGTATTCTTCAGTTCAGTTGCTCAGTTGTGTCTGACTCTTTGCGAACCCATAGACTGCAGAACACCAGGCCTCCCTGTCCATCACCAAGTCCCAGAGCTTACTCAAACTCAGGTCCATTGAGTCGGTGATACCATCCAGCCATCTCATCTTCTATCGTCCCCTTGTCCTCCCAGCCATCTCATCTTCTATCGTCCCCTTGTCCTCCCAGCCATCTCATCTTCTATCGTCCCCTTGTCCTCAATCTTTCCCAGCATCAGAGTCTTCTCCAATGAGTCAGTTCTTCCCATCAGGTGGCCAAAGTATGGGAGTTTCAGCTTCAGCATCAGTCTTTTCAATGAATGTTCAGGACTGATTTCCTTTAGGAAGAACTGGTTGGATCTCCTTGCAGTCCAAGGGACTCTCAAGAGTCTTCTCCAGCAACATAGTTCAAAAGCATAAGTTCTCTGGGGCTCAGCTTTCTTGCAACCTCTTAATATTCTCTTCTGCTTCTCTTAGGTCCTTATTGTTCCTGTTCTTTACTGTGCCCGTCCTTGCATGAAATGTTCCCTTGATAGCTCCAGTTTTCTTGAAAAGATCTCTAGTCTTTCCCATTCTGTTATTTTTGTTTTCTTCTACTTCTTTGCATTGTTCATTTAAGAAGGGCTTTTTATTTCTCCTTGCTTTTCTCTGGAACTGTATTCAGTTGGATATATTTTTTCCCTTTCTCCTTTGCCTTTCACTTCTCTTCTTTTCTCAGCCATTTGTAAAGGCTCCTCAGACAACCACTTTACCTTCTTGTAATTCTTTTTCTTTGGGATGGTTTTGCTCACCACCTCCTGTACAGTGTTATGAACCTCCGTCCATAGTTCTTCAGGCACTCTGTCTACCAGATATAATCCCTTGAATCTATTCATCACCTTCACTGTATAATCATAAATGATTAGATTAGGTCATACATGAGTGACCTAGTGGTTTCTTGTACTTTCTTCAATTTAAGCATGATTTTTGCAATAAGGAGCTCGTGACCTGAGCTAAGTGAAAGAAACAGGAAATAAAAGATCACATATGTGAAGATTTCATATATTTGAGATGTGCAAAATAGATAATTCCACATAGACAGAAAATGGAATGAAGAGTGACTCTCGATGGGAATAGTATCTCTTTTTTAGTCCCTAAGTTGTGTCGACTCTTTCATGATCCCATGGACTGTATGTAGCCCTCAGGGTCCTCTGTATATGGGATTTCCCAGGTAAAAATACTGGTGTGGGTTTCCATTTCCTTCTCTAGGGGATCTTCCCAACCATGACTCTTACATTGGCAGACATGTTATTTGCTACTGAGTCACCCAAGAAAGCCCCATTTGTTGGGAGACGATGAAAATGTGCTGGAACTAGATGGTGCTAACTGTTCAACTTTATAAATAAAGACCACTGAGTTAGATACTCATAAAGGGTAAATTTTAAGTGATGTGAATGATGTCTCAATTTCAAAAATTGTGAGTAAGGGAAAGCAAGCCAGCCTGTAATTTTGAGAGATGATATACATCTATTTCCTTTTTATGTGCTCTCTATTCTATCCCTCTGAAACTGTATATTAGAAAGTGTCATGGTATTATCCAGGTCTCTTAACATTTCTTTCACATTTTCCTTTTCTTTATCCTTCTCTGCTGCATTCTAGGTAGCCTTAGAAAAACGAATTTCCAGCTTACAAATTTTACTTTGTAAGTATGTCTTTTTTCTTGCTAGTCTATGTACTGAGATTTACCTTTTAACAATTATAGTTTTTCTCTTTTACCTGTTCTATTTTCTCTTTTAGATATTATATTTTCAATTTGTCTGGTCATTTTTTCTGTCTTTTGTTTTTTCAGTCATTTATTCAGTTCCTTCTTTTATTTCCTCAACAACAATAAACAAAATTTTCATGATCTCTATCTGATAATTACAGTATCTTCAAACTTTGTGAGTCTAATTCTTCAGTTTATTGCTTCTATCAACTCTCACTCATGGTACCTTTTTTCCCCGAGTATGTTCTTTGTGTATGTGTGTGTAGTAGAAGGTGGGCGATATTTTCTTTAGCATGTATGGTAAACTGTGGGGGGTGATTTTAAACATTAATCCATTTCCAGAAAAGATTTGGTGTTGCTTCAGTTGTGTGCCTGAATAAACAAGCAATCCAAAACTTTAAAATTAAAAACCAGTTTGAATATATTCAGAACGCCCCAATGGCATCAGTTGTAACGTGAAACCTGTGCAAGAGCTAAATATGGCTGCAAACACTCAGAGACGATTTTTTCATTTCTTTAAAAAAGATTGTTTCTAGGAAGCCACCTGAGAGTTATTTTTTTCTTCCATGTTTCTCCTTTTTAAGATAATTTTTATTTTAGTGTAGAAAGAGGGGTCTCCTTTTAAAGATTCTGGCTTTATCTGGGGTTCCCTGATGGCTCACCAGGTAAAGAATCATCCTTCAGTGGAGGGGATACCGGAGAAGTGAGTTTGATTCCTGGGTCAGAAAGATCCCCTAGAGGAGGAAACAGCAACTTACTCCAGTATTCTTGTCTAGAGAATCTCATGGACAAGAGGATCCTGGTTGGCTACACTCCAAAGGCTCACAAGGAGTTGGACACAGCTGAGCACAGTACAATTATGAATTTATTTTTTATGAGACCTAATTTTTATATCCTGCTAAGAAAACATCATAAATTAAAATGAAGAATCTTATTTGTACAGAAATATATATTGCAGTTTTATTTTAAATATCCCCAAACTGGAACAACTCAAATACCAATCCACAAGAGAACAGGTAAACATACTGGGTTTTTTTTTTTTTTTTTTCTTTTTTTTTTTGAGAGAGAACACTACTTAACATTAATTTAAAAACTTAAGCTAACTGATCCTCAAAACAAAATTGATAAACCTCAAAACGTAGAGTGAAAAAAATCAGACCAATCAACTGAATCCAGGCCAAGTTAATCTAGAATAGTAAAAATCTAAATAGTAAATACAAAGGGGAAGTTAAGACTAGCCAGAGATAGAAGAAACAATATCTTTCTTAAAAATGTTCTTGTATCTTTTAGTGCGGTTGCATGTGTGTGTGTGTGTATGTGTGTGTGTGTGTATTTGAGAAAAATCACCAAGTTAAAGTCTGCATATTTCAGTTTATGTAGATTTTATCTCAATAAACCAATGAAGAATATGTGGAAGAAATAAACTAAATATTTGACAGTTTTGTAGATAAATGAAAGCAAAGTAGGGTCACTGATGCCCTAGAGAATCTTCAAGAAAATTAGAGATACCAAGGGAACTTTTCATGCAAAGATGGGCTCAATAAAGGGCAGATGGTACGGACTTAACAGAAGCAGAAGACATTAAGAAGAGGTGGCAAGAATATACAGAAGAACTGTACAAAAAAGATCTTTAAGACCCAGATAATCATGATGGTGTGATCACTCACCTAGAGCCAGATATCCTGGAATGTGAATTCAAGTGGGCCTTAGGAAGCATCACTACAAACAAACCTAGTAGAGGTGATGGCATTCCAGTGGAGCTATTTCAAATCCTGGAAATTGATGCTGTGAAAGTGCTGCACTCAATATGCCAACAAATTTGGAAAACTCAGCAGTGGCCACAGAACTGGAAAAAGACAGTTTTCTTTCCAATCCCAAATAAAGGCAATGCCAAAGAATGCTCAAAAAACCACACAATTGCACTCATCTCACACACTAGTAAAGTAATGCTCAAAATTCTCCAAGCCAGGCTTCAGCAATACGTGAACCATGAACTTCCAGCTGTTCAAGCTGGATTTAGGGAAGGCAGAGGAATCAGAGATCAAATTTCCAACATCCACTGGATCATGGAAAAAGCAAGAGAGTTCCAGAAAAACATCTAGTTCTGCTTTATTGACTATGCCAAAGCCTTTGACTGTGTGGATCACAAGAAACTGTGGAAAATTCTTCAAGAGAATTCTGAAAGAGATGGGAATACCAGACCACCTGACCTGCTTCTTGAGAAACGTGTATGCAGGTCAGGAAGCAATAGTTAGAACTGGACATGGAACAACAGACTGGTTCCAAATAGGAAAAGAAGTGCGTCAAGGCTGTACGTTGTCACCCTGCTTATTTAACTTATATGCAGAGTACATCAAGAGAAATGCTGGGCTGGAGGAAGCACAAGCTGGAATCAAGACTTCTGGGAGAAATATCAATAACCTCAGATATGCAGATGACACCACCTTTATGGCAGAAAGTGAAGAAGAACTAAAGAGCCTCTTGATGAAAGTGAAAGAGGAGAGTGAACATGTTGGCTTAAAGCTCAACATTCAGAAAACTAAAATGGCATCCGGTCCCATCACTTCACGGCAAATAGATGGGGAAACAGGGGAAACAGTGGCTGACTTTATTTTTCTGGGCTCCAAAATCACTGCAGATGGTGACTGCAGCCATGAAATTAAAAGATGCTTACTCCTTGGAAGGAAAGTTATGACCAACCTAGACAGTATATTCAAAAGCAGAGACATTACTTTGCCAACAAAGGTCCGTCTAGTCAAGGCTATGGTTTTTCCAGTGGTCATGTATGGATGTGAGAGTTGGACTATAAAGAAAGCTGAGCACTGAAGTACTGATGCTTTTGAACTGTGGTGTTGGCAAAGACTCTTGAGAGTCCTTTGGACTGCAAGGAGATCCAAGCAGTCCATCCTAAAGGAGATCAGTCCTGGGTGTTCACTGGAAGAACTGATGTTGAAGCTGAAAGTCCAATACTTTGGCCACCTGATGTGAAGAGGTGACTCATTTGAAGAGACCCTGATGCTGGGAGGGATTGAGGGAAGGAGGAGAAAGGGACGACAGAGCATGAGACGGTTGGATGGCATCACCGACACGATGGACATGGGTTTGGGTGGACTTTGGGAGTTGAAATGGACAGGGAGGCCTAGCGTGCTGCAGTTCATGGGGTCGCAAAGAGTCATACATGACTGAGCGACTGAACTGAATTGAAGGATTACAAATACATGGTGTATATCCCAGTATTTTCTTCAACTTGACACATGATCAACATCAGTAATTATGTCAACCGTTTTTTTTTTCTGTTTACACTGACTCAAAATTTTCCTTTCAAAAGCATTTCTATGAAACTATTGGCAATTCACAAACAAGATGAAAATTTTGTACCCACTAACATTTTAAACAGCCATTGGGTAACTCATGTATTCCTTTTTTTGCTCTTATCTCACATTGAATCCATACTTAAATGCTTTTAATACTATCTAAAAATTATATTTAAATTCTGATTGCATCTCTCCACTTCCATTATCACCATCCTAGCCCAGCCATGAACATGTTTTAACCGGACTATTACTCTTTGTTCTTATTTCTACCTGTTTCATTTTGTCTTTCTACAAAAGAGGAGAAAGTTTTGTTTTCAAATATGCCAGATAGATTACCCCACACACATCCTTTAGAGTACAGGTCAAGGTCTTATCTGGTTCAGCTTCCTTTGATGATCTATCTCCAGCTAACCTTTTTTTCCTTTTTTTTCCTACTGTGCTGCACCCTGATCTCTCCACTAACCAGGCTGTACACTCTGTCCTTCCAACACAGCGTAAATGCCTCTGGTTCACTGTCTTGACACTCATCATCCCTTCTGTTGAAAACACTTCCAACGTATCTTCATGGCCTGAATGTCAGCTAACTTTTTTGAAGTGTCTATTCACATGTGAAGTCACCAGGGAGGCATATCCAGATGAACTATCTCAAATATTACACACTCCTCCATCCCCTGTGCATATGATATCTCCTTTTACTACTTGACTGTTTTTAAACCCTTATGATCACACACACATACACACAGTTTCATTTTCTGTCTCATTTTGCTTAAAAGTAAAGTGCATGCACGTGGAGAGTATCTTTATTTTGCTCGCTGCTTTATCTACATACTCCACCATTCTACCATATAGTAGTTACTGACTTATATATCTCCAGAACCGATGCCACAGTAGAAATTTCCTAAATGTTAGTTTAATGAATATACTCAAGAAATTTATATTTGAGAGAAAAAAAAAAATGATGTCACATCCCTCTCCTTGAGGACGAGAGAGAAGAAAAAGACTGTTAAAGACTATTCTCCCCTGACATATTATTGTATGCATCAGTTTTGAAAGGAAAAGTATGGGTTCTACTGATATTACAACTTATATGTTGGTGGAAGAAGTTATTTGATGCTATGTTCTTTATTTCCCATTCTTTTTATCTCTGTGCTTTTGTCTTTATAAGTTATCTTGACCTAATTCAAATTCACTGATGCTTCAGTCTGCTGCCCATCTTCTGTTAAATCTGTTCAAAAATTTTTAATTCCAAACACCTTATTTTTCAGTTGTACAGTATTCAATTTATTTTCTCTTCTGTGTCTCCATTTCTTTGTTAAATGATTGTTTTTTCAGTTATTGTCTTTATTGCCTATATTTCTTTAACATATGTATAATGACATTTAAAATTCCTTTTCAGAAGTTCTAATCTGCGATGCTATGTGTCTGCTTCTATTTTTTTATTTTTGCTCTTAATTTTGGTTGACATTTTTCTGTTTCTTTACGTGTTTTGAAATTTGTGGTTGTATGTCAGGTATTATACATTAAAAAACAAACAAACAAACAGACAAAGAAATATCTGTCCCCCATCCCAGCAAGAGAGCATTCTCTCTGGCAGTTAGGATAAGAAACTGATTATGTATCGATTGATTCAGGAGATGAGCCATGTCAGCAGTGGGTTGCAATTTAACTTCCTTTTTTTTTTTTCTTCAGTTCGCTAGAACTTTTTAATTCTTCTGTGAATATTGTGTTCCTTTTTAATTGAAATACAGTTGATTTACTGTGTTTTGTTAGTTTCAGGTATACAGCAAAATGATTGAATTGTCATATATATGCATGTAAATATTTATATATGTGACTCTGAAAAAGAATTTCAGGTTCTTTTCCGTTATAAGTTATTACAAGATATTTAATATAGTTCCCTGTGCTGTGCAGTAGGTCCTTCCTGGCTATCTATTTTATACATGCTGCTACTAAATCGCGTCAGTCGTGTCCAGCTCTGTGCAACCCCATAGATGGCAGCCCACCAGGCTCCCCTGTCCCTGGGATTCTCTAGGCAAGAATACTGGAGTGGGTTGCCATTTCCTTCTCCAGTGGATGAAAGTGAAAAGTGAAAGTGAAGTCGCTCAGTCATGTCCGACTCTTAGCGACCCCATGGATTGCAGCCTATCAGGCTCCTCCATCCATGGGATTTTCCAGGCAAGAGTACTGGAGTGGGGTGCCATTGCCTATGTTAATCCCAAACTCCTAATTTATCTTCCCCTCCTTTCTGCTTTGGTAACTGTAAGTTTGTTTGTTTGTTTGTATTTTTGTCTATGGGTCTGTTTCTGTTTTGTATATAAGTTCATTTATTTGTACCATGGTTTATTTTTAATTCCACTTATAAGCAATATTATGCAATATTTGTTATTCTTTGACTTATTTCACTCAGTGTGGTAATCTCTAGGTGCTTCCATGTTGCTGTAAATTGCATTATGTCAGCCGGTGGCTCAGGGGGTAAAGCATCTGTCTACAATGCAGGAGACCTGGGTTCGATCCCTGGGTTGGGAATATCCCCTGGAGAAGGAAATGGCAATCCACTCCAGTACCATTGCCTGGAAAATCCCATGGACAGAGGAGCCTGGTAAGCTACAGTCCATGGAGTCGCAAAGAGTCAGACACGACTGAGTGACTTCACACACACACACAACAATCCATTGTACAAATATATCACATCTTTTTAATCCATTAATCTGTCAGTGGACATTTAGATTGCTTTCATATGTTAGCTTTTGTAGACAGTGCTGTAGTTAACACTGAGGGTGCATTTCAAATTATGGTTTTCTCTGGATATGCACCCAGGCTGCGATTGTAGCTTCACACTGTAATGCTACTTTTAGTTTTTTAAGGAACATCAGTATTGTTTTCCAGGTTTCCCAGGTGGTGCTAGTGGTAAAGAACCGGGCTGGCAATGCAGGCAATGGCACCCCACTCCAGTACTCTTGCCTGGAAAATCCCATGGATGGAGGAGCCTGGTAGGCTGCAGTCCATGGGGTCGCTAGGAGTCGGACATGACTGAGCAACTTCACTTTGACTTTTCACTTGCATACATTGGAGAAGGAAATGGCAACCCACTCCAGTGTTCTTGCCTGGAGAATCCCAGGGACAGAGAAGCCTGGTGGACTGCCATCTATGGGGTTGCCCAGATTCGGACACGACTGACACGACTTAGCAGCAGCAGCAGCCAGTGCAGGAGACATAAGAAGCATGGGTTCCGTCCCTGAGTCAGGAAGGTCCCCTGAAGGAGGGCAACAACTCCAGTATTCTTGCCTGTAGAATCTGTGGACAGAGGCACCTGGGGGACTACAGTCCATGGGGTCTCAAAAAGTCAGACTTGACTGAAGCAACTTAGCACATAGCATGCTATTCTCCATAATGACAGCACCAATTTACATTTCCACCTACAGTGTGGCAGGGCTCCCTTTGCTCAGCAGCCTCTCCAGCATTTCTTATTTGTGTGTTTTTAAAAATTAATTTTATTAGAGTATTGTTGATTGACAATATTGTATTAGTTTCTGCTGTATAGCAAAGTTATTCAGTTATACATATACATATAAACACTCTTTTTGTAGATTATCTTCCCTTCGAGGTCATTACAGAGTACTGAGTAGAGCTCCCATGCTATACAGTAAATTCTAATTACTCACCTGTTTTATATATAGTGTTGTATACATGTCAGTCCCCATCTTCCAATTTATCCCTCTCTCCCCTTCACTGCTTGGTGACTGAAAGTTTGTTTTCTACATCTGTGACTATTTCTGTTTCATAAATAGGTTTGTAGATGTTTTGATGATGGCCATTCTGACTTGAGATGATATAATACCTGATTATACTTTTAATTTGCATTTCTTTAATAGTTCTCAATGTTAAACATGTTTCCATGTGCCTTTTGGCCATCTGTGTGGCTTCTTTGGAGAAATGTCTATTTGGACCTCATATTTTGCTTGGCTTTTTAAAAATATACTGAGCTATATAAGCTGTTTGTATAGTTTAGAGATTAATCTCTTGTAGATCACATTGCTTGCTAATATTTTCTCCATTTTATGGGGTGTCTTTTTGTTTTGTTAATGGGTTCCTTTGCTATGCAAAAGCTTTTAAGTTTAATTAAGTCCCATATGTTTGTTTTTCCTCTATTTCCATTACTCTGGGAGACAGATCCAAAAAGTTATGCTGCCATTTATGTCAGAGTGTTCTGCCTATGTTTTCCTAAGGAGTCGTATAGTGTCTGGTCTTACATTTACATTTAGCTATTGAATCCATTTTTAGTTTATTTTTGTGTGTGATATTAGAGAATGTTCTAATTTAATTCTTTTACAGTCTAGTTGTCCTAGCACCATTTATTGAAGAGACTCTCTGTTCTCTGTTGTAGAGTCTTGCTTCCTTTCTTGTAGATTAATTGACCCTGGATGCATGGGTTTATTTCTGGGCTTTCTCTTCTGTTCCATTGATCTACATTTCCTCACCGCCCTGAATGTGCCCAGTCTCGCCACTTTTGTTTAATTCATGTCAGCTTTCAAATGTCTAAAGATTGATATCCATAAGATATTATTATAGGCACATCCTTCTAGCAGGACTTTGGAACTAAAGTGCAAGACTTATGAAGATTCCTCTTCTTCCTCAGTCTGTCCCCCAGCATTCTATAATGCCACACTCTTAGTAAATGTTTACTGGGTGAGTGAAGTCTTATAGGAAGAAAAAACTAGCTCTGCCAGATTCCAGTCATTCATGTCACCTACACAGCTGTGGAAAACTCTACTGGATGCTGTTTACTCCAACAGATTACCTCTCACTATGCTAGGTCTGATCTTTCTCCTCTATGCTTGTATTCAGCAAGTGTCACCAGGGAATTGCCAACAATCTTCCTTTATTTACTCAAGATCTCATTCCTCTCTATATCTTACTTTTAGAATTCTTTACATCTGCAACTATTGAATATCTTCAAATATATATGTGTATATAAACATATACACACAAACAGGTGGGTGCACACACACACTCATTATTTGCTTTATTGTTATGGAGGGAGCAATGATTTTTAATGAATGGCTGCCTTTTAACAGAGGTTAAACTCAGAAAAATTATTGTAAATCAGTATAGTGCTGAAAATTTTGAGATATAACATTTACTTAAGCAAATTTGTCTGTTTTACCTAATGTTTAAGCAACAATTATTGAAAAAAAGATGATAAGTAATTTTTGTGAATCAAATCAATTATCACAAGCCAGGCTTTCAAGTCTTTCCCATGAGGTTTCAAATTGTCATGTTGGAAATCAACTTTTTTGGGAATTAGAAATTTCTTCTGTGACAAAAGACTTATTTTTAAGTTGATTAACCCAGTAGGCTTCCCAAGGTACACTAGTGGTAAAGAACCTGCCTACCGATGCAGGAGATATATCCCTTGGACAGAGGAGCCTCTGGTCCATAGGGTCACCAAGAGTCAGACATGACTGAAGCAACTTAGCATACATGCAAGACTAGAGCAGCAAAAAGAAAATACATACATAGCAACCATAAGATTTTTCTACGTTATAGAAGTAATACTGTCAAAAAGGATTTTAAATAAAATTATAAATAATGATTTTGAGATTATTTTCAGTGAGCACTTAAATAGGAAGATATTTGACTTCTGCCGTTAAACAAAAATATGACATTAAGGTCATTGCCTTTATAAACTTCTGTTTATCCATATTAAAATGACATGCTCACTAATATTTCGTCTGATTCTAACATTCTTTGACACCTTTCTAATGCCCACTAGGATGTCCACATAGCTTTTAGGAGTTAGTATTTTAGTTATGAATTTAGGTTCTGGAATAAAAGAAGTTTGAGTTTGAACCTCAGGGCTCTGCACTATGACTTTGAGCAAGTTACATAGGCCATTCAAGTTGCAACCTTCTTATCTGCAAATGAAAGTAAAAACACTCAGTTCAAAATATTCTTGTAAGAATTAAATGATGAGGACCCACTGTATTTTCTCACATTTAAGGCACTGTTAATTTTGTTCTTTGTTGTACCCTGAGATAAAACAGTGTAAGTAAGACAAAGAACATAGGAGAGAAAATCATGAATCTGATCTGAAAACTAACTATAAAATTTCTGAACAGAAAAATCAGCTTAAATTCCCTCTAAAAAGTTCCATTTTGTGTGAGCTACTCAGTAGTTAATATTTTTAAAGATTAATATATAAACTAGAATGAGAACCTATCAAACACTTAATGAATTGTTCACTTCTATTACTAATGTCTTAAATTCTGTTTTTACTGAAAATATAATGTAGCCTATGTTGGTGGAGGAACAAACTAGTGGAGGTACAAATCAATCTGTTGATTGAGCTATCTGTCTATTTTGGCCTTCAACTTTGCCCTTTATCAAAAGACTGGTTTTGGAAAAAAAAAAAAATTAAGCTCATATTTCCCCCATAATATTCAGTATGAAGGGTAATGATTTAGAAAAATCCAGAAAGAATAAACCAAGAAAACAGAAATGGCATTGACCAAAGAAAATATGGCTGAACAGAAGAAAAACTATTTTATATTTCTTCCCACACAATTGGTCAAAACCAAATGATTAGAGTTTTCAAATCAGGAACTTGGCACTTTTGAAGAGTGATTTTTAAAGAAAGTATATGGAAAAACTAACCAAATGGCTTTAAGCTGCTCAAATGCTAAAAACCTATTCTATTGCAGAGACAAAGAATCAAGTGTGGAAAACCCAGTTATCTCCTTTAATTTTATGGTTCATGGAAGAGATGAACAACGCTTTATCTAGTGTGTCTCAGTCTTTAGAAAACAAACCAAACACAACAAAATCTCCTGCTAGGTTAATAATTTGGCTTTTTGTATGGAAATGATTTTAGTATTCTAAAATGTCTATTCCACATCCCAATCTAAAGTAGGCTCTACATACAAGACTGTATAGTGTAGAGTGCTGCTGATTATTATGCATAAGAGTAATGGATGCAAAATTATTTATTAAATAATCTTAAGGAAGAGATGGTTCATCTCCGTGGCTCCTCTTGGATCAAAAGACAGTAGCAAAACTTGAGAAGAGGACTTGACTGACAGTTTAATGTGACAAGTTTCCTCCGGAAGCATCTTTCACAAGAGGTTTTTTATGACATGGGAGGCAATTTAATGAGGCCCTGGAAGGAAATCTTGAAATCATGACTATAATTTGTTGTTTTCAAATAAATAGGAGGGAAGAAATTTCTCATTTTGCCACAATTTTGCCATTAAGAGTCTCTTGAGAAAGTGAGTAGTCATACATTTCTGATAAAGGAGCTTTTATTTACCCATACATTTCAAGGGTTATGATTACAGCATCAGCAACTGACTTCAGAAGAGATTGTGCAGAGACAGATAATACAGCTCATTGAACTGTGTGATCCGGGAAGTACACACACCTGGTAAAGCTCTAGCTGGGATTACAGGCCTGACATTTTGGGCTCACTAGTTAAGAAGGGACTTTTGAGAAAAGCAAACAAAAGTTAAAACAACAAAACAAAATTAATTTTCCCCTTAAACTACAAAATGACTTTCCAAATTCTAGCGACTCTTCTTTGACTATTACATCTACTAAAGCATTTTCTACAACTGCCTTGAAATCGTAATATCAGAAATAGAACAGTAAGTGTATCACTTGGTGCTATAGTCTAGTACTAAGAAAGTAAAATAGAATATTTACAACCACTGTTGATTAAAAAATAATAGCTGCCTTTATGTTGTCTAGGTATAGCTAGTGAAAATATAAAAAATAGGGAGTATTTTTTAACGAGTATATTTCCAATATAACTTATATTTGATTATCATGAAACAACCATATTTTAGAAATATAAAACACTAAGAATTGCAACAATGATTACATTTTATAAATCTGAAAGTTTAAAAATGACTGAAAAAAGTTAATTAGTGCAGCCATCAATTTTCTTATGATTTACTAAAATCATACTAAACGGTACAAGAACACAAGTGTAATTTACCAGAGACTTTAACTTAAAACATTTGCTTATTATGCTGACAGACTTCTGCATGTACCAAATATACCTGTTTAGATATTTGTAACTACAGATAGTTTAGGAGACAAGAATAAGAAAAAATAAAACAAGCAAGACACACAAAAGAGTGATCCTTATATTCTACATAGACTCTATAGAGAACCTCAGTAGCCTTTGTACTAATGAGTGGAGTGTATCTGATGAAATTCCCCTCTGGATATTTTTCAGATATTAAATTTTGAAATGACATATCTTACAAACAAAGGTAGAAGCAATTTTACCCTATTACGAACTTAAAATTTCACACAGTGAAGATGGGAAGAGAAAGTAAAATGAGGGTAAAGAGAAAGCTAATCAGAATTTAGAGGTTTGCTGGGTTAATGTCTAGGCTTAAGAGACTCAGATTTCATAATTTTTTCATATCGTGTGTCTTAGCCTTAAGACTGACCTGCACTTAAACAGCATGATGAATAAAACCCTGTCTCCGTCAGAGAACTACAGGCCCACATTACAATGTCACAGTGTTGCATAAGGAAAAAAGAAAGAAAAAACTGTAGAATTTTTATAAAACCTCAGCTGGTAAAAAATCCACCTCCAATGTGGGAGACCTGGGTTGGGAAGATCTCCTGGAGAAGGAAATGGCTACCCACTCAAGTATTCTGGCCTGGAAAAGTTCATGGACTATATAGTTCATGGGGTCTCAAAGAACTGGACACAACTGAGTGACTTTCACTTTTACATTATAAAACCTAGGTGCTAAGCAAAGTGAAAACAAAGGAAGAAGTTATAAAAATGGAGAAAATACTGTAAAGAATAAACCATCTGTGGAAGTCTCTTAGAACTTGTTTACTTACCTGATAATGCTACAACCCAGGACCATTCTCTACCATACTTATTGAATTGCTTTCATTGGTTATACTGTGAAATTTTGCACCAATTATAAATTAATTTGGATTGAAACTATCTCTGTTAGGATGAAAAATCTCTTGGTACAAACAAATGATCGCTTCTAAATTTTAAAGTTAGATCACTTTTCAAAAAGAAGAAATCCCGATCTGATGGTAGAGGGAAGATCCAGCCTTTCTGGATGCTGAAGAGCTTTGTTGTGCAGAGCAGGTGGAAGGAACAGAAAGAGGAGTAGGACTTAGCAGCCATGTGATGACCTGGGCTGCTGGAGGACTCAGAGGGAGCCTGGAAGATTAAGAAGGACTGGATGGTGTGAGATAGAGAGCATATGACAAATATAAAATAATGTCCATGCTGCTGCTGCTGCTAAGTCACTTCAGTCGTGTCCGACTCTGTGCAGCCCCACAGACAGCAGCCCACCAGGCTCCCCCAATCCCTGGGATTCTCCAAGCAAGAACACTGAGTGGGTTGCCATTTCCTTCTCCGATGCATGCAAGTAAAAAATGAAAATGAAGTCGCTCAGTCATGTGCCCGACTCTTAGCGACCCCATGGACTGCAGCCCACCAAGCCTCTCTGTCCATGGAATTTTCCAGGCAAGAGTACTGGAGTGGGGTGCCATTGCTTTCTCCTATAATGCCCATAAACAACCCTATTTGTCATTTTGTTATATGTGCCACTTACTGACATGTTTTAATTAGGAGATTCACTTGCCAATAGTAAAATAATTCAGCTCAAACCATCATAGACAATCAGTGGGACCATGGGGGCAAACCAGCATAGGCTGCATGTTGCCTTTGCCGTCCTAGCTCCAGAGATGCCGCAGGATAAAAAAGAAAATCTAGGAAGACCTGAAGAACTAATGCAAAACTCATGAGAGGCCACTGAGAGAGTAATGTTGAATCACGTATATATGTATGGTGCTTAAGGTGGGGAAAGGCTGGAGAAGGATGAGGCCAAAAGAGAAAAGGAATCAAACTAATTAAGAATATTCAAGATTTTATGGGGAAATATTTTAATCTCTAACAAAGCAGATAAAACAGGTTTTAATAATTGGGCAAATATACCATATTTAAAGATGGGAAGACTTCACGTTCAAAGTTAAAGATCAACCAAATTGCAAACTCAATGCTTTGCAAATCAAATTACTGTTAAGATACTTAGGGTATCCAAAATAACAAATTCTAAAATTCAGATAAAAGAATGGAGTTCAGAGTTGCCAAATCTGTGTCGATGAAGAAAATTAAAGGGGGGATGACTACACCAGATATTAAGGGATCCGATGAAAATATTATAACAAGAGTATGGACTAGCAAAGGAACAACTAGGTGAATTAAAACAGATAATTCAGCTGCAGAGCTGTGTGTGTACAGGAACTTTACGTATAAGTGAAGCAGCAAAGGCTAGTAGAATGAGGGAAGAGGAGAATGGTTGGAAATGGATTTAGGAAGATGTTTGGGGGCATGGCTGGGTAGGGCTTTATAGGGAATGGTGAAGATTTTAGTTTTTACTCACAGTGTGACAGGAAGCATGGAAGGGTATGAGTAGAGGAGTGTCGCAATCCCCCTTTTATCACTGGTCACTATCTGGAGAAGAAATGGTTAGGGAACAGTTGTGGGAGCAGGCAGACCAACTGGCAATTTTGCATTAGTGTGGTGAGAAATTGAAGTGGTTTGATTGAGGCAATAGTTGTGAAGAAGCAGTAAGACAGTATATTTTAAAGGTAGAGCTGACTTCATTTGTTGATGGACAAAAGCTGAATGAGAGAGAAAGAAATCAAGGATATCTCTATAGTCTTTGACCTAAGAAATAAAAAAATAGAATTGTTTTCTACTGAGATAAAACTGGAGGGTTGGGTGGGATTTTTTTTTTTTTAATTTTTTGGTGGGAGCAGAAATAAAAAGTTTCATATTGGGCATGTTGAGTTTGAGACAACGATTAGGCTACCAAGGGGGAGCTAGGTACTCATTTGGATGTACATATCTGGAATTTGGGACAATTTCATGACTAGAGGTACAACTGTGTGAGGTATCAGTATCTAATAATATTTGAAGCAGTGGGACCAGGTGAGATCACCAGGAGAACAATGATGGATAAAGAGGAAAGGTCAACAGTCTGAAAAAGGGGGCTCTTATACCTAGAAATAGGGAAGATAGAATGATGCAACCAAAAAGATAGGCAGCAGCTCGTGAGGTAAGAGAACCAAGGAAGAAAGGAAGAGAGGAGAGAAAGAAGAGAGATGGAAGTGTGGGGAGACAAGGAGGGAGTGTGGGATAGAGAGGGAAGGAAAGGAGAGGAAAGGAGGGAGAGAGGGAAAGAAAAGGAGGGTGTCTTGGAAGCCTAGTTTCTCAAAACGGAGTGAGGTGTGTCACATACTATTGACGGTTTTGATAAAATGAAGACTGAGTTGACCTTTGGCTGTGACATCTGGAACTCATGGTGACTTTGAGTGGAATGATATTAATGGAGTGGTAAGGATAAAAGGATGATTGAACTGAATTCAGGAGGGGATGATGGGAGAAAACATTGTATGGGAAAGTAACTGGAAGGGAATGTTGTTAATCAGTGGATGTCTGGGGTCTTTCACAATCTGAGTGTCATGTTGTGTTCAGGAATGGCCAAGCCACATTTGAGAGGCCATCTTCCATGTGTTGCCTTGTATAAAGCTGAAGCTCCCAAGGAGCCCACATTTTTACAAGATAGCCACCTCCCAGTGAGCTGGTCAGAGAGTAGTGAGTGTGTTTATTAAGTTCTGGAATAGTGACCTCATTAAGGGTCCACAGTCCTAATGATGGACCTTCATTTTGTTCTCATATAGTAAGCCAGTGTCCTCATAGGGGACTTGGAGGGCATAATGAACTTTTACCAGAATTTGGTGTATATCTACTTAAAAAGAGCCTCTGTTTCTAACAATCCAAGCACTTGGCAAGGACACGAACTCTCACCATAACTCTAGCTAGCCTCACATATTGCCGTCACACTGGAGAAGTTCATTTGCCTCCAGGTACATGGGTTGGGAAGATCCCCTGGACTAGGAAATGGCAACCTACTCCAGTATTCTTGACTGAAAAATCCGTGGACAGAGGAGTGTGGTGGGCTACAGTCCAGGGGGTTTCAGAGTTGGACACAACTGAGGGACTGAGCATGCGTGCATGTATACTCCTTATATATTTATTTAGGATAATTTGTGAGTTAGCATATGGAATTAGAATCTTCTTGGAAAATCATGTAGGCAATTCTAGTAACAGAATTATTTTGTAAAAGTGGAGAATTATACCTGAAAAGAACACAAATAATCGTTGCAAAATGTTGAATCCAACTCAACAAATCCTAATATCAAAGATGTGACATTTTCTCCAGTGAATTTAAAGAAACTAGACAGAGCACATATTCTGTACTTGTTCATGTTTTTAAAAAATGCTTTATTCACATCTTTCATTATAGCTTTCTTATCATACAGCTGACTACAAATACCATTCAACAACAGGTTCAAGTCATCCAGAAGTTGCTCCACTTTGTTGAATAAAGCCATAGCTAGTTTTCAGTTGATAAGAAAGTTAAAAATCACTCATAAGGTTTTCTGTATTAACCATATTACACAACAATCAACAATTGATCAGGGCTGTTAAATCTGAAATAAAATCTCCAGTAATGGACTATTACTTGCTATCTGATTTGTTTCTTTACCAGTTAATTTTATACATATTTTTCCATTTTAAGTTTTAATAAAGTGTTTTGGATAAATATTAATTAGCTTTTCTCATTTTAGTATTTTTCCAAATGTTCCTGGATGAAAACAGCAGCTATTTTGATGATTCCTATGAAATATTTGCTATTTAATAATGCTGCTGTTCATTATGAACTCTGAAAGAAAATTCTTTTGCTTTAAAATCGTTTTTTTTAATCCAGTTGAACTTCCTTTTAAAATTTATTTGGCTGTGATGTGTCTTAGTTGCTGCATCCAGGATCTTTAATTGTGGCACGCATGCTGTTAGCTGCAACATGCAGGCTCTAGTTCCTTGACTAGGGGTCAGACCTGGGCCTCCTGCATTGGAGCATGGAGTCTTAACCACTGCACCACCAGGGAAGTCACTTTTGCTTTAAAATCTTAATAGCCACAACGATTAGCACTTCAGAGTAATATTTAATGTTCTTTCTTGTTCCTGTTGAAAACTTTGGTCTAAGCGCATTTTTATTTATGTGTAAACCAAAAAACCTAAGAAGACATGAAAACAAATATAATGTGGTATTCCCTGTTGGATCCTGGAACAGAAAAAGAACGTTAGTGGGAAAACTAGTGGGATCAAATAAAGCCTAGAACTTAGTTAATAGTAATCTACTAATGTCTACATCTCACGTAGACAAAACTAAGAGAAAACTACATTTGCCAAAACTAGAACACTGACATTGGGAAAACTCAGTGACAGAATTGTCAGTACTACCTTTGCAACGTTTCTGTAAATATAGAAAAATGCTTTAAAGGCACAAAGGCAATGTAGTGGAGAAGGGATGGGCCTTTTAACAAGTGGTGCTGGGACAACTAGATGTCGGTATGCAAAAAAATGAACTTGAATCCACACTGCACACTACATACGGAAAATAACTCAAGATGGATTGTAGACCTAAATGAAAAACCTAAAACAATAGAACTCCTCCAAGAAAAATAAGCAAAAATCGTGTGACTTGTTTGTTAGATACAACAGCAAAAGCATACTCAAGAAAAGGACAAATAAATAAATTGAACTTCAGTGTAATTTATAAAACTTTTGCTTTTAAAAAGATGCTGCTAAGATAATGAAAATATTGGAATAAAATCTTTGCAAAGCACATATCTGATGAAGGAACGAGAGGAATCTTTTGAAGGTGAAGAATATGATCTTTTTTGACTGTGGTGATGGCCTCATGGGTGTATGCATATATAAAAACATATCAAATTGTATACTTTAAAGTGCGGTTTTTGTATGTTATTTATACCTCAATAAAACTGGTCAAACATTTCTTTTTTAAAAATTTCATTTATTTGTTTATTGGCTGAACCGGGTCTTGCTACGCTTGGGCTGTCTCTGGTTGTAGCGAGCACCGGCTACTCCGTAGTTGCCGAGCTCAGGCTTCTCACTAAGGTGGCTTCTCTTGTTGCAGAGCATGGGCTCCCAAAAATGTTTGCAGCCAGATTCTTTCTTCTCCTTTCCTCACACATCACAAAAGGAGAAGTAAAAGAAGGGGAATTTGGAGTGGAAAGAAATAGCAAGGTGAGTTGTTGGAAGTTAACACATCTCATTTTTGGAAATTTTACAAACATGAGCATCAATTTTACAAACAGGTAAGTATGGTTTAGGGCCCTCTTGGGGCCTTATGAAGAGCCTGTGCAAGTGAGGGGCCCAAAGTTTAAGCTTCATTAGTTTCATGGTAAATCTGCCTAATAATATGGCACATGAAAATGCAAAAAGATAATACAATGTAAAGTTTCCTCCAAGCATGTCCTTCCGTCACCAGTTCTCTTCCTTGGAGGCAATAGATATATTCTGTTTCCTGGGTCCTCCCTGAAATATTATGCATAGATAAGCTTTTTGTTCTGAAACATTTTGTCACCCCCCCCTCATTCTTTTCTTAGAAAATTTAGCCTGTTGTATACAATTTTTTGCACTCTGTTGTTTCTCTTAGATGCCTTTATTGAGATGGTTCACATACCATCAATTCACTCATTTAAAGTGTACACTTGAGTGGTTTTTAATGTATTCACAGATACATATACCTGTCACCAAAGTTGATTTCAGAACATTTTCATCACCTCAAAAAGAAAGGAAGTGTCCTTCAGCTATCACCTACTGACCCCTAACCCCAGCACTTGGCAGTCACCAATCTGCTTTCTGTCTCTGTGTACTTCCCTGGGATGAGCATTTTATGTGCATGGAATCATAGGTAGTCCTTGGTGACTGGCTTCTTTCACTTAGCATAATTTTTCAAAGTTCTTCTTGGACTGATCAGGACCTGTATCAGAATTTAGTAATTTGTGTCTTCTCTTGTACTCTTAGCCTACTAGAAGTTTATCAATTTTATTGATCTTTTCAAAGAGCCAGATTTTGGTTTTGTTGATTTTCTCTATTGTTTTCCTATTTTCAATTTCATTGCTGCTCTAATTTGTATTATTTCTTTTCTTGTGCATTTGGTTTGGCTTGAATTGTTCTTCTTTTTCGAGTTTCCTAAGGTAGAATATTAGGGGTTTTTTTTTAGTGTTTTTCTTTTTTTAATTTTACGTCTTCTTCTCTACTAATATATGTATTTAATGCTGTAAATTTCTCTGTAAGCACTATTTTCAGTGTATTTCATACATTTTCATAAGCTGTATTTTTATTTTCATTTAGTTTAAACAATTCTTTCATTTCTCTTGAGATTTCTTCTTTGACCCAAGTGATATTTAGAAGTATATGAATATTCATAGCAACTTTATTCTTAATAGCCAAAAACCATAAACTAGTAAGATTTCATTGAGTGGGTGAATGATTAAACAAACTGATGTGTCCACACCATGGAATACTACTCAGTGATTTAGAAAAAGATGCAAACTATTGATACAAACAACATCTTAAGGAACCTCAAGGAAATTTGGATAGTTTACAGTTATTGGCTATTTAAGAATAAAGTTGCTATGAATATTCATATACAAGTTCTTATGTGGAAAGAAGACATTTCTCTAGGATAAATACCCAAAAGTAGATTGCTAGGTTGTATAATAAGTCCATTGTTAATTTTGACAGGATACTGTAGTTTTAATTAGCATCCGTCTAATGGATGATAATGTTAAAGTCTTTTCAGTTGTTTATTTGCCAGCTGTATACCTGTCCTTTTTGGAGGAATGTCTGTGAATTTTTGTCCATGCCCAGTTTTCTAATTAGATTATTATTTTTTAAATGTTGAGATTTGAAGGATCTTTATGTGTTTTAGACAAAAGAATTTTGATAAGTGATTTTCAGAATCTTCCCCTGGTCTCTAATTTGTCTTTTTATCCTTGTATAGGGTCTTTTTGCAGAGCAAAAGTTTATTTTGATGAGGGCCAATTTATCTGTTTTTTCCTTTTATGAATTATGCTTTTGGTGTCAAGCCTAAGAATTCTTTACCTAATTCTAGGTCTGAAAGATTTTCTCCTATGTTATTTTCTATAAGTTTTATAGTTTAAATTAAAATTTTGTTTTCAGTACAATTTTGCATAAAGTGTGAGTTTTTAGGTCAAGTTTTTTTTTTTTTTTTTTGCTGATGAATTTCAATTTCTCTAGTTCCATTTATTGAAAAGGCTGCCCATCCTCCATTTAGTCACTTTTGCTCTTTAGTCAAAAATTAACTGGGCATATTTGTAAGAGTCTGTTTCTGGGCTTTCTATTCTGTTCCATTGACCTACGTGTCTTATTTTCCCTTCAGTATTATGCTATCTTGATTACTGTGCTAAGTTTTTAATAGTGGTCTTTCCAGGTGGTATTTCTTATTATTTATTTTTCCTCAAACACTTCTAAAATCAACTAATAAATAGATGCCACGAAGGTAACAAATTTTCTGTTTTCTCTCACTCTTATTGTAGTATAAGATTCATCAACTATGATAAAATCTTCTTACCTCTGGGTTTGTGGTTTGTTGAGATCGTCAAGAGTGGTCTATGTAAATGCTATGGCATGTGATATATTAAAATAATAATTTGTTTTTCTTGTTTAGAGAGGAGAAAGAACTAAGAGGGTAGAAAAGGAGCTGTCATTTGGTTGTTTAAATTTTGCTGTAATCTTCATGGTGTGATTTCAACAAAGCTACAGGATGAACATTAGTACTCTCATTTTATAGAAGAAAAGATTGAGCTTCATAGAGTACAAATTATGAGCATAAGCACATACTTTATAAAGTATAACTTCATGAGAATGATCTTGGCAGGATCATAGAGATTAGTGCAGCTTTGTAATCTTTCCTCCTTTTTTTTTTTTTTTTTTAAGATAGGTTACTTGGGCAAATATGTATAAAGCACTTGGAGCCAAGTTTATATCACTTATAGGAAATGTGGGCTCTGATAGTGCTAATTCAACCGTAGATAACCTCTTCATGGTAAGGTGAGGTTGAAAAGAAAGGATATTTATCCAGTACCTGAGTTACAGGTAGATAACTCAATAGAATTATAGCTACTTCTATATCCTGAAAGGTGGCCTGCCTTAGTGTTGGGCTTCACCATTCTGAGATGTTTTCCTAATTAAGATCCCACTTGGCCACATTAACAGGAAATTGTGTTCTATCTTCTTTATTAAACAATTCTTCCTTTGAAGTTCAAAGAATCCAAGGATACTTACTCAGTCCACGGTATCTATAGTTACTCTAACTTCATCCTGAAACTGGACATCCCAGACAGCTCAAGAAAATGACCTGTTGATCGTAAAGCTGCTGTTACTATTGCTAAGCCTCAGTCCTTCTCCAGAAGAAGTTAGTGGGCTTTACCTTTCACCAGCCTGGAGATAGTTGCTGCTGCAGCATGTGGGAATCCCTGTTCCGGGGGAACAGTTTTTCTTCTCTGTTGCCAGGATGCTGGTGCATAGTGACCCATGTTGTTGTTCAGACTCTCAGTCATGTCTGACCCTTTGTGACCCCCTGGACTGCAGCATGCCAGACTTCTCTGTCCTTCACTATCTCCCGGAGTTTGTTCAAACTCATGTCATCCAACCATCTCATCCTCTGTCATTCCCTTCTCCGCCTGCCCTCAGTGTTTTCCAACATCAGGGTCTTTTTCAATAAGTCAGTTCTTTGCATTACATGGCCAAAATATTGGAGCGTCAGCTTCAGCATCAGTCCTTCCAGTGACTATTCAGGACTGATTTCCTTTAGGATGGACTGATTTGATCTCCTTGCAGACCGAAGGACTCTGAAGAGTCTTCTCCAGCATAACAGTTCAAATGCATCAATTCTTCATTGCTCAGCCTTCTTTATGGTCCAACTCTCACTTCCATACATGACTGCTGGAAAAACCTTAGCTTTGATTAGACAGACCTTTGTTGGCAAAGTGATGTCTCTGCTTTTTAAAACACTGCCTAGGTTTGTCATAACTTTTCTTCCAAGAAACAAACATCTTTTAATTTCATGGCTGCAGTCACCATCTGCAGTGATTTTGGAGCCCAAGAAAATAAAATCTGTCAGTGTTTCCATGCTCCGCCCCCCGCCCCCGCCCCCGTCCCCATCTATTTGCCATGAAATGATGGGACTGGATGCTATGATCTTAGTTGTTTGAATGTTGACTTTTAAGCAACTTTTTCTCTCTCCTTTTTCAACTTCATTAAGAGGCTCTTTAGTTCCTCTTTGCTTTCTGGCATTAGGGTGGTGTCATCTGCATATCTGAGGTTATTAATATTTCTTCTGGCAATCTTGATTCCAGCTTGAGCTGCATCCAGCCCAGCATTTCGCATGATGTACTCCGCATATAAGTTAAATAAGCAGGATGACAATATACAGCCTTGACATACTCCTTTCCCATTTTTGAACCAGTCCATTGTTCCATGTCCAGTTCTGACTGTTGCTTCTCGACCTGTATACGGGTTTCTCAGGAGATAGGTAAGGTGGTCTAGTATACCCATCTCTTTAAGAATTTTCCACAGTTTGTTGTGATCCACACAATCAAAGGCTTTAGCGTGCTCAATGAAGCAGAAGTAGATGTTCTGGAATTTCCTTGCTTTTTCTATGATCCTACGGATGTTACCAACTTGATCTCTGGTTCCTCTGCTTTTTCTACATCTAGTTTGTACATCTGAAATCGCTCGACTCACATCTTGTCGAAGCCTAGCTTAAATGATTTTGAGCATTACCTTGCCAGCATGTGAAATGAGTACAGTTGTACTGTAGTTTGAACATTCTTTAGCACTGCCCTTCTTTGAAATTGGGATGAAAACTGACCTTTTCCAGTCCTGTGGCCACTGCTGTGTTTTCCAAATTTGCTGCCATATTGAGAGCAGAACTTTTAAGCATCATCTTTTAGGACTTTAGATAGCTCAGATGGAATTCCATCACTGCCACTAGCTTTATTTGTAGTAATGCTTCCTAAGACCCACTTGACTTCACACTCCAGCATGTCTGGCTCTGGGTGAGTGATCACACCATTGTGGTTATATGGGTCATTGAGACCTTTTTTGTACAGTGCATTTATCTACAATGATAAAGTTGATGTATATATAATCCCATCAAACTTTGGTTTACAAAAATGACATTTCATCCCAAAGACTGAGTAATTTTTTTCTCAGGAAAGTGGCAACAGTAGGGTAGGGTATCTTATGGGGTCATTCCTTTCCCCTGCAAAGTAGACCACAATTCAAAAAAGTCTGAAGATCATGGTCTTTATCACCATCTTGGCTTTAACTCCTGCCTTCCTTCTCCAAATACATACACATTATCACTATAGTCTGGACTACCAAGAAGGGATCTTTTTTGCACACAAAAATAGAATTGTTTCATATCTCTTGCTCGAAATATTTCAATTTCAACATTACCTTCAGCAGTGATTATTAACAATTTTATGTGCTTTTCCCTTTAAGAATAATTGAATAATAATTAAAGTTTTTAACTTTCTTCAGAGAAAAACATACTATACACATTCAGACAATATAATCTTATACAACTCAGGAGGTTTTGCAACACCCCTGAAGCCCATCCACAGATCTAGGAATCCTCATCCAGCCTATACAATTTATGTATTGAATCTCCTTTGAATAGCATAAAAGGTCTTTTGCCTACCTAGCCAAATTCTTCACTTCCACTCCCCACTTCAAAGGAGATTTCCAGAACATACTATGTTCTCTCTTATACTTTTTTTTTTAAAAAAAATCTATGGTTTTTCCTGTGGTCATGTATGGATGTGAGAGTTGGACTGTGAAGAAATCTGAGCGCCGAAGAATTGATGCTTTTGAACTGTGGTGTTGGAGAAGACTCTTGAGAGTCCCTTGGACTGCAAGGAGATCCAACCAGTCCATTCTAAAGGAGATCAGTCCTGGGTGTTCTTTGGAAGGAATGATGCTGAAGCTGAAATGCCAGTACTTTAGCCACCTCATGCGAAGAGTTGACTCATTGTAAAAGACTCTGATGCTGGGAGGGATTGGGGACAGGAGGAGAAGGGGATGACAGAGGATGAGATGGCTGGATGGCATCACCGATTTGATGGATGTGAGTTTGAGTGAACTCCGGGAGTTGGTGATGGACAGGGAGGCCTGGCGTGCTGCAATTCATGGGGTCGCAAAGAGTCGGACATGACTGAGCGACTGAACTAAACTGAACTGAACTGAAACTTTTAATTTTAGAATAGTTTGAGATTTACATAAAAATTACTAAGATAACACATAGATTCTGTATGCAGAGTTTATCATTCCATATTCTTACCGTATTTCTCATTTACTATTAATAAGTGACTCTTTAATTGAAAATCCTTTTGAATCAGCAGTCAAGGAAATTATTTTCCAAAATAAATGTATAAAGCACTGATACTAGCCCTCATAATCTCTGGTTCAGCTCATGTGAGACAGTGTGAAAAATGATGCTGTGTTTGTGAGTTCACTTCCTATTTAACAGAGTTGGAAATAGACCACTCACATGCCAGCAACCAGCCACCTTACAGAGGTATGATATTGACTTGAGGTGAGGTGTTGGGGTGAAATAATTTGTGGCTGCATCTTCATTTAGAGTGATGTCAAAGAGAGAACAGAAGCATCTTCAATTCAGTGTGTACAGATAAATTGTTGTTAATATGAAGTTGAGCATATTATCTTATTTGCTTCTTAAGAGGAGAAATAAAATATTTGTTTGTCAAGAAAGGGAAAAAAAATACGATCCAGGTACATTACCTTATTCCCATATTTCCAACTATTTCTTCTCTTCTCAGCATTTTGTAATGTTACCAGAGCTAATTTACAGATTGAAATCACTGCGTTTTAGTTCAGTGAAAGAACTTTAATGATATGCAGTTGATTTGGCACAACTAAAAAGATCAAACCTTAAACTCAAAAGTCATACTTAACAGAGAAATGAAATCAGAATACTCTTCTAGAAAGAGCAAACGAAAATAGGAACATTCCCATCTCTTTGTCAACAAGATTATGTTTTATCACATGTTTGAAAAATCAGTTACTTATTTCATTACAATTTCTCAATGATGAATGCCCAATTTTTGTGTAAATTGAGGAAGGATTTTTGTAACCTGACCCATGTGGGAAGGGAAATATCTGTTCATAATGTGAAAAAGGGAAGTGAACTCTAAAGTTATAATTTCATTGAATCTGAAAGTTTAAATGTAACAGAAATAATAGTACAAAGAAAGTATTCACAAAGAAATAAAAAACTTTCCACAATTATCAGTTGTACTCATATTAAGAAAATTGATTTTTAGGGGCTTCTCTGGTTGTCCAGTGGTTAAAAATCTACCTGCCAATGCAGGGCACATGGGTTTGATCCCTGGTCCAGGAAGATCCCATGTGCCACCAGGCAGATAACCCCAGTGCCACACCGCTGAGATCGTGTTCTAGAGCCTGGGAGCCGCAGCTGTTGGAGCCAGAGTGCCTAGAGCAGTGCTGTGCAACAAGGGAAGCCACGGGAATGAGAGGCCCAAGCACTAGAGAGCAGCCCCCACTCGTCACAGCTAGAGAAAGCCCACCTGTGGCAATTAAGACCCATGCAGCCAAAAATAAATAAGTAACATCTCTGATTAACAAAAAAAGAATACTGATCTTGAAATAGTCTCTGATTGTTTAATGGCATTGCCTGGAGTTAGATTAACCTCTTAGATGAAAATCACACTTAAAACACATAAAATGGATTTGTATAATTATATTGGGAACTAAAATCAGCAAGAGGTAGACAAAGAAGTTATAGTGTGTTGTGAGAGAATTTCTTCCCTTTCACTTGAACTTCAAGGTAACGAGGTAAACTGAAAAGACCATGGACCTGACCTGAATCTAACTCCCAGCTCCCCCACTCACTATCTGTATGTCTTGGGGCAGGACTTTTCTCCTCTGGGAGACATAGTTTTTCATTTGTAAAATGGACATAATACCTATCTTTAAGACCCCTGAAAGAATTATAAATAATGTGGCTATTAAGTGGCTAACACATTGCAAGCATTTGAGTAAAAAAAAAAGCTAGCATTATATACCTTTCCTTTTATCCCTGTGTCTCAAAATAGTCTCCAATCTTGATTATTCAAACCTCCTAAATATCTCTTGAATTCTCCTAGTTCTATTATCCACTTCCCACTTCATCTGCCATCTGAATTACTCGTATAGTTTTCTAGCAGCAGTCCCTGAATGCAATCGAGAGTGTTAATTTACTTTGTTTTAAGATTTTGATCCAGTTACCTTCCAGTTTAATACTCATGAATACTTTCCATTGTCTTTGGGATTAATTGCTGAACTTTACTGTTTCGGGGATTAAGCTTTTAGGTCTGGTTCTGCTCACCCCCCAGCGTTGTCTTTGACACCAGCACCTATTATTTCTTCCATTGTCTGCACAGCACATTGAGGAGACAGCAGGAACAAAGATGAAAGAGTGATGCATGGCAAGGGTGAAGAATGGTAGAGTCTCCTCTGTGATTAGCAGTAAAGTACCTGGCAGATGACTAGGCTGGTACTGTTTTAGGCTTAAAGATCAATTCATGGGTCAGTAAGTTGTGGCTCTGTGCGAGACCACAATAACTTTTATAGCACAGTATTGACAGCACAGTAGAAATAATTTCTCTTGTGTATATTAAGTAGTAGTATTTTTTCTCAGTATGAACAGATTGTTGTTTTTTAGTCGCTATGTTGTGTCTGATTCCTTTGCGACCCTAAGGACTGTAGCCTGCAAGGCATCTCTGTCCATGGGATTTCCCAAGCCAGAATACTGGAGTAGGTTGCAATTTCCTTCTCCAGGAGATTCTCCTGACCCAGGGATCAAACTCACGTCTCCTGCTTGGCAGGCAGATTCTTTATCTCTGAGCCACCTGGAAAGCCCATGAACTGAGTATCTGACTCAAAACACAAAAACACCAAGACTACATAGTAAATTAAGTACAAAAGTTAGATGATTTCTGGAGTTTGGGTGGTGTTATGAGATGCAGGAAAGCATCTTGCTTGTTCGATCTATTTTGCAAAGAGCGGGAACTGAAATTACAGAGACATTGAGAGCTAAAAGAACAGAAAGTGATCACTAATCCTCGAAAAAGACACACTGGTTTGGATTAGGCAAACCCAAATCATTTACCATTTTTCAATGACCCAAGAACCTGGCCAACAAAATGCCAGCTTTGGATTAGGGTGAAGCACTGCCCTGAGTCAGGGAATGTCCCCACAGAGAGCCACTCTGACCTGTGGCTAGGATGCTGGACTTGCTGGGAGCAGCTGGATGCTGGTCCTGTTTCACAGGGCTATTACACAGCTCCATTAGAAATTACTCCATCTTCAGCTTTCAGCATCTGGGCTCCCTGGGAGAGTCCAGCTGTGTCCCTTACCCCACATGCCAGCCCTCCCATCTCCCCTGCCTCTTCCAAATTCTCCTAGCAGCCATGCTGCCACAGCAGAGATGAGACTAGGTCCTCTGCACCCCTGAGCCAAACTACACAAGGACAGTGTCAGCTGGCTAATGAGAGGAGCTGCCCTGACCACGGAATGGCACTGCTTCATAGCAAGTGACTATTTACAATCTTTGACAAAACTCATTCCAATGCCTCTTTTCATTAATACGGTCTTTTTTTTTTTTTTTTTTACCAGTGTCAGTTATTAATACTTCCTGAGGTTATGCTATTTTCATATAGTTTTTCATGTCCTTCATATATTGACACAAATAGATTTTAATTTAGAAAAGGGAGAGACATCATTTTGCCAACAAAGTTTTATGTAGTCAAAGCTGTGGTTTTTCCAGTAGTTATGTATGGATGTGAGAGCTGGACCATAAAGAAAGCTGAGTGCCTAAGAACTGATGCTTTCGAATAGTGGTATTGAAGAAGACTCTTGAGAGTCCCTTGGACTGCAAGGAGATCAAACCAGTCAGTCCTCAAGGAAATCAGTGCTGAATATTCATTGGAAGGACTGATGCTGAAGCTGACGCTCCAATACTTTGGCCACCTGATGCGAAAAGCTGATTCATTGAAAAAGACCCTGATGCTGGGAAAGATTGAGGGTAGGAGGAGAAGGGGCCAATAGAGGATGAGATGGTTGAATGGCATCATCAACTCAATGGACATGAGTTTGAGCAAGCTCCAGGAGATAATGAAGGACAGGGAAGCCTGGCATGCTGCAGTCCATGGGGTTGCAAAGAGTCAGACACAACTGAGTGACTGAATGACAAGAAAATAAAAACCAGATTGCAGGAACAACAACAGCAAAAAAGTGATGGGATAGATTATAGTGAAACAAGATTATCAAGACAGAGAGGTCTGAGTCACTGAAAATTAAAAACACCGTGGCTTACCTCCAGGGTCAGTGGTGACCAAAATCATTAAATCGAAGAGCCATTTTCAGGAAAGTAGTTTCATCTCTAGGGCTCTCAAGAACCATCTCACTTCCCACTCTGCAGTCACATTCAGAGAAGGTAAGTCTAGGTCAAATAGTGCAGAGGGTCTAAATTTGCTATACTATAAATGGGTGCAAGAACCATCACTTTGCTTTATTTTTCTAAATCTAACAAAATTTGTCTCTAAGCCCCATTTCCCCAAAAGATGGTGTTGTAAAACTTCTTTAGCTTATCCCCTGCCCAGGAGCTTACAAGCATCTCAAGAAAGGACAAAGCCCAGAAAACTTGAGGAAGACCTTAGAGTTTCAGTCCATCACTGAGATGTTCATATGATGGTAATTTCCCAGGCTGACATGGTTCACTCGAAGGCAGAAGCTCTTTCTTGAAGCTTCGTTGAGGGACTTGTCTGGTGGTCCAGTGGCTAAGACTCTGTGCTCCCAATGCAGGGGGCCTGGGTTCAATCCCTGGTCAATGAACTAGATCCTACATGCTGCAACTAAGAGTTCACATTGCTGCAGCTGAGACCCAGCACAACCAAATAAATAAATATTTTTTAAAAAAGCTTTATTGATTCCCAAGGGAGAGCAATTCATGTTCACTTTCCCAGCAGCTGCATGCCATCCAAGAGACCTCTTACCACTGCTCTGGGACCCCCACGGAGTGGGATGCAGGGCCCTGCCACTTCTCAAGCCTGTTACCACTATCATCTCAGATCTGGCCAAATTTGCCTCCTCAAGTACCCAGGCCTCAGGAAATGTTTCTTCCTGCTTTATCCTCCTTCAATAATATAATCTCCCAAATGAAGGCCTGGATGGGACAGTGTTCCAGGAGCTTGGCAACTTATCTCTTATTCCAAGAAATATAAATTCTATTCTTATAAGAGTATTTTTCAGTCTTTTAAGAAAGTTAATGATACAATAAAAATGATCCTAAACAAAACAGGATTGTTCTGACATATTCTCTCATGTTTCTTTTTCTATAGCTTATATGCCATTTTAATGCATCTCATGAAGTTCATTGAAAATTAATATTTAACTCCTTTCTATTGAAGCTTAAGAGACCACTGATCTGGGTACAGATGAGCTGCATGAAAGAAGGATAAATTTAAAGTTAATTGGCAGACTATTTCTACCAATATGGGTGAGTTCATATACACAGAGGAATGTTGAGGACTTCAAAAAAATCATTCTTTTTTTAGTGATTCTGCACACTCCTCTCTGTATGTGTAATTATTTATTATTTTGCTAATTATAAAAGTAATATATGCTGAAAGAACAAAACTTGGAAAATGCCAAAATATACAAGTTGAACAAAATTCTGAAGAGTGTCAGTATAAACATTCTGGTGTGTATCTTTTAGTCCTTTTTCTTACATAAGACGTTTTAAAGTTTTTTTAATCATAAAATTCATACGCACATTTTTTAAAGTCAAATAAGGTGTTATAAGTTAAATGCTGAAAGATAGCCCTAAACTTTCTTATCCAATTCCCAACACTAGAGGCAATGTCTTTCAACTTCTTAGGTATTTTTAGCTTCTTTAGTTCTATTTTATTATTATGGCCATATATGTCAAGAGTATGATTATTCTATTCATTTTTTATTTTCAATCATGGGTATTTTCTACTGATTTCCGCCAAGGAAGATGAAGATTTAGCTCTCTGGACTCCCCATGTCTTGTTCCCCTTTACAAGCATGTACAAACTCTCACAGATGAGTATACTATGATCGTATAATTTGGTTGTATATCTTCTTTTCTTGTGTTTTAGTTTTCTTGGAATTGACAATTGCCTTACTTTTTGTTTGCATAGTCTTCCATTTACTTATTCGTGTATTAATTCATCGCCCTAGATCTCAGTCAGAGTTGTCAAACTCCTTTCAATAGTTTCAAACATTCCAGGACATTTTTTTTTTTAAGCTTGTCTATTACACACATTTGTAGTAGGGTTTTTAAAAATTAGTCAACGAACGTTTATTTTTTGTTGTGCTGGGTCTTTGCTGCTGCATGTGGACTTCCTCTAGTTGCAGTGGGTGGGGAGCTACTCTTTATTGTGGTGCCTGGGCTTCTCACTGTGCTGGCTTCTGTTGCAGAGTACAGGCTCTAGGTACCTGGGCTTCGGTAGTTGCCGCTGGCAGGCTCAGGAGTAGTGGCGCCCGGGCTGAGTTGCTCCGGCATGTGGAATCTTCCCAGTTGGAGATCGAACCCGCATGCCCGCTGTTGGCAGGAGGATTGTTATCCCCTGCACCCCTAGGGAAGCCTTCCAGGACTTCTTTAACTTGGCTTTCCCCCAGGGAGTCCTTAGGGTTACTGTTCCCTTCATCTCAATAACTTCCCTTCTCCTTTCTCCTGTATTAAAATCCTGTTTACTAGAACCCTTATCTTTTATCTTATTTGCTCTTTTAAATTTTTATATCTTTATTTATTGGCTGTGCTGTGTGGACGCCACAGGATCTTAGTTCTCCAACCAGGAATTGAACCCAGACCACAACAGTGAAAGCGCCAAGTCCTATCCATAGGACTACCAGGGAATTTCCAGGAATATATCACTTCGTGATTTTTAAAGACATATGCCTTTTCATAGTACAATTTTTTTTAAGTGGTAAAAACAACATGTTATTAACAAACCCAAATACCTTTAGTTTCTCTGTAATAAGAGGTGAAAAGCATATAAACTTAAACATGTGTTTGGCAATTAATATTTCACTATTTTATTTGGAAATGAACTAGATATCACTGAATATCATTTAAAGTTAATGTTACAAAATGATTTTGAAAACTATTTTTAAGCAGACACATTTTATTAATGATACCTGCAAAATTCATTTATGAACATTTCTACCACTTATATCTATTTAATTCATGTGTACTTAACAATTATGCTTGAGTCGCCATGAAAATTTAATGATATTAAAAATTAACCATCATTTTATGTTATTTTTCTTGTTGACAAACTAGGCAAGTAGCAAAACTTACAGAAGTAAAGAATCTAATAATTTAAAGATGACTTTTTTCTCTACCATATTGACATACATTAAGGAAATAATTTCTATTGTAAATTTAGTTCTTGAGTAGAATTTATAATTTTATAATTTCAAGCATAAAGTAGAGACAACATAAACTTATTTGACTAGTCTTAGTTTAAATAAGTGCTTGTATTGTCTTTAAGCCAGTTAAATAGAGGTCTTTCACAAGTTTTTACAAATACTATCCAGAGGAATAAAAATATCACACATACATAACATACATACATAGATATACATGGATATATAGATAGAGACTGATGCAAACTGTGATCTCATAGCTTTCATTTAAAAATTTTAGCCACATATCCAGTACAGTAGTACAAAAACTTTCTAGCTTATAGAAGACCTAAATGGGATTTTTGGCAGATAGAACAAGTTAAATTTACCCACTCAGGTGGCTAAAGCCTTTTGCCAATATTTGTGGAAAAGACTATTAGGAATTTTACTTGTCTTGAATGAATAATCTTGTGGAGGCTATGGACAAAATTTGGGGCAAGGGAGCTTATGAAAATATCAAACGGTTTGTTTTCTTAAAAAACTATCTCTCATATTTGTTTGTTTCCGGTCCTGTAATTGCTTCAGCAATATGTGAACCATCAACTTCCAGATGTTCAAGCTGGTTTTAGAAAAGGCAGAGGAACCAGAGATCAAATTGCCAACATCTGCTGGATCATGGAAAAAGCAAGAGAGTTCCAGAAAAACATCTATTTGTTCTTTATTGACTATGCCAAAGCCTTTGACTGTGTGGATCACAATAAACTGTGGAGAATTCTTCAAGAGATGGGCATACCAGACCACCTAACCTGCCTCTTGAGAAACCTGAATGCAGGTCAGGAAGCAACAGTTAGAACTGGACAGGGAACAACAGACTGGTTCTAAATAGGAAAAAGAAGTACATCAAGGCTGTATATTGTCACCCTGCTTATTTAACTTATATGCAGAGCACATCATGAGAAACACTGGGCTGGAGGAAGCACAAGCTGGAATCAAGATTGCCAGGAGAAATATCAATAACATCAGATATGCAGAAGAAACCACCCTTATGGCAGAAAGTGAAGAACTAAAGAGTCTCTTGATGAAAGTGAAAGAGGAGAGTGAAAAAGTTTTCTTAAAGCTCAACATTCAGAAAACGAAGATCATGGCATCTGGTCCCATCGCTTCATGGCAAATAGACAGGGAAACAGTGGAAACCGTGGCTGATTTTATTTTTCTGGGCTCCAAAATCACTGCAGATGGTGACTGCAGCCATGAAATTAAAAGATGCTTACTCCTTGGAAAGAAAGTTATGACCAACCTAGACAGCATATTCAAAAGCAGAGACATTACTTTGCCAACAAAGATCTGTCTAGTCAAGGCTATGGTTTTTCAGTGGTCATGTATGGATGTGATTGTTGGACTGTGAAGAAGGCTGAGTGCTGAAGAATTGATGCTTTTGAACTGTGGTGCTGGAGAAGACTCTTGAGAGTCCCTTGGACTGCAAGGAGATCCAAGCAGTCCATCCTAAAGGAGGTCAGTCCTGAGTGTTCATTGGAAAGACTGATGTTGAGGCTGAAACTCCAATACTTTGGCCACCTGATGCGAAGAGCTGACTCATTTGAAAAGACCCTGATGCTGGGAGGGATTGGGGGCAGGAGGAGAAGGGGACGACAGAGGATGAGATGGTTGGATGGCATCACCAACTCAATGGACATGGGTTTGGGTGGACTCTGAGAGTTGGTGATGGACAGGGAGGCCTGGAGTGCTGTGGTTCATGGGGTCACAGAGTCAGACACAACTGAGTGACTGAATTGAACTGAATTGCTTTAGCAACAAGGATCTCTTTGGGTGCTTACATTTCAAAGATACAGTAAGATCAATATTTCCAAGGGTCAGAGAAGGGACTGTGGGTCTTATATGAGATGGAACTCAAGGGTATATTTGCCCTTATCAGAAACCTAAGATCATTATTATTACATTTTCCCTTTGTTTAACAGGAGGATAGGAGAACTCAACAATTTTGACATTTTTTTGGTAGTGCAGGCCCAAAATATGGGATGTCTGGACCTGGTGGGGTTGGCTTTACAAAGTAAAGGACAATAAATCAAACCTTCATGTGCCTTTTCTGGACCTTTGTCAAAGCTATTTCCTGGCTATCAATATTTCTGTAAGTTTTATACCTGCTTGAGTGCCAGCTGTAGCTCTTGACAGTCCTCTGATGTTCCCCTCCTAACCTTGTTGAGAAAGTTAAGGAAGTGTTTTGTTTTTCTTTCACACAGTCGCTCAGTCATGTCTGACTTTGCAATCCTGTGGACTGTAACCCACGAGGCTCCTCTTGTGTCCATGGGATTTTCCAGGCATAAATACTGGAGTGAGTAGCCATTTCCTTCTCTAAGGGATCTTCCTGACCCAGGGTCCCCCTCATTGGCAGGCAGATTTTTTACCATTGAGCCATCAGGAAAACCCTGTACCTTCTGTATCTATTTCTATCTTTTCTCTCTTTCTTTCCTTTTTTTTTTTTTTTTTCTCAATTTGATCTTCCCATTGGTACCTGTAGGACACTTGTTTAAGATGAGAGCTATCTTAAAAGTCCTTTTAGGTGTAAAAGTTCAAGTCTTCAATAGATCTATTCCAACTGTGAGTCTGAGCCAGTGAGCCTTTTTCATGGCTTAAAACCAATATTAGGGCTTACAAGAGCTTAAAACCAATATTAGAGCTTATACTATTAGGACGCAAGAGCTGTCCCTTAAGAAACGTAGGCCTCTCAAGATGCAGAGCCACTCCAGAGAAAGCCTAAGAAACAAAGACCTTCCTTGTCTCAGGTGACAAAGAAAGCTCTATGTCCTGCAAAGTGGGACACCTTACATAACTGACCTCCTAACCTATGCTACCAGAAAGGTGATACTGAGAGGAGAATTTTTCCTTCACAAACCAGGCAGCAAAGGTAGAGGCCCTAAAGGCCTCTTATGACCTGAGACACTTCATTAAGACAAATTTCCCTGACAGCCAGCATGGTTGGACAAAGAGAATATTGCCTGTCCCTTCATGTCTTCGGCTGCTAGCTGGCTGGCTGGCTAACTGCTGATGCAAGCCTGACAACCTGCACCCCGCCAACCCCACAAAGGGAGTATTCTCACTGGTGACAAAGCCAAGTTCTCAGAAGAGAAAACAAAACAAATGGAGATTCTCATCTTATGGTTTTTCATCCTTATGACAGACGACAAAGGAAAACGTAACTCTTCCTGCGAGGCTAAGAGTCAGTAACCATAGGGGCTGATTAACAAAAACAGATTCACGAGAATCACAATTCAAGGTCTGTTTTCACAAATGTTTTTCTTCTGCCACTGTGAATTTGGAAAGGAAGGGAAAAGGAGAAAGTTTTATCCTCCTCTCTTGTCTGTGCACTACAGAGAAAGAGCTGGGAGACTGACATGGTAAGAATCTGTACCTTCTGCTGGTCTGCTGTCTGTTATCGCATATTTCAATTGCAGTCGCCAGGGAGAATGGAGTGTTCTAGCCTTTCACGGTCCCATCCTCCTCACCAGAAACTGTACAGGGGGAAATGTTTGTTTCCTTTCACTATTTTAGGTTTTTGGCTGGGACTCTGTAACAAAAAGACAGCTTAACAAGAGAAAAGGAAATGAGTATATTAACATGTACATCTCATATATACTTATGAGAAATGAAAGTGGTGAGTAACTCAAAGAGGTGTCTAGGACTTGGACTTACAGATCATCTTAACCAAAGAACAATATATTTTTAGGGGAACTACAAGACAGAGGCAAAGAGTACTGGGCTTCCAAGGGCAGCAAATAGTGGTACAATAAATACATCAGAAACTAATGGAAAATAATAGCTAGTCAGTATAGGTTGTTTTCCAGAGTTCTCTAGTCCTGACTTGGGCCTAATATGTGTCTAGGGATGTTGATGATTAATTCTTGCACAAATTTATGTGCTGCTTTCAGGAAAATAGGGGGAGAACAGAGAACTTTTCTTGGATCTTCTTCTTCTGCATTGCCTTCAGCTCAAAATTTTTCTTGTGTCAAAGGGGAAGATTCTTGGGGTGGCATATTCTGTTTCTTTTGGGTTTTTTTTGCTGTAAAATTCCCTTGCTTTACAATGACTCTTTATGCTCTAACATGAAAACGTGAAGTAAGGCTTTGTCAGAAAGGAATTCAGTTCAGTTCAATTCAGTTGCTCAGTCATGTCCGACTCTTCGCGACACCATGAATCGCACTCCAGGGCTCCTTGTCCATCACCAACTCCCAGAGTTCACTCAAACTCATGTCCATCGAGTCAGTGATGCCATCCAGCCATCTCATCCTCTGTCGTCCCCTTCTCCTCCTGCTCCCAATCCCTCCCAGCATCAGAGTCTTTTCCAATGAGTCAACTCTTCTCATGAGGTGGCCAAAGTACTGGAGTTTCAGCTTTAGCATCATTCCTTCCAAAGAACACCCAGGGCTGATCTCCTTTAGAGTGAACTGGTTGGATCTCCTTGCAGTCCAAGGGACTCTCAAAAGTCTTCTCCAACACCACAGTTCAAAAGCATCAATTCTTCAGTGCTCAGCTTTCTTCACAGTCCAACTCTCACATCCATACATGACCACTGGAAAAACCATAGCCTTGACTAGCTGGACTTTTGTTGGCAAAGTAATGTCTCTGCTTTTGAATATGCTATGTTGGTTGGTCATAACTTTTCTTCCAAGGAGTAAGCGTCTTTTAATTTCATGGCTGCAGTCACCATCTGCAGTGATTTTGGAGCCCCAAAAATAAATTCTGACACTGTTTCCACTGTTTCCCCATCCATTTGCCATGAAGTGATGGGACTGGATGCCATGATCTTCATTTTCTGAATGTTGAACTTTAAGCCAACTTTTTCACTCTCCTCTTTTACTTACATCAAGAGGCTTTTTCGTTCCTCTTCACTTTCTGCCATAAGGGTGGTGTTATCTGCATATCTGAGGTTATTGATATTTCTCCCGGCAATCTTGATTCCAGCTTGTGCTTCCTCCAGCCCAGCGTTTCTCATGATGTGCTCTGCATATAAGTTAAATAAGCAGGGTGACAATATACAGCCTTGACGTACTCCTTTTCCTATTTGGAGCCAGTCTGTTGTTCCCTGTCCAGTTCTAACTGTTGCTTCCTGACCTGCACACAGGTTTCTCAAGAGGCAGGTTAGGTGGTCTGGTATGCCCATCTCTTGAAGAATTCTCCACAGTTTGTTGTGATCCACACAGTCAAAGGCTTTGGCATAGTCAATAAAGCAGAACTAGATGTTTCTCTGGAACTCTCTTGCTTTTTCCATGATCCAGTGGATGTTGGCAATTTGATCTCTGGTTCCTCTGCCTTTTCTAAAACCAGCTTGAACATCTGGAAGTTCACAGTTCATGGAGTTAAGAATGTTATTTGCACGAGGCTTACTTCTAATAGCGAAACATTGATTTATAAATTAAGAATTTACAAGAGTAACCAAGAAGTTAGGAATGGAATTTGGCCGAACAACATAGTGTTGTACTATATACCTATCTGAACAACAGGCAATGTTCTTTTGTGGAAAGTGTATATAAAATAATCTTAAAGGAAAAAGATGAAGGCAACATACAGAAGGCACATAAAGCAACTTAATGAAGAAAAATGTAATGAAAGATTGGAATTCATTTTCAGTTGAGTCAAATGTTCATTCAGGGTTTTTTTATACTTGCTCAAATTCATAATAAAATAGGAAAAAGTTCCGCTTTTGGCAATAGTGCTAATCCCAATTAGTCCTGAGCAATGTCTTTAAGTAATGTCATTTCACTATTTTCTTGCAGATTAATTCTTAGGACGTCAGAATGTCCCTCTTCAAACATAAGAAAGAAAAATTTAAAGTTAGTGAACCAATCAACATTTCCTGTTTTCCACGTCTCAGAGGGTGGAGCTCCCAAACCAGTCGCATAAGAAGGAAGTGAAAAGATGTTAAAAAGCAGGGCCAGCTCCCCTGGTCAGCCTGGAGGTCTGGCTTCTCCGTCAACATGAAGGCTCTCCTTATTCTGGGGCTTCTCCTCCTTTCGGTCGCTGTCCAAGGCAAGGTCTTTGAGAGATGTGAGCTTGCCAGAACTCTGAAAAGATTTGGAATGGATGGCTTTAGGGGAATCAGCCTGGCAAACTGTAAGTTAACTCTTTTTCATCCTTTCAAATAGTTAGCTAGGTGTAGAACAGATACTAATAGAGGATGAACCAAAAGAAAGGGTCTTTGAGTGAATGTTTTTTTCTTTCTTGGAGGGTTTACACACTTCAGTTCAGTTCAGTTCAGTCGCTCAGTCGTGTCCGACTCTGCGACCTCATGAACCACAGCACACCAGGCCTCCCTGTCCATCACCAACTTCCGGAGTCCACCCAAACCCATGTCCACTGAGTTGGTGATGCCATCCAAGCATCTCATCCTCTGTCGTCCCCTTCTCCTCCTGCCTTCAATCTTTCCCAGCATCAGGGTCTTTTCCAATGAGCCAACTCTTCACATCAGGTGGCCAAAAGATTGGAGTTTCAGCTTCAAAGAACACCCAGGACTGATCTCCTTTAGGATGGACTGGTTGGATCTCCTTGCACTCCAAGGGACTCTCAAGAGTCTTCTCCAACACCACAGTTCAAAAGCTTATACACTTACAATGGTTAAAAGTATCCACTTGTTCTTTTAGAATCAGATGTACCAGGTGAAGGAATGAGGCATGGTGGGTCAAATTCTACATCATTCTAAGCATGCAAGGTTCCCATGTACTCCTCTAGTGCTACTAAATTTGACAACTGGCGCATGTAGACTGACTATAAGATACATTTTAGCACCTGGAACATGTCTGTCAAGCCCTTGTTGTTTGACTCTAGCCATTTCTAATTTGGATCTTGGGTTCTGAATAAGGCAGTATTTTTCTCATTTTTAATCCCCCTAACATGATGTTGCACTTTTAACATCAAGGTTTTTTAAAAATTCCATTGAACTCTTAAAACAGGGACAGAACTATCTCCCCTCAATCAATATCTATATAAGGATCCCTGAAATGCAGCATGAAATGACATTTTATTATTCTGACTCTAGTTCATTAATTATTTTTCATTTTCTTCCACAGAATTTAAGATGTGCCATAAGGAAAATTTCCTTTGTATTTTAGTCCATATTTGTCAATGTCATCACTGTAGTTTTCGTACTGAATTCAGACATTTCTCCTCCATAAATATTTTTGAATGAGTTAGCCAATTGCTAGATGGATGGATGGATGACCCAGCCTTTCCTATTCTATGATTCTTGCCTGCATTATAATTTGATACCCAAATTCGCCTTCGGTATCATAAATTTTCTTTCTCCCAGAAAATCCTTATTTTTTTCTGATAAAAAGCATTTTTCCATTAACATATGCATCTGCTGCTAATGACCAAACCCACTCAACAACTCTGTTGATTTTTCTGTTCTAGGCTTAATCCTACCTGGGTGTTAGTAGTAAGGAAAGTGTAATAGCAATGGAAGATATTTTTAAAAATATGTTATCTTTTTCATTTGTATTACCAAATCATTTGCTAATAAAAGAATTTTCTGAAGGGACCTTTAACACCAAAGTGTTAAAACACTTTACAAGTAAAATGCATCTTTATACTTGTAAAGTAAGTCGTTAGTAAAATAGAACTAGTTAAGTAGAACTGATTATGCTATGAACTGTAAGTCACATGATTCACTCTTTATTACTCAAAATATGTTTTTTTCAGGGATGTGTTTGGCCAGATGGGAAAGCAGTTATAACACACAAGCTACAAACTACAATAGTGGAGACAGAAGCACTGATTATGGGATATTTCAAATCAATAGCCACTGGTGGTGTAATGATGGCAAAACCCCAGGAGCAGTTAATACCTGTCATATACCCTGCAGCGGTAAGACAAGATAATGTGGAGTGATGGCACAGGACTCACCTGGTTATACCTATTGAGTTATCCAAAAAGTTCGTTCAGGTTTTTCCATAAACATCTTATGGGAAAATTGGAACAATCCTATAGGTCAAGATTCAATAGAAATAAAAAAATCTTGAAGGGTTCATCAGGGACCTATAAAAACTCCATTTTAATATCTAGAAACTCTATTCTCCTCCTCCTAATTTCTTAAGTTTCTAATCATAAAAGTTTGCTGTTTGCTAACATACAGGAGTTGCTGGAATGACCTATCACTTTATCATAACTGGACATATTGATACTTTGGAAAACAATGCCATTCCTTCTACTTTCCTTGTTTGGGGAGGATTAGCGATAATTTTGTTGGGTGGTCTGTTTTTAAAAATCTACCCTCCTTTATTGGAAAACAAAAGAATTACTAGTTAATCAAAGTGGAGGAATATACGTGGTATTTTTAAAAAATTGTTTTTACTTTTTACGATAAAATATTTTAAATATATGGACAATTAGAAACATTACTATAATAAGCATCAATATGCTTATCACGTACTTTAACAGTTGTTAACATTTTGGCATATTTACTTATGTGTATATATATATATATATATATATATATATATATATATATATATATATAATGTATATAAACTTCTTTTTGCTGAGTGATTTTAAGGTGAATTAGAAACATTATGACATTTCATTTATAAATTCTTTAGAACGAATCTCCAAAACACACAGCTCCTATATAAAAATTGTCATTCTAACAAGTTAATTTCTAAATTTGCTTAATTGAGGTGAAACAAGTATTCTATTGATTTCCTTTTAAAATAGAGAAAGCATGTGGAATCTTTAAAAAAAATTTTTTTTAATTTATTTATTTTTTAATTGAAGGATAATTGCTTTACAGAATTTTGTTCTTTTTTGTCAAACCTCAGTGTGAATCAGCCATTGGTACACATATATCCCCTACATTTTTTTTTGAACCTCCCAAAGCATGTAGAATCTTTAGTGCCTGAAATATTGGAGAAATATAGCAAAATTGATACTGCTAAATTTTTAAATATTACAAATCCTAATAGTGAAGATGAGTCTAAGAATATACTTTTGTATCCAGTTAATTTATTTAAAAAATTTTGTATTATGGAATAACCTGTTGTCATTGAATAAAAATTCTTACTACCCAGACATGTATGACCATAGAGAAATTTTGGTATCCACATGTTCTTTTGGAATACACAACAATCCCGGACATGAATGTAAAGCTATATTATACACATTTGTACCCACATAACAAAAGTGAAATTGTACTATAGTCACTGCTTTACAATTTTGTCTTTATTACACAAAATTATTTTTGTCAACAAATACCAATCCTTATTGTTTTTTAAAAATGAATAGATTTTCACAATATAAATGCTCTATAATGTATCAACCTAACTCTTACTGTTAAACATTTAGGCTAGTTCCATTTATGCCCTCTATTAATTGCTATGAAACAGTTTGTATACATGTCTTTCAGTACATCTCTTATTATTTCTTTAGAATCAATTTCCAGCGTTGAATTGCTGAGCAAAAACCTGCTAGACCAGTTTCTGCTTGTTTGTCTTTTTTTTTTTTTTCCAATAGTTCCTAGTAAAAAGAAAACCTTCTATCATGCTAATTAATAATTCCAGAGCTTCCAATGACTTTGGTAAATGAGAAACAGATGCCAAATGGGATGGAATGAAGAGTTTCCCCCAACATCAACAGATAAACAGACCCTTAAAAATTATTTTAGTTGTTCTTTCCTCAGCCTAACAGAATAAAGCTGACTGAGCCTAAACTTAACATTTCTATGAATGTTATTTTCACTTCTCACCACCTCTTTTTCAGCTTTGCTGCAAGATGACATCACTCAAGCTGTAGCATGTGCCAAGAGGGTTGTCAGTGATCCACAAGGCATTAGAGCATGGTATGTGGTTTTTTTTTCCCCTTTCAGTTTATTGAGATGTAATTGACATAAAGCACTATGTAAGTTCAAGGTGTATAGCATAATGATTTGACTTACATCAGGAAACAGTATCACAATAAATTTAGTGAACATCCATTATCTCACATGGATACAAAATTAAAGAAATAAAAAAAATTTTGTGTGTGGTGAAAATTCTTAGGATTTACTCTCTTTTTAACACTTTTCATATATAAAATATAGCAGTGTTAATTATATTTATCATGCTTTATATTTGTTTTTTCTCTTTAGTCACTAAGTCCTGTCTGACTTTTGTGATCAATAAACTGTTACCTGCCAGGTTCCTCTGTCCATGGGATTATTCCAGGCAAGAATACTGAGGCAGGTTGCCCTTCCCTCCTCCAGGAGATCTTCCTAACCCAGGGACTGAATTTGTATCTCCTGCATTGCAGGCAAATTCTTTACTGCTGAGCCACCAGGGAAGCCCCATGCTGCACATTATATCCCTAGTATTTATTTATCTTATAACTGGAAGTTTGTAGTACCTTTGACTGCCTTCATCCAATTCCCCTTCCCTCACTCTACCTAACCACAAATTTGACCTCTTTTTCTAGGACTTTATTGCTTTGTTTGTTTGTGTTTGAAATATAATGGATGTACAACACTATGTTAGTTCCCATTACAGAGTATGGTATGTGTTAAGTATTAAAGGAGAGAGCTGTTTTATCCTATTGTTATGAAAGAGGTGAGAGAATATTTCCAAAGAGCAAAGTATGGTACTGAGAACTGAAAATTGCAGCTTTGGATTCATGCTAAATGGTGTATAACATAGAAACAATCTACTTTAACGGATTCAAAATCTTATTCTTTTACTCCTCAATTTATTTTTGGGAATTTCTAGAGGTTTTAAGATTCTCCACCTTATACTAATTCCTTGTCATATCTTGACATTATTTTTGTCATTAAGTAAATATGGAATGCACTTTGCATTTGTGCTGTGAACTACACAGGACTCAACATTTGTACTCAGATGTTCTGTGCCCCAGCGAAGGTTTGGGGGAGATGTGAAGTCCTTGGTATACATATCTCCAGGTAATAAATAGCAATACTTGGATCTGTCTGTAGCTTTTATTTCATGTATTGATAAACTATGTTGTTTTCCCAAAGGACTTGAAATATAGGTAATACAGTGAAGCTATGTTTCAACCTTATTACCATTTGTTTCATCTTTCTCTACAGGGTGGCATGGAGAAGTCATTGTCAAAACCAAGATCTCACCAGTTACATTCAGGGTTGTGGAGTGTAACGCTGGAGTTTTTACTTCAACCCATTTTGTCTCTTTTTCATATTCAGGAAGTAATAGTTGAGGGAAAGGTCATACTTTCAAACAAATAATGTTTTTTTTACAGAAGAAGGATCATGTGGTCTTTCTTTTAAGATACTTAATGTTTACTTCATGTATTTATTATTTGATATTAGGCCCACAGTGTATTTCAGTTTAATAGACCTAATGCTGGTGAATATTTGTCTAAAATCTTAATTATCAAATATATATCCAGAGCATTCAGTTCTTAAAGAAATAGCACAGACTTCATCTTGAATCATACAAGTACTCCCCAATATTCAACAAAAATATAGCAAAATAATATCTTTAAGCAAACTGATCTTAGGCAAGATCCCACCTGTGTAGTAGGCACGTAACACCGTCATCTGTTCAGTCATCTCCAAAAACAGTGAAAGATAATCACTCTTTGTTGGGCAATATAAAATGTTAAATGGAGCAGAATGCCAAATGACTAAGAATGAAGAAAGCCTGAATTAAGAATTTTGTTTTCATAAGGTGTGACCTTTGTTTTAAATGTTGTCTTAAAAATGTTGCATTTACACAGCTTTAAAAATAAGCTCAGAATTTATGTCAATCACTTTTAGCCCTTTTAAAGAACTCAATTGTGCATCTTGCTGTCATGAAGGATATAAAGATGGATTAGATGAGCTGTTGTTTTTTCTTAATGTTATAAGCTTAGTTTCATGCATTATCACAAATTCAGAGGCAGAAGAGTTTGTAAGTATTGAAATCATTGCTAGTTAATCACAGGTGTGAAATCATGAATGCTATAAAAAGTACATTTTCAGTAAAAGCTTTGCAATTTATACTTCGTCTTTCTTTGTTAAGTCATTTAGCGTCTCTGAAAAAATACATACATATATATTTGAGAAAAAGATTATCTGACACTTAGTATTTCCTACATCCTCACCTGTACCGAAACAGCTAGATTTTTTTCTGTGTGTATATTCTCTTTAATCATAGAATGCACATTGACATTAAGTAACATTTTTTCCTCAATGGATTTAATCATAAAGAGATAGGGTATATATCATCTTAAAAAGAAAGTTCTTACAAAATCCAAAAATAGGTAAATATTGCTGAAAAAAAATACATAAGCATGCTGACAGATCTCTATTTTTAAATTTTTTTAGCGGTGCTACTAGGTTTGTGGGATCTTAGTGCTCTGACCAGGGATTGAACCTGCATCCTCCACAGTGAAAGCTTGGAGCCCTAACCACTGGACCTCCAGGGAATTTCCCGCACACTAAATTCATAAACACAAATCTCAAATGGGCCCTCTAATCAGCCTGGTCATCTTAGTCACTTCTCTGAAATCCTGTGTTGGTGTCCCAATTCCTCAAAATGACTGTTACTATTTACTTCTTCTCTCATTTCAAAGTCCTGGCGCACACGCCAACCACTGGCCTTCCACACTCTGCCCGTGGTAGACCACCCAGCCTCACATTACACTGACAGAACAGAAGCAACTCATATAAAACCCTCCCCTCTTGGCCACCATAACAGAGCTCATGTCTTTCCGTGGGCTCACCCTCCCTTCCTTCCCCGTTATCACTGGGATGAAGGGCCTTGCTCCTGCCGATGGCAGTGTCTCCACATGCAGTCTTCATCACAGCCCTCTCCCTACTCCAGTTTAGGCTGAGGGTTTCCCGATCCTGAGTTTCTCCCTCTGCTGGATCATCCCCTTTACTGTAAGAACTGCCCTGGTAACCTTTCATCTTGCAAATAGCCCTCCAGGTACAACATCATTTTAGACTCCCTTGTACCGCAACTGAGGCTTCCCTGGTGGCTCAGACGGTAAAGCGCCTGCTGGCAATGCAGGAGACCTGGGTTTGATCCCTGGGTTGGGAAGATCCCCTGGAGAAATGACAACCCACTCCAGTACTCTTGCTTGGGAAATTCTGTGGACTGAGGAGCCTGGTAGGCTACGGTCCATGGAGTCGCAAAGAGTCGGACACGACTGAGCGACTTCACTTCACTTTACCGCAACTATCTTCCTGGTGGCTCAAGAACCCTGAAGCTTCTCCTCAGCAACTGTGGTGGTGGTGGTGGTTTAGTCGCTGAATCGTGTCCGACTCTTGCGGCCCCATGGACTGTAGCCTGCCAGGCTCCTCTATCTATGGGATTCTCCAGGCAAGAATACTGGAGTGGGTTGCCATTTCCTCCTCCAGGGGATCTTCCCAACCCAGGGATCGAACCCAGGTCTCCCACATTGCAGGCAGACGCTTTAACCTCTGCACCACCAGGGAAGCGAGCATTATCTTATAAAGGAGGAAATAAAGGCCTAGCTTGGTTAAATAACTTGCCCAAGGTCACATAGACAGTAAGTGGTAACCATTAACTTGAACCTGGGTCTTCTTGAATTTATTGCCTGAGCTTGTAGCACTTTGAATGGAAACACATGATATGCTTTCTTTGTGATAAATGCTTGTGAAACTGAGGGTATTAATTACATTTTAGAATGACCAACAACAATATATGAACCTTCTTTTACACATTTAATTATTACCATTGTTAGCACACAAAAATCTCCTACTTCTGTCCTGTTCTACTAAATCTAAAATAAAATTTCTTTTATCAGTAGTATGACTTTGCTGCAGCAGTGAGAATTCACAAACATTTATTCATCAAGAATTATTAAGGACTTTCAATAATACCTAGGTTTGAGGCATGAGAAATGTGATTATGAAAAATTGCTAATGTTTTCAGAACTTGTAAAATATCAGATAAAGTCTAAGATTTTAGCATTATACAAAGTACTGGTTAATTATTAGTGGTTTGGAAAGACCAATATAAAAGTTTCTGATCTTACTGCGCTGAGATTCACAGCCCTGATGTTTTCCACACTGACTGTCTGAATGATGGAGAAAACTCAGTCATGTATTCCATTTCCAGCTGGACAGAAAACAAAATGGAATGTCTGGACTACAAACTTTTAATTTTTTCTAAGGCAAATGTATAGGTGATGTTTATTGCCTAATTAGGAGAAAAGTGATAAAAGAGGGCAGGCTTAAGAATTAAGCAGCTAAGCTGTCAGTCCCCACATCAGACAAATGATCCTGTACCGCCTGTCAGTATTGTTAACAGAGACTGTTATTTTATTAATCCTTATGATCCAGGGATTCTTTTTTTCATGTTTCAGGGCACAGCAGGTGAGAGACTGGATTTGTTAAGCTGGGTGGGTTTATCCTTCTTTTATGTGTTCGTTCAATTTTATGTTCATTTACTTATTGTACACATATGTCAATGGAAGCTGCTAAAGCAATCGTTGCTATTCTACAAAACAACAGGCACAGAAGCAGATGTCTTATTTCCGAGATTTTTCCCCCCAGGATTATTATGATTAAAGATCCTTTCCTCCCACCCCCTGGAGAGGACCAGGGGCTGCTTGCCAGAGGTTTGTTAATGACTTGGGAAAAGGCTCAAATATCTCACCCGCCATTATGATAATCCACCCCAGGGGCAAACCACACATGAATATTACAGATTTATTTTATTTTTGTATCCCTGGAAAGGTATTATTAAGCTCATTAGAATACAAAAAAATATATACAGTCAAATTTCAAAATTACATGGATGAAGGAAATCACCAAAGTGGCATCATACCATGTCTTGCACTTATATTAACTATATTGATTATAGTAACTATATTAATTATATTGTGTTAACAATATATTGAAGAGGCATAATACTGCAACTTATTTCAGATAAAATATTTGTATTGGCCAACCCCAATTTGTACCTTGAATGTGGGCTCTAGGAAAAGATTTAGTTCATGCTTAACAAGAGGTTAGCTTCTGTTTTCAGCCATGTGCTATTTGGGGAATTAAGCATCATGAATAATATAGGAAGTAAGAGGGATAGTCTAAAGATGGGATAGCAAATTTTATTTCAGAAAGAGAATTTAAGGTGTTTTATTTAAAGGAAAATTGCCTTATTATAATGTAATAAGAAAGTTATATTTTCTTTCTTTCCTTTCTTCTTCTTTTTCTTTTTAACCATTTTTATCTTGGATATTTGATCTCTAAGATGAGATGACTGGAAAAGGCCATCAACCTTTTTGAAAGACTATTTCCCCCCACTCCCTAAAGGCCATTTGTCTCTTGGAGGCTTGGTCTGCATTACTTCCCAAGAGGCAAGCATTTGTCCTTGCACTAAATGCTGACATCTCCTGATAAGAGAGAAGCTGCAAAGGAGAGGAATTGAAGATCAATATGTTTATTTTGCTCTCAAGCACACTGATGTACCTTGGTGTATTGGGGAAGGGAATGGAGCTTGAGAGTGGGCCAATGGGGAGGGGTGAATATTTTGTGATGCGCTCTACCTGTGGGCTTATAAAGTTTACAGCTGCATTAAGAGGAGAAGTATTACCATTAGCATGAACAGTAGAGTGGACTCAATTGAAAAAGCTTCTAGCCACTCACCTAGGGCTATATGCATTATTGCATTTACCCCCGCCCTGCCTTCAAGCTAATTGAAAATGTCAGTCCATTTCATCAAAGTTACACAACTGTCCATCCTTTTCCCTGGTACAGATATTCCAGGAGGAAGAAAATGGAATACACAGAGCAACAGAGCTCACGCAATAGCCCATGTGTCTTAGATTTAATAGCTGATCACTAGCTGGACTGAAGCCAAGAGGCAGTTCACAAATTTGCTGCACATTAGAATCACCTGGGGAACTCTACTTAGCTCTCTGTGCCCAGGCTCCTCCTAGACCTATTAAATCAAAATCTCTGGGGCTGGGACGCAGACACTAGTTTTGTTTTGTTTTGTTTTTAAGCTCTTTAGGTAATTCAAACAAAAGCAGCAAAGTTTGAGAACCAGTCCAATAGGGGGACAAACTTATTTCATGCAGATACAGTGAGAGCAATAAATATGTAAAAAGGACATTAATTCATATATCTATTCTTTATATCTCATTATACTGTTTGAGTTTCAAACATGCTTCCCCCCGCCCCACCCCCCACTGCAAAAAGCTTTGCTGTTTCCATTTGGTTCAAGGCGTGAAAAGAGGGCTCCAGAGTGGTTAAACAGCTGCCTTGTGGCTCCGAAAAGGGGCTTCAGGGAGAAGCCCTGATGCCAGAGGGGCTCCTCAGAGGCCTCTGGGCTTTGGAGGCTCCTGGTAGAGCTTGAGGGTGAGCCTTTGAGAGAGAGACTCACCTAGCCCAGCCTGGGGGGCCGCGAGCCTGAGGAGACAGGCCTTGATATGAGTTTCACCTGCTCCTCCAGGACGGGTCTCCCCAGGAAATCACGGAGGCGCAAGTCTGCTCGCGAGAACCAGGGCAGACAGATCCAGAAGGGCCCAGTTCAGGTTTTTCTCCATGACAGTGGTGGCTTCACAGCGTCCTGGGTTTTACCCCACTCTCTTGAGAAGCTTCTGCATATCCTAGAAGAGGGCGCAGTCGCAACACTGGTTTTGCGTTTTCCGAAGACTCTAGGCGTTCTTGGCTTCTCCTGGGCCAATGGGGGAAAAAACAGTGGACCTAGCTTGTGCAGAGCCGCATTGTTGTGGTTGCAGTGGAAGCGCAGAAAGAGGTAAGTGCCCGCAGATGCGTGATGAACAGGCGGTGAACGGCAGTCTCCACCACGGTGGAATAATTCTGACAAATCAGGGAGCTCCTGGTGGAACAGGAGTAAAGTAAGCTCAAAACTGATGTTGGCTAGTCCCAAAGGCCGAGGAGAGCTGAGTGGTGGATTCCAAAGGTTGCACCTGGAAAAGAGGTTGGAGGGTGGTGGAGGCTAGAGGACGGGGAATACGTGGGTCGGTTCTGTGCAAACTCTGTTGAAGCAAGAGACAGGTCTGCCGGCCTGCTTGAGTGCAGCACTGTCTCAAATAGGCTTTTTCTTTTTTAGGTATATTTTTGTCTGTGCTGGGTCTTGCTTGCTGCACGGTGGCTTTCCCTAGTTGCAGCAAGGGCGGGGGATGGGTGGGGGCAGTAGGCTTCTCTTCATTGTGTTGGGTGGGCTTCTCATTGAGGTGTTGCAGTGGTTTATCTTGTTGTGAAGCACAGGCTCTAGGCCACTCAGGCTTCAGTAGTTGTGGGGTGGGATGCGCACCTCAGTAATTTCAGTAGTTGTAAGTCTCAGGCTTTAAAGCGCTAGCTCAGTAGTTGTGGCGGCCAGGTTGAGTTTCTCTAAGACATGTGGGATTTTCTCAGACCAGACATTGAACCCTTGTACCCTGCATTGGCTGGCAGATTCTTAACTACTCGGGCACCAGGGAAGTCCCTCAAATAGGCTTTGATTTAAATGAACAAGAAACACAACCAAAGACGAAACTTACTCCCTGCCCCCCATAGTTGGCTCTACAAGGAAAGGAATTCGATTACTTAACATTCCAAGTCACTAGAAGAGTGGCTCTCAAAGTATGGTCATCTAGTAACCAAGCAGTAACCTACCAGCCCTTCCTCGAGTGGGTCTCAAAGTATGGTCATCTATTAACCAAGCAGTAATCGACCAGGCCTTCTTCGAGCAGATTCCGTCCCTGGTATCCTCAGCTGTAGCTGCCCTCTAGTATCTCATGCATATTTCCTGAGTTTTCAGATGCTAAAACCCAGCACCAAATGGAAGAAATTAACCACTTGATGATCTGGAGCTTGTAGCCCCCCGGCCTGTGGCTCCTGAGGATTGATAATGTTAACTGCCCTATTACCTCTACATCAGCCAATCAAAATTGGACATGAGGTTATCACATTCCTGGGGATGCCCCTTGCCTATGACAGGCCTGTAAAAAATGCTTTGCTGAAACCCTTCAGGGAGTTTGGGATTTTGGGAGCATAAACCACCCCTCTCCTTGCTCAGCCCTACTGTAAACCTTTCTCTGCTCCACACTCCAGGGTTTAGGTTTGTTTGGCCTCACTGTGCTTCAGGCACAGGAACTTGGCATTCGGTGACAGCCTGAGAGTGTCCCCTGGTATTGTGTTAGATATTCAAGTTTTAAGGCCCTGTCCCAGACTTATGGGCTCAGCAACTCTAGAGGGGCTCAGTGATCTTTGTTATAATAGGTCCTCCAGATGATTTTCATTCACCTGAGAGTATCAAAATAGCTGCACTGTCAGAGAACCAAAGTGTCCACCACCAGGTGAAGGGCAGTGGTGCCTGGAAAAGAAGGGGTCTAGCTAAGAGAAGTACAGCCGAATTTGCCCTGGTAGGAATGGGAAATATCTTTTCTCCATTGGTTGGCAGAGACTAGTATCTGTTGGCAGTGGTAAGGTTATCAAGAACGCTTTACGTTTCAACGCAGAGTGATGGCTCTTCTGGTTTTCCAGGGACTAGTCCTCTGTGAGCACTTAAAATCTCATTTTGGGAAACTTTTCCCCTTAGCTCTGGGTTTGAAAAACTTAGAGAATGATATGTAATTTGGGTGAACATGATTCAAGTTTTTGGCAAGTCCTAAGTATTAATTAAAGTTCAGTATGGACAACATCTAGCCTTTTTTTACATGTGTGTGTGTGCATGCGTGTGTGTGTGCGTGCGTGTGTGTGTGTGTGTGCGTGTGTGCTTAGTCACTCAGTTATGCCAGATTTTTTGCTACCCTTGGGACTATAGCCTGCCAGGCTCCTCTGTCCATGGGATTTTCCAGGCAAGAATACTGGAGTGGGTTGCCATTTCCTTCAGGGTATCTTCCTGACCCAGGGATCAAACCCTTGTCTCCTGTGACACCTGCATTGCAGGGAGATTCTTTACTTGCTGAGTAGGGAGGTCTTTGGGGGAGGTAAATCTGATTGGGTGAAAGGACTTACTTTTAAAAGATTTTTGTAGAAACATCCCCTTCTGTTTAGTCTGCTGGTTCTGGCTAGATGTTGGTGTCATGAGGAGCTTTAAAATGAGTTTATTGATCTAGGGTGCATCCTGAGTGTGAGGGTTTTTTAAAAGTTTCTCAGATAATCCTAAGGCACAGCCAAATTTAGGTGCTATGGCTTAAGCTTTTGAACTGCTACCACTTATTTTAACCTCGTCTTCCTGTGAGAACTGTACTTGAGGTTTGTGGCTTCTCTTCTCTTACTGTCTTATTATGAAAGTTATTTTCTTAAATAAGATTAAATGTAGAGAAAATGCTGCTGGTCCATCTGGTATACTGGATATCCAGAATAGTTAAAGTATGTTCCATTAAAAAAAATTTGTATCATTTAAGTAGTGTCACTGGTGTTGTAAAAACTGACACATAGTTTGAATTAGTACAGTCTCTTTTGAAGTTGTCACCTCTGATCTGCTCCCATTGCTAAATATCTGGACACCTCATATTAGGAATTGCTTTTAAATATCTTTAGGGATTAAAACGAAGATTGCTATGTTATTTGTACTGGGACCAAAAAAAAAAAAAAAAAAAAAAAAAAACTCACAAAGTTCCCTCCTGCACCTTCTGCCCCCGTTTCTAACCCTTGGCAGCTCCTAATTTTTCCCTGTCTCCACAGTTTTGTTATTTTAAGAATGATATATGAACACGATCATGAATTAATCTTCAGAGATTGGCTTTTTAAAGTTTTTGACTCAGTATCATTCCCTTGAAGTTTATTTCAATTTTTGGCATATATTATTTATTCCTTTTTGTTGCTAAGTAGTATTCTATCACAATATTTGATCACAACTTGTTTAAACATTTACCCATCGAAAGAAATGTGGTTAGTTGAATATTTATGTTTAAGTTTCTGCAGGAACTTAAGTTTTGCTTTGGGATAAATGCTCAGTGATACAATTACTGGTTTGTAGGGTAAATCTAGTTTTAGGATTAAAAAAATAAAACCGTCAAGCTGTTTCTCAGAGTGGCTAAACCATTTTATATTCCTACCAGCAATGTGATACAATTTTTCCTCATACTCACCAGCACTTGATGTTGTCACTGTATTTTAATTTTAGTTATTCTGTGGTATCTTATTATGGTCTTAGTTTGTGTTTTTCTAATGGCTAATGATGTTGAACATCTTTTTGTGTGCTTGTTTGCCATGTGTATATTCTATTCCATGGAAATGTCTTTCCCTGTATTCTGCCTGCATCTGCCTATTTTCTAATTACATTTTTTGAAGTTTAGTTTTGAGAATACTTTGTATATTATAGATACAAGTCATTTTTCTCATATGGGATTTCAAATGTGTTTTCTCAGTGTGTAATTTGAGTTTTCATCCACTTAAAAAGGATATTCTATGAAGCACTCTTAATTCATTTTGATGAGATCCAATTTCTTGTTTTTGCTTTTATTGATCATACTTTTGTTGTCAAGTCTAAGAATTCCTCACCTAGCTCTAGATGCCAAAGATTTTCTATTTTTTTCCCTCTACTTTTTAAGGTTATGATCCACTTTGATTTATTTTTTATATAAGGTGTGGAGGTTTAGGTTGAGGTTATTATCATTATTTTTATTTGGAGGGATGTTCAATTGTTTCAGTACCATTTTTAAAGCCGTATTTTCCTCAAATATAAACTGGAGAGAAAAATAATCTAGTTTATGTCATGAAAGTGAACTAGTAAATATGAAAGCAACTAACTCAGAAAGTAAGGTTTCTTCTTTTTCTTTATGATTTATATAATTCTCAGAATTTATTTACTTGAAGAGTTTTTTTTTTTTTTTTTAACAGAACTAAGGGATTTTAAGGTTCAGGTACTATGCTGCTGCTGCCAAGTCGCTGCAGTCATGTCCAACTCTTAGCGACCCCCGTGGACTGCAGCCTACCAGGCTCCTCGGTCCATGAGATTTTCCAGGCAAGAGTACTGGAATGGGTTGCTATTGCCTTCTCTGCAGGTACTATGAGACTGTCTGAATTATGAGTAGCAATTAGCTAAGCACAGGTGTAAAGCATTTGATTTACTCCCTAGTCATCTTTTTCTCTCATCCTGCTAAATCCACAGCCCTTAGCTAGTTCCAGCCAGTAAAGTCACAGTTTGTTTTACTGTTAAACTAAATTTCAGTTTAAATGTTCTCTCCAATATTATGTGTCTAGAATTGGCTATGTTGGTGGCTCTTAACCCTATTTGCATTTTATTAATATAATCAGCTGGGGAGATTCTATCATGGATATTTGAGGACAGACCTCTTATAAAAGGCCTGACTTATGGTTTTTGGAGCCAAATCATAGTCTACATTGCATCAAATCATTTGCTAGGTCACCTCTAAAAAGGAATTTGTGATGGCTAATGCTCTTCATTTGCCAATGTGCTTGTTTTGCTGCTTTTGGTGGGGGCCGGGGGCGGGGGGTGGAATAAGGAAAAATTGCCAGCAGTTTGGCTCCCTGAATTCTAACTTGATGCTGTAGAATTAGTGTTGGCTCAGTACACATCTTCAGATATCCATTCTGTCTCCTCCCAGCTGCAGGAACTTATATCCTTGGGCAGCTTTTTACCCACCATGCTCTTTTGGTTCTAACCTTAGCAAATAGGAGTCTCCCCTAAATTATTGTCTTTCCAAATGTTAGGCTTCAAGGCTTTAGCCAAGAATAGACAGAAAAGGAATTTTTAAAATGCAGAATGGGAAAGACTTCTGATGCAATGGATACTTAATAAAGATTTAATTTTGAATCAGTAATTTCTGTCATTGCAAAATAACTCCTTGGTGAAATGCTCATCTTTGGTAATTTTCTTAAGTACAGACATTAACAATCAAAATATGTAGTACTCTTCTTCATTTTCTAACACAAACCTATATCTAGATGAGAGGAGAATTCGTTGCATAACTTGAGTTCTGGTCTTACAACTCCCAAGTCCTGCATTCTTTCAACCATGCCTGCTGATTTTCTGTCTTCTTGAACATGAAGTAATGGCTTTCAGCTTGCATCCCCTTTCTCAGCATATTGCTTGATGACTAAGAGAAAGGGATCTGAAACTTGACTGCTTGGATTCAAACCCTGACTAAAATTTGCTTGTTGAGTACTCAAGTATGTTACCTGTTCGTGCCTCCGTTTTCTCATCTATAAAATAGAGACAATATTGCTTCTCTCAGGGAGTGTCTATGAGGTTAAAAGAGAAAATTTATACAATGCAGGGATTTATCAGTTCTTGTACATGTGCTGTGAAATGTAGATCTCCTGTGTACAGACACAGTGCTACAGTTATCAATCGCTTACATGATAGAAAGTCTAAACCTAGTAGTGTGTGAAGAGAAATTTTAACATATGCACAGATTCTATGGATCAGCAATTCAAACAGTGCCCAGAGGAGATGGCTTGTCTCTACTCCGTAACTGATGTCTGAAACCTCAGCTCATGAGGATTTGAGTGGCTAGGGCTGGAATCATCTAGATCATCTTAATTTCATGTCTGGCACCTGAGATGGGATGACTTGAAGACTGGGGCTGACAAGGACTGTTGACTGGTGTGCCTGCAGAAGGCTGCCCATGTGGTTTGGACTTCTTCTTTTTTAAAAAAAAAAAAAAAAATTATTTTTACTTTATTTTACTCTACAATACTGTATTGGTTTTGCCATACATTGACATGAATCCACCACGGGTGTACATGTGTTCCCAAACATGAACCCCCCTCCCACGTCCCTCCCCATAACATCTCTCTGGGTCATCACCGTGCACCAGCCCCAAGCATGCTGTATCCTGCGTCGGACATAGACTGGCGATTCGATTCTTACATGATAGTATATATGTTACAATGCCATTCTCCCAAATCATCCCACCCTCTCCCTCTCCCTCTGAGTCCAAAAGTCCGTTATACACAGCTGTGGCTTTTTTCCTGTCTTGCATACAGGGTCGTCATTGCCATCTTTCTAAATTCCGTATATATGTGTTAGTATACTGTATTGGTGTTTTTCTTTCTGACTTACTTCACTCTGTATAATCGGCTCCAGTTTCATCCATCTCATCAGAACTGATTCAAATGTATTCTTTTTAATGGCTGAGTAATACTCCATTGTGTATATGTACCACTGCTTTCTTATCCATTCATCTGTTGATGGACATCTAGGTTGTTTCCATGTCCTGGCTATTATAAACAGTGCTGCGATGAACATTGGGGTACATGTGTCTCTTTCAATTCTGGTTTCCTCGGTGTGTATGCCCAGCAGTGGGATTGCTGGGTCATAAGGCAGATCTATTTGCAATTTTTTAAGGAATCTCCACACTGTTCTCCAAAGTGGCTGTACTAGTTTGCATTCCCACCAACAGTGTAGGAGGGTTCCCTTTTCTCCACACCCTCTCCAGCATTTATTGCTTGCAGATTTTTGGATCGCAGCCATTCTGACTGGTGTGAAGTGGTACCTCATTGTGGTTTTGATTTGCATTTCTCTGATAATGAGTGATGTTGAGCATCTCTTCATGTGTTTGTTAGCCATCTGTATGTCTTCTTTGGAGAAATGTCTATTTAGTTCTTTGGCCCATTTTTTGATTGGGTCGTTTATTTTTCTGGAATTGAGCTTTCATTCTTTTACAAGTGGTTGACCAGTTTTCCCAGCACCACTTGTTGAAGAGATTGTCTTTATTCCATTGTATATTCTTGCCTCCTTTGTCAAAGATAAGGTGTCCATATGTGTGTGGATTTATCTCTGGGCTTTCTGTTTTGTTCCATTGATCTATATTTCTGTCTTTGTGCCAGTACCATACTGTCTTGATGACTGTGGCTTTGTAGTAGAGCCTGAAGTCAGGCAAGTTGATTCCTCCAGTTCCATTCTTCTTTCTCAAGATTGCTTTGGCTATTCGAGGTTTTTTGTATTTCCATACAAATCTTGAAATTATTTATTCTAGTTCTGTGAAAAATATCGCTGGTAGCTTGATAGGGATTGCGTTGAATTTGTAAATTGCTTTGGGTAGTATACTCATTTTTACTATATTGATTCTTCCGATCCATGAACATGGTATATTTCTCCATCTATTAGTGTCCTCTTTGATTTCTTTCATCAGTGTTTTATAGTTTTCTGTCTTTAGTTTCTTTAGGTAGATATATTCCTAAGTATTTTATTCTTTTCGTTGCAATGGTGAATGGAATTGTTTCCTTAATTTCTCTTTCTACTTTCTCATTATTAGTGTATAGGAATGCAAGGGATTTCTGTGTGTTGATTTTATATCCTGCAACTTTACTATATTCATTGATGATCTCTAGTAATTTTCTGGTGGAGTCTTTAGGGTTTTCCATGTAGAGGATCATGTCATCTGCAAACAGTGAAAGTTTTACTTCTTCTTTTCCAATTTGGATTCCTTTTATTTCTTTTTCTGCTCTGATTGCTGTGGCCAAAACTTCCAAAACTATGTTGAATAGTAGCGGTGAAAGTGGGCACCCTTGTCTTGTTCCTGACATTAGGGGAAATGCTTTCAATTTTTCACCATTGAGGATAATGTTTGCTGTGGGTTTGTCATATATAGCTTTTATTATGTTGAGGTATGTTCCTTCTATTCCTGCTTTCTGGAGAGTTTTTTATCATAAATGGATTTTGAATTTTGTCAAAGGCCTTCTCTGCATCTATTGAGATAATCATATGGCTTTTATTTTTCAATTTGTTAATGTGGTGAATTACATTGATTGATTTGCGGATATTGAAGGATCCTTGCATCCCTGGGATAAAGCCCACTTGGTCATGGTGTATGATCTTTTTAATGTGTTGTTGGATTCTGATTGCTAGAATTTTGTTGAGGATTTTTGCATCTATGTTCATCAGTGATATTGGCCTGTAGTTTTCTTTTTTTGTAGTATCTTTGTCAGGTTTTGGTATTAGGGTGATGGTGGCCTCATAGAATGAGTTTGGAAGTTTACCTTCCTCTGCAATTTTCTGGAAGAGTTTGAGGAGGATAGGTGTTAGCTCTTCTCTAAATTTTTGGTAGAATTCAGCTGTGAAGCTGTCTGGACCTGGGCTTTTGTTTGCTGGAAGATTTCTGATTACAGTTTCAATTTCTGTGCTTGTGATGGGTCTGTTAAGATTTTCTATTTCTTCCTGGTTCAGTTTTGGAAAGTTGTACTTTTCTAAGAATTTGTCCATTTCTTCCATGCTGTCCATTTTATTGGCATAGAACTGCTGATAGTAGTCTCTTATGATCCTTTGTATTTCTGTGTTGTCTTTTGTGATCTCTCCATTTTCATTTCTAATGTTATTGATTTGATTTTTCTCTCTTTGCTTCTTGATGAGTCTGGCTAATGGTTTGTCAATTTTATTTATCCTGTCAAAGAACCAGCTTTTGGCTTTGTTGATTTTTGCTATGGTCTCTTTTGTTTCTTTTGCATTTATTTCTGCCCTAATTTTAAAGATTTCTTTCCTTCTACTAACTCTGGGGTTCTCCATTTCTTCCTTTTCGAGTTGCTTTAGGTGTAGAGTTAGGTTATTTATTTGACTTTTTTCTTGTTTCTTGAGGTATGCCTGTATTGCTATGAACTTTCCTCTTAGCACTGCTTTTATAGTGTTCCACAGGTTTTGGGTTGTTGTGTTTTCATTTTCATTAGTTTCTATGCATATTTTGATTTCTTCTGTGATTTGTTGGTTATTCAGAAGTGTGTTGTTCAACCTCCGTATGTTGGAATTTTTAATAGTTTTTCTCCTGTAATTGAGATCTAATCTTAATGCATTGTGGTCAGAAAAGATGGTTGGAATGATTTCGATTTTTTTGAATTTATCATGTTTAGATTTATGGCCCAGGATGTGATCTGTCCTGGAGAATGTTCCATGAGCACTTGAGAAAAAGGTGAAATTCATTGTTTTGGGGTGAAATGTCCTCTAGATATCAATTAGGTCTAACTGGTCTAATGTATCATTTAAAGTTTGCATTTCTTTGTTGATTTTCTGTTTAGTTGATCTGTCCATAGGTGTGAGTGGGTATTAAAGTCTCCCACTATTATTGTGTTATTGTTGATTTCCCCTTTCGTAGTTGTTAGCATTTGTCTTACATATTGCTGTGCTCCTATATTGGGTGCATATATATTTATAATTGTTACATCTTCTTGGATTGATCCTTTGATCATTATGTAGTGGCCTTCTTTGTGTCTTTTGACATCCTGTGGTTTAAAGTCTATTTTATCGGATATGAGTATTGCCACTCCTGCTTTCTTTTGGTCTCTATTTGCATGGTATATCTTTTTTCAGCCCTTCACTTTCAGTCTGTATGTGTCCCTTCTTCTGAGGTGGGTCTCTTGTAAGCAGCATATAGAGGGGTCTTGTTTTTGTATCCATTCAGCCAGTCTTTGCCTTTTGGTTGGGGCGTTCAACCCATTTACGTTTAAGGTAATTATTGATGAGTATGATCCCGTTACCATTTACTTTATTGTTTTGGGTTCGGGTTTATACACCCTTTTTGTGTTTCCTGTCCAGAGAATATCCTTTAGAATTTGTTGGAGAGCTGGTTTGGTGGTGCTGAATTCTCTCAGCTTTTGCTTGTCTGTAAAGCTTTTGATTTCTCTTTCATATTTGAATGAGATCCTTGCTGGGTACAGTAATCTGGGCTGTAGGTTATTGTCTTTCATCACTTTAAGTATGTCTTGCCATTCCCTCCTGGCCTGAAGAGTTTCTATTGAAAGATCAGCTGTTATCCTTATGGGAATCCCCTTGTGTGTTGTTTGTTGTTTTTCCCTTGCTGCTTTTAATATTTGTTCTTTGTGTTTGATCTTTGTTAATTTGATTAATATGTGTCTTGGGGTGTTTCGCCTTGGGTTTATCCTATTTGGAACTCTCTGTGTTTCTTGAACTTGGGTGATTATTTCCTTCCCCATTTTAGGGAAGTTTTCAACTATTATCTCCTCAAGGATTTTCTCATGGTCTTTCTTTTTATCTTGTTCTTCTGGGACTCCTATAATTCGAATGTTGGAGCATTTCATATTGTCCTGGAGGTCTCTGAGATTGTCCTCATTTCTTTTAATTCGTTTTTCTTGTTTCCTCTCTGATTCACTTATTTCTACCATTCTATCTTCTATTTCACTAATCCTATCTTCTGCCTCCATTATTCTACTATTTGTTGCCTCCAGAGTGTTTCTGATCTCATTTATTGCATTATTCATTATATATTGACTCTTTTTTATTTCTTCTAGGTCCTTGTTAAACCTTTCTTGCATCTTCTCAGTCCTTGTCTCTAGGCTATTTATCTGTGATTCCATTTTTATTTTAAGAATTTGGATCATTTTTACTATCAATATTGGGAATTCTTTCTCAGGTAGATTCCCTACCTCTTCCTCTTTTAGCACCGATGATAAAACATCTAGGTTAAAGATGAAAAGTTTCTCCACATTGAGGGACACTCAGAGAGGTTCACTGAGTTACAAGGAGAAGAGAAGAGGGAGGGGGTAGTTAGAGGTGACTGGAATGAGATGCGGTGAGATCAAAAGAAGAGAGAGCAAGCTAGCCAGTGGTCACTTCCTTATGTGCGTTCCATAGTCTGGACCGCTCAGAGGTATTTACAGAGTTATACAGGGAAGAGGAGAGGGAGGAAGTAGACAGAGGTGGCCAGGAGGATGAGAGAGGAATGAGAAGGAGAGACACAAATCCTGCCAGTAACCAGTTCCTTACGTGTTCTCCACCGTCTGGAACACACAGAGATTCACAGAGTTGGACAGAGAAGAGATGGGGGAGAAAAGAGACAGAGGCCACCTGGTGGAGAAAAAGGAGAGTCCAAAGGAGGAGAGAGTGGTCACGCCAGTAATCTCGCTCTCAGGTAAAATTGGGTAGTGAAGTTTGGGTTTTTAAATGTACAAAATTGACAACAAAAACCAAAGAGCAAAGATTAAAAATCTAGAGTAGAGGTTGGATTTTCAAAAATACAATATTAAAGAAAGAAGCAGAAGGAAAAAAGGAAAAAAAAAGAAAAGAAAAAAAAAGCCACAAGAATTATTTAAAAAAAAAACAAAAACAAAAACCAATAACCAACCAAAGACTATATATGGTGTTTGCCTTAAAAAAAAAAGTCATTTTTTTGAATATTAATAATAGGTTATAGAAATAAAAATTAGAGGAGAAATAGAAGACTTAACTATTAAAAAAAAAGTTAAAAAAAAAGAAATGATTTTAGAAATAGGAAAAATATTTCTGGCCCTTCTCTGATGTTGTGGGCAGTGTGGGGTCATTTCCAAGGCGGTTTCCTCTGTTTAACTTCTTCTTTTTGCTGGGTTTTTAGGCTCGCTAGTTCATTCGCGCTGTGGGGAGGGGAGATGCTGCAAACAAATAGCGCTGTCGTGTGCGCACAGTGTCTCAGCCCCACTGGACCTGTCCCTTCTCGCGGCGCACAAACCGCTCCGGCTCTACGATGCTCAGCCGGGAACCGTCTGAGGCCGGCCCTAGGCTGCATGCACTTCCCCGGTCTAAGCTGCTCAGGTTTGGTGCTCAGGTAGCCCTCAGAGGCTCAGATTCGGTTGGGACTGCATTTTGTGCCCTTCCGGGGTCTGAGTAGCTCAGGAGTTTGGCGAACGCGATCACTGCAACTTGCCGCCTTTTCTGCCCCTGCTGCTCAGTTTTCTGGGTGGACCGCTGGCGCCCCTTGTGAGGCAGATGGTGACTGTCCAGCACCCCCAGAAGTCTTAGCAAAGAAGCCTGTTTGCAGTTTGGTAAGTAAAGTCTCTCTGGGTCTGTAATTGCCCCTTTCCAGCCCTTACGGCTCTGGCTGCCTATCCCCGGCGGGGGATGGTCTGCAGCTGGCTTTTTCCGTTCCGTCCTTTGTTCTGTGCTCGGTCCTGGCGGTGTCTTATGTTCGAGCTTTTCGCGTGGTAGCTATCCCACAGTCTGGTTTGCTAGCCCAAGTTAGATTGTTCTGGTTGCGTGTGGGGCGTTCCTGCCCGATTCTTACAAAGCACTGCAGCCCACGCCTCCCGCGTGTCCCTGCCCTGCCCCCACTTCCCAGTGGCGGATGCAGGCATCTGTGCTGCTTTTCTGCTGGGGGAGTTACTGTTGGGCTTGTAATCTCTTGGTTTAAATTATTTATTTATTTTTCCCTTCCGGTTATGTTGCCCTCTGTGTTTCCAAGGCTCGCCACAGACTCGGCAGGGAGAGTGTTTCCTGGTGTTTGGAAACCTCTCTTCTTAAAATTCCCTTCCCGGGACGGAGCTCCCTCCCCACCTCCTTTGTCTCCTTTTTCGTCTTTTATATTTTTTCCTACCTGTTTTTGAAGACAATGGTCTGCTTTTCTGGTTGCCTGATGTCCTCTGCCAGCCTACAGAAGTTGTTTTGTGGAGTTTGCTCAGCGTTGAAATGTTCTTTTGAGGAATTTGTGAGGGAGAAAGTGGTCTTCCCATCCTATTCCTCGGCCATCTTAGGACCGCCAGCCTGGTTTGGACTTCTTATAACATGATAGTTAGGATTCAAGGTAGAGTGTCTCAAGAATGAGTGTCCAGAGTTCAAGCTTTCCAAGAGAATCATGCAGAAGCTGCGTGACCGTTATGACCTAGTCTTAGATATTACATAGCATCACCCTTGTTATAGTCTATTGCAGGAGTTTAATGTCTTTTTGTATAAGGTGTCAGCAGTCAGTACTTTAGGCCTTGCAAGCCATCCAGGCTCTATAGCAGATACTCAGTTCCACTGCTGTGATATGAAAACAGTTACAGATAATGCCTATACTAATGAACATGGCTGTGTTCCAATAAAGCTTTATTTATAAAAGAAAATAGAGGCCTAGATTTGGCCCACCAGCCATGATTTACTGACTCCTGCTCCATTCTTTGAAGCTTTAGAAAGTCTGCCCAAATTCAAGGGGAGAGATGCCCACATGTGGATGGAAAGAATGGCAATGACTTTGGGGCCCTGTATGAAAACCACTACATATGGGATATTTACATGAAGATGTGTCTGCATATCTTGTTTCTCACATGTATGGTGAATATGAGGTGTAGGGACATCTTATATTTCAAAGTTTGAACCTGAACTTAATGACTTTGATTTCTGGAACAAATGGTAACTCTAAGTATGGTTTCCTTCAATTGCTTACCCCAATAAATATGCCACAAAAGATAAATTTCATGAAAACAATTGCTTTATGGCAGATTTTTACTAAGTCTCCATGGACTGAATTATTCTTTTTCATTAGAAAGCTTGCTTATTTTATTTCTTTCCTAAAAAGGTTTATAGCTTTTTGGATCTTGTATTTCATTCTGTTGAGAGGATGATGCAAGTTTTTATAAATGGAAAAAGTGGAGCAGGCTGAGATCACTCAGATCATACTAGTGCTTACAGGAATAACTGAAAATGGAACCCAGGCTTCTGAGATTTTCCTGTCCTGTGCCCTTTCTAGTAGGTGCCATTGTCTGCTGGGCCTGGCAATAATCATTTTCGACCTTTACCTCTCTAGGCTATTGTGAAGTGGTTTTGGACTTTGTTAGTTTTCTTATGAGTTGATACTCAATTGTGTTCATAAAGTAGGTGAAATTCCTCAGGGAAGGATGGTAGCTATATTACTGGGTTATTACTCAAAAACATGGTGTTGATTATCTTTTTTTTTCTTTTCTTTTGCCCAGTTGTATCCTGAACTGAAAAGATACATTATCCAAAATGAAAGACATGCATCTGGTGGCAAAAACTAATTTAAGGGACGAAGATTCCTGATGGTTGCTTCAGTCAACCCTTAAAACACATGGAGCTTCATTAGTAAATAGACAACTTTCAGATCTTTCCCTTGGAAGAGATCACATAATCAGCTTTTGTGTTGATTTCTCATTCTGTTCTTTAGAGACAGAACAAATTAGAATAATTGGCTGGTACAAGGAAGGCACAAAGAATGTTCTTGTATTTTTGTGTTGCATCCCTTAATAAGGGTTGAAAATGAGATTAGAGGTGGGAACTTGAAGCCCAGAAGGGCAGTGGGGAGAGAATATTGTTTCTTTGAAAAGATTCTTTCAGTGTTGGCCCAGAAGAAATGGGAAGCTGAGGAAATATTTTTTAAAAACAATGATTTTTGTGTTACCAATGGGAGTGTGGAATTAGTAAGAATGAGGAACCATTCTCTTCTACCAAAGACTCAGGAGCAAATGAAACCATAAATACTCCCCGCTCTTAGAAACCCTTTTGGAGCAGAGAATAAAGGCAGTGCATCAGGGCAGAGGTGTTCAGAGCAGAGGGATGGGAGGAGAACAGAAGGAGAATGGATATTTTTAGAGCTGTCTTTTTGAAATGTACCTGTCTGTCCTTCATTGCTGCTTTGCCACCAGTTTGGTCCAGTAGAAATCCTCAAAGCAGGGGCAGCCATATTTTAAAATAATAGGATTAAAGCAAATGACTTTAATCCAGGTCTCTTTAGTTCAAGAGCACAAAGGAGAGGATGACGAAACAGGCTGCAAGGAATTGTTCACCGGGTGAATTTTCCCTAAACCTCACTAACGAGGAGAAAGGGACCACTGGGTTATGTTTCTTGCAGGAAAGCAAAAATATTGAAAGCAAGTGACAGAGTGTGCAGGCTGTTTAGAAATCAAGCTGTATCACTTGGTCACTTGCTGATGAGAACAGCTTTGGCTGAGACCTAACCATTTACAGTGAAGGCACATCTCTGAGTAATAAGTTCCAGGAGGGCCACAACTGAGTTTGTCTGTTTTTAGCATTTAGCATGGTTTTAGTATCTCAGAGCCCAGTACATGATTGGCATGTAGTAGACTTAATAATGAATATTTGAAGATTGTCCAAATGAACGGACATGTGTGATTCATATCCGATTGGCTGGTCCTATGCCCTACAGTGGATTTTCTGTGTCACATTTTGAAAGTATTTATGATGGGGATTGACATTGTTCCCCATCTCATGGGTAAAGGTTATACATCATAGGACTTTGCATTGACATCCTAAATCCCTCATAGGAATTACTTAACAAGAAATAAAATAAAGTTGGATTCTGAATAATTTCTAATTTATCAGTTGGTCAGAACACTGGCATTTCAGCCAGTCTTCTGGTGGGTCCAGTGATGTCCCATGATCACCCATACATAATCAGAATGACTTTAGGATTTGGGAGCCAGAATATTGCTCAGTGTTTATTGCTTTGCTAGTGCATTTTATAAAATAGACTATTGAAAAAATAGCTTTAGATACAATATAGCATTTTATGATTTAGCCTGAAATCTGAGAAATATAGAGGTTATCTGAAGCCTGTAATGGTAAAATTCCCTCTGCTATTGAAGTTATTGTCTTTAAAAAGAGATTTTACATCAGTAATGCTATATATATATTTTTGCATGATATTCAGGTTAATTTCCTGTTTTCTCCAAGGAAGCAATAGGGTGGTTGGTATGAGAGATGGTGTGACTTCCAAAGGTGAAATATTATTTTGTTGTAATTTCCGGCTACCTAAGGATGGGAGAGGCTCAGGACATTACAGTCAGCATATTCTGTGAAGCAAGTTATATTGTGGTTTATTTATGAACGTTTACATGTTTATTTTCTGTGCAAGTTTGTATTCTCTTTTTGAGTAGATAAGTGTTTTATAATTTTGAAATACTTGGAGTGTTATATATTGTGGTTTTATGGTACACTGTCTTAGGATGGAGAGGGCTCAGTAGAGTTCTTGTCACTATAAAGTTCTGTATGTTGAGTCTTTACTTAAAACAAGTCTATGACATATCTGCTGAAGACAAGGAGAGAAATAGTTTAAAAACTGCAATTGATAACAGAAAATTGTATGTTTAATGCATTTATTATGTAATTATAAAATTAACAAATGACCATGGTAGAAATTTTGAAAATCTGCTAGACAGAATAGAGATTTACAAAATTGGGGGTAAATTTCAGAATGTAAAATTGTCCATGAATATCAGTGCTTTCACATTTTCCAAGACTTTAAAAAGACTCGACTTCTTAAGATTGCACTCAGGATATTTTATTTTAATGATCTTTTCATTATGAGGACACATACGTACAAATCAGTAAAAAAAAGAAAGGCATGTAAATTCCTGATGTTTCAGGTAGAAGTGGGAAAGGTCAACAAGCTGAAAGAACATGGATTAGCTTCTCTTTAATTGCTTACATAATTCTGATAATTAGTTTCTTGCAGATAAAGTAATTAAGGGGGAATCTAATTCAAGAAAAAAAAATGCATGAACCTCAGGCCTTCTTGAAGCTGAAGGTATTATAACTTTCCATGACCATGCTTTCTTATTACCTGTCGGGGAAGGAGTATTGTATTGCCAAGAATTTTCCCGAAGGGAAGTGCTTCCCACACAGGTTGTCATAAATGACTTTGGAATTACTGCTGCTGTATTACCACAATCTTAAACCAGGAAAATTTTGACAGATGCTGGACTTGGTTTTTTTTTTTTAGAGCTACAAACTGTCAAATGGCTCTGACATAACAATTGTTGGACTATTCTTCAGGGCTGTCACAATATGGTAATGACCTGAAAGTGAAAGCGCTAGTAGCTCAGTCGTATCCGACTCCCTGTGACCCCATGGGCTGCAGCCCACGACACTCTTCTGTCCATGGAATTCTCCAGGAAAGAATACTGGAGTGGGTGGCTGCTCTGTTCCCCAGGGGGTCTTCCAGACCCAGTGATTGAACCTAGGTCTCCCTCATTGCGGGCGGATTCTTTACCTTCTGAGCCACCAAAGAAGCCCAGGAACCAGGAAGGTGTGAGTCTTTGGTTTCAGAGTGAAATGGGAGCTGGAGTTGAGTTGGAGAAGAGGCCTTGCCTCTTTTAGTCAACAGTTCAGTGGCTTTTAATTAATTTATACATTTGTATAACTACCACCCCCATAAAGGTAGACAACAGTTCTAAAACTCTAGAAAGTTTCCTCCTAACCTTTTGCAAAAATCTCCCCATCTCCTACCCTCAGGTAACCACTGATCTAATTTCTATCTTTAGAGATTAATTTTGCTGATTTTAGAAATTTGTGTAAGTTGAATAATACAGAAGGTACCTTTTTGATCTACCTTCACTTGCTCAGCGTATGGTTTTGGAGATTCATTCATACTGGAATGTTTTAAATCAGGACTTTAGCCTAGGTGGCTGATTTTGTGTGAAGACACCTATAGGTACACCTGAGTCTCTGACATTGTCACTGTCTGTTCTTGGCTCAATCTTTTAAACTTTACTAAGAAGCACAAGGTTGAAGTAATGAAACTTATTGTCAATAGAATGGAGGTGAAGTGAATGTTGTTATGTAATTTTCTCAGCATAAATTGATCTCCTTGGAATCACTGTGTTGATAATCCATAAGGATATTCTTCCTAGAAAAATCTTGACAGTGTAAAACTTCTAAAGTATACTGTCCTTCTACTCTCTTAGTTTTCAACTTTGGGGAAATATTTCTGGAAAATTCAAACGCTCACAACCTGAAAGAAAGTTATTCACCTGAAGGCTATGAGTTGCCTAACCTTTACATGCTTTCTGATAGAACCCAAATATTTTTTGCAAAACAGTGCTTTCTCGTTGAATATAAACATATAGATTATTTAAGATGGGCAGGCATATGCAGTAAAGTGAAAAAACAGTCTTTCTGAGTTTCCCTTGTATTGTTTTTCATTCAAGTTTCTATTCAGTTCAGTTCAGCTGCGCAGTCGTGTCCGACTCTTTGCGACCCCATGGATAGCAGCGTGCCTGGCCTCCCTGCCCATCACCAACTCCCAGAGTTTACTCAAGTTTCTAGAGTGTATGCTAAGAGTTTAAGGTAACCTCTGGTTAGTTTGGGGTCCTCTCTACATAAATGTTGAAGTACTCTATACCCATGTTTTTTTTATACCTCTCTTGCTTTCATTTTTTGTTTCTAGCTTCTTATAATCCATTATACTTTATCTTGCATTTGTTGAGGTGGCAGCTAGTGTAGGAATATTGAAAGCAGTGTGAAATGTTGATGTTCAGAATACATGTAGGCCAAATTCTCTATTGAGGAAAGGTCTGAGTTTATTACAATAATGCTTTCTCAGCCCTAGAAACTGGGCTATATCCTGATAGGTATATAGAATTCATAGGAAATGCCCTCAAAGAGCTTACCTGTCTTAGATACATATGCATGCATGTAATGATTACTTTATTGGCAGCTATGCTAACATACACACTCTATTTTGTTTTACATCATTATCATTGCCTGCTGCTCACCACTATATACCTTGCTAATGGTGTGGTTGCTCTGGCTTGTTAATTTCATGGCCAAATAATATGTAATTTATCACACACTTTAGTGTAGAAGATAGAGAGTCCATAAATTTCTGTATGCTTTTTTCCCCTTTTGGAATGCGTTAAACAGAGATCAGCCAAAGTAATAAATTTATTTCAAATGCATTTGATAGCTAAACATCAATTAGGACTGATGGGCAGTATTTCTTCTTCCAGCAACATAACTATTTTTTAAGACTAAACCACTGAATGTGGGTTTACTGAACATGGAACTCTGTTCACTGGGATCCCTTCTTAGAAAACTAAAAGAAAACTTGAATTGGATATGTGTGACTTATTCAAGTTGTAACTAATTAGATACACCCTGGCTAACTTAATTTGTCAGAATCATTTACTATTTTACTCCCTCCCTTCTCCTTTCCTGAGTCTCATGAGAATGGATCATGAGTATCTTAAAACATAGTAAATCATCTTTCATCCCTGTAAATCTAACTATAAAATCACACTTTCCTTATCAAGTGTAACTCACTGTCTCTTAGAGTAATTGTGGTTTTAATTCTCTACAAAGTTGAAACCAGCAGAGAGCAACATTTTCATGGAGTCACCACATTCTAGAGCTTTAGAAAAAAGACTTTAAAATGAAGAACAGATATATCATTTTCCAGCTAAAGCAGCTGAAGCCTAGAGTAGGAAGGTGACCATCCAGGTCAGGTAAAGAGGTTGACGATCAGGTTTCAAGCTGAGAAAGAGTCTATGGGGACTCAGTCTGAGCAATTCAAACACTGAAAGAAGACCACTAATGTCCTGGGAAGGCTGGCATCTGGCCTCAGTGTGGGATTTCAGACAGAGAGTGGGCCCGGGGGAAGTGAGCCTCTGCAGTGGGCAGAGGAGTCCATCTCATCTCCGAAAAGAGCCACTGACCTCAGAGTGGGTGGAATAAGCAGTGAATTCTAGTCCACCTGAGAAAGCAGGCCAATCTGATTAACTCTGAGTTTAGGTTTATCTTTCATACTTCTTGAGAAAGAACTGGACAAGGCCAAGTCAAATGCAGCCTCTTGAATTCCACACCCAGTATTTATTGGTGGAGGTGCTTAAACCCTCCAAATGATTCCAGTATTTTAATTTTACTCTGTATTTAATTCTGACAGTCCTATGATTACTTAATGAGCAAATAACTGGAATCAAAAAGAGTGTGAATGTCTTTTTAGTGTGAGGATGGGTGAAATGGAGCAGTCTGGAAGAGGGAACCAATAAAAAGGGATCATGGTAAATAAAAACATCTTTTAGAAATGGAGAGGAATTTGGAAGGAAATTAGTGCCTGACACCATACTCTTCTCTCTGCATGTTTAGAAGCTAGTTTCTGATTTTATTTTCACAACACATCTCCCTGTGATGAATTGTATTTGACCTCCACACTGTTAATCTCCTGGACATATTGTGAAGTTTTGAGAATTAGAATTTGTCTTGAGAGCAGCTGTAAACATTTCCTGGAACCCCTCTAGGGTAGAAGAAAAAGGAAAGGAAAATGGAAACACGGGATAAAGACAGCTAATAATGTTGGAGATACCACTGGGATTTGTGATTTCTCTTTTTGAAATGGCTTCCCTGGTGGTTCAGGCAGTAAAGAATCCACCTGCAATGCGGAAGACCTGGGTTCTATCCCTGGGTTGGAAAGATCCCCTGGAGAAGGGAACAGGTACCCACTCCAGTATTCTGGCCTGGAGAATTCCATGAACAGAGGAGCCTGGTGGGCTACAGTCCATGGTGTCATAAAGAGTTGGACACAACTGAACACTTTCAATTCACTTTTGGAAACTAAATAGAAGTCAGAATTTGACTGTTTCTTGATCACGGTTTGTTTTCGTTTTTGTTTTTTTTTCCTTACTTCTTCATCAGTTATTCCAGTTGATATAATATTATGTCATCTTCAATTTCAGTATGAGTGCTTGTCTTGCTTCCATTTGTATTATTCATGCAAACGTTGATTAAACTGATGACCCCAAGTTATCAAGAAAACATTAAATACACTGATGAATACATTTGTTAATTTTAGAAAAAAATAATGAGTAAAGGTTAAAATACTCTTCTTAAATTTGTCACTTAAAAAAATTCTAATATGCATACCTCATTGCCTAATAATGCCAGAAAAATGAAAAATTCCTATGTATTAGTGAGTCTGTATATTTTTGGACAGGTATGACTATTACTGAATGTGACAGCCCAGTTTGCTGTCCATTTCCTGTCTCAAGAAAGTTGTAGCTTCTGTTGTTTCAGTTAGTTCATTGGATATCAGAGGTAAATTTATGAAGCTATACTACCTTTTACACTTAAAAAAAAATTGAAGTGTAGTCGATTTACAATGTTGGGTGTCAGGTGTACAGGTAAGTAATGTGTGTGTCAGTTATGTGTGTGTGTGTATGTATTCTTTTCCATTACAGTTTATTACAAGGTATTGAGTAAGTTCTCTTGTGCTATACAGTGGGTTCTGATTGCTTATTTTATATATAATATACACTTACTTTGAATGCGTGATCCATGCTGGTCAGACAACATGATTATGTTCACTTCTGATGTAATCTTTTTAGGTACCACCTCAAAGTGTTTGATGAGATATTTTAAAATAATTTTAGGCTGTGTGTGTTCTAATTCCAGTGGTAGTTATTAGAGATATGGTTTTGCAGTAAGTATTTCTTTTTTTTTTGTTCTTGGCCAATTACCAAAATTCTTTTCATTTTCTGGTTGGTTTGCTAGATGTTTATGACTACAATAAAAATGTTAAATTTTGTCTCATCTTAAAACATGATCTGAATTAGCAATGAATATTGTGCTATACATAGGGGCTGTGACATAAATACAGTTTCTGACTTCATAAACACATAATCTAGAAGGGAACACAGACACATATGTAACAACTGCATTGGTTTACTGAGTGAAATAGTGAGATGGATAAAGTGCTAGCAAGCTATGAACAGCCAAATCAGCTTCAAAAATAGATATGCAGTTATTTTAAAATATTTTATATATTTTCCAGCTCCATGCAGAAAATAGTGTAAAAAAGGCATGGTTCTTACTATAAGCAATTTAGCATTTTGACATTTTGAGCATCCTCATAATGAAATTAAGTCCAGAAGGAGTTTTTTCTCCATGATCTCTTGAAATGGTCCTTGTTCATCCTCAGTATTTCCCATAATAACAAAGGTGCTTCCAAGGGCAGGAAACTTCAACATGATTAAAGTTTCATAAAGCAAAGTCAATTTTAAGAATATAATGTCCCCAAACTGACAAAGGTCTTGAAAAATAATTTCAAGGGAAGCATAAATTATTTTCTGCTTGTCAAAGGGCAAAAATATTTAGGTTGAGCTAATGAGTGGTAGAGTTTTAGAGTGGAGAATATCCTTAAAATATTACATCGATTTATACTGTCAGTAGAGGCTAACACATGAGATTATTTATATTTAAACAAATTTTAAAATTAAAAATGCAGTTTCTCCGTTGGATTTGCCATATTTCAAAGATGTTTTTTAGCTACATGTGGCTAGTGAATACTGCATTGGATAATACAGATAGAAAACATTTTCATTATCGTAGAAAATTCTGTTGAGCAATACTAAATACATACCCAGATATTCACAGAGGAGGCAACCAAGTCTCAAGGAAGTAATAAAACTTCCAGAGGTCACACAGCTATGTTTTTAAAGAAACACACAGAATGAATGACACAAAGGAAGTAGTAACAGAGGCATTAAAGAAACCCAGCAAGTTTCTGGAACAGATAAAGTAGAGTTTACTAGTGCAGGCTTAGTTGTTAGCAGGACTGAAGCTCATGATCATTAGGAAGACCTACCTGACTGAATTTGGACATTTAAAATTTTATACAGTGAATTAAAAACAGAAAAATATTTCAATTTTAATGAAAAGCTGCCAGCTCCATATTTTTAGCCATTGCTGTGCTTCCAGATTATGTTTAGCAGTTTAATATACAAGGCACCACTCTGAAGTATGGTTTATCTGACCCCAAGAAATGAAAAATCTTGTGGGTGTTACGGCTATATTTGAAAAGGTTGATTTTTAAATGCATCGTGCAGACTGGTCCTGTTTTAAAAGGGACTCCTGCCACCACATAGTCGAAATGTGAACTCTTTTCTCACTTTGCAAAAGTCAAAGATAGTCCCTGCATTTTTATTATTTCATTGAAATCCAAATATTATTTTTCCATTTTCTAACTTGTTTTCATGACAGTGTGATCAACTGTTGTCAAGAAAGGAAAGGTTAGATTTATCAATCAAAGTTTGATAAAGGCCCTCTAAATAATTGAACCCTCAGGAGAAACAATCCTCATGTATTCCTTTCTGTTGCTTCAATATCTTCATCAAAAGTTATTTCAATATGTTTGGTTGTGTAGCAGAGATTCTGTGAAGTGCTTATCCTCCTCAGAGGTCCAGAAAGCCTGCGAGTCTGTGGATAAAGGTGGGTAAGGAAAGAGAGACAGGGAGGTTGGAGAGAGACTTGATGCTGAGATAGGACAATGTTCTAAAACCTCCTTGGGTTGAAGGTAGGGGAGCAGAAATACCCATGAGTAATCTAGAATAAAAGTTAAATAATCAAAGAGATGAACACTATGAAGGAATATGGTGACTTCCCTCCTAGAAATAAAAGTTATCCTTACTAATTCTCTTCCTTTTGCCCCAGAAGAGTGTTAGTTAGGTCTTGAGAGGGCTATTATTGGCAGAAATGGAAAAGGCAGTTTGAAGAGACCAGCTTGGAGCAGAGAGAGCAAGAAACCAAAGCCAGTAGATGGAAAGCAAACTTCATGGAAGTCTCCAACTCAATCTCTGGGAACTCCAAGTCCAAAAGGGCCCGCATGGGAACTGAGGAAGACTGGCAGAGAGGGCAAAGTTACACTGAAGGTACAATGTTTATTATGGGATTGAGCTCCTGAAAGGCCTTCCAGTAGCTTCAGACCTGTTCAAGACTCCTTCATGTCCTGCTGGTTCCCAGTGAGTGGCTCACTGCTTCAAGACCTCTTCTCTAGGCTAAAGAAATATTTGTAATATACCCTGCCTGTATTTGGTACTTTGGCACCCCAGACAGGGAAACTTGATCTATTTTCAAATTCTGACGCTTTTACCCCAGCTCTGGAAATGCTGCAGGCAGCCAGTCTCAGCTAGAGGGAGCCACTTAGCCCAGGGTCGCATCACCCATTCCTACAACGCCCTGCATCCAATGACAGATGTAAGAATATAAAGGTTAAGACATCCTCCTGAAGGGGGACATCCTCCTGCATGGGACATCCTCCTGAAGGGGTCATCTCATTTTAAGAACTCTCCCCCAAAGGGTCACCTGAGGTTTCTTGAGGCTGCAACACAGCTTTACTTCTACCTTTGCCCAATCTGATGTCCTTTTTCTTCCATCCATTGTTGATTCCAAGAGTTGTCCCTAGTTAATCTCTTGGATATTAATCACTGTCTCAGAGTTAGCTCTGAACATAGTGGCATTTATTTACGATTTGGAGGGCATACCTAGGCGTTGGTGTGACGCAGCACCAAATTGCACAAAGATTTCCTTCTGTTTCTCTCTCTCATCTCTGTTTCCATTTTCTCTCTGCTAGATTAGCCAGGGGACTCCCAAGTTCTTCATTCTGTAGTCCTGGTACCAAGATTCTCCTGGAAATTATAAACTTATTCGCCTTCTACATCAAGTACTTCTTATTTTTTCCCTAGCAACATAAATCATTCTTAAAAGGAATTAGAGTGTCAAATCTTAAATATATTTTAGTTTCTCCACCGCTTTATATATTAAATGCTCTTTCCCGAAGACTGCTTCTGACATTGGCCTTCACTGTGCTCTCAAACAGCCTCATTTGGAAGCTACTCATGTTTCCAAATGATGCCTTCTGCTGGTCTCCTGAAGTTCTTAAGTATGCCCTGCCTCCACCATTAGGTATCGTTCAGTAGTTGTCTACCTCAAGGTAATAGGGTATCTTTTGGAAGCTTTATTCTTTTATCATTTACACACACATACACACATACATATATATATATATATACATATATATATATATATATATGATTACATATATAATTCTAATGCTGAAGCATCTATGTGACCACAGCTTTATGTGCAGCCCACAGCTTTTGCTACAGTATATTTTCATTCAGCCTGGTTCAGTCACTGAGTCGTGTCTGACTCTTTGTGACCCTATGAACTGCAGCACACTTCCCTGCCTATCACCAGCTCCTAGAGTCTACCCAAACCCGTGTCCATTGAGTCAGTGATGCCATCCAACCATCTCATCCTTCACCATCCCCTTGTCCTCCTGCCCTCAATCATTCCCAGCTTCAGGGTCTTTTGAAATGAGTCAGGTCTTCACATTAGGTGGCCAAAGTATTGGAGTTTCAGCTTCACCATCAGTCCTACCAATGAACACCCAGGACTGATCTCCTTTAGGATGGACTGGTTGGATCTCCTTGCAGTCCAAGGGACTCTCAAGAGTCTTCTCCAACACCACAGTTCAAAAGCATCAATTCTTCTGTGCTCAGCTTTCTTTATGACTATAAAGAACTCTCACATCCATACATGACTACTGGAAAAACCATAGCCTTGCTAGATGGACCATTGTTGAGAAAGTAATGTCTCTGCTTTTTAATATGCTATCTAGGTTGGTCATAACTTTCCTTCCAAGGAGTAAACGTCTTTTAATTTCATGGCTGCAGTCACCATCTGCAGTGATTTTGGAGCCCAGAAAAATAAAGTCAGCCGCTGTTTCCAGTTTCCCCATCTATTTGCTATTAAGTGATGGGACCAAATGCCATGATCTTCGTTTTCGGAATGTTGAGCTTTAAGCCAGCTTTTTCACTCTCCTCTTTCACTTTCATCAAGAGGCTTTTTAGTTCCTCTTCACTTTCTGCCATAAAGGTGATGTCATCTGCATATCTGAGCTTATTGATATTTCTTCTGGCAATCTTGAGTCCAGCTTGTGCTTCTTCCAGCCCAGTGTTTCTCATGATGTACTCTGCATAGAAGTTAAATAAGCAGGGTGACAATATACAGCCTTGACGTACTCCTTTTCCTATTTGGAACCAGTCTGTTGTTCCATGTCCAGTTCTAACTGTTGCTTCCTGACCTGCATACAGATTTCTCAAGAGGCAGGTCAGGTGGTCTGGTATTCACATCTCTTGAAGAATTTTCCAGTTTGTTGTGATCCACACAATCAAAAACTTTGACATAGTCAATAAAGCAGAAATAGATGTTTTTCTGGAACTCTCTTGGTTTTTCAATGATCCAGCAGATGTTGGCAATTTGATCTCTGGTTCCTCTGCCTTTTCTAAAACCAGCTTGAACATCAGGAAGTTCACAGTTCACGTATTGCTGAAGACTGGCTTGGAGAATTTTGAGCATTGCTTTACTAGCATGTGAGATGAGTGCAATTGTGTGGTAGTTTGAGCATTCTTTGGCATTGCCTTTCTTTGGGATTGGAATGAAAACTGAACTTTTCCAGTCCTGTGGCCACTGCTGAGTTTTCCAAATTTGCTGACATGTTGAGTGCAGCACTTTCAGCATCATCTTTCAGGATGTGAAAGAGCTCAACTGGAATTCCATCACCTCCACTAGCTTTGTTCATAGTGATGCTTCCTAAGGCCACTTGACTTCACATTCCAGGATGTCCCGCTCTAGGTGCGTGTTTCATTATCATTCAATTAATAAAATTCTAATTCCTATTATGACTTTATCTTTGACCTACATATTGATCAGAAGTATATATTTTTAAATTTGTATATTCAGCTGCTCCAGGTTTTAGTTGTGACTTTCAGGATCTTCAATCTTCGTTGTAGCATGCAATTTAGTTGTGGCATGTAAACTCTTTGTGGGATCCAGTTCCCTGACTAGGGATAGAATCAGGCTCCCTGAATTTGGAGTATGGAGTCTTAGTCACTGGATCACCGTGGAAGTCCAGAAGTATGTTTTTAATGTCCAAATATTTGACGAAATACTGGTTATATATTTTTAAATTTCTTCATTATTCTGAGTCTTGTTTTATAACCAGCATACAGTCAACTTAAAAATGTGCCCTGTACACCTCAAAATTTGTGTATAAATGTGCATTTCTTTCTTGATGCAGTGTTTTATGCAAATTTAGGCCAAAGATTTTTTCAATTAATTTAATTGGAGGATAATTACATTCACAATATTGTGATGGTTTTTGCCATACATCACCATGAAATGGCCACAGGTGTACATGTGTCCCCCCGAGTCTGTACCTCCTCTCCCACTTCCCACCCCACCGTATCCCTTTGGGTTGTCCTAGAGCACCGACTTTGGGTGCCCTGGTTCATGCATCAAATTTGCATGGGTCATTTATTTTACATATAGTAATGTACATGTTTCAATGCTATTCTCTCAAATAATCCCACCTTCATCTTTTCCCCCTGAGTCCAAAAATCTGTTCTTTACATCTGTGTCTTCTTTGCTGCCATGCATGTAGGATTGTTGATATCATCTTTCTAAGTTGTATATATATATGCGTTAATATACAGTATTTGTATTTCTCTCTCTGGCTTACATCACTCTGTATAATAGGCTTCAGGTTCATCCACTGAATTAGAACTGACTCAGATGCATTCCTTTTATAGCTGAGTAATTTAATACACAACTTCTGTATCCATTCATCTACTGATGGGCATCTAGGTTGCTTCCATATGTAGCTTTGTAAATAGTGCTGCAGTGATCGTTGGGGGTACATATGTTTCTTTAAATTCTGGGTTCCTCAGGGTGTATAGGCCAAAGAGTTTACCGATGGTATTCAGATCTTCTGTAGTTTACTGATTTGTTGTTGCTGTGAATTACTGATCTAGGTAATTTAGATTTTATTTCTAGTTAGTTTTTAGAATTTCCCTTCATATATTGCATTGAAGTTTAGTTTTATGACATGTTCCTTGTAAAGTAATGGTTGGTTTTATTATCCTGCCTTATCTCCAGTGATACTTTTTGCTTTCAAATCTCACATTATTTTTTTTCCAATTTTGCTGATTGTTTTTATGACATAATTTTTGCATCGTTTAACTTGCAGTCAGACTATGGTCTCTTGTAAGGGGCATGGAATTAAGATTTTTGTTTCAAAAAATCTTTGCCCTTTAATTTGAATATTTACAGTTAATATATCTTATTATAGACCATTTACTCCTTGTTTTCTACTTGTCCTACGTTTTTATGTTCCTTTGGCTCTTCCTTTTAAATTCATCAAACTCCATTTTCCCTTTATTAGCTCACAATGTTTATATAAGTAGCAATTACACATGCACCATGACTTATTAGCTCTTTTACTGCTTCTCAAGCAATGCTGAGACCTTAAATTTATTTTATTACTTTTTCCTCCTCCTTTTGTTTTTAATGCATTCTAATTTTTATATATTTCATTATTACTCTTATGTGCAGTTAGATTTTATTTAGATTTATTCACTTATTTATCCTTTCTGTTCTATTTAATTCCTTTGTAAAGTCCTTATTTTCATCTATGATAATTTTCCTTCTGCCTGCAGGTCTCTCTTCATCATTTAATTCAGTTGGTTCCGATGAGAACATATTCTCTAAATTTTGTTTGTTTGAAGATTTCCCTATTTCATCTTCCAAACACATTTTCTCTGCCTCTAGAATTCTCAGTGGGCAGTTATTTTCTTTAGCACTTTCCATTATTTTCTAGTATTAATCTTTTTTGTTGAGAAGTGAGCTGTAATCGTAATCTCCTGCATTGTTCAAAGGTCAGCTGCTGTTGTCTTTCCTCTGGTTCCTTCTAAGATGCTCTGTTTTTCTTTGCCATTTGTGAGTTGTACTGTGGTGGTGTTAGATATGGTTTCTTTATATTTACTCTTGTTGCATTGTTTAGTGCTTGTTGAATTTATGGCTTGGTATATTCTTTTCAGTTTTGAGAACTCTCAACTATTATTTCTAAATATTGCTTTCACCCCAGTCTCTCTCTTCTTTTCCCTTTGGACTCCAATTTAAACATATGATAAAAATGTTTACTGTGGCCCATATGTTTCAAATGCTCTTTTCTATACTTTTTTATCCTTTTTGTTTTCCATGTTTAGCCTTAATTTTTTTACTGTTACTCTGTCTTCCAGTTCATTTATCTTTCTTCACCTATGTTACGTCCACTACTGAGTTTTAATTTTAGTATAATTTTGAATTCTGTCAATTCCGCTTCAATCCGTTTCTAGTTGTCTAGTTAAATTTTCTACCTTGTCATCTATTTTTCTGAACTTGGTAATATTTATCCAAATATATTTGAACTTTAATATTTAGGTCATCCACGATTCTGGTTCTGTTTTTCATTCTAATTCTCCTTTTCTTGGTAGTCTTGGTGGTTCTTCAATGAATACCAGACTTGGGATATGACAAGTTGTAGAGAATCTGAATGACATTACAGTTGAGCTTTGAACAACCTGGATTTAGATTGCACAGATCCACTTATATATGGATTTTTTTCCCAATAACTGCAGCACTACATCATCTCTGGTTGGTTGAACCTCAGATGCAGAACCATAGATGGGAAGGGCTGCCTATAAAGTGATGTGTGAATTTTTGACTGCATAGGGAGTCAGTGTCTCTAACTCCTGCCTTGTTCAATGGTCAACTGTACCTTTTTCAAGAGAGAATTTCCTACTCCCAAGTAAGGAGCAGAAGGAAAGATCACCTCATTGATCTTCAGTCCTTGCACCAACATCATACTCATCTTCCTTCTTTATAGATGTTCCCTTTAATGTAGCTGTTTCATCAACCTTCCTAACACACGTTCATATGGACACAGAGACACATACACATACATATAGAAACTTCCAGTGTCCTAATTCATGTCATTAGCTTTCCACTGGGCCACTATTCTTTGGTGGGTTCTGAACCTCAGTTTTATCTCCTCAGCATTATAATAAGACTTCTGAGTCTTTGCTTTGACTTCAGTTAGCTTTTGTTTGACTTCTTAGCATCTTGCCTTGTCTCCCTACATGGAAAATGTGATACGTCAAGGGACCACTGTTGCTGAATTGAGCTCGAGTCTCTGAATCTTTCCTGTCTCTGGGATTTTGACCCTTAAAATTCTAGCTGCCTTGTTATTTCTAAATTCTCACTTTGCTCTCTCCTCAGTCCTATGACATTGTCCTAAGATCTACTGGCTTTTCTGCCTCTTAGGAGCCACATTTGGTTTCTCAGACTTTTGATTTTCATCAATAGTTTCTACATGACTGGGCTAGAAAAGCATGCGCAGAATGCTATTCTCACTTGAGTACTTTTCTATGGCATGGCTGCCTCATTAGCTTTATAACGTGAATGTGAAGTCTCAGTCGTGTCCAACTCTTTGCGACCCGCCAGGCTCCTCGAGCCATCAGGGAATCCTGGCTTTATAATGCTCACAGTCAAATGTTGCATATGATTTACCTGACCTTCCTAGTATGTGTTCCTCAGGTAAACTGATATAGTTGGAAGCAGAAGTCCTTACCTACTATTGGAAACTTCTGTTTTATTTTTCTATGAATTCTTTGATTTATTTTACTTTGTCGCATCTTCCATCCCTTTTTCCTACCCCAAATTCCCATTCCCCCAGTTAATTTTAAAATTAAAAATTATAATTAAGCTAATATGTTAATTTTCAAGGAATTAATTTTGCTTTGAAGGAGAACACAGGTTGGTGAATGGAATATGGAAAATTTTTTAAGACCTTTTTCGTTTCTAAGAGTAGTAACCAGCCATCTGCACCACGATAAATTAGTCAACTATGTAAGGAAGCTCTCATTATAAAATCAGCATTACTCAATAACAATTTAAAAATTGCTTCACTTTCTTACTCATGTCACCAATTTCCAGATGTTCAATAGGAGCTTAAAATCATGAGATAGGACATGGAAAATGGCCTATCTTAGTAACTATAATTATTGGGAAAATGAAATTATAAATAAGGATTTGCTATGAATATATTCAGACCTTTTGTTCCTAACCATCTTCCAGAAGAAGGTTCAAAAGTTTCACATAGAAACACCTCTTGATAAGTAAGAAACAGTAAAATTGTTCATAATAGTTCTTCTCTGATCCCATTATGTGATTCTCAGGTTCACAGAAAATTATTTTTATATGAACTTCACAAATGTTATTTTTACTATTAAATCAGTGGCCCCACACTTCTGAAACATGTGGCAAAATAGTTGAAATTGGAAAAATTTTCCAAAACCCAGGGCATATGACATACGTACCTATAGAACGCAATATTTCTGTCTAGTTCTGTGGTAGACTTTTTCATACCTGCCAGTCTAATTTGACTATTGTTTTTACAGTGCATTAGTGGAAATTAAATGGTAAATTCAGTCAAAGAGTCATTTCATACATCAAAAAGAAAAATCAGTCAACACAACTGTCTGACTGAAATAAATGAAGAAAACAATTCAAGGCAAACAATTGTCCCAGTAAACTTGTATATAAATGCAGTAGTGGCATCATGTGCAAAATTAATCTTTCCCCACTCTTTACTGGAGAACACTCTGCCAGCCAATTCAGTCAACTCAGATAATCCTGAATTTTAATATTCCATTTTCATTTATTCTCAGTTAATGGTGACTGCCCTTCCTTCTCCTTCATCTGTCAATCAGTGGAGAATGTCAGAGCAGGAGAATAGTAATATTGGCATACTGTAATGTCCTGCCCTGAATTCCACAGCTTCAAAATTCTTAAGCTAACTCAATGATCTTAAAGAGTCTGGTGCAGAAAGAATATCTAAATTAAATTAAAGACCGTTGACTGGCCTTCTAGCACTAACATCCCTTATTTCTGGTTCTAATATATCACAAAATACTCAAGAGGAAATTTTTGAGTGTTTAGCAGAATTATGTGGAGAAGGCAATGGCACCCTACTCTAGCACTCTTGCCTGGAAAAATCCCATGGACGGAGGAGCCTGTAGGCTGTAGTCCATGAGGTCGCTAAGAGTTGGACACAACTGAGCGACTTCACTTTCCACTTCCATGCACCGGAGAAGGAAATGGCAACCCACTCCAGTGTTCTTGCCTAGAGAATCCCAGGGACAGAGGAGCCTGGTAGGAGACCATCTATGGGGTCGCACAGAGTCGGACATGACTGAAGCAACTTAGCAGTAGCAGCAGCAGCAGCAGCAGAATTATGGCTCCAAGGCAGGCACATTGAAAAGAAACATTGTCATCTATGATTGGCTTTAAAGTTGACTTGTCTTTTACTCATAAACCAGATTCAGTGTGAATTCAGTTCTGCTGAACGTTAGAGAATCTTTCGGAGGGGTGTGCCAATTGTTTTGAATATTTTTGCACTCTAACTTTTAAAGCAAGGTTGTTTTTCAAAGAGTTTAAGGGTTACTTGATACTATAAAGATTATTTGTATTTTTGAGTTGCCAGTTCTCTAGAACAAATTTGTGTGCTTGAAGTTCTTAACTGTGGTACATAGATAGCATGTGGAAAGCAAGCAAAATCGATGGTTTTTCTGCTTTGAGAGAATTCTGCCTATCTTTGTAAGTAACAGGACTCATTCCTCATGACGTAATGTTCAGAAAGGAAGGAAAGGTAGTTTTCTTAGTTTAAGCTTATGACACTGAAGAGGACTCTAAGAATAGCTTTATAAAGAGGATCTGCATAAAACAGGAGTAACTCTAGGAAACATAGTATGTATTTTCTGATGGACTCTTATTTTTGTGGTGGTGAAAAGAGGATATGGCAAAGAAGTGACACTAATATTGGCATGTTACATCAGGCTGTTTCATGGGATGCAGGGCTAACACGTGGGCCAATAAAATCACTTGAGAAAGAGTCAGCTCTCAATCATCCATCACCGAGTTTGTAGAGGATACTTATGCTTCTCTTCTTCTTTCCTTTAGGCCATTTTACTTTTCTCAGCATATTTGAAAGAAGGCAAGGTGAAAAAGAGTGGGTTAACTGTCAAATCAATCTGATTTTCTATTTTATAGTACCTCTCACAGTTTGAGAACAGATAGAGAGCTTTAGAATAATGGGAAAAAAGAGTCTCTTGGATCAGTAATAGACTCTCATGATCTTTGGTCAATCTTGTGCTCGTTTAGGAAGCTAAATAGCAATTGAATGTGCCAGCTTCTAATTCAGTAACTAATTCAATGCTCGCTTAGATAATATACCTAGGTAAGGAAAAAAATTATTTTTATTTGCCTTGTCAGAGCATTAATGGATGTTAGGGGGAATCTGTGTTTATCTATCTATCCATCTAGATATAGATACATATTTTGGATTTGCTAGATATATTCTTCCCGTACGTGTTTCCCCTCAAATCTGTTCCTTCTCCCTTTCTTGCTCTTCTGACCCCTAGAAGTTACATATACAAGGACCCACTGTTAACATGTTTAGATTTAATGAGAATCCTTGATATGTAGTTGAGGAACAGGACGAAGGGAGAAACCAAAGTCTTTTTCTCTCTCTATCTTGATCTTGCTGGTATCTCTGGCAGGAATGTCTTCAGCTCTGTGACCCCTGGTCCTAAAAAGCCTGTCAGCCAGGTGACCATGGATGCTGTCTTGACTCTTGGTGATATCACCTTCTTCCTTTGACCTCCAGCCTAAGAAAATAGCAGTCTTCTGCTGGTAATAATCTCTGGATTGTCACACATCCCTTGTTTGGTCTCACAGCTCTTCCAGACTGGTATAAAATGGTTCTCTTTCCTTGGTTAGACCCTGGGATACAATGATAGGGCAGTTTTTCTCATGACTAACTCACTAATCAGTGAGGATCAACAAATTCCCAGTAACATTAAGGCCTAATTTTACTAACTCATTAGCTGCATTTGACTAACTGGAATATCTGCGCCATCCATAGAGTAGCTTTAAGGTAGCATGACTTGGGGGGTCTTGAGAAAGGTTGTAGGACCTTTATACCAACTTCATAAATTCTCCTCCCAGTGTCACATGTATAATGATTTCTTAGTCTCACAAACTCTGAGAGCTAGAGGGGGAATTATAACTATGCAGCATAATTTCTGGAATCAGATGCAAACATTTAAAACATCAATCACACCTGTTTTTCCTATGACAATATAAATATTTCAAATATTTGGCCTATATGAAACCTAGTAATAAATGCAATTTATGATCAACGTCCCTATGAGAAATGCCTACTACCACATTTAATTTTTACTAACAAGGCACCTTCCCCATGCAATAACAAATATGAATCATTACACAATACTAGGAGTACAAGTAATATCAGATTTTTTCATATAAATAACATTTATTTTGGATCCAGACACAAACCACCAAGTTGGGCAAATGTACAGTATCATCTAATAGTGGGAAACCCTTCCATTATTTTGTAGAAGAGATCGGAGGCTTCTTCTATACCAGAACAAGTGAAGAGAGACTTGGTCCTCATTTGCAAAGGTCATGCCTGCCAATACTTTTTGATCAGACCAGGAATGATCCCTTTGAAGGTCGAGGGGATTTCAGAATATCATGATTTAAAATCCACTCCACAGACACAGCACATTTAGAAATCCTGTCATACATGGGTGCCATGTTCAATTTCTAACCACTTTCCTCTTCTTCATCCTCACTTACCTCACAGTAACTTAGGATCAGATCATCCTTGTTAGACCTTGACACTCACTTTGTCAACCCACTGATATGCCAGTTTCATAACTGACTCTCTGTAAAACTGAGGCCCCAGTTGTAGTGTTTGCCAATTTCCGTACTGTGACTGCTCCCACTGCGGTCAGTTTCACATTACCAACATGATGTCAGTGAAGGCAGAGTTAGGCACAGATTTTTTTAATTATTTCCACCATACAAATTTAAGACATATAAATAACCTCAAGAAAGAGCATAGATTATAATAAAATGCAGTATAGTAATTAGGAAGTGATGAGTTTTGAATATCCATTAGTATTGTTTTTAATAAAATTAATTTCACAGTAAGTTTATATCATTTAAATTTTAATGATGGTTGTATTTAACGACACAAAATTCCTGAAAAAGATAAGTGGTTCTGGCAAGAGAATATGAGCTATCTATAGTACACTATCATTTGTCTTTCTCAGATTGTCAGAGGGGAATTCTTCAGGCAGTAATACTGGAGTGGGTAGCCATTCCCTTCTCCAGGGGATCTTCTGAACGCAGGGATTGAACCCGGTCTCTTGCATTGCAGGCAGATTCTTTACCCTCTGAGCTACCAGGGAAGCCTTTGGGTGTCCTCAATCTCCAGACACAAAGGGCCATTGTAAGAACTGTCAGCATCATGGTCCGTGGTCCTGGGTATGTCTGCTTTGAAAGAAGTGTGAAGAGAATCCTATTTACTATTCACCTTGTTATATGGAGGATTGAGACCTAGAACTGTGGGGCTGACTGTGCCTCTGGAGAGAAGGGAATTAGGGTTGGAGTATTGTAGGGAAGCTCAGTTTTGTTTTTGTGAGTATAGAGCTGCTGCTGCTAAGTCACTTCAGTCGTGTCCGACTCTGTGCGGCCCCAGAGATGGCAGCCCACCAGACTCCCCAGTCCCTGGGATTCTCCAGGCAAGAACACTGGAGTGGGTTGCCATTTCCTTCTCCAGTGCACGAAAGTGAAAAGTGAAAGTGAAGTCGCTCAGTCGTGTCCGACTGTTCGTGACCCCATGGACTGCAGCCTCCCAGGCTCCCCCATCCATGGGATTTTCTAGGCAAGAGTATTGGAGCGGGGTGCCATTGCCTCCTCCGGAGTATAGAGCAGTAAAACACAACAGGAGCACTGATTGATCAGTAGACTCTTTGGCTACATAAAATTTTGAATCAATCACCCTACTCTGAGAAATGTTCCTGCTGCCCCCACTGTTTTCGGATATCACAGAGGGCTCACTTACAGTGCTCCCTGATGAATGTAGACACCAGGTGCCATAGGGGGCTCCCCAGGTGGCACTAGTGGTAAAGGACCTGCCTGCCAAAGCAGGAGACATAAGAGGCACAGGTTTGATCCCTGGGTTGGGAAGATCCCCTTAGGAGGAAGTGGCAACCCACTCCAGTATTTTTGCCTAGAGAATTCCATGGACAGAGGAGCCTGACAGGTTACTGTCCTTGGGGCTGCAAAGAGTCATACATGACGGAAACGACTTAGCATGCATGCAGCTACCAGCTGCCCTTTTCATGACAGAGCAGTCTTGGCTCGCACATTCTCTAGTACCCACCAATTCTGCTGTTACCTAGTACCTTTTCAGTTCTACGGGCTTGGAGATCATCTTCAGAGTTACTTCTTTTCTTTCTGTTGTGCTTGGTGAAAGATGTCTAGAGCCAAGTTGCCTAGCTCTGGAATAGCAGATTTCACGGGACAGCTGCTTTGGTTTCACATTTAGTCCTTCTGTTTTGTGAGACTAGATCCTAGGGTGGCTGAATCCAGACCATTTTGTAAAATAGTCACTCATCTGTACCGGTAAGCCACTTCTCTCTGATGATAATGATGTTGCTTGACTTAGTCTTCCTTTAGGACATGTCTTTCTTAGCAGCTCTATGTAACATCTTGAAAGTCTGGTTCTATCATCTATCCCAGAATATTCAGTTGCCATATATGCCTATGTATGTCTTAATCCTAACTGTAGAACTGTTTCAACCTTTTTCCCAAGAAATTCTTGTATTTCTATTTTAAAATGTGATGCAGAAAGATACTTGGAAGTGTGACCTTCCTGTGATGCTTAATCTTATGTGTCAACTTGACTGGGCCATGGAGTGCCCAGGTATTTGGTTAAACATTATTCTTGGTTCTGTATTCTGAATGTCTGTCTCCCCAAAATTCATATGTGGAAATTCTAATGCTCCAAGAATGATAGTATTAAGAGTTAGGGGTCTAAGGAGGTGACTTAAGAGTCATGAAATGAATTGTTATGAATGAGTTTTCTTATAAAAGAGGCCCCACAGAGATCCCTTATGTTTCCTGCTATGTGAGGATACAGTAAGAAGTCTATAATCCAGAAAAAGTCAGCAGCCAACCATGTTATCACTCTGATCTTTTGATGTACAATTTTCAGAACTGTGAGAAAGTTATGTTATTTATAAGTTGTCCAATTTATAGGATTTTGTTATAGCAGCCCAAGTGGATTAAGACACTAAATATTTCCTCGAGTGTTTTTGGATGAGATTAAAATATAAATCTGCATATTGAGTCAGATTGCCCACCCATAGTGTGGGTGGGCCTCATCTAATCATTTGAATGCCTAAATAAAACAGAAAAGCTGACCTTCCCCTGTGAAGAGGGAATTCTGCCAACTTGTGTCCTTTAAACTGGGACGCTGACTTTGCTCCTACCTTTAGACTCAAACTAAAACATTAGCTCTTCCTGACCTCAAGCTTGCTAGTTTTTTTTTTTTTTAATTTTTATTTAATTTATTTTTAATTGTTTGTTTTACTTTACAATATTGTATTGATTTTGCCATACATTGATTTGAATCCACCATGAGTGTACACGTGTTCCCCATCCTGAACCCTTTTCCCACCTCCCTCCCCATCCCATCCCTCTGGGTTACCCCACTGCACCAGCCCCAAGCACCCTGTATCATGCATCAAACCTGGACTGGCAATTCATTCCACATATGATAATATACATGTTTCAATGCCATTCTCCCAAATCATCCCACCTTCGAAGCCTGCTAGTTTTTAGAATGGAACAACATCATTGGCTTTCCTGATTCCCAGGATTGTGGACTTAGACTTGAGTCTTCAGCTTGCTTACCACCTTGTAAATATTGAGACTTCTGCATCTCTATAATCCTGGGAGCTAATTCACTGTAATGAATGTGTTTGTATATAAACGTATACATATATTGTTATAAACACATATATACATATTTGTTTATGCCTTATTGGTCCCATTTCTCTTGAGAACTGTAATACATTGCCTGATATTCTTAATTTTGACTCTTGACCTCAGCACTCGACTATGGAACATGGTATAATAATTTTTTATTTAACAGTCATTTCCTTATTGAATACATTTTTAAATTAGAAAGAAAGATATTTTCTTTATATTTGTAGCAATACAAAATTTCCTTTTTTTAATAGATGTAGATCCCAATGATTCTTTCAATTAGCTGATTTAGTATTGATGAAAATGATGGATAATATTTTTAAACCATATTCCAACTACATAATCATAAACCTTTACACTTAATTAATCATAGTTTACATGTTTGGAAAATTAAATCACTCTTAAGGAGCCTAAGTAGTTATTTATGTATACTATACAAAATTACAGAGGCAGAAATTTGTTGATACTCCTTTTACGGTTCTTTGGAATTTCCAAAATATTTTATAAGGTTTAGGTTACTTTGAAGTAGGATTAGCATTTATAAATAAGTAATCAAAGTTGAAAGAAGGAGCACCAAACTAAAAGTCAAGTCTCTTAAAAACTAAGCTTGACTCTGACAATGATTAGCTGTTTAACTAGTTCACATCAGTGGATCTCACTTTCATTATGTTCAAGTACTGGTATTAACCAGATAATATCTATGCTTTTAGTATTATTTCATCTATAGGCAACAGTGTAAGATAAGTTTCTTTGTTCTGACTCATCTAAACTCATCTTACTGACTTGGGTTTTTCTCATCCTTCTTCTATGACCACAGAATGACTCCCTCCTCTGGCCAGACTGCACTAGGGAAAAATAAATCTGATACTCATTTGTCATAAGTTTAAATAATTTAAAAGGGATTCAAGTGTTATTGACTCTCTGTTGCTACATTTGTTTTGCATTTTAACAAGACCAACATTTTGAGCTAAATGAATGAAAGTCAAAAGTGGAATTTCAGATGACAGTATAGTTTGGGACATAGGCGTTTTCTTAGCCATTTGAATAAGTTTCAGGGTGATTGTCTATTTCGCTTACCTATAATATTGAGAGAAGAATCTACAAGTCAGGATTGGCCAAGAGGCAGAGGAACTGCTGCTAACCATACTTCATTAATTTTTAATCAAGTGTTATGTACTAGACATTTTGCTGGTTCATAGGTATGTAGGGTTAGTGAAGATGGTGCATAGAGCTTATTAACTACTTGTACTTACTTGTAACCATGAAATCTACAAACTTAGAGAAATATTGAAGACCCCAGGCCCACAATGCCCTTCATTGCATAACAGTCTTCTATTCTTACTTGATAGAGTTTGAAACACTGTTAAAAGCTGGAGGAAAGATTAGAACAATTCTTCATATCTTACGTCAGCCCTGAAATAACCTCCACACTTTCTCGTGTGTCTTTCCTGTTTTTTTTTTTATTTTTTTTCTCCTTTTTTGCTTTATGGAAGAAAGGTCACTGAAACCAGTAAACTATTACTGAGACAGAGACAAGTGAAAAAATAGTATCAACACATTTTGATAATTGATCCCTGAAATTGTACAAATAGTATGAGGTAATTATATAATTAAGTTGTAAAATTATATAAACTTGTGAGATTGAGTTTAATTGAAAATAGTGTTACTGAAAATGATTAAGTACCAGTTAGCAATATTTATTTGACCCAAATATTCAGTCACAAGCTGGACACTAATAGTAATGTTCAAATTTATAATCAACAGTAAATACATAGACTAGAAAAAGTTCTTTTATAGGACTTCTATAGCCTCCTAAATTAATTCACCAAAGCTCAAATACTGTCCTTTATAACATTGGAAATGAAAGCTTTACTTTTTAATGGGAAATCTGCATCTCATTGTAAAAATGGAACCCTTCATTCCTGGTCTATACATATTTTCAGAAGCAATAGTTTTTGGATTGCCAGATACTTAGCATAAAGACAGTCTTGAAAATTCATTTCAGGCATGAGGCACCTATATATGTATAGAAACAGGACTATTAAAATGAAATAACCACTTCCTGGGACCAAAAGTTTCTAATGATGAAAACTCTTCAAAGTGATACCTTTTGCCTTATGTTTTGCAATCCTAAGCCTGCAAGTACAAAAAAAATTGAAGAATGAGAAATAGATACAATTTATGAGTATTATTGATATAACTGCAGTTCCTGGTACTACTTGGGTCAACTATCAAGGAGCAGGGAGAATTTCAGCAGTAAAACTGTCTTTTCAGATTTATCAAATTTTTTCTTAAACTTGATCATTGGCGTATCCTACGCGCAAACATTGTTACATTTTTACTTGTGACATTTTCCTGCTTTGCTAAGGAGTAAAGTATATATTAGACTGGTAATATAGAGCCTCAAGTTCTGGTCCCAAGTTTGTGATTTGGAATAAGTCCTGTATCTTATATAAGCCTTCTGTTGTAAAAGTAAAACTTTCATTTCCAAAGTTTTAGAGAACAATATTTAACAGTGGGTTTAAGTTTATGAAGATTTTTTAAAAGTCCTATATAAGAATTCCCTCTAGTTTTGATTATATTGACATTTGATGATAAATTTAGAAGGTGGATCATGACCCCAGTTACCAGTGCTGGGTACTTTCTACAACACCAAGATATCGCTCACCTTAAAAATCAAAAAAGTAAAGTGTGTTCAATTCAGATTGGTATGACCTGACACCTTGGTGTTGAGACTTAGGCTAACTAACATTTGTGAATGAATGTAAGCTGTGTCTCAGAAGTGCGAGTAGATCCGTTGGTATTTAGCTTGAGTTTAAAGTCAACAAGTTGGAATATATATTTCAGGAAGTCACATGCGTCTGTAGATCAAATGATCCTGGCGTTTCTATGACTTTGTTGTGAAATGCCTAGCTGATAGAGCCTCAGAAATTATCTGTACTTTGTGTAGGAGAATATAAGGACAATGTTGGCGGATGTGGCTGATGGACTAATGATAAGTCATACTTTCCTGAGAGTGTGTGCAGAGAGATGGGGCCGTGTGGCTACTTCCCTCCAAAATGAATGTAAATGAGAAAAACACATACATCTTCAGGGACAAAGCAGTTAAGAATAGATGTACCTTTCCTAAGGTGTCTTTTATTCAAATAAAAAGAGAGTGGATCCCAAAGACTGAGCCAGGGACAGGATTCCTGAAGGCCATTAAATGAGAAAACCCCAACTGGACATTCAAGTGTCAGAAATAATATCTGTTGTGTGAAGCCACTAAACTATGGAGAGTTGCTGGCCATATTGAATTATTACCAAACTTTCCTAATACAGAATTTGATTTTTTTTTTTTTTTTGCAAATGATAGCACTAACTCAAAGATATTTAAGGGCTAAGGAAAAATGATACCATCAATTTGTTTGCAGTCTCTCAGTTTATATGGTTTGCATTTATGTTTTTTTCCTGTTTATGCTATTTGTCCCTACTGAGTAGTTGAGGGGCACAAATCCATAAAAAAGTTACTGGAGAAACCAAGGTTTAGGAAACTTCCCTTAGAACACATTGCTAGCTGAGTGTCACAGTGCAGTGGAGATTTGTAACTCAGGCAAATGGATCCAAAGCCCACACTTTTCCAATGTTCTTCTGCCTGAAAAAGCCTACAGTTAGTTACACCAAGATATCCATGGTGGTACAGATGCAGTCTTAAGGTCCAGCCATGTTCTTCCTTTGCAAGTTTTATTGAAGTATATTCTGTGTAGAGGAAAGTACAAATATCGTAAATGTTTCACTTTAAAGATGGTGACAAATAAACCGCAACCATGTGCCCATCATGCAGATAAAGACAGAGTCCTCCGTACTCCCTATACTAATTCCTTTCAACAGTGGACTGTTCCTAGCCTCTTTTAACCTATAGACTGGCTTGACTGCATTGCATCTTATATAAATTTGATAATATAGTATGTATTCTTTTGTGGCTGGTTCTTTTTTTTTTTTTTTTGCTACTTAGTGTATTTAAGAAAGTCTCACTGTTGGGTGAAGTGAAGATGATTCTTTTTCATTGCTGTGTGTTATTTTCTTGTATGTGTAAATCACAATCTATTAATCCATTCTACTACTCCTGGGTAGTTTTCATTTTGGGCTTATTAGAAATAATCATACTCAGTGAGTCCCACATTTTCCCAAAAGAGCACACAAATGACAAAACCAAAGGGCACAGTGTTTCATGCTTGCCGTCTTCCCCTATTTTGCAGTCCTTCACATTTCACTGGACTTATTCTTAAAGGAAAGGAAACAAGTAGAGGACACTTGGCATCCATCTTCTATCTGGATTACACTGTGTGTTTTAGTATTTTTATTACTTGGATACTGTATAGGTCTACCTTTTTAAATATGCTAAATGTAGGAAGTCTAATGTTAATTTATTTTTTATATAAATTACACACAAATTAATAAACATTTCAAAGTTGAAAATATCAACTTAGTATAGAGAAAAGATCATTGGACTTTGAATTCTGGAAAAGTAGATTTAATTTCTATCTCAGGGACTTTATTTCAAAAAACCATCTTCAAGACTAAAATTTGCAATATGTATGATGGAGTTATATTCCTGCTGCAAAAACTTTTTATTGTGTAGATGTTACATTTGCGAAGGCTCAGACGGTAAAGTGTAAAGCGTCTGCCTGCAATGCGGGAGACCCGGGTTCGATTCCTGGGTCGGGAAGATCCCTTGGAGAAGGAAATGGCAATCCACTCCAGCACTCTTGCCTGGAAAATCCCATGGATGGAGGAGCCTGATAGGCTACAGTCAGACACGACTGAGCGACTTCACTTTCACTTTGGTAACCCTAAGGGCAGTACACAAATATTGGTCATTATTAGGGATAAACTTGCAAAGCAAGTGGGTGCTAAGTCTGAGTGTTCATAATAGCTAAAACAAATCTAGGGTCGAATCTGTTGAGATTTTCTTCATTTAATTTTCTTTTCTCTATCTCTCTGTGTGCGTGTGAATGTACTTTTAGGTCTACTTTTATTTACTTAGACAACAAGAGAGTGAAGGAAAAAGAGAGAGGGGAAAGCTATCCAGGAAAAATTAAGCTTAAAATTCTTGCCAAGAACTAGACAGGCTCCCCACAGAGTGAGGTGTTACGGTTATGGATATCCATTGCCCCCTCTCTGGGGACTCATAAACTGGCTAGATGTCCTCCAGTTCCTACCCTGGACATTAAGCAGCTCAGGTGCATTGTCAGCATGTGATTGTACCCTCCCCAAGGGATCTGCACCCACTCCTAATCTCCCTGCTACAACAGAAGTGCACTGCAATCAAAGACAAATTTGTAGGTCAATGAGTTGGAAATTGGTTGTCTTTAACTTTCTGATTTTTAAATACGTTTTGTACAAATTGGTTCCAAGGAAAAATAGGATGAGATGGTGAAAAATAAGAGCTGCCACCTTGCATTAATATTCACAATATTGTCTACTTACTTTTGGTTTCTGGATTAATGTAGCTCTGACTTGGCTCCTGTCTCTGTCAATAATAAAAAGATAATAAAATGGATAAATGGAAACCAGAGAATTTGCAAGCTGCATGATAAGTGTGATTTTTCATGTTAAAAAAAAATGTTCATCTGGGAACAAACTAACTTAAAGATTTTAAAACCCAATTTCAGCTTAGCGGCTGGGGTTTGTTTGAAATCTTAACCACTGACTGAGGTGTGAAACTTACATTTGATACAGTAAATCTTGTTGACTGTTATTTTAAGGGACTGAAATGTGCTTTTATTGCAAAATTGTCTCAAATAAAAAATACATTTTTACAATGTCACTCTGTCATAAACTTTCATGTCAGGTTTTGGCTCCACAATGCATGCAGGGGAAGCATTATACAGAAATAAGAAGGAGGCATGCATAATAACTTGTTTTATTTTCCATTGTAAGAAATAGAGATGGTCTCATACCATTCTTGTTATCAAAATACTAAATATTACATACTTGATCAGAAATGATCAGTAAGCATATCTCAAGTCATAAGACTATTGCTTATTGTTGCAGAATTGTTTTCTTGGTTGGATATACTATAATGCCATATATATAAGAAGTTCTGTGAAATGTGTTTATAATTTTTCACTTAACATAGCTCCTGAAATAATTATTAAAAACTCCAGGCCAAAATTCTACAGGAGAGGGGAGCTTGATTTATATGATTCTCACACTAACATTTCAAAACTTGAGTTTTCTCAAAAAAGGTTTTTGACAAATTGTGTTGTAATTAATTAAGTTGTAGATTTCTCACTATCATAAGTACTATGATTTCAAGTTTAAAAGTAGTTAAAAAGATTCCGTTTGTATGAATAAAATGTCTACTCATGTCTGTGTTTGAGAATGTAAGGATACAAATTTGAAGTGACATTGATAGCACAACCATTGGCATATTATGTTAAGTGTCAATAGATATCAATGATAGGAAAGAAACTGGCCAGCAATTTTTGTCTCAGGGCCATTTCTTTTTAGAATGTATTGTTTGTTTAGTGACTTTAGAAATCTGGGCACACATTAAAACTATTAAAAAATAAAATAATGATGGTGGGAAAAATAATTCCAAGACATTGCTCACATGTTTCAAAAACACCAAAATAACATAATTCTCCAAGAGAAGTCCCCTGCCCTTAGACTTAGGCTCTTAGGGCTTCATTGTATTTATATGTAGGCACACCTCAGAGATTCTGGAGGTTCAGTTTTAGACCATTGCAGTAAAGCAAATATGATAAAGTGAGTCACATGAATTCTTTTGGTGTCTTGAATGCACAGAAAAGTTATGCTTACACTATACTGTAGTCTAGTGTGCAATAGGATTATGTCTAAAAAAGTACCTACCTCAATAGAAAATACTTTATTGCTAAAAAATGCTAACCATCATTTGACAACACAGGGTTGCCACAAACCTTCAATATGTAAAAACCACAATGTATGTGAAGCTTGATAAACTAAGCACAATCAAATGAGGTATGCTTGTATGTGTATATTCACAAATAAAGAGCGTTGTTCATATTGTTCCTTCCCTTACACTGCCACTAGAAAATGCTCTTGCTGCCGCTGCTAAGTCACTTCAGTCGTGTCCACCTCTGTGCGACCGCATAGACGGCAGCCCACCAGGTTCCCCCGTCCCTGGGATTCTCTAGGCAAGAACACTGGAGTGGGTTGCCATTTCCTTCTCCAATGCACGGGGTAATTCAAACAGGATAACCAATGTTAAAGTGCTTTTCAACCTTAAAATAAAATCTCTGACTCTTGTGCCAACCCCTGAGTTTGGTATACTCTTTACATTTATGAATCTGTTGACTTTTAGAATGACTTTTGTGATTTCAGCTCAAGTCTCAAGTGAGTTGTAATCTCCACTTGATATGTGGGTGTTTAGTGCTTGCTTGAAAGTCCCTTGGGCTGCAAGGAGATCCAACCAGTCCATTCTGAGGGAGATCAGCCCTGGGTGTTCTTTGGAGGGAATGATGCTAAAGCTGAAAGTCCAGTACTTTGGTCACCTCATGCGAAGAGTTGACTCATTGGAAAAGACTCTGATGCTGGGAGGGATTGAGGGCAGGAGGAGAAGGGGACGACAGAGGATGAGATGGCTGGATGGCATCACTGACTCGATGGACGTGAGTCTGAGTGAACTCCGGGAGATGGTGATGGACAGGGAGGCCTGGCATGCTGGGATTCATGGGGTCGCAAAGAGTAGGACACGACTGAGCGGCTGAACTGAACTGAATGCTTCCTTGGTGGCTCAGTGGTGAAGAATCCATCTGTAATGCAGGAGACATGGCAGGAGCTGAGGGTTCAGTCCCTGGGTTGGGAAGGTCTCCTGGAGAAGCAAATGACAACCCAATCCAGAATTCTTGCCGGAAATATCCCATGGACAGAGGAAGCTGGTGGGGTCACGAAACAATTCAGTATGACTTAGGGACTAAATAGCATCAACAGCAACAGAGGCCAACTTGCTGTGTTTTTTCTTAATTACCGTTCATAACATTTCTGACACCAGATGTCTGGGATTTTTCCCACGCTGATTCTCCCAACGTGATATCCTTTATTCAATTCTGACACTAACCAGAGGTAGCATAGAGCCTACTGGTTAAGGGTTCAGTCCTATAAGACTGCCCCTCCCTCAACCCCTAACTTCAGATACTAATCACTAGTAGTAGGTCTTCAGGTTACCTAAAATTTCTCACCGACTTGGCTGCAAATTGGAGGTTCCCAAAGTACCATCCCTGGTTTCAGTAATTTGATAGAGCAGCTCATAGAGCTCAGGAAAACAGTTCACTTCTTTTATATTTTATAAAGGATACAAATGAAAAGCTGGATGAAGAGATACATAGGATGAGGTCTGGAAAGATCTTGAGTGTAAGAGTCTACCTTTTATAATTAAAATGCACTCTCCTCCAGGCACGTAGATGTGTTTACTAATGGGGAAATACTCTGAACCCAGTACTTATAGGGTTTTTCTGGAGGCTTCATCATGTTAGCATGATCACAAACTGCACTTTCAACCTTTTCCCCCTCCTGGAGAATAGGAGATGGGACCACAAGTCCCAGGCTTCTGCTCACAGCTTGATCTTTCTGGTGACCATCCTCCACCCAAGAGCAATCTCATTAGAACAGAAAGATATTCCTATCACCTAGGAAATCACAAAGAACTTAAGAGCTCTGTGTCAGATGGTCCCATCACTCAGTAAATTAACAAAAGTCTCAAGAGCTTTGTGTCTCTATCTCCAAGTTCAAGAGTTCTGTGTCAGGCACTGGGGGCCTGACCAATATATATACATATATATAATATTTGTCTCTTATTTTACAGAGGGTCTACACTGCTGAAGAATGAGACAGGCTTTTATCTAGGCTTCCATGATAAACTCAGGGCACTGAGTTTTCTATCATATTAAAAATTCTAAGGAGATACTAGCATCAGTAAAATATTGTTTAATTATACCTTTTATTAAGTTTTAATGTGTTTACCGACTGCTGTTGGATTGTTAATAAATAATCTTTCCAACAAGAATTTTATGATCAAGAGATACTAAATAGAAAAGCTCTTTAGATTTATCCATGTTATGATTTTGAAAAGTAGTAAAGTTAGGCATTTCTGAAGTCAGAAAACCAGTAAGAATAAGCTGCTGAATTCAAGTTAGTAAAAATATTGAGACATTTCTTATCTGTATGAACAGCAAGAATCTGAAAGCATGATTCCAGCAAATACACTCTTTGAGAATCAGACCATATGTCACTAGAATTCTTAATAATTTAAGGTGAACTAGAAAATAAGACCAAAAAGATTTCATTTACTTTCAACCTAATTCAACAAACACTTATTGAACTCTTATGAAAGGAAGGTTCTGTTTCAGAGACTGTGCATATATAGATGAATAAAAAGAAAACAAACAAAAAAACCAATTCTGACTCTTGCTGATCTTATCAACAACATTTATGGTGGTTGAAGATATACTACATAAAGCCTGTTTTCTCTGGTTCATCGTACTTAAATCAGGACAGAGACTCTGGGTATCTACATTTTCCAGATGAAGATCAAGACCTCTGTAGGAAAAATCCAAAATGATTTGTAGACCTACGCGATAATTTCCTGCTGATTGCTATCTAAATTCCTTGGGAACCGACCCTGGCTTATACATACCTATTGCTATAGTTCCTACACACTTGTTGCTCAAAGTATGGCCTGTGGGCTAACAGTATTTGAGTCTACTTGAAAAGGATAGATGGCAACTTTTCTCTGTTTGGGAGTTTTGTTTTGGGGGGAGTTTTACAATTATCTATTCAGTTTCATTACTGGCAATTAGCCTGTTCATATTTTGTATTTCTTCCTGACTCAGACTTGGGAGTATGTACATTTCTAAGAATTTGTTCGGCACTGAGGGCCTCAAGACAACTGGCTCCTTGTGGGGAGAAGCTCTGCAACTGTGATCTGTTTATGGGTCGCCCACCTGGGGGTTTGGTCTTGACCATACCACTGCTCCTCTCTTCCTGCCTACCTCATTGTGGCTCCTCCTTTATACTTTTAGTTGTAAAGATCTGTTCTGGTAGGTCCTGGTCTTTTTCATAAATAATCTTCTGTAAATAGTTTTAATTTTGGCGTGCCCATAAAAGGAGGTGAGCTCAGAGTCTTCCTACTCTGCCATCTTGGGAACTCTCTATTTCTTAACGTTCTTTATTACTATAAATAAGAAGTGAAAAGTAGTTATTCTGTTTAACTGCTAATATATTAAATTAAATCAACTAAGTATTGTGTGGATGTTTTAAAGTATCAATAATTAAATGAGTTAAGACTTTATTTTAAAGAGATGAGGGAAGAAGTGTAAATTACACAATTTTTAGTAAAGTATTAGCCTGTATTCAGTGAGTATAATGCTTGCAAAGATGCAACCCACAAATACATTTCACTCAATGTACTCATGTTACGGCAGTTACAGAGTAAAAGTGAAAGGGAGATCAATTAAGATAAAAAGGAAAAAGATGACAGGAGATATATAAACAGAAAACAAGAAGAAACACTAAACAAAAAGGCAGAAAAGAGGAAGAAGAGATGGAGGTATAAAATAACAGAAGAAGAGAAGAAAGAGATTGAGTACAAGTGAAAATGAGAGACAGAGGAATTACTAGAGGAATGGACTTTTTTCTGTCCTCACCTTCATTTCAGTGTGTTTATGCACTTTAGAGCAGTTTAAATTGCTATCTCTATGTTTTGAAAAGTAATTACTGGGCACAGTTCTTTAACTGCTCTTTACCAAGAGCATTGCTGAGGCCCTACTCTGAGTAGGATCACTGTGGCAGGCTGTCAGAAATGGTAGAGTTCTCAGCTCTACACTGCCTGGTGTCATGGCAACGTCTCTTTTGAAAACAGAATTTGCTACAAGGGCGTGAGTTTGAAGTAAATAAAATTGTGGTACGATGGAATCCTCCCATTTATTGCTAGGTGGCTTCTCAAATATGAGGTGGAGTCAGCACGCTGGGCAGCCTTTTTCCTATTAACCTTGAGCCCAACACATGTGGAAAGATACGACCACACTCCATCAATTCAATTCTCATTTTAAGGTTGATGATGTTCCTTTGTTATACCTTCTCATTCTCATTCTAATTATGTGTTTTGACTGAAAAATATATTGACTTGGAATTGAACTAAAATGGCAGGGGTATAAAATGTTTTAAATTAAAATCCCCCCAAAGGAAGTGGAAGATCACACAGCTATTGTGAATTTCTTTTTGTTTTGATTTGTTTTAGCATTGGTTAGTCTATGGACTCTGAAGAAAGCTGAGCGCCGAAGAATTGATGCTTTTGAACTGTGGTGTTGGAGAAGACTCTTGAGAGTCCCTTGGACTGCAAGGAGATCCAACCAGTCCATTCTGAAGGCGATCAGCCCTGGGATTTCTTTGGAGGGAATGATGCTAAAGCTGAAACTCCAGTATTTTGGCCACCTCATGCAAAGAGTTGACTCATTGGAAAAGACTGATGCTGGGAGGGATTGGGGGCAGGAGGAGAAGGGGACGACAGAGGATGAGATGGCTGGATGGCATCACTGACTCGATGGACATGAGTCTGAGTGGACTCCGGGAGATGGTGATGGACAGGGAGGCCTGGCGTGCTGCGATTCATGGGGTCGCAAAGAGTCAGACACGACTGAGGAACTGAACTGAACTGAGTCTTAAAATTAGTTTTAGATTTTTAAATTTTTTCTCATTTCAACTGAATTTCGATAACAATATATATTTGCCTTTTAAACCATAAGTGAATTTCATGTTTATGAATGTGAAGAAATAATAGCTAAATAAAAGAGGAAAGTTTAAAAACTCTTGCAAACACAGAAGTCAACAACACAAACTTTTCTCTAAATTGCTCCTTCCTAATGCTCTGTATTTTTTCCTTCCTTCCATCAGCTAAGACATTTATATCATTCAAACATGAAAGTGAGAAAAGTACTAAATTTATATCTAAGAGAGATCTGTGGTACAGGTCCTCTAAGAGGAAAGGCAATATCAAGGAGAAAAGAAACAAACTGAATTTTTAAAACCTATGATAAGCAGACACAATGCAGGCAATAGAACTAAATTTCTAAAACATGTATATTTAGTTTCTTCCAAAACATGAGACAAGCTACAGCTATAATACAAGACCAAACTACAATGAAAGAATATTCAGAAAACAGGAAGAGATTGGGGAATTTTTAAAATAAGTAAAATTTTCAATAGAAGGATTAAAAGATAAAGCACAAAAACCTTGAAAATTAAATAAAAAGATAAAAAGAATAATATACATGAGAAAATAAAAGATTATTCCAGGAGTTATACCTCAAGGAGATAGAAAAAGGTCTACAGAAAATACAAAAGGGAAAAAATTTATCAAAGAAATAGTATTTCCAGAGCTTAAGAGCATACATCTTCATATTGGAAACATTTGTGTTAGAAATACATTTGCCAGACAAATGCATCAGGTGTTTGAAAAATACTTACATCTATCAGAAAATCTAAGGACAGAGAAAAAGAATACTAGAAGCTTCTGATGGGAGGAAACAATAATTATCAAAAAATAATGAAATAAAATAGAATTCAGCAGCTGTAGATTTCTTAATGGCAATGTTGGCTGTTATAAAATAAAGAAATGATGTCTTTAAATTCTGAGGGAAAGTATTTTCAATCCAGGATTCATACTCAGGCAAACTATCCATAGACTGTGACGTGAAAATAAATTCTTGTTAAAGTATACAGGTTCTTAAAATTAATTATTCTTGATTCTCCCCCTAGGAAGCTACTATAGGATATGTTTCTGCAAAACAAGGAAGTAAACAAAATACAGGAAGTACTTGAAATCTGACAAAGGGTGTATCCATAGCAATAGTGCTATGGAGTTTGACTCTGACTGTTATGCAGGAGCACCGGTCAGCAGCCGGTGCGGACTGGAGCAGTGGGCTGGATTGCTGCAGAGACGAGGTCTTCTTAAAAAACAATCATGCTCAATTAAAAACAAAAATCTGGTTTAGTTAACCTAAAAATTTACCAATAGGCATTTGAAAGGTCAGTTGAAATATTTACAAAATGTAATAATGACTCTAAATGAAGCTGAGAAAATAGGAAGAAAGAGGCAATTATTAACTCCACGGCAAAATGTAGGAGAAAAAATTCGATCATAATATATACTACAAAGGCATATTAAATAATGCAACCCTGATTTGCCATGAAAAATATTAAATGACATTGGGAGTCTGAGAAGGTGTGTGTGTAACTGTGTCTGTCTATATATCTACATGCTAATATGTATATTTGACTGGGGACAGGGTGAGCTTAACTCCTGTAACAAAATTAAACTGATGATATCTGAAATTGATAACCAAAAAGTAGTAATGCCAATCAATTATTTTATAATATTGTGATAAATGTAAGAAACAGCCCAAAGGATTTAGACCTTATGGAGAAGAAGTTGAGTACAGAAAAAGTGAAGGGGGCAACTATATGTGTAATGAACTTTTAGGAAATAGGTGATTTAAAATTATGTGCATTCATTATTAGAATCTAAAAATTTAAACATGATTCTGAAAAGAAAGAAACATAGCCACTCCCAGGTATAATGTTTTCATTTACTGATAGAAATGTAGATCATTTGATGCTGTCAATACTACCATGATTTTGAGACAAACTGCGCTATATGTGCTTAAGAAAATGATCCTGAGTCATACCTTTATTTCTTGTAAATGACTTGTTTACAAAAGGAAGAACTTTGTTCTATCCTAAGAAATTGGGTAAAGAATTTACAAGATCTGAATGTATGACATCTACTCAGTGGATGGTAGATTGTTCAGATTTTTAAGAATTTGCTGTAGATATTAGTTGAATTGGTGAATAATCTTAACCAAGGGGATTACAATTCAAATATGGATGTATCTTAACTTGTAACATGAAACTAACCCTGAGACAAACTCTGTGTGTCTGTGTGTGTGTGTGTTGGAGGAATAAGGAAAAGCAGAGTGACAAGAATTGCATAACTTTCCTATGACCTAAGGATTAGTATACTGATGCTTCTGATCCCTAGGGATTATGGATGAATTGTGTCTACTCCATAGCATTATTTTCTTTGGGGCAATGCATGCCAGAGGAAAGTCTCTCTTTGTGTCTTTAGATAGGTCTAGTGGCTCCTGTCTTTTGAGGTTTTAGCCATTACATTGACAGCATTTCTGCATCATTTCTAGTTTCTTTATCTTTATTCTCACCTACATTGCACCTGGTGTGCTCAGGTCCCTCCAGACTATTTCTAGCACATTACTCACAGCACCAACCACAGGGATGAGGCCCCCAACATCAGTACACAAAAAGCCTAATTTAAACCCTCTTTCCTGATACAGGGATCCAGCGTTGAACACCTCTTAATCGTGACACAGACCACTTCATGTGCCTCACAAGATTTCTTCTTAATTCTTCTGTTAAGAGTCTTTATTTAGTTATGTTGATTACTAGCAAAGCATTCTTGTTTGTCTGATGGTGCCTTAGCCTTGCAATTGTGATTTTTATTTTCTTTTAGTGCACCACAGTCTGTGACACTAAGAAAAGGGTTGCCAAGAGTCAAGCACTCTGGGGATAATTTGGAGGTCAATGACTCTCTAACTACAGCACCTGTAACATTGATTTGCAAGATAGATGTGCTTTTCCCATAAAGTACATTCATAAATGGTCTCTCTAGGGCTAGGATATTTTATGCTGTAGGAAAGACTACTGGAATGTTGAAGATGACTACATGATAGATAGCCAGTTCCCTCTGAGGTTGAAGGGAATTGTGGAATCAATTAACTGTTCATTAATAAGCTTAGAAAAATCTAGTATCAGTTTGAAATCAAAACTACATAACCTACCTTTTTCTTCTTCTCTCTCTTTTTTTTTTTTTTTAACAGAATATCTAGACATAGGACCAGCCAGTATGTTTTGCCTTATACAAGCCTCCAGTCCTTGCTGACTGGTTCAGTTCGGTTCAGTTGCTAGTTGTGTCTGACTCTTTGTGACCCCATGGACTGCAGCACGCCAGGTCTCCCTGTCCATCAGCAATTCCTGGAGTTCACTCAAACTCATGTCCATTGAGTCAGTGATGCCCTCCAACCATCTCATGCTCTGTCCCCTTCTCCTCCCACCTTCAGTCTTTCCCAGCATCCGGGGCTTTTCAAATGAGTCAGTTTTTGGCATCAGGTGGCCAAAGTATTGGAGGTTCAGCTTCAGCATCAGTCCTTCCAGTGAATATTCAGGACTGATTTCCTTTAGGATGTACTGGTTGGATCTCCTTGCTGTGACACTTACCAGTATTAACTTAATTCAGTTTAATCTAATTCAATCAATAGCCATGTCCCAATGACATTGTGCAGTATGCACAACTTGCCATACAATTTGACTACAACTCAGATCCTGTCCTGAAGAACTCATAGTCTAGTAGGAATAAACATATAACTAATTAAGCATATCAGTCATGACTGATATGGGAAAGAAAACACTGTGACTGTCACAGGGGCAGACATGCCCATGAGTGTCCAGGAGTCTCTGGCAGAGGTGACGGTTGGCAGTGGCCTGCTTCCGGGCTGGAGGCACTGAGTCTAGCAGTGTGTGCATGGGACATTTTGAGCTGTCTTCTACTTACACTAGGTTATCATTATCTTCATTACCTCCATGCGAGTTTGGCCCCAGGTCAAGCAACAGGGAGGGAACACAGCCCTACCCGTCAACAGAAAATGTAATTAAAGATTTACTGAAGATGGACCTCCCATCAACACAAGTCCCTGTTTGACCCTCAGTCAGTCTCTCCCATCAGGAAGCTTCCATAAGCCTCTTATCCCTACCCATCATAGGGCCAAGAGAATCACAGAAAACCACAATCACAGAAAGCTAACCAAACTGATCACATGGACCACAGCCTTGTCTAGCTGTATGAAACTATGAGCCATGCCATGTAGGGCCACCCAAGATGGATGGGTCATGGTGGAGAGTTCTGACAATTGGTGGTCCACTGGAGAAGGGAATGGCAAACCACTTAAGTATTTTTGCCGTGAGAACCCCATGAACAGTATGAAAAATTAAAAAGGTAGGACACTGAAAGATGAATTCCCTAGGTCGGTAGGTGCCCAATATGCTTCTGGAGTTCAGTGGAGAAATAACTCTAGAAAGAATGAAGAGATGGAGCCAAAGCAAAAATAAGACCCAGTTGTGGATGTGACAAGTGATGGAAGTAAAGTCTGATGCTATAAAGAGCAATATTGCATAGGAACCTAGAATGTTAGATCCATGAATCAAGACAAATTGGAGGTGATCAAACAGGAGATGGCAAGAGTGAACACTGACATTTTAGGAATCAATGAACTAAAATTGACTGGAATGAGGGAATTTAACTCAGATGACCGTTATATCTACTACTGTGGGCAAGAATCCCTTAGAAGAAATGGAGTACCTTCATAGTCAACCAAAAGAGTCCTGAATGCAGTACTTGGATGCAGTCTCAAAAATGACAGAATGATCTCTGTTCATTTCCAAGGCAAACCATTCAATATCACAGTAATCCAAGACTATGCCCCAATCAGTAATGCTGAACAAGTTAAAGTAGAACAGTTCTATGAAGACCTACAAGACTTTCTCGAACTAACAGAGTTGTGTGACGAGAAAGCCCTGATCATAGAAAACTCTTCTAGCAACACAGGAGACGACTCTACACAAGGACATCACCAGATGGTTAATCCTGAAATTATTTTGACTATATTCTTTGCAGCCAAAAATGGAGAAACTCTATACAGTCACCAAAAATAAGATTGGGAGCTGACTGTGGCTCAGATCTTGAACTCGTTATTGCCAAAAGCAGACTTAAATTGAAAAAAGTAGGGAAAACCACTACACCATTCAGGTATGACCTAATTCAAATCCCTTACGATTATACTGTGGAAGTTACAAATAGATTCAAGGGATTAGATCTGATAGACAGTGCCTGAAGAACTATGGATGGAGGTTCATGACATTGTACAAGAGGCAGTGATCAAGACCATCCCAAGAAAAAGAAATGCAAAAAGGCAAAATGGTTGTCTGAGGAGACCTTACAAATATCTGCGAAAAGAAGAGAAGCAACAGGCAAAGGAGAAAAGAAAAGATAGACCCATTTGAATGCAGAATTCCAAAGAATAGCAAGGAAAGATAATAAAGCCTTCCTCAGAGATCAATGCAAAGAAATAGAGGGAAAAAATAGAATGGGAAAGACTAGAGATATTTTTAAGAAAACTAGAGATATCAAGAGAACATTTCATGCAAAGATGGGAACAATAAAGGACAGAAATGGTATGGACCTAACAGGAGCAGAAGATATTCAGAGGAGGTGGCAAGAATACACAGAAGAAAAATACAAAAAAAGATCTTCATGACCCAGATAATCACGATGGTGTGCTCACTCATCTAGAGCCAGACATCCTGGAATGTGAAGTCAAGTGGGCCTTAGGAAGCATCATTCTGAACAAAGCTAGTGGTTGGTGGAATTCCAGATGAGCTGTTTCAAATCCTGACAGATGATGCTGTGAAAGTGCTGCACTCAATATGCCAGCACATCTGGAAATCTCAGCAGAGGCTACAGGACTGAAAAATGTCAGTTTTCATTCCAATCCCAAAGAAAGGCAAAAATGGTCAAACTACTGCACAATTGCACTCATTTCACATGCTAGCAAAGTAATGCTCAAGATTCTCCAAGCCAGGCTTCAGCAGTACATGAATCGTAAACTTCCAGATGTTCAAGCTAGATTTAGAAAAGGCAGAAGAACCAGAGATCAAATTGCCAACATCCACTGGATCATGGAAAATGCAAGAGAGTTCCAGAAAAGCATCTACTTTTGCTTTATTGACTATGCCAAAGCCTTTGACTGTGTGGATCACACCATAACTGTGGAAAATTCTGAAAGAGATGGGAATACCAGACCACCTGACCTGCCTCCTGAGAAATCAGTATGCAGGTGAAGAAGCAACGGTTAGAAGTAGCCATGGAACAACAGACTGGTTCCAAATTGGGAAAGGAGTACATCAAAAGTGTATATTGTCACCCTACTTATTTAATTTAAATGCAGAGGACATCATACTAAATGCTGGGCTGGATGAAGCACAAGCTGGAATCAAGAATTAGGGGAGAAATACCAAAAACCTCAGATACTCAGGTGACACCACCCTTATGGCAGAAAGCGAAGAAGAACTGAAGAGCCTCTTGATGAAAGTGAAAGAGGAGAGTGAAAAAGTTGGCTTAATGCTCAACATTCAGAAAACGAAGATCATGCCATCTGGTCCCATCACGTCATGGCAAATAGGTGGGGAAACAGTGAAAACAATGAAAGACTTTATTTTGGGGGGCTCCAAAATCACTGCAGATTGTGACTGCAGCCATGGAATTTAAAGACACTTGCTCCTTGAAAGAAAAGCTATGACCAACATCAGTTCAGTTCAGTCACTCAATCGTGTCCGACTCATTGCGTCCCCATGGACTGCAGCTCGCTAGTCCTCCCTGTTCATCACCAACTCCCGGAATTTACTCAGACTCATGTCCATTGAGTTGCTGATGCCCTCCAACCATCCCATCCTCTGTTGTCCCCTTCTCCTCCAACCTTCAATCTTTCATAGCATCAGGGTCTTTTCCAGTGAGTCAGTTCTTCACATCATTTGGCCAAAGTATTGGAGTTTCAGCTTCAGCAACAATCCTTCCAATGAATATTCAGGACTGATTATCTTTAGGATGGACTGGTTGGATCTCCTTGCTGTCGACAGGACTCTCAAGTGTCTTGTACAACACCACAGTTCAAAAGCATCAATTCTTCTGTGCTCAGCTTTCTTTCAAGTCCAACTCTCACATCCATACATGGCTACCAGAAAAACCATAGCTTCAACCACATGGACCTTTGTTGACAAAGTAATGTCTCTGCTTTTTAATATGCTGTCTCGGATGGTCATAGCTTTTCTTCCAAGGGGCAAGCATCTTTTAATTTCATGGCTACAGTCACCATCTGCAGTGATTTTGGAGCCCAACAAAATAAAGTTTGTCACTGTTTCCATTGTTTCTCCATCTATTTGCCATGACGTGATGGGACCAGATGTCATGATTTTAGTTTTCTGAATGTTGAGTTTTAAGCCAGCATTTTCACTCTCCTCTTTCACTTTCATCAAGAGGCTCTTTAGTTTTCTGCAATAAGTGTTGTGTCATCTGCATATCTGAGCTTATTAATATTTCTCCTGGCAGTCTTGATTCCAGCTTGTGCTTCATTTCTTCATTTCTGGCCCAGCGTTTCTCACGATGTACTCTGCATATAAGTTAAATAATCGGGGTGACAATATACAGCCTTGCCGTACTCCTTTCTGTATTTGGAAGCAGTCTGTTGTTCCTTGATCCACCTAGACAGCATATTAAAAAGCAGAGACATTACCAACAAAGGTCCATCCAATTCAAGCTATGGTTTTTCCAGTAGTCATGCATGGATGTGAGAGTTGGACTTGAAAGAAAGCTGAGCACTGAAGAATTGATGCTTTTGAACTGTGGTGTTGGAGAAGACATTTGAGAGTCCCCTGCACTCAAGGAGATCCAACCAGTCCATCCTAAAGATAATCAGTCCATAATATTCATTGGAGGGACTGATGCTGAAGTTAAAACTCCAATCATTTGGCCACCTGATGCGAAGAACCGACTCATCGGAAAAGACTTTGATGCTGCAAATGATTGAGGGTGGGAGGAGAACGGGACGACAGAGGATGAGACGGTTGGATGTCGTCAGCGATGTGATCGACATTAGTTTGAGTAGGCTCCAGCAGCTGATGATGGACAGAGAAGCCCAGTCTGCAGAGTCAGACACTACTGAGCAACTGAACTGAACTGATCACAGGATCAAATTTTTGTACCTGAGGATAATGTACATGAGAGTATATATGTAAAAGTTTAAAATTTTGCATTAAAACATTTAAAAATTCCTTGTACTCATGCATCTATTTTCACCATTTTCTAGTGATTTTGGATTCTTTTTTTAATCTTATATGGAATGGGAATAGGAAAGGGAAATGAGAATATTAATTCATTTGTGTGAATATATTTTCTGGAGTAGAATTTGATGGGACCAGATGCTAGGTCTCCACTTCGGAGCTTCCTTTATCCAAAAAGCACGGATTTCAGTATCTAATCCAGGATACTTCCCTGGTTCTTACTGATCACCTGTTCAACATTATCCAGATAAACATCATAATTTTTTTGTTTTCATGTTGAATATCAGCAGTGGTAAGAGTTGCCTATCATGCGATTACATTGATCCCTGAGTGTCAAAGGGTAAACCTTTCCAAAGTCATTTAAATTAATTGAGAAGGCAAAATGTTAATAAGTCAGTACTGTAAATAAGCAGGGGAAATTTGATTCCTGAGCATCATCCCACTGGTAAAACTGGGTCTAATAGGTGGAAGAACGCGATGAAGTATGACTTTGTTTGAGAGTAATGTTGGATGACATGCTTGGCTGACCAAGTCAAGAGTTAAATGTAATCAGAAGAAAGAATTGTTTAAAAATGTTCCCCTACTTCACTTTGGTGGAATACCATCGCACAGAACAGATTCAGAATTAAGAGGCTTGTGTGTATTTAGCTTAATTAAATATTTAATCAAATGCCATCTACCTGTTATTTCCACTCTACAATTTTCCATGACACCCAGAAGAATTAGCTATTTTTTAACATTTCTGTTGACTTTCTTGAAATAGAACACTATTGTTTGATGTTTCTATCCATCTTTTAATTATCCCCCAAATGTCTCCCTCCTTCATCATCTTTAGCTTCACTGGGAAAACCAAGTGGGATTAGTAATCACTCACAGTATTTAGAAGTTCAGCTGACCTTAATGAAAAGCCCAGGACCCATCCAGATTGAAAAATGAAATTGCTGTGCCTTGTGATTTTTCACATATTTCCACTTCACTCCCTGTAGCCGCATCTTATTCTTAATGAGAAGGAAAATGTAAACAGATCCATTCCATAAAACAATGGAACAGGGACTAGAAACCAGGTAGAGGCCATTGAATTAAAAGGTATAAGAGAAATTGACTGTAAAATGCAGCTAGTCCTATATAAAAAAGTCGGCTTAGGAGGATTGAATGATAAGCTAAATTAACATGTGTGAATTTCCAGAAGAGAAAAAAACAGCTTTGAAATCTTAGCAGCTTTGTTTTACTTTTAGTGTGCTTTAGGTTCAAGATCACAAGCTCGGTGCAATGTTTTAAAAACGGAAGAAGATGGAAGTAGGAAAGAAGTCAGCCCAATGAGTGTATGGTTACAGATCGCAATCAAAGAATATTGTTCTGATGTGCTTGCCTAATATTAAATGGATATCAGCATATTTTTCAATAGTTTGGAAAATTGTTTCCTTTGTGATGAGGAACAAGAATTGTCTGGGTTGTGGCTTCAAAATAGCTTGCGCGAGGTTTGCCGTAACAAGGAAGCCATGTTAGTGAGAGGAATTTTGCAGTGTTTGCTAGGGGGCACTGCAGAGCCGTTTTTGTCTTGTCCCTTTGAGTTGTTTGTGGTTTGTCCATTTTAGTTACCTGTTTCTGTGAAAGCTGAAGTATTCTATTGTTAATTACAGAGTTTTTATCGACTTTCCCTGTACCCTTCAAATTCTGTTTTCTGGTGGGATTTCGTTGAACTGGAAACCCTAGGTTATAGTGGGGTGTTGATCTGAATCCAGCCTCCACTAGGAAAAGTGAGTTTTGTTTCCCCTAAACTAGCCAGGCCTGAGCACATCCCTGAGTTTTTTGCTGAGCATCCAAATCTTAGGCTTTGTATACTGAGAAGCATTCCTTGGTTTTTGAACTCAGCCTGAAAGATTTCTGAAAATGAATGCTCTTTTCCTTGTCATCAGTAGGGCCTGGTTATCACCATAGCATGATTAAATCATAAGAGTATAAAAAAGCACCTGAAGACTTAACAGTCCTGTCAATCTTGGTTCAGAGATTTTAATTTTCTGAGGGGAATAAATACTATAGTCATCCCCAAGGCAGTGCTGCTTTTACCTCAGAGCACTATAAGCGAGCCAGTTTGGCCTTCTTCTGAGCCATTGGTCAACAGTAGAGTTCTTTTAACTAAACGGCAGTAGATGTTTTCATGGCCCAGGTAAATTCACTCAACGGTTAAATTCTTTAGTCCAAATTCTCAGAAACTAAGGAAACAACTTCCACTGTAAATGCTCCAACAAAAGGCAGTACACTCATAGGGTCAGCAGAATAATGGAGAACTCTTGAACTTGGATATCTATAGTGATTTTCAGACATATGTAGCCTCAACTCATTATGGAGGGTTAAATCAATGAGCTGCTTGCAAGGTCAAGCAACTGTCAGTAGATTCTGCAAGGGAAGGGCCATACAGATAGCATATATTGTAAATCAGTACTTATTAAACTTTTAAACTAAAACTCATTTCATTTCCAAGAGGCCCAGTTCTTAGGGTGGCCCCTCTGATGACCAGTGGACATGTTACTAAGACATGATGGAGCCCCACTCTGGCCATCACTTACATTCAGATTGTTTGGGTGGCTAACTGCTCCCCGCCCAATATCTAGTTCTTAGTTACTCCCTTACTATCACAATACCAATTTTATTGGGTGTATTAGTTGCCCAGCCAAAAATCTTTTTCTAATGTTTTTTGCAGCTGAAGTTTCCTGTGTGAAACAGTTCTGACCAATGAATTTGAAAGTTTCTGTTAGTGCTTCTAAGAAATCCCCTAAAATGAGACAGACTTGGCTGGTATGTCCCTTAGCTTTTTGACTTCCAGTCTCCTTTATTTTTTGAATACAGATTCAATGATGATGCAGAATAAGAACTATCATGTGACTATAAGTTTACAATATACAATGGGATGTTTGAGCTCAGTGATGGAAGGAGTCAGACTCCTAGTGCTGTCACTAGGAGAGACATTAAAGATAAAATTTATATTTTATAATATAAAATATTTTATTATATAAAATGCCATATATTTTTTTTATTTTTTATAAACATTCTTGAAGTAAAATTGGTGATCCAATTATTGTTGGGGCATTCATCCTCTGACTTCTCATAGCATATCCTATCACTCTTTATACAGTATAGAAAGTACAATTTTGGAGTAAAGTCCAGGAAATTCTCTAAAACATAGATCCTCTAAAAATGCAAGGCATAGGTTAAACTTTAGTAGTTTCACATCTAAAATGGGAATAAAAATACTAAAACCAACTTGTTGTCACAAAGAATTAATAAAATGAAGCCAAATCACCAACACTGTTCCTGGCATATAATACATACTCAATATTATTTGTATAAGACAAATATCAATAATATGCATTTTATATATATTACATACCATTTTATTTTACAGGAAACATAAATATATTTTATGTTATGGAATTTGAGCATCATGTTCTACATGTGAATTTATTATATGTCATATATGTATTTAAATACTCACTGCTAGTCATCCAGCAATGTGCCAGGCACTGTTCTATATCTAAGTGAATGCAGTGGTGAACAGAATGTCTTGACCAAGTTGCAGTCTATTATGCTACAGAAAATATACCTTTGTATCTGTTACATCAATATATTGAGTAGTCATGAAAGGATTTGAAATGTAATGTAAATTGACTCTTACAAATGTACATTGGACAAGTCAACTTTTATACTTCTTTTACAAAAGATCATTTGCCCAGAATGCCAAGACCTAGCCATGTACTTTACTGTATCTGTAATATCACAGATAATAGCACAGATGACAATCTGAATGTAAGTGATGTCTAAAGTAGGACTCGAGCGTGCCTGGGAGACATCATCACAAGAGAAGTGCCCTTCTGGACATGCAGTTATTTGCAGCCTAGGAATTCAGTGTCCAAGGTGTTCATACCACCTGAACAGTGTGACTACAATTTTCAACAAATTCCCCAAGTTTTTCTCAAAAATGAAAACAGGATCTTACAAAGAGGGAACATGATATGAATCATTAATATTTTCATCAACTATTTTCCAGCATTCTGCCTTCCAAGCATGTGTAGGATTGTATTCCCGAGCACTCTTGTGTTTGGGTGGAAACGTGTGATTAGTTTTGGCCAAATAGTTGTGTATGGAATTCTTTGAGTATGATATAGATCACTTATGGGCTAGGATATATAGTAGCCGATGTGTGTGCGAAAGTGAAGAGCTCTTTTTCCTTTAGCACCATGACCTGCAGTGTTCAGGTCATGGAGGTTGGCTGTTCCATCAGCCCAAATCTCTGAGTGACTACAATGAGCAGAGTACCCCCACCAACCCCTGCATAGACATGTAGCATGAGCAGAAAATAAATATCGAAGTTCTGGCCATGTGGTTTCAGAGGTTATTTATTAATGTCACCTGACTTTATCCTATCTGATACTGCTGTGGTCATTATATCTGAATCTACCTTGAATCTCTGTTGTCCTCAATTTCCATTTCATGTCCTCCTCAATGTATGCTAATCTTATTTTTCAAGTTACATCTTTAATCTGTCTTCTACTTAGACTAGGCTGTCATTGTCTTCTGCCTAACTCTGCTTATCTCCCAACTGAATCTCTTGCTATCCACCCTATGAGTCTCAAACTATTCTCCATTTAGTAATGAGAGTTATATTCTTATAAAATTAATCACTCTGTCACTCCCACAATAGTTAGTATAAAATCAAATTCTCTGTGAAGTTCAAGCAGACCATTAAACACTCACCCTGAGCAACCTGCCTAATTTTACTGTAGTCCAGTTTCATTATTGATCATTTTGTTCATTAAAAATATCCACTTTTTTCCCTACCTTAGGGCCATTGCTTAAACTCTTTCATGTTTTTGAATTTTCTCCCAAGTGATCTTTACTCTCATGTCAGGAACTGTGCCTCTTTTGTTCAACGTTATAACCAGATGACTGCTAGTACCTGCTACATTGTAGGTATTAAGGCATTTTTGTTGAATGAAAGACTGAAGGATAAAATAAACAAAGGAAGAAACTTCATGAATTCTGTTGAGGATTTGAAAGCTAACTATTGCACTAATGAGAAAATTTAAAGCAGAAATGGGGCATTTTAAAGTGCTTCAAACCAGGTACATATACTTGATGAAGTAGTCCATCCCAATTGGAATTAAGAGCCAGTTTAGTTCAGTTCAGTCCAGTCGCTCAGTCGTGTCCGACTCTTTGAGACCCCATGAACTACAGCATTCCAGGCCTCCCTGTCCATCTCCAACTCCTGGAGTCTACCCAAACCCATGTCCATTGAGTCGGTGATGCCATCCAGCCATCTCATCTTCTGTCATCCTCTTCTCCTGCCCTCAATCTTTCCCAGCATCAGGGTCCTTTCAAATGAGTCATCTCTTCGCATCAGGTGGCCAAAGTATTAGAGTTTCAGTTTCAACATCAGTCCTTCCAATGAACACCCAGGACTGATTTCCTTTAGGATGGACTGGTTGGATCTCCTTGCAGTCCAAGGGACTCTCATGAGTTTTCTCCAACACCACAGTTCAAAAGCATCAATTCTTCTGTGCTCAGCTTTCCTTATAGTCCAACTCTCACATCCATACATGACCACTGGAAAAACCATAGCCTTGACTAGATGGACTTTTGTTGACAAAGTAATGTGTCTGCTTTTTATTTTTATTTTTTTGGATAAATACCAAATTTATTATTTTAAACATAACTTTATATAGTACATACCACATTTATAATTAGAGCCAAGGTTGGTCATAACTTTCCTTCCAAGGAGTAAGCGTCTCATGTGCTGCCAAAATAGAGATTGTGTATGTTTCACACCTAGAAAAGACATAGCATATAACTGATTTACAAGAAAAAATAATCTACAAGTTTCCATAAATTAAGAAAGTATCATGTTATGACTTTGATCTAGATTGTATATGGTAGATAACAAAAACAAACAAAAAGGGCCAGTGTAACAAAATATGAAGGAATATTTACAGGATGTTAAAGCCATTTGACAATGAACTTATACAGTACCTGAGAAATAAAAAAAAAATTGCCATATGGAAAAATAAAACATTAATTCTTCTATATTCATTGAAGCTGCTGAAATGGAAATACCTCTGAATATCCCTTTCTGATTAAAAGGGAGGTGGTTTAAAGGCCATGCAGTTTAATTAAAAATGGTACTAGATAGAAAGTCAAGAGAGCTGGCTATAATCACAGCTCAACCTTAAATACATGGCCTTAAGAAAGGTACTTTCACTAGGTCTTGGTTTACTCAATAGAACATGAAGAAAACAATATCTACACTACAGGTCTGCAATGAAGATTGAATCAGGTAGAATATGTTGAAGTTGCTAGCCAACGACCGTTTCTGGTAAGTATTTCAAAAATTCCCTTTCCTTGTGCTTGGTGGCTTAGTGCTATGCACAATGGGGTGTAATACAGTTAATTTTAAAAGGTATTATATATTGGACAGACATGTCAAATTCAAATTTAGAATTATTGGAGGAATACCCTGGCAGTTCAGTGGTTAAGACTCCATGCTTCCAATGCAGGGGGTACAAGTTTGATCCCTGGTCAGGGAGTTAAGATCCTACATACTAAGTGGCACAGCCAAAAAAAAAAAAAAATAATAATAATAATAAATTTAAATTATTGGAATGAAGTGTTTGTGTATTTGTAATTTTGATAGATTCTTCCAGTTTTACCTCCTTAGATATTTCATGTATTCACACATCTATCCACAATGTATAAAATAACCTCTTTGCCCTAGATTTACAAATCAAAACAATGTGTTCATAAACTTTTTTATTTTCACTGATGTGATAGTGAAAACTCATATGTTTTTTCGTAGGCTTTATATCTGCCTAAAGGTATAATAGGTTGGATCTTAGTTTCTCCTACTTCTAACTGTTTATTGGAACATCCCTAAAAATTCTTGACAAATAATAAGTTTAGGGTCACTTTGGGAGAACAAGTGGACAAGAAAAGAAAGTGTGGAAACCTGTTTTAAAAACCCATTTACACAATTACTTTGTGATGGACCTTTGGTAATTTATTTCGTTTCTCTGAGCTTTAGTTTTCTCTTCCATAAATAAAATTACTGAATTGTGAAATTTACTGAAAATCTTATGCAGTACCTGCCATTTAGTATGCATATAAGACAATTTAGAAATGATTTAAACTATTTATTTAGTACTAAATTATGATTAGGTAAATGTGTATGTTTCATGGTTAAGTGATTTTTATCCTATTTGTATGTTCTTTTGGAGTTTAGATACCTAAATGCATTAATACAGAGCAGGTTATGTCCTGTACATTCTAGGTAAGCAATGTGATGTGTATTTACTGAAAATGCATAGTTCACTCAGTAAGTTAGAATGCTGTATCCTATCAGTAACTTTGGTTTCTTTTAGGATTTCATAACAAGTCCCAATTGCAACTTCTTTCAGAAGAGCTTTGTCTAAAGCTTTTGGAAATGCAGTGTGGAAATAGAAATTTTCTAGTGCTGAGTTGTATCTCCTGTGTGTCATGTGCTAAGTTTTGTCCAACTCTTTGCAGAACCATGGAATGCTGAGTTATACATGGTCTCAATCCTTCTTCCTCAAATCTAGTGTGTTGTTTTATTTAAGACTGATGAAACACGTCTCATTCCTGTCGTCTATTATTTCCATTACGTCAGATAATTGAAATTTCACTTTTGTTTTTCCTCCTCTATCTTGGGAAAATTGTACATTTCTAACCTGCTGGGAGCTTTAGCCTAATCCTTGAGGTCAAGGTAGAGAAAAATATCAGTACATTCCCTGGTCTTCTGTGACATCTACTTAATCTCCTTGTACCCACTGAGTCTGTTTTTAGTCACTTTCACCACACTTCATAGTACTTACCACATATGGTAATTCTATATTTATGTATGTATTAACTTCTGAAAGATTTGCCACCTTACAACTAGAATACAAGTCCCATGTATTTAGAGAACATTTGCTTTATTAACCATGATGCACCAATTCCAAAAACTTGACTCAGCCTATAGTGCTTATAAAAACATATTTATTGAATAAATAAGTACATTCCCATACTGTCAAATACCTTTAAACCTCTCTTAGGAATAGATTACTTATCATATTATGAATGATTTAGTTCAAAGCCCTTCTACGTGTTCCTCTGTGTTTCTCTTTAAAATGTGGTCTTTATAAAACATGGCAAATTTTACTGCTTTTCTAGGCTGATATAATTCTCTGAGTTTCATTTTTTCCATTTTAGATACTTTCCACATCAATTAGAAAGCAATGAAACAAAATATTTTTAGTTTCTAAAGCATGAGACTATAATGCATTTGTTCTTCCCCTACAGCTATTGGTAAAATAAAAGGCAGTGTTTCAGTTTCATAGGTTTCTCTAACTGCCTGGTGAATGCAGTCATTATTTTGGGGGGTACTTTCTGACATACATGGAGAGTAGCGTATAAGAGTCTGTCTTGAAAAATTCACTGTCCAATAGGATATAAAAATCTTAAGAGGTGTGACTACTGCCCCAAAAGCACAACAGAAAATCCTGAATTCAGTAAAGCTAAATTTATTTGACATATTGCAGTAAGGGAAAATACACTATAACTGTCATACTCTTGGTAACATCTCTGAAGGGGAAAACTGGGGAGGTGGGAAATATTTGCATGATTTTAGAATTTTAAAGAGTAATTTTCAGGTGAATCTTGCAAGAAGGGGAACTAGCTGGGACCAGGCAGAGTTTATGACATAACTGCTTTGGATTGGCATGTGAGGGTTTTGAAGTAAGGTATGACAAGTAAGCTTAGTCTCCATAAGTAAGCTGCTCTTATTTGCTCAGTCTTCTCTTCCAGGAGCAAGTATTCCCTGGAGCAAAAACCTAATTTTACTTTGCTTATTCTCTGTATTGTTTAACATAGTCAGAGGAAGTATGCTCAGCCTCTGTATTGTTTAACACAGGAAGAGAAAATTATTTTGGTATCAGGTTTCAGTCCTTCGTTTTTGTGATGTATCAGCTTTGGCTGAAGAAGACTATTATCATCTGATCACATGATAAATTTACATATGTATCACTGTTTGAGCTAGCCAACTCATTGGAAAAGACCCTGATGCTGGGAAAGATCTGAGTACAGGAGAAGTAGGAGGCCACAGAGGATGAGAGAGTTGAATGGCATTACCAATTCAATGGACATAAGTCTGAGCAAACTCTGGGAGACAGTGAAGAACAGGGAAGCCTGGCATACTATACTGCGGTCCTTCAGGTCCCAAAGAGTCGGACATGATTTAGCGACTGAGCACAGCAACACTGTTTGATGTTGTGGTTGCATATAAAGTTTCTGATAATAATCACTGCAACTGCTTAAGATTTTCTTCTATATGGGGGAAGATAATTTATTATATAAATGTTGTTTAATGGAATTGCAGCCATGAAACATTTAACTGAAGATTATGCAATTGAGCGCTACAACACAGACACATATGAATTATTATCATCAGAACTATGGTTCACTTCTAAGCCAGAAATAGTCCTCATTCTTAAGAATAGATCAAATCCCACACCCACATTATCTCAAATTATATATGGGTATTTCTTGTATTTGTCCAGTTTTGGCATCAGGGTAAACTGAAATAATAGAATGAGTTGAGAAGTATTCTGTCCTCTTCTATTTTTTAAAAATGGCAGCGATCCAAAAGTCTACAAGCAATAAATGCTGGAGAGGGTATGGAGAAAAGGGAACCCTCTTACACTGATGGTGGGAATACAAACTAGTACAGTCACTATGGAGAACAGTGTGGAGATTCCTTAAAAAATTGCAAATAGAACTGCCTTATGACCCAGCAATCCCACTGCTGGGCATACACACCGAGGAAACCAGAATTGAAAGAGACACGTGTATGCCAGTGTTCATCACAGCACTGTTTATAATAGCCAGGACATGGAAACAACCTAGATGTCCATCAACAGATGAATGGATAAGAAAGCAGTGGTACATATACACAATGGAGTATTACTCAGCCATTAAAAAGAATACATTTGAATCAGTTCTAATGAGGTGGATGAAACTGGAGCCGATTATACAGAGTGAAGTAAGCCAGAAAGAAAAACACCAATACAGTGTACTAACACATATATATGGAATTTAGAAAGATGGTAATGATGACCCTGTATGCAAGACAGCAAAAGAGACACAGATGTTTAGAACGGACTTTTAGACTCTGTGGAAGAGGGAGAGGGTGGGATGATATGGGAGAATGGCATTGAAACATGTATACTATCAGGTAAGAAACGAATCGCCAGTCTGTGTTCAATACAGGATACAGGATGCTTGGGGCTGGTGCACGAGGATGATCCAGAGGGATGATATGGGGTGGGAGGTGGGAGGGGGGTTCAGGATTGGGAACTCATGGACTCCCATGGCTGATTCCTGTCAATGTATGGCAAAACCAATACAGTATTGTAAAGTAAAATAAAGTAAAAATAAAAAAGAAATAAAAAAGACTTTGTAAGGAATTGGTCATGTTTTCATTAACTGTTTGATCATAAAATTCTTTGGAATTCAGCCACAAAGCAATCTGTACACTACATTTTTAAAAAATTGTTCATCAACTCACAAATTTGAAAGCGTATCTGAAAAGTTTATCCATAAAACTCTACCTTCCTGTAGCTTTATCATGTACTATGGATATTACCTTAGCACTTTATGGAGCAGTGTCACATGCAAAACAAATTCCTTCTTTTTTTTCCTGAATGTAAAGTATTGTTGATTTGTTAACATTGGACTCATGGTGAGCAGCACTGCAAGTCATGCTTGAATGACACACATTTTTTCCTAAAAAGCACATCACAGCCTTCTTGTGCTTGTAGACAGCACTTCACTATACTGAGGCCATTTAAAATAGAGCAAAATCACCAACAGAAAGCACAAAAACATGAAAAACTTGACACTAAATGTGCTTTAGAAAAGAAACTTGTTATATGTGAGAGCTGACAGGACAGGGCAATGTGTTGCCTGATTTGACCTCAGATAGAACATGTGTTGGGTGACTCAGATGATTCATTACTTTATATAAGTTTGTAAATGACTGTGAACTTGCCCTGAGTATCCATTTGGGGGGTTACAAACACATTTTGCAAGTAGTCAAATTTACAGATGCAGAATCCCTGAATAATGAGAAGCAACTGTACGTTAGTATGATCAATAGTGTCCTACGTTTCTCCAAGGCTCTTTTCATTGTTTCTCATTCTTATATTTTTCTGCTCTCAGATTCTATGATCTCTATCAATCTGTCTTCATGTTTACTGGTTTAATCTTCTACCAACTCCCATTTCCTGTTGACCCCTGAAGCAAAATTTTTGTTTGATTATTGGACTTTTTGAACTCCAGAATTTCCTTTTGGTTCAATTTATAATTCCTATTTTTCATTGATCTTTTATAATAGGTGAGACATCATCATCACATCTTCCTTTAATTCTGTAAGTATGACTTTCTTTAGTTCTTTGAACGTATTTGTAATAGCTACTTTAAAGTTTCTGTCCTCATAGTACAACATTTGGACTCTCTAAAATGCAGTTTCTTCTGCCTGTTCTTTTAAATCCTGAAAATATGCTTTTTTGTTTATTTGCCTTTCTCATAGTTGGTATTTGTTTGGTTCCACACTGGATATTTGATAATATATTGTAGCAGTTCTGATACTAACACCCTATTTCTAGGACTATCATTGTTTACTAGTCTACTTGTTTGTTTGCATTTATTTTCTAGTTAGTTGCTGCTTTGGTTGAGTGAAATTAGTTTTTCCCAAATGTGCAACCCTTAATGTTGTGCTCAGAGAGTGCAGGCTTGAGTATGACTCCTCCTACCCCACGAGGTTAAAATGGTTGTATCTCCGTCCTCTTTGACTATCTCTTTCTGTGAACTCCCTTTTATGCTACTGCTTTAGTTGCAGATGAAATATCATCTGCATTGCTATTGGATGCCACAGTTAGCCTATGCTAATTTCTAGCTGATTGCTCTATTATTTTGATAGCACCCTGGTAAATAAATTACTCTGAAGTCTGATCTGATTCTGCTTGAACAGAAACAATCTGATTCCAGTTTGTCGAAGTTGTCTTTGAGGCCACATGTTAAGGCTTCCTCCACCCCCAGGACTTTCCTGGGCGCTCAGATGGTAAAGCATCTGTCTACAATGCAGGAGACCCGGGTTTGATCCCTGGGTTGGGAAGATCCCCTGGAAAAGGAAATGGCAATCCACTCCAGTACTATTGCCTGGAAAATCCCGTGGACAGAGGAGCCTGGTAAGCTACAGTCCATGGGGTCGCAAAGAGTCGGACATGACTGAGCGACTTCACTTTCGCTTTCACCCCCAGGAGGGTTCTTCTTTGCTGCTTCTTTCCTCAGTTATTTCTACTAACCTTCTAGATGTTCTGCCTTTTCTCTTATTGCTGTGACAGAGCTATAAGCCCCCAACTAATTTACTTATCACGAAAATCACGACTGTTGTTTCCCGTGTTCTTAGGCTTGAACTTCTCCACACTCTGTTCCATATAAGATGAGTCCTCTTAGGGAGAAGTATGGAGTGCTTTGTTCTTTCAGCCTTCCTCTTCTTCTTGGGCAGAATGTAATTGCTACTGCTTCAGAGTTTAAGGTGAGGACAGCACCCTATTTCTCTTGCAGAGACACCCATGTTCTACGAGCAGAGTTCTAGGCAAAGATACTCTATGGTCGTCTTGGGTTTCTTCTCCTAACAAGGAACCTTAGCTACACTTGTGAACTAAGACAAGGATGCTAAAGGTCCAGTATTCTCAGCCTGTCATGCCTGAAATAGAAGTTTTGTCCTATGACAAGGCCCAGGTAGAGGAAGAGGGCCTCTACCTTCTTCTCTGTCATTTTTGCCTGAAATAGAGCTTTTTCCACATGAAGCTGGGAGAGGAAAAGATGGGAAATAGGTGGTCGGCTCCTCTTGCGTAGATACCGTAACCCTAGGCTTGGACTGTCGTGAAAGACTTACTCCATCTTCTTCACTTCACATGCCTAGAGTAGACCTCCTGTCACTTTACCTGGGAAGGGAAGGGGGCAAGTCATAGTTCAAATGGCACTGACTCTGTTCTTCCAAAAGTTAGTCGATTTTCTTGAATGAGTGTTTCTCCATTTGTTATACGACCTTAGGGTGACTTCCAGAGATATTTAACTTGTTTTCTATTCTTTGATCATTTGTTTTTTATTGGGAAGAGGATCCACAGAGTTCCTCACATCATTATTCTAGAAGTGCTTCTGACTTGACTTTTCTGGGATGTTTCACTGTTTATAACATCTGTATATCTAAATACTTTTCCCATCTCTGATAACTTCTCAAAAAATTGTATTGTGACAGAACATACATCATCCTTTATAATCTATTATGGTCACTTCATGTTGGGAGTTCTAATTGGAAACTGAGACAGGAAAGCCTTTTCTGCTTCCTTATTTCCATCCTTAATTGAGGTTTCAGCCACTATATTGTCAAGGAGTAACTGTGGGCATAGGAAGACAATAGAGAGTTTATTTCTAGTCCTATTTTCCAGTCCTTTCCTAGCTCAACGCTTGAGTATTGGAAATGCTTCTATATGTCTTTTGGCTCTTTGATAGGAAGTCAGCTCTTATGTCATCTGCCTGTATCCTCCACACTATGTTTGTTTTGTTTTAAACAGTCTTTTGGACTCTGTGGGAGAGGGAGAGGGTGGATGATTTGGGAGAATGGCATTGAAACGTGTATAATATCATATATGGTATGAATCACCAGTCCAGGTTCGATGCATAATACTGGATGCTTGGGGCTGGTGCACTGGGACAACCCAGAGGGATGGTACGGGGAGGGAGGAGAGAAGGGGGTTCAGGATGGGGAACACGTGTACAGCTGTGGCGGATTCATGTTGATGTATGGCAAAACCAATACAATATTGTAAAGTAATTAACCTCCAATTAAAATAAATTTATATTAAAAAAAAAGCTATGTGTTAAATCTGCAAGCTCTGGATCTTATATTTTAAATCATTTTACAATGCCTTTCTCTTTCAAAAGTCACAACTGTTATAAATCACAAGTGTTTTTACTTTCAATAAATTGTCTTTTCAAGAAGTCTTCAATAACCAAGACAGAGAATGTTGCTGTTTATTCCTGCCTACCCTTAAGGGCAAGGGAAATGGAAAGCTATCACCTCTGTCCAACTGTTAGGAGTAGAGAGAGCAGTGAACACAAGGAAACTTGGACCCAAAATGTCAATGAACATTTCACAATATTATCCTGCTATTGCTTTAGAATTTCTTGGCAAATCACATGGTGTTTTTATTTGGAGGAGGGGGACTGTGGAATGGTAAGTGTGGCTGCTAGTAAAAGCTTGGTTGGTTCCTTTCTTCTGTACAAACCAAATATAATTTAGAAAAGAAAGAAGAATAAAGAAGTGAGTTACTTACTTTCCTATGGTTTCTTTTAAAATTATGATTCCTAAAACCTGTTTTCTCTTAGCTCTTTTCAGAGTTTCCATTCCCGTATGATGAGTCCAGAGTGCCCTGAATGTCTGTGACATGCCATGTCCATCTTTTTTGCATTTATAGAATGTTGTGGTTTGCCCTATTTACGTAGACTTCAGTTGAACATTGTCGTTCTCTGTTTTTTATGTGAATTCTACTTGATTTTTTCAGCCACATTTTTTCAAATATGTCTGAAAGTCAACACCACCGGAGCAACAAGGGCAAATGTTCCCTCTAAAAGAGGCAAAGAATTCGTTATAAGTAATTTTTACTAGGAAACAAATGGGAATATTTTGTAAAAAGTAATAAAATGAGAAAGCTACCAAAATTGTTAATCATTCTTTCCCAAGATCAGAACACCCATCAGGTCAAAAGCCAGGAGAAAATTTTGAGGATCATTAAATCTGGTATGTTAGAATAATATTTTTACTGGCTAGTCTTTCCTGAAATGTCCAACTTTTTTCTTTTAATTTAGTCATCCAGCCCTGTCACTGGTCAGTGAGTCAAGGAATGGATTTAACAATAGATACTGATTGAGAGGTTGCCTTTTCCTGACTTGATTTTCAAAAATCTGGATCCTTAATGAGATAGGAAGGATTTGAAGCATAGACAAATTATTTTAGAGAGTATGATAGTCAGAACAAAACTTTTCTGCTCCCCACCTTAAGAAAAAGGACAGATAGAGAGTAATTCAACAGTGGTGGATCCCATAGAGAGAATCCCTGTACTATCTTCATGGACCGATTCCTGGAGAGGTAGAATGGAGAGGCAGAAAATCCCAACCAGATTTTTGCTCCATGCCCAGGTTGATCCTAAACAGATAGTAAGTTCCAAGTATAAAGAAGCTCTGTTTTTATCTCCGGCTTCTTCCTCTCCTTCAAAATTCCCATAACCTACCATTATGTTGTATGAGTGACAGAATAATCTCCCTATGTCCAAGACTTCAAATCAAGGCAGTGTTGAAAGAAGAGAGCTGTCAGACATGAATGAACCATGTATATGAAATTAAATTATATGACCTTGGTAATCTATGTGGACTAATGACAGAGACCCAAACAGGACTAGGGATTAGCTGTGTAGACAAAAGATACAAAGGTCCAGATGCCTATAGCTTTTCTTTATTGTCCAATAAGACTGCTAAACTTGAGCCGTCACACTTGTTTTCTATTAGTAGGTAAAAGGTATTTCTTTTCTATCAAGTTTCTCATACAATATTTTCTTACATCTCATTGCCCCAAATAGCTATATAGCCATGTGTGCTTATTTGCTCAGTCGTTTCTGACTCTTTGCAACCCCATGGTCTGTAGCCCAATAGGCTCCTCTGCCCATCGAGTTTTCCAGGTAAGAATGCTGGAGTGGGTGCCATTTCCTATTACAGGGTATCTTGCTGACCCAGGGATCAAACCCAAGTCTCTTTGGTCCTCCATTGGCAGACAGATTCTTTACCACCTGTATAGCCATACCAACTGAAAAATAGGCTAGAAAACACAGTGTTGAGTGGGATAACGATGTGTTTGGTTGATTAAAATTAGGCTTCTTATTAAGGGCTTATATTCAGGAGTGCTCTTCCTGTGGGACTCCAGTACTTTATCCCAGAAACTCTAGTAATCTTCTCGCTAGGCTCTTAACTCCCTCTTCTCAACTCAGAATATCCTGGGCTCCACTCGGGTTCTCCCTGCCTGCATTACAACTTTGACTTTTTCTCAAGTCAATAAGTTAGATCTATGATGGGTTTCATTTTGTTTGTTTCCCACCATGAAGGATCACTTTTCCTTCATTGCCTGATACCCAGTGTCTTAAAAACCTTTGTTTCTTTTGTGTGTGTTTCAAGTAGGAAGGGTTAACGGGGTCCCTATTATTTTGTAGTGGCTGTGAGTGGAAGCTCCCTACTCTATTCACTTTTCCCTCCTATTTATTATTGTACTCATAGCTCTCATCTGTTTGGTGAGTTCTTTGCAAATTACTTTGGTATTCTTTGTAATTTGCCAAAGTGTAAGTGAAGTTAGCATATGCACTTTACTTCCTGTCAGAGATAAAACTGCTTGTAAGTAGTCCTGTCTCTACTTACTAATTAGGCCTCCCTGCCCATAGAATTTGAGTCTGGGGGGATGGGAATTAGTTCAAGAAGAGAATGTGTTTGGAGTGAAATGGTGTGGACCCAGAAAGCAGTAAGCAACACCCTGAACAGACCTTTGTAGAAATGACTGAAGGCCAGGGTGTATGAAGAACAGATTAAGTTGGAATACTTATTCGATAACACTCCTGTGAACTTTAGCCTGATTCAAATTTGCAATGTGTGTGTGTGTGTGTGTGTGTGTGTGTGTGTGTATGTATAATGGTTAGCAGTTAATGTGTCATGATAGGAATGACACTGAATTTCAGGGACTGAGAGATAATTCAGGTCTGGCTTTAGAAAATGACTTCATTTTCTAGCATAAAATGTTTCAGGGTAGGTAATCTCCCATCTCTAAACTTCAGTTTCCTTTTCTTGCATATGGTAGGGAAGGGAATATACTACTTGATCTTTTTTGTTGTTGTCCAGTCACTTGCATTGTGTCCGAATCTTTGTGACCCCATGGACTACAGCATGCCAGGCTTCCCTGTCCTTCCCTATCTCCCGGAGTTTGCTCAAACTTACATCCATCCTGTTACTTGATCTTTACGTACTAAATTTCTATGTTTTATGACAGGTTTCTGTTTTAAGTGGACTAAATTACACTTTCTATATACCTCACAGAGCCTCTTTATACCTGAGCTTTCTTTCCCCTGTCCAAACTTTTGCAATTCCTGGTAACCTCCAGGGTTTGTGGAGGATTCAAAGAACTACATTAAGAATTTGGTTTGTTGCTCTTTCTTCCCTCCTGCAACTCAAATTTTTTGCTCACACACATACACAGTGTCACAAATAGAATTGGTGTCTACAACTGGAAATGCAGAAGACCTTGGGATATAAATTGAGTTGAATATAGTGATTGGGTATTTTCTGTTGACAGATTCGTCTTGATAATTTGAGGAGCTGAGATGTGCTTGAGTTCTCAGTCTTAGGGTTCACAACAGTTTTATAGATTGGAATTCTACTACGACTGTATTATTTCCAATGCATTTCACAGGAGCGAAATATCTTCATACCACTAAACAGCATCTACTTGCAAGTGAAGAGGGAACAAAAGCTCATAAAACTGCAATAAAATATTTATTTGTCTTCAGCAATAGGATTAATTTTATCGCTGTAGATTTATGACCCTAGAAATTTGTTGGTGGATATTTAATATATCAAAATAGCAGAACAAGGAGCTTGTATTAAGAAATGTGTTGTGAAACTTGTGATTTACCAGAGAAAACAGATTTTTTCCCATAGGACTTAATAAAACAGCAACAAAATTGAATTAGCTTGGCATAAAGTTTAATTGCCTGATGAAAGATTTGAGACTGCTGTTGCATTACTGTTTATTCGATATAACATCTCTTGGACTTGTGGATCCTACCCCCCACCCACACCCCCAGACTGACTGGGAAAGCTAATGATGGCAGTAGGATTGTAGTGTTAGTGTCCAGGAATCTTCCTTTTGATTTCCTCTTCCTAACACGAAGGAGGAAGAGTTCACTGCAATGACCTTTCCCAAAGGAAAAACAGGACTGTATAGCTTGTTGCCTCCCTCAATGCAATTCCTTTGTTGAAAGCCTCTCTCTTCAAAAATTCCGTAGCTCTTCAGTGCTACAGTACCTTGTGAGAGTGCGCCTTAGTGACATTCAGCTTATGCATTTGGGTTTTTGTTTTTGTTTTTGATAGAAATAGCCTGATAGTGGAAAGTCATGAAAGAATATAGTAAATCTACAACCTTCCAGTTTTCTCTAGTTTGAGTTGTGGCGGTAAGTAAGAATTACTATCTTTCTGCTCATATTTTGTCTGACTCTTTGCAACCCCATGGACTGTCCATGGAATTCTCCAGGCTAGAATACTGGAGTGGGTAGCCTTTCCCTTCTCCAGGGGATCTTCCCAATCCAGAGATCAAACCCAGGTCTCCTGCATTGCAGGAGGATTCTGTACCAGCTGAGCCATAAGGGAAGCACATATATATGTTTCTTATCTTTTGAGCTCCTATAAGAATTAGGTACACACTTAGGAAAAAAGCACAGTCTCTCGAGATTGTAATGTGGGAGCTAGACATCTTCATGTTCAGAAAGGTTAGAGGTATATGGTCTGACAGAGGCAGAACAACTTCGGTCCCCATAATTCAGCTACAACAGAATCTGAGAACAGAGCTACTAAATTGATGATACGGCCGTAGAGTTTACAACCAGAGACTGTCTCAGTTCTTATCCATAAAACTTGTAACAGCTAACCTTCTTGAGGACTGCTTTGTGAATTTTCAATCAGAAGGACAGTCCCCAAAGAGTGGCTGAGTCTGGATCATTGTTATGGAAAGTAATTGAGTAAGTGAAAATATGTATCATGAGAAGAAGCCTGGAGCTTCCTTTGAGTTTTATTCGAATGAGGGGAAAAAAAGGATTTTTTGTTTGTTTGTTTATCCTAGTGTCTCCTGGGGTCTTGACAATTTGTGTTTTTCAAGTATGTCATCAAAAAAAGCATTCACTTTCTGTCCCAGATCTGATTAACTCTCTCAGCCATTGGCATGCTCTTGATAGTAGAAGCATATGTACATTTGATGGAGTCTACAGGAGTCCAGAACGTTGAAGCTTTTGGGCTTAGTAATACCCAGTGCTTTTAGGCCACCCTCAGCCCTGTTACTGATTATCTACCCAGAGAAGATGCTAAAAATAACACAAAATAAATATTTGACTCGAAAATTAGCCATTTAGACTAAAAATTCCATTCAGACATTAAAAAATTAGGTCCCTAAAACCTGTGTGCTTTTATGGCATAAAAGAGATTATCAATTAACTTCAAAGTAACATGGTTATATGAATGCTAGTGTCTGTCTCTCAGGTCCTGATTAGAGTATCCAAATACATTTAATAATAGGGAAAAACTCACATGCCTGCTTCTTACTAACAGAAAAGATTATATGACTACACCATAGAAAAGAAGAAAAAGTATATACTGTTGCAAAAAAAGTATTCACAGAAGTTGAAAGCAAAGAATGAACAAAGAGATACAAACTCATTTAAATAAAGGAGTCATAATATTAATGCCAAACAGGTAGAAATAAATGCCCAACATATTAAATGAACCAATACTACTGCATTATTGATGAAGGACACAGCCTTCCAAGAAACTATAAATACCAATATTCCTTGCATTAAAATAACCAACATAAAAATACATAAAATAATCAAAATATACAATCTGTGTAAATCTAAAAGATGTTGAAAGAACTTCCCTGGTGGCTCAGATGGTAAAGAATCTATCTGCAGAAGACCCAGTTTCAATCTGTGGGTCATGAAGATCCCATGGAGAAGGGAATGACTACCAATACCAGTATTCTTACCTGGAGAATCCCATGGACAGGGAAGCCCAGTGGCCTATAGTCCATGGGGTTGTAAAGAGTCAGATACTATTGAGTGACTAAGGACACATACACACACATACAAGAAAAGTGAAAAGAACACAGTCCTAATCAGTTCAGTTCAGTCGCTCAGTCTTGTTCGACTCTTTGAGACCCCATGAATCGCAGCATGCCAGGTCTCCCTGTCCATCACCAACTCCCGGAGTTCACTCAGACTCACATCCATCGAGTCAGTGATGCCATCCAGCCAGCTCATCCTCTGTTGTCCCCTTCTCCTCTTGCCCTCAATCCCTCCCAGCATCAGAGTCTTTTCCAATGAGTCAACTCTTCGCATGAGGTGGTCAAAGTACTGGAGTTTCAGCTTTAGGATCGTTCCTTCCAAAGAAATGCCAGGGCTGATCTCCTTCAGAATGGACTGGTTGGATCTCCTTGCAGTCCAAGGGACTCTCAAGAGTCTTCTCCAAGACCACAGTTCAAAAGCATCAATTCTTTGGCGCTCAGCCTTCTTCACAGTCCAACTCTCACATCCATACATGACCACTGGAGAAACCATAGCCTTGACTAAACGGACCTTAGTGGGCAAAGTAATGTCTCTCCTTTTCAATATGCTATCTAGGTTGGCCATAACGTTTCTTTCAAGGAGCAAGCTTCTTTTAATTTCATGGCTGCAATCACCATCTGCAGTGATTTTGGAGCCCCCCCAAAATAAAGTCTGACACTGTTTCCACTGTTTCCCCATCGATTTCCCATGAAGTGTTGGGACCAGATGCCATGATCTTCGTTTTCTGAATGTTTAGCTTTAAGCCAACTTTTTCACTCTCCACTTTCACTTTCATCAAGAGGCTTTTTAGCTCCTCTTCACTTTCTGCCATAAGAGTGGTGTCATCTGCATATCTGAGGTTATTGATATTTCTCCCGGCAATCTTGATTCCAGCCTGTGCTTCTTTCAGCCCAGCGTTTCTCATGATGTACTCTGCATAGAAGTTAAATAAGCAGGGTGATAATATACAGCCTTGACGTACTCCTTTCCCAATTTGGAACCAGTCTGTTGTTCCATGTCCAGTTCTAACTGTTGCTTCCTGACCTGCATACAGATTTCTCAAGAGGCAGGTCAGGTGGTCTGATATTCCCATCTCTCAGAATTTTCCACAGTGTATTGTGATCCACACAGTCAAAGGCTTTAGCATAGTCAATAAAGCAGAAATAGATGTTTTTCTGGAACTCTCTTGCTTTTTCCATGATCCAGTGGATGTTGGCAATTTGATCTCTGGTTCCTCTGCCTCTTGTAAAACCAGCTTGGATATCTGGAAGTTCACGGTTGACATATTACTGAAGCCAGGCTTGGAGAATTTTGAGCATTACTTTACTAGCATGTGAGATGAGTGCAATTGTGCGGTAGTTTGAGCATTCTTTGGCATTGCCTTTCTTTGGGATTGGAATGAAAACTGACTTTTTCCCATCCTGTGGCTACTGCTGAGTTTTCCAAATTTGCTGGCATATTGAGTACAGCACTTCCACAGCATCATCTTTCAGGATTTGAAACAGCTCAACTGGAATTCCATGACCTCCACTAGCTTTGTTTGTAGTGATGCTTTCTAAGGCCCGCCTGACTTCATATTCCAGGTTGTCTGGCTCTAGGTGAGTGATCACACCAGTGTGATTATCTTAGTCGTGAAGATCTTTTTTGTATAGTTCTTCTGTGTATTCTTGCCACCTCTTCTTAATATCTCCTGCTTCTGTTAGGTCCATACCATTTCTGTCCTTTATCGAGCCCATCTTTGCATGAAATGTTCCCTTGGTATCTCTAATTTTCTTGAAAGATCTCTAGTCTTTCCCATTCTGTTGTTTGCCTCTATTTCTTTGCATTGATCGCTGAGGAAGGCTTTCTTATCTCTTCTTGCTATTCTTTGGGACTCTGCATTCAGATGCTTATATCTTTCCTTTCGTCCTTTGCTTTTCGCTTCTCTTCTTTTCACAGATATTTCTAAGGCCTCCTCAGACAGCCATTTTGCTTTTTTGCATTTCTTTTCCATGGGGATGGTCTTGATCCCTGTCTCCTGTACAATGTCCTGAACTTCAGTCTGTAGTTCATCAGGCACTCTATCTATCAGATCTAGTCCCTTAAATTTATTTCTCATTTCCACTGTATAATCATAAGGGATTCGATTTAGGTCATACCTGAATGGTCTAATGATTTTCCCCACTTTCTTCAATTTAAGTCTGAATTTGGCAATAAGGAGTTCATGATCTGAGCCACAGTCAGCTCCTGATCTTGTTTTTGTTGACTGTATAGAGCTTCTCCATCTTTGGCTGCAAAGAATATAATCAATCTGATTTCGGTGTTGACCATCTGGTGATGTCCATGTGTATGTAGAGTCTTCTCTTGTGTTGTTGGAAGCAGGTGTTTGCTATGACCAGTGCATTTTCTTGGCAAAACTCTATTAGTCTAATAGATGAGTATTTTTACAGGCTTGGGGATATCAGTAATCTACAAATAAACTAGGAAGTAAGCCAATACCCTTCAGAGTAGGATTCTTTCACTCATCTCTTATAAAACACTAGAAAAATTTGGTTGCATTTTGAGCCATAATGGAAGTATCAATATACTGCAAAATGCAGCCATTTAAGAGAAAATATTGTCTGACCATAATACAAGAGGGAAATAAACAAAATGAATAATACTCAGTAACTTGACCATCTCCCAAGTTTCTCAGGACTGTGTTACGACTCTTTCTGTAGAAGTTTTTTGTTTGTTTGTTTGTTTTTGTTTTTAGAGAATTTGTTAATCTAAAGACATTCTATGGCCATCACAGTGACATCACTTAGCACTTTTCTCTTGTGGTTAATAATCTATGTACTGTAATTCTTTCCAGATAGCTCTAGTTCTGGTAACGCAAGACAATGGGTTAAAATCTGAGCCTTTCACACTTGCATTGAATACAGTGTGCCGTTGTCAGTACTAAAATGCCACTTAATTTTATTCCTTTATTTATTCTTATACATATCCCTATTTTCAAAGCCCTTTTCACTTTTTGACAGGTAAAAATTAAACTGATAATCTTCCTAACTGATTCTTAGACCAAAAGGGAATCTGAATGTAAGTTATATAATACATAAAAAGGTCAGTGGTAAGAATATTACATATCAACATTTATGAGAGATTTTCATGTGCTCAGAAGGAAATAAATGTCTCTATATGCTTCAAATACTAAAGAATAAAAAAGGAATTTTTTAAAATTTAAAATTTCATTGATTTAAAAAAAGAATATCTAAAATAAAGCACAGGTTGGCAAACTCTAGTCCATAGGTCACTTTTAGCCCACCACCTGTTTTGGTGAATAACATTTTATTGAAACATAGCTATGCTCTTTGACTTAAATTTTCAATGGCTGCTTTTGTGCTACAAGGGTAGTGTTGAGTCATTGTGACAGGGACTATTAGGCCTCAAAGTCATAGAGCCCTTTACTGTAACCTTAATCTAGGGCATATAAAGAAAAGGATTATGAAAAATAAAATTATAAACTGGTGATTTGAAAATTAATCTGAGATATGTCTGTTGTTTTAGCATGTTGTAACATGCATAGAAAACCATGTAATGTTATCCTATTTTGTTAGCATCATCTCATACTAAAACACTGGATGAAAAGCATAATGAAAAAAAATACAGATGCGTTTCTCATATGCAAGTGAAGTATTGGAAGTAAATATTATTAAATCTAATTCAGCAGTATGTTTAACTATGAATTACCTGCAACCAAGTGAAAATTTATGGCAGGGTGTATAAATTATTTACTATAAGTAAATATGCTAATATGCCTAATCACATCACATAGCCCAAAGCAGAGAAATCATACATTAATCTTAATAGATACAGAAAAACAGTTGGTCTCTTTTTATGATAGAAAAATATTAATCTAGACATGTAAAATATATTCTCAGTGTGCCACAAACAGAATACATACTCTGATGTTTCTCACAGTTAAACGTCAGAGATAGTCTTTTAAAGTCATAAATGGTATAAGAATATCTTCTATTTTCATGAATATTTAAGGGAAAAAAATGAAAGTTCCAACTAGTGCATAAGACGTTAAAGATTTGAAAAGAGGAAAACATTAAATTATTATTTTCCGATTATATTAGTATATTTCCTGAAAACAAAGTCTGGAAATTAATAGATCTGATAGTTGACCTCATTTAAGCTTCTTCAGTTGGCAAAGGGATTCCAGTGAGTTTGACATATAACATTTATTTGTTATGTCTTTGCATTTTCCTTCCTCATTTTTTCTTTGTATTTCATACCTTGACAGTCACAGGAAACTCTAAATCAGTTATTTCATGGAACATCTGTTAATTTGGGGTGTTCCTGTTAGTTTCAAGTTAATGCATCATTGGCTGAAGTATTTCAGAAATAGTGTTGTGTTCTCATTATATGTCCATTCTATCAGATGCACATGTTTTTCCTTTGTTCTATTACTGGTAGTGTTTACCTTCAATACATTGACTAAAATGCTACTGACCATTCTAAACTTACTATTTTTCCATTTTTGTAATAGGTATTATATCAGGAGGTAATTTGCAACTATAAGAGTATCCTAGTCCACATTATTTTATTCATCTGTTTATTTATATGGGCATGTATTCATGACTTTCTATTTTATTCAATGGTTATAATTTGTTTCTATATATATTTAATTGCTCAAATTGTCCAGGGTGGCTAAATACTGAAAATTATCATATGGCCAGGAGCTGCACTGAATATATAAAGACATTTCCTATTCAACAATATCAAAATACACTGTTTCCTAGCTAAGTTTATATGTACAGCAATGTTATATGTAACCACAAAAAACGAAAGCAATCTCAGGGTACGACATTAGAGGAACTAACAGAGATTTATACATCATTAAATATAGTGGGCTGTTCGATAGCCCTAAAATCATTAATGTTATTATGTTATTCAGGTGCTATTCATTACATCAGAAAATGCTCTTTGCAATATTAATGGAAGCAAGGTAACTAGGTACCAAATTGTATATATTATAATCTCAAACACATTAACAAATAAAAGGAGCAGAAATTATATTAAAATATGTATAGTAGATCTTTTCAGTTTTGGAGTTATGAGTGACTATTATTTTTTAAAATTTACAGATTTGCCACTGGGCATACTATGTTTTTATAATCGAATGGGGGAAAAAAGCAAAACAATAAAAAGCATTGGATCAGCTTCCCACAAATATTGATTCAGTTATTGGGCTAAGGGAAGTTTTACTACCTGGGACGCTTTCATTTTCCCACTGTGCATCACTCCACAGGAGAAAAAAACATGCCAGCCTTTTTGTTTATGGACACTGGGCAGGATAATGCACCATTAAATCTAAGTTGGGATAATGATCATTATCTGCTAGGAGACCTGGAGAGGGTGGGTGTCCAGTAACTCTGTCTATATTCTACCATGGAAGCATTAAAAGAAATCTGCCCTCATATCCTTAGTGGGAAACATGGCCCTGAAAAAGGGTTAAACAGAAAGAAAAAAGGGTTACACAGAAGTACACAACATAAACCACAAAAAATATAAGACCTATATGTTAAGTTCATTACTCTAAAAAAGATAAAATGTAGGATGTTCCTCTCGTGTGTACTATCATATTTATGAGGTCATTAATGTTTGCCAAAAACAGTACATGCAAAACTGTCTTATTCTTTCTTCTCTGGCATTATCATAATATGATCCTATATGGAGCTTTTGGTAAAAATTGGTATAGTCATTCATTATGCATTTATCTTATTTTAATCCTCTTTGGACTTGATCAGGATGACAATCCTTAGTGCTTGAGAAGTCACCATGAAAAGTATGAAAGCTCAAGATATATCTGCTTATTCACAAGTAAATAAATCATTCTTTTTAATCCTTTAATCTACTCTAGAAATTGAATAATCGAGCTAGAACAGGGATTGTTCCATCTGATTCAAAACATTTGGAGGTCAGAGTCTCAGATTTTTCACATGTTTATTTGCTCTAATTTGCATAATTAGTTAAAATGAACGAATTTGAAAACAAGTAACCAGAGGGTGCTGGATTAGCAGGAGTCTTAAAAGCTTTGCAGCTTCTTCGTATAATTATTAAGGAGGCATGTTTAATTAATATAATACCCATTAGTAACAATTAAATATAGCCAAGGTCAAGAAATGAACCCTTTTACCATTTACAGTGGCATTTTAATTTTATAGTACTCTCAGCCCAGCAGAAATGTTCATTTATTTCAATGTAATATTCTGTGATACTGTTGGAACATCAAAAATCTCTCTTTTTCATGTCACTATAATACAGTAATTTACGGGTAAGAAATCATTTTAGTTTCTAGAGATATCTATAGGAGAATCTCATAAATGTGAAAGTTCAGTACTCAAAGGAATGAAGATGCGCATACAATTTCAAGTGACTGTGCTTTGCGAACTGGACTCTTTCCGAGCTGAGTGAAAAATAGAATGAAGAGACTTAAATAGTTACTCCGTTTCCTAATCCCACATCTTGTACCTCAATTGAAAGGGGTTAAGAGCCCATTAAATTCTCTTCTTGGTCCATAAGCTTCTTTTCAGTACCTTTCCCAGGTTGCAAAGAAAATTTCCTGAAGGTTAGCCATTAAAGATTACTATACTCCTGAAAATCCTTGACTTATGTCTTGAAACATGGGGTCATTTTAATTATCTATGGATGAAAGACTGGTTTGACTTCAACTCACTTTAGGTGTCTCTTATGATGTATAACATCTTAAGGTTCTGAAAAACTATCTCCCTCATTACAATCTAAGAAATATCATATTTACTCAGCTTTTTGTTTTTATTTCTGCTTTATGTAATTCATTACTACTATTTCATCAACTCTGATTTCTGTGAATGAGGGAAAAAAATCTACAAAAAAAAAAAAAGAAACAGAGATTATGGAGTTATCTTTTTAGTTTCCATAATGAAGCTACCTTCTCTTTTGTTAAAGCTGTAAAAATTACCATCAATGAATATTATAAGAACCAGAGGATAAAGGAGGTGGGATAAGAAAGATACTGACTGTTTATGTGAGTGAAAATTTTCATGAATAATACCTGTTCTATGTTCTCAAATTAAAAAAAAAAAAATACAGTATTAATTTTAAATTATTTTTATTGGAGTACAACTGCTTTACAATATTCTGTTATTTCTGTACAGCAAAAGTGAATCAGCTGTAGGTATACGTGGGAAAGATTGGGGGCAGAAGGGGACGACAGAGGATGAGATGGTTGGATAGCATCACTGACTCAGTGGGCATGGGTTTGGGTAGACTCCGGGAGTTGGTGATGGACAGGGAGGCCTGGCGTGCTGCGGTTCATGGGGTCACAAAGAGTCGGACACGACTGAGTGACTGAACTAAACTGAACTGATTCATGTATCTCCTCTCTCTTGACCTTCCCTGCCAACCACCCGTCACTCTCAAAATTTTTCAAAAGATAGTTTTCAGATAGAAGAGAGATGTAGCTCTAATAGTTATACTTTTCTATGAATTATATGTGTAATATATTTAATATATATGAAATATATGTTTATTACAGAGTTGTCCTATATTAGTTGTGATGAATACTTGGTCTTTTGAAGTTCAAGATAAATCAAGCAAGATGAATTGGGTAGGAACATTTGGACAGAGTAAGGTTTTTTCACATCTGAAGCTGAAATCTTTCACCTGGATGAATTTGCCAAAGCCCAGAGGATTTCCCACAGTTCTAAGGTTTGGAAACATGAAATTTTTAGAATTCTAAATACAATTTCTTTTCCCACAGGAGGACTCACATTAAACCAGCAAACACAAATAGTGTGTAATAACAGAATGGCAAGTTGTGAATGTAATGATTAGCAAAAAAAAAAAAAAAGAAGAAGAAATCACAGTACTCTCTATCTCTTTGAAGTGTACTCTGACTTGAGTTTGAGCGATCTGGATGTCAAAAGCAACTGGGATTCATGAACTTTTCTGTGTATATTTTACACCTCAGTGAAATTTACAAAAACAAAGTGAAATCTCTGAAACCCAGGGTCTAAGACTTTCCAGAGTAAACAGTAAGGACAGTTCTCCTGGAAGTTTGGGTGGTGGTTTCTAAGGGCAAAGGGTAATAGCCACTGCAGTTGTCAGTTATGATTTGAAACTTTAATTTCTGAATCACAGATGCATGTGTTTCAGAGGAACCTTGGAAATTTGGATGGATGGTTGCCCTAAGAAGACCTTTAGTTTCTGAGTAGTGAGGATGACTCTTTAATGATTTATGGTTTTTCTGTCAGTTGTCTGAGATAACTTTTCTTACTTAATTTGGCAAAACATTTGCTGGTCTTTCCTCTAAACCAGAGGTCAAGATGTAACTCCTACAAAACTTTCCAATTGTTTCCATTTATTCCAAAACTCCTTGACCCTATCAACCTCTCTTACAGGGAACATTTCAAAATAATTGTAATTTAAATTTGGAGTTACAACTCTCTGAAAATGTGACTCATGTATTTTATTGGTGGACCTTCAGCTCTCAGAAACTCTGAAGTATTGAACAAGTGGACGCATTGTGTTTATGGGTAATTAGAGCTACTCTCTCATTTATCACTGGTAGCTCAGATGGTAAAGCGTTTGGGTGATCTTGAGCTAATTGTGAAACGTCTCTAAGCTTTAGCTTCCTTGTCAATAAAGTTAGCTCCAACATATGTAATATTTTGTACATAATAGTATACAATGTATAGGTGAGGTGTGTTGTGTGTGCAGTGACTATGATAAGCATTGAGTACTATAAACGACTTTATCTCCATCCTTTGCGGTTAGTCGCTCAGTCATGTCTCACTCTTTGTGACCCTATGGACTGTAACCCACCAGGCCTCTCTATCCATGGGGATTCTCCAGGCAAGAATACTGGAGTGGGTTATACCATGCTCTCCTCCAGGAGGTCTTCCCAACCCAGGTATTGGACCCAGGTCTCCTGCATTGCAGGTGGATTCTTTACCCTTGAGCTAATAGGGAAGCCCCTCCATCCTTTATTGTTTAGGAAATACATTCTTACAAGTGTATCAACAATTGAATAGACACCTCTATGAGATCATGAGGTCTCAGATAACAAAGGATCGGTTCTCAGCTGGTCAAATCTTGGTGGTGTTGGGGAAGACTTGAGAGTCCCTTGGCTGCAAGGAGATCCAACCAGTCAATCCTAAAGGAATAGGATATTTATTTCTGAATATTCATTGGAAGGACTGATGCTGAAGCTGAAACTCCAAAACTTTGGCCACCTGATGCGAAGAACTGACTCACTGGAAAAGACCCTGATGCTGGGAAAGATTGAAGGCTGGAGAACAAGAGGACGACAGAGGATGAGATGGTTGGATGGCATCACCAGCTCGAAGGACATGAGTCTGAGCAAGCTCTGGGAGTTGGGATGGACAGGGAAGCCTGGCGTGCTGCAGTCTATGGGGTCACAAAGAGTCCGACATGACTGAGCGACTGAACTGAACCATAATTTTGCTTGGGGATAAGAGGAAGGAGATTCAGAATGAAGCAGGGATAAGTGCCAAGAAACTTTGTCCCTCAGAACCTTTCCACATTTGAGTTTGCCATGCGTAAGAGAGAATATGGATTAGGAGTCCTGCACTTCTGATTTAACTTCTTCCCAGCTAGCATGAATCAGAAGCCCAAATTTCAGTGTATCTCTCTGCTTTCCTTTATTTTTATTTTCCTTCTCTTTCTTCTTGCTTTTTAATGAATTATCAACCTCTTTTTTTGTTTGCTTTTATTTTTTCCTTTTGTTGTTCTTATTGTCTAGTCGCTCAGTTTGTGTCTGACTCTTTGTGACCCCATGGGCTGCAGCATGCCAGGCTTCTCTGACCTTCACTGTCTCCTGGAGTTTGCTTCAAGTCATGTCCATTGAGTTGATGATGCCATCCAACCATCTCATCCTCTGTCACTCCCTTCTCCTCCTACCCTCAATTGTTTCCAGCATCAGGGTCTTTTCTAATAAGTTGCTTCTTTGCATCAGGTGGCCACAGTATTGTAGCTAGGCATCAGTCCTTCCAATGAATAATCAGGACTGATTTTTTTTTGGATTGATTGGTTTGATCTCCTTGCTGTCCAAAGGACTATCAAGAGTCTTCTCCAGCACCACAATTCAGAAGAATCCATTTTTCAGTGCTTAGCTTTCTTTATGTTCCAACTCTCACATCCATACATGACTACTGAGAAAACTATAGCTTTGACTAGATGGACCTACATTTTCAGGAGCTTTTCACAGTCTTCCATCTGTCTTTCCCTGTATTTCTCTTCAATCCACTTCATTTAACTAACCTCACCCAGCCTTTCCCTCAGGTCCCCCAACATGTGGTACTCATATGTTCAGCCAGGTTTTTTCCCTATTCCATAAGCCCTCTGTGCTCACTCCTCATGTTGCATATTGTCCCTTTCTTGAAGGCTCTTTGCTGTCCTTCTTCTATAATGATTCAAAACTCAATTGTACCTCATCTAAGAGGCCCTCACAGAAAAGGGCAGTGCTTTTTGAAACCCTTCTTTAAATGAAATCCCATAGCAAGTCTAATTTGTCCTCCCTGACCTGGGAATTAATTATCCACTGACCCCATCATGTAGGGTATGTTGTTTTTCTTATGTGTTATTCTTCTTGACATAAAAAAGATTTTAATGATTTGAACTAGGAGCTATGGCATTTTCTTTTTCATTTTCGTACAAGGCTCTGTGATATGAAGTTAACATCCTTTCTCTCCACTTCCCATTCACCCTCAGCACTTGTTAAACATAAAGGATACGTGGAACTTGCTGGTTTACAGGTTTTTTGTAGTCCTTGGTTCTGGTCCTTGGGTCTAAGCTGCAGTAGTATAATGCTAATTTGATTGATTTTTTATTGTCACATGATTCAGGAATTAACTAAATCATTACAAATTTAGAAACATATAAGATATTATAAGAGAGCCAATGGATAGCACAACCTTAGGCCCAGGGGAGAGTGCTGTGCAAGTCATAGGTTGGTGGGGTTCGTATTTAATGATTTAGCCTTCTAATACTCCTTTGTAATTAAGAGATATGCAAATATATAGTTAATATTTAACAGTATTGGTTAAAAGAAGAGAAAAGAGAGAAAGGGAGGGAAGAGAGAGATCTTGAAGACTCTTCGAAATTCATGAACAAATATGATTGGATGGGCAAAGAAAAAAACCAAAGGCTGACCTCCTACAAATAAGCTCAGGAAAGAGAGAAGGGCTCCTCTGATATGCAAGTAGAAAGATTAGACCTCCCTTAGGAAATCTGAATAGTCTGAGCAATGTTGGCAGAAGCCACACTAAAGAGCTTGCACAGTTCTGCAAATGTCTCACCCAAAGAAATCTGGCATGGTGTTCATCATCTAGCTAATCCTAACATGCAGACATTTCTGAGAGTGAAATCAGATCTTTCTTTGCCAGAGTGTGTTCCTTATTTGGGCAACTGGGTCAAATCAAGAAAGGCCAATATAGGCTGCCAGAGTAGACAAGGAGAGGAGAAATAAAAGAACAAGACATATAATTCATCAGTGATTTCCTCCCAACATTCTTAGCCTCCACCTTGCCTCCATCTTACTGGTAATACAGGAACAAGGTCAAGGATCCGGTAAAAGGTATCTATAGAAAGGGAGTAAATATCGAAAATACAGTAACTTAAAACATAAAATTTTCTTTCTAGGGATAATTGTGATGATAGTTCAGTAATAAAATAAGATCAGATGAAGTCTGAAGAAATGTTAGAAAACCTGGATAAAGTGGAAAAACATCTGTTTGAAGGCATCAGAATGTTAGAGACACAAAGACGTGTGGGCCAAGTTCTAGAGAGAAGGGAAACAGAGACAGGATTGACATTTGGCCCAGCTTTTCTCCTTGGGACATTTGCTGATTCAAATCTTACAGCCTAGGGGCTGAGAAGCCAAGGAGTTCAAAAGACTACAAGCAGAGAAGCCAAGTGGCAAAAGCTCAAGCAAAAAGCAACAACTTTTTGACAAGCTAAGTCTCAACAGGGCTGATGGAACCATTGCATATAAAGCCTGAGCAGTACAAGTACTTGGGAATGTTCACATGGTAATTTCAAAGGGCAGCACCCATGGAGGAAGGACAAGCCAGAAACAGACCAGCATTCACAAAGACTGAGAACCCCTTTGAATGAGCTCAAACTGAGAATGGACTCAGGTTACCAGTCCCCATCGTAACTGTCTGCTATGAGCAAAAAGAGATCTTTTCAAAAGAAAGATAACGACATCCAGAGTAGAGGTATCTTTACAGTTTCCTAAAGTGAAAGTGAAGTTGCTCAGTTGTGTCCGACTCTTAGCGACCCCATGGATTGCAGCCTGCCAGGCTCCTCTGTCCATGGGAGTTTCCAGGCAAGAGTACTGGAGTGGGTTGCCATTAAAATCAGCCCAGTTTCAATATAAAACCTAATTTGACATACCAGGAAAAAGACTAAATGGTCAAGAGCCCCAAAAGGAAAAGACAATATAAGTCAGCACAGCAGGACAAGATATTGGAGTTTTCAGTCATTAGTTAAAACAACTCTGATTTAACAAAGAAAATACACACATGGCAAATAAGTTTATGAAAAGGTGCTACATGTTATATAACGTTAGGGAATTTTAAACTAAAATGATGAGCTACCAATACATACCTATTCAAATGGCTGAAATCCAAAACAATTGAAATACCAAAGCTGGTGAGGATATAGAACAATAGGAATTCTCATTTGTTGCTAGTGAGATTTGACAGCTTCTTATAAAAGTAAACATACTTTTATCATACAGTAATCTTGTCATCATGCTCCTTGGTATCTGCCCATAGCAACTGAAAAGTTATATCTATATTAAAAACCTGAATGTGGGTGTTTATAACAGTTTCTTTCTTAACTGCCAAAACTTGGAATCCACCAAGATGTTTTCCAATAGATGAACCAGTTGGCTTCTCTGCTTATAGTCTTTTGAACTCCTCGGCTACATACAAAGGAGTAGCATTCAGCAATAAGGAAAGTCTATGAACCCATGAACAGACATGGAAGCATCTTAAATGCATATAGCTAAGTGAAAAAGAGCCAGTCTGCAAAGGCTATGTACATACTGCATGATTCCAACAGTATGAAATTTAGAAAAAGGCAAAACTGTGGCCACAATGAAAAGATCTGTGGTCACTAGAAGTTGTGAGAGGGAGAAAAGGATAGGTGAACCATGGAAATTTAAAGGCAGTGAAACTTCCATGTGTGGTTCTGTGATGATGGATACACTATTGTCAAAAATCACATAATGTACCAAACAAAGAGTGAAGTCCAAAGTAAACCATGGGCTTTAGTTAGTAACAATGTGTCAATGTTAGTTTGGTAACTATATCAAATATGTTATACTACCATAAGATGTTAATAATAAGGGAAAGTGGGTAAAGAGGGCAGGAGGTATGAGAACTCTCTATGTGTTGTTCAGTCGCTAAGTCATGTCCAATTCTTTGCGAGCCCATGGCCTTCTGCTTGAATTTATGTCTAGTGAGTCAGTGATGCTGTCCAACCAGGTCATCCTCTGCCACCCCCTTCTTTTGCCTTCACTCTTTCCCAGCATCAGGGTCTTTTCCCATGAGTTGGCTCTTCACATCAGGTGGGCACATGTTGGAGCTTCTGCTTCAGCAACAGTCCTTCCAATGAATATTCAGGTTGATTTACTTTAAAATCGACTGGTTTGATCTCATTGCTGTCCAAGGGACTCTCAAGAGCCTTCTCTAGTAGCACAATCAAAACACATCAATTCTTTGGTGCTCAGCCTTCTTTATGGGCCAATTCTCACATCCATACATGACTACTGGAACTCTATACTTTCTGCTTCATTGTAATATAAATTAGAAATTGCTCAAAAATAATCTATTAATTTAAAAACAAATCTAGACCTGCATACAAAACTTGCAGATGAATCCAGCCACAGCAGCATTATTTAAGTAATCCCAAAGTGGAAATAACCCAAATGTCCACTAACTGATGAATGAATAAATAAGTTACAATAATAACCATACCATGAAATGTGGTTCAGCCATATAGAGAAATCATGTACTGATACATGATTTCTTGAATGGACCTACAACATAGATGGACCTTCAAGCCATGCTAAGTAATTGTATAATTCAATTTGCATGAAATGTCCAGAATAGGCAAATCTATAGCAGCAGCAGCAGCATAAAGACAAAGTATATTAGTGGCTGCCTAGGGTTTGGAAAAATGGGGAGTAAGTGACTTATAATAGATTCTTTTTCTTTTTTGGAGAGAGGTGGACAAAAAATTTAAAATTGTGGTAAATGCACAGCACATCAAATTGTACATTTGAAATTATATGGAAAGTGAATTATATCTCAAAGTATTATTTAAAATTATGATTAGTTATTAAAAATAAATGGCAACATACACAATTTAAGCAAACATGGTGAAATGCAATCAAAAGAAAGTCTAGAATTTAAAAAGCAGTAGCTGAAATTAAGCACTCAGAAGAATCGTTTGATGGTGTCATAGTCAAACAAAATAAAGGATTACTAATGTCAATTAAAAAATAACTAGACTAAAATTTGGAGGGAAAATGATGGAAAACAGAGAATCTATCCCAAAACCCTGGGGGCAGGAAAGACCATGGCATGAAAGTAAAAATGCCACCAGGCTCTCTTGGCACAAAGAGGGAACAGGCTGGCCTGCCTTCAGGTCATTGCTCTGCTGGGAGAGGGGCCTTTTACCCACCATGCAAAATGTTAGAGACCCTGCCCTCCAAGATGCCTTAAATAGCAGAAGCCAGGGCTACCACCCCAGCTCTCAGGCCAAGAGACAGCCTGGTTGTATCTGTCTCTTTCTCTCTCTCTCTCTCTCTCTCTCTCTTTTTTTTTTTTTTTTCCATAATGGCAGAAATATGACCTAAGGGTCCTATCCTGTCCTATATATTTGAGGTGTTTCACTAGTAGTTGAGGCTGATTGGACAGGTTTGAGTCAAATTTACTTTGTTCCATTGTTAATTGAGAAACTATTTCAATAAAATTTTCTTAAAAAAAAAGGAAAAATGAGTACAAAAGACATATGGAGTACATATATAAACTACTGTGTCTAGCCAGGCCCAGGTCACACAACCTAGAGAGAAGACGCAATCTACCTGAATCACTAGGACTTCTCTGAAGGAAAAAAATGAGATTCTGATGCCAGAAGTGGAAGGAATGATTTAAAAAAAAAAAAAAGGTAAAATATAATCTAGATACATCAGTAGATACGTATTTCCCTGTGGTTTGAATCTGGTACAGGCAGTAAGAAAGGATGCAGCTCATAGTAGGGGCTGCTAGATTCTGCTGAGGAAAATGTGCTGTGGCAGTAGAGATTTTTAAGTTACATTTTAGAGTCCATATGTAAGTGACATCATGCATTATTTGTCTTTGTGTTATTTCACTTGGCATAGTGTCTTCCAACTTTATCCATGTTGTCTTAAACAGTTGGATTTTCTTCTTTTTTAAGATTGAGTAATGTTCCATTTTATATATGCATCATATTTTCTTTATTCATTAGTGTACTGATGGACACCTAGGCTGTTTCCATCTTGACTCTTGTGAATAATGCTGCAATGAATATGGGAGTGTAGACATCTCTTCAAATAATGATGGTGTTTCCTTTGGAAGTGGTAGTGAGGAAGAGCTTATGACAAATCGACCATGTGTTAAAGATGTTGGAGGAAAGGTCATTTCAAGGTCATACATAGTTTAAAATCATGACATTCCAGTGAGCCTGTGTGCATGAAGACTTGCTTTTTTTTTTTCTGAATTTGAATACACTGCTAAGAAGTGTTGCAAAATGTTTGATCAATATCAAATAAATAAATAAAAAGGATGGAAATACTTTGTCTTTTACTATGAAACTGGAGGAAAGGCAAGCCTTATAAGCAGCATGGGGATGAGGCCCACTAGAATTTTCTCCGATTATGGGGCTAATTTAGGAGAAGAAGGAGCAAGGCCAAGGAACAATTCTGAAAGCAAAATAAGGCTGCTGAGTCTGCACCCAGTGTATGAGATTAAGTTTTAATGGCGTATGATGAAGTGGCCATGACACAGCTGGCAGAGCTGGTTGAGTTGCTGAAAATGGCTCTTGAAGCTACAGGAGTTGGACAGTAGACACAGAAAAAGAATAAGGTGAATCCAAAAGAGTGGAAGACAAAATTAATAAAGAGCAAAGACAAAATAGAGAAGAAAACTGGTAAACTTGACAATACTGAAAGCGTGTTCTTTAGAAAGACTAGTAAAATAAGCAATATTTTGTAAATGCGATAGGGATGGGACTAGCTGTACAGCAGTATTTTTTTAATTACAAAAGAATACTATGCTAACTTTATACCAATACACTTGAAAAGCTGGACAAACTAGATGATAATGAATAAGTTATATGCATCCAATATTGACTCATATTTTGAGTAGAAAATATAAGTAGCTTTATGAGGTTAAAAAATATAATCAACGATGTACACTTAAGAAAGATATCAGTTGTTTTCCACTTTATTAAAAAAAGCTAAGAGTCTCAAGACAAAAATCAGATTTAGAAATTTACCCTAAAATTAACCAGAAGCGCATTTCTTTTACGATATTAGGTCGTAATGAATATTAGCAGATAGATTCCACCACCACATTGTTTTAAAAAGTTATAATGATCAAGAGGCATTTATCACCGTAAAGCAGATCTTTTTTAAGGGAAGATAAAGTTGGAATGAGGAGAGAAATGTGCATATCCAATATCAAAGCACACTTCAAAGTTTCAGTGGTTTAAAAAAAATCTACTAAACTATAATAGTACATCAATATATTGTTAAACTTGTATAGGAACCCATGTATATATAAGAAATACAATACAAGGTAAATAAAGTACAGACTGTCCTTATTGTAGAACTACAAAAATGGTCATACAAATTACACTGTGCAAAGTTGATCTTAATGACCAATGCGGAAAATATTATTGTTCCTTGATCTTAAAATCTTGCTGAGAAAACACTAGAAACTTGTTGGTTGTAGATATATATATAGACTTTAAAAGAGTGACTTTACTGTACACATGAAACTACCACAATGTTGTTAATCAATTGTACTCCAATATAAAATAACAAGTTAAAAAATGTTTTTAATCCTAAATGTAGAGCTTGATTTATATAATTGTTTTAGATGACAATTGCAAGTCATTATATAATAATGCTAACGTATTTAGATATTACAATGTTTATTTTACTTAAAGATACATTCTTTTAAGCTTTCAAAATATAGTAAACCTTATTCTTAGTTAAGAGACTGCAACCTAAAACATTAGAAATACTGAGAATTAGCATGTTTTATTCTATTGTCAAAAAAACTTACGTGACTTCTAGTTTTGAGCCCAACGTGAAAGGAGCTTGGAAGTTGCCACTCTTTACTAACAAGTAAATATCTGAACAAACTGAAAAATCAACAATTCTTAGATACATTAGAGAAGTAAGGTCACAGGAAAAATCACCATGCCCAAAACTGGAGAGGCAGACACAGAATATAATAGCTTACTGGGAGAGAAATGCAAGAGCAGAAATCACTGTGGAAACCAATACTGAGGTAGGAAAAACTGAACTGTATTTGATGTATTTGCCAAAGGCTCAGTGTGCAAATGTCTATATGATAAAAATTCCAGGGAGGCCTCTATACTTTGGTGAATTTTGTCTCTTGAGCTCTGCCAGGCGTCACTACTGGGTGAAGAAGGTCAGAGTAAATTCCTCTTCTGGCTGAGGAGGGAAACAGAAACAATTTTGAAATACACCAGAAAATTCTACTATTCATAATAAGGCCTGCCCTCAGTCAATTCAGTTCACTCACTCAGTCGTGTCCGACTTTGTGACCCCATGGACTGTAGCATGCCAGGCCTCCCTGTCCATCACCAACTCCTGGAGTTTACTCAAACTCATGTCCATTGAGTCACTGAAGCTCTCCAACCATCTCATCCTCTGCTGTCCCCTTCTCCTCCCACCTTCAATCATTCCCAGCATCAGGATCTTTTCCAATGAGTCAGTTCTTCCTATCAGATGGCCAAAGTAGTACAGTTTCAGCTTCAGCGTCAGTCCTTCCAGTGAATATTCAGGACTAATTTTCTTTAGAATGGACTGGTTGGATCTCCCTGCAGTTCAAGCGACCCTCAAGAATCTTCTCCAATGCCACAGTTTAAAAGCATCAATTCTTCAGTGCTCAGCTTTCTTTATAATCCAACTCTCACATCCATACGTGACTACTGGAATAACCATAGCTTGGACGAGATGAACCTTTGTTGGCAAAGTAGTGTCTCTGCTTTTTAATAAGCTGCCTAGGTTGGTCATAACTTTTATTCCAAGGAATAAGCGTCTTTTAATTTCATGGCTGCAGTCACCATCTGCAGTGATTTTGGAGCCCCCCAAAATAAAGTCTGTCACTGTTTCCACTGTTTCCCCATCTATTTGCCATGATCTTAGATTTATGAATGTTGAACTTTAAGCCAACTCTTTCACGCTGCTCTTTCACTTTCATCAAGAGACTCTTTAGTTCTTCTTCACTTTCTGGCATACGGGTGCTATCATCTGCATATCTGAGGTTATTGGTATTTCTTCCAGCAATCTTGATTCCAGCTTGTGATTCATCCAGTCCAGTGTTTCTCATGTTGTACTCTGCATATAAGTTAAATTAACAGGGTGACAATATACAGCCTTGACGTACTCCTTTCCCAATTTGGAACCAGTCTGTTGTTCCATGTCCAGTTCTAACTGTTGCTTCTTGACCTGCATACAGATGTCACAGGAAGCAGGTCAGAAGTTCTGGTATTCCCATCTCTTGAGGAATTTTCCATTTTGTTGTGATCTACAAAGTCAAAGGCTTTGGCATAGTCAACAAAACAGAAATAGACATTTTTCTGGAACTCTCTTGCTTTTTTGATGATCCAAAGGATATTGGCAATTTGATCTCTGGTTCCTCTGCCTTTTCCATATCCAGCTTGAACCTCTGGAAGTTCACAGTTCATGTACTGTTGAAGCCTGGCTTGAAGAATTTTGAATATTACTTGGCTGGCATGTGAGATGAGTGCAATTGTGCTTTAGTTTGAGCATTCTTTGGCAATGCCTTTCTTAGGGACTGGAATGAAAACTGACCTTTTCCTGTCCTGTGGCTACTGCTGAGTATTCCAGATTTGCTGGCATATTGAATGCAGCACTTTCACAACATCATCTCTTAGGATTCAAAATAGCTCAACTGGAATTCCATCACTTCCACTAACTTTGTTGGGGTGATGCTTCTTAAGGCCCACTTGACTTCACATTCAAGATGTCTGGCTCTAGGTGAATGACCACATCATCTTGATTATCTGGGTCATGAAGATCTTTTTTGTATAGTTCTGTGTATTCTTGCCACCTCTTAATATCTTCTGCTTCTGTTAATATCTTCTATTTCTGTCATTTATTGTGCCCATCTTGGCATGAAATGTGTTCCCTTGTCATCTCTAATTTTCTTGAAGAGATCTCTAGTCTTTCCCATTCTGTTGTTTTCCTCTATTTCTTTGCACTGATTGCTGAGGAAGGCTTTCTTATCTCTCCTTGCTATTCTTTGGAAGCCTGCATTCAGATGGGTGTATCTTTCCTTGTCTCCTTTTCCTTTTACTTCTTTTCATAGCTGTCTGTGAGGCCTTCATAGACAACCATTTTGCCTTTTGCATTTCTTTTCGTGTTGATGGTCTTGATCACTGCCTTTTGTACAATGTCACAGACCTCCATCCATAGTTCTTCAGGGACTGTCTATCAGGTCTAATCCCTTGAATCTGTCTGTCACTTCTACTGTATAATTGTAAGGAATTTTATTCAGGTCACATCTGAATGGTCTAGCGGTTTTTCCATTCAGTTCAGTTCAGTCACCCAGTCGTGTCCGACTCTTTGCGACCCCGTGAATCACAGCACGCCAGGCCTCCCTGTCCATCACCAACTCCCAGAGTTCACTCAGACTCACGTCCATCGAGTCCGTGATGCCATCCAGCCATCTCATCCTCGGTTGTCCCCTTCTCCTCCTGCCCCCAATCCCTCCCAGCATCAGAGTCTTTTCCGGTGAGTCAACTCTTAGCATGAGGTAGCCAAAGTACTGGAGTTTCAGCTTTAGCATCATTCTTTCTAAGGAAATCCCAAGGTTGATCTCCTTTAGAATGGACTGGTTGGATCTCCTTGCAGTCCAAGGGCCTCTCAAGAGTCTTCTCCAACACCCCAGTTCAAAAGCATCAATTCTTCGGCACTCAGCCTTCTTCACAGTTCAATTCTTACATCCATACATGACCACAGGAAAAACCGTAGCCTTGACTAGACGGGCCTTAGTCGGCAAAGTAATGTCTCTGCTTTTGAATATACTATCTAGGTTGGTCATAACTTTTCTTCCAAGGAGTCAGCATCTTTTAATTTCATGGCTGCAGTCACCATCTGCACTGATTTTGGATCCCCAAAAAATAAAGTCTGACACTGTTTCCACTGTTTCCCCATCTATTTCCCATGAAGTAATGGGACCAGATGCCATGATCTCCGTACTTTATCAATTTCAGTCTGTATTTGGCAATAAGGAGTTCATGATCTGTGCCAGAGTCAGCTCCTGGTCTTGTTTATGCTGGCTATATAGAGTTTCTCCATCTTTGACTGCAAAGAATATAATCAGTCTGATTTCAGTATCAACCATCTGGTGAAGTCCATGGGTAGAGTCTTCTCTTGTGTTGTTGGAAGACGGTGTTTGCTCTGACCAGTGCATTCTCTTGGCAAAACTCTGTAGCCTTTGGCCTGCTTCATTCTGTACTCCAAGGCCAAATTAGCCTGTTACTCCAGGTATTTCTTGACTTCCTACTTTTGCATCCCAGTCCCCGATAATGAAGAGGACATCTCTTTTGGTTGTTCTAGAAGGTCTTGTAGGTCTTCATAGAACCATTCAACCTCAGCTTCTTCAGCATTATTGGTCAGGGCATAGACTTGGATTACTTTTATATTGAATAGTTTGCCTTGGAAACAACAGAGATCACTCTTTCATTTTTGAGATTGCATCTAAATACTGCATTTCAGACTTTTTTGATGACTATGATGACTCCTCCATTTCTTCTAAGGGATTTTTGACCACAGCAGTAGATATAATGGTCATCTGAGTTAAATTCACCCATTCCAGTCCATTTTAGTTTGCTGATTCCTAGAATGTCGATGTTCCCTCTTGCCATCACCTGTTTGATCACTTCCAGTTTGCCTTGATTTGTGGACCTAACATTCCAGGTTCCTATGCAGTACTGCTCTTCACAGCATCAGACTTTACTTCCATCACTTAGTAAGTCCTGCCCTCAGGAGGGACTGTTTTACCAGAGGTCCAATCTATTGGGTTTTGTTGGGTTTTGAGACTGACTGACCTGAAGGAAGGGAAGTACCCTACCCTACCCACTTAAAGTGAGAGAAAATGTTGAGTGGCACTTCCCAAATTCAGTGCTGAGGAACACATGCTCATTATAAGACTGAGACCTAATCATAAGACTATAGATGCTTCTGCAGCCCCACATCACTGAAGATCTGTTTGCTGCAGTTAATTCCACCAGTATACTGTGTCTGGCGTTTCAAGGAGAAAACTGAATCATATGAAATGCTTGGTTAAAACCACAAGTGGCAGAAAAAGAGTGGAATATAAAAATAGGAACAAAGAACAATGGCAATAAATGTGAAACAGGATCAGATATGATAGATATTAATCTAATGATATCAATAATCATTTTAAATACCAATGATTATACCAATTAAAAGATTGTCACAGAGCATCTAAAAACAAGATCCATTTATAAGAAATCTACTTTAAATCTTCATATAAAGACACACATAACTTAGAAGCAAAGGGTTGTGGAAAGGGATATCATACTAATTCACAGACGTTTGAGAAGCCGTATGAGTTTCAGTCAAAGCAGATTTGAGGGTACGGAAAATTACCAGGCACGAAGAAGGCTTTCCATAATGATAAAGGGGTCAGTTCTCCAAGAAGCCATAACAATTCTTGATGTGTATGTGCCTGACAAGAAAGCATCAAATTAGTGAGACAAAAACAGAACTGCAAGGAGAAAGAAAGATGCCCAGCATCATAGTTGGATATTTATACACCCCTCTATCCTAAATGGAGAGATCCAGCAGGCAGAAAATCAGCACAGACATAACTGAACTCAACAACACCATTGACAAAATGGATGTCATAAACGTCTACAGACTGCTTCATCCAACAACAGCAGAATGCACATTGTCTCAAGCTCACATGGCATATACACCAAGAGGGACCACATTCTGGGACATAAAGCATGCTCTAACAAATTAAAATAGCAGAAATCATATGAAGTCTATTCTATTCTCAGACCATGATAGAAGTAACTTGAAATCAATAGTAAAAAGAGAGGTGGAAAATTCCCAAATACCTAGAAATGAAGCTGTTCAGGTATCAACATTCCATGGGTCTTGCCCTCTGTATGTGAACATGCACAATGACCCAGCACCCAGAGACTTTGAAAGATGGGGCCTGATTGTTCTCTAATTGTGATATACATCTATCATTACTGTGGTGGTTTGTGAACTTGATAACAGCTGTGAAGTTTGGCACTTCCTCACTGTTAATACATGCTGGTATCTGAAATTTGTTCTGTTGGGGGGACAGGCATTATTTAATTAAATAATGGTAACTGAAATTCATGCACGAGCAAACTGTTCAGAGTGAGGACTGCCTGTATAGCATACATTGAGTAATGTTCCATGGTAAGAAATAAATACCTAGAGGCCTATAGGATGAGAATTCATATCTTGTTATGTGGAAGTCTTTCTCTAAGCGGAATGTGAAACTGAGATATAAAGAAAAAGAGAGTTGCTTTGACTTCATAAAAATGAAAGAATTCTGCATAGCAAAAGGCAACCCAAATAGAGTTGAAGATAACTGGCCAACTTGGACACATAAACATGTGACAATGTCTTTGGCCAACAATTCCTTTTCTTCACAATAGAATGAGGGAGGAAATCTCAGTGAGCCAAACCTCATGAATCGATAGATGAGAGGTTAGACTAAATTTCTCATATGGTGTGGATTTAATTTTATGGAATGCAAAGTATCTTCCAGTAGGAAATATGGAGTATTACCAGTTCAGTTCAGTCGCTCAGTTGTGTCCCCTCTTTGCGACCCCATGAATCGCAGCACGCCAGGAGTATTACCAGTCTTATCCAAATCCTTAGCAATGGACACAGGTAAACCTTGAATAACTGTGATGGCTGAGTTTCTTTTCTGTTCTACAAGAGAGAGAGAACAATTAGCAGAATGTGTGTTTCTCCAGGGCAGAATTCTAGTATTGTCTCTGGACCACTGAGCTTTGCAAAAAATCGAAACGCACAGTCTCTGGCAAATCACTCTTAAACAATCCAAAGGGAGAGAAACGGAAAGGCTGATGAACTTGCTAGTCACCGTTGTGGTCCTGAGTCCTGAAAACAGTGATGATGGGGAGTATGTGATGTCACCCGTGTGAAACTTACAGGGCATGGAGATTGAGATGTACAGGGTGTAGATTCCAGTGGAGTTGAGTAGGGAAGAATGCCTCTCAGAACCCACCTCAGCTGAATTACTTATGGTCTCAACTGGGAAATGTTGATTAAGAAATGAGAGGATACAGGCAGGAGCAACTCCTGAAATAGTGCCTAAATAACTCAAATATTCCTAAGGAATCCTGCGGACAACTGTGTCAGAGAGGAGCTGACAAATGGAATATAATAAGCACAGAGATCATGCCCTTGTCAGCTAGCGCACGGAGAGCATTACTGATCCTCAGCAAATCCTTACTGATCCGCAGAAAAATGTACTGTGACTGGGTCTAAAACCTGACTGGAATTTTCCATAGATGTGTGATATTGGAGATGCGTTTGCAGCTGCACTTGCCAAATCACCTTTTCAAAGCACAGTAGGTCATGGCCAAAGGAGCAAGGGCTGCTCTGCGTGCTCTCAGGCAGAAAAGGATTTTAGAAATGCCAAGTTCTCTTCCACAAAGGAAGGGGTTAGCAGATTATGAATTAGTGATTAGTACAAGTGTCTGTGATCCCTCAACTAATTTCCATCTTGAAGCTGGGATATAAAGACTCAGGTGCTGGGTGGTGAGCCACAATCTCTCGGAATAGGGGCTTAATCAAGACTAGATGGGCTGAATTTGGGTCTCGGCATCTGGTACCAGCTCTTTTTCCAGCAGGATGCCTTTAGACATGTCCCTGACACCTTTGCATCTATAGCTTTTTGTTGTTGTTTGGTTGTTTAAATATATAAACTGGTGATAACACTACTTGGTGGCATATTCTATTTAAAAAAAAAAAAAGCAACCTTTCATTACTCAATGCAAATCAAACAGTAAATGCATTCTCTTAGTAAACCTGCTTAACAATTTTCTGGACTCTTCTGCTCTGGGCCAGATTCAGAAATACACAAGTGAAAGAGGAGACAGTACATTATGTTTTATTCAATTGGGTCTTGATACCTATGTGTGACTCTTAACCAAGGAGTATGCAGTAGTTAAGGACACAGATTGAAATTGTTTAGAGTGTGTCCTAAACTCTGACTGCCAGGATTTAAATCTTAACTCTGGAAATTGTAAAACCTGGGAAAAATTGCTTCCCTAAACTTCATTTCCTGCATCTGAGAAAAATCACAGTATCTACCTTGCTGTAGACTGAATAATACCCTTGTCCCTGAATGTCCACATTCTAATGCCCAGAACCTGTGAATGTCACATTAAATGACAGAAGGGATTTTGCTAATGGAATTAAATGAAGGTTATTGACGGGAAGATTATCCTGGGCTACCTGGATGGGCCCGAAGTCATCACTGGTGTTCTCATGAGAGAGAGGCAGAGGGAGATTTGACTCCAAAGAGAAAGTGATGATGAAGCTGGGTTTGGATTGATGCAGCCCGAAACCAAGGAATGCTGACAAGGAAACAGATTCTATCTTAGAGCCTCTGGAGGGGACATGAATGATCCTACCAACTCCTGATTTCAGTTCAGTGAAACTGGTTTTGGACTGCTGTCTTCCAGAACCATGAGAAAATGTGTTTTGTTTTAAGCCACCAAGTTTGTAGTAATATTACGGCAGCCGTAGCAAACAAATGTGTACCTCTTAAGAACTATTACCCCAGTTAAAATGTGTGACTGGAGGCACACTTAGTGGCATATGTGCGTGCAGCAGGTATGCCATCATAAGCCATTCTTAACAACCTGAATCCTTGGATTTGCAGGATCATCAAATCCAGTAGTGTGGTTGCCATTTATCTCCTTGTTCATCCTGGTAACATGTCTAGACAGCTAGTAGAGAGAGCTGGGTCCTTCTCCACAGGTCCTCTCACCTCTATTAATTAGAAAGAAAGTCAGAGTTGCTCGGCCATGTCCAACTCTTTGTGATCCCATGGACTGTACCCCCCGAGGCACCTCTGTCCGTGGGGATCCTCCAGGCAAGAATACTGAAGTGGGTTGCCATGCCTTGCTCCAGGGGCATCTTCCCAACCAAGGGATCGAACCCAGGTATCCTACATTGCAGATGGATTATTTACCAACTAAGCCACCAGGGAAGCCCATGAGTACTGGGGTGGGTAGTCTGGCTCCTTTCTTCAGGGGATCTTTCTAACCCAGGAATCGAACTGGGGTCTCCTGCATTGCAGTCAGTTTGTTTACCAACTGAGCTACCCAGGAAGCCCTAATTAGAGGGAAGAGGTCACTTAAGATGTTACTTAAGTCACCTTATTCTTTTCCTTTCCTTCATGACTCTTCATCCAACTGGTCTTTATAAATTTTAAAGAAAACAAAGTCATTTCTCAATGGATTCAGATACTACCCCAAATTAATATTCCCAGTAAGTTCTTGTTTTTAGTTCCAGAACCTCATCACCAGAAATTCCTGAGCCTAAATCCCCCCTAGCTTCTGGGATCACTCATTTTTCTCATTTCTACCTTTTCCTTTCAGTTGAACCTTGTCATTTTAGTCCCTTCTTTAAACACAACTCATAATCAGGTGACATGGCCAAGTGATGAATGTATAGATGGTTTGGTTTTAATCCTGGGTTTTTTGCCATCTACTTACTATATGACATTGGACAGGCTCTTTAACCTCTCTGAGCCTCAGTTTCAAAACAATAAATAATATTATAATAATACTAAAGATAGTAAAATAATAAAATAGTATAATAGTACTAAAATACAAAAAAAAAAGTATTATAAATAATACGTACCCAAGATTGCAATTGTGAGGATTAAATTAGTTTAATATTTGCTAAGCACTTAAAATAGTACTTGTTACAGTGTAAGCACTGTAATTGTGCTTGGTAATAATAATAAATGCAATTCCAAGCACATAACTTACTCAACTTTCTGTCATAACTTTGAGGTATGTATTTGATGAAATCAATAAAATCATTCTGTTTCAAGGGGAACAGAAAAATATTTTTGAACAATTGTCCATGTGGCTATTTCACCACGTTTAGTGTTTCCAAATTTCTGTACAACAGCCTGGGCTAGTCCAGTAGCAAATTAGAAACAGAGCTTATGTTCTGCGCCTTTTACCTCACTGTCCCCCACCGCCCCCCCCCACGCAAATCCGCATCTCTTTGGACATAAACTTCCATTTGTCCTCCATCTCCTGTGCACCTGCTTCTAAGAAAGTGTCTGGGTCCATCCATGTCATTACAAAGTAGCACTGACATATAAACACTATCATGTGTAAAATAGCAAGCTAGTGGGAAGCTGCTGTATAACACGGAGAGCCCAACCTGGTGCTGTCCGATGACCTAGAGGGGTGTGACGGGAGGGCCGAGGTAGGCTCAATTTTATATGTATATATATATATAATTATGACTGATTTGCTTTGTTGTATGGCATAAACCAACACAACATTGTAAAACAATTATCTGCCAATTTGAAAAACAAAGGTGTATGATCTCCAGCTTAGTGTGAATTTAAGACAAAGGTACCATTTACATCAGAGAGACAGCTTTTCAAGACTGGCTTTGTTTTTCAAGTTTGTTTTGTTTTCCTGTCCCTCCCAGCCTTCCAACCATGGACAAATACAGGAGATCCATATTATGGCTCAAGACTTAGCACCTGTGCCATTCTCTGAGCCTGAAACGGGCATCTGGGCAACACTCCTGTCCTGGGACTGCTGAGAGGACCACGCCTAGCTCTGTCTCAGGCAAAGGATGAACTGCTGCTCAGGCAGCCCATTGCATCCCATCACCCTGGGTACACGGCAGTGACTGGTTCAGGGAGGGCCTGGGTGGGCTCCTCACAGTCAAGGGCTGTTTCTGGATCTCTAAGAAGAAAATATTTAGCGCAAGGAAGACATGCATCCTTGAGTCTGAAATTCTCAAATCTTCCACAAGCCACCTTCTAATTCTTAAGAGATATATGCAGGGGAAATGCCCTGCTTAATAATAACTAGAGTTTTAGCCTGAAGTCCCACGCAAAATGTCTAATCTTAAGAAATAGAAGAGGCCCTAGGTGAGATCTCACTTGTGGCCTAGACCAGTATTGGGCACAATATAGAATAAGGACTACCTGGCTCATAATTACCTGAAGTACTGTTGAAATCCAGACTGTTAACTCTTCCACAAAGCAAGGAAATTAAGAGTGGTGGGGCCAGAATTATGCAGTTTTCATGATTAGTAACTAGTCATTATTTCCAGTCTAACCTGAAAGCAATTTGGTCTCTTTTCTTTCAGGATCTTATCCTTACTTTGGTCTTACAGCTTCCAAACTGAGGAGGAGGAGGGACAAGTGTTCTGAAAAAGGAGGGGATCCAGGCAAGGAAACAGTGTTCAGTTTGAACATTTAAAAAATAGTTTATTCTGGGAAAATGGTGCAAGGAGAACAAAAGAAGGTGGGTCAAATTTTAGGAAAAGTAATGAAATTTAGTGAGCAAATAGCAGTTGAAGGGAAAAGCAAACTGAAATACAGCATCAGTTTAAACAGTTGATGTTAGAGACAGAAGTAGGAGCATCATGCCTACGGAGAGGAAAATACAGTTCTCCCATACTGTTGTCCCCAGGACTGAGCAGAACTTGGTTCATTTAACTTACTGGTTTTCAACCCATAGCATCCACCTGTAAATAAAACACAGGACACTGTGTTGTGATTGCATAACAAATTGTAAATATTAATCATCACAGGTCCAAAAAGCAAACATGCTATTGACAAAAGGTGAGTTGTACAAGGGGAAAGACAGAACTGGGGGCACAAGCAGTCACAGGCATAAAGAAAAGGACGGGATTAGAGTGAAAGGGAATCCTGTAGCTATGTACTATAGCTAATATTTCCTGAGAGCTTCCGTGTATTGGACATTGAAGGCTGCAAATGTGTTATTATTTGCATCCTCACGGGCAACTCCATGCAGTGGTGGTGATCATCCATTTCCTCATTGTACAGGTGAGGAAACAGAGGCCCAGGAAGGTTGAGTAAATTGCTCAGGATTGCAGAGCTAACAACCTGAAGAACAAAGCTTCCAAGCCAAGTGGTCCATCTCCAGAACCAAGGCTTTTAGCCACTGTGCTACCACTTCTCCCTTCGGTAAAAGCCAGCAAAAATGGCATGGCATTACGGAAGAGAAGCGGCGTAAATAATGAAATGAATACGATGTATTGAAAGGAAGAGGGATGAGAAGTAGTGAGGGTAGGGGTTTATCTTCCTGCCTCATGTTAGGGTGCTAAAATCGATCTACAATGGATACAGCAGATGAACACAACGTTTAGAATTATGGGGGTAACATTCATGTGGCCAAAAACTGTCTCTGGAGAGGGGAATTGGGGTTAGAAAAGTTGAATTTCTGTATTTGAAATGCTATCATGTCCACATATTATTTTCATAAAAATATTTCTATTTGTTTAGAAATAGCTTCAACGGTGTAAATGCATTAAAACGTGAAATTCAAAGTCATCTTTACATCTCATACATTTGTTAAGTGCTTGGCTTATTAGAATTGTTCTTTTCAGCTTTGAAGGTTTTTTTTTTTAATGAAAAGCAGTATAAATTTTAAAATTTAAAAATTGTTCCTGGTAATATTGCCAGCAAGGCCGAGAGAAGGTGTGGAACTATTACAAGCACACTGGATTTCAGCCCTGCTTCTGGGAGGCCGTCCTGACAACAAAGGGAAGGAGAGTCTCTAAAGTCAGGGAGCAGAAGCTTCGATCCTCTGGAGTTGTCACAAACAACTTAGAGTAAATGAACCAGGCGGCAGGGTGCCGGGAGGGGGCTGTCGGGCTCTCTGTGATGGTGTTCTTTGTTTTTGTGGGACTAATCTCAGAAATACTGCATTAGGCTCAGTGCTGTGCATTTTTAGGCTGGAGTTACCATATGTTTCCATCTGTATACTTCATGAACGCAAGCACTTTTATGCTTCCTTTAAAATGGGAATCTCCTATTTGAATTGCCTGGTGAAGACCTTTGAAGTGATTCATTAAGTATACATATGCGTGCTCTATCTCCATCTATGTATCTGTCAATCATCCTTTCCCTACTCACCTACCTGTATTAGTCTGCTCAGGCTGCTATAACAATATAGCATAGACTAGGGGGCTTAAACAACAGACGTTTCACACTCCTGGGAAGTCTAAGATCAAGGCAGATCTGCTTCCAGGTGAGTCCTTCATTTTTGGCTTGTAGATGGCCATCTTCTGCTGTGTCCTCCTCACATGGTGGAGAGAGAAAGCTCTAGTGTTTTTTTCTGTTTCTTATAAGAGCTAATCCCAGCTCTACCTTCATGGCCTCTGCTAAACCTAGTTACCTCCTAAAAACTCCGTTTCCTAATTGCATCACACATAAGGGGATAGAGCTTCAGTATATGAATCTGTGGAGGGGGACAAAAGAATTCAGTCTTAACTCTCTATATCTGTTTCTATCTGTCTTTCTGTGTAGAATAATAATAGTGGCTTATAATTCATTTCCCTGTGTTATTTTATCCTTCTCAAACTCGTGTGAGGTAAATTGGCCATAGGAAAATCACTGATTTCACTGAAACACTTGAAGGTGGAATTAACTTTGGGATCACACAATCAGTAAATGATGACGCCACAGTTCAGTCCACTTCTTCTCCATCCTCCTTTCCTTCTCCCTTCACTTTCTGACTCTATTCCAGCCACATTATTTACTAGCTTTTCCCTGAGGACACTGGTATCCTTCTGGGCCTTGGAGAGGTTATTCCCATTATCTGGAAGTCTTCTTCCTCGTATATCTGATTCAGGTGCCTCCCTCTACACTGTTCACATTGAGCCTTCCCAGTAAGACTTCTCCTGTCTACTGTTTAACTTGAAAACCTTGTTTCTCTGCCCACAAGGTCAATTTTCCATATACTGCTTAATCTCTATTGCGTTTGTTACTAGGCTTCCCTGGTGAGTCAGTCAGTAAAGAATCCACCTGTAATGCAGGAGACCTAGTCCGATATCTGGGTCAGGAAGAGCCCCTGGAGAAGGAAATGGCAACCCATTCCAGTATTCTTGCCTGGGAAATCCTGTGGACAGAGGAGCCTACAGGTGGGCTACAGTCCCTGGGGTTGCAAAGAATCTGACAAAACTTAGTGCCTAAACCACAACAACAACTTGTCAGATAATTTACATTGATTTCTGTTCTCCCCTCTGACTAAAAGATAGGCTACACAGAGTCAGGAATTTTGCTTTTATTGAACCTAATAGAGGCCCAGCAGAACTCTAGGGTCTGCAAGAACTGGACACAGTTGTAACTCTTCTGTTTGGTATTTTAGCAGCCTATCTCAGAGCCAAGCCAGTTATTGAAGAGAATCTTTTCTGATACTTTAAGCAGTATGATAAACTTGAAATAAACTTAAACTTTCCACAATTACAGAGCAGGCATGGATTCTTCCTTTGTTTCGCCAGACACATGAACCTGGATCCAAAATCCATCCTCTCCGGGTGAAGTGGGAATGCACAAAGATGACTGGCCTAAGTCTCAGCTGGATAAAAAAGGTGCACAAAAGAGACATTTAAACATTTTCAAAAACTAAAACCATAAAGTGTGTTTCCTCTTCACACATCAGGGATTATCTAGCCTTTAGTGTGGTTAGAGTAGTGTGGGGTGGTAGGGGTTGGGGAGAGAGAGATGTATAGAGAAGTAAGGATGAGTTGCCCTGTCTCTGCCTCCTCTGGACCTTAGTTCTTCCTGGACTGTCACTCCTTACACTCAAAGCAGATTTCAGGAGTCAGCACACATGGTCATGATGTGTGCCTCACTCCACAACCCAGTCACTGGGACCCAGAAAATTTTGCAACCTCAAGTCTCCCTCAACACATCATGACTCATATATATCAATGAGTAAAGACACATAAACTGTAGTAGATTAATAAGAATAAGTTTATATATATATATATAAATTACATATATACATATTTGTACATGAATCTGGGAAAGATGAGAGCCCATTGAGGCAAATGGCTAGGGGGAGAGGAAGCAGCTAAAGATAGCAGTGGGCACTCTGCCAGTTCCAAGTGTAGGGAAAATAGCCAGAAGTTTGGGTTGGCCAAGTTTACAGTCAAACCAGGGATGTCACAGTGGATGATACATGCAGGTTATTTTCCATCCTCCAAATGCAACTTCTCAAGTCTGGTATGTACTTTTGCACTGGGCTCATGTGTTTCTCACCTTGCAGCACACTTACACCGACATTCCTCACCCATGCACATACACCACACACGTACTCCTGCACACCACTGAGAGTGTGGTCCTTTGGCTCGTGGTAGGAAGGAAACAGGTTAACAGTTTCACTTAAGTGGGTAGAGTCGTTTTCCAGCAAAGCCCGTTCATCGTTGCACAGGATCTGCAGAACAAGATATGCTCTTTATTTGTTGAGTTACTTCAGAGAAGAAAGAAGTTCGCTAATGCTCCAGTGAAATCCCAGGCAGGTGATGAAAGTACCAGACCCAGAGCACAGACGCAGCTTCCCTGACCAGGAGCCACTAAACACAACACTGTGCTCCTCCAAAGTCAGAGGGGTGCCCTGAGTTGGGGTCCCAGGTGTTCTGAGCATAGAAGTTCCTCTCTAAATATATATGGTGCTATCCCCCGTCGTGCTGTGTGGGTTTGGGCTGGGGAGGCCTGGGTGCTTTGTGTGAGTGGAACACCAGAAGTGTACCCAGTCATAGCAGGTGTGGTGCTGTCCCCCAACACCCCCTCTGTGCTTTGCATATATGAGTTCCAAGTCCAATGGCAGGTGTTGACACTGGGGCCTCCCATCCTAGATGAAATGTTGCGCCTCCCATGTATTCCACCCATGGTGTATTGGCCAGGTGGGCCCCAGTTGTACTGATGGGAAGTGTGGATACCAGGTCCTCCAGTCCTGGGAATGATGTTGTTCCCTCCTATACCACCACCACTTGCATCTTGGACAGGTGGGTTCCAAGCCAGGGGTGGGTCTCACACTTGCAAATCCAATGGATGCATTGTTGCTCTGGTGGAAAGTGGAAATTGACTTGTCCCTTAACACAAATTTCTTCTCCATGGTGATGGGATTTGTAACTGTAGATTTTCTACACTCGTGTGGGTCCTGGGTGCAGCGATGGGAAGTGGTCACACCCCGACCTCTAACCCTAAGGATGGTGGTGTCCCCTGCCATCACTCTACCACCTGGATTCAGCTCAGGTAGAACCCAGGCATTTGGCTTCAAGTTGAAAGCAGATATGTGCCCGGATGCTGGGATGGTGGCCTGCCCTTCCTACTGCAGCAGCCGTGCTGCAGTGAGATGACTCCCAGGTGGCCTGGCCCACAGTAGGAACACACGTGGTGCTGGGTGCCCCACACAGTTCTGTCCAAAAGTTAGGTGGGCCAGATGCTTCTGAATAATTGAGGCCTAGGGCATTCACACCAGCCTCAAAACTCCCACAAGCCTCCCATAGAGGCTGCAGGTCCCATCAACAGTGGGCCTGATACGGTACTACCAGACAGCAAGCTACTGTCTCCAGTACTGGGCACCAGGACCAGGCACTGTGGTATCCGCTCCAAAACCAGCAGTAGCAGATACATCCCTGGGGAAACACCTGAGTTGTAGACAAAGGCCGGCTGCATGCTGATGGTGCTGGTGGCAGACAGGGGGTCTGGCAAGCCTGAATCCACTATGCTTCCTCTGGGTGTCTGGACTGCTGAAGAAGTTAGCTTTCTATCTTGTTCTAGGGCTAATGGGTTTCCCAGTGGAATAGACTTGGTAGGCTTCTTCCTACTGTTGGCCCCAGATGTGGGCTGAATGGTGAGTTCTGGGTCCAAGCTTCTGGGTTTCAGGCTTCACTTGAAACATGGGTGCCTCTGTTGACCAAATCCACAGGTAAATAAGTTGAGGCTTGGGTCCAGGCATTGCCACCACTGGGTGCTGTGTTCTCAGAACCAAGAACAGCCATGTGATATGGGTAATGGTTCTTCTTGGAGTCAGAGGTAGACTGAACAATAACAGTCTGAGGAGGAGGTGTTGTGTGCATAGCATCAGTGTCAAAGACTGGTTTGACATCTGTAGAGATGCTATCTGCTGGAGCATAGATAACTGCTGAAGCCATAGGTGGGGGGCTGGGAAAACCAGGAACTGAAGTCATAGGTGGGGGGCTGGGGGAAACAGGAGCTGAAGCCATAGATGAGAGGTTGGGGGAAACAGGAGCTGAAGCCATAGTTGGGGGGCTGGTTGAGGCAGGATTTGGGGATTGAGGGAAACAGCCAAAGCCCTGGGCGGGGGGGGGGGGGGGGGCGGGAAGACAGGGCCCAAAGCCGTAGATGGGGGCCCAGGGGAGAAGCAGCCAGAACCCTAGATGGAGGGATGGGGAAGACACCGGCAGGAGTCCTTGATAGTGGGGCTGGGGAAGGGGGAGTAGTGTCTGTGTCAGTGATGCCCGAATCTGAAGGAGGGCACACTTGCAGATGGCATGACTGGGGTGGCAAGAGAGGCTGCAGCAGAAGTGAGGGGCTGCTCAGTTAGAATGGGGAGAGGTGGGAGGGGGAGAATCTACACACATGGGTGTTGGGGATCAATTTTGGTTGGAGGGTGGCTGGGAGGAGAGGGTTAGGGTGCTCAGAGTTATGGAGAGGTCAGAAATAGAAGGTGGTGTTGCTCCGAGTGAACACTGAGTGCCTTTATCCTCCTTACGGGTAATTCCCACAGTGAGATTGGAAACTGGAGGAAGAACAGAACCTGCAGCAACAGAATGAGAGAACACGGGGGCTGTGTTTCTTGCTGCCTGACCCATATAAGGTGTCGGGCAAGGTGGAAGGCCAGCCGGATTGGGGAATCTGGAGGACAGGTCGGCCAAGTGGGTGGTGGTAGGAGGGACCTGCAAAATGTGACTGACCGGGGAGCCTGTGGTCCCTGGGGCAGGCGGAGGGGCACTGCGGCGTCGCATGGCCTTCCTTGCGTCCTTCAGGATTTTGTTCCGCTGACGCTGCATGTTTTGTTTCAGGGTGCCCGAGGCTTTGGCGAGAGTCATGCCTGGAAGCTTCCGAGGCGGAGGAAGGTCACTGCGACCCCACGGCAGAGGCAGCGGTGGTGGCAGTGGCGGCAGCAGTGGCGGCAGGGGCAGAAACTGCGGCATGGGTGTCTTCCGCTTGAGGGGGTGCCTACTGCGGGCAGATCCCAGGGGAGAAGAGCTGCTCCGTGGGGTGTCTGAAGGTTGTTCATGCCGCAGCGCCTTCCCAGCCATCAGCGACTCTGGGGAGCTGGGGGTGAGGTCTTCACCCCGCACTTCTATTGGCCTGTCGGGCAGCAGGTTGCAGCACGGACTTGGGGCAGAGAGCACCGTGGCCAGGGGGCCAGGCTGCGAGGGAGGCTGGCGGTCTCCAGCAGTGCCGTCTAAGCAGATGGCGGGGCTTTCGGAGGAAGAGTTCATCCGAGGCACCTGGGCTTCCTCATTGATGTTGCTTTCTGGGTGCACCGGAAGGCAGTTTGCAGGCTCAGGACTGCACTGGAGGGACGTGAGGACCCCGCTGGTCTCCTGGGGCCTGGGTGTCATTGTCATATCCCTGTTGCAGTATGGACTTATCTTCCCATTGTCCTCTCCTTCAGCCTCTGTGTGACCTTCCTCCTCTGTCATGCCTTCCCTGGGCTCTTCTTGGACCATCGCCTCACTCTCCTTTGCGCAAGGAAGCGGGAGGTGACTGGTTGGTACCGGCTTCCCAACCTCAACTACCTGGGCAGGTAGCTCAGGTAGTGAACGCAGGAGAGTAATTTTGCACCCAGGTGGAGGAATTCTGATGGTTCTCGAAGGTCCAAACATCATGGAATTACGAGTGGACAAGATGGGCTTCTTCTTCCGTGAGTTCCTCAAGTTCACCAGGGGTACGATGCCCACAGAGGAGTACCCAGCCTGCTGGATGGGGTACCGCCTTCTTGGCGCGATGTAAAAGCTGGATGATAAAGGCAGTTGATGCTGGTGCAGCCTGTGAACAGGGTGGAAAGCAGAAGCTGGAGCAGCGGGGTGGCCCCGGCCGGATGTGATGGCATCCCGAGAGGGCAAAACCAGCGAGCGACGGCCCGGCGGGTGCCGGCGGCAGAGCCTGGAAACAACTTTACACAGTAAATTGCCCATATAGGACAGATTGTGCGCCAAACGCCCTGAGAATAGAGTGTGAAACTGGGAGAGCGTCTCCCTAGCTTCTGACTCCTCTCGTGGTCAAACACGCACTGGAGGGAGGACTCCTCAGCCGGGCGCTTGTGATGCGTCCATGGTATAGGCATCACAGAGAAACTGTGCTGCGCGCCTGCAGGTGGCAAAGGGCGGGGCACAGGGCGGGGCACAGGGCGGGGCACAGGGCGGGGCCCCAGCGCATGACCTCTCCTGAGCTCTCTAGCAGCCTAGACTTCCCACTGGGGGTGGCAGGTGTTTGGCACCAGATGGGCCACCATTCAGAGACTGCTCAGGACTGTGGCGGCCTTCTCCTCCAGAGGTCATCCTGTCTAGCACCTCATCGTGCAGCCACCTTGGTGCCTGCATTTGTGTCGGCCAGCCCTTCCCTGCCTGGGTCTCAGAGGCCTGTGCAAAGCTGAGTGCAGGAGCCGCCAACGCCGTCGGAGGGCGTTCTGGCACCTATGGGGACCTTCCCAGCTTCACTGTGAAGCCTGGAGCCAGGAGCACCTTCTCCACTGCTGCTGCTCTGCCACCATCTCCAGCCGGCAGGGAACCCTTCCTGGCAGGTAAGGCTCTTTTCACTTCTTTTAGAAATTTGGTACAGCAGTTAAACTTTCGACTGTTCTTCAGGGTGTGCAGATGGTAATGGCTTAGCCAGGATTTGAACCAAGCCTGCTCTGGGCTGTGGTGCCTCCTTGTCATACATGCTTCATGTGTTGTTGTTCTTTTTTTGTACTCCTTGTGGCACTTAGCCCTAAGTGTCATACCTATAATGAGCCTATATCCTACCCTGTAGAAGGTTTTCTTTTGCTCAGTTCGTGAACTGATTGCCTACTGCACTGGGTTCTGATCTCAGAAGATGCAGGTTAGGGACCACCAGTTGTCAGCATAGCACCAGCGGAAGTTTTCCCTTTAGTCTAGTTTGAAGGATCCAGATATGTAAAGATCGTAGTCTAGATAAATCGTGGGCTTTCCTGAAAGAAATTTACCAGTGAATTATTCTGTATGGATTAGGAGCCAGTTTCTATGGATGGCCTTCCTGGAGTATGTTCAGTAAGGCAACTCATTCATGTCTAGAAAGCAAATACATCATTTATTGCAGCTTCATAGTGGAGCCCTGTGTCAGATTAAAATAGTCAGCACAATTTGGTCACTGTGAGCATGTCAGCTTGGGCCAATCTTTACTACTGTGTATAATTCTAGAGATTCTTATGCCCAGGAGAGAAGACACACTCTTGGGTGTCTAGGACAAGGGAAAGATGTTATTATTCACAAGGTAGAAGCTTCAAAATAATAGGAAAGAACTTCAAAACCCTAGTCTAACATGGCTTGATTGAGTTTGAATCTTGTTTCTTTGGCTTACTTCACTGGAGTGTTTTCTTTCTCCTTGGCTGACATTGTGTGTTACACATCAGGCATGTGACATGTAGAGGTTTCAGAACCCAGAATTGTATTGATCAGTGAAACTTTATTTATATATTTTAGTTTAAAATCTATTTAAAATAACACTGGACATAATTCATATATTATACATTAGTTTTGCCCTCTGCTCTTCAGATTCTTTTTATAGTATGTCAGAGCAAATTTGGACTTCCATCCCCAATAAGATTTGAGATTGGAGGACACAAAAGCTTTTTCTCAGACCTAAATTATGTCTGAAAAAAGCGAGAAATATCATAAGCTCTACCTGACCTCTCTAGGAGCAGAAATGATTTACAGCCGTGGCATTTAACCATAATTCCTTGATCTTGTTTGAGAAGTTCAGTAAGGAACAATCTCTTGATTTTTGTTTCTTCCTTGCTTTCTTGTCTTGCTTACCAACAATCCATTGTAATCCATGAATTAATATGGCATCAGGCTGAATGTTCTCTGGAGCTCATTCAAGTAACTTTTTTCCCTAAAATAACTCTAATTTCCTTGTTTTTCAGCTCCTCGTCTTTCCTTGCCCTTTAATAAAACCAGAACTCACCAAAAGCTGACTGGCTTTGTGCAGACCCTTCTTAGGACACTCTTTCCTTAATTATTTTATTCATCACTCTGTTTCATTTTTTGCCTTCTAGAAATATGTTGAAATCTTTCTGTAGTTGATGACTTCCACAACATCTTGGCTTTTATTGGCTTATTAACTTGGATATTTCTACACTTTTATTTAAAAATGGTTTGAGAAGGAATAGAAAGTAAATATATTTCCTAGTCTGCCATCTTGAGCTGAAAATCCTGGTCAGTTTTAGCATCCAACCTTCCCATAGGAAAAAAAAACCAAAAAAGCCCTTGACATTAATAGGTGTAACAACTCAAGATTTCAGCTTTTCTGGGGTAATCACTAAGGACTTAGTATGTGGTAATTTCTAATGCTGCTGCTGCTGCTGAGTTGCGTCAGTTGTGTACCAACTGTGTGCAACCCCATAGCCGGCAGCCCACCAGGTTCCTCCGTCCCTGGGATTCTCCAGGCAAGAATACTGGAGTGGGTTGCCATTTCCTTCTTCAGTGCACGAAAGTGAAAAGTGAAAGTGAAGTCGCTCAGTCGTGTCTGACTCCTTGCGACCCCATGGACTGTAGCCCACCAAACTTCTCTGTCCATGGGATTTCCCAGACAAGAGTACAGGAGCAGGTTGCCATTGCCTTCTTCTAATTTCTAATGGGAAAATAATAACTATTTCATGGAATTTATTTGAGGATTACATTAGATAATGAACACACAAATGCTCTCTAAGGTTTAAAAGTCCATAAAAATGATTTTGCAATTGATTTGTTGCTACTTCAGTTTTCCTTGGCAGTGATTTATGACCTTGCTTGTGTGAGACGATGCTTTCTGATTTGTTGTTTTGAAAGTTAGATTATATTTTTCAACAGCTCAATGAAAATAACATCATTTCTGAAGGTTAAGGGTGAAGCCGTAAATGTTTCTTGATACCTGTCACTTTACAATATTTTCAGCAGCTCATTCACTCATGTACTTCTCCTCCCTATTTTGTTGTGGACCTACTACCAGCCAGATACCTTACATCAGGTGTTGGAAAACATTTTCCAGATTTTTAAGTATATATCTTAGACTTGTTGGGCCGTATACAGTTTCTGTAGCTTCTTCTCCTCCTCTTTCTTCAGCAGCCTTTCAAAATGTAAGGCTCAGTATTAGCTCACCCGTCATCAAAAGACGGGCTGAGCTCACAATGATTTGTGAGCAATTATTTGCCAGTCCCTGCTCTCCATTGTCACTGAGTAAGAGGTGCATTTTTTTAGTAAATCATGTCTTTGAATCAACTCTTAGTCTTCCGGAGCTTGTCCTTACTCTCTTGCTGCTTCTAATCAACAGGGCATTCAGAGAGATCCTGTTAAAACATAAATCAGATTGTATTGCTCAGATCTCTTCAGTGGCTTACTGCAAGCAGAAAGCAAAGTCCTCAGAGTGCCTCCATAGGTAGGCCTAGAAATCTGGGCCTCTGTTTCTTCCCTGACTTGTTCCTTCTCCTCTCTACTTTGCTTACTCTATTTCCCACAAACGGACATCCTTTCTGTTCCTTGAATACTCTAGGCACATTCTTGCCTCCTTCTCTTTCCATCTGACTGTTCTCTCTGCTGGTAATATTCATTCCCCAGATATGCACCTTGCTCCCTTCCACAACCACCTTAAATTCCTTGATAAATTTTATCTCCCCCATAAAGCCTTCATTTATTACTTAATTTCAAGTGGCAGGTACCTTCTATCAGCCATCTCCATCTCCCTACCATGCTTTCCATTTTTTCTCTAGCACTTACCTGATATACTAGTTATTCTATGCATCTATTTAATTTTTATTTACATATTGATATATTTTTATATTTGCTTGTATATTTTTGTCTGCCTCCTCAATTGAAGAGAGGGTATATTCATCTGTGTTGATTACTGCTGTGTCATCAACCTATAAAACATTCTGAAGAATGGTGCCTGAAATTTGATAAGGGATTAAGAAATTGGCCACATAACTAAATATGTACATAAATTAATGAACAAATCTCCAGGGCTTCTGGATGAGGTCTAATGAAAAGAGGAAGACAAATGATTGGGACAGGGTACTACAAGAAGTAGAATTTGGAATACTCTGATAGCTATCCTAATAGAGAAGGTCTTGTTAATTTAGATCGTTTTAATGAGAGAGCTGGGAACTAGGGACACACAGCATCAAGATTTTTAGAATATATTGTGTAGAGTTCTTTTTAAGTGTGCACAGATATCACTGAAAATCCATGCATGTGTGCATGACTCTATTACTTTATTTAGTGTTTTACAAGAGCCTCTCAAGGACAGGGTTATAGTAAGTATCAGTATCTTTCCTTTATAATGAGCTTAATTTGTTCAAAATTATATCATAATTTTTTTGCAACTGTGAAACCAAACTAGCTTTTGAGTAGACACTCCCTAGAAACCTGTGCGGAGAAGGCAATGGCACCCCACTCCAGTACTCTTGCCTGGAAAATCCCATGGACGGAGGAGCCTGGTAGGCTGCAGTCCATGGGGTTACCAAGAGTCGGACACGACTGAGCGACTTCACTTTCACTCTTCACTTTCATGTATTGGAGAAGGAAATGGAAACCCACTCCAGTGTTCTTGCCTGGAGAATCCCAGGGACGGGGGAGCCTGGTGGGCTGCCGTCTGTGGGGTTGCACAGAGTCGGACACGACTGAAGCAACTTGGCAGCAGTAGCAGCAGCAGAAACCTGTGACGTTAATAAAACCAACAAACATGTGTTCAGCTTCCAATGATAGACATACTACAGACTCAATTATGGGCCGTCCATTTTAATGAGGGCAAGAAGTGATTTAACAAATACAGAGCAAAGAGGATGTTAAGTTTTGTCCTCTGTTAATATTAGCAATGGATAAAGTGGGCTCCAACATCTTCAAGATAGCTTGAGACCATCATCTCTGTGTCATGGCAGAGGGATGTTCAGCCAGGATATTGTTCTCTGTCACTCAGAAAAATACCCATAATGTATAATGATACTTACTGAGTCAGATATGAGACTTTTGGGTGGTTAGAAGTCCTTTAGCATGATTCTTTCAGATGCCTTAGCGACAAGATGAAGCTAGCCGCTTTGGACACTTTCAGCAATGAAGAGTTTGTTTGGATGTTAATTTTCATGCTGAATGAAATTCAGCTGAATGAATTTCGTGCTGAATTCACCCTACCTACTTGAAACTGCAGCACAGCACACACACTTCAGTTACCAGTTCAGTTCATTCCACAGAATTTTCATAAAACATAGTGTTCTATATACCTGGGATGTATCTCACTTCGTTTTAAGAATTTCCAGATAATTCTTCATACATAGTGTTACAATTCCAATCTTGCCAAGTCCTGCACCAGTTACATAGCACACAGCACATTTATTTCTCTGGTTGTTCAGATCCCAGTGAAAGAAGAATGGAATGGAATCAAAGAGATGAGATCAGAATTCTTGTCCCAGATTTACCATAAAATAATTGTGTTCTCAGGAAAATTATAGCTATTCTAGACCCCTTTCCTTTTTTTTATTTCAACAGAGTTGCATTCAGTTCAGTTCAGTTCAGTTGCTCCGTCGTGTCCGACTCTTTGCGACCCCATGAATCGCAGCACGCCAGGGCTCCCTGTCCATCACCGTCCCCGGAGTTCACTCAGACTCACGTCCATCGAGTCAGTGATGCCATCCAGCCATCTCATCCTCTGTCGTCCCCTTCTCCTCCTACCCCCAATCCCTCCCAGCATCAGAGTCTTGTCCAATGAGTCAACTCTTCGCATGAGGTGGCCAAAGTACTGGAGTCTCAACTTTAGCATCATTCCTTCCAAAGAAATGCCAGGGCTGATCTTCTTCAGAATGGACTGGTTGGATCTCCTTGCAGTCCAAGGGACTCTCAAGAGTCTCCTCCAGCACCACAGTTCAAAAGCATCAATTCTTTGGTGCTCAGCGTTCTTCACAGTCCAACTCTCACATCCATACACGACCACAGGAAAAACCGTAGCCTTGACTAGACGGACCTTAGTCGGCAAAGTAATGTCTCTGCTTTTGAATATACTATCTAGGTTGGACATAATTTTTCTTCCAAGGAGTAAGCGTCTTTTAATTTCATGGCTGCAGTCACTATCTGCAGTGATTTTGGATCCCAAGAAAATAAAGTCTGACACTGTTTCCACTGTTTCCCCATCTATTTCCCATGAAGTGATGGGACTGGATGCCATGATCTTCGTTTTCTGAATGTTGATGTAGATGACACCAAATAACATCCCCCTCTTTGCTGTCGTAGCTTCGATGTTATTGGTATTCTGAAACACATGAATACAATGACACATGAAGCTGTGCACCATCTCTGTAACTATGTTTTTAGCGTTGCCTCTATTTTGAAAATGAGAGCATGGCTGAGCACAGAAGTAGACGTTTTGACCAGAGGCTCCAAAGTAAATGCAACTAAACCACAAGTTTCCTTCTTTCCTGAAGCTCACTTAACTGAAACATAGGCTGCTGGATATTAAGCGGTAAAGCATATTATCAGTGTATTTTAAAAGCAGCTATTCTTCTAGGATTTCTAATTAGTAGCAGGAAGTTTTGAAATTCTTAAAGGATCATCTGCTCTTGTGAGATTTACAGCTCTGGTTTCCAGTCAACCAAGTTGAATTAGGGCATCTGAACTTTTGGATGCATCTCAGAACTAGAATTCTGAACCTCTTGAGTTTTTCTTCATGCTGTCAGAAATTCATGCCAGATAATCCTTTTAATAGAGAGTATGTACACACTTGTATATTTTCATATAAGAAACCAATGTGGTGAGGGAGGATGGAAGTGAAGCCCTCAGTCTCAGAGGGGTGTTGAGCTCCTGGTGAAATACAGTCATTATTTCTTCAAAATAGAAAAGCAGTTATTTGAAGTTATTAACACCAAATAGCTATTGATACACTTATCTGTGATACATGTATTTACTGTACCAACTAGGTGTGTTCTCTTTGGGAAGTACACAGCTGTTTGAGACACAGATTGTTTATTTTTGTTTGTTTTCCCACAAAGACTGTGACCTTCTGATCAGGAACGTCTGTATTTTACTAACATCTGGAACCACCAGCTAACACGGTGTCTAAAATGTAGCCAATGAATATGAAATCAAGGAACACATTTTTTAAGTACAGACCAGGGCATGGGCAAATATAAATTTTTTGTTTTCAATCATAACGTGATTGAAACCTGTAAATGATACAGACAACAAGCGCTACAGTAATTCAAAGAAGGCATAGAACAGACAACCTGTAAGGATCTATTGTATAGCACAGGGAGCTATACTCAATATTTTGTAATAACTTATTAATGGAAAAGAACCTGATAAAGCACGTATATATAAATTAATCACTGAACTGTACACCTAAAACTAACATGGCATTATAAATCAACTATACTTCAATTTAAAAAACTGACAACAAAAGACACCTAGAAGTCATAGACATGATATTTCCATAGAGAAGCCAGATGAAGAAGAGAGAGAGAGCTTTTGAATTCACCAGAGCAGTCACAGAGAACCTAGGCTTCGACCTGAACTTGAATTTACATTAAGATTGTGTTGCAGGTACAGATGTAGGTAATCACATACACTCACTATACTGAGACTAGCTGAAGTTATGAGTGTCGTCCAAGATCCCAAAGCAAGTACAGTGTGCAGTCAAAATTTTAAGTGACACCTAATACACTAAAAAAAAAAAAAGCCCCTTCTGTGATACCGTGTTGTCATTGAAATAATGTTGTTTCTTTCTGGTAGATTATAGTAGAAATTGGTTCTAGTGTCTCCTGTAATTACTAGTTCTGTTTATCCCATCTATAGTTGATCTTCAAAATTTCCATTGGAATGGCTTTGCCAAAATGAAACATACAAGTATTCGTGATGCCTGTATCCAAGCATTTCTTCTGTTGTTCCCTGCTTAGGATTATATGAACAATTCACTATCTTTTCCCTCCTCTAAGAATTCCCTCTGCCCTATTGGGCACCTGGAAAACCCACTTCATTTGTCAAAACTCAGTTTGCATATTATCTGTTATGCTGTCTTCTGTTTAGTGTTGTGGTCACACTTTCCTTTTTGCTCCCATTACACTTTTGCATACCTGACTGTTGCACTTGCTACACTGTATTGTAGTTGGATGTTTTACGTAACTCGGGCTTCTTCTGGGCAACATTCCTTGGGGCCAGTGACTACCTTTTCTTCACCCATTGATGCAGCCTTAGCATGTTACTTGGTATGCAGTAGTTAACATAAAAATGAGATCTGAATAAATTTTAAAAGGTAGGTACATATGACTTATCATCACTTTCCAGGTATAACAGGAAAAATCATTACTGTTGGTGCTGAATGTTCACTTCTATTGTAATGAATGGTGGTGGTACTTGACTCCACTTACATTGTTTTACCTACCATTTTATGTATTTCTACCTGATATCTCCTCTTTATTTCCATTTAGATATTTATTGGTAATCCAAGTAAAGCAGGAATGAGGGTAGGGCTAGGCTATACTTGCCTGGAATAGTAAAGACATTGTGTGACTTTTTGGTGAGAAAATCCTGAGGTATGGGAGGTTTACATCTTCCCTTTGAGGCATATGGAGGGCTCCGCCTCTAAAGAGTTTTATTAGCAACTAATCAAGATGTTTTTGCACAAGGCTCCTGATGAGCTATTAGTAATACTAAGAGTGAATCAGAACTAAAGTAGTTTCTGATTTGTTTTACATTGTAAATGTAGGCTATTATTTTTTAATGCTGGGAGTGGTGGTGGTGGAGAGTGACGGAATGGTCTTTTCCCATCTTGATGTTTCAATCCTGTCAAGAGAGATCTTAAATAATTTCAGCCCTGCTGCTTTACTTACTCCACCCGAGGGTGATCAAGTGACTTATATAGGAAGCTTGAAAAGAATTAAGTGGGCATGTTTGTCTTAACTTATTCTGTTTTCTCCCTTGAGAGTGAGAGTTGGTGTCTTCTGTTTCTGTCATCCTGTGTATTACTAGTTCAGTTATGGACTAGTAATTTCTGGGGTTCAGTTATGGGATCATTGCATTCAATTAAGCCAGGGTTACGTCAGTACCAGGAATATTTTGACCTCCATCTTCGCTCTTTTATCTTGTTTCTTAATTAACTCTATACCTAGGTGTAATTAAGTGTTGTATCTGTTATACTTGCACAAATGCATCATTTGGTGTGTTACCTGGAAACACTGAATAGAAAGAAAGGAGCAGACGTTTTGGAGAGGAAAATGTCCACATGGAAATGTTTCGGTGCTTCCATGTAAGGTAGTCTTGTGCCTTGGTCTTTAACGTGTGGTGGGATGTTGGGACCTTTGACTATTTGAAAATACTTCGGCTTATGCAGTTAAAAGCAGTTAACTGCTGAAGTCTAGAAAAGGTTTAATGTATGCTGTATTAGTTTCCAGTACCTGCTGTAACAAATCAGCATAAACTTGGCTTAACATAATAAAAATGTACTGTCTCACAGTTCTAGAGGTCAAAAGTCTGATATCAAGGTGTCATAGGGTTACACTCCCTAAAGGTGGTCTAGGGGAGAGTCCACTCCTTGTCCCTCTGAGCTTCCGGTGGTTAGTAGCTTCCTTGGCTTGAGGCCACATCGCTTAGTCTCTGTTTTCACTCCCTTTGTGTTTCTGTATCTTCTCTTCATCTGGTCCAAATTGCCCTCTGCCCTTCTTGTTTCATAAGGGCAATTGTCATCATATTAAGAACCCATCTGATTAATACAGGATGGGAATCCCATCTGGAGATCCTTAATGAAACTTGCAAAGACCTTTTTTCCAAGTGAGGTAACAGTTAAGAATTAGAACATGAATGTATCCTTTTGGGGGTCATCCTTCAACCCACTACACCAACAATAAGACTCTGCAGTTGGCTGCAGTTTATTGCATGGGAGAGTGGCTGTTTCTGTCAAGCCACTTAAGTAAAGGTCTGGCATAAAGAAAAGGGGTCCTAGGGAATTGCAGGTGGCTGAGCGAATACCTAGAGCAGAATGAATAGGGACCTGGAAGGTCTTCAGTATAAAGAGAACTTTACCTGGCTCTCAACTTTGGGGTGGGCAGGAGTTTTCAGGGCAGGAAGTACTCAGGCAGCTGCTCACTTTGGCTTACTCTTCAGGTAGTTTTTTTTTTTTTTCCCAAGCAGGCTTGACTGAGACAAAGACTTAGTTGTAAGGAAAGTATGTTTGATAGAACTTGTCAGCATTGACATATATGGTTACCATAGGCTCAAGTTAATCCCCTTACATGTGGACCCAAGCTGACATGGAATTTGTCAGTTACGTTGGAGAAAGAACTGTTCTCTGAAAGGCAGGCTTCTTTGGTCTATGCAGTAACATAGCCAGAGGCTGTGAAAATGACTATGGCACCATAGGACCATGGAATCTACACATTATAACTGGAGGTATAATGTTACTGGATAGAACCCACAATCAGGTCAGGACTGCAGTGTGAACAGATCATCAAAGAGGAAGGATAACTCCAGAGTCCATGTGTGATAGGTGCTCAGGGCTGTGCATTGCACATGGCAAGTTCATAGTGACCAGTCAACCTTAGGCCAGGAAAGTCCTCCTGGTTCTAAGTTTGCAGGTCAGGACTTTCAGATAAATGGCACAGACCAATGGACATCCTAGTGAGGCTAAAATCAGAGAGACTTTATCTTTCTTTCAAATGCCACTGAGTTTCTGCTATGTTCTTTGATAATTTCTGTACTGGATTCTGAGAATGAAAATGTGCCTAGTTTTATTATTCTAGGAGTGGGGACTGGCTTGGTTTTGAGATTTTTTAAATTGTGGGCATAATGCTGTAATCTCAGATTGAAACTTAGTAACTCTTTAAAATCGTTAAAAGCATGGTTCATGAAAGACCTGATAAACTGCTAGAACAGCCAAGATCCCGGGAGACCACGGCAATGTCAGTGACAGAAGTCTAAGCTGTAGATATGGAAGGATCCCTCAGTCCACTGAGACACTGAAAGCCCTGCCACTGAGAATGAATTAAAACATGCATTTGGGAGGATTCTTTCTGGACATTTAAGGACTTCAGATTTTTAACCCAGCATAACAAGGAAACTTGATTAAAAAAAAAAAAAAAGTGAGGTCTTCAACTTTGTTTTTCTTTCTCAAGATTGCTTTGGTTATTGAGGGTTCTTTTTGGTTACATATACATTTTAGACTAATTTCTTCTATTTCTGAAAAAACAGGGGATTTTGATAGGTATTGCAATAAACTCTTGATAGCTTTGTGTAATATGGACATTTTAACATATTAAGTCTTCCAGTTCATAAACATGGGATATCGTTCCATTTATGTCTTCATTAATTTCTTTCAATAACATTTTTTAGTTTTCAGTGTGCAAGTCTTTCATGTCTTTAGTTAAGTTTATTCATATTTTATTTTTTTGTTACTATTATAAATGAAATTGTTCTCCTGATTTCTTCTTTAGATTGTTAACTGTTAGTGAACAGAAGTGCAAGTAATGTGTGTATGCTGATTTTGTATTCTGCCAACACACTGCCAAGTTTATTAGTTCTAATAGATTTTGTTGTGAAATCTTTACCATTTTCTGCATCTGTTTTCAGAATGTTCACTTTCTGCCTAAGTGTATCCTTAATTCTAGGTGACATTTTCACTTCCATCTTAGGTTTTCACCTTTTTATAAAATTGTGTTACCATTAATTTTTAAATTTTCATAATTGCATTTACATTTTGGCTGTACTGGATCTTCATTGCTGGGCAAGCGTTCCTTTAGTTGTGGCAAGCAGAGCTTCCTCTCTGTGTGCAGTGCGTGGGCTTCTCGCTGCAGTGGTTTTTCTCCTTGTGGAGCATGAGCTTGAGGGTGTGTGGGCTGCAGTCATTGTGGTGTGTGGGCTCAGTAGTTGTGGTTCCCAGTCTCTAGAGCACAGGCTCAGGAGTTGTGGCTCAGGGGCTTAGTTGCTTCATGGCATGTGGGATCTTCCCAGACAGGAATCTAACCCAGGTCCCCTGCACTGGCAGGCAGATTCTTTACCACTGAACCACCAGAGAAGCCCCTTAGTCTTTCATCTTAATTCTCAGTATATTCAGGCTTCGTTGGGTATATCTCTTGCTCCTCTTCCCTGTACCCGACCATGCCTAGAATAGGAGGTGCCTCTACGAACCTGTGTTGACTTATTTTAAATGACATAAGTGCGTGAATATGTTCATTTCCCTCTGGAAAAGGGGGTTACATTCCATAAGATTCGAACATCAAGTCTTTAAACTTCACTGAACCCATAGATTCATAAATAGTTGCCTAATTATCCTCCCCTATACCACTCTAAAATAATCATATCAAAGTATGGTTATTAATTGTCTTAATTGCAAAGAAATAATAGCAAACAGAAAGAAATTGCTTCTCAAAAGAAATTCTTCCACCAAAGTAAAAACTAAAGGTCAAAAAGTCAAATGAATATGGGATTTGTGACTATTCTAAGTGATAAAGAACTCTGACAAGAAATACTGCAGTGCTGATTGCTATTGTCATCTTTTCACTTTCCATTTCAATTGTTTATGTTATTCTCATGAGGTTTTACTTAAGTTATCAAGATTTTTACAATAGTCAAATTAAAAAAAAAAAACAAAAATCAAAATATCTTGAAATGCCAATACAAAGAAAATGAGTCAGACCATGAAAAATGTTTTAGACAAGTTGACAACGTATATTCTTTGCTCATTTCTTTTTGAGACAAGGTCCATCTTATTCACACCCACATGTACAATACACTGAATAAAATACAACCAATCACCCTATGGTGATGAAAAACAAAAGACACGATGGTTCTAGAAATTTCTTCTCTTTATTCCTAGTATCTTGTTGTATCTGGCAAAATAAGCAGGTTGAAATGTTCTCTAAATTTTTTGTGTTTCATTTAATAATAATTTGCTTATTTATCTTAATGTAAATATTAAAAAATATTTACACTATTCAATGTTCAAGGACAGGAGGAGTGGCGGTGAGGAGGTACCTGTCGTCCAAGGTAAGGAACAGCAGCTGCGCTTTGCTGGAGCAGCTGTGAAGAGATACCACACACCCAAGGTAAGAGAAACCCAAGTAAGATGGTAGGTGTTGCAAGAGGGCATCAGAGGGCAGACACACTGAAACCATACTCACAGAAAACTAGTCAATCTAATCACACTAGGACCACAGCCTTGATTAACTCAATGAAAATAAGCCATGCCCGTGGGGCCACCCAAGACGGGCAGGTCATGGTGGAGAGGTCTGACAGAATGTGGTCCACTGGAGAAGGAACTTCAGTATTCTTGCCTTGAAAAACGCCATGAACAGTGTGAAAAGGCAAAATGATAGGATACTGAAAGAGGAACTCCCCAGGTCATTAGGTGCCCAAGATGCTACTGTAGATCAGTAGAGAAATAACTCCAGAAAGAATGAAGGAATGGAGCCAAAGCAAAGACAATACCCAGTTGTGGATGTGACTGGTGATAGAAGCAAGGTCCGATGCTGTAAAGAGCAATATTGCATAGGAACCTGGAATGTCAGGTCCATGAATCAAGGCAAATTGGAAGTGGTCAAACAAGAGATGGCAAGAGTGAACGTCGACATTCTAGGAGTCAGCGAACTAAAATGAACTGGAATGGGTGAATTTAACTCAGATGACCATTATATCTACTACTGCGGGCAGGAATCCCTCAGAAGAAATGGAGTAGCCATCATGGTCAACAAAAGAGTCCAAAATGTAGTACTTGGATGCAATCTCAACAATGGCAGAATGATCTCTGTTCATTTCCAAGGCAAATCATTCAATATGACAGTAATCCAAGTCTATGCCCCCACCAGGAATGCTGAAGAAACTGAAGTTGAATGGTTTTATGAAGACCTACAAGACCTTTTAGAACTAACACCCAAAAAAGATATCCTTTTCATTATAGGGGACTGGAATGCAAAAGTAGGAAGCCAAGAAACACCTGGAGTAACAGGCAAATTTGGCCTTGAAATACGGAATGAAGCAGGGCAAAGGCTAACAGAGTTTTGCCAAGAAAATGCACTGGTCATAGCAAACAGCCTCTTCCAACAACACAAGAAAAGACTCTACACATGGACATCACCAGATGGTCAACACCGAAATCAGATTGATTATATTCTTTGCAGCCAAAGATGGAGAAGCTCTATACAGTCAACAAAAACAAGACCAGGAGCTGACTGTGGCTCAGATCATGAACTCCTTATTGCCAAATTCAGACTTAAATTGAAGAAAGTGGGGAAAATCATTAGACCATTCAGGTATGACCTAAATCAAATCCCTTATGATTATACAGTGGAAGTGAGAAATAGATGTAAGGGCCTAGATCTGATAGATGAGTGCCTCAGGAACTATGGACTGAGGTTCATGACATTGTACAGGAGACAGGGGTCAAGACCATCCCCATGGAAAAGAAATGCAAAAAAGCAACATGGCTGTCTGGGGAGGCCTTACAAATAGCTATGAAAAGAAGAGAAGCAAAAAGCAAAGGAGAAAAGGAAAGATAAAAGCATCTGAATGCAGAGTTCCAAAGAATAGCAAGAAGAGATAAGAAAGCCTTCTTCAGCAATCAATGCAAAGAAATAGAGGAAGACCACAGAATGGGAAAGACTAGAGATCTCTTCAAGAAAATTAGAGATAGCAAGGGAACATTTCATGCAAAGATGGGCTCGATAAAGGACAGAAATGGTCTGGACCTAATAGAAGCAGAAGATATTAAGAAGAGATGGCAAGAATACACATAAGAACTGTACAAGAAAGATCTTCACGACCCAGATAATCATGATGATGTGATCACTCATCTAGAGCCAGACATCTTGGAATGTGAAGTCAAGTGGGCCTTAGGAAGCATCACTACGAACAAAGCTAGTGGAGGTGATGGAATTCCAGTTGAGCTATTTCAAATCCTGAAAGATGATGCTGTGAAAGTGCTGCACTCAATATGCCAGCAAATTTGGAAAACTTTTCCACAGGACTGGAAAAGGTCAGTTTTCATTCCAATCCCAAAGAAAGGCAATGCCAAAGAATGGTCAAAATACTGCACAATTGCACTCATCTCACATGCTAGTAAAGTAATGCTCAAAATTCTCCAAGCCAGGCTTCAGCAATATGTGAACCATGAACTTCCAGACGTTAAAGCTGGTTTTAGAAGAGGCAAAGGAACCAGAGATCAAATTGCCAACATCTGCTGGATCATGGAAAAAGCAAGAGAGTTCCAGAAAAACGTCTATTTCTGCTTTATTGACTATGCCAAAGCCTTTGACTGTGTGGATCACAAGAAACTGTGGAAAATTCTGAAAGAGATGGGAATACCAGACCACCTGACCTGCCTCTTGAGAAACTTATATGCAGGTCAGGAAGCAACAGTTAGAACTCGACATGGAACAACAGACTGGTTCCAAATAGGAAAAGGAGTACGTCAAGGCTGTATATTGTTACCCTGCTTATTTAACTTCTATGCAGAGTACATCATGAGAAACGCTGGACTGGAAGAAGCACAAGCTGGAATCAAGATTACCGGGAGAAATATCAATAACCTCAGATATGCAGATGATACAACCCTTATGGAAGAAAATGAAGAGGAACTAAAAAGCCTCTTAATGAAAGTGAAAGTGGAGAGTGAAAAAGCTAAAAGCTCAACATTCAGAAAACGAAGATCATGGCATCTGGTCCCACCAGTTCATGGGAAATAGATGGGGAAACAGTTTCAGACTTTATATTTTTGGGCTCCAAAATCACTGCAGATGGTGACTGCAGCCATGAAATTAAAAGATGCTTACTCCTTGGAAGAAAAGTTATGACCAACCTAGATAGCATACTGAAAAGCAGAGACATTACTTTGCCAACAAAGGTCCGTCTAGTCAAGGCTATGGTTTTTCCAGTAGTCGTGTATTGATGTGAGAATTGGAAGGTGAAGAAAGCTGAGCACCAAAGAATTGATGCTTTTGAACTGTGATGCTTTCTTCTCTGAAGAGAAGACTCTTGAGAGTCCCTTGGACTGCAGGGAGATCCAACCAATCCATCCTAGAGGAAATCAGTCCTAAATATCCATTGGAAGGACTGATGCTGAAGCTGAAACTCCAATACTTTGGCCACCTGATGAGAAAAACTGACTCATCTGAAAAGACCCTGATGCTGGAGAAGACTGAAGGCAGCAGGAGAAGGGGATGACTAAGGATGAGATAGTTGAATGGCATAACCGATTCGACGGACATGAATTTGAGTAGGCTCTGGGAGTTGGTGATGGACAGGGAAGCCTGGTGTGATGCAGTCTGTGGAATCGCTAAGAGTTGGACATGACTGAGTGACTGAAGTGAACTGATACCAGATGGAAATGATACCTTTTCGCTCTTTTCAAGGTATTATGAAGCTCAGTAGAGATAAGGAATGTAAAAGTACCTAGGAAATTATGAAATTCGTTGCAAATGTGTATTGTTCATGAAATTATACTCCAGATTGCAAGCTTTTTAAGAACAAAGACTATTTCTCTGTCCATTCCAAGAATATCCTTACATTGCAACTGTTTAAAAATATTTTCTTTATTTGAAAACCAACCCAAGATCACTCTTACATAAGTTGGAAAAAAGTACAACACATTTTCCTCACACCTCAAATATCACAGATGGAAAACTGTCATTTTGCCTCCCTATTTTCTATGCTAAAATGATTTTTTAAAGGTAGCAAATGACTAATATATGCCTAAGGAAAATTTAAGATTTTAACTATTTCTGTTTGTAAGTGACTATTTGTCAATGAATTAATAACTATTTCTTAATGAATTGAATGTGCCAGTGTCAATAGAGAAGCCATTTTTTTTTCTTTCAGTTTTATTGAGATACAGTTGACATACAGTACTATATAACCTTAAGTGGTAAACATAGTGATTTGACATACATGATTCATGAAATGATTACCATAATAATTTTTCTGACTGTCCATCATCTCAAATGAACAGAAAAAATACAGAAAGAAAAATGTGTTTCCTTGTGATGAGAACTCTTGGGATTTACTCTCTTAATAACTCTAATGTATAACATAGTTAGTTCAGTCACCCAGTTGTGTCTGAATCTGTGACCCTATGGACTGCAGCACCCAGGCTTCCCTGTCCTTCATACTCCTGGAGCTTGCTCAAACTCAGGTCCATTGAGTTGGTCATGCCATCCAACCATTTCATCCTCTGTCATCCCCTTCTCCTCCTGGCTCCAATCTTTCCCAGCATCAGGGTCTTTTCCAATGAGTTAGTTCTTCGCATTAGGTGGCCAAACACAGAGAAGTATTAATTATATTTATCATGTATAGTACATACCTAGTACTTATTTATCTTTATAATTGGAGGCTTGTACTTTTTGACTCAGTTCAGTTCAGTTCAGTTTGGTCGCTCAGTCGTGTCCAACTCTTCGCGACCCCATGAATCGCAGCATGCCAGGCCTCCCTGTCCATCACCATTTCCCGGAGTTCACTCAGACTCACGTCTGTCTAGTCTGTGATGCCATCCAGCCATCTCATCCTCTGTTGTCCCCTTTCCCTCCTGCCCCCAATCCCTCCCAGCATCAGAGTCTTTTCCAATAAGTCAACTGTTCGCATGAGGTGGCCAAAGTACTGCAGTTTCAGCTTTAGCATCATTCCTTCCAAAGAAATCCCAGGGTTGATCTCCTTCAGAACGGACTGGTTGGATCTCCTTGCAGTCCAAGGGACTCTCAAGACTCTTCTCCAACACCACAACCTCCATCTAATTCCATCTCCTCCTACCAACTGCTTTTGGTAATCACAAATCTGATTTCTTTTTCTATGAGTTTGCTTGCTTGCTTGCTTGTTTGTATTTGAAGCATGATAGACCTACAACACTATCTTAGTTTTGTTACACAGCATGATGATTCGATATCTCTATACTTTTCAAAATATCTCTATACTTTTCACCACGGTAAGTCTAGATACCATCTGTAACCATATGAAGATATTACATAGTTATTTCATACCCCTGAATAACTTTTTTTTTGTAACTGGAAGCTTTTAATTTCCTTCAGCTGTTTGTTTCCTCCCCATACTTCACTTCCCTCTGACAAATACCTGTGTATTTTTTATATCTGTATGTTTTATCTGTTCATTGGTTTTGTTTTATTTTTAATTCCACATATACGTGATTATACAGATTTGTGTTCCTCTGCCAAACTTATTTCACCTGGGTTAGGGTTAGGGTAAGAGCATAATGTACTCTAGGTCTGTCCATTGTTGTCACAAATGGCAAGATTGTATTCCTTTTTTATCAGTGAGTAATATTTCACTCTGTATTTAGGCATGAATGTGTGAGTATATATATATATATGTAAAATAACTTCTTTATTTGTGTATACCATGTTGGCTATTGTAAATGATACTGCAATGAATATAGCAATCAATGTATCTTTTATAATCAGTGTTTTCTTTTTCTTTGGATAAATACCCAGGAGTGGAATTGCTGGACGGCATCATAATTCTATTTTCAACTATTTACGGAGTCTATACGCTGTTTCCTACAATGGTTGTACCAAGTTACATTCCCATTAAAAGCACATGGGGTTTCCTTTTCCCTTTGCTCCATATCCTCACCAACACTGGTTATTTGTTGCTTTTGGGGTGATTACCATTGTGACAGATATAAGGTGATATCTCATGGTGGTTTTAATTTGCATTTTTCTGATGGTTAGAGTAGACATCCTTGTCTTGTTCCTCATCTTAGTGGTAATACTTTCAGCTTTTCATCATTAAGTATAATGTGAACTGTGGCCTGGTTATATACGCCTTTTATGATGTTGAAGTATGTCCCCTGTATCCATTTTTTTGGAGAGCTTTCATCATAAATAGATGTTAAATTTTGTGAAAGCTTTTTTTTTCTGTGTCCATTGATATGATCATTTGATTTTTATTCTTTGTTTATGTTGTATATCACATTGATAGATGTGTATAACGAACCATCCTTGCATCCTAAGATAAATCTTACTTGTTCAAGGTGTATGATCATTTTTAAGTATTGTTGAATTTGATTTGCTAATATTTTATTGAGAATTTTTATATGCATATTAAAAGTGATTGGCCTGTAATTAGTGTGTGAGTATGTGTGTGTGTGTTTGAGAGAGAGAGAGAGAGAGAGAGAGAGAGAGAGAGAGAGAGAGAGAAAGAGATCTTTGTCTGGTTTTGGTATCAGAGTGATGCTGGCCTCACTTAATTAGTTCAGAAGTATTCCTTCTTTCCTCTGTTTTTGTTTGAAATAATTTGAGGGGTCTAGGTGCAATATTAACTCACCTTTAAATGTTTTCTAGAATTCACCTGTGAAGTCTTCTGTTTCTGGACTTTAGTTTGTTGATAGTTTTCTGTATATTACTGATGAAGTTTCATTACTGGTAATGGACTTTCATATTTTCTTTCTTCCTGCTTCAGTCTTGGAGCTTGCACATTTCTAGGAATTTCTGCATTTCACCTAGATGTCCATTTCTAACCTATAATCATTTGTCATCCCATTTGCCTCCTGCCCTCAATCTTCTCCAGTATCAGGGCTTTTCCAGTGAGTCAGCTCTTTGTATCAGGTGGCCAAATTATTGGAGCTTCAATCAGTCCTTCCAATGAATATTCAAGGTTGATTTCTCCCATGGGTTCAGTTCAGTTCAGTTCAGTTCAGTCGCTCAGTCGTGTCCAACTCTTTGCGACCCCATGAATCACAGCACGCCAGGCCTCCCTATCCATCACCATCTCCTGGAGTTCACTCAGACTCACGTCCATCGAGTCCATGATGTCATCCAGCCATCTCATCCTCTGTCGTCCCCTTCTCCTCCTGCCCCCAATCCCTCCCAGCATCACTCTTTTCCAATGTGTCAACTCTTCACATGAGGTGGCCAAGGTACTGGAGTTTCAGCTTTAGCATCATTCCTTCCAAAGAACTCCCAGGATTGATCTCCTTCAGAATGGACTGGTTGGATCTCCTCGCAGACCAAGGGACTCTCAAGAGTCTTCTCCAACACCACAGTTTAAAAGCATTAATTCTTCGGCGCTCAGCCTTCTTCACAGTCCATCTCTCACATCCATACATGACCACAGGAAAAACCATACCTTGACTAGACGGACCTTAGCTGGCAAAGTAATACTATCTAGGTTGGTCATAACTTTTCTTCTAAGAAGTAAGCATCTTTTAATTTCAGGGCTGCAGTCACCATCTGCAGTGATTTTGCAGCCCAGAAAAATAAAGTCTGCCACTGATTCCACTGTTTCCACTGTTTCCCCATCTATTTGCCATGAAGTGATGGGACCAGATGCCATGATCTTTGTTTTCTGAATGTTGAGCTTTAAGCCAACTTTTTCACTCTCCTCTTTCAGTTTCATCAAGAGGCTTTTTAGTTCCTCTTCACTTTCTGCCATAAGGGTGGTGTCATCTGCATATCTGAGTTTATTGGTATTTCTCCCGGCAATCTTGATCCCAGCTTGTGTTTCTTCCAGCCCAGCATTTCTCATGATGCACTCTGCATAGCAGTTAAATAAGCAGGGTGACAATATACAGCCTTGACGTACTCCTTTTCCTATTTGGAACCAGTCTGTTGTTCCATGTCGAGTTCTAACTATTGCTTCCTGACCTGCATACAGATTTCTCAAGAGGCAGGTCAGGTGGTCTGGTATTCACATCTCTTGAAGAATTTTCCACAGTTTATTGTGATCCACACAGTCAAAGGCTTTAGCATAGTCAATAAAGCAGAAATAGATCTTTTTCTGGAACTCTCTTGCTTTTTCATTGATCCAGCAGATGTTGGCAATTTGATCTCTGGTTCCTCTGCCTTTTCTAAAACCAGCTTGAACATCAGGGAGTTCACGGTTCATGTGTTGCTGAAGCCTAACTTGGAGAATTTTGAGCATTACTTTACTAGCATGTGAGATGAGTGCAATTGTGCGGTAGTTTGAGCATTCTTTGGCATTGCCTTTCTTTGGAATTGGAATGAAACTGACCTTTTCCAGTCCTGTGGCCACTGCTGAGTTTTCCAAATTTGCTGGCATATTGAGTGCAGCACTTTCACAGCATCATCTGTCAGGATTTGAAACAGCTCAACTGGAATTCCATCACCTCCACTAGCTTTGTTCGTAGTGATGCTTTCTAAGGCCCACTTGACTTCACATTCCAAGATGTCTGGCTCTAGATGAGTGATCACATCATCATGATTATCTGGGTCGTGAAGATCTTTTCTGTACAGTTCTTCCGTGTATTCTTGCCACCTCTTCTTAATATCTTCTGCTTCTGTTAGGTCCAGACCATTTCTATCCTTTACTGAGCCCATCTTTGCATGAAATGTTCCCTTGGTATATCTAATTTTCTTGAAGAGATCTCTAGTCTTTCCCGTTCTGTTCTTTTCTTCTATTTCTTTGCACTGATTGCTGAAGAAGGCTTTCTTATCTCTTCTTGCTCTTCTTTGGAACTCTGCATTCAGATGCTTATATCTTTCCTTTTCTCCTTTGCTTTTTGCCTCTCTTCTCTTCACAGCTATTTGTAAGGCCTCCCCAAACAGCCATTTTGCTTTTTTGCATTTCTTTTCCAGGGGGATGATCTTGATCCCTGTCTCCTGTACAGTGTCACGAACCTCATTCCAGAGTTCATCAGGCACTCATCTATCAGATCTAGGCCCTTACATCTATTTCTCACTTCCACTGTATAATCATAAGGGATTTGATTTAGGTCATACCTGAATGGCTAATGATTTTCCCCACTTTCTTCAGTTTAAGTCTGAATTTGGTAATAAGGAGTTCACGATCTGAGCCACAGTCAGCTCCTGGTCTTGTTTTTGTTGACTGTATAGAGCTTCTCCATCTTTGGCTGCAAAGAATAAAATCAATCTGATTTCGGTGTTGACCATCTGTTGATGTCCATGTGTAGAGTCTTCCCCTGTGTTGTTGGGAGAGGCTGTTTGCTATGACCAGTGCATTTTCTTGGCAAACCTCTATTAGCCTTTGCCCTGCTTCATTCCCCATTCCAAGGGCAAATTTGGCTGTTACTCCAGGTGTTTCCTGACTTCCTACTTTTGCATTCCAATGCCCTATAATGAAATGGACATCTTTTTTGGGTGTTAGTTCTCAAAGGTCTTGTAGGTCTTCATAAAACTGTTCAACTTCAGTTTCTTCAGCATTACTGGTTGGGACATAGACTTGGACAACTGTGATATTGAATGTTTTGCCTTGGAGGCAACAGAGATCATTCTGTCATTTTTGAGATTGCATCCACATACTGCATTTCAGACTCTTTTGTTGACCATGATGGCTACTCCATTTTTTCTGAGGGATTCCTGTCAGCAGTAGTAGATATAATGGTCATCTGAGTTAAACTCACCCATTCCAGTTCATTTTAGTTCGCTGATTCCTAGAATGTCAACGTTCACCCTTGACATCTCTTGTTTGACCACTTCCAATTTGCCTTGATTCATGGACCTAACATTCCAGGTTCCTATGCAATATTGTTCTTTACAGCATCGGATCTTGCTTCTATCACCAGTCACATCCACAACTGGGTATTGTTTTTGCTTTGGCCCCATCCCATCATTCTTTCTGGAGTTATTTCTCCACTGATCTCCAGTACCATATTGGGCACCTAATGACCTGGGGAGTTCCTTTTTCAGTATCTTATCATTTTGCCTTTTCATACTGTTCATGGGGTTCTCGAGGCAAGAATACTGAAGTGGCTTGCCATTCCCTTCTCCAGTGGACCACATTCTGTCAGACCTCTCCACCATGACCCACCCGTCTTGGTGTGCCCTGCAGGCGTGGCTTGGTTTCATTGAGTTAGACAAGGCGGTGGTCCTAGTGTGATTAGATTGACTCGTTTTCTGTGAGTATGGTTTCAGTGTGTCTGCCCTCTGATGCCCTCTTTCAACACCAGAGTGCCAGGCTGTGATGGCGCAGGAATGGCCAGGAGGAGCCACCCCGCATCTGAGGTCAGGGTGGCGGCCAGGAGGAGCTACCCAGTGTCCGAGGCCAGTGGCAGCTGGGAGGAGACACCCCACATGCGAGGTCAGGGGCGGCCAGGAGAAGCCACCTCGCATCCGAGGCCTGGGGCGGTGACTCTGAGAAGCCAGCCCAAGGCCAGGGGCGGCATCTGGGAGGAGGCACCAACGCCCGAGGCCAGGGCCGGTGGCCGGGAGGAGCAACCTGAGGAGCCTTGGCTGAGCAGGCACAGGAGGGCCTAGAGGAGCTATCCCACGTTGAAGGTCAGGAACGGCAGTGGTAAGGAGATACCCCTCGTCCAAGGTAAGGAGCAGCCGTGAAGAGATACCCCACGCCCAAGGTAAGAGAAACTCCCATGGGTCCACGTTATTAAGTATTTGTGTGTTTTTCTCCTGTGAACCTGTCCCATGTCAAGTTAATTCTTAGACCAACCAGAAGAACCTAGAAGGGTAGTAAAAATTTCTGCCTCAACAGTAGCCAGTGATGATGTTCTGAGCTGGTCCTCATATTGGTGTTCTAGAAATGTTTCCAAAAGGCTTGCTGTAATAATTACCTGGATGAGGCACAAGGATCTGAAATATTTAACAATAAACTCACCTCTAAAGCCTCTGCCTTTTCCATTCTAAGTCAAGTTTTAGTGTCATGCTAAAATGCTGTAATATTTCAAACTTTAATATCTACATCTGTAAAATGGCGAAAATAATTTCCTACTTATAGAGGGTTATGAGGCTTATGATAATGGATATAAAAAGTTTAGCCCAGGGCCTGATACAGTGTTCATTCTTATTGCATAATAACTGTAGAAATAGTAGTAGTGGACGATTGCCATCTTCTTTACTTTTTTCCAAACAATTTTGCTTATTTGTTTCTCAAGCAAGAATGCAAGGCCACATTTATAAAAACTCCATCCTAATTATGTTTTATTTTTTTTCTGGCATAGTAATTATCTGCTGTTTTTTAAATGTTTAGCTTCATAAATGCTGCATTACTCTACTTTACATGTTATAACCGTTTACATTTGATGTAAAGCTTCTTTCGTGCTCTTCATTTTGAGCTTCATAACTATCTTATGAGTCATGTAAGACAGATGCAAAATATTCATAATGCAAGGAAAGAGGATGAGAAGTTAAGTAAGTTGTCTTAGCTCACATAAGCAAGTAAATGACAGATTTTAGAAATGATTTTCTGATTATGTTGTGCTTTCCTTGGTGTGTTAAGAACACATCATCTTTCTTCCATTTATACCTTTATTTAATTTCAATTTGATCCGTGAATACAGGCATTGGAAAAGCTGGAACAAAAGTAGCCAGTGTGGTTTCAGAAAGATGCACTTAATGATTTCCTCAATAATGATTTTGTCCTAGGCCCAAATGGGCTGTGATCATCCATAAAATAATTGGCTTACTGTGAAAGCCAAGCTCAATACCAAATGGAAAGTCTTGTCAATGCCTTCTAGACTGATGACTGATCTCCCTCAATAGCAGCATAAATATTTTTAAACTGCATGAGCATAACTATGTGTGTTCACATTTGTCTAGGCTATGTATACATATCTCATGAAGGAATTTAAAACCAGAGTTAGGGTTTGATTTTTCAATGTGTTTGATTTTTCAGTGTGTATGGACTCACTGTTAGATAAGACTGGCCTGGTTTTGTGTGTTGGGAAATTATGTGGCCTGAAAGAATATAAGCTGAAAAGAGCTGGTGCCTCACAAAGGACACCGGGTACAGAGAAGCAAGGATCATTTGCCAATAGGGTATTTTCTAGGTACCTCTTTGGTCTGGTATTATGTTCCTGTTTCATTCCAAGTATAAAGTAAAGAGCAGAATCTGTCACTCCAAAATCTGCCTCTTTGGCCTAAAGATTATTTTAGGCTACCTATTTTTTTTAATTTTTTTAATTTAAATTTAATTTTTTAGAAACCACAGATATAGAAGAAGCTCTGAAAGCAAGTAAAAGTTACACTTGTGTAAGAGACATTTACATTTATAAGAGGATCTCCATTTATAAGGGTGTTTTCCTCCCTAGTCATCTAGAGGTGATGCTGGATGAAATCTCTAGATCTCTAGAATTTCTAGGTTCTCTAGAAACTCTTATCATTGGAAAAGTCTTGGACTTAAAGGAAAGGCAATGCGAAAGAATGCTCAAACTACTGTACGATTGCGCTCATTTCATGTGTGAGCAAGATAATGCTCACAATCCTTCAAGCTAGACTTCAATAATATGTGAACTGAGAACTTCCAGATGTACAGACTGGATTTAGAAAAGGCAGAGGAACCGGAGATCAAATTGCCAACATCCGTTGAATCATAGAAAAAAAAAAAAAAGAGGGAGGGGGGAATTCCAAAAAAGCATCTGCTTCATTGACTACAATGGAAACTTTGACTGTGTGGATCACAACAAACTCAGAAATTCATAAAGAGATGTGAATGCCAGACCACCTGACCTGCTTCCTGATAAACCTGTGTGCAGGTCAAGAAACAGCAGTTAGAACTGGACATGCAACAACAGACTGGTTCAAAACTGGGAAAGGAGTGCATCAAGATGTATTTTGTCACCCTGCTTATTTAACTTATATGCAGAGTACATCATGTGAAATGCTGGCCTGGATGAATCACAAACTGGAATCAAGATTGCCAGGAGAATTATCAATATCAGATATGCATATGATATCACTCTAATGGCAGAAAGTGAAGAGGAACTAAAGAACCTCTTAATGAGGGTGAAAGAGGAGAGTGAAAAAGCTGACTTAAAACTCCTCATTCAAAAAACTAAGACCATGGCGTCTAGTCTGATCACTTCATGGAAACAGTGGCAGATTTTATCTTCTTGAGCTCCAGAATCACTGAGGATGGTGAATGCAGCCATGAAATTAAAACATGCCTGCTCCTTGGAAGAAAAGGTATGACAAACATAGGCACTGTATTAAAAAGCAGAGATTTCATTTTGCTGAGGAAGCTCTGTCTAGTCAAAGCTATGGTTTTTCCAGTAGTCATGTATGAATGTGAGAGTTGGACATAAAGAAGGCTGAGCACTGAAGAACTGATGCTTTCAAATTGTGATGCTAAAGAAGACTCTTGAGAGTTCCTTGGATAGCAAGGAGATCGAACCAGTCAACCCTAAAGGAAATCAACCCTGAATATTCATTGGAAGGACTGATGCTGAAGATGAAGCTTCAATACTTTGGTGACCTGATATGAAGAGCTGACTCACTGGAAAAGACCCTAATGCTGGGAAAGATTGAGAACAAGAGGTGAAGGAGGCAACAGAAGATTGGGATGGTTGGATGGCATCACCGACTCAGTGGACATGAGTTTGAGCAAATTCCAGGAGATAGTGAAGGACAGAGAAGCCTGATATGCTGCAGTCCATGGGGCTGCAAAGAGTCAGACACAAGTGAGCAACTCAGCAACAACAATCATATCCTTGTTCACTGTGTTTGCCAGATAATTTTCCATAAATGTCTTGTACTTCCCCAACATTGTTCTTTTGTCTTTAACAGGAGATGGTATTTACAGCGATGTTTTGGACCATTTTGGAGAGTTACTCAGTTTTCCTGGGTGTTTCCCTTGTATACAGGAGGAATACATGTTTTTTACTTATGTTTTTTTTTTCTCCTGTTAAACCTGCCTTTTTATTACAGGAGCAAAAACAAGACTGTGAGTTGACTGTGACTCAGATCATGAACTCCTTATTGCCAAATTCAGACTGAAATTGAAGTAAGTAGGGAAAACCAGTAATCCATTCAGGTGTGATCTAAATCAAACCTCTTACGTTTATACAGCGGAAGTCACAAATAGATTCAAGTGATTAGATTTGATAGAGTGCATGAAGAACTATGAAAGGAGGTTCATACCATTGTACAAGAGACGGTGATCAAGAACATCCCCAAGAAAAAGAAATGCAAAAAGGCAAAATGGTTGTCTGAGGAGGCCTTACAAACAGCTATGGAAAGAGGAGAAGTGAAAGGCAAAGAAGAAAAGGAAAGATATACCCATTTGAATGCAGAGTACCAAAGTGTAGTGAAGAGAGATGAGAAAGCCTTCCTCAGTGATCAGTGCAAAGAAATAGAGGAAAACAGTAGAATGGGAAAGACTAGAGATCTCTTCAAGAAAATTAGAGATACCAAACGAAATTTTCATGCAAAGATGAGTACAATGAAGGACAGAAATTATATGGACTTAAGAGAAACAGAAGATATTAAGAAGAGGTGGCAAGAATACATAGAAGAACTGTACAAAAAAGATCCTCATGACCTAGATAATCATGATAGTGTGATCACTCACCTAGAGCCAGACTTATTAGAATGTGAAGTCAAGTGAGTCTTGGGAAGCATCACTCCAAACAAAGCTAGGAGAGGTAATGGATTTCCAGTTGAGCTATTTTAACTCCTAAAAGATGATGCTGTGAGAGTGCTGCACTCAATATGCCAGCAAATCTGGAAAACTCAGCAATGGACACAGGACTAGAAAAGGTCATTTTCATTCCAATCCCAAAGAAAGGCAATACCAAAGAATGTTCAAACTACCACACAATATCACTCATCTCACATCCTGGCAAAGTAATGCTAGGCTTCAACAGTACATGAACAAAGAACTTCCAGATGTTCAAGCTGGATTTAGAAAAGGCAGAAGAACCAGAGATCAGTTTTCCAACATCTACTGAACCATCAGAAAAGCAAGAGAGCTCCAGAAAAAACATCTACTTTTGCCTTATTGCCTATGCCAAAGCCTTTGACTGTGTAGATCACAACAGACTGTGGAAAAATCTTCAAGACATGGGAATACCAGACCACTGGACCTGTGTCCTGAGAAATCTGGTCAAGCACCAACAGTTAGAACTGGACATGGAACAACAGACTGGTTCCAAATTGATAAAGGAGTACAACACTGCTGTATATTGTCACCCTGCTTATTTAACTTATACACAGAGTGTATCATGCAAAATGCCAGGCTGGATAAAGCACAAGCTGGAATCAAGATTGCCAGGAGAAATATCAATAACCTCATATATGCAGATGATACCACACTTATCGCAGAAAGCAAAGAAGAACTAAAGCGCCTCTTGATGAAAGAGGAGAGTGAAAAAGTTGGCTTACAACTCAACGTTTGGAAAACTAAGATCATGGCATCTGGTCCCATCACTTCATGGCAAACAGATGGGGAAACAATGGAAACAGTGAGAGACTGTGTTTTGGGGGGGCTCCAAAATCACTGTATATGGTGACTGTAGCCGTGAAATTAAAAGATGCTTGCTTCTTGGAAGAAAAGCTATAAGCATCCTAGATAGCATGTGAAAAAGCGGAGACATTATTTTACCAACAAAGTTTCATCTAGACAAAGCTACAATTTTTCCAATAGTCATGCACAGATGTGAGAGCTGGGCTATAAAGAAAGCTGAGTACCAAAGAATTGATACTTTTGAACTGTGGTATTGGAGAAAACTCTTGAGAGTCCCCTGAACTCCAAGGAGATCCAACCAGTCTATCCTAAAGGAAATCAGTCCTGAATATTCATTGGAAGGACTGATGCTGAAGCTGAAACTCTAATACTTTGGCCACCCAGTACGAAGAAATGACTCATTGGAAAAGACCCTGATGCTGGGAAAGATTGAATGCTGGAAGAGAAAGGGATGATAGAATATAAGATGGTTGGATGGCATCACTGATGCTACGGACATGAGTTTGAGTAAGCTCCAGGAGTTGGTGATGGACAGGGAAGCCGGGCATGCTGCAGTCCTTGGGGTCACAAAGAGTCAGACATGATTGAGCATCTGAACTAGCTATGTTATATATTATAGCTATTAAAAGAGTAAATTAAGAGAGTAAACTCTCTGAATGCAGAGTTCCAAAGAATAGCAAGAAGAGATAAGAAAGCCTTCTTCAGCAATCAATGCAAAGAAATAGAGGAAAACAACAGAATGGGAAAGACTAGAGATCTCTTCAAGAAAATTAGATATACCAAGGGAACATTTCATGCAAAGATGGGCTCGATAAAAGACAGAAATGGTCTGGACCTAACAGAAGCAGAAGATATTAAGAAGAGGTGGCAAGAATACACGGAAGAACTGTACAGAAAAGATCTTCACGACCCAGATAATCATGATGATGTGATCACTCATCTAGAGCCAGATATCTTGGAATGTGAAGTCAAGTGGGCCTTAGAAAGCATCACTATGAACAAAGCTAATGAAGGTGATGGAATTCCAGTTGAGCTGTTTCAAATCCTGAAAGATGATGCTGTGAAAGTGCTGCACTCAATATGCCAGCAAATTTGGAAAACTCAGCAGTGGCCACAGGACTGGAAAAGGTCAGTTTTCATTCCAATTCCAAAGAAAGACAATGCCAAAGAATGCTCAAACAACCGCACAATTGCACTCATCTCACATGCTAGTAAAGTAATGCTCAAAATTCTCCAAGCCAGGCTTCAGCAATACGTGAACCGTGAACTCCCTGATGTTCAAGCTGGTTTTAGAAAAGGCAGTGGAACGAGAGATCAAATTGCCAACATCTGCTGGATCATGGAAAAAGCAAGAGAGTTCCAGAAAAACATCTATTTCTGCTTTATTGACTATGCCAAAGCCTTTGACTGTGTGGATCACAATAAACTGTGGAAAATTCTGAAAGAGATGGGAATACCAGAGCACCTAACCTGCCTCTTGAGAAATCTGTATGCAGGTCAGGAGAAACAGTTAGAACTGGACATGGAACAACAGACTGGTTCCAAATAGGAAAAGGAGTACGTCAAGGCTGTATATTGTCACCCTGCTTATTTAACTTCTATGCAGAGTACATCATGAGAAATGCTGGGCTGGAAGAAACACAAGCTGGGATCAAGATTGCCAGGAGAAATATCAGTAACCTCAGATATGCAGATGACACCACCATTATGGCAGAAAGTGAAGAGGAGCTAAAAAGCCTTTCGATGAAAGTGAAAGAGGAGAGTGAAAAAGTGGCTTAAAGCTCAACATTCAGAAAACAAAGATCATGGCATCTCGTCCCATCACTTCGTGGGAAATAGATGGGGATACAGTGTCAGACTTTATTTTTATGGGCTCCAAAATCACTGCAGATGGTGATTGTAGCCATGAAATTAAAAGACACTTGCTCCTTGGAAGAAAAGTTATGACCAACCTAGATAGTATATTCAAAAGCAGAGACATTACTTTGCTGACTAAGGTCCGTTTAGTCAAGGCTATGTTTTTTCCTGTGGTCATGTATGGGTGTGAGATTTGGACTGTGAAGAAGGCTGAGTGCCAAAACATTGATGCTTTGAACTGTGGTGTTGGAGAAGACTCTTGAGAGTCCCTTGGACTGCAAGGAGATCCAACCAGTCCATTCTGAAGGAGATCAACCCTGGGATTTCTTTGGAGGGAATGATGCTAAAGCTGAAGCTCCAGTACTTTGCCACCTCATGCGAAGAGTTAACCCATTGGAAAAGACTCTGATGCTGGGAGGGATTGGGGGCAGGAGAAGAAGGGGACGACCGATGATGAGATGGCTGGATGGCATCACTGACTTGATGGACGTGAGTCTGAGTGAACTCCAGGAGATGGTGATGGACAGAGGCCTGGTGTGCTGCGATTCATGGGGTCATAAAGAGTCGGACATGACTGAGCGACTGAACTGAACTGAGCTGAACTGAAGAGATTAAATCCCAAGAGTTCTCATCACAAGGAAAAATTTTTCTTTCTACTTCTGAATGTATCTTTTTGTCCATTGAAGATGATGGACAGTCACTAAAACTATTGTATAATCACACTGCTGAGTGACTGAACTGAACTGATTGTAAGAGGGTCTCAGTCAGGAACCTAGATGGGTAGAGGGAAAATTATTTTTCCTCCTTCTCATTAGGAAGTATCAGAGGAGATAAGACAGGTCAACTTACCTAAGAACCTGTAGCACATTCCTGGCATGGTATCTACTCATGCTGCTTTTGCTGCTAACTCACTTCAGTCGTGTCCGACTCTGTGTGACCTCAGGTGGGCTCTCTGCAGCCTACCAGGCTCCCCCATCCCTGGGATTCTCCAGGCAAGAATACTGGAGTGGGTTGCCATTTCCTTCTCCAATGCATGAAAGTGAAAAGTGAAAGTGAAGTCGTTCAGTCGTGTCTGACCCTTAGCAACCCCATGGACAGCAGCCTACCGAGCCCCTCCATCCATGGGATTTTCCAGGCAAGAGTGCTAGAGTGGGTTGCCATTGCCTTTTTGTATCTAGTAATGACTGTTCCTTAAAATAAAGGGGCGATGCCTATCATTTCATCCTTGGGAATGTAGCAGGAAATAAATGTGCTAACAGCTCATGGGGATATCACAGATTATAAAATACAAGTTAGAAAATAGACATATTTAGAAAGCTAGACAAAGGGCTGCAGTCACAGTGGAATGAGTAATATCAGCACTGTAGAGAACTTATAAGCTATAGATAATGGCAGTAGGGTGAAAACATAAGCAGTATGGTTGAGAGATCTGATAGGGAAAAAATGTCTTCCTTCATAGGGAAAATTAGCACAAACCATTCTAATGAAATGGTGGGGCCCTCTGAGAGCATCTGCCCCCATCCCTTCTCTTTCAAATGATTTTCTTATTGGACACAAAAGGAAAAATGAACGTTGAAGCTTTGGGGAATTTTCATTAATATGACAGATTGGATGCACCCAGTGTCCCATGATCTTATTTCTTTGACAAGTTTCTGTGAGACATGCAGGCATATTGTCAGGTTACTCTTTTTAACAATGAAGAAGCATTCCCATTTCTTTGCAAATGTCAGGCATGTTGAAGAAATGGATAGAGACCACTATTTGGTTCTAATGTTAATCTTCCCTTTCCAGAATCCCTCCCAACAGAACAAAGTCCTGTTCACTTTGGAAGTGATAGGCTAATGCTAACAAGCTGTGACCACTTTTGGAATCAGGAGCATCAGAAGAATAATATTTAAGGTTTCTTGAAACCCAGACTCAGATCTCATACAGTGACAATTCCTATCACTTCACATTGTCAGAGCAAGTCACCAAGTCAGCCTGCACGCAACAGGTGGGAGATGCTTCAATCTAGTGCGGTTATTATCTCAGTCTCCTATAACCAAGAGTGTTAGCCTCACGTCCATCTTGCCCTTAGATTAAAACTAAATTAAAATGCCAGTTGTCTTGTAATGTTTAAGATAATTTAACTTCCTCTTTTCCGGTATTCATCTATTGTTTCATCATTTTCTTGTCAGACAGAAGCCTTGTCCCCAATTTTAAATGGAATTCCTGAAGCAAGCACTGTTTTGGTTTGTTTGTTTGCTTTTGTTTTGAAGTAACCATTCCCACTATGCTAAGACTAAATTTTCAATTCTAACTGGCCAGGTCCATCAACAGGAAAAGGCTATTATGCCTCAGTTCTTCCTTTTCTCATTGTCTCTGTTTTTCAAGAACATGTTTATCCTTCATTCTTTTGTTGAGAAGCTTTGGACATTAACCTGAAAACTCAAGAATGTAATTATCCTTTATTCTTCTGTTAATTCAAGTTTTCAAGTTAACAGTCCAATACTTTAAGTTATGAGTGGATGAATCTTCTTTGGAGATATATATAACTAGGGTTCAGTTTGCATTGTCACAGCTGCCATACATACTCACTGTTCATTTGAGTATAAATAATCCTGATAATACACTTATGTTGAAGATGTGTGGGTGTGTGCGCGTGCATGGGTGTGCGCACGTGCCTATGTGCATGCACGTGTTGTAAGGGGACAGAGAGGGTTGGTATATGTCCAGGGAGGAATAATAAATAATTTCAGAGAAAGCTAACTAATGAGAGGCAAAAGCAGAAAGATTTTCAAAAGCTGCATGTGCACTGCTTCCTGTGAGCAGTTGCCCAGGTGTCTGAGATGATGCTGGAAAAGCAATTAAAAATTCCCAATGGTCTCTATATAAATCCCTTTCATTCTAGGGTCATCTGTCAGTCTCTACAGTTCAGGAGGAGTCTCCATTGGCTACACGCTGTGTGCTTCTGTTTATATGAGTTTTTATCCTGTTGCCAAGAACCCTGTCAGATGAAAAGCAAGCCACATTTACCTGTAACTGCCTTACACCAGCTTGTGATACCTAATCTCTTTTATTGATCCTCTTCGCTGGTTTCTGGAGACCATTGATTTTCCTCGCTGTCAGTTTGTGGCCTTGCCTCCTTAATGTTTATTTAGACCAGCCTCCATAAATTGCTTCTGGTACAGAGGGCGAGAGAGGCAGCAGGAGGTCAGGGGTGCATGTATACCTGTCCATAAATATAAATCACAGCTTTTGTTCTTTGCTGTTGTTTGTGAACACTGTTTGCAAGGTGAATAAAAAACGGAAGTATTCCACTAAAATGTGGGGAAGCCATTATGGATTCCCCTGTGACTGTCTTTTTTTTATTGCAGTCTAGGTATTCAATTTTCTGAATCCTAATGGTGCCTCTTGTTGTCTACTCAAACATGTAATGTTTCTTTTTGTTAAAGTGGAGGAAGAAAAAAGCAAAGGCATTGCTTGTTTGCCAGCTCAGTGCCGTACTTTTGAACGCAGGCAACTTCATTTTCCCTTCCCACCACCCAAATTGCTTTTGTCAACACAAGCACACATATTCATAAATTTCCATATTTCAGAAGAAACAAGCAGCACTGGAGTTGACAGTACCTGGTTGAACAATTGAACCAGCCCCACTCTTTATAATAAAGTTTATAGGACTATCTATTTAGCTAAAAGCCATGACTTTGGTGGAAAAGAACTTTTAAGGTATGTGGCAGCTTCTGGTCAGCATGTTCATACAGGGGGTTGGGGAGAGAAGTGTAGAGTGCCACTGTATCTGCAGTGCCCATTGACAAGCCCAGTCGAGCACAAGGCAAAATGGAAAATCGTTGCAAGCAGGTGGCTGCACTGTTATAAATAATTCAGGGGCACGTCCTGGAAAATCCAAGGGAAAAGCCACACAGCTCATTATAACAGTGAGTTGGTAGACTGCTAGGTCCTTAAATCACTCGAAAATGTTTTGTAACAGCTAAGATTTTTTTCTTCTCTGCAGTAGAAGACATCATAGTCACTATGAGGTGACAAGTGGTTCCCTTGAGGCCAAGAGGACAGCAATCAATAGAGGGGCAGCCTGGGCTACTACTCTCTTAGTTGATATTGAAGCATTGTGCACAGAAACATCACACAAAGTAAATCATCAGGAAAAGGAGAAGCATCTTCACGTCAGGAAAAGAAGTACCTTCCTGAAAACACTTTCTGGATCAGCTTGCTTGATTTAGCTGTCCCTGTTTTAACCTAGCTTTTTCAAATTAATCACTAGTGTGGATCTACTTGAATGTTCTAACATTGTTACTTCCACTTCTTTCCCTGATATGCATCCTATCATTTTCTTTCTTTACTACCTGTGGCACTCACATAGGCTCTGTGTTTTATATACACTTGTCATACTCTACCTTTTAAATCTCTAAGCTCTTCTATGAAAAAAATGATTCATTATTGTGGGTTTTTTTTTTTAATTTCTCAGAAATCTAGTAGCAGGTTTAACCTGTGCCAGAGTGTGTTTGCTTATCTGTTGGCCTGATTAGTCAGGATAGGCTTCCTCATACTGAGGTAACAAATAAGCCCTCGTGTTACAGGACTTAGTCAACAAGGTCTTGTTTCTTGCTTTCAGAGCCCAGTTTGAATCTAGAGCTTTCTTAAGTAGCTTTCTTCCTAGTATTGACTCAGGGATCCAGGCTTCTCCCACCTGTACACTGATGGATTGGACATATGGCCTTCAAAGTAGGCATAAGGGAAAGAAAGTGTGGACTGTTATCCAGTACGTTACATAGCCAATTCTGGAAGGGAGCACATTGCTCCTTTAAAAGAGAATAATTTTTTAAATATGTGAGTACTTTTTCAACTGAAATAATTCTCTCTCTACTCCAGTTCAGTTCAGTCACTCAGTCGTGTCCGACTCTTTGTGACCCCATGGACGGCAGCACACGAGGCTTCTCGGTCCATCACCAACTCCCAGAGTTGGTGCTCAAACTCATGTCCATCCAGTCGGCGATGCCATCCAACCATCTTGTCCTCTGTCTTCCCCGTCTCCTCCTCCCTTCAATCTTTCCCAGCACTAGGGTCTTTTCAGATGAGTCAGTTTTTCACACCAGGTAGTCAAAGTATTAGAGCTTCAGCATCAGTCCTTCCAGTGAATATTCAGGACTGATTTCCTTCAGGAATGACTGGTTGGATCTCCTTGGAGTCCAAGGGAATCTCAAGATTCTTCTCCAACACCACAGTTTAAAAGCATCAGTTCTTCAGTGCTCAGCTTTCTTTATCGTCCACCTCACACATCCATATATGACTACTGGAAAAAACCATAGCTTGGCTAGACAGACCTTTGTTTGCCAAGAGATGTCTCTGCTTTTTAATATGCTGTCTAGATTGGTCATAGCTTTTGTTCCAAGGAAGAAACATCTTTTAATTTCATGGCTGCAGTCACCATCTGCAGTGATTTTGGAGCCCCCCCCAAAATAAAGTCTCTCACTGTTTCTGTTGTTTCTCCATCTATTTACTATGAAGTGATGGGACCAGATGCCATGATCTTTATTTTCTGAATGTTGAGTTTTAAGCTAACTTTTTCACTCTCCTTTTTCACTTTCAAGAGGCTCTTCAGTTCCTCTTCACTTTCTGCCGTAAGGGTGGTGTCGTTTGCATATCTAAGGTTATTGATATTTCTCCGGGCAACCTTGATTCCAGCTTGTGCTTCATCCAGCCTGGCATTTCGCATTATATACTCTACATAGAAGTTAAATGACCAGGGCGACAATATACAACCTTACCCAATTTGGAACCAGTCTTTTGTTTCATGTCCTGTTCTAACTGTTGGTTCTTGACCTGCATACAGATTTCTCAGGAGGCAGGTAATGTGGTCTGGTATTCCCATCTCTTTACGCCATCAAGGCGAAAAATACATTTTAAATTAATCGTTGATCCATACATCCAAGCTTATGAATTATAAAATGTTAGAGGTATATTGCTTAAAGATGGCATAAAGCTTTATGCAGTAACACAAAAGCAAATAGTTAAAAGAGAAAATGTTCACCAATTTAACAACAAACTATTTTAGAAGTCTGTTAGGCAGTAGATTATCACCTTGTCACCAAATTAAGGTTAAAAACATATCACACACAAGAAGGAGATAAGGACAATATAAAACAAAAAGTCAATATTGCTCATATGAAAAACATCTCTTAGAAAGCAGTAGTAAAAAATAGGGGGAAAAGCACTATAGTCTTAATCTAATCAAAGAAAAGGTGAACCAATACAAATAAGAAAATAATACCTATTTTTTCTGTTATTTCAGTCAGTTCAGTCACTCAGTCGTGTCCAACTCTTTGCGACCCCATGAACCGTAGCATGCCAGGCCTCCCTGTCCATCACCGTCCCCGGAGTTCACTCAGACTTACGTCCATCGAGTCCGTGATGCCATCTGGCCATCTCATCCTCTGTCGTCCCCTTCTCCTCCTGCCCTCAGTCTTTCCCAGCATCAGGGTCTTTTCCAGTGAGTCAGCTCTCCGCATCAGGGGACCAAAGTATTGGAGTTTCAGCTTTAGCATCAGTCCTTCCAATGAACACCCAGGACTGATCTCCTTTAGGATGGACTGGTTGGATCTCCTTGCAGTCCAACGGAATCTCAAGAGTCTTCTCCAACACTACAGTTCAAAAGCATCAATTCCTCTGCGCTCAGCTTTCTTTATAGTCCAACTCTCACATCCATACTTGACCACTGGAAAACCCATAGCCTTGACTAGATGGACCTTTGTTGACAAAGTAATGTCCCTGCTTGTTGATAATTATGCAAATTAAAATAATAAGGTAAAGATCTGACCTTAGACTTATCAAAATTTTTAAAATAATACAGTGATTATGGTTATGTGAAGAAAGGTTCTGGGACATAATCAAAAATGCCCTTTTAAAATGTAATTTGGTAGTGGCAGTCCAATTTTTTTTAATTGAAGTATAGTTGACTTACAATGTGCTAATTTCTGCTATATATAGCAGAGTGAATCAGTTATTTACATATATACATTTTAAAATTTTCTTTTCCATTACGACTTATCCCAGAAGCATGGACATAGTTTCCCTGTACTATACAGTAGGACCTGTTGTTTGCGTTTACTACCTCAAAACTCCCATTCTGTCCCTCTCCCTCCCCAGACCCTTGGCAACCACGAGTCTGTTCTCTGTGTCTGTGAGTTTGTTTCTATTTAGTAAATAGGTTCACTGGTGACATATTTTACATTCCACATATAAGTGGTATCATTCAGTACTTATAATACCGTATATAAACTGTGGAAAATTCTGAAAGAGATGGGAATACCAGACCACCTGACCTGCCTCTTGAGAAATCTGTATGCAGGTCAGGAAGCAACAGTTAAAATTGGACATGGAACAACAGACTAATTCCAAATAGGAAAAGGAGTACGTCAAGGCTGTATATTGTCACCTTGCTTATTTAACTTCTATGCAGAGTACATCATGAGAAATGCTAGACTAGAAGAAACACAAGCTGGAATCAAGATTGCCAGGAGAAATATCAATAACCTCAGATATGCAGATGACACCACTCTTATGGCAGAAAGTGAAGAAGAACTAAAGAGCCTCTTGATGAAAGTGAAAGAGGAGAGTGAAAAAGTTGGCTTAAAGCTCAACATTCAGAAAACAAAGATCATGGCATCTGGTCCCATCACTTCATGGCAAATGGATGGGTAAACAGTAGAAACAGTGGTTGGCTTTATTTTTCTCAGCTCCAAAATCACTGCAGATTGTGATTGCAGCCATGAAATTAAAAGGTGCTTTCTCCTTACTCAATGGTAGGAAAGTTTTGAGCAACCTAGACAGCATATTAAAAAGCAGAGACACTACTTTGCCAACAAAGGTCCGTCTAGTCAAGGCTATGGGTTTTCCAGTAGTCTTGTATGGATGTGAGAGTTGGACTATAAAGAAAGCTGAGCACAGAGGAATTGATGCGTTTGAACTGTGGTGTTGGAGAAGACTCTTGAGAGTCCCTTGGACTGCAAGGAGATCCAACCAGTCCATCCTAAAGGAGATCAGTCCTGGGTGTTCATTGGAAGGATTGATGCTAAAGCTGAAACTCCAATACTTTGGCCACCTGATGCAGAGAGCTGACTCATTTGAAAAGACCCTGATGCTGGAAAAGATTGAGGGCAGGGGGAGAAGGGGACGACAGAGGATGAGATGGCTGAATGGCATCACTGACACAATGGAAATGGGTTTGGGTGGACTCCGGGAGTTGGTGATGGACAGGGAGGCCTGGCATGCTACGGTTCATGGGGTCACAAAGAGTTGGACACGACTGAGCGACTGAAATAAACTGATAAAGTATTTGTTTTCTCTGTCTGACTTATTTCACTGAGTATGAAATCTCTAGATCAATCCATGTTGCTGCAAGTGACATTATTTTGTTCTTTTTAATGATTGAGTATCCACTGTATATATGTATTGCATCTTATTTTTCCATTTCTATGCCAATGAACATATGGGTTTGTTTTGCATCTTGGCTATTGTAAACAGTGCTGCAATGAACATTGGGGTGCATATATCCTTTAAAACTATGTTTTTCTCTGGGTATTTGCTACAGATGGAATTACTTGGTCATATGATATTTCTTTTATTTTTCTGAGAAACCTCCATATGTTTTCTATAGCAGCTACACCAACTTATTTTCCTACCAACCATGTAAGAGGATTCCTTTTCTCCACACCCTGTCCAACATTTGTTATTTGTAGACTTTTTAATGATGGCCATTCTGATTGGTGTGAGGTGGTGCCTCAATGAAGTTTTGATTTGCATTTCTCTAGTAATTTGTTATGTTGAACATCTTTTCATGTGCCTACTGGCCATCTGTTATGTTTCTTTGAAGAAATGTCTATTAAGTTCTTCTGCCCATTTTTTTTTATTGTTTTTGTTATTGTTCAGTTGTGTGAGCTATTTATATATTTTGGAGATTAAACTCTTGTCTGTCACATCATTTGCAAATATTTTCTCCCATTCTGTAGTTTGTCTTTTCAACTTTTAAGAATTTCTTTGCCATGCAGAGGCTTGTAAGTTTGATTAGGTCCCATTTGTTCATTTTTGTTTTTATTTCTAATGCCTTGGGGGATTGACCTGAGAAAACATTGACATGATTTATTTTAGAGAATGTTTTGCCTATGTTCTCTTCTAGGAGTTTTATGATGCCATGCCTTATGTTAAATTACGTTTTTAAGCCATTTTGATTTTATATTTTTACGTGGTGTGAGGGTGGATTCTAACTTTATTGGTCTACATGCAGCTGTCTGACTTCCCCAGCACCACTTACTGGAGAAACTCTCTTTCGCCCATTTTATATTCTTGCTTTCTTTGTCAGTGATTCATTGACCATTGGTGTGTGGGTTTATTTCTAGGTGCTCTCTTCTGTTCCCTTGATCCGTATGCCTGTTTTTGTACCAATAGCACACTGATTTGTTTACCATAGCTTTGTAGCATGTAACATGTGATAATCCAAATTTAAAATGCAAGTAACTATCTAGCCATCCGCCCCAGCAGTAAGATTTATCCCTCAGTAGCTTGTGTACAAATAGTGCTTGACAGTATACAATGATCACAGCAGTGTGTGTCATAGGAAGGAAAACAGACAGAAAACCTAGAAGATGTATAAGAAATGTTAAATTACAGTGCATCTAACTATTCAGTACAGTGCAACACTAAGTGATTTATGTAGATTTACTTGCACTGGTATAATAGAGTGTCCATGAATATTATTGTGTATAAAAGTAAATGATTCAGTGTGTACATTCCATTTCCAAGAAAAAAATAAGAGCAAAAATAATGTGCATGATAGTTTTTGTGTATAGGTAGAAAATCTGGAAAGACAAAAATGGTGTTATTTGTGGGATCTGCTATCTGGCAGGGGTTTGGAGTGGCCCTTCTACTGCTACTGATGTTACTACTACAGCCACTACTTTTGCTGGCTGATACCTGCCAGGCTTTAAGTACCCCAAATATATAAACTCATCTCATCCCCGTGGCACACTTCTGAGATAAGTATTAGTAACAGTATTAGTAACTTTTCCTGTTTTACAGATGAAGAAAATGAGGCTCTGAGAGCGTTACTGCCTAGACACAGGGAAGATAGAAAATTTCAGTTTTAATTTCATAAGCTTCTACTCTTGACCTCTCCTGCATTTTCACACAGCTTCTCAGAGTGATCACGTTAACTGAAAATCAGATGCTATCATTCCTCTGCAGAGAACACTTCAGAGACTTTTGCTTTCTTCCGAATAAAATCTAATGTCCTGCCTATAGCCTACAGGATCTTGGGTTCTGAAGATGGGACTTCATCTTCAGTCAAGCAGCCACCTTTGCCTTCTTATTCCTCTCTGCTCTTTACACTAGTTCAGTTCAGTTCAGTTCAGTCGCTCAATCGTGTCTGACTCTTTGTAACCCCATGAATCGCAGCACGCCAGGCCTCTGTCCATCACCATCTCCCGCAGTTCACTCAGACTCACGTCCATTGAGTCAGTGATGCCATCCAGCCATCTCATCATCGGTCGTCCCCTTCTCCTCCTGCCCCCAATCCCTCCCAGCATCAGAGTCTTTTCCCTTCTCCTCCTGCCCCCAATCCCTCCCAGCATCAGAGTCTTTTCCCTTCTCCTCCTGCCCCCAATCCCTCCCAGCATCAGAGTCTTTTCCAGTGACCCAACTCTTTGCATGAGGTGGCCAAAGTACTGGAGTTTCAGCTTCAGCATCGTTCCTTCCAAAGAACACCCAGGGCTGATCTCCTTCAGAATGGACTGGTTGGATCTCCTTGCAGCCCAAGGGACTCTCAAGAGTCTTCTCCAACACCACAGTTCAAAAGCATCAATTCTTCCACACTCAGTTTTCTTCACAGTCCAACTCTGACATCTATACATGACCACAGGAAAAACCATAGCCTTGACTAGACGGACCTTAGTCGGCAAAGTAATGTCTCTGCTTTTGAATATACTATCTAGGTTGGTCATAACTTTTCATCCAAGGAGCAAACGTCTTTTAATTTCATGGCTGCAGTCACGATCTGCAGTGATTTTGGAGCCCCCAAAAATAAAGTCTGACACTGTTTCTACTGTTTCCCCATCTATTTCTCATGAAGTGATGGGACCAGATACCATGATCCTCGTTTTCTGAATGTTGAGCTTTAAGCCAACTTTTTCGCTCTCTTCTTTCACTTTCATCAAGAGGCGTTTTAGCTCCTCTTCACTTTCTGCCATAAGGGTGGTGTCATCTGCATATCTGAGCTTATTGGTATTTCTCCCGGCAATCTTGATCCCAGCTTGTGTTTCTTCCAGCCCAGCGTTTCTCATGATGTACTCTGCATAGAAGTTAAATAAGCAGGGTGACAATATACAGCCTTGATGGACTCCTTTTCCTATTTGGAACCAGTCTGTTGTTCCATATCCAGTTCTACTTGTTGCTTCCTGACCTGCATACAGATTTCTCAAGAGGCAAGTTAGGTGGTCTGGTATTCCCATCTCTTTCAGAATTTTCCACAGTTTATTGTGATCCACACAGTCAAAGGCTTTTTCATAGTCAATAAAGCAAAAATAGATCTTTTTCTGGAACTCTCTTGCTTTTTCATTGATCCAGCAGATGTTGGCAATTTGATCTCTGGTTCTTCTGCCTTTTCTAAAACCAGCTTGAACATCAGGAAGTTCACGGTTCACGTATTGCTGAAGACTGGCTTGGAGAATTTTGAACATTACTTTACTAGCATGTGAGATGAGTGCAATTGTGCAGTAGTTTGAGCATTCTTTGGCATTGTCTTTCTTTGGAATTGGAATTGGAATGAAAACTGATCTTTTCTAGTCCTGTGGCTACTGCTGAGTTTTCCAAATTTGCTGGCATATTGAGTGCAGCACTTCCACAGCATCATCTTTCAGGATTTGAAACAGCTCAACTGGAATTCCATCACCTCCACTAGCTTTGTTCATAGTGATGCTTTCTAAGGCCCACTTGACTTCACATTCTAAGATATCTGGCTCTAGATGAGTGATCACATCATCATGATTATCTGGGTCGTGAAGATCTTTTTTGTACAGTTCTTCCATGTATTCTTGCCACCTCTTCTTAATATCTTCTGCTTCTGTTAGGTCCAGACCATTTCTGTTCTTTATCGAGCCCGTCTTTGCATGAAATGTTCCCTTGGTATTTCTGAGTTTCTTGAAGAGATCTCTAGTCTTTCCCATTCTGTTGTTTTCCTCTATTTCTTTGCTTTGATCGCTGAAGAAGGCTTTCTTATCTCTTGTTGCTATTCTTTGGAACTCTGCATTCAGATGCTTATATCTTTCCTTTTCTCCTTTGCTTTTTGCCTCTCTTCTTTTCACAGCTATTTGTAAGGCCTCCCCAGACAGCCATTTTGGTTCTTTGCATTTCTTTTCCATGGGGATGATCTTGATCCCTGTCTCCTGTACAATGTCACGAACCTCATTCCATAGTTCATCAGGCACTCTATCTATCAGATCTAGACCCTTAAATCTATTTCTCACTTCCATCTTTACACTAGTATATCATTTTGTTTATGCTTTGTCTCTTGAACTCCTTATATTGCTTTTTATATGAGATAGACTTTTGACCTTAGACTATATTTACTTATGCTTTGGTTAATTACCTATTTTCCCAGATAAGGATGTCATCATGAAGGCATGGATTTTGTTTTATTCCTGTAGTCTAAGTGCTTAGAAAAGTATGTGGCACATAGGTGTTCATTAAATATTTGTTGAATAAGTGAATGACAATAACAAAAAATATTAAAGTGAGTTATTGCAAGTATGTTGTTTTAAGACAATTAGATAGCCATCTGGGTGCATGTGTGCCTTGTGTATGTAAAGTGAAAGCATAGCTCAATGTTGTTTATCATGGGGGATATCCAGCAATCCCAAAAAGAAAATACAAAGTTTTTTTTAAGCAATCAGTTAGAATTAGTTTAATCCATATTTGGCATTTTATTTTAACTCATGTCAACAAAAAGTGAAACATACACTGAAAAAAAAAAAAGATAAAAGGAAGCTAGAATAATTCTAGGGTCACTTTCTCTTCTTTCTGTACCCACCTGCCTCAACTACCACATTTAGACAGATGAAAGTATCCTTTGAATAAGCAAACTGTACCTGACCAAAAAATGGATTAAATATCTATGAAGATAAGTGATCTCCAGTCTTACATATTAGTTGATAAAATCATATTCAACAACTACATTCTCTTTAGCTCTCTAGCTCTAAGATTCTACTCATCTAAGAAAACCATTTTCATATCTCTCTTTGTTCAAATACTGTACGTTTCAGTCATGGTTTGGTTGGAAGCCAGTCAGCGTATTCTGGTTATGAAGGGTTGTGTGGAGCACAGGGATGGGAGGCATAAAGCACCTTAAAGCTGAGGGAGGCCATGGGGACACAGGCACCACCGAACCCCTCAGCCTGAGGCACTGAATCATCTGGTTCTCAAGGGAAAGCTGGGGCATTTCTTAAGAATTTCTTTGCAATTCCCACCAACTGTTTCAGTCTGAGGTAGCAGAAGAGTGGTTGCCAAGAGCTTACCAAGAAGCCCCGTTAATCACTTCTTCCTAAATGTCTGCTTCCAGAGAGTAATGGGCCCTCTTTTCCTTCTGCCTCCTGGGCTTTAATATAAGTGACTCTCACTGGCAAACTCTTTCATGGAGGATATTCTGGAAATTCCAGAAAGAACCTCTGAAGAGGATGGTGTGATGCTGTTTTGACAGTAGATGTTCTGACACGTCCTTTAATGCTACATCTGTTTTTGACTGAGAGATTTGTAAACACTCTCATCAGCTTTTCTAGGCAGATATACATGTATTTGTGTAGATCCCATGCCAGGAGATGTAAACTAGCTGCCTAATGTGGGCTTTTTGTTTTTGTTTTGGGCTTACGCCCACCGCACAGTATCGTTTTTCTTTTTGACCCAGTAGGTACAAATTGGAAACTTTTACATATAATTCTGGATTTCTGGCTTCACTTAGAAAACTGAAGATCAGTCAACACTAGTCTCTATTTCCCATGATAGCTGTATCTGGATACCCATATGTGTTCACAAAAGTTTTCACAGCTCCTCACCTCTTAGAAAGTTTCTTACACCTAGTTCCCTTAACTCATTGATATTACCTTCCTGGGCCCTAGAGATGTTAGAGCTTATAACCTCTGTTTCTATAACTTGAGAGAGGTTATAGTTAAGACTTTTATCTGGCTCTGATGTTCTGAATACATTGTCAGAAAGTGCTTTATGAGCTATATTAGTTATGTCTGAAGCATGTTCCCTCCTCCCATCGTATTTTCTATGCACATTTTCACATCATAAGTTAATAACCTTTCCTCTTTTACAGGCTTGTTTTTCACATAGTAGTTATTTTTATTTTTAAAAAAATTAAGTTTTTTTTGTCAAGGATAATATGAACCCTGTGACATGAGCAAACCATAGAGGTCTTACTGATAGGTAGGATTGAGCAGTTCTATGCAACCATTGATCAAGTTTCTTACTCATCACAGTTGTAACCCACGTGACGTAAATTCATGGTCCAGCGAAATACAAACTACTGTAGATAATGGACGCATGTATCCACAAATAGATAAAAACAGGGCAGTTAAATGTAGAAAAGTCAAAAGTTGGCTGTACACTCGCAGGTACTTTCATATATGTCTCTGTGTGCGTGTAATCACATTACTGCATCTTGCACATACACATTTCCCACACAGTTTTATCAACCTCAACATAAAACAAAGAAAATTTGGTTCTAGGAACTAGTAACCTGAAAGTCACCTTGAATTTTTTCATCTGTTTTTTTTTTTTTTTTTTGATTTTTGGCTGCGCTTCGTCTTCATTACTGCTGGAGTTTTTCTCTGGTTGCTGCAAGTGGGGCTGCTCTCTAGTTGTGGTGCACAGGCTTCTCATTGTGGTGGCTTCTCCTGCTGTGGAGCACGGGCTTTAGGGAACATGGCTTCAATAGGTGCAGCACATGGGCTCAGTAGCTGGGGCTCTGTGGCTCTAGAGTCAAGGCTCAATAGTTGTGGCACATGGGCTTAGTTGCTCAATGGCATATGGGATCTTTCTGGCTCAGGGATGGAACTCCTGTCTTCTGCATGGACAGCTGGATTCTTTACCACTGAGCCACCAGGGAAGCCTTGAAAGTCACCTTAAAACATGTGTACACCCGTGGCAGATTCATGTTGATGTATGGCAAAACCAATACAATGTTGTAAAGTAAAATAATAATAATAATAATAAATAACAAAATAAAAAATTTTTAAAGCTTGACAAAAAGTAGAAAAAAGTGCAATCAATAGCAATGGGCTTTGGGGAAATCATGTAAAAATAAGGTTTAGAACTATGTGCTGTATACCAAAATAAGCAAACAAATAAAAGACAATCTAACTGTCTCAGCAGGTGAAATATGAATTGAACTTTGAGCAGTATGTTTATTTCCTGACGTTCATACCTGGTTTGAAACTAGGTGAGAAAACACCTTGTCACCTAAAGTGATTATAGACTATTGAGGTAATTTGAAAGCCTCAAGTTAGAGGGCTGGAAATGTACATATTAAGAGATACTTAAACTTTGGAAACTCTTATAAATAATGTGCAGCTGTCCAGCAATATGTATAATGTCTGCCAACCATATGAAGTCTCCACAAATTCTGTTTTGGTTTGGCAGTGTAGAAAAATAATATATCTGTTCCTTGTTTTCCACTTGAAGGCAACTACATTTGAGTGTTCTATATACAAGTCCTTGTTTTTCCCCATGACTGACATTCAAATACCAGAAATGACAAGTTATTGGCTATTGCGGAGAATAAAAATTCATTTATGTCTATAAATATCCAAGAGTTGTTTAGTTAAGAGGAAACAGATGACCTAACTGAAGACTAAATCTTGGCAAGTTGACTTTCATTGGCTGAACCTTGCCAATTTCATTCTAGCCAGCTGGTTTGCTCTAATCCTCTCCTCTTCCTTCTGTTTGAGTGATTTTGTAGGTTTTTTTTTTTTTTTTTAATGCCACATGAATCCATCACCACCAATTCCAAACAAAGAAGCAAAGAGCATGCTGGGTGAGAACAAAGCACAGATGAGCTGTCTGGGGGTTCACAATACTGGGAATGAGGCTGAGGAAACTCATCAAGAAATTCACACATTCATAAATTCAAGTTAGTCACAATACAGAAAGTGAAATTTAAGAGGGAGCCCCAAACCCTTTACTCTTGTAGTTTAGTTAACTGGACAGCTGGAGGTGCTCCAAATGACCTTCAGTTCAACCTAAATTCTGTCATTGTTTCTGTGTTTGGAGAATCAGAACAGAGGGGCAAGGAGTCCACAGAGAAAGGCTTGCAGAGTGGCAGGAAACTTGCTCTATTTGCATAAGGCAGTGAGTAAGTTTGAATGAATTAAGTTATAATTTGTTTCTTTTTTAAATATGACATTTTTTTTCTTCAAAATAGCCCTTCCTTGTGTTTTCTTTAAATTTCATTTTAATGACACAAATGAGGGTTTGTTTAGGATTAAACTTTTCCCTCTAAGGTCTGATGTGCCTAGTCATATCAAGTTGGAAGGGAGGGTCTGATGGAGGCAAGAAAGAGTCACAAGGGGAAACCTAGAGCAGGTGTGGAATGAGTCACAAGGGGAAACCTAGAGCAGGTGTGGAATGAAGCTTAGTACCTAAGGAAAAACTGGAAGCACTATGAGGAGTGTATGAATCTGACCTGTTTTAATTCCTAAGAGATAGGGGCTACAAAGAACATACACAGAGAAAGCAGAAACAGTTGTGTGATGGATGTTACACTTTTAGGTCCTGTAATTACATGAGAAGTTGATTTATCACAGTGTCCTTGCATCAGTGAAACGTCAGGGGTTTGAGATACATGTGTGGCCCCATCAGAGGAGGGATTGTTTTTAGGCAGCTCTGGCTTTGCAATCTGGAAATGTCAAGAGAAACAGGAAGCTAATGTTATTACTTCTGAAAACTTTCAATTCAATTAATGCATGAAATTAAACTTGTAAAGATGTGGAGAAAGGGAAAATTTCAAGTACAGTCAGCAATGCTTTGGCAACTTCAAGGATCAAAATACTGTGTAAATGTTCCTGAGACTAGCTTTGCTTAACTAAGAGGCCAAGAATTCTCTCTTTCACCCTATTAATACATGTTAGATTTTCCTCTCTGTTATGTTTACTCCATGTACCTCAGACGAGGATTCTTAAAATATTTCATGAGTTTTCTTGGCCTCTTCAAGTTATTAATGACTGGAATGTGTTCTTTTTAATCATTTGTTCACATTCAGAAATTGAAATACTCATCATGGAGTAAACAATCAGGTTAGGACAAGTTGCATAGACAAAGCTATGACAAAGATGTGATCTTGAAAAATAGATAAGCAACTTTGAAAAATAATTAAGCATGTGATCTCAGTAATGTTTAAGTCTCTATTAGATATTCTTGAAAAGCAAAACTAAAATACCACAGGAATATACAATCACATGCACATCTGTACATATGTATACATGAACATATATGCACACATACAGATATATACACATACATATGTGATATATGTTTAGACAGAGCTGAAATATCACAGGCTATGGATTTACCTCTGTCTCCGTCTATTCCTGTATATCTCCCCAGACTAAATATTGCATTAATCTGACTGTTTATGAACCAGGGACAACTTCATTCAATGAATGACATAGACATGGGTGATATGGACATCATGTGTCACTGTGAAGAATGTAATGATACTGAATATATGTTGATTTTTTTTTCAATTTCAATGAAACTGTAAACCAGTAAATTCTTTCTTTCTTTATTTTTTTGCCTAGAACAGTGAATTCATCTTGGGAAATAATGTAGTATCCATCTTTTGTGACTTCATTAAGTTGATTTTATAGCCATATATAACAAGATAAGTAATAATGATTGGGGACACTTACTATACTATTAATGGTAATATTAAATTTTTCCTCTACACATATTTCAGAGGCCAGAGAAGAATTAACTATCAAGTTTACCATAGCCCATTTAGTTGATTTTATTTGAGAATTACTCAACAAAGTAAATTTTGAAAGCTTTGCTATAAATAAACAAAATTAAATTCTGATGAACAAAGGGTAGAACCCTAACGTCAGCTAATGACATGTGACTTACTGTAGTCATGTGCCAAAGCCAGCTCATACATGCTTGTGAAAGACAACTGTTAACATTTTCAAGACTGTTGAGAGCTGATTATTGACATATAAATCATAGAGCTTCTATGCAAGATAAATTATAGTGAAACAAACAATAAGTTCTGAAAAGATGTCACTTACTGGTTAATTCACTACATTTTATTATCGTCTGTGCTCTTGGGGTTATCTACATCTATGCATGTAAATTTTGTTCTTATCTGTATGATGGAAATGCTATGTGGCATGCTACTGAACATGTCTCCCCAGTTTTGTGTTCACTGAAATCCCATTTGTAGGTTGAAATTGGCTATGGTAGTATTTACAGTAAAGAGATGAAAATGGTACAAATCAGAGCATTTTATTTTTTATATTTATGGAGATTGAGTTGTTAAATATTTATGACACCATTTCTTTGTGAGTCCTTGGCAGCGCATATAGGTCCTCTTCTATTTGAATGCCCATGTCTATCTATGGCTTTTAATTCTTGAAAGGCAAATGATTCACTTCATGTTCTGTTTGTTCTTGTGTTCCAACTTTGTCACCAGTGCCTAACTGCATTGTTACAGGAGAAACAATAAAGTATGAGGGTAATAGAGTAGCGTATCTCTCCTGGATGCGGCAGCCAGAACTTTTACTTGTTGAAGAAGTCATTTTCCACCCCTCTTCTGTTTGCAGTGCCCAGAGGTTGTTGCAAATGAAAGTTATGTTTTCACTGTTGGAAAGTGGTTGACAAAATCACTTCAGGCCCCTGCTGTTTACAATACACAGTCTGACAAATATGCTGGTTAGGAAAAGAATGATTTCCAACTTAGTCGCTTTGGCAGGTAGAAACAACAAAAGTTGGCATGTGTGTGTGCATGTGGTTCTGTATTTGTTTTATTTATTTGCTTTTGTTGGTACTGTGAAGCTAGGAATGGAGTCATCTATATTTCCTCTCCTTCTTGATATGAGGCATCTAAATAAATGGTTTTACAAAAGTCACATGATACATAACACATGGCACTCTGGGCAAAGGGTCCATCCCCCATCACCCGTCAAATCTGAAAAACACCTGCAGTTGCTCTTAGTGGTCAACAAAAGAAACTCTGGAAAACCATTTTTAGACAGGAAAATGATTTGCAAATGACTGAGTTTCTCTCAGAATCACCGGGAGCTAGGAGGACTGGCCACAGGACTGCAGAGCCAGGGAGAAAAGAAGAACTTGAAACCACTCCATATGCACAACCAATTATTGTTTGCTGTTGTTTTTTCTGTTGACTAGTAGCAGCCACCGTCCTTACTAACCACCATCAAGACTAGAAAACTCCATTGTGTTCTTCCTTCCTTGTCCCTGCTAGGACCTGATTGTAGGTCTGAAACAGGTGCATTTAACTGAGGGTGCCTAACTATTGCCCACTCAAGGCTGAAGTAGACACTGGCCTTTCCAACATCTAAAGTGGGAGATCTCATAATAGAGGAGCATTCCTCAGCATGGGTAGGTAGTGGACATACTGAGTGCCCAAAAGAGACAATTGCCTATAGCATTCTCTTAGTACTCATCTTCTGTGGGGAAGCTCAGTCGCTTCATTCTCATACTTTTATAGAGCTGTGCTGTTTTGTTCTTTGCTGTATGACATATGGCGAGAACCAATTCCAAGAACCCTGGAGACACTGCATCTGCATGTCCTGCACCTAAGTGACGTTTTAAGTCTTGAGAAGAAAGAGCAGTGTTCTAGCATGCACAGAACATATGCTAATCAGCTGCACTCTTCAGGCACAAATGAAGATAATGTGTTCATTGTTTAGACACTGGAATTGTTCATTACAAAATGACACAGTGTTTGCCAATTTTGTCTTCATTATAAATGTAAATATTAACTGGCGATATGCAAAAGAATGCAAAAAGTCAACAGCAATTAATTGGCTTCTGCAGTAATTAGCAACTGTAAGGCAAACACTTAGGAGCCGTTGTAATTGTCTGCATTAGGAATACACCTCCTGTACAGATCTAATTAGCAATTTAAGTAGTTCAGAAATTATATGCCTCTTGCCTTTACACTCCCTGAAGTACTGTTCATTAATGGGGGAAAAAATTGCTAGTAAATGTCATTTGCATTGTCTTGCGTTAAGGGCTCTACATCAAAGCCTCCGTTACTGCCTCATACTGAAGAATTCTGAGCTGTGGCTTGTGGACCAATACAGCTGTAATTAGACAATGATGCTTTTGTGAACACAAGGCACAAAGTCTGAGTACAGTTTATTTTGCTCTGAGGTATCCCCTTCATGGTTCAAGCTGTAAATAAGAAGAAGATACAAAAAAGTGATAGATGAAAAATAAAGATTGAAGGTGACAAGTGTTGACTCTTCACAGGTTGTTGAAGTGATATTAAAAGGGATATTTAAAAGAATTTTCACCAAGTTTTAGTTGAGATTTTAGCGGTGAAGCTGATGCAGATACCAATGGTCTTGTCTGAGGAGACGGGTCAAAATTATGATTTAAGGATATGCAGATGACAAAATAGTTTTTGATTACATCTGTGCTATGTAGTAAGAATTACATATAACACAGAGTGTCCATGATGAAAATCTAAAATAGTGCTTGAGTACATTATATTTCGGTGATGCACCAGTCAGAATTGAAACATCTGATTAATGAACTTCCAATTTATATCATTCCTATATTTCCAAGTGTATGGGCGTCTTTTGTTGTAGATCACAACTTCTAGCTGTAAAAACATCAAGGAATGAAATTCCTGGTGGAGATTCTGGAAATACAGAAATTTTTAATTTAGTTAAGAACTCTTGAAAATTTTTAATTAGTTAAGTTGGATGAAAATTAAAAAAGAGAACCTTATATTGTGGATAATAAATCTGGGAGAGATGATCAAATACAAAAAAAGTTTGACTCAGTATTCAAAGTGATATCTACAGGCTAAGATAAAACATTAAGATGCTAAGATAAAATACAATTGGGGTAATGAACAAACGAACTTGGCTTCAAAATATAAGGTGTAAATAAGACTGGAGGCTCTTTTTTAAAAACATGAGCCTAGAAAAAGTCACAGTGTGACATATCTGACAAAAGAAAAGAAAGTTTTGAGGTGGATTAATAGGAATATAGTATCTATAAGAATGGCGAATAATTGTCTCATTGATCTTTGCATTACTGATATTGTACATTGTTATTCAGTTTGGATTCTATATTTTAACAAGGACATGGAACATGTCAAAGAAGGCTAAATAGCACAGGACATCTGAAGCCGGGTCTCATGAGTAATTGTTGATAAAATATGTGATGCAGCATGTGAAAAATAAGACTTTTCCAGTATCTTCATGTGTGCACGCGTGTGCACGCTCAGTTGTTAAGTCATGTCCAGCTCTTTGAGACCCTATGGACTATAGCCTGCTTGGCTCCTCTGTCCATGGAATTTTCCAGGCAAGAATACTGGAGTGGGCTGTCATTTCTTCCTTCCGCAGTTTTTCCCAACCCAGAGATTGAATCTGTTATCTTCTGTGTCTCCTGTATGGCAAGCGGATTCTTTACCCCTGAGCCCCCAGGGAAACTCAGTGCTGCTGCTGCTGCTGCTGCTGCTGCTGCTGCTACTAAGTCGCTTCAGTCGTGTCCGACTCTGTGCGACCCCATAGACGGCAGCCCACCAGGCTCCTCCGTCCCTGGATTCTCCAGGCAAGAACACTGGAGTGGGTTGCCATTTCCTTCTCCAATGCATGAAAGTGAAAAGTGAAAGTGAAGTCGCTCAGTCGTGTCCGACTCTTCGCGACCCCATGGACTGCAGCCTACCAGGCTCCTCCATCCATGGGATTTTCGGGGCAAGAGCACTGAAGTGGGGTGCCATCGCCTTCTCCAGGGAAGCCCAGTACTTCCATATAAAATAATTAGAGAATTATTCTACATGGCCTCACAAGGTAGACCTGGATTTAATATAGGAATATCGTTTGATGATTTTAGCCTAACATATAAAGAAAAGTTTAAACGGTTGGAGTTGTTAGACAATTAAAATAGGTTACCTTCTAGATTGTATTCCTTTCTTGTAACTACTCTTTCTTAAAACCCTGCACTGTTATGAGATTTTGCTTACATTGGTCTCCAATTATGATATAGGGAGGAATGTTCATTGCCACCTATTGGCAAAAACAGAGAACTAAAAAGGATTGAAAATCATTTGTTTTTTCTAAAGTCAGAATTTATGAGCAGATAGATAACATTTAACTAGTTATTTTAATAATTATAAATTCAAATCTGTGAATGGAAGTCTCATGTGCTTGTTATATGATTTCCTTTTCAGTGGAAATGTGACTACTTTAAAATGAACATGAATGTGCATATAAAGAAAGGATAGCTATGTGATATGTAAAAGGATATATTCATCTATAAAATATATGTTAATAACATATTCACTGACCTCTAAGAAGTAAAATAGGATCAGTGGGTATAACATATTTGTGTTTTTTATCACATTTTTCAGTGTTTTCTTATTTATAAATTTATAAAAGTACAATATTTTTAAGGTAAAATATTTAGGAACCACTGAAAGGTTTTAATTAGATGAATGATTATTAAAATTTAATTTTGTATTTATATACAAAAATTATTTAAATAATTTAAAAATTATTGAATTTACATTTAAATCATTAAAGTTTAAAATTAAATCATTAAAATTTAATTTTGTATTTATATTGTATTATATAGTTACTTTTGATGTTTAAATACAAATGAAAATTTTCTTGTGATTATTATCAGGGAGATGATCTTTGGGGATTTAGTTGTGAGATATTATTAATGGATTCTACATTCAACTGTAGACAGTAGACATATGTGAACATCTCCCATGAATACATCTTTCAGTTTTTGTATCAACAATTTAGTGAGCACTTGCTATGTGCCAGGAACCATTGTAAATGTGGAGAATATAGTTAGTAAAGCATAGAACCTATATTCCTGAGGATTATAGTCTGTTTTGGGGAAATTGGGTAGGAATGAATATATACCCTGAACAATGAAAACAGAATCACTTCAGAGAAATGTACTTTATACAGAAAATAAAGCAGGACCATTTAGACAGTGATAGAGCTGAAGAACTCTGGGTTGGGTGGTCTGGGAAGACTTTTCTTTAAAAGGTGGTATTTGAAAGAGTTGTGAATTGTAAGAAGTTGCAGCTGTGCAAAAATCTGGGGGAACATTCCAGGCAGAAAAAAAGAGTTGATGTTTTAAGTTTCATGTTGACAATTAACTTTCATGTTCAAATAATTGTAAAGGAAAGGAGAAATATGAGCCTGAATTATGAACTGGGTTAAAATGGTAGAAGAGTTTGGAGAGATAGACAGTCGCCAGATCATGTAAAACCTTTTAGGTCAGGTTACAGACCTTGTATTTTGTCCTAAACATAATCGAAAGTGTTTGGTGTCTTAAGTTAGGGCAAGAGTGAACCAAATTTGGCAGTGTCCTACTTTTGTAATAAAGTTTTATTGAAATGCAGCCACATGCATATGCTTACATTTATATATTGTCTGTGGCTGTTTTTGTATTACATGGCCAAAAGTAGGGTATTTTGTGACAAAGACCATACGGCTCACACAGTATAAAATATTTACTGTCTGACCCTTTACAAAGGAAGACTGCCTATCTCTGAGCTCAGGAATCATATCTTTCATACATTTTAGGCCACACTGTCTGTGAAGGATCAGAGGGGGATATAAAATTAGGAGGCTACTGTTATAGTCTAGGTGAAATACAGTTGTGTTTTATACTGCTCTAGAAATAATGGGAATGGGAGTGATTGAAAGTTGTGGAAAATGTTGAGCTAGAATGGAAGATACTTGCTAATGATTTAAACATATGGGTTTGAATATATGGATAAAAATATATGAGAGAAATCAATAATTATAAGAATTTTGGTTTGAGGGTACTCCATATATAAAATTGTCAATAATTTATAACATTTTTGAACTGAGAATTACAGTATTTTTAGTTATGTGCAGGGAAAAATAAGAAAACAGTTTTTATCATGTGTTAGCAAGATCTATCTGTCTGTATGTATTTACTTATTTTAAAAAAATCTAACCTTGGAGTTAGATAATACCTATCAGTCAAGTATTGTTAAGTGGTCTTGGACAAGCTGCTTACAATCTGATACCAATTTTTAAATGTTAAGTTATAAAATTAATAATACACAAAGACATTATATGACTTTTTCCAGATTTATTTGTAATTTTTAAAGTTAGAGTAAAATAAGCATTCAGTTTATTATTTTGTTGTATACAACTCTTTGTGACCCCATGGTGTGCAACATGCCAGGCTTCCCTGTCCATCACCAACTCCTGGAGCTTGCTCAAACTCATGTCCATCGAGTTGGTGATGCCATCAACCATCTCATCCTCTGTCATCCCCTTCTCCTCCTGCCTTCAGTCTTTCCCAGCATCAGGGTCTTTGCCAAAGAGCCAGTTCTTTGCACCAGGTGGTCAAAGTATTGGAACTTCAGCTTCAGCATCAGTCCTTCCAATGAATGTTTAGGACTGATTTTCTTTTTTTTTTTAATATAAATTTATTTATTTTAATTGGAGGCTAATTACTTTACAATATTGTATTTGTTTTGCCATACATTGACATGAATCTGCCATGGGTGTACATGTGTTCCCCATCCTGAACCCCCCTCCCACCTCCCTGCCCATACCATTCCTCTGGGCCATCTCGTGCACCAGCCCCAAGTACCCTGTATCATGCATCGAACCTGGACTGGTGATTCGTTTCATATATGATATTATACATGTTTCAATGCCATTCTCCCAAATCATCCCACCCTCACCCTCTCCCACAGAGTCCAAAAGACTGTTCTATACATTTGTGTCTTTTTTGCTATCTCACATACAGGGTTATCATTACCATCTTTCTAAATTCCATATATATGCGTTAGTATACTGTATTGGTGTTTTTCTTTCTGGCTTACTTCACTCTGTATAGTAGGCTCCAGTTTCATCCACCTCATTAGAACTGATTCAAATGTATTCTTTTTAATGGCTGAGTAATATTCCATTGTGTATATGTACCACTGCTTTCTTATCCATTCATCTGCCGATGGACATCTAGGTTTTTCCATGTCCTGGCTATTATAAACAGTGCTGCAATGATCACTGGGGTACATGTGTCTCTTTCAATTCTGGTTTCCTCAGTGTGTATGCCCAGCAGTGGGATTGCTGGGTCATATGGCAGTTCTATTTCCAGTTTTTTAAGAAATCTCCACACTGTTCTCCATAGTGGCTATACTAGTTTGCATTCCCACCAGCAGTGTAAGAGGGTTCCCTTTTCTCCACACCCTCTCCAGTATTTATTGCTTATAGACTTTTGGATCACAGCCATTCTGACTGGCGTGTAATGGTACTTCATTGTGGTTTTGATTTGTATTTCTCTGACAATGAGTGATGTTGAGCATCGTTTCATGTGTTTGTTAGTCATCTGTATGTCTTCTTTGGAGAAATATCTGTTTAGTTCTTTGGCCCATTTTTTGATTGGGTCATTTATTTTTCTGGAATTGAGCTGCAGGAGTTGCTTGTATATTTTTGAGATTAATTATTTGTCAGTTGCTTCATTTGCTATTATTTTCTCCCATTTTGAAGGTTGTCTTTTCACCTTGCTTATAGTTTCCTTTGTTGTGCAGAAGCTTTTAATTTTAATTAGGTCCCATTTGTTTATTTTTGCTTTTATTTCCAATATTCTGGGAGGTGGGTCATAGAGGATCCTGCTGTGATTTATGTCGGAGAGTGTTTTGCCTATGTTCTCCTCTAGCAGTTTTATAGTTTTTGGTCTTATGTTTAGATCTTTAATCCATTTTGAGTTTATTTTTGTGTACGGTGTTAGAACGTGTTCTAGTTTCATTCTTTTACAAGTGGTTGACCAGTTTTCCCAGCACCACTTGTTAAAGAGATTGTCTTTATTCCATTGTATATTCTTGCCTCCTTTGTCAAAGATAAGGTGTCCATAGGTGCGTGGATTTATCTCTGGGCTTTCTGTTTTGTTCCATTGATCTATATTTCTGTCTTTGTGCCAGTACCATACTGTCTTGATGACTGTGGCTTTGTAGTAGAGCCTGAAGTCAGGCAGGTTGATTCCTCCAGTTCCATTCTTCTTTCTCAAGATTGCTTTGGCTATTTGAGGTTTTTTGTATTTCCATACAAATTGTGAAATTATTTGTTCTAGCTCTGTGAAAAATACCATTGGTAGCTTGATAGGGATTGCATTGAATCTATAGATTGCTTTGGGAAGTATACTTATTTTCAATATATTGATTCTTCCAATCCATGAACATGGTATATTTCTCCATCTATTAGACACCTCTTTAATTTCTTTCACCAGTGTTTTGTAGTTTTCTATGTATAGGTCTTATGCTTCTTTAGGTAGATATATTCCTAAGTATTTTATTCTTTTCATTGCAATGGTGAATGGAATTGTTTCCTTAATTTCTATTTTCTCATTATTAGTGTATAAGAATGCAATGTGTATTGACTTTATCTCCTGCAACTTTACTATATTCATTGATTAGCTCTAGTAATTTTCTGGTGGAGTCTTTAGGGTTTTCTACGTAGAGGATCATGTCATCTGCAAACAGTAAGAGTTTTACTTCTTTTCCAATTTGGATTCCTTTTATTTCTTTTTCTGCTCTGACTCTTGTGGCCAAAACTTCCAAAACTATGTTGAATAGTAGTGGTGAGAGTGGGCACCCTTGTCTTGTTCCTGACTTTAGGGGAAGTGCTTTCAATTTTTCACCATTGAGGATAATGTTTGCTGTGGGTTTGTCATATATAGCTTTTATTATGTTGAGGGAGGTTCCTTCTATTCCTGCTTTCTGGAGGGTTTTTATCATAAATGGATGTTGAATTTTGTCAAAGGCTTTCTCTGCATCTATTGAGATAATCATATGGCTTTTATTTTTCAATTTGTTAATGTGGTGTATTACATTGATTGATTTGTGGATATTGAAGAATCCTTGCATCCCTGGGATAAAGCCCACTTGGTCATGATGTATGATCTTTTTAATGTGTTGTTGGATTCTGATTGCTAGAATTTTGTTAAGGATTTTTGCATCTATGTTCATCAGTGATATTGGCCTGTAGTTTTCTGTTTTTGTGGCATCGTTGTCGGGTTTTGGTATTAGGGTGATGATGGCCTCATAGAATGAGTTTAGAAGTTTACCTTCCTCTGCAATTTTCTGGAAGAGTTTGAGTAGGATAGGTATTAGCTCTTCTAAATTTTTGGTAGAATTCAGCTGTGAAGCCGTCTGGACCTGGGCTTTCGTTTGCTGGAAGTTTTCTGATTATAGTTTCAATGTCCGTGCTTGTGACAGGTCTGTTAAGATTTTCTATTTCTTCCTGGTTCAGTTTTGGAAAGTTGTACTTTTCTAAGAATTTGTCCATTTCGTCCACATTGTCCATTTTATTGGCATATAATTGCTGATAGTAGTCTCTTATGATCCTTTGTATTTCTGTGTTGTCTGTTGTGATCTCTCCATTTTCATTTCTAATTTTATTGATTTGATTTTTCTCCCTTTGTTTCTTGATGAGTCTGGCTAATGGTTTGTCAATTTTATTTATCCTCTCAAAGAACCAGCTTTTGGCTTTGTTGATTTTTGCTATGGTCTCTTTTGTTTCTTTTGCATTTATTTCTGCCCTAATTTTAAAGATTTCTTTCCTTCTACTAACTCTGGGGTTCTCCATTTCTTCCTTTTCTAGCTGCTTTAGGTGTAGAGTTAGGTTATTTATTTGACTTTTTTCTTGTTTCTTGAGGTATGCCTGTATTGCTATGAACTTTCCTCTTAGCACTGCTTTTATAGTGTTCCACAGGTTTTGGGTTGTTGTGTTTTCATTTTCATTAGTTTCTATGCATATTTTGATTTCTTTTTTGATTTCTTCTGTGATTTGTTGGTTATTCAGAAGTGTGTTGTTCAACCTCCGTATGTTGGAATTTTTAATAGTTTTTCTCCTGTAATTGAGATCTAATCTTAATGCATTGTGGTCAGAAAAGATGCTTGGAATGATTTCAATATTTTTGAATTTACCGAGGCTAGATTTATGGCCCAGGATGTGATCTATCCTGGAGAAGGTTCTGTGCGCGCTTGAGAAAAAAGTGAAATTCATTGTTTTGTGGTGAAATGTCCTATAGTTATAAATTAGGTCTAACTGGTCTATTGTATCATTTAAAGTTTATGTTTCCTTGTTAATTTTCTGTTTGGTTGATCTGTCCATAGGTGTGAGTGGGGTCTTAAAGTCTCCCACTATTATTGTGTTATTATTAATTTCCCCTTTCATACTTGTTAGCACTTGTCTTACATATTGTGGTGCTCCTATGTTGGGTGCATACATATTTATAATCATTATATCTTCTTCTTGGATTGATCCTTTGATCATTATGTAGTGTCCTTCTTTGTCTCTTTTCACAGCCTTTGTTTTAAAGTCTATTTTATCTGATATGAGTATTGCTACTCCTGCTTTCTTTTGGTCTCTATTTGCATGCAATATCTTTTTCCAGCCCTTCACTTTCAGTCTGCATGTGTCCCTTGTTTGAGGTGGGTCTCTTGTAGAAAACATATATAGGGGTCTTGTTTTTGTATCCATTCAGCCAGTCTTTGTCTTTTGGTTGGGGCATTCAGCCAATTTACATTTAAGGTAATTATTAATAAGCATGATCCTGTTACCATTTACTTTATTGTTTTGGGTTTAAGTTTATACACCCTTTCTGTGTTTCCTGTCTAGAAAAGGTCCTTTAGCATTTGTTGGAGAGCTGGTTTGGTGGTGCTGAATACTCTCAGCTTTTGCTTGTCTGTAAACTTTTGATTTCTCCTTCATATTTGAATGAGATCCTTGCTGGGTACAGTAATCTGGGCTGTAGGTTATTTTCTTGCATCACTTTAAGTATGTCCTGTCATTCCCTCCTGGCCTGGAGAGTTTCTATTGAAAGATCAGCTGTTATCCTTATGGGCATCCCCTTGTGTGTTATTAGTTGTTTTTTCCTTGCTGCTTTAAGTATTTGTTCTTTGTGTTTGATCTTTGTTAATTTGATTAATATGTGTCTTGGGGTGTTTTACCTTGGGTTTATCCTTTTTGGGACTCTCTGGGTTTTTTGGACTTGGGTGATTATTTCCTTCCCCATTTTCGGGAAGTTTTCAGCTATTATCTCCTCAAGTATTTTCTCATGGTTTTTCTTTTTGTCTTCTTCTCCTGGGACTCCTATGATTCGAATGTCAGGGCATTTAACATTGTCCCAGAGGTCTCTGAGATTGTCCTCGTTTAGTTTAATTTGTTTTTCTTTTTTCCTCCCTGATTCATTTATTTCTACATTTATCTTCTACCTCACTAATCCTATCTTCTGCCTCCATTATTCTACTGTTGGTATCCTCTAGAGTGTTTTTTATCTCATTTATTGCATTATTAATTATATATTGACTCTTTTTTTAAAATTTCTTTTAGGTTCTTTTTAAACCTTTCTTGCATCTTCTCAATCCTTGTTTCCAGGCTATTTATCTAACTCCATTTTGTTTGCAAGATTTTGGATCATTTTCACTATCATTATTCGGAATTCTTTATCAGGTAGATTCTCTATTTCTTCCTCTTTTGTTCAATTTGGTGGGCATTTATCCTGTTCCTTTACCTGTTGGGTATTCCTCTGTCTCTTCATCTTGTTTATATTGAGGCGTTTGGGGTGGCCTTTCTGTATTCTGGCAGTTTGTGGAGTTGTCTTTATTGTGGAGTTTCCTCGCTGTGGGTGGGGTTTTACAGGTGGCTTGTCAAGGTTTCCTGGTTAGGGAAGCTTGTGTTGGTGTTCTGGTGGGTGGAGCTGGATTTTTCTCTCTGGAGTACAATGAAGTGTCCAGTAATGAGTTATGAGATGTCAGTGGGGTTGGAGTGACTTTGGGCAGCCTGTATCTTGAAGCTCAGGGCTATGTTCCTATGTTGCTGGAGAATTTGCGTGGTATGTCTTGCTCTGGAACTTGTTGGCCCGTGGGTGGTGCTTGGTTTCAGCATAGGTATGGAGGCGTTTGATGAGCTCCTGTCGATTAATGTTCCCTGGAGTCAGGAGTTTTCTGGTGTTCTCAGGATTTGGACTTAAGCCTCCTGGCACTGGTTTTCAGTCTTATTCTTACAGTAGCCTCAAGACTTCTCCATCTATACTTCACTTTCAGATAGTTCCTTGATCCAGCTTATGCTTCTCAAGATCTTTAGGCCCCTTCCTAGGTAGTCGATGCTAACTACAGGGTTTTAGTCTGTTGCACTGTCACTTCCAAGGTGGTTCCCTCTGTTTTAGCTTCTGTTTGCTGGTCTCTTCAGTGTCTGATTTCCGCCCTGAGACAAGGGGGCGGTGGTGGACACTTTTTGAGGTGTTCAGTCGTGCTATGGGGAGGGAGGAATGCTGCAGACAGATATCACTGGTGTCTGTGGGGAGTGCTCGCAGTGTCTCGGCCACACTGGGTTTGCCCTCGCTCATGGCATGTGTGCTTTCGCAGTCTATACTGCTTAGGCTCTAGGTTGCTCTGCCGGGAACTGTCTGAGGCTGGCCCTGGACTGCATGCACCTCCCAGGTCTAACCCGCTCAGGTTCAGGCACTCGGGTAGTCCTCAGAGGCACAGACTCAGTTGGGCCTGAGTTTTGTGCCCTTCCCAGGTCCGAGCAGCTCAGGTGACCAGGTGTTTGGCGAGTGCGGTCTCTGCGACTTATCGCCTCCCCTGTCCCTGCCGCTTGGTTTTCTGGGTGTACAACCAGCGCACCTCTCAGGTGGATGTCGACCATCCAGAATCCCAAGAAGTCTTGGTTAGCAATGAAGCCTGCTTGCAGTTTGGTAGATAACGTCTCTCTGGGGCTGCAATTGCCCCCTTCCGGCTCTGGCTGCCCTCTCCTGCCTGTCTCCGGATGGGACAGTCCACAGTCAGTCCTTTGTTCTGTGTGCCGGTTTGGTGGTGTCTTAGGCTAGGGTTTTTCTCGTGGTAGTTATCCCACAGTCTGGTTTGCTATCTCAAGTTAGTTCCCTCAGATTGCCTTCGGGGCATTCAGGCCTGGTCCTTACCCTAAGCGATGCAGCCCGCGCCTCCTTGCCCAGCCCCTGCTTGTTAGTGAGGGATGCAGGAGTCTGTGCTGCTTCTCCACTGGGAGTTACCATTGGACACATAATCTGTGGGTTTTAACTATTTATTTATTTTTCTTCCCGGTTGCCCTCTGAGGTTCCAAGGCTTGCCGCAGACTCGCCAGTGAGAGTGTTTCCTGGTGTTTGGAAACGTCTTTCTTTTTTAAGACTCCCTTCCTGGGATGGATGTCCATGCCTACCTCTTTTGCCTCTCTTTTTATCTTTTATATTTTTTCCTACCTCCTTTCGTAGACAATGGGCTGCTTTTCTGGGTGCCTGATGTCTTCTGCTGGTATTCAGAAGTTGTTTTGTGAAATTTACTCAGCATTCAAATGTTCTTTTGATGAATTTGTTGGGGAGAAAGTGGTCTCCCCGTCCAATACCTTCGTCATCTTAGGACTGCCCTCCAAGACTGATTTTCTTTAGGATGGACTGGTTGGATCTCCTTGCAGTCCAAGGGACTCTGAAGAATCTTCTCCAACACCACAGTTCAAAAGCATCAATTCTTTGGTGCTTAGCTTTCTTTATAGTCCAACTCTCAAATCCATACATGACTACTGGAGAAACTAGTGCTTTGACTAGATGGACCTTTGTTGGCAAAGTAATATTTCTGCTTTTTTAATATGCTATCTAGGTTGGTCATAACTTTCCTTCCAGGGAGCAGACATCTTTTAATTTCATGGCTGCAGTCACCATCCTCAGTGATTTTGGAGCTTAAGAAAATAAATTTTGTCACTATTTCCATTGTTTCCCCATCTATTTCCCATGAAGTGATGGGACTGTATGCTGTAATCTTCATTTTTTAATTGTTGTTTTAAGCCAGCTTTTTCACTCTCCTCTTTCACCTTCATCAAGAGGCTCTTTCGTTCCTCTTCACTTTCTGCCATAAGGGTGGTGTCATCTGCATATCTAAGCTACTTTCAAATGTGTTGCCCAGTATAATTAAATACATTGACATTGATATGTATGGTGGTGTGCACAACCATCCAACTCCAGAACTTTTTTTCTTTTTCCCAAGCTTTTCATAATTCCTTTCCCTTAGCCCCTGCCAACCATTCTTTCTGTCTCTATTACTTTAACCAATTTAGGTACCTCATTCAAGTAGAATCATGGTATCTGTCCTTTTTTTTTTTTTTTAAGTTTTATTTTATTTATTTATTTTTTTAATTTTTATTTTTACTTTATTTTACTTTACAATACTGTATTGGTTTTGCCATACATTGACATGAATCCACCATGGGTGTACATGCGTTCCCAAACATGAACCCCCCTCCCACCTCCCTCCCCATAACATCTCTCTGGGTCATCCCCGTGCACCAGCCCCAAGCATGCTGTATCCTGCATTGGACATAGACTGGCGATTCGATTCTTACATGATAGTATACATGTTTCAATGCCATTCTCCCAAATCATCCCACCCTCTCCCTCTCCCTCTGAGTCCAAAAGTCCGTTATACACATCTGTGTCTTTTTTGCTGTCTTGCATATTGCCATCTTTCTAAATTCCATATATATGTGTTAGTATACTGTATTGGTGTTTTTCTTTCTGGCTTACTTCACTCTGTATAATCGGCTCCAGTTTCATCTAGCATAATATCTTCAAGATTCATATTGTAGTGTTTGTCAGAATTTCTTTCCCTTTAAGGCTAAGGAATAGTCCATTGTACTTACGTACCATATTTTTATGTATCCATTTGTTGTAGGCTAAAAGTTTGTGCCCCTGTCCTTCAAATTCCCACATTAAAACTGAATCCCAAATGTGGTGGTATTTGGAGGTGGGGTTTGGGGAGCGATTATGTCATGAGGATGGAAGCTTCCTAAATGGAATTAGTGCTCTTTTAAAAGAAGCTAGTGTAAATGAGATTGTCCTCTTGATTTCTCTTTCAGATGGTTTATATTATTAGTGTACAGAAAGACAACAGATGTGTGTATATTAATCTTGTATCATGCAATTTTACTGAATTTACTCATTCTAATGGTTTTATTGATGGGGTCTTTAGAGTTTTAAATTTATAGTAGCATGTAATCTGCACATAGTGACAGTTGAATTTTTTTCCTCCCGATTTGGATTACTTTTATTTATTTGTTTGCTTTTCTTGACTGATTGCTGTGGCTAGGACTTCCAGTATTGTGTTGAATCAAAGTGGTGAATTGAATAAAAATGGTGAGAGTAGATCTCAGAGGAACTGCTTTCAGCCTTTCACCACTGAGTATTATGTTGGCTATTGTTATTGTTGTTCAGTCACCCAGTCATGTCGGACTCTTTGTCACCCCATGGACTGCAGCACGCCAAGCCTCCCTGTCCCTCACCAGGCTATAGTCTGTGATATATGGCCTTTATTATGTTAAATGATAGTCCTTCTATACCCACTTTATTGAGGGTTTTTATCTTAAGTGGATTTTGAATTTTTCATGAGCTTTTCCAGTATCTGTTGAGATGAGAGTATGAATTTATTCTTCTATTGGTTAATGTTATATATCATATTGACTGATTTATGGATGTTAAACTATCCTACACCCCTGGGATAAATCACACTAGATAATGGCAGATGATTCTTTTAAAGTATTGCTGAGTTCTTTTTGCTAATACTTAGTTAATTATTTTTATACCTATATTCATCAGTGACACTGGCCTGTACTTTTCTTTCTTTATGGTGTCTTAGTATGGTTTTGGTATCAGGGTGATTCTGACCTCCTGAAGTGATTTTGGAAGCATTTCTTCACCTCAAGTGTTTTAAATAGAGAAGAACAGACATTTTCCTTAAACGTTTTGTGGAATTTAGTTGTCTGGTCTCATTTCTGTTGTTTTTTGGAGGGTTTTTTTTTTTTTTTTTTTAATCATGGATTCAATTTCATTACAGGTAAGTAGTTTCTTCATATTTTGTGTTTCTTCCAGATTCAGTTTTGGGAAACTGTGTGTTTCCATGAATTTATCTATTTCTTCTAAATTGTCCATTTTATTATCATAATGTTCATAGTGAATTCTTATCTTTTATATTTCTGTGGTGTTGGTAGTAACGTCTCAATTTTTATTCCTGGTTTTATTTGGGCCTATTTTCCCAAATTTTATTTCTCTGTTTTCCTTGATGAGTCTGGCTAAAGGTTTCTCATTTTGTTCATTTTTTCATAGAATCAGTTCTTAGTTTTATTGATCTTTTTGTTCTTTTAGTCTTTATTTATTTCTGCTCCAGTCCTTATAATTTCTTTTCTTCTATTTGTGTTTTGTTTGTTCTGCTTTTGCTAGTTCCTGTAGGTATAAGATTTGATTGGTTATTGAGATTTTCTTGTTTCCTAAAGTAGGTTTATATCACCAGAAGCTTCCCTTTTGGAACTGCTTTGGTGTATCCCATAAATTTTGAATCATTCTCTTCTCATTTTCCTTTGTCTCCAGGTACGATTTTATTTCCCCTTTGATTTATTTAGGGACCCATTGGTGGTTTAGAGGCATATAGGAGCCTTTACAGGTTTGTGTATTTTTTTTCTTATAATTGATTTCTAGTCTTACAGAGTTATGGTCAGAAGAGATTCTTGATATGATTTCAGTCTTATTGTTTATTATTTTGTGTTAAATTTTTATGAAATTATAGCTGATTTATAATATTGTGCCAATCTCTGCTATATAGCGAAGTGACACAATTATTTGAGTCACACACACATTATTTTTTTCATATTCTTTTCCGTTATGGCTTATCACTTACTGAGACTTGTTTTGTGGTCTAGCATGTGTTTTATCTTGGAGGATATTCCATGTGCCATTTAAAGAATGAATATTCCACTGCACTGAGATGGAATGTTCTAACATATCTGTTAAGTTTGTCTGATCTAATGTGTAGTTTAAGTCCAGTATTTCTTTATTTTATTTCTGGATGATTTTCCTATTGATATAAGTTGGATGTTAAAGTCCTCTACAATTATTGTGTTATTGTCAATTTCTCCCTTTGTGCTAATATTTGATTTATGTATTTAGGTGCTTCTATGTTGGGTACATATATATGAAAAATTGTTATATCTTCTGGTTTCATCCCTTTACCATAACGTAATATTTTTCTTTGACTGTTGTTACTTTGAACTTTTTATTAGGTAGTTTGCTGTCTCCACTTTGTTTAGTTCTTCTAGGATTTTCTCCTGTTGCTTTCTTTGGAGTAGATTTCCTTGTTGCCTTATTTTGCCTAATTCTCTGTATTTATTGCTATGTATCAGGCAGGTTGATTATGTTTCCTGATCTTGGAGAAGTGACTCTGTATAGGAGACATCCCTTGAGGCCCAGCTGTGCACCCCCACCTTGATCATTGAAGCTATATTATATAGTGGGTACCCCTAATGTGAGACCTTCTCTTGTGATAGGGCTGACCACTGTGAATATGCTGGCTAGTGGGGCTGGTTGCCAGGCCAGTTGGCTTCCAGGCCTTGCCTGTGGTGGCAGCTGCTGGTAGGTGAGGCCAGGTGCTGACATGGCCAACCGTGTGGCTTGGGGGTCCTAGGAATGGTGTTGGCCTACTGGTGGGTGGGGCCATTTCCTAGAGCAGCTGGCTGAGGGGAACCTGGGACAGATGTCAACTGTATGGAAGTGGGGCTATATCCCCAGGCAACTCTCCTCTTGGCCTTTGGGGTTTTAGGACTGGTCCTGACCAGCTGGTGGGCAGGTACACCCCAAGCACTAATAGACTAGAGGAAGGACTCCAAACTAATGCTTGCCAGCACCAGTGTCCATGTGGTTGAATGAGTTCCTCAAAATGATTGCCACCAGTGTCTATATCTAAAATATATGAGAAAAGCAATTCTACAGCAAGAAAACAAATAATTCAATTTTAAAATGATCAAAAAACCTGGATAGAAGTTATAAAAATGGCCAACAGGTATATGAAAAATGTTTAACATGACAAATCATCAGAGAAATGCAAATCAGAACCACCACGAGGGAATAACACATGTTAGAATGGCATTATCAAAAAGACAAAAGATAGGAAGCGTTCTCAAGGACATGGGCAAAGGGAACCTCTGCACAGTGTTGTTGGGAATGTCAACCTGTACATCCATTATGGCAAATAGTATGGAAGTTCTTCACAAAATGAAAAGCAGAATGCCATATGATCCTGCAATCCGACTTCTGCTTATATATACAAGGAAATGCGAATGGGTGCAAAGTTTCTTTTTGTACCCACTCCTAATGTATTAAACCCATTAAATTTTATACTTGAAGTGGGTGAATTTTGTGGCATGTGAATTATATCCCAATAAAGATGTTTTTCGAAGCATAATAAATAAGGGCAATTAGCTAGTGGAAATCTTGAGTAAAAGCAGCTAGGAAACAATGTACAGGAAAATATACAGTTATCATCAGCAATGTGAGAAAATAGCTTGTAGATAAGTCAAGCAGAACCCGAGTCATATGATGTTAATTTATCAAGATGAGCATTTCTGAGAGATCACTGCTGGAGTTGCTATTTGGGAATTAGAGCTGTTTTGCAGTGACAGAGGATGTTACCATTCCATGAAAACTAATTGTGCAATCTCAGTGAAGATTTACTGTGCTTCTTAATTTGCTTATATACTTATGGTAAACTTGGTTTATCTGAGGTAACTTACACTTGTCTGTGTTTCTCAAAGGTAGAAGACACTGCCACAAGTACATGCTGTGGCTTGTTCCTACTTCACAGGTATTTTAAAACAAAGTATTTCTGGTTGATGTCTGTAAATGTCATTAAAACAGTAGATAAAAATGAATGTGGCATTTCTGAAAGTTCATTTGATGCAGAAGAACTTTAAAATAGTAGATACATATGATTCAAATATTTAAACTTAAGAAAAAAGGAAAATAAATCAGATGGTGTTAATCTTTCAGTTTAATCAATCACTTAAAAAAGAAGGAAAATCTTCTTTGAAAAATTATGAAATAGCAAATAAGAACACCTGTGAAGTATTGTACTGAATTATTGGGGCTTCCCTAGTAGCAAAGACAGTAAAGAGTCTGATATATAATATATATTGTACTGATATATAATGTATATTTAAATAATAATACTAATATGAGATGTAATGGTGAATCAGTATCTCTGTTGATTTCAGTGGGATTTGGTATAATTAACTTATATTTCAATTTCACTATCAAGAATAAAAAACATATCATTGGTTCAGGAAGTTTTACATTTGAGAATTTACGATAAATTAAAAAGGAGAGGGTCTCTCTCTGTCTCTCTTTAATTATGCATACCTTTTAATAAAATATGTAGAAATTAAAGCAATGATTATAGGTGATATGGGAAATGCAAGTAATTATAAAAAACCAAAGCTGAGTATACTGTTGCATTCCTGCTATGACTGTAACAATATAAATATCAAATGTGCAAATGGGAAAGGTATAGAAAAGTTTTAAAAAATGGAGATGTTGTGTTGGAATCAGAGGTAATTTACTTTTTTCTTTGCTAATTTTATTTTTAATTTTTTTTCATACTGCTCCTACAATTTACAGAGGATAAGTAGGTAAATCTTAGTGTCCCTATAAATATATATATTGCATATAATCTAAATAGAAGAGAGGAAAAGTAAAAGTATATGATACAGAACAAACTTCAGTACCAGCTTTTATGAAATGGAAGTTTCTGAAATAACAGGAGTGTGTATACATGCATAAAATCAAAACATTCAGAGAAAAATAGAGAAAATATTTTTGCAAACATGCTTATGTTGTTACATCTTCATGGGTAAGGGCAAAGAAAAATTCTTTGAAAAAATGATATATTTCTGAATTATGCCTTGTGAACTGGGCTTTAGAGAGGGTTAGCCACACCCTCGGACTTGTTAACAAATGACCCATTTCAGGGAAGTCAACATTTGAGTTCAAACTAGAACATTTCCATCAGGGAAGGTTGCCATGAGGTGCAAACTCCTGCCTTGAGTATAGACATGTAAAGGTGTTTGATGTTGGGAGATTTTTTGCAAATGGGTTGGGAACCACTGCAGAACTATGATGGGCTGGGAATTTCATTACCTAAAGGCAATTCATTTCATGTGCTTTCTTGCCCAGGATGAAAAATTAAAGGAATACTGCAAGTATTTAAATTTTTTAAAAATATGTTTGTAATATCCTAATAATTCAAATAGCAAGTTATTTGCTTCAATTACTAGCATGATCACTTAAAATTATTTTTAGTGTGTATCAACATATTGTCACAGTTTGTGTCATTAGTTGTCAATGTGGAAGTGCACATGTCAAAATTTGAAAGCCAGACCCAATGATTTCCAAAAGATTCTGTACCCTGCTTCAGAACTGTTCCGCTCTGCTCTTTCGGTAGCTCTTGGCTGTGATGTTGAACTACTATCTGATTATTAACACAGATCTACGCCTTAGATAATAAAGGAAGAAAAATAAAGACAAAACTACTGCTTGAGTTCATTTTTGGCCTTTTTAAGGCATTCTCTTCTGGATAGTTTATCTTTTTTGTTTGCTTGTTTTATTTATTTATTTTACTTTACAATACTGTATTGGTTTTGCCATACATTGACATGATTTCGCCACAGATGTACATGAGTTCCTAAGCCTGAACCCCCCTCCCAGCACCCTCCCCATATCATCTCTCTGGGTCATCCCAGTGTACCAGCCCCAAGCATCCTGTGTCCTGTGTTGAACCTAGATGTGGCATTTATTTATAAATGATCATAAAATGATTAGTAAAGGTGAGAATCCCCATGGTTCCTTTCCTCAGTGGCTAATAGCCCAAGAGGTGAAGAAAAATTTGAAATATATTTTCTTCATTAAGAAAATAATCAGAAGTATCTTATAATTTTCAAACTCGTAAAAATACCTAAATTTTTATGTAACTAGGAACAAATTCCAAATTTTTGCAAGTATAATCTCTTTGAATTTTCTGATTCTGTTGTCTAAAATAACAGTTTTACTGAGTATTCTTCCAAATGTTTTTAGATAATCATATTTTCAGATAAAATACTATGTGGAAGCTTAATGCATATAAAAACCAAAATTTAGCCACTTGCTTAACGTGACTTGGAAAATTAAGGAGCACTTCCATTTCTATGCCCAGAAGCATCTTTGTGAAAACATCTAGAGTTCCCAACATTAGTGTAAAGATTACTCAACTTGATGATTATATTCCTCTAACTGGTAGATAGCATAGATAGCAGAAACATCTCATTTACCTAAAATATTTGGCAAAATAATTTGGAGGATGTTGCTACAAGTGAGTTGGTATTCATCCAAATCAGAGCTTTATCAACAATGATTTTATAAACAGTCATCAGCAAAGTCTTATTTTCAAGAGTAGCTGAAATTCATTTTCATCTTTTAAATCCTGGAGATATTCATTTCATCAAAAAAGAACTAGTTATTTTATATATATTTTTTTTTCCTAACATTTTGTCTCCTAGGAAGGAAGGAAGGAAGAGAGGAGGGGAGGTGGGAAGGGAAAGGGAGAGGAAGAGAGGAGGAAAAAGTGTTTGGGACCAAATGATCCATTTTCACGTCTTCAGGACCGTTTCATCCTTCTCTTCCTGTGCAAATTAAAATGCTAGTCTTATTTATTCCAATCTTTTTAAATGAAATTAAACAAAAAAGAAATGAACTTTAGTCAATCTGTTCTTATATACTTATGTAAAGATTTCTCTTGTATGGTTTCATTCCAACTCAGTCTTTTCAAATGTTTCTTGGTATTTTTACCTTGTCTGGTTAAATAACTTTTGTAAGAGACATTTTTAATTTTTGTTTACTGCAAGCATCCCTAGACATGAAAGAAAATAATGTCAACACTTTTTAACCTTCCCTGACAAAGGGTCAGTAATTTAGAAAGATAAGTTATATACCATGTACTTTTTTTTTTTCCCTTCATTTAATGAGATTCTTTGCAGGGATTTTAATTTTGAGGTAGAAAATGTAGCTTCTGTCCAAGCTTTCAGTTTCTTCTCTAGAGATTTATTTTGGGAATGGTGGGGTCATCTTTCCTGGAGCATTAAAAAAAACATGCTTAGATAAAAGCAAAAGTTTATTGAAGACTAAATATATATTTTGGAAATAATCCTTGATGATTGAACGATTTTTGAAGCCTTTGTAAAGTTTTATTGGTGAGTAAGAAACTTCTTGGCTTCTCCTACTGAATAAGAGGACAACTCTTTACCTTATTCAGTAATCATCCCAACTAGCACCAGAAGAGTTACCCACTGGAAAACATTCAGAATGTGTAATTGCATCTGGCTTGGTGCTCTTGGATCAATAAAAGGTATTCTTCCACTCAACTGAACCTAGAAAATTTCCACATGCTTGGGTAATGATGCTATAGAAATGTTTAATTATCACTCTCCTCCCTGACCTAAAACTGTGCATGAGTTTTGGCGAAGAGAAAGGAGACTCAAAAATTCAGCCAACATTGGACTTTGATCTCTTTCCAACATAGAAACCGTATAATTGCATATGAAAAAACTCTATCTTCAGCCAGTGAAGTGCTGATGAAAACCTACACATGAGGATCACTTACTTTTTTCACAAAGACAAAGGCAATTTGGCAGTTGACTACATTTCAGAAAGTTTGATCTCACAAGTCTTATTCCTGTGTACCTGTACATACGTAGGAAATGAAATAGAATTAAACTATCATACTAGGATGAGGTGCCACTGGAAAATATGTAAAAAGGCAACTTTACAATACAGATACTACATGTACAGTTTACTCTTTTCACTGAAATCTGTTTGGCAGGGAATAAAACTAGCAGTGTCCTTCAGTAATAACTATAGGTGATATTGGCTCTCGGGTTTGTGATACAATTTTAGCTTTTAGCTTTTGATTTTTAATAAGGTAATTATTTTATTCAGAGAAGCACATAACTTCCCTTTGTATATGTGATAAACGTGGGTGATTAAAGGGAAGGCTCAATTCATGAAATGACAGCATCTGATCCGTTTAAAAGGATCATTTTTATGCTGTAAAGATAAACATAAATATGCATATAGCTTTAAAACTTGTACTTTCAAAAGTATCTCATTAATAGTTAAACCAAATTGGAGGAAATTCCCTGGTGGGACTCTGCATTCTCAGTGCCAAGGACTTGGTTTCGATCACTGTTTGCAGAACTAAAATCCTGTGAGTTGTGTGGCACAGCCAAAAAAAGTAATATTTTGGCCTATATTTGCTTCTTACTTTAGTGGCTCCATGGCGTTTGTCAATAGACTATTTTATTTGACTTTGTGTGCTAAGACAGAATAATGTCTTCATACCTTCATCTCCCAAACTTGTGGATATGTTATTTTACATGGCCAAGTGGACTTTGCATATGTAATCCATTTAAAGATCTTGAGATGGGAAAACTCTCAGGGATTATTTGGGTGAGCACAATGCTTCCCCGATAGCTCAGTTGGTAAAGAATCCGCCTACAATGCAGGAGAACAAGAAACTCAGGTTTGATCCCTAGGTTGGTAAGATCCCCTGGAGAAGGAGATGGCAACCCACTCCAGTATTCTTGCCTGGAAAACTCCATGGACAGAGGAGCCTGGTGGGCTACAGCCCATGGGATCACAAGGAATTGGACATGACTGAGCAACTAAGCACTTGACTAAGCAATGTAATCACAACAGATTTTATAAAACAGAGGCAAGAAGAGTGAGAATTAAGAAAAAGACATGGAAGCAAGCGGAGAGAGATTAGAAGATGCTATACTGCTGAGTTTGAAGATGGAGGAAGGGCCTCTGAGATAAGGAATTCAGGTGGCTTCTAGAATCTGAAAAATTAAAGGGATCATTCTCCCCTAGTCTCCAGAAAATACCACAGGATCGATGGCACATTGATTTTAGTTCAGTAAGAAGAGTTTTGAATATCTAACCTCTCAGTTCAGTTCAGTCACTCAGTCATGTCCAACTCTTTGAAACCCACATCACACCAGGCTTCCATGTCCATCACCAACTCCTGGAACTTGCTCAGACTCTTGTCCATCAAGTCGGTGATTCCATCCAACCGTCTTATCCTCTGTTGTCCCCTTCTCCTCCTGCCTTCAATTTTTCCCAGAATCAGGGTCTTTTCCAAGGAATCTGCTCTTTGCACCAGATGGCCAAAATATTGGGGCTTCAGCATCAGTCCTTCCAATGAATATTCAAAATTGACTAGTTTGATCTCTTTGCTGTCCAAGGGACTGTCAAGGGTCTTCTCCAGCACCACAGTTTAAAAGCATCTATTCTTCAGTGTTCAGCTTTCTTTATGGTCCAACTCTCACTTCAATACATGACTACTGGAAAAACCATAGCTTTGACTAGATGGACCTTTGTCAGCAAAGCAATGTCTCTGCTTTTTAATATGCCATCTAGGTTGGTCATAGCTTTTGTTCCAAGGAGCAAGTGTCTTTTAATTTTATGGCTGCAGTCACCATCTGCAGTGATTTTGGAGCCCAAGAAAATAAAGACTGTCACTGTTTCCATTGTTTCCCCATCTATTTGCCATGAAGTGATGGGACCAGATGCCATGATCTTAGTTTTCTGAATGTTGAGTTTTAAGCCAACTTTTTTACTCTCCTCTTTCCTTTTCATCAAGAGGCAGTTTAGTTCCTCTTCACTTTCTGCCATAAGGGTGGTGTCATCTGCATATCTGAGGTTATTGCTATTTCTCCTGCCAATCTTGATTCCAGCTTGTGATTCATCCAGACCAGCATTTTGCATGATGTACTTTGCATAGAATTTAAACAAGCAGGGTGACAACCTCTAGACATGTAAGAAAAATAATTTGTGTTATTATCATATTGGGATTCCCTGGTGACTCAGACAATAAAGAATTTGCCTGCAATGTGATAGAGCTGAGTTTGATCCCTGGGTTGGGAAGATCCCCTGGAGAAGGAGATGACAACCCACTCCAGTATTCTTGCCTGGAGAATCCCATTTATGGAGAAGCCTGGTGGGTTATAGTCCATGGGGTTGCAAAGAGTCGGACACGACTGAGTGACTTCATTTTCACTTCCAAGGTCATATTAACTTATTATAGCAGCAACAGGAAACTAATTATTAACAAGTTTTGAGATTTGAAAAGGTAAGAGATTATTTCCAGTTTATAGGAATGCTATGGTTTTCCAGGATTGTATAGTTAATATGGCAGAGGGAGAAGTAGGACCTAGGTTTATGAGCTCAAGTCCAGCGCTTGGTTCTACTAAAATTCAGTTAAATCATTTTGCAATGTTTATTAGGCAACTCTGTATTAATTTCTAACTGCTAAGATAACAAATTATCATAAACTTTACAACTTAAAATAACACATTGATCCTCAGTAGTTCTGGAGCTCAGTGTCTAACATGGTGTCATTAGGCTAAGATCAAGGTGTCAGCAGGCCTGCATTCCTCCCAGAAGATCTAAGGGAAATTCAGTTTCCTATACGTTCCAGATGCAAGAGCCCACCTGCATTTGTTATGTTTATGGCCCCTTACTCTATTTTTATTTTTTTCAGAGAAGGCAATGGCACCCCGCTCCAGTACTCTTGCCTGGAAAATGCTATGGACGGAGGAGCCTGGTAGGCTACAGTCCATGGGGTCACGAAGAGTCGGACATGATTGAGTGACTTCACTTTCACTTTTCACTTTCATGCATTGGAGAAGGAAATGGCAACCCACTCCAGTGTTCTTGCCTGGAGAATCCCAGGGACGGGGGAGCTTGGTGGGTCGCGCAGAGTCGGACACGACTGAAGTAACTTAGCAGCAGCAACTCTATTTTTAAGCCAACAATATTAGCATCTTCAAACCTCTCTTTGACCCTTACTCCTGTTTCTTTTGTCTTATTTTCTTTCCGATTTTCACCTTCCTACTTTTGTGATTATATTGGGCCCACAGAGATAATCCAGAAATGTTAATCATTCAATTATATGTGCAAAGTCTTCTTTGTCATGTAAGTGACATTTTTACAAGTTCTGGAAATTTGGTGCGGACATCTTTGAAGGGACATTATTCTGTCTACCAAGGTCTCCTGTATATCAAATAATGTTCTAATTTCTGAGAGTAAATTAAAATGACCAGAATCGATGGAATTGTATTGAGAAATATTAAACAGTTAAGAGACATCTGATTCATATATATTAAAAAAAAATCTCTAACTCTGAATAAAATACAGCAGTGAGGGGAGAAAAGGAAGAATGGAAACAGTAGTCTAATCAAGAGAGATTAGTGAGAATGTCTCTGTTTTTATTTTTCATTTTCAGTTGTTGACCTAAACAACTGAATGAATAATAATACCATTTAAAAACTTGATACAAACTGGATGAAGAGCCTCCTTTAGTTTAGTTAGGGTTGGGGGTGAGAATTAAGAACTGACTTCAAACTTGTTAAATCTGAGATTCCTGTTTGACATCAGGCAGAGATGTCAAGTCAGCACTTCAACATGTGAACCTGAGTTTAGGTGGAGTAGTGGGTTGAAATTGAGGGATTAATAATCAACATTAGGATGATATTTGAATCCATGAGACTGAAGAGATTCAAGAGCTTATCCCTGAGCATTTCAATAGTAAGAAGTCTAAAAGAAAAGGAGAATACAGCAAATGAAACGAAGAAGAGGATATGAGGAAAAACCAAGGAGGGTAGTGTCCAGGAAGGTAAATGAATATAGTATCATATGAGAAAGGGATCACCAGCAATGTCAAATGCTTCTGATAGTCATTAGACAGATGTTCTCCCTAATTCATGTACGGCCTATCTATGAGTTCTACCATACTGGCAAGAATTATTGCTCTGTTATTTTAGGAATTATGTTATTTCATTGGGTCAGAGGGGTCTCTAGAGTAACAGAGGTCAGGTGACAGAACCAGATTTCCAAGAAGGGTAACAAAGATAAAGTGTTCCTTAGTTGTTAAGTCTCAAATACCATGGTATCCCTAAGAATGAAGTAGTTAGGCAGTCAAGAAAATCTTACTTTATATAACATGTAAAACTGCAGAACTGTAGAATGGTCCTACTTGAGTCATCTTTATAATGAATAGCTATGGCCTCTCTTCCATTTTCAAGACTTAATTAAGTCCAAATATTGGTCGATATGTAGAACCCCTTGCTTAGGGGAAAGGTTAGAGTTTCTTGAGGAGTGATCTTGAAATGTTGCTACCAGCCTATATTGTATATATTGTAACTCCACGCCTTCCCCTGAAGAAACTGATAGAGAGAGTAAGCACTGATGAAGAGAGTAGCTAGGACTTGGAGTAGGAAATTACTGGACTAGGCATTTCCTAACAATAATCACTGAGAACCCAAACGCATGTTGTAATTTCTTGATTAAATTAGAGTCTAATGGATGTTAGGTGATAAATAGTGCATTGGTTAAAGTTTGGATCACAATTGGCCCAGTAAGTTCATAGTAATTTATGGTTACTTTCTCAGTCCTAAATTTTGAAAAATTTTGAAAAGACAGATTTGAGAATAAAAAAAATGCCTACTTTACTGCTGTAATAGGAGGGAGACATTTGGAAGCCCTTAATACTTCCCCCACTGACCAAATGAGTGAAGCATCAGTTTAGTTCAGTTGCTCAGTCGTGTCCAACTCTTTGCGACCCCATGAATCACAGCACACCAGGCCGCCCTGTCCATCACCAGCTCCCGGAGTTCACCCAAACTCATGTCCATCGAGTTGGTGATGCCATCCAGCCATCTCATCCTCTGTCGTCCCCTTCTCCTCCAGCCCCCAATCCCTCCCAGCATCAGAGTCTTTTCCAATGAGTCAACTCTTCACATGAGGTGGCCAAAGTATTGAAGTTTCAGCTTCAGTATCATTCCTTCCAAAGAACACCCAGGACTGATCTCCTTTAGAATGGACTGGTTGGATCTCCTTGCAGTCCAAGGGACTCTCAAGAGTCTTCACCACAGTTCAAAAGCATCAATTCTTTGGCGCTCAGCTTTCTTCACACTGCAAAACTCACATCCATACATGACTACTGGAAAAACCATAGCCTTGACTAGATGGACCTTTGTTGGGAAAGTAATGTCTCTGCTTCAAATATGCTATCTAGGTTGGTCATAGCATTCCTTCCAAGGAGTAAATTTCTTTTAATTTCATGGCTACAATCACCATCTGCAGTGATTTTGAGCCCAAAAAATAAAGTCTGACACTGTTTCCCCATCTATTTCCCATGAAGTGATGGGACCAGATGCCATGATCTTTGTTTTCTGAATGTTGAGCTTTTAGCCAACTTTTTCACTCTCCTCTTTCACTTTCATCAAGAGGCTTTTTAGTTCCTCTTCACTTTCTGCCATAAGGGTGGTGTCATCTGCATATCTGAGGTTATTGATATGTCTCCCAGCAATCTTGATTCCAGCTTGTGCTTCTTCCAGCCCAGCCTTTCTCATGATGTACTCTTCATATAAGTTAAATAAGCAGGGTGACAATGTACAGTGTTGTCATACTCCTTTATCAATTTGGAACCAGTCTGTTGTTCCATGTCCAGTTCTAACCGTTGCTTGCTGACCTTCACATAGGTTTCTCAAGAGGCAGGTCAGATGGTCTGGTATTCGCATCTCTTGAATTTTCCAGTTTATTGTATTCCACACAGTCAAGGGCTTTGGTTTAGGCAATAAAGCAGAAATCGATGTTTTTCTGGAACTCTCTTGCTTTTTCCATGATCCAGCGGATGTTGGCAATTTGATCTTTGGTTCCTCTGCCTTTTCTAAAACTAGCTTGAACGTCTGGAAGTACACAGTTCACATATTGCTGAAGCCTGGCTTGGAAAATTTTGAGCATTACTTTACTAGCATGTGAGATGAGTGCAATTGTGCGGTAGTTTGAGCATTCTTTGGCATTGCCTTTCTTTGGGATTGGAATGAAAACTGACCTTTTCCAGTCCTGTGGCCACTGCTGAGTTTTCCAAACTTGCTATCATATTGAGTGCAGCACTTTCACAGCATCATCTTTCAGGATTTGAAACAGCTCAACTGGAATTCCATCACTTCCCCTAGCTTTGTTCATAGTGATGCTTTCTCGGGCCCACTTGACTTCACATTCTAGGATATCTGGCTCTAGGTGAATGATCACACCATCATGTTTATCTGGGTCATGAAGATCTTTTTTGTACAGTTCTGTGTATTCTTGCCACCTCTTCTTAATATCTTCTACTTCTGTTAAGTCCAGACCATTTCTGTCCTTTATTGAGCCCATCTTTTCATGAAATGTTCCCTTGGTATCTCTAATTTTCTTAAAGAGATCTCTAGTCTTTCCCATTCTGTTGTTTGCCTCTATTTCTTTGCATTGACTGCTGAAGAAGGCTTTCTTATCTCTCCTTGCTATTCTTTGGAACTCTGCATTCAGATGCTTATATCTTTCCTTTTCTCCTTTGCGTTTCACCTCTCTTCTTTTCACAGCTATTTGTAAGGCCTCCCCAGACAGTCATTTTGCTTTTTTGCATTTCTTTTCCATGGGGATGGTCTTGATCCCTGTCTCTTGTACAATGTCACGAACCTCCGTCCATAGTTCATCAGGCACTCTATCTATCAGATCTAGTCCCTAAAATCTATTTCTCACTTCCACTGTATAATCATAAGGGATTTGATTTAGGTCATACATGAATGGTCTGGTGGTTTCCCCTACTTTCTTCAATTTAAGTCTGAATTTGGCAATAAGGAGTTCATGATCTGAGCCACAGTCAGCTCCCGGTGTTGTTTTTTCTGTCTGTATAGAACTTCTCCATCTTTGACTGCAAAGAATATAATCAATCTGATTTCAGTGTTGACCATCTGGTGATGTCCATATGTAGATAAATGATGCCATATCCCTGGAGGAATTGGAAGTACCACCAAAGACTTGAAGGATTCACATACCTTTTTAACTTGCCGCTTTGTTTATACAGAGGGGAATGGATCTTAGATTATTAATATCTTAATAAGGTATTGATTCTGATTTTAGCTGCTGTTCCAGATGTAGTATCTTCCCTGAAGTCAGTCAACCCTGCTTCCTGGAATCTAGTATGGAGCTGTTGACCTGTAAATCACTTTGCTCTCTGTACCAATTTATAAAGGACTTAAGAAGCATACTTTTACATGAAAAGGACAACTCTGAAGTCTTGCCTCAGAGTTATGTTAATTGTACTGCTCTCTGATGTAATATGGTCCTAGCTCACAAATATCTTGATCCTCTTGACATGGGAATATCACATTGTTCACTGTATTTTTGATGAGGATCTTTGGACCGGCATTGATTGGGAGCTTCAAATACTTTAAATGCCTTAGTCAGACGTAAGTGAGTCAAGATACACCCCAGATAAATCCGTAAACCTACTACATCAGTAAAGTTTTGAGGTTTCAGTAGTCTGCAGTGTATCTTGATATTCCTTTTGGTGAGAAAAAAAAAAAAAAAGGCAATGTACTTGCACACGTACCACTATGAAAGAAGCACAGTAATTTAGGAAACTTTCTGATTTTGAAAACAGTATTTTTTATTTTTGTGTGCTAATGTGAGCCATGTGTAATTAATACAAATGACTGCCCCATTTGTGTAGAAACTGAGAAAGAAAAAATTCTGCAGCAAGTCCAGCTGCAACTCCAACTACTTTTCTACTTGAGACTTAGGAACTAGTTCATGAAATGTCTATAATCACAGATGCTATTTGGAATTCTTACAAGCCTCTGTAGCAGAAGAGCAGCACAGACATCTGTATCTTAAATCCATGCCCTCTTGTGAAGATATTATCTACCTTCTGTGGAGAAACAGCTTCTGGTTTGCTAGTGGGCCATCGTAGGGAATGAATACTTACTTAATCAGTGAATACCAAGTGACTATGGAATTGGAGCTACTTATCAGGAACAGTGTTACATGAATCTCTTCAGCTTAGGTACTCAGAGCAAATCACGAAATTGAAAGGGTATACAAGAAACGAGGTTACACAAATTCGAACAAACGCAATTAAATTGCATGAGCACATAATAGAGATTCCTTTGACAATTTCTTCTACATTGTCTCTCTTCCCCTGACCCTCACCTATATTCTTAAGGTGATTTCTTGGGGCCAACTAACTGAAGAGCAAACACCTTGAACCTGACTTACAGATGTTTTGCATGATTTTCTGGCACCAGCCTGACAAGTGGATGGTTGCAGAATTTCAGCCTCACTGAGTTTTGGCTGTGATGAATAGTAATGATGGGGAATTCCCAAAGTGGGCAGAACTTCAAGCAATATACTGACTTTTACTTTGCCTCAAATGAGACATACTTACACATTGTGCTTATACATGGATAGTTGCTAGTAGGTTAGAACTGGGAAGTCAGAGACTTCAAAAGACCAGACTGCAAAATGGTGGCAAGAAAGTGTGAGGAAGAATTATGTAGGTGGACCCCTTGGCATGAGAAAACAGTGTAAAGATATTTAATGTACCATGTCTATGCTCACCAAGGAGCATATATTTTCCAGGAGGCTCTCAAGAACTGGGTAAACCAAATAACATGTTCTCAGGATATCAGCCAGTCTCTGTCCTCAGTCTGCTTGGTAGGTCATTGTACAGATTGGCCCTGAGCACCACGATGAAGGTTATGTATAGACATTATAGTCTGGACTTCTCTCCATGAAAACTGACCTAGCTAATGATATTGCTGATGCTTAACCATCCAAAAACAGAGACTGGTGTTTAGCCCTCAACATGGTATGAGTTTTTCCATCATATTCTTTTTCTTTTGGAAGAGCAGTGATTTATGCATACTGAATGCAAGTAATTCCAGAAGAAAAGAAAGTTAAACATGGATTCTTTTAATTCAGTTCAGTTCAGTTCAGTTGCTCAGTCGTGTCCGACTCTTTGCGACCCCATGAATCGCAGCACGCCAGGCCTCCCTGTCCATCACCATCTCCCAGAGTTCACTCAGACTTGCGTTCATCAAGTCGGTGATGCCATCCAGCCATCTCATCCTCTGTCGTCCCCTTCTCCTCCTGCCCCCAATCCCTCCCAGCATCAGAGTCTTTTCCAGTGAGTCAACTCTTCGCATGAGGTGGCCAAAGTACTGGAGTTTCAGCTTTAGCATCATTCCTTCCAAAGAAATCCCAGGGCTGATCTCCTTCAGAATGGACTGATTGGATCTCCTTGTAGTCCAAGGGACTCTCAAAAGTCTTCTCCAACACCACAGTTCGAAAGCATCAATTCTTCGGCACTCAGCCTTCTTCACAGTCCAACTCTCACATCCATATATGACTTCTCTTAATTAGTTCTGTATTATTTGCCAGTTCTCAGGAGTAATTAAATTTAAAGGCATTGATTCGATTTGTTTGGGGAACACTAATTGTTCTTGGCATGCATCATAAAACAGTTATTTAAATTATTACTTGCAGACACCTATAATCACATACCTATAGAAGGCAGGGTTTTGGATGACCAAATATTTGATGCCATAGAACAATTTGATGGAAAACATTTAGCTATGTATATTAACATAAACTGGAAAAGGAGATGGCAACTCACTCCAGTATTCTTGCTTGGGAAATCCCATGGACAGATGCACCTAGTAAGCTACAGTTCATGGTGTTGCAAAGAGTCAGACACAATCTAGCAACTAAATGGCAACAGTATTAATATAAACTGGAAGACAAATACAGAAGTTGAGCCTAAGATAGGACATTAGGGTGAAAACACTATCAAGTTGGACAGACCAAATTCTTCATCAGGGACTAAACAGCTGAGAGAGTTTAATATGTTAGTTTGAGGAAATGAGAGTGGCCCTAAACAGGTTACTTTTTTGGTTGACTGAAGCCTGTAGCAAATATGGCTTACACTAGATGAAGTTGCTTCCATGGTACACTGGGGAGAAAACTTTGAAATGTTTAGGGAGATTGGGATTTTAGCATGGGCTTACATTAAGATCTGCTCACCCACCTGCTAAAACTTAACCAGTGGGGGCACTCCAGGGGGCATTCCCTTCACCAAAGCTAAGGGAAATTTACAGTTATTTATTATCATGTAAAAAAATTTTACTAATAAATATCAGTATAATTGTCACCCAACGTTGAAACTGGAACACTGACAATACCTGATGTCAGCGTATGTGGCTCTGCACTATCCTACTCTCTGCCTCTCTCCATTCAAGTTAGCGGCTTGCCTGATGTGCTCATTATTCCATTTCTTTTCCAGATAATAGATTTCCTAGTGGGTATTATTTCTTGAAAATATTCGATTGTTTACTCTTTTAATTCAATATTATATTCATAAGATGATCCATATTTTTATTGGTTAATTCAATTTGACTGCTGTTATTATATTCCTTTGGGTGACTAGATGGCAGACAGTGTATTAAACCATTCTCCAGTCCAGTGGTTACTTCATTCTCTCCAGGCATTTTTTATTAGAAAACTTTTGTCTCAGCCACTTATAGACAGAGTTCCTCATGTATCTTTGGAGGAGTTTCTCTTGGGTGTATAGCTAAAACAATAACCTTGGTTTTGAGTTTTGGATAGTTAATTTTTAGGTGATCTGGTTATTCCAAAGTAGCTGTATGACCACAAACCTAAATAAATGTATTTTGTCTCTACTCAGTGCATCACTTGGAATGCAATATTTCTTGATTCTTGTCTATTAAAATAATGTAAAAACCATTTTTCATAGCATTCCTGATTTGTAATCTCTTAATTACTAACTCAGCAGTAGCCGCAGGACTGGAGAAGGTCAGTTTTCATTCCAATCCCAAAGAAAGGCAATGCCAAAGAATGCTCAAACTACTGCACAATTGCACTCATCTCTCATGCTAGTAAAGTAATATTCAAAATTCTCCAAGCCAGGCATCAGCAATATGTGAACTGTGAACTTCCAGATGTTCAAGCTGGATTTAGAAAAGGCAGAAAACCAGAGATCAAATTGCCAGCATCCACTGGATCATCAAAAAAGCAAGAGGGTTCCAGAAAAACATCTATTTCTGCTTTATTGCCTAATCCAAAGCCTTTGACTGTGTGGATCACAATAAACTGGAAAATTCTGAAAGAGATGGGAATACCAGACCATTTGACCTGCCTCTTGAGAAACCTGTATGCAGATTAGGAAGCAACAGTTAGAACTGGACATAAAACAACAGACTGGTTCCAAATAAGAAAAGGAGTACATCAAGGCTGTACATTGTCACCCTGCTTGGAAGTGAAAGTGAAGTCGCTCAGTTGTGTCCGACTCTTTGTGACCCCGTGGACTGTAGCCTACTAGGCTCCTCTGTCCATGGGATTCTCCAGGCAAGAGTACTGGAGTGGGTTGCCATTTCCTTCTCCAGGGGATCTTCCCGACCCAGGGATCGAACCCAGGTCTCCTGCATTGCAGGCAGACACTAACCTCTGAGCCACCAGGGACGCCCTCTTATTTAACTTATATGCAGAGTACATCATGAGAAATGCTGGGCTGGAAGAAGCACAAGCTGGAACCAAGATTGCCCGGAGAAATATCAATAACCTCAGATATGCAGATGACACCACCTTTATGGCAGAAAGTTAAGAAGAACTAAAGAGTCTCTTGATGAAAGTGAAAGAGGAGAGTGAAAAAGTTGGCTTAAAGCTCAACATTCAGAAAACTAAGATCATGGCATCCAGTTAAATCACTTCATGGCAAATAGATGGAGTAACAGTGGAAACAGTGGCAGACTTTAATTTTGGGGCTCCAGAATCACTGCAGATGGTAACACCAGCCATGAAATTAAGACACTTACTCCTTGGAAGGAAAGTTATGACCAACCTAGACAGCATATTCAAAAGCAGAGACATGACTTTGCCAGCAAAAGTCCGTCTAGTTAAGGCTATGGGTTTTCCAGTAGTCATGTATGGATGTGAGAGTTGGACTGTGAAGAAAGCTGAGCACCAAAGAATTGGTGCTTCTTTTTTCACTTTTTTAAAAATATAAATTTATTTATTTTAATTGGAGGTTAATTACTTTATAATATTGTATTGGTTTTGCCATACATCAACATGAATCCACCACAGGTATACACATGTTCCCAGCAATCCCACTGCTGGGCATACACACCGAGGAAACTAGAATTGAAAGAGTCACATGTACCTCAATGTTCATCACAGAATTGATGCTTTTGAAATGTGATATTGGAGAAGACTCTTGAGAGTCCCTTGGACTGCAAGGAGATCCAACCAGTCCATCCTAAAGGAAATCAGTCCTGAATATTCATTGGAAGGACTGATGTTAAAGCTGAAACTTCATTACTTTGGCCACCTGATGCGAAGAGCTGACTCATTTGAAAAGACCCTGGTGGGGCAGGTGGAGAAGGGGACGACAGAGGATGAGATGGTTGGATGACATCACCGACTCAATGGACGTGAGTTTGAGTGAACTCCAGGAGTTGGTGATAGATAGGGAGGCCTGACATGTTGCAGTCCGTGAGGTCGCAAAGGGTCGGACATGGCTGAGCAACTGAACTGAACTGAATTACTAATGAGGCTGACCATCTTTTAAAATATTTAACGGCAAAAGCTGTTAATTCTTTTGTGAAATCTCTGTTTTTACTTTTGTCCACTTTTGTTGTTCATGTCATTAATAATGATTTATAGGATATATATATATATATATATATATATATTTCTTTTTATCCCTTTAAGGTGCAATATGTTGTGATTGTTTAAATTTAACAAGTTATATTTAATTTTACCATTTGTGACCATGTATATGGACCTCAAACCCATTTTGCTAATTGGAATAAGTCAGAGAAAAACAAATAGCATATGATCTCACTTTTATGGGGAAAAAAAAAAAAGCTCATAGGTACAGAGAACAGCTTGGTGGCTGCAATAGGCAGGGTGCGGAGAGTAGTCAAAAAGTTATTTTTAAATAAAGTAATATGTAATTTTTGTTCTAGCCTAGTAAATTGCCTATTTATTAGTATTTTCTGAACATTTAAATTGAAACATTTACTCTGCTTTAAGGTGCAACAACTTATATTTGGATTTTGCTTTTGATCCAGTCCTAGGGTCTTTGATTTAATATAGTAGTTTAGTTGTTTACATTTATTTTGTAAATTTTATGTACAGAAAAAAAAAAGACTATTTTTTTTTGTAAGCAAATAATAAAAAAAACTTGTTTTTAACTGAGTTTTTAAGCTTTCTTGGTATTTCTTTCATTTTTAGTCTACATAAACTTTTCACTTGGTGATTTAGAAGACATTTTGAATTCTAACTTTTCAGTAACAAACTGGAATTCATATTTCTTCTAAATATTCATTAAATAATTTCACAATAAACACTGATTAACTTAACTAAAAAATTTAGCCCACTTTTTTTTTTTCTCACAGAATCACTGAGGAGTCTCATAACAATGATCTTGAATCATTAATGTAAAACTGAATTATGTTAATACAATTTTAACTGCTTAAGGAGGTAAAACTTTTCATTAGATAAAAAATATTATCAGAAAAATTAAAATAAAAGGCAAAATATTGTGGTTGAGTCACCTTTGTATAATACTTCATTCTGGGATAATTATGAAAAAATTACTATGCTAATAAACTCGTATCCATATATAAATTGGTGTTTGCTTAGCAAAACAAATATCTGAAGTCTTTGCAAGTTTCCATTAGTACCAGTAGTGAATTCTGTGAAATCTTTTGTAAACTACAGATAATTTTTGTTTAGTTTTGGAGTTCTGGGCTTGAGCAAAGCTCTCAAGTGTGATAATGTGGCCTTCTAGGATAAATGTTAAGCTTGGCTGAGACACTCCATGAAGACTGAATTTGTCATTTGACCTCTTGGTGACTCTGTGGCCTCATTTATAAACTGGAGTTTATATTGAAACACTGCTGAGGATATAATGATGTAATTGGCTTCAGAGCTCTCCAGAGCACCCTTCAGGGAGAGTATGAAAGATGCTTGGGTGCCTGAACCAAACTATTAGAAAAATAACAGTGACAAGGAAATCTTTCAAATCTGAAGAATTAAAAATAGCTGATAGAATCTAGCAACTATCAGAATGGGAACTTGAGGTACAAGGTCTGCCAATGGCCAGCCTGTTTCTTCAGTATAGCATTAGTTCTATGGTTTTCTATGAATGTTTACTGCATGTCTTTGCATCAATATTCTCTGCCCTCAAATTTAAGCATAAAATGAAACTTTGAGTTTATTGGCAACTAACTTGGACATTGTCATGCAAACAACTTTTAGCTAACCTAATGGAAAGATTTTACCATAAGTTAGTTTGGGAAGCAAAATGGGTATGATATCTTGCAACTGCTTTAGTCAGTATCTTAGTAATTACATTATTCACTATTTGTTTTACAAATATAAATATATCTATAAAAAGCAGGGTGAATGTGCACCCTTCAAACTGATTTGTTGAAAGTACTGGATTGCCTGGGTCTTTTAGTCAGATTTCATATGCCTGAAACATTGGTATATGCAAGGAAGAAAACATTGCCAGAGACATTAACACAGTTTAAATTCTGTTTTGTACAAGAGCTGAAAAAAAGCTAGAAGACAGACCTAGGATGGCTCTAGGCTGTTTTGATCCTATCTAAAAATGCTACCTTTCAACCGAATTGGTTTTCCTATTAACCATTTTCTGAGTCTGTTTAAAATTTTCAAGGAGTCTTTAAAATTCAAAAATTTGAGGTACTTTGTGAGAGCAGCCTTTTGAGAGCATGAAAGATCTATGATTGCTTTCTCCTTGGGTTTAGAAACTAACAGAATGCTTTGGAGTCAGCACCGACAAAGAATGGAGCCTGACTTGGAATTTAGTGAAAAGGGTGTTTAGAAAGTGAATAAAACTGTAATTTAAAAGCTGCACAAAATTAGTTGGCATGACTGTTTCCATTAAATGTCTCCAGCGTCTTGGCGGTCAGGCAATCTCCTCTAGCTTCCTGCAGTTTTAAGTAAGATTCATGTCATTCTTGACAAGTCTTGTTACAAAACCAAAACATAAACCCAATTGCTTTGTAAAAGTTAAATAACAAGAATACAAAACAAAACCCCTGAGATAGCAGTCTTGAGAACAGTCATTTTTAAAATATACTTTTTCATGTAAAAACAAAGAAAAAAACATGCTAGGAATTAGTGAACTACAAAATGCTGCAAGTAAGACCAAGAGAGAAGGAGAAACAGGCAAAGAGATACTTGTCCTCTGTTGGAGATAGTGCTAAATCCTTCCTAGAGGGATCATTGATAATTTCCTCTAGTTGGAGTACCTGGTGCTTTGGAATAGGAGCCCAAAAGCTAATCCTCACCCCTAAGTATTAGCAATTCAGCCCAAGTGCCCATGTACTTAGGGATTTCTGTTACAGTGTTATGGATTTCCCATTTCTTTTACTGTGTGGTAACAGAGAGAGGATAGGGAGACCTGCTTTATGTTCAGTACTTTTTGCCTGAATTCTAGGGTTCACTGATTAAGCTGCCCATCAGACAAACATTCATCCTAATTTCTTCTAAACTAATGTTACAGGTATTGGGAGAGTAATTTAAAAGAGAAAAGGTATAATCCTTGCCCTTAATGATCTAATAGTCTAATAGGGAGAAGTACATAAAACATTCCAAAGAAGCAAGCTAAGCTAGTGTATTGTTATGTGTTCACCACTGTTGGGTTTCAGAAGAAAAGCTCAGTTTGATTTGGTCTCACATGGTCTAGTGTGTTTAGGTGTATGGGAGTAGGTTCGTTTGAGGGTCTAGCTGGATATTTGTTTGATATGGTCACACCTTCTCCAGGGGTCCTAGCATATTTTCTGCCTTGGGTGAGGATTTACATTGAGGAAAGGGCATTTGGCATTATACATCATTTCAAATGGGGTTGAGCAGGACTGAGTTGAATACAGCCTGGACAGAGTCCCATGACTTGGATGTCACTTAAAGGGAACAAGTGTACATCCGTGGTGGATTCATGTTGATGTATGGCAAAACCAATACAATATTGTAAAGTAATTAGCCTGCAATTAAAATAAATAAATTTAAATTTTAAAAAAGTGATCAACAAGAGATTCACTGGCTGTTCTTAGGATGAAATCTCCTTTGGACCACAATGAGAAGGACTAATGTTGAAGCTCCAGCAGTGCACAGCCACCACTGCAATCTGATCACATGGACTACAGCCTTGTCTAACTCAACGAAACTATGAGCCATGGCGTGTAGGGCCACCCAAGATGGATGGGTCATGGTGGAGAGTTCTGAAAAAATGTGGTTCACCGGAGAAGGGAATGGCAAACCACTTCAGCATTATTGCCTTGAAAACCGCATGAAAGGTATGAAGAGGGAAAATATAGGACACGGAAAGGTGAACTCCCCAGGTTGGTAGGTGCCCAATATGCTACTGGAGAAGAATGGAGAAATAGCTCCAGAAAGAATGAAGAGACACAGCCAAGGCAAAAACAACACCCAGTTGTGGATGTGACTGGTGATGGAAGTAAAGTCCAATGCTATAAAGAGAAATATTGAAGAGCAACCTGGAATATTAATTAGGTTCATGAATCAAGGCATGTTGGAAGTGGTCAAACAGGAGATGGCAAGAGTGAGCATCCAAATTTTAGGAATCCGCAAACTAAAATGGATTGGATGGGTGAATTTAACTCAGATGACCATTATATCTACTACTGTGGACAAGAATCCCTTAGAAGAAATGGAGTAGCCATCACAGTCAACAAAAGAATCTGAAATACTGTACTTGGATGCAATCTCAAAATGACAGAATGATCTCTGTTTGTTTCCAAGGAAAACCATTCAGTATTACAGTAATCCAAGTCTGTGCCCTGACAAGTAATGCTGAAGAAGCTGAAGTTGAATGGTTCTATGAAGACCTACAAGACCTTCTAAAAATACACCCCCAAAAGATGTAATTTTCATTATAGGGGACTGGAATACAAAACTAGGAAGTCAAGAAACACCTTGAGTAACAGGGAAATTTGGCCTTGGAGTACAGAATGAAGCAGGGCAAAGGCTAATAGATTTTGCCAAGAGAATGCACTGGTCATAGCAAACACCCTCTCCAACAACACAAGAGAAGACTGTACACATGGACATCACCAGATTGTTAATACTGAAATCAGATTGATTATATTCTTTGCAGCCAAAGATGAAGAAGCTCTATACACTCAGCAAAAACAAGACCAGGAGTTGCCTGTGGCTCAGATCTTGAGCTGCTTATTGCCAAATTCAGACTGAAATTGAAGAAAGTAGGGAAAACCACTAGATGATTCAAGTATGATGTGAATCAAATCCCTTATGATTATACAGTGGAAGTGAGAAATAGATTAAACGGATTGGATCTGATAGAGTGCCTGAAGAACTATGGATAGAGTTTCATGCCATAGTACAAGAGGCAGGGATCAAGACCATCCCCGAGAAAAAGAAATGCAAAAAGGCAAAATAGTTGTCTGAAGAGGCCTTAAAAATAGCTGTGAAAAGAAGAGAAGCAAAATGCAGAGGAGTTAAAGGAAAGATTTACCATTTGAATGCAGATTTCTGAAGAATAGCAAGGAGGTATAAGAAAGCCCTCCTCAGTGATCAAGGCAAAGAAATAGAGGACAGCAACAGAATGGGAAAGACTAAAGATCTCTTCAGGAAAATTAGAGATACCAAGAGAACATTTCATGCAAAGATGGCCACAATCAAGGACAGAAATGGTATGGACCTAACAGAAGTAGAAGATATTAAGAAGAGATGGCAATAAAACGCCAAACTATACAAAAAGATCTTCGTGACCCAGATAATCAAGATGGTGTGATCACTCACCTAGAGCCAGATATCCTGGAATGTGAAGCCAAGTGGTCCTTAGGAAGCATCACTGCAAACAAGGCTAGTGGAGGTGATGGAATTCCAGTTGAGCTATTTCAAATCCTAAAAGATGATGCTGTGAAAGTGCTGCACTCAATATGCCAGCAAATTTGGAAAACTCAGCAGTGGCCATAGGACTGGAAAAGGTCAGTTTTCATTCTAACCCCAAAGAAAGGCAAAGAAACTACCACACAATTGCATTCATCTCACACACTAGCAAAGTAATACCCCAAGTTCTCCAAGCCAGACTTCAACAGTACATGAACCATGAACTTCCAGATGTTCAAGTTGGATTAAGAAAAGGCAGAGGAACCAGAGATCAAATTGCCAACATCCGTTGGATCATCAAGAAAGCAAGAGAGTTCCAGAAAAACATCTACTTCTGCTTTATTGACTATTCCAAAGCCTTTGACTGTGTGGATCACGACAAAGTACGGAAAATTCTTTAAAATATGGGAATATCAGACCACCTGATCTGCCTTTTGAGAAATCTGCATGCAGGTCAAGAAGCAACAGTTAGAACTAGACATGGAGCCACAGACTGGTTTCAAATAGGCTGTATATTGTCACCCTACTTATTTAACTTATATGCAGAGTACATTATGGGAAATGTTTTGCTGGATGAAGCATAAGTTGGAATCAAGATTTCTGGGAAAATATCAATAACTTCATATATGCAGATGACACCACCCTTATGGCAGAAAGTGAAAAACTAAAGAGCCTCTTGATGAAAGAAGAGAGTGAAAAATCTGGCTTAAAACTCAACATTCAGAAAACTAAGAAAATTGCATCTGCTCCCATCATTTCATGGCAAATAGTTGGGGAAACAATAGAAACAGTGACGGACTTCATTTTGGGGGACTCCAAAATCTTTGCAGATTGTGATTTCAGCCATGAAAGTAAAAGATGCTTGCTTGGAAGAAAAGTTATGACCAACCTAGACAACATGTTAAAAAGCAGAGACATTACTCTGCCAACAATGGTTCGTCTAGTCAAAGCTATGGTTTTTCCAGTAGTCATGTATGGATGTGTGAGAGTGGGTCTATAAAGAAAGCTGAGCACTGTAGAATTGATGCTCTTGACCTCTGGTGTTGGAGAAGACTTTTGAGAGTCCCTTGTACTGCAAGGAGATCCAACCAATCAATCCTCAAGGAAATCAGTCCTGAATATTCATCGGAAGGACTGATGGTGAAGCTGAAACTCCAATACTTTGGCCACCTGATGCGAAGAACTGACCCATTTGAAAAGACACTAATGCTGGGAAAGATTGAAGGTGGGAGGAGAAGGGGACAAGAGGATGAGGTAGTTGAATGGCATCACCGACTCAATGGACATGAGTTTGAGTAAACTCTGGGAGTTTGTGATGGACAGGGAGGCCTGGCATGGGGTTGCAAAGAGTCAGATATGACTGAGAAACTGAACTGAACTGATTCACTGAGGGCCCTCTCACATGGAGATTGGACCTCCAAGTGCTACTCTGGCTCCGTGGTAGTATTGATAGAGATTTTGTTAAGAGGTAGCTGACTCTGAGAAGATTTTGTTCTTGGCCACTTGATCTTTCCACGTGGGATCCTCTAGTTTCAGGACTTCTACCCCTCTCGCTGCCGTATTCTTCCTCTTCAACCAGACGTTGACACATTTATCTAGTTTCCAAGGGAAATGGAAAACACCCTTGGTGATCAACAATATTAAATATTATTTTTTTATTATTGTTTCACAAGTGAACTTGAAAACAAAAGCCAAGAATCTGACCTTTTTATTCCCTGGCCTCCTAAATAAATTTTGTACTGAAACAATGGAATGATTGCTAATGTTAAAGCAGGGAGTGTCATGGTATAGTAGGGATTAAGGGTAAAATACATTGATTGATGAATAAATATATTATCCTACTGGGGTATGTTGAAGTATTTCTTCTATTATGTGATTAAGGAATTGGGCATTTCCCATAAAGAATGAAGAAACAGGTATTGCGAGTTAAAAAAAAAAAAAAATCAGTGAGAAATCAGAAGGTCCAGATTCTTGTTTCAGTGTACTGATCATATGACCTGTGGTAAAGAATTTAATGTCTATGAACTCTAGAATCTCTCCTTTAAAAAATGATGTGTAATAATATACATCTGTCTACTACCTGGGAGGTGGTACTGTATTGTAGTTAATAAGAATTTAAATTCAGTCTATCTAGTTTTTTATTTGTTCTCTACCACTTATCTGTGAAATTTGCCAACTGAATCAGTCTTCCTAAGCTCCTGTTTCCTCAAGGAAGTTGTGCTTAGGACTGAATGATATCATATATATGATACATGTCAGAGAATATGTCAGGACCCCTAGAGATGGGGTGACCATACAGAAGAGATACCCAGCGAAAACCCCAACCATCGCCATCCCCACACATGGAAACACACTAGATCTTGTCAATCTGGAATCAATCTGAGCTTTTCTCCTAAAACCCACCAGTGGTGAAACATAACCAATACACTAGCTTAGCTTGGTTCTTTGGAATGCTTTATGTGCACTCCTCCCTATTAGACTATTGATGGTTAAAGGTGAAGGACTATGTATGTATATAGTGTATGATCTTTTTAATGTGCTGTTAAATTCAGTTTGCTAGTATTTTATTGAGAATTTTTGTGTCTGTGTCCATCAGGGATATGGGAGTTTTTTGTAGTTTTTAATTTTCTTCCCTTGTGGTGTCTTCTCTGACTTTGCTATCAGGATAATGCTGGTCTAGTTTTGGAAAATCCCCTCCTCTTCAGTTCTTTGAAAGAGTTTGAGAAGGATTGGGGTAATTCTTCTTTAAATGTTTGGTAAAATTAGCCAGTGAAACCATCTGGTCCTGGATTTTGTTTGTTTGTTGGGAAGTTTTTGATTACAGAATCAATATCCTATTTGTTATTGGTTTATGCAGATTTTCTGTTTCTTCATAAGTCAGTCTTGGTAGATTTTCTGTTTCTAGGAATTTATCTATTTCTTCTATGTTGTCTAATTCATAATAGGCTCTTATTGAGGATGAATGAATAATATACACACACACACGCGTATATATAGACATACAGCCATAAAAAAAGAAATCGTCATTTGCGACAGCATAAATGAACCTTTAGGGCATTATACTAAGTGAAATAAGTCAGAGAGAGAAGATAAATGTTGGATGAGTTCATTACATGCGGAATCTAAGTCCAAACTCATAGAAACAAGAACATATTGATGTTTTCGAAGGTCCGTCTAGTCAAGGCTATGGTTTTTCCAGTAGTCATGTATGGATGTGAGAGTTGGACTGTGAGGAAAGCTAAGCGCCGAAGAATTGATGCTTTTGAACTGTGGTGTTGGAGAAGACTCTTGAGAGTCCCATGGACTGCAAGGAGGTCCAACTAGTCTATTCTAAAGGAGATCAGTCCTGGGTGTTCTTTGGAATGCTAAAGCTGAAGCTCCAGTACTTTGGCCACCTCATGTGAAGAGTTGACTCATTGGAAAAGACTCTGATGCTGGGAGGGATTGGAGGCAGGAGAAAAGGGGGATGACAGAGGGTGAGATGGCTGGATGGCATCACTGACTCAATGGATGTGAGTTTGAGTGAACTCTGGGAGTTGGTGATGCACAGGGAGGCCTGGCGTGCTGCAGTTCATGGTGTCGCAAAGAGTCGGACATGACTGAGCGACTGAACTGAACTGAACTGAAGGGCAGGAGTGAGGGTGGGGTAACTTCTAATTAATTATAAGATGAAGACATTCTGGAGATACAATATATAGCTTGGTGTCTGTTGTTAACAGTACTGCATTATATATTTAAAAGTTGCTGAAAGAGTATATATATATATATTTTTTTCATATTTTATTTTATTTTACTTTACAATACTGTATTGGTTTTGCCATACATCAACATGAATCTGCCATGGGTGTGCACATGTTCCCAATCCTGAACCCTCCTCCCACCTCCCTCCCCATACCATCTCTCTGGGTCATCCCAGTGCACCAGCCCCAAGCCTCCAACAAATGCTAAAGGTTATTCTCTAGACAGGAAACACAAAAAGGGTGTATAAACCTGAACGCAAAATAATAAAGTAAATGAAACAGTATATTTTTAAAATGCTCCCCAAACTTGTGAAACAAAAGATTTAATTATATGAAGTGATGGTTGTGTTTAATGAACCTTGTTGTAATCATGCTGCAATATATACATATGTGAAATCATTACCTTGTAGATCTTATATTCACAATTTTATGTGTCAATCATATCTCAGTAAAGCTGGAAGAATAAAAGTACCTTCCCCTCTGCAATTGTACTGTCAGCCATTACTTCCCAGGGTTGTCTTTTTTTACTCTCCAATTGTCCAATGCACTCTTTTTAGCTTGCCATTTCAAATAATATGTTTTAGAAAATCAGATCACTGACTTGTTTTAGAATTTTGTAATAAGAAAAAATAAGAATCTTTGTGTGGAAATAGAGATCAAGGACAACTTTTTAAATTTAGAGGTTGTTTTTTTTGTTTGTTTGTTTTTTTTTTTTTTTTGCTGTTCGGTTATTTCTTTTAAGAAGCTGCACTGCTTTCTTTGGTTTTCTCATATGTGTATCCCAGATTGTGACTTAATCATTATAACAAGATGTTAAAACGGAACTCTATATATCGTGGTTTTAGTTATATCACCAAGAACATAGTTAGCAGGGACTTTAATATTACAAAGTAAGGGGCTAGGTTACATTTGGTAAAATCAGGATTTGTACATGTTCTCTTTTAAGCTGAGATTGAAGAGACTAAAAGAGAAGTTACAGTCTCAAGAGAGAATTTTCTTTAGTGGAAGTTGTTAGGGAGGGGAGAGAATTGCTTAATCTTTCCTGTAGATCGGTTAGAGTTGTTTAGATAACAGTTCCATAGAGCTTGGGGGACACAGTGAGTTACTGCCACTGGAAAAAGGTAAAGGGCCAGAAGGTGTCTGAACCAGGCTGTACAGATAAAGTAGAAAATTGCAGTTAAGAAGTCACTACGTTGGATCAAAATATATGTTTCAGGTGGGTATGATGAGATGGTCCTAAATCTTGCGCAAAATGTCTAACTAGAGAGGTGAGGAGGCCTCAACCAACATAGCCTGATGGTATATTAATGGCTACTCAAGGACTGAGGCAGGAATCCTAAGCAATTTTCTGTAAAAGCTTCATTCATCTTCATCAGAGAAATTCAGTTCAGGGAGTGTTGGTTATTTTCATATTGCTGCTGAAACAAATCACCACAAATTTAGTGGCTTAAAAGAATGCAGATTTATTCTCTTCCAGTTCTAGAGGTCAAAAGTCTGAAGTCCAAGTGAGGTCAAGCTGCATTCCTCCTGGAGCCTTTTAGGGAATAATCTGTTTCTTTGCCTTTTCTCTCTCCTAGAAGCCACCTGTGTTCCTTATCTGTGGCTTCTTCCTCTGTCTCCAAAGCCAATGACTGAGAATCCTCAGATCCTTCTCTCTGTAGCTTTTCTTCCATCATCACTTCACCTTCCATGTCTTGGACTGTACTGACTCCTCTTCTTAGAAGGACCTTTATGATTGACATTAAACCCAACCAGACAATACAGGATAATCTCTCCTCTTGAGATCCTTAATTAATCACTTTTTAAAGTCCTTTTGCCATGTTCCCTGGGGAAGGGAAAGGCTACCCACTCCAGTATTCTGGTCCGGAGAATTCCATAGACTGTATAGTCCATGGGGTCGCAAAGAGTCAGACTCGACTGAGTGACTTTCACTTTGCCATGTTAGGTAGCATATCCACAGGTTCTAGGGATTAGGACATGGATATCTTTGGGAGGCTCGTCTTCTTTCTACTACACCAGTGAAGGAAGGTAGCCTAGGAACCCACTGAAGTATCAAGAAAGGAAGAATCAACTTTAAACAAGGCTGGGCTAAGAGAAGCCTGGCAGTAGCTCGAAGAGTAAAAATCAAGAATTTTTATTGTTTCTTGCTGCTCCTTACATCTTTTTCCATGACCCTAAAGATAAGAAACTTCTCTTGGCAAGCTAGGGAGGAGAGGAGAAGTACAGTCTGGGAAAAGAGGAAAGAAGTGAGTTATTTCCTTTTTCTCTTCTGTTAAATAAGCAGTGCCAATGGAGAAGATGGCAGAATTAAGGTGTTTCCATACTGAACTTTTGAAGGTTATATTTGATCAAGGTTGGTTGAATGGTTGTATATATAGTATATAGCAATGATAGTTATATACAATAATCCTGATTTTGTCTTATACCCATAAAAACCTAACAACCAAAAGATGAAAAAGGTTAACTTGTGCTTGGACTGTTAAAAGGCATTATCCTGAACCAGCATTGTAAATTTTAATTCCTGAATTTTTGAAGTCTAAGAAAAGCTTTAAAGGCAAGCAAAGACAAAAAAAAAGTGAATCTGGACACTTTGTAGATAAGTAATTGTTGACAGTTTCAGTACAAGCAAAAATAAAAACAATTGAAGTGGCAAGACTTGGAACCACTGATAGCCGTATAAAATGACAGTGAAGCCCAGAAATTGCCACTGGGGAAAAGTAAAGAAAATGTATTAATAAAAGCAGAATTATAGTTTGGGTATATTTAATGAAAGGGCACACTTAAACATCCTCCTGGTATTAAGGTCACACAGCGACGGCATGTCCGTAAAATAGCATACCTCTTCTGACTAGTCCACGAAGGACTACTTCTCTCTCAATACCTCAGTTACCTCTGAAGTCTTTGTTGATCTACAACACAATACTACGCTAATGTTCATTACGTCTTGACCGCATAAAAAAGAAAGGTTTCTCTTTTCAAAGTACACCATTTTCTACGGCAGGAACATGAACAACACATTTTACAAAGATTAATATAATTTTTTTTTTTCAAATAGAAAAGCTGTTTCACCGTAGTAATTACCAAACTCCAACATATCTAGTGGGGAAAACCACTAGACCATTCAGGTGTGATCTAAATCAAATCCCTTATGATTATACAGTTGAAGTGAGAAATAGATTTCAGGGACTAGATTTGATAGATAGAGTGCCTGATGAACTATGGACAGAAGTTCATGACATTGTACAGGAGACAGGGATCAGAACCATCCCCAAGAAAACTAAATGCAAAAAAGCAAAATGGCTGTCTGAGGAGGCCTTGCAAATAGCAGTGAAAAGAAGAGAAGCCAAAAAGCAAAGGAGAAAAGGAAAGGTAACCCCTTTTGAATGCAGAGTTGCAAAGAATAGTAAGGAGAATAAGAAAGCCTTCCTCAGTGATTAATGCAAAGAAATAGAGGGAAAAAATAGAATGGGAAAGACTAGAGATCTCTTCTAGAAAATTGCAGATACCAAGGGATCATTTCATGCAAATATGGGTTCAATAAAGGACAGAAATGGTATGGACCTAACAGAAGCAGAAGCTATTAAGAAGAGATGGCAAGAATACACAGAAGAACTATTAAAAAAAAGATCTTCAAAACCCAGATAATCATGATGATGTGATCACTCACCTAGAGCCAGACTTCCTGGAATGTGAAGTCAACTGGGCCTTAGGAAGCATCACTATGAACAAAGCTAGGGGAGGTGATGGAATTCCAGTGGAGCTATTTCAAATCCTGAAAGATGATGCTGTGAAAGTGCTGCACTCAATATGCCAGCAAATTTGGAAAACTCAGCAGTGGCCACAGGACTGGAAAAGGTCAGTTTTCATTCCAATCCCAAAGAAAGGCAATGCCAAAGAATGCTCAAACTACTGCACAATTGTATTCATCTCACATGCTAGTAAAGTAATGTTCAAAATTCTCCAAGCCAGGCTTCAGCAATGCATGAACCGTGAACTTCCAGATGTTCAGGCTGGTTTTAGGAAAGGCAGAGGAACCAGAGATCAAATTGCCAACATCTCTGGATCATTGAAAAAGCAAGAGAGTTCCAGAAAAGGATCTATTTCTGCTTTATTGACTATGCTAAAGCCTTTGACTGTGTGGATCACAATAAACTGTGGAAAATTCTTCAAGAGATGGGAATACCAGACCACCTAACCTGCCTCTTGAGAAATCTGTATGCAGGTCAGGAAGCAACAGTTAGAACTGGACGTGGAACAACAGACTGGTTCCAAATAGGAAGAGAAGTACGTCTGGGCTGTATATTGTCACCCTGCTGATTTAACTTCTATGCAGAGTACATCATGAGAAATGCTGAGCTGGAAGAAGCACAAGCTGGAATCAAGATTTCTGGGAGAAATATCAATAACCTCAGATATGCAGATGACACCACCCTTATGGCAGAAAGTGAAGAAGAACTAAAGAGCCTCTTGATGAAAGTGAAAGAGGAGAGTGAAAAAGTTGGCTTAAAGCTCAACATTCAGAAAACAAAGATCATGGCATCTGGTCCCATCACTTCATGGCAAATAGATGGGGAACCAGTGGAAACAGTGGCTGATTTTATTTTAGGGTGCTCCAAAATCATTGCAGATGGTGATTGCCGCCATGAAATTAAGACACTTACTCCTTGGAAGGAAAGTTATGACCAACCTAGCTGCTAAGTCACTTCAGTCGTGTCCAACTCTGTGCAGCCCCATAGACGGCATCCCACCAGGCTCCCCCGTCCCTGGGATTCTCCAGGCAAGAACACTGGAGTGGGTTTTCCATTTCCTTCTCCAGTGCATGAAAGTGAAAAGTGAAAGTGAAGTCGCTCAGTCATGTCCGACTCTTAGCAACCCCATGGACTGCAGCCTACCAGGCTTCTCTGTCCATGGGATTTTCCAGGCAAGAGTACTGGAGTGGGGTGCCATTGCCTTCTCCTATTACCAACCTAGACAGCATATTAAAAAGCAGAGACATTACTTTGCCAATAAAGGTCCGTCTCGTCAAGGCTATGGTTTTTCCAGTAGTCATGTATGGATGTGAGAGTTGGAATATAAACAAAGCTGAATGAAGAAGAATTGATTCTTTTGAACTGTGGTGTTGGAGAAGACTCTTGAGAGTCCCTTGGACTGTAGTCCATCCTAAAGGAGATCAGTCCTGGATGTTCATTGGAAGGACTGATGCTGAAGTTGAAACTCCAATACTTTGGCCACCTGATGCAAAGAGCTGACTCATTTGAAAAGACCCTGATGCTGGAAAGGATTGAGGGCAGGAGGAGAAAGGGACGACAGAGGATGAGATGGCTGGATGGCATCACTGACTCAATTGACATGAGTTTGGCTGAACTCTGGGAGTTGGTGATGGACAGGGAGGCCTGGCATGCTGTGGTTCATGGGGTCGCAAAGAGCTGGACATGAGTGAGCGACTGAACTGAACTGAACTGAGTATGTCTCCCAATGATCCTACTGTCCTAGTATTCTTGCCCTCCCTCATTATATCAGGGCTTGCTCTGAGTGACCAGTAGAATACAATGCAAGTGGTGATGCGTGATTTTTGGAGTCTAAAAGGCCTTGCAGATTCTGCCTTCTTCTTTTGGATCACTTACTTTCGAAGCTAGCCACTGTGCTGTGAGATTATCCAAGTAGCCCTGTAGAGAGGCTCATGTGGAGAGGAGCTATGGTCCCAGTCAATGGCCAACACCAATTTTCCAGGCCCCTGAACAAGCCATATGGATCCTCCAAGCTGTCTGATAACTGCAGTCCCACTCAATATCTAGCTGTAAGTCTCATTTTAGACTCAGACACAACCACTAATTAAGCCATGACTTAATTCATGATCCACAGGACTGTGAGAGATTATAAATTGATGTTGTTACTTTGAATCACTGTATTTTAATGGTGCTCTCTTACATAGCAATAAATAATGAATATATTCACCCTTAAAAAGTAAAATATCAATCATCTGTGCACCTAAGAGATACTGTACAATTTATCCTTCAAATATCAGTATTTCAAGTGACTAAGCTGGTAATGTAATTATGTTTCTTTTTTTTTTAATGATTTAATTGCATGGCTTAATCTATTCTATTAAAACCTAGAATGGTAGCTAGTGGAAGAAAAATATCCACAAGCCCTCAGACTATTACCAGTGGCCACCGAACTGTTTGACATATCACTGAGCATTTCTGATCAATTTAAATAAGTGCCCTATTTCAGCAGAAAAATATTTAAATGTCTAGAAAAGAAAGGCTGCATTAAAAAAGATATTTGGATTCATCCAAAGAAGATAGTGAGGTACACACATGTACATTATAATATAAATATACACATATATACATGTGTCTGTATGTGATATGTTATTATATCTTGATTTAACTCTGTAGCCTCTCCTCACAATGGTTTGAACTACATGTGATATAGGATGAGAAGAAAAGAAAAACCAGTAGTTTGGTTAAATACAATTCAGAGCAAATAATTCATCATTATTATAGCAATTAGTCTTTAATTTTTTTCTGTCCCTCTAAGCAGGAACACAAATCAGTTCATTTTGAGAGTGGAGCAACCTGATTTCTCATATTCGATCCTTCCTTTTGTTATTAAAAAAGTAAACTACATAGGCTTCTTCCACCTCTCTCCCTGTTTATAAAGCAGATTTTACATTCTCCCTCTGTGCTTCATCTCTCCTAAAATTTTGATGCCAGACCAAGAGATCCATAGCAGTGGGTGGTCCAAAGTGGTTGTACATCTGTTTTCTAAAATGTACAGATTGTTTCATAGTAGTTCACAAATCATTTTTCCCTGGCTCAGTTAATACATGGACAAGTCATTTATGTTCAACACATTTATCATAATCTTAAACAATTGGTATGTTTAAAATAGATAACCAAGGACCTACTGTGTAGCACAGGGAACTTCTACCTAATAATACTCTATAATAACTTGAATGGGAAAAGAATTAGAAAAAAAGTAGATACATGTTACGTATGGCTGAGTTGCTTTGCTATGTACTTGACTAACATGGCAATGTAAAATGAAAATATTTTTATTATCCTTCAATTAAAAACAAATACAGTATTGTAAAGTAAAATAAAGTAAAAATAAAAATTAAAAAAGTAAAAAGAGAGCTAAAGATGGTAATAAACAGTCATGGAACATTAAAAAAAAACAAGTAAAGTGGAAAAATTTTTTAAGTTTTTAAATGGAAAAGAAAACAATTACCTGAGACTCATAAAATACTTGTTTGAAATGAAAATATAAATTTTAAACAATTACATTATTGAATTTTTATAATATATAAGTACATATCAAAGTATTGCGAGGCTGCAACGTGTTTACCTTATGGTTCATGCCTTCTAGGGGCTCACATTCTAATAGCTGACAGTACATAAAGATGTAAGACAAGTTAAATAACATAAAATTTATTTCAGCATTTAGCAACCATTAAATATCATGCATGGTTATTTTAAAATGAAATGAGAAATGTAAAAAATCTGAGTGGCAGTTTACATCTTAAAATTAATTTTTCTTTCCTTTTTCATGTGACCTTTTCTTCAATGCAGTTTTAGAAAACTAGGTGAACACTTAAGTAAAATGTTATATTAATTGTTTTCTTCCAGTAATTGACACTGTTTAATTTTACTATATTCAACTGACATTTTTGTTTGAAGAAAACTTCCTTTTTGATTACAGTGAATGATATCCTAGTTTTTTTGTTGGTATTATTTATCAATGAACAATGATTGACAGTGTAGCTCAGCTTGGGTTCAGAAAATGACCCAGAGACCATTATGGGACTGTGGCAAGAGAAATGAGAGAAGGTAAAGAGCTTAGTAAGTTGAGTAGGTTTGGAAATACTTGGTCATAGACACATTCATTGGCAACTGAACTCACTTGCTTCGGATTGAAAATTACTCTAAACTCCTAAAGCTAAGCTCCCATTTTTCTTGTAACTCTGGCAATAACTGGCTGCTTGATTTAGAGTACATTTATTAACTATTTTGACATGTAAATATCTATAAAGTGGGTTAAGAATATCTACCTGGGACTTCTGTGGTGGCTCAGTGATAAAGAATCCACCTGCCAGTGCAGGTGATGCTGGTTCGATCCCTGGTCCTGGAAGATCCCACATGCCGAGGAGCTAAGCCTGTGAGCCACAACTATTGTCCCTGCAGCTACTGAGCCCAGGTTCTCTAAAGCCTGTGCTCCACAAGAGAAAACCACTACAATGAGAAGCCTGTGCACCACAATTAGAGAATAGCCCCACTCACCACAACTAGAAAAAAGCCCTTGCAGCAACAAGACCCAGCACAGCCAAAATAAATAAATAAGTTTTTAAAAATCCACCTAACAGTTTGAAAAAATTAAATATGCAACATATTTAAAGCAGAATTTTCTCAATATAGCTAAAAATGTTTGGAGGAATATCACCAAAAAAAAAAAAAATGAAGATAATCACTAATGATACTATCTCCTATTTTGAAAGAGTGGTTTGATTAAAGGTGGGCAGAGAGGGAGAGGGGGACAGAGCTGGACTGAAATCTACCACATCCCTGGCAGATGTAGTCTACTATAAGGATTTGGGGATTTTATAATTAAATGTATTAGCCTGCTGTGGAGATGAGACATTTACCTGCTGGCTTTACTTTTTCTAAGAATCTCTCTAAATTTGTTCTCACCTTTGTCTTGCAGCACGCATTATAAAAATGTATATACTTCTGAATAGGTTGCAAGTGAAACAGGCTCTGTTCATCAACCTGTACTTTCTCAAACTCTGTATTTGCAAGGTTCCCAGAGTAAGCATTTCAGTTCAAAGGCAGGCTCCAAAGAATTTAGGTTTGGCCAGGCTGAGGTGAGAAATCTACCTAATCTGGGGCTGGCCCTGGTGGTTCCTCTTCACATTGGAATTGGTTCTGTATGGATTCTGCTGTGTTTAATGGTATTATCCAAACTTTCTGAGGTTTTACCCCAGCTTTGTTCAACTTTCAGCTATAACATATCTAAGAGCGTAAAAACTTCATACATTACATAAATCTGCAATTGAACATTTTTAAACTGCCAAGCCAAAGGGGAATTAAAAGTTTTGTTGTTGATCAGTCACTAAGTTGTATCTGACTCTTTGTGACCCCATGGACTTCAGCATGCCAGGCTTCCCTGTCCTTCACCATCTCCCAGAGTTTGCTTAAACTCATGTGCACTGAGTCGGTGATGCTATCCAGACATCTCATTCTCTGTCATCCTCTTCTACTGCCTTCAGTCTTTCCCAGCATCAGGGTTTTTTTCCAGTGAATCGGCTCTTCACATCAGATGGCCAAAGTATTGGAGCTTCGGCTTCAGAATCCGTCCTCTGAATGAATATTCAGAGTTTATTTCCCTTAAGATTGACTGGTTTGATAAGTATCTTCTCCAACACCACAGTTCAAAAGCATCAATTCTTTGGTACTCAGGCCTTCTTTATAGTCCAACTCTTAACACTCGTACATAACTACTGGAAAAACCATAGCTTTGATTATATGGACCTTTGTCTGCAAAGTGATATCTCTACTTTTTAATATGCTGTCTAGGTTTGTCATAGCTTTTCTTCCAAGGAGCAAGTGTCTTTTAATCTCATTGCTGTAGTCATTGTCCATAGTGATTTGGGAGCCCAAAAAGATAAAATCTGCCACTCTTTCCATTTTTTCCCCATCTATTTGCCATAAGCGATGGAACTGGATGCCATGATCTTAGTTATTTGAATGTTGAGTTTTAAGCCAGCTTTTTCACTCTCCTCTTTCACTTTCATCAAGAGGCTATTTAGTTCTTGTTTGCTTTCTGCCATTAGGGTGGTATCATCTGCATATCTAAGGTTGTTAATATTTCTCTCAGCAATCTTGATTCCACCTTGTGCTTCATCCAGACTGGCATTTCACATGATGTACTCTGCATAGAAGTTAAATAACCAGGTGACAATATACAGCCTTGACATACTCCTTTCCCAGTTTTGAACCACTCTGTTTTTTCATGTCAGTTCTAACTGTTGCTTCTTGACCTGCATACAGGTTTCTCAGGAGTAAGTAAGGTGATCTGGTATTCTCATTTCTTTAAGAATTTTCCAATTGGTTGTGATCCATACAGTCCAAGGTTTTAGTGTAGTCAGTGAAGCAGAAGTAGATGTTTTTCTGGAATTCCTTTGCTTTCTCTAAGATTCGACAAATACTGGCCATTTGATCTCTCATTCCTCTGTGTTTTGTAAATCCAGCTTGTACAACATCTGGTAGCACAGCTGGTAAAGAATCTGCCAGCAATGCAAGGGACCCTGGTGTGATTCGTGGATCAGGAAGATCTCCTAGAGAAGGGATAGGCTACGCACTCCAGTATTCTTGGGCTTCCCTGCTAGCTCAGATGGAAAATAATGTGCCTGTAGTGCGGGAGACCTGGGTCTGATCCCTGGGTGGGAAAGATCCTCTGGAGGAGGGCATGGCAACCCACTTCAGTATTCTTGCCTAGAGAATCCCATGGACGGAGGAGCCTGGTAGGCGGTAGTCCGTGGGGTGGCAAAGAGTCAGACACTGTTGAGCAACTAAGCACACAGGCACACACATCTGGAAGTTCTCGATTCATGTTCTGTTGAAGCTTAACTTGGAGAATTTTGAGCATTCCCTTGTTAGCATGTGAAATGAGCACAATTATGTCATAGTTTGAACATTCTTTGGCATTGCCCTCCTTTGAGATTGGAATGAAAACTGACCTTTTCCAGTCCTGTAACCACTCCTGAGTGTTCCAAATTTGCTGGCATATTGACTGCAGCACTTTCACAGCATCATCTTTTAGAATTTGAAATAGCTCAGCTGGAATTCCATTACCTCCTCTATAGTTGGTTGTAGTAATGCTTCCCCTAAAGGCCCACTTGACTTCACACTCCAGGCAAGAATACTGGAATGGGTTGCCATTTCCTTCTCCAGCAGATTTTCCCAGTTCAGGGATAGAACCTGCATTTCAGGGAGATTCTTTACCAGTGAGCCACCTGGGAAGCCCTTGCTTTTCTTCCACATGGGGTCAATTTTGTATGATATTAAATAGCCTGTGCTTTTCAAATCACCTCTAGAAAATACACACACACACAGACACAATATTTCTCAGCCATAAAAAAGAAATTCTGCCATTTCTATCAACATGGTGAACCTAAGGTATTATGCTTAGTGACATAATTCAGAGAAACCAAATACTCTGTTATCATTTATACACAAAATCTAAGAAGTAAAACAAATGAGTATAACAAAAAAGAAACAGACTCATAAGTACAAAGAATTAGTGATTACCAGTATGGAGTGGAATGGGGGAGGGGCAAAATAGAAGTATGAGATTAAGTGACACAGACTGCTAACCATAAAATAAATGAGCACCAAAGATATATTGTGCAGCCCAGGGAAATATAGGCATTATTTTGTAATAACTTTAAATGGAATATTATCTATAAAAATATTGAATCTCTATGCTGTACACCTGAAACTAATATTGTATATCTTTAGTTTAATAAAATATATAGTTAAATTTATACATATATTTATACCTATATTAATATATATCAATATTTATTAATGTAATAGAATGTTATAAATGTTATTAATTATTTATTGGCAATTGATATGTACTTAAATATTTAAATTAATTCCAAGTGGGCATTAATATAGCAACTTGCCATATTTAAATAATTAAATTCAGAATTCAAAACCTCAGGCACCTGGCTCAGTGGTAAAGAATCCGCCTGCCAGTGCAAGCAGCACAGGAGACTCGGGCTTGATCCCTGGTCAGGAAGATCCACTGGAGAAGGAAATAGCAACCCACTCCAGTATGCGTGCCTGGTAAATCTCATGGGCAGAGGAGCCTGATGGGCTATACAGTCCATGGGGTTGCAAAGAGTCGGACTTGACTAAGTGTGCACACACACAGATTGCACTAATCTCACTTCAAATTCTCAGTAGTGACAACTCACAGACTGCATATTTAGAACATTTCTGTCATTACATGGAGTTCTGTTAGCTCTTGAAACTGTACTCTGAAGAATGACTGAATATTTTATAGTCCATGCCTCCTTTAAGAGATAGTCAGATAACAACGATGATACTTCTAAGGAAGTATTCTAAATAGTAATATGAAAAGGGTGTTTTGAAAGTTATTGGATAAAAGAAAGATGAAGGCAGGAGGGAGGGAGAAAGAAAAGAAAAGTGGAGGGAAGGAAGGAAGAAGTAGGGAATGAAGGGAGGGAAGGGTAGAGGGAAGAAGAGAAACTTCCTGTGCCTTTCTTACATATACTACCATATTAAATTTTAATGGCAAATGCTGGGACTAAGCTTGTTTGAATTCAAGTGAAATACTCCTTTCACTAACATTCAACAGCCTCCTTTGGGATAGCTTAACTAATTGTGCTACTGAATTGGCTTGTTAGGCTAGAACTATGTAACCATAGCATAATCTTATTGGGGGAAAATAAGAAATAATAATGGTTAGTTCTTCTGCCTAGGTTACATTTTTATGACTATGCCAAGGGCAGTGACCTGGTATTACCACCTGCAGAATGTTAATTAAGATAGCCCACGGATACAGTAAATTTTTTTTACACTTTTTATGGTCATATAGACATGACCTAAAAGTTCATTTCTCTAAGTGGACATTTCTCTGTAAGAGTATAGGTCTAAATTAATACTACTACTTCAAATTAGACGTAGGAGTATGACATGATTTTGTGTAACTTATGATGAATTAATGATCTAAGGAAATTTTTACTTTCTCTGATAAAGTACACTCTGAGCCTCATAATTATAGAACAAATAATTTTTCATGAACTGGACATTATGGTAAATTTTCTTTACCTGAGCTTTTATGCCTATGTAATTATTCCACAATTTTAATACATGTGAGATTAAGGATCTGTTTGCAGAGTTTGATACAAGTTTAGAAGACATAAACTTAAAAGAATCCAATAAATGTGTTGTGTGATGTTTGTAATATGCAAAGGAAGACATATGAAGAAAAAGATAATATTTTAAAAACCACTGCTTCTTAAAGCATAGGGAGTGATTTTTTAGGATTATATTTCTGAGCAGTGTTAGATCTGGGCAAAATTTGATGAAGGTGAATTCTATTTTCTACTCTGTTTTTTTTCATTCTTTCTTTTTATATGTTTTCTGAATCTTCTTATTTCCTTTAATCAATCTGTCTACCTCTGCACAAAGATGGCAAGTGTCTTAGGCTGCCCGTAGGTGACCCAGAGCTTTTTATTTCTGGACCCTACTTTAATGGACACTCAGTCTTCAGGCTTCCCTGGTCTCCCAAAATGTTTACCTGTCTGAACAAACTTATTGTTTAAAGAAATATTTGCTCATCCCAGAAAAGATTTCAATGTTAACCTTTGTCTTCAACTTCAGTTAACAAAAAGAATTTCATGTGTTGTAGCAAACTGTGTCTTTCTTACCTTGAATGCATTACTGGAATGCCTACTTATTATTATTGTTTTATTGATATGTAATTCACATTCCATAAATACATCTTTTACAGCGTAAAATTCTGTGGTTTTTGGTATATTTATAGAGATTTAAAACTGTCATCACTGTCTAATTTTGGAACTTTTTTCATCATTCTGAAAAGAAACTCCATACCCATTAGCATTCTGTCTCCATTCCCCCACTTCATTCCTTAACAACCAGTAAATTTACTTTCAGTGAAAGAACATCTCAATGAATTTACCTATCCTGGATATTTCTTAGCAATAGAATCATGCACTCTGTGACCTTTTGTTTCTGACTTTTTTTCCTTTAAAAATCATAACCTTTTCAAGATTTATCCTTGTGGTAGCATATATCTGTACTTCATTCATTTTATTATTAAATAATATTCTACTGTGCAGGTTTATTACATTTGTTTTCAGTTTATCAGTTGGGTTCATCATTTGGATTGCTTGTCCTTTTTTAGCTATTATAGATAATGCTACAATGGACATTCACTTACAGCTATTTTGTAAATACAGTTTTCAGTTTTGGAGAGTACCAATCTAGGAGTGAAAGTCTTGGGCAATATAGTAACACTCTGTTTTACTCTTTGAGGAACTGCCCAAGTGTTTTCCAAAGATTATGATGGGTCTGATTTATCCATATTCTCATCAACACATCTTATTTTCCTTTTTGTTTATTTTTTTATTTTAATTGCAATACTGGGTATGAAATAGTACCCCACTGTGATTCTGATTTGCATTAACTAGTACTTTGGCCACCACATACGAAGAGTTGACTCATTGGAAAAGACCCTGATGCTAGGAGGGATTGGGGGCAGGAGGAGAAGGGGATGACAGAGGATGAGATGGCTGGATGGCATCACCGACTCGCTGGACGGGAGTTTGAGTGAACTCCGGGAGTTGGTGATGGACAGGGAGGCCTGGCGTGCTGCGATTCATGGGGTCGCAAAGAGTCGGACACGACTGAGCTACTGAACTGAACTGAACTGAATGATATTGAGCACCTTTTCATGTGTTTATTGACCATTTGTGTATCTTCTTTGTAGAAACCCCTATTCAAGCCCTATGGCCATTTTTTAATTGGGTTATATTTTTATGTTTAAGTTTTGATTGTTCTTAGATATTCTAGTCAGTAGAGTCCATCAGATGCCTGATTTGCAAACATTTTGTTCCCATTCTGCAGATTATCTTTTCACTTTCTTGATGGTAACCTTTGAAACACAAAAGTGTTAAATTTTGATGGAGTCCAGTTAATTTTTTCTTTTGTCTCCTGTTTGTACTTGTGTCTAAACAACCACGACCAAATCCCAGTTAATGACGATACATGCCTAGGTTTTCTATTGTGCTTTTTTATAACTTTGGCTCTTACATTTAGGTGTTTGATTCATTTTGAATAAATTTTTCTATGTAGGGTGAATTAGAGGTTCACCTTCATTCTTTCATATGTGGATGTCAAGTTTTCCTAGCACCATTTATAGAAATTCTTTTCTTTCTCCTTTGAATTGCCTTGGCTCTCTTGTCAAAAAATTAATTAACTGTAAGTGTAAGGGTTTATTTCTGAGCTCTTGATTCTGTTTAATTAATCTATATATCTGCCCTTCTGCCATACTGCATTGCTTTGACTACTGTAGCTAGATATGAAGTTTTGAACTTCGAAAATGTGAGTCATTTTACTTTAGTATTCTTCTGAAAGACGGTTCTGGTTATTTTGAAAACCTTTAATTTTCATATGAATTTTAGAATCAGTTTGTCAATTAAAAAAATATCCTGCTTTGACTTTGATACAGACTGTGTTGAACCTATACCTCATTTGGAGGAGTATTACCGTCTTAAGAATATTAAGCTTTCCAGTCTATGAGCATAGCATACCTTTTGATTTATTTATGTCCTCCTCAATGTTCTATCATTTTCAATGTATAGATTTTTCATTTAACCTATTCTTAAATATGTTATTCCTTTTGTTGCTATGATACATAGACTTATTTGCTTAATTACACTTTTACATTACTAGTACATAGCTATATGATTGATTTTATGTTTGATCTTATATCCTGCAATATTGCTGAAATTGTTTATTAGCCCTAATTAGTTTTTATAGCACATGCTCATTGTTAATAGTATTTTTAACACTGTATTTCAGACAGTATTATTGACCTATTTTAATAGTCAGCAATCAATGAGATACTTAAATAGTCTCATGATGTGGTCAGGTCTGTATTATCTCTACAGTTACAATGACTAAATTCTGAGAGGTTAGATTACTTCCTTAAGGTCTCATGTATAATTTGCTGATCCCAAGGTGACAGTGCGCGTGTGGCTCTCCTGTAGCTACATGTCCTTTCACTTATCTCTTTACATGTGTCAGGCTCCAACAGTACAGTTGTGGAAAGGGTATAGGACTAGGATATGTTGAAGGAGAGTCAGATTTACTGCTGTTTCCATAGTTCTCTGAAAATCTAGAAGCGACATGACAGAATTTTTCTTATGATACTCTAATAACATGACAGTGACTGAGAGATCATAAAAAATCACTGGAATCAAATTCCCAAATCTCCAATTCACCTGATACTATCAAAACTGGAGTCTTCAGCTTTATCTACACTGAGGTACTATCTAATTTATTTAAAGCCAGAAGCAAATTAATTTCATCTTGGAGGTTGGGAGATATAGTCTGTAAACATACACGCATATTGCATAAAGATCCTATTTTCAACTGATCTGTAAAATTTACTTCCTAATTGAGTACATGTTATACCAAAAACATTAACATTTAACAGAAATGATAAGCTCAAGTTTTATGTCCATGGATTGTTAGACACTAATTTTCCTAGTAGAGTTATATCCAGACAATATTTTCATAATTTTATCTTTAACAAAACCTGTGTGTGGTCTTACTGAAGCTAGGCAGTTCTTATACAAATACGATTCTGAGTCAATACATTTTAATAACTATTCCCTACTTATGGATATTAGATTCATACTTAACACTAAAATTAGTTCAGCCTGAGGCATAAGTGGACTACATTTCCTCCTTTTGTCTGTCATGCTAATTACTGCCAATCTCTATAGAGTAACCAAGCATTCAAACTGCCATTATAATCAGACTAAACATTGCACACACGTGCATATGAACAAACAAACAAACTCACAGGCTCAACCTAAGAAATTTTTTTTTGTTTCACACTATTACAAATTTAGTGAATGATAATGATATTATAAAAACTGAAAATGTAAAATATTATATGTTCCAATCTTTAGAATTATTTTACAATTTATAATGCAATATGCTATAACATGAGTATGGTTATGATATTTCTAGATGAAATTTGACATTTTTTGTTTTGATAATGTCTATTAATGAAGTTCAGGGTGACTATATATGATATGAAATGCTCATCTAAAGATGCAATTCTGGGGTTTCATGCATTCCCATCTTGACTCCTCTGTTTTCTATGTAACTCTAGTAAAATCTGTCTCATTCTTTGTGACTTAAATTTTAAATATGTAGAATTGAAGTAATGATTGCCATTTGTATATTATTTTTTATGACAAGTATCATGAGAGTTAATGAAATTATTAGTCAGTAGACCTCCAGATCATTGCCACTGCACAGATAAGACTATTGGTCTCTAGCAGGAAAGGAATATGAGAGATTAGGAGGAAGAGAAAGAAACCTTGATAAAATGGGAGAGAGACTAGAAATGGAGCCGGGTAATGACATCCACCTTTTAAAAATCCGATAAAGGGAATAAGTTAGAAAGGCAGAGGGAGTTCCTTTCATCTCCCCTTGTGCTAATACAGAACTGCCTTCTCTAATTCTGTCTACCTAGCCCACAGGGGTTACAGCTATTTCTTCTTTTCTCCACTGTAATCACCAATGCCCACTTTCTCCTTCCATCATTAATCACAGGAGATTGTTAATGTGACTTTCTAATCCAGTACACTGTGGTACTTATATATAGATTCTCTATCTCATTTGTCCTGAGATTCACATAATAGAGCACAGGGTCAGGAACTTACTAGTGCTAAAAAAATGATAATATAGTTTTGGATGGAGAGAGATTTTGATCAAGTTGAAAGATGCCATTTTGTTTGGAAAGGAGACGTGGCTTTCTATTCTGTAATGACATGCTGTGAACATGGGTGTGAAATGGATGTCAGGAAAAGCCTTAATCTAATATTTATTCATTCAGTTCTTTAATTGCTCAATTGCCAAACCTTGTTTTCTATGATGACAGAGAAGCAGGAAGAACTTCTGTTAAGCTGAAATTGATGTTCAAAGTAAAGGTACTCAACACTAAATCTGAATTAGTAATCAACTAATTAGATCAGGTCATATGCTTGATGGTGATGTTTTATTTTATTTTATTTTGTATTGCTTTATTTTATTTTTTTCTTTCGTTTTTTTTTTTTTAATTTTAAAATCTTTAATTCTTACATGTGTTCCCAAACATGAACCCCCCTCCCACCTCCCTCCCCATAACATCTCTGTGGGTCATCCCGATGCACCAGCCCCGAGCATGCTGTATCCTGCGTCAGACATAGACTGGCGATTCAATTCTTACATGATAGTATACATGATAGAATCCCATTCTCCCAAATCATCCCACCCTCTCCCTCTCCCTCTGAGTCCAAAAGACCGTTATACACAGCTGTGTCTTTTTTCCTGTCTTGCATACAGGGTCGTTTAGTAACATTTTCTTTAATCAGCTAATGATACAATCCACGAGGCTTGCCTTTTTCACTTTTAACTTCTTAAGCATGAAGTCATCTAATCATCTTTTAGCAAAATACATGCCTAAAAACAGAGAAAGCTTTTTTAAAAATGTTCATCTAAGCCTAATTCCTCTTTTATTATAGTAAAGAAAATTAACCTAACTCCTCACTTACTTTTCTCTATTCTGTACCAAGATCACAAGCAGTTAAAATCACTTTGTTTCCCAGAGACTTAAGTTCAAGAGTGAATGCCATTGCTGAATAAGCACAAATGAGATCATATGCTGCAGTTCATTCTAACATGTCTCTCTAACATCACATGACACAGACAACTCATGCCAGAATGACTGTGAAGTGAAAGTGAAGGTCGCTCGGTCGTGTCTGACTCTTTGGGACTCCATGGACTATACAGTCTGTGGAATTCTCCAGGCCAGAATACTGGCGTGGGTAGCCTTTCCCTTCTCCAGGGGATCTTCCCAGCCCAGGGATTGAATCCATGTCTCCCCTATTGCAGGCAGATTCCTTACCAGCTGAGCCATCAGGGAAGCCCAAGAATACTGGAGTGGGTAGCCTATCCCTTCCCCAGTGGATCTTCCAGACCCAGGAATTGAACCGGGGTCTCCTGCCAGAATGGCTGGAGAGACCCCAATGGTCTCTATTTGATATATTTTTTATATAGATTATCTGTTCCTTTAGTTTGTAGAGGGGATTCACAGATGGATCAGTGGTAAAGAATCTGCCTGCCAAGCAGCAGATGCAGGTTCGATCTCTGGGTTGGGAAAATCCACTGGAGAAGGAAACGACAACCCAATCCAGTGTTCTTGCCTGGGAAATCCCATGGACAGAGGAGCCTGGTGAGCTACAATACATGGAGTTTCAAAGTCTGTTTTACTTAAAGCCAGAAGCAAATTGACTTCACAACATGACTTAGTGACTAAACCACAGCAACAACACCAACTAGTTTGCAGAGATGGCCGACTCTCAGGGCTGCCTAATTCATCTCTCTAAGCATAGATGGCAGAGAAGGCAATGGCACCCCACTCCAGTACTCTTGCCTGGAAAATCCCATGGGTGGAGGAGCCTGGTAGGCTGCAGCCCATGGGGCCGCGAAGAGTCGGACACGACTGAGCAACTTCACTTTCACTTTTCACTTCTATGCATTGGAGAAGGAAATGGCAACCCACTCCAGCGTTCTTGCCTGGAGAGTCCCATTGACAGTGAAGCCTGGTGGACTGCCGTCTATGGAGTCGCACAGAGTCGGACACGACTGAAGCGACTTAGCAGTAGCAGCAGCAAGCATAGATGGAGACCTGAGCAACTTTCGACCAGGGATGCACAGGCTGCAGTCCATGGGGTCGTGAAGGTCAGACACGACTGAGTGACTTCACTTTCACTTTTCACACTCATGCATTGGAGAAGGAGATGGCAACCCACTCCAGTGTTCTTGCCTGGAGAATCCCAGGGACAGCAGAACCTGGTGGGCTGCTGTCTATGGGGTCGCACAGAGTCGGACATGACTGAAGCAACTTAGCAGCAGCAGCAGCAGCAGCACAAGTTGTTAACTGAGCTTGCTTTACTGACTCTTTGCCCTCCAGTCCCAGTTGTCTCCCACCGAATCATACTCCTTGCCTGAATTCAACATTATACTTTTCAAGTCTAACTGTGCATTCTCTCCTTTTGCCACTCTTTCTCATACTCATTATCATGTAGTAACTAGGCTTTTGGGGCTTCCTTTATGGCTTAGATGGTAACAAACCCATCTACCAATGCGGAAGACCCACTTTCCATCGCTGGGTTGGGAGGATCCCCTGGAGAGAGGAATGGCTTCCTACTCCAGTATTCTTGCCTGGAGAATCCCATAGACAGAGGAGCTTGGTGGCCTACAGTCCATGGGGTTGCAAAGAGTCAGACATGACTAACACTTTCAGTTTTGAGACTTTCAGAAACTGCTTCAACCCATATAGCAACTTTGAGTTAAATCAAATGTTGATGAAGTACATTTGAAAAGCAAAGAAAAAAAAAAAAAAAGAAAACAAAGGTTTTTAAAAGTCAGTATTTATAAACATATTACAGTAGGAAGTTTCTGTAATGGTAAGAGCTAGGCTCCATGTTTTAATTAAATGAGAAAAAGCTTCTAATCTAAAGCAATATTTAACATGAAATATGGTACATATTTAAGAAAACAAAAAAGCATAGCATTTGTAATAAAAAGATGACTTACCTTTTTTCTGGATCTTGTTAAGTATATAGCTTAAATTTTCTTTTGATAATCTTCAGGCCTTTTCTATTATTTTTAATAGCATTGATGCACTGGATATATATTCAGTTCAGTTCAGTTGCTCAGTCATGTCCGACTCTGCGACTCCATGAACTGCAGCACACCAGGCCTCCCTGTCCATCACCAACTCCCGGAGTTTACCCAAACTCACGTCCATTGAGTCGGTGATGCCATCTAGCAGTGTCATCCTCTGTCTTCCCCTTCTCCTCCTGCCCTCAGTCTTTCCCAGCATCAGGGTCTTTTCAAATGAGTCAGCTCTCCACATCAGATGGCCAAAGTATTGGAGTTTCAGCTTCAACATCAGTCCCTCCAATGAACACCCAGGACTGATCTCCTTTAGAATGGACTGGTTAGATCTCCTTGCAGTCCAAGGGACTCTCAAGAGTCTTCTCCAACACCACAGTTCAAAAGCATCAATTCTTCTGCATTCAGCTTTCTTTATAGTCCAACTCTCACATCCATACATGATACTGGAAAAACCATAGCCTTGACTAGATGGACCTTTGTAATGTCTCTGCTTTTTAATACACTGTCTAGGTTGGTCATGACTTCCCTTCCAAGGAGTAAGCGTCTTTTAATTTCATGGCTGCAGTCACCATCCACAGTGATTTCAGAGCCCAGAAAAATAAAGTCAAGCACTGTTTCCACTGGTTCTCCATCTGTTTGCCATGAAGTGATGGGACCAGATGCCATGATCTTCGTTTTCTGAATGTTGAGATTTAAGCCAATTTTTTCAGTCTCCTCTTTCACCTTCATCAAGAGGCTCTTTAGTTCTTCTTCACTTTCTGCCATAAGGGTGGTGTTATTTGCATATCTGAGGTTATTGATATTTCTCCTAGCAATCTTGATTCCAGCTTGTGCTTCCTCCAGCCCAGCGTTTCTCATGGTGTACTCTGCATATAAGTTAAATAAGCAGGGTGACAATATACAGCTTTGGTGTACCCCTTTTCCTATTTGGAGCCAGTCTGTTGTTCTATGTCCAGTTCTACCTGTTGCTTCCTGGCCTGTAAGTAGACAGAAATATATGTACTCATTATGCAAAATTAAGATTCTTATGTGTGGATGGTTTCATAAGTTTGTCTTGTGTCAGTAAACTTAGAACACAGTTTTCCATGAGAGTGCTATTGTAAATGGTACTTAATTTTTGCAGACCAATGCATTAAAGGCTGGTTTTTTATTATTTCAGAAGAGAAATTGCAGAAGCAGAACCACATCTCCTATGATGGTGGCAGTGAGGGAAAAGTCCTCTCCCTTGCAGAATAGCTACATCACAGTTCCTGGATGGTTTCGGATATAAAGAATGTTGATAGAACAGGAGTCCATACCTTACATGCAGGAAATACATGATATGTTAATCTTCTCTGTAGTGTTGAACAATAATGATGAGGCAGGCATTCAAACACATATTCACAGACAAATAGGAGAAAATGAAATACAAAATAATGCCTGTTTGCCCCACTCTCCAACATAAAAAGAAAACAAAAGCAAAATTCCTGAGTCGTTTCCTGCATAAGAGGAATTGTTGTTGTTTAAGTCAATAAGTTGTGTCCAACTCTTTTGTGACCCTATGAACTATAGCCCACTGGGTCTTCTGTCCTTGGGATTTCCCAGGCAAGAATACTGGAGTGGGTTACCATTTTATTCTCCAGGAGATCTTCCTGAGAGACCTGATCAAGACCTGGGTTTGATCCCTAGGCTGGGAAGATACCCTGGATCTTCCAACCTGTGTCTCCTGCATTGGTAGGCAGATTCTTTACCACTGAGTCACCATGGAAGCCCACATAAGAGGAATGGTCACATCCAAATCATTTAAAATTTATCTCAGTCCTGTCAAGAAGGTATTAATATATACAGTAAACAGATGACAAACTGAGCACAGTAGGCCCAGCTGTTTCTTTAGTCTCTCAACCCATAGGTGAACAAGCTCTGCTTCAAACTCTGTCTGACTCCCAGACCCCAGATTGGTTTTTCTGCCAACCCGAATTGCTGCTATCAAACTCTGTCTGGAGCTAAAAAATTCAAGGATACGTGTTCAAACAAAAGACAAACAAAGAACCAGGAAAGCCTCTTCTTGTGTAGATTTGTGTCCCTAGCAACAAAAAAGAGGAAACTAACTTTATATTATAATTACATTAATTTCCTCTGAAGGCATAAACAGAATTTTAAAACCATGTAATTAAATACATCAGTGTAGCTAAGTGGCCTAACCACCAGAGTAGAGCTAACACCAATCTATCCATTCTCCAAAGAAAAGGCTGCAAGCCAATAGTGTCTCAAAGGAATGGAACAAATATTTGGTTTGGTCATAAACATTGTAGTTTTCAGATCATGGTGCTGATGTGGATCCTCAAAAAAAAAAAAAAAACAACGCCCCTGAATATTTTACATTTCTGTTTTTGACAAATGACAGTTATTTTGTAACTTTAATGTTTACCTAACTTATGCTGGGCTTCCCATATGGTACTAGTGGTAAAGAACCCACCTGCCAATGAAGGAGACTTAAGAGACATGGATTCTATTCGTGGGTTGGGAAGATCCCCCGGGCGAGAACATGGCAAACCACTCCAGTATTCTTGCCTTCAGAACGGAATGGACAGAGAAGCCTGGCAGGATGCAGCCCATGGTGTCACGAAGAGTAAGATACAACTGAAGTGACTTAGCAGGGACACAACTTATTCTGAAAGAAATTTGAAGTCTGAAAATGAATATCTGACAGAACACTACATTACAATTTCATTTTTGTGCCAGTGCACCTGTTTTCTATCACTGTGATGCTTGTATTATTTAAATGTTTATAAATTCAGAGGATAATGCATATCTGTAAAGCTATCACTTCCTTTAAATCCTACATTGTAGCGCACCTCAGATTATCATTGTAGTACATCAGTTTCAAGACCAGAAAAAATAGATGTTTATATGAGTTACTGCTTTCTACCTTTACTCAGCATCTGCATTCACAACTCATTGCCTTCCTTGTTTTTATCAATGTTGAAAATTATTCTCTAGACCCTGTTTCTTCACTTTACAATAAAAAAAGAATAACCAGAAAATTAACTTCTTGATAAAACCCCCAATATCATACTAATAACCCCATGAAAATAATAAGAAATGTTCACTTTTTCTGAAAAAGATACTATTTCAAACATGAAAATATTTTTAAAACCATTAATAACAATAAGTGGTTTTATGTGTACCCAGAGATTTTGATAGTATTACTTCTAAGAACCAACAAAGAAAAAGATACTTAGGAATGAATTTACAATGAAAAAATAAAATGATTGAAAATTATTTCTGGGATTTGCTTGTTCTTTTATCTCATTTGCTGCATATGTTTTACAGACCGTGACAAAATCAAGTGAATTTGGAATAGTTTCCCCTAAGAGACAGGGAACAGCTTTTTCAAAATACTGTGTTTTGAATCTGTTCTGCAAATTTTATGAAGCCATCATAGATGCAGTGAAAATATCTGTACCTTGAATTCAGAAATGGGCTTCTCTGGTGGCTCAGCTGTTAAAGAATCCACCTGCAATGCAGGAGAACCTGGTTCGATTCCTGGGCCAGGAAGATCCTCTGGAGAAGGGATAGACTACCCACTTGAGTATTCTTGGCCTCGCTGGTGGCTCAGCTGGTAAAGAACTCACCTGCAGTGCAGGAGACCTGGATTGAATCCCAGGGTGGGGAAGATCCACTGGAGAAGGGAAAGGCTACCCACTCCAGTATTTCGGCCTGGAGAATTCCACGGACTGTATAGTCTATCGGGTCACAAAGAATCGGACATGGCTGAACAACTTTCACGTCATTTCACTTCACTTGAAGTCAGAGAGCCCTGAATTTGAATTCTGGTCCTTCCTTTTATAGGTTGGGAGATGCTGAGCAGTTTATAGAATCTGTTTACCCATTTATTTCTCCATTTATAAATAGAGACCATGATGACATCTATCCTTTTTGAATGTTGAGTTTTAAGTTAATTTTTTCACTCTCTTCTTTCACCCTCATCAGGACACTCTTTAGTTCCTCTTCACTTTCGGCTATTAGAGAGGTATCTGCATATCTGAGGTTGTTGATATTTCTACTGGCAATCTTGATTTCAGTTCAGTTCAGTCACTCAGTTGTGTCTGACTCTTTGCAATCCCATGGACTGCAGCATGCCAGGCGTCTTTAGAAGCAAGCGTCTTTTAATTTTATAGCTGCAGTCGCTGTTCACAGTGATTTTAGAGCTCAAGAAAATAAAAGTTGTCACTGTTTCCACTTTTCCCCCTGTGTTTTCCATGAAGTGATGGGATGGACATATGCAAGTTGAAAAGTCCTTGAAGCTCATGCCACTAGCCCTAAGAAATTCATTTATTCCCTTAGCTTCACAAAATAAATGCCTAAATAAAGAATATTTAAATAGTGTATATTTGAAGGAGTTTGAAATTATTAGCCTACTTTGGACACCCTTGTCTCCCAAATACTTTATTGTGATATTTTCTCATCTCAAAGATTCTACTGCAGATAGAACCCACTATTGACTTAATGATAGTTTTTGGCATTGGGAAAATGGAGAGATACTACTTTAAAAATATTTGGCTCTATGATTGCTCTCCATTTCATAAGTGTTAATATGTAAATAAGAAATAATCTAGTTTTAGGACCTAAGAGATGTTATGTAGGTTTTAGAGATCAAAGTCCAAAGATGTAGAGACATAAGGGACTTTCAAGGCCACAGTCTAATGTGGACAAGATCAGTCTGAGTGTGCATGGCTCAGCCAGCCCCAGGGTGCAGAGCTTTCTCCAGGCAGTCCCATTGTCAGATCTCTGGAGCAGACAATGTTGATTACAAGCTTCACTCAATACCAGGTTTTAATGAGGTTTTAATGCTCCCTAATGGTTTTAATAAGTGTCCTCACAGGTCAAGACCAGTGAGGGAACTGCACAGGACTGCTCTCTAGTGAAAAGGCATTATTGGTATTATTGCTGAGGGGGGCCAGGAAGTGCCCTAGTGGCATAGGTTAGTTGATTAACGGCTTCACTTGGAAATCACCAAATTAGAGTAGCTTTTATATAACTTCCAATAACCAGAAAATTCTTTTTGGTTTATTTTTTATTTGCAGTTGATGTATAACATTATATAGTTACAGGTGCATAATAAAGTGATTCACAATTTTTAAAGGTTGTACTCCAGTTATCAGTTCAACTCAGTTCAGTCACTCAGTCATGTCCAGCTCTTCACAACCCCATGGACTGCAGCATGCCAAGCTTCCCTGTCCATCACCATCTCCCAGAGCTTGCTCAAACAAACTCATGTCCATCGAGTTGGTGATGCTATCCAACCATCTTATCCTCTGATGTCCCCTTTTACTCCTGCCTTCAATCTTTCCTACCATCAGGGTCTTTTCTCATGAGTCTGCTCTTGACATCAGGTGGCCAAAGTATTGGAGTTTCAGCTTCAGCATCAGTTCTGCCAGTGAATATTCAGGACTGATTTCCTTCAGGAATGACTGGTTGGATCTCTTTGCAGTCCAAGGGACTCTCAACAGTCTTCTCCAACACCACAGTTCAAAAGCATCCATTCTTCTGCGCTCAGCTTTCTTTATGGTCCAACTCTCACATCCATACATGACTACTGGAAAAACCATAGCTTTGACTAGATGGACCTTTGTTGGCAAAGTAATGTCTCTGCTTTTTAATATGCTGTCTAGGTTTGTCATAGATTTTCTTCTAAGGAGTTAAGCCTTTGTTAATTTCATGGTTACAGTCACCATCTGCAGTGATTTTGGAGCCCAAGAAAGTAAAGTCTCTCACTGTCACTGTTTCCATTGTTTCCTCATCTATTTGCCATGAAGTGATGGGACCAGATGCCATGATCATCTTTTTTTGAATGTTGAGTTTGAAGCTAGCTTTTTCACTCTCCTCTTTCACTTTCATCAAAAGGCTCTTTAGTTACTCTTCGCTTTGTGCCATAAAGGTGGTGCCATCTGCACACCTGAGGTGATTGATATCTCTCCTGGCAGTCTTGATTCCAGCTTGTGCTATATCCAACCTGGCATTTCGCATGATATACTCTTCATATAAGTTAAATAAGCAGTGTGACAATATACAGCCTTGACGTACTCCTTTCCCAATTTGGAACCAGACTATTGTTCCATGTCCAGTTCTAACTGTTGCATCTTGACCTGCATATAGATTTCTCAGGAAGCAGGTATGGTGGTCTGGTATTCCCAGCTCTTTAAGAACTTTCCACACTTTACTGTAATCCATAAAGTCAAAGGCTTTAGTAGTCAATGAAGTAAAAGTAGCTGTTTTTTTTTCTGGAATTCTCTTGCTTTTTTCATATGATCCAGCGGATGTTAGCAGTTTAATCTCTGGTTCCTCTGTCTTTTCTAAATTCGGCTTGAGAATCTGGAAGTTCTTTGTTCATGTACTGTTGAAGCCTAGCTTGGAGAATTTTGAGCATTGCTTTGCTAGCATGTGAGATGAGTACAGTTGTGTGGTAGTTTGAACATCCTTTGGCATTGCCTTTCTTTGTTATTGGAATGAAAACTGACATTTTCCAGTCCTGTGGGCACTGCTGAGTTTTCCCAATTTGCTGGCATATTAAGTGCAGCACTTTAACAGCATCATCTTTTAGGATTTGTAATAGCTCAGCTGGAATTCCATCACCTCCAATATCTTTGTTCATAGTAAAATTTAGCTATATTTTCCATGGTGTAGAGTATATTCTTAAATATTCTTAAGGTTAATTTTATGCTTACTAGGTTGTATCTCTTTATCTCCTACCCTTATATTGCCCCTTCTTCCTTCCCTTTCCTCTCTAGTAACTACTAGTTCATTCTCTACATCTGTGATTCTGTTTCTTTTTTGTTATACTCGGTAGTTTCTTATATTTTTAGAACCCACTAAAAGTGATATCATGCATATTTGTCTTTCTCTGTCTGACTTCTTTTACTTCGCCAAGTCCATCCATGTTACTGCAGATGTCAAAATATCATTATTTTTTATGGTTGTGTGTTAGTTGTTCAGTCGTGCCAACTCTTTGCAACCCCATGGACTGTGGCCCACCAGGCTCCTCTGTCCATGGAATTCTCTAGGCAAGAATACTGGATTGGGTTGCCATTTCCTTCTCCATGGTGTCTTCCTAACCCAGGATCAAACTCAAGTCTCCTGCATTGCAGGCAGATTCTTTACCATCTGAGCTACCAGGGAACCCCTTTTATTGTTGAGTATTACTCTATTGTGTGTGTGTGTGTTTAAATATATACACAAACACACCAGAGTTCCTTATGAATTCATCTGTTGATGGACACTTAGGTTGTTTCCATTTCTGGGTAATGGGAAATAATACTGATGTGAACACTGGGATGCATATCATTTTCAATTTGTGGTGTTTTTTTTTTTTTTTCTCTTTTTAGATATATACCTAGGTGTAGAAATGTTGATTCATACGGTAGTTCTATTTTTAGTTTTTTAAAAAACCTCCATAGTTTTTAGTTTTGCAGAGTGGCTGCACCAATTTACAGTCCCACCAACAGTGTATAGAATTCCCTTTTCTCCACATCTTTGCCAGCATTTGTTATTTGTGGTCATTTTGATAATAGCCATCCTGACAGGAGTAAGTGATACTTCATTATAGTTTTTATTTGCATTTCTCTGATGGCAGAAAGTGAAGAGGAACTAAAAAGCCTCTTGATAAAAGTGAAAGTGGAGAGTGAAAAGTTGGCTTAAAGCTCAACATTCAGAAAACGAAGATCATGGCATCCAGTCTCATTACTTCATGGCAAATAGATGGGGAAACAGTGGAAACAGTGGCAGACTTTATTTTTTTGGGCTCCAAAATCACTGCAGATGGTGACTGCAGGCCATGAAATTAAAAGACGCTTACTCCGTGGAAGGAAAGTTATGACCAGCCTAGGTAGCATATTCAAAAGCAGACATTACTTTGCTAACAAAGGTCCATCTAGTCAAGGCTATGGTTTTTCCATATGGTCATGTATGGATGTGAGAGTTGGACTGTGAAGAAAGCTGAGCGCCAAAGGATTGATGCTTTTGAACTGTGGTGTTGAAGAAGATTCTTGAGAGTCCCTTGGACTGCAAGGAGATCCAACCAGTCCATTCTGAAGGAGATCAGCCCTGGGATTTCTTTGGGAGGAATGATGCTAAAGCTGAAACTCAAGTACTTTGGCCACTTCATGCGAAGAGTTGACTCATTGGAAAAGACTCTGATGCTGGGAGGGATTGTGGGCAGGAGGAGAAGGGGACAACCGAGGATGAGATGGCTGGATGGCATCACTGACTCAATGGACATGAGTCTGAGTGAACTCCGGGAGTTGGTGATGGGCAGGGAGCCCTGGTGTGCTGCGATTCATGGGGTCGCAGAGTCGGACACAACTGAGCGACTGAACTGAACTGATGGTTAGCAGTGTTGAGTATCTTTTCATGTGTCTGTTGGACATCTATATGTATTCTATGGAAAAAATTCTCTCCTGTTCTTCTGTGCATTTTTTACTGTGTTTTTTTTTTTCTTTTTTTTGGATGTTGAGTTGTATGAGCTGTATGTTTATTTTAGATACTTACACCTTATGAATCATATCATTTACAAATATTTTCTCCCATTCAGTAGACTCTTTTGGTTTTCTGATAGTTTCCTTTGTTATGAAAAAGCTTTTAAGTTTAATTAGGTCCCATTTATGTGTTTTTGCTTTTATCTTTTTCACCTTAGGAGATGGATACAAAAAAATGTTGCCATGATTTATGTCAAAGAGTGTTCTGCATATGTTTTCCTCTAGGAGTTTTATGGTATCTGGTCTTACATTCTGGTCTTTAATCCATTTGAGTTTATATTTGTGTATGGTTTTAGAGAATGTTCTAATTTCATTCTTTTACATATACACCACTTATTCAAGAGATTTGTCTTTTCTCTGTTGTATATTTTTGCCTCCTCTGTCATAGATTAATTACCCATCAATGTGTGGGCTTATTTCTGGCCTCTCTATTATGTTCTGTTAATCTCTGTGTCTGTTTTTACACCAGTACCATACTGTTTTGATTAACTGTAGCTTTGCACTATAGTCTGAAATCAGGGCACATGATTCCTATAGCTCTGTTGTTCTTTCTCAAGATTGTTTTGGTTATGCAGGAGTTTCCATACAAATTTTGAAATTGTTCTAGTTCTGTGAATAATGCAGTTGGTATTTTGATAGGGATTGCCTTGAGTCTGTAGATTGCCTTGAGTAGTATGGTTATTTTAACATTAATTCTTCTAATCCAATAATATTGTTATCTTTCCTTCTGTTTTTGTTGTCTTCCGTTTCTTTCATCAGCATCTTATGTATAATTTTCTGAGTACATGTCATTTACCTCCTTAGGTAGATGTATTCCTAGGGATTTCATTCTTTTATTATTTTTAAAAAAACTTCTTTCTAGAAGCAAATAAAATAGGCGATCCCCCTTTTTCAAAATTCCCATTGGGGAATGAATACATGAAAGAATAGATGCCATTTGCATCACTGACACTTGGAAAAAATGATTTGCAGGTGTTGATCCCTGGAAGAGCAGAAAATCTGAGGGGAAAATGTAGTGCTTTCCCAAATCAAGGACCTTGTGACCAGGCTTTCTCTGTGAATGTTGTTATCCTCAGGAGGGGCTTCTGTGCCTGTAAAATAGTAAGTGGAAGACAATCTTAGGAAGATGTGCACACCCTGTGAAGGAGGCAAAAGAAGCTTATCTGTGGAGCCATGTGTTGTTAGCCCTTTAGTCATTAGCTTTTTGAGGAAATTCAGAGGAAGGCTTTACTTAATTTTTTCTCTCATGTTAAGATAGTTTGAAACTTGAATACAGCAGAATAATAATACAAATCAGAGACAAGGAAGTAGAAATACAAGTGTGATAGATATGGACATGCGTTCAGTTCAGTTCAATTGCTCAGTCGTGTCTGACTCTTTGCCACCCCAGGAATCACAGCACGCCAGGCCTCCCTGTCCATCACCAGCTCCCAGAGTTCACCCAAACTCATGTGCATTGAGTCGGTGATGCCCTCCAGCCATCTCATCCTCTGTCGTCCCCTTTAGCTCCTGCATCCAATCCCTCCCAGCATCAGGTTCTTTTCCAATGAGTCAACTTTTCACATGATGTGGCCAAAGTACTGGAGTTTCAGCCTCGGCATCAGTCCTTCCAATGAACACCCAGAACTGGTCTCCTTTAGGATGGACTGGTTGGATCTCCCTGCAGTGCAAGGGACTCTCAAGAGTCTTCTCCAGCACCACAGTTCAAAAGCACCAATTCTTTTGCACGCAGCTTTCTTCACAGTCTAACTCTCACATCCATACATGATCACTGGAAAAACCATAGCCTTGACTAGATGGACCTTTGTTGGCAAAGTAATGTCTCTGCTTTTGAATATGCTATCTAGGTTGGTCATAACCTTCCTTCCAAGGAGTCAGTATCTTTTAATTTCATGGCTGCGGTCACCATCTGCAGTGATTTTGGAGCCCCCAAAAATAAAGTCTGACAATATTTCTACTTTTTCCCCATCTATTTGCCATGAAGTGATGGGACTGGATGCCTTGATCTTCATTTTCTGAATGTTGAGCTTTAAGCCAACTTTTTTACTCTCCTGTTTCACTTTCATCAAGAGGCTTTTTAATTCCTCTTCATTTTCTGCCATAAGGGTGGTGTCATCTGCATATCTGAGGTTATTGATATTTCTCCCAGCAGTCTTGATTCCAGCTTGTGCTTCTTCCAGCCCAGCGTTTCTCATGATGTACTCTGCATATAAGTTAAATAAGCAGGGTGACAATATACAGCCTTGACATACTCCTTTTCCTATTTGTGTGTAGACAGCACCATTTCTAAATTACTGGGAAAATAAAATGATTATTTATAAGGATTATTCAACATGAGAAAATAGGAGAACAAGTAAGTGGTGGAGAAAAACAACTGTTGTGATAAAAAAACCACAGCCTCCTGGAAATTTTTGATTAAATCATAATATATGGGCTGTTCTTTAAAATCTTATGACTATATATTTCTCTGTTAAGATATTTTTAAAATTTAATTATCAATGTTTGTATAGCAGTCCTAACCTATTATTTTTCACTAGCTTGATATTTGACTGCCTTTGAATACATATATAAAACTATGTTCTCCCATCTTATCTGAGAATGACTAGTAGGGTATTTTAAAGAGATTATATTTTCATGTTAATGTCATGGTTATAAAATCTTTTAAAAAATGAATCAGTCCTAAAGAATCCCACTTAACTTCTATTTGCCTATAAGAAGCTCTCCATATCAAGATAGAGCTCTGCCTAAAATAGATATGGTCGTTTTAAAGAAGATATGAAATACCTTCATGTTCTAAGAATGACAGAGGCTTAAAAAGGATCTTCATGGCCTCAGCAGAGAGAGAGAGCTGGCCAAACTGAGTTGCATGAAAGATAGCTGATACACTTGGGAGCTTTAGGTGGATTAAATTCACAACACCCAATAAATTACATTTTCAAGAGAAGAGCAAGGGTTAGTGAGCTCTCTAAGAATATTCCAAGCATAGATGTTCATACTAATAGTCTTACCATGGTTACATCTAAAGATATATCTAAAGTTGAAACTTCAGTTCTGCTCCATTATTTTTTGGTAATTCACACCTATGAAATATAGAAAGCAGCTGGCCTCTGAGGTCACCTTTTAACCTTAGAGTGTCTGTGGATCACTTTCTTTCCCTTACTTTAGCATACTCAATTTATATTGTTAATTTACACTTACTAACTGGCTATTACACATTGCGGGGGAACATCTAGATTGTCTAAACATTGACTCTAACATTCTTGAATTAGTGAATTCAGTATGTAAGAGTAGTCATTCTGCTGCATAGAGTGAATATAAAACAAAAACAGTAAATAAACTGAGTTGCAGCTGGAGAGCTGTCTAGAAGATAGGTTAGAATGTTGGTCTTTTTCCTTAGGAACCCTGTTTGTTTACTTCACTCAGTCAGAAGTCTCCTAGATATCTCTTACCGCCACGTTTACCTCACCTCTTGGACCATGCTTCTGAACCAAAGTGAAGCACTTAGGTGACAGATGGGACTTTCCTGGTGGCCCTTTGGTTAAGACTTTGCACTTCAGTGCAGGGGGTGTGAGTTTGATCCCCGACTGGGAAACTGAAACCCCACATGCCATGCTGTGTGATCAAAAACAAAAACAAAATGAATACTTTAGTGACAGAAAGAATTAATCTAGTCATATTTCCCTATATATATTAGACTCAAAATATCTGGTTATTTTATAGATGTTTACAAATTGTAGGGTATAATTCAAAAGGAGCCTATCTGAATGTCATGATATTCTCTTCTGAATATTAAAGAAAATCACTTCCTCCTTCCCTCTAACATTAATCTGAACAAGTTTCTATACCATGAATCAGTTCCCAAATATATTTGGATAATGCTAATTAAGGATTCAATTAAAACTTAATTCTAATTCCTCATGAAGAGTGAAATCTGTAAAGTTCATGTCAGAAGCCAGTCTGTCTCTCTTGTGTGTTGACAGTAATATTAGTATGAAACATCTTTCAGAGACTCTCATTTCTTTCCTGCGTGTAATATAAAGCCTATCATCAACTCAGCCTCTAAGTAAACATAACAATATGTGGTCTCAACATGGGAGCCATTCATCTCTTTGAAGACAGTATCAATTATTGCTTAAATATTCAAAACTGGCTCAGCATCCCAATAGTCAGCAGCCGCACATTTACTCAGCAGTCACTCTTTTATGTAACCTGAGGTTTAAAAAAAACCTGCTGTTCTCATCTATTCATATGTATTATGTCTCTTGTAAAGCTCACATTCATGCTCACACAAGTACACCCAACTAAGCTTGAATGATCTTGTTACTTTATGACAGTTTTAGATATATCAGGACAATATTATTTCTGAATAGATAATGACCATTATTGTACAGAAGAGACAGTGCTACCAACTGTATCTTATTTTCAAGGTACCTTAGACTAGGAGACACTCCTAGTTTGGCTGAAATATGATCAAGCTAGCTCCAAGAACAGAGACCCACTAGGATTTCCTGTTGCTTTTTGTGATCTCTGCTTTGCCCATGCTTACTCAAATCACTTCCTTCCTGGTTTTTAATTATCTTTTGTCCTAAGCTGTGTTTTCTCCCAGGACAGTGATTACTGTTTACCAGCAACTTGTCTCTCAGATACATGTGCCAAAACTTCCAGTTTCTGTAGAACCAGCCACTTGACTTGACTCTAAAGATGGTAGAGCAAAGATGAGGTTGTATTCAGTTTCTCAGACTGATTCACAGTAGTCCAGGAATACTCTCTAGAGTGGGCTTCCCTTGTGGCTCAGCTGGTAAAGAATCCGCCTGCAATGTGGGGGACCTGGGTTTGATCCCTGGGTTGGGAAGATCCCCTGGAGAAGGGAAAGGCTACCTACTCCAGTATTCTGGCCTGGAGAATTCCATGGACAAGTCCATGGGGTCGCAAAGAGTCGGACATGACTGAGCGACTTTTACCATTCATTCACCATTCACTCTCTAGACTGCAGATTAGCCCAGCCAGAAATGATAGGGTTCAGTTTGGAGCCCAACAGCTCTTTTCCCCAAGTGGTATTGAAGTCTAAGAGTTAACATAATGTAGTGGGTGCTCTGCACAACAGAAGGTCAGAATCACAGTACCTCTTAACCTCTGGTCAACCCACAGTTCCTTGCTATTATATAATCCTCACCTAACTGCAGAAGGCGATGGCATCCCACTCCAGTACTCTTGCCTGGAAAATCCCATGGACAGAAAAGCCTGGTAGGCTACAGTCCTTGAGGTCACGAAGGGTCGGACACGACTGAGCGACCTCACTTTCACTTTTCATTTTCATGCATTGGAGAAGGAAATGGCAACCCACTCCAGTGTTCTTGCCTGGAGAATCCCAGGGACGGCGGAGCCTGGTAGGCTGTCGTCTGTGGGGTCGCACAGAGTCGGACACGACTGAAGCGACTTAGCAGTAGCAGCACCTAACTGGATATCTCAAGGCCAGTATTTTAGAATTAAGATGTAATCTGTAAGGCAGCTTTTCTTGGAGAATTCATCTAGTTCCCACTTTGCCTTTTAGCATCAGCTCTGAAGCTAGAGAACTCTTCCCCAGCCCTGACTATGCCCTTGGCTCCTGCATTAGCCCCAAAGGTGATAATTCTTTGCCATTGATCCTCTGCACTGTCCTGCATGCTTCAGATCCAAGCCACAGTTCCAGCCTTGTTCTTTTATCATTTGAATTATTTTCTATGTCCTTTCCTTATACAGTAACCCATCATCCTTCTGTGCCTGTAACTTCACTGTAGATGTCCATTTTTAAGGTGGAATGATGAGAATCAACAAGAGGAAGAAGCACATAGCTTATATTTGAACAAATTACTGTTATAATAAAATGATCAGGAGTGTGTATAAGTACTAGACAATTTTTCAGTCTTTCCAAGGCCTTTGTTATGAAATTCGATGTGATAATTATTTGAGCACTGCAGTGAATACAGAAGACATTTGGCAAACTTTGAAATCAGAGAATCTGTGATTCTTAATTGTAAGCTTTCCTTTTCCATAGTTGCAGAGCTTTGGTTTTGAATTTTCATTCACAATTTGACCTTTGCTTTGATTTGTTTTTCTTATAAGATTATGCCTAAGAACTAAAACCTCAGATTTCTCAAATAAGGGAGCTTGCAACAGCAAATAATATTTGTATTAGCAGCCAAACTTGCTACTTCAAACAGATGAACAGAGAGATGACCAGAGTGTTGACATACAACATTCACTCTCAAATTTTAATAAGTTTCAAGTTATTGAATAGATGATCCTAGGTGATGAATCTGCAATTTTAGCCCAATAGAATATTCCTGTGGCAATCCTCCTTTGCAATAACTGAAACTGTACAAATATTGATTGATCATCCATACAGGAAACACTGTGGAATAATTTTTTAGGATTAAAGAGGATGAAATTTGGACTGAGATTTAGTAACAGTCTAGATGAGGACATAGTAGGCCTGAAGCATCCTGTTTATCTTCACAAGTTTATGGGAAGGTCAAGAAATTTTGCGTAAAACTTTTCCTATGTTGGTTTATTTTCAGTACTGAGGATATTTGACCAACAGGGTGAGTTCTGTCAAGGCTGTTTTAAATTGTTAAATATGATATAACCCAAAAGTGTTAGCGAGTCGGCCATTACTCTTATAGGCAAGATTGTTTATCTAGGGCTCAACCGTAGTCATTTGTATACCACTGTCTTTCTTAAAAAAAAAAAAAAAAATTCTCTGTGTATCACTTTTGTTTGTATTAGTATTTTTCTTCAAATCAATTCATATTTTTATATGAATATATTTTATAAAGAAACTTTATATCATTGTCATGAATGGAAATGCAGTAACACTGTCAAAAATGAGAAGGTAACTATAAACCAGACTTAATGGAACAAAACAGTGCTATTAAATTTTAGCTAGATAATTATGCTTAACAAAGGTCCTTAGTCTGAAGTGTATCTCAGTTTGTTGCAAGGGAGAAAAACAAGTTTCAGAGAGCTGTTTAAGGCATACAAGCACTAAACTGAGACTTCCCTCCTTGAAGTAATCAAGACTGATTGATAACTGAAAGCTACTCTTCTAACCATGTAATTTAATATTATTCCAAATTGTCTGCATTGCTAAGAATATCACACTATAAGATAATGAGAAACACTCATTCGTAGTGAACCTCTGGTTGCTGTGTCACATAGGATTTTGTTCAGTGGCATGTAACCAAAATCCAACTCTTGTGGCTGAATCAAATAGAGGTTTTTATTTGCTCTTACATTAATCAAAATCTGGAGGCAGAGAGGGGTTTGCCTCCTTCCAACCCTCTGCCCCACCAGTCTTAACCTTGAATCCAGACTCCACAGAGAAAGAAGAATAACAGGCAAAAGGCAAAGGGTGGCCAGCCAAGTTTTCATTTTTATCATGAAAAAAAATATGGAGTTTATTCTTCAGGCAGACAGACTTCCATTTCTATCTCATTGGTCAGAATGAATCACATGCCTCCTCTTACCTGCAAGGAATTCTGGGCAGTTAAGTGTTTTTCCTGGGCATTTGCTGTCTGGACAAAAGCAAAAAAGGAGAAGGGAATCAAGCAATGCCTGATACCAACCATACCAAGCTTTCGTCCTTGGAATCATAAATTATCATCCTTAATACATCTTGCTCTTGAGAGAGATTTCTTTCAGTTACTACCAAGGATTATAGGATGTACAACTTGATGTCATGTGACACTATATTTCTGCTGCTAGCTACCATGGGCCTATCTAGATGGCAGTGTAAGCTAGGAGGAAACCTGCAATTCATATGCCCTTGATCTATTAATATTATACCTAGGTTTATTGCTTCCCATAGTAGTTCAATAGCCCCTACCTTGTCTTCTTTTTCTGGCTGTCTCACATCTCCACATTGTCATCTAAGTACACATAACAATTCTGTCTAACCTGTATCAGTTATATCAACAAAAGTGGACTGTGTTTTGCTACCTAATATCTCAATTCTTTGTTGTTTTGGCTTGTTTATTGAGATAATAGCCACAGTGTGTGTGTGTGTGTGTGAATTTTCCCTGGTGCTTTGTGGTTGCTCATCAAACTACATTCTGGGATCATCTCCTTATATGAGTGATTTATCTCATTCAAACGCACAAAACAATATCCCATCCAAAGCAGTTTGAATACTTTAGAAAAAAAAAAAAAAAGAAAGTTCAATTGAGAAAAATTGAGGCTCCCATGTGTCTAACGTTTTAGAAATCTCTCATGTTTTCCGTTTTTTGGCAAAATCGAGGGCTTAATGTGAATAATCACTGTGGTTACATTTGATCCAGAGAGATTACATATCTGTCAAAATAGTAACTGGCCAAATCTACTCTAGTAGAATGAAACAGAGGGAAAAAACAATTTATTTGATAAATCAGGACTTCCCAATTTTGTCTCAGCTAACCAGAAAACCTAAAGAGAAGTGACTTTCAAAATTTAACAGTTTTCATAATGCATGCCTTAGATCTCTACTTTTAACCTATATTTGACTTAGTTTTAATAATAGTTGTTATTTTTAGCATGCTTAAAACATCCCAAAGCATTTAAACTTATACAATCTTACCAGACTTTAATTTTTATAAAGTAAGAAAATGTATTATTGTCTATGTATTTTATAGATAAATTGAAAGTGTTTAGATGTCACGTATAGAAACTGTATTTATGATTAATGGATCATTGAGAAAAATTTCCTTTCATTCAACAAAAAACAGTCTAAACTGTTGTATGTATTGCCAACGAGCATAAAGCCCTATAACTAGATATTTCACTGTTATAATTTCTCTGCACAGCGAATAAATCTGTCATGGTCCAGCAGGACAGGAACCTGTTTTTGCCAACCTGCAATATAAGGTCAGAAAGAATAAAGTTGATAGGAGGGGAGTCGATTTTTTTTATTCATGGTTTATATATTTAAGCATCTTATTTAGTCAGAGTTTTCCTACCTTGAAATCTTAACACTAGCCTCCCACTCTCATATTTTTAAAATAAGATTCCATATTTGTTGGAAATTTTTCACTCATTTATGTTGTTCAAATTCTTGGTATTAATTTTTGTAAATGATGTTCAGTAGGGATCAAAAATTTTCCCCCACACATATAAACAGTTGTCCTGGAATTACTTACTGTCATTCTCCCACTCATTTGTGATGTTTCTTCTGTGACATATTGATTTTATGTGGATGTTCCTCTGAATCAGCAAGGAGACCAGTGTGGCTGGAGCAATTGGCCTTGCACAGAAAGGAAACTTTACATCATACTTCACTCTCTTAATTTCTAGACATTATAGTAAATCGTGGTATCTTGTAAGGCATTTTGATGTGTAGAGGTTGAAAGTATCACAGGAAATGAGAAGTGTGAAGTTTGGTTAAATTAAGTGGTAAAAGAAGAAAGAATAATGATTTGGAGATAAATGGAAGAAAATAATCTGACCTGGAGATTTGCTTGTATTGTAATAATTCCTCCCAATAGCATTTCCTAGTATGGCAACAATTTCCTAGTCTCTATGTTTTTGTTCTTGTTCCCTTCACAGTCTGTTCTCTTCCTATCATAGAACTCCTCTCATCAATTCTCCATTACTGGGATATTTCTCATCTTATTGAAATAAAGCAGAAGTCCTTCACATGACCTGTATAGTCTAATAAAAATGTCAGGCAGCACTCTTGCTTACTTCATGACCTACCACTCACCACTTTTGACCATCTGCTTCACTCCACTGGCCTCATCTCAGTTCCACAAACATGACGGCCCGACTTGCACCACTCAACCTTTAGCTCATGCTCTGCATGGAAGGCTCCTCTACTGGATATTGTCATGTCTGCTCCTTATGTTATTTGCATCTCTGCTAGAAAGGCACCTCCATGGAGAGTCTTTGTATACTTTATATAATAGAAAATAGATGTTATAAACTGTCTGATCTCCCTTTCCTCCCAATGTTTGTAAGCCCCATTTCAGCAAGGCCTCTCTCTTTGGTTTACTACTGTATTCCAGAAAGTTAGATGAACATCTATCTCATTGCAAGCAAGACATCACTCAATTTAAGTTAAATAGAAAAAATGCCCTTTACTTTTAAGGGTTCAGAACTCCTGGAGAAAGCTAGAAAAGCCTAGACAACTTTGAAGTTGGCTAGGAGTGTAAAACTCTATTCTAAGACTTATTAACTATGTCCGATGAATTACTTCAAGCCTTGATCTTATCAGTTCTTTGGGATAATAATACAAATGTCATAAAATTGACTAGATAATTAAACACCATACTTAACATGAGGGAATTGCTCCATAAATATTGGTTTGATTTCCTTGATTTGAATTGCATTTTTGTTTAAGGGTTTATTCATAATTAAAAGTAATAGCTAAAAAGGCATAGAATCAGGAGAATGAAGAGAAATGTAATTAACCTGGTCCTACTAGGGAAATGTACAAGTATCTTTGGTGGTGGTTGATTTTCAGAAAAGCCAGCGGGGGCGGTAGATTGGAGCTAATATTGATTGAGATTTGGCAATGTGCCAATGATTTTACTTACAGTATTTTATTTATTCTCTTTTAATTTTATAAATTATATCATTCTCCCAATTTATAGTCAAGAAAACAAATGATGAAAGATGTTAAATACCTTGTTCAAAGTCTATCAGAAACAGAAGAGCAGATTTCCACTTCAAATCTGCCCAGCATCTCCATCCACCCTTCTTTCTATGCTGTTTTTCTAATGTAATAAGAAGGTATTGATAATATATTTAGCACCTCTGCCTTAACACCTGGAATAAGCCAAACCAGACTGGGATTATTAAAACCAATAACAAAGGTCTGGTAGCAGTACTAAGTGGGACAACAATGACTCTGTCTTTAAAAGAAGTGAAGTGAAGTCGCTCAGTCGTGTCCGACTCCTTGCGACCCCATGGACTGTAGCCTATCAGGCTCCTCCGTCCATGGGATTTTCCAGGCAAGAGTGCTGGAGTGGATTGCCATTTCCTTCTCCAGGGGATCTTCCTGACCCAGGAATCGAACCTGAGTCTCCTGCATTGCAGGCAGACGCTTTATACAACTGTAAGAATTTTGTTTCTTTAAACCCTGCACTGTTTCATAAGAAAATAAAATTTGTATTTTTTTTTGTTTTTTAAGATCAAATATGTTTCCATTTATAAAAATAAACTAGGAATAATAATAAATGGATCAACCTGTTTTTCTTGGTTGTCCATTCTGAAAGGAGTCCCAAGATGTGAAAAATATTCAATGGATTTTGGGATGTTGGGTCACAGGGGAATGTCTACAGGTTTGTTTCTAAGATACCTCGTGGAGTGGCTATAAATTAGTGTACTTGTCATCCTCCAGCCTTCTTTGTAGTTTTTCTAGATTTTTTTTCTTATTGTTAGAATACATCCTTCTCCTGGGGACTTACTGTAATCAACTACTTTCATCTATATCTTTAATTATATTGCTTCATCGACTCTAGTTATAAGCTAGTCTTTCTGGCCAGGAATGATGATGGTGATGGTGATAGTGATGATGATAATAACAACACATTGAGGAGAAAAGACATTTTATTTTATTTTATTTTATTTTTTCCACTGGTTTAAGCTACTTTTATTTATTTTTTTTTATTTTTTTTATTAGTTTTTTATTTTTTTTTAATTTTAAAATCTTAGACATTTTAAAATGCACTTCCTTTGTGCCAGGCACTCCTGAAGCACTTTGAATGTATTAACCATTGTGGCCTCAAAAAATGCCATGATATGTGAGTGAAAGTCACTTAGTCGTGTCTGACTCTTTGCGACCCCATGAACTATACAGTCCATGGAATAATTCCCTAGGCCAGAATACTGGAATGGGTTGGGTAGCCTTTCCCTTCTCCAGGGGATATTCCCAAGCCAGGGGTCGAACCCAGGTCTCCCACATTAAAGGTGGATTCTTTACCAGCTGAGCCACAAGGGAAGCTCAAGAACATTGGGGTGGGTAGCCTATCCCTTCTCCAGCAGATCTTCCCAACCCAGGGAGAAGGGATAGGCTAGATATACTAGATATAGGTACCATTATGTTCATCTCCAGGCTTCCTTCATAGCTTAGTTGGTAAATCATCTGCCTGCGATGCAGGAAATTGGGTTTGATTCCTGGGTCGGGAAGATCCTCTGGAGAAGGAAATGACAACCCACTCCAGTATTCCTGCCTGGAGAATCCCATGGACAGAGGAGCCTGGAGGGCACAGCAAGAGTTGGGCATGACTTAGTGACTAAGCCACCACCATTTTCATCTCCAGTTTACAGGTAAGAACAGAGGCACAGACTGATTAAATAAGTTGGTCAGTGCATATAGAGAGAAGAGGTGGGGCCTGAAGTCACACTTAGGCTGCCTGGTACTGCTGCCTGTGCTCTTGTGCACTGAATAGGCTGCTGCATGAAAGTGGCTGTGCATTTTCATGCAATCTGAATGGAACTTTTTTGATTTTACTGTTTCATTGCCTAAAGGATGTTTTTATTTCCTTACTTCTGGGTTATGATAAGTGTGAGCAGAGGCACAATTTTTTTTTGTAGCTGCCAAATACTGAAAATATAATGATTATATTTTCAGAAGCACATAGCAGGAGCACATGGCCCATTAATGGATGTTTGTGTCAATTTCAAGGTTAAAAGACAGTCTAGAACTGGCTAATAAGGTTAGAAACATGAAATGTGCAAATATTTTTAATATTTTGTTGGTTTGTGGAACAAGAGTGTTTGAGATTATATTGTGTATGTGTATATATAGTGTCTGTATGTGTGTGCTTATTCACTCAGTTGTGTCTGACTGGACTGTAGCCCCATGGACTGTAGCCTGCCAGGTTCCTCTTTCCATGGAATTTTCCAGGCAAAAATAACTGGAGTGGGTTGCCATTCCTTACTCCAGGGATCTTCCCAACCCAGGGTTTGAACCTGAGTCTCCTGTAAATCCTACATTGGCAGGCGGATTCTTTAGCACTAGCACTACCTGGAAAGACCGTATATAGTGTCCATCCTTAAAGTAAGTTCATCTGTCATCCCTGAGCTCCCACATATCTGATAACTGATATGGTAATTAAGGCAAAAAACCTTGGGAGAATAAAGGAAACTTTGTAGTGTGCTCCCTAAAATTCCAGCATTTTTGAGTGACAGAGAGAACTCTATCTATATGGTTGATTTTGGCCTGTCCATGGCAACCCACTCCAGTATTCTTGCCTGGATAATCCCATGGACAGAGGACCCTGGTGGGCTAGAATCCATGGGATTGCAGAGAGTCGGACACGGCTGAAGTGACTTAGCATGCACACACCAATAGCAACATAAAAACTGCACTATACTTTTTGGTGAAGTTTTATTTGACTATTATACAATAGCTCAGTTGGTAAAGAATCCTCCTGCAATGCAGGAGAGTCTAGTTCAATTCCTGGGCCGGGAAGATCCCCTGGAGAAGGGATAGGCTACCCACGCCAGTATTCTTGGGTTTCCCTTGTGGCTCAGCTGGTGAAGAATCTGCCTGCTGTGCAGGAGACCTGGGTTCGATCCCTGGGCAGGGAAGATCCCCTGGAGAAGGGAAAGGCTACCCACTCCAGTATTCTGGCCTGGAGAATTTCATGGACTATACAGTCGATGAGGTTACAAAGAGTCGGACACAATTGAGCGACTTTCACTTTCACATTATACAATACTTTATTTTTCCCTTCAGTTCAGTTCAGTTCAGTCGCTCAGTCGTGTCCGACTCTTTGCGACCCCATGAATCGCAGCGCACCAGGCCTCCCTGTCCATCACCAACTCCCGGAGTTCACTCAGACTCACGTCCATCAAGTCAGTGATGCTATCCAGCCATCTCATCCTCTGTCGTCCCCTTCTCCTCCTGCCCCCAATCCCTCCCAGCATCAGAGTCTTGTCCAATGAGTCAACTCTTCACATGAGGTGGCCAAAGTACTGGAGTTTCAGCTTTAGCATAATTCTTTCCAAAGGACACTCAGGGCTGATCTCCTTTAGAATGGACTGGTTGGATCTCCTTGCAGTCCAAGGGACTCTGGAGTCTTAACAAAAAAAAAAAAAAAAAGGAAAATTAAGGGGCACCTTTTATTCCTGTATTATCCTAACACAATTTCCCCATTAAGCTATGTGGAATTGCAATATATCCACCCAAAGAAAATGCAAAGCTCGTTATAAAGAATGTGAGTATTAAAAACTGGAATAATGATGCTAACTTGGAACTGCAGAAATCACAGGCCTCATAATCATTAATTTTACATGTTTCAAATAGTGTGCACTATTGCCTTTCTGAAGCAGGGCTTCATGAGCTATGATGAAGACGACCAAATGAAATCTTTCTGAATGGTTTATACATAAACATCTTCTTCAGTTTAGGGCTATGGTCAAAGTTTATGAAGCCATTCTTCATCTCCTTATTGACTTTAGGTTTTTGTTTTTTACCAGAAAATCCATTGTATTATTTTTTTCAGCTCTCATTTGCCTTATGAATCTTTTTGTTGTTGATTTCATGTATTTTTATCAATAGAAATAATTTTGAAAGGCTACTTATTTGTGTATTTTATGATTGTGTGAATTTTATCATTTATGGGTAAGATTAGAACATTTCCTTTAAATAAAACCATTTTGGTTACATAATCTTTCATAAATAAATAAAATGCACTTAAATATAAAATGCTTTAATGTGTCATACTGGTTCACAGTGGGTTTAGGAATATACTTGCTTTCTTTAGCAAGGACCACCCTTATCTACGGCATATGGGGAAGAGTGATCCTTGGTAGTAAGCTGTTTCCCAGAACACAAAATGGTGAGGGATTTCTTTATTGTCACTCTTTTTCATGAGCTCATGTCTCAGGTGAAGTTCAACTTTGTCAAATGTTACTGGAATTTGAAATAATCTATAAGGAAATGGATCAGTGTTCTAATAATATGTGGAAGAAATGATCTTGCCAAGAGACGATGTGACTAACCTTTTAAAAATCCCCTTTAATTTGTCAAGCTTGAAAACAATTCATGATACACCACATTTGCATAAGAAGTAGTCCACAGAAGTTATTCAGTCTCCAAGTTGTCCATTTGTCCCAATTTCCTTTTTAAATATGGACAAGGAAGAACCTCAGATAGTTCTGAGCCTCGGATCATGGAGAACAAGGAAAGAGGGGGTATATCCATGAATCTTGGGCTATTTAAGAAACTTTCTTGCCCTCAAAGTAGGAGGTCTCCACAGTTGCTGTGCTGACATCTTCCATTTGAAACTGGTTTCCATGGTGAGTATCCGTGTGGGCAGCTGCTTCACTCTTATTTAGCGGTTAATCTGTAGAAAACTGCAGATAGATTGTTCTTTCAGGCCTTAGGCCACTGGACCCGAGAAGCCAGGAATGGACATGAATAAGAGGACTGTGAATCTTCTGGAGATCCGGGGCTTTGAGTTGAATGGAGAGTATGAAGTGGATATTGGGTTGCCTGCCTTGGGCAAATGGAGAGTGTGTACAGTGTTTGGCAGGAAGGATATGGATAGTTGAGGGCAAGAAAAGCTAACTGGCAAATATGACAAACTCTCCACCATAAGACTCCTCTTCCATAAAGTTTGTTGCTGGAAAGTGACTTCTCAGCTAGATAGTCTTGCTCTCACTACTCTCTCTGCATATAACTGGTGCCATGTGACTGGCACTCGACAGTGGAATATGAGTGAATTGTGTTCTTCCAGGCTTGGCCTGTGCAAATCCTCCCCCACATGATCTTCTCTCTCCCCTCGTTTGCCGGCTGGATACCAGTGCCTGACATGCCCTTGCAAGCCTCTTGTTGAAGATAGTTTTAACCTGTAAGAAACAGAGTCCTCCATGGCAACCTATTACAGTTAGACTTTATGCCTTTGAAGAATCAACATGTTTTATGATAAATTAGTGTAATGTGGAAGTTTACTTATTACAGTAGGCATATTTACCTTTATATAGATCACCTTAATTTATGTATGATAATATTAATAGATGATCATCTCAGTTTGTGTCTGATAGTGTTAGATATTGAGATATCCACTTTCCTTTTTTTGAAGGGGCAGAAAAAGCGGGAGTCTTTTATTGTATAAAGTTTTGTTCTCATTTATGAGATATAGACTTGTATTATAAAAGAATGGGAAAAAAAACAAACTCTTTAGTGTGGAGAGTATACCAGTGTCCAAAACTTGAAAGAAAATGAAAAAAAAAAAAAAAAAAAGCTGGTCTCTATGTCGATGGCAGAAGGAGGGAAAGGGGCTAATGTGTATATTAGATGGCAGCAGTTGGATTACATGCTTTAATTACATCTCCTTTCTAAGAAATACCAGACTTCATACAGATGAGAAAATCTAGGCTCAGAGAAGTTAATAACTTTTACAAGTTCAAAATATGACTAAGAGGTCAAATCAGTTTCCAAACTCAAAATTCATTTCACTTTTTGACTACACCATGTTGCTTCCAGATAAAATTTTCCAGTTATCTTGTATAGCATTTCTTTTCTTCCATCATCATAATCCTTGTCATTGCCATTGTCTTCATCACCATCAGTAGCAACCGTTTTATTGTGACTGTTATCACTGTGGTTATAATCCCACTTAGTGTTGAGTATGCACCTGCTGCATGACCAGACCTAGACTAGATACTTGTCATGAACTATCTCTAACCCTTCTTATCAACTTGTTTTTATCCCACTTATCATTTGTTCAGCCCCTTTTGTGTGTCAACAACTAGACCAGATGCTTGGCGTATGTTATCTCCAACCTCACAACAGCCCTTTGAGTAATTCTTTGTGTAATAAGAAAATAATTCTTATTTCTGTTTTCTGGAATCAGAAACTCAAGTTTGGGGAGACTGAGAAACCAATCCAGAATTCACACCCTCTGGAACAGGTGGGTTCATCTGGGTTCTTTGGCACAGAACCAGGATAGTATTCATTACTCCTCCACATGTGTAGTATAGCATGTTATCTCTCTCACACATTGCATTATTTCATCTCAAGAATTTCATGAAGAATTCTTAACATAGGTAATTCTTAAAGGAGAGCATATTGAGTTGCATTAGGGGCCTTGACTCAAAGCTCAGCTTGTCCTGGTGGAAGATCTAAGGCTTGAATCTACCTCTCATTGCAGTGCTCTTTCCTCCCACTTCACAAGGCCTACTTTCAATGGCAGCTTCTACGAGCTGAACAATGGAGTCCCACTGTTCATAGAACCAAGGATCAAATGTAGTCGCTCAGTCTTATCTGACTCTTTGCCACCCCATGGACTGTAGCCTGCCAGGCCCCTCTGTCCATGGAATTCTCTAGGCAAGAGTACTGGAGTGAATTGCCATTTCCTTCTCCAGGGGATCTTCCCAACCCAAGAACTGACCCTGAGTCTGCCACATTGCAGGCAGTTTCTTTACCATCTGAGCCACAAGGGAAGCCCCCACTGTTCATACACACATGCAGATGGTAACCAAAAAGTCCCACCGATCATACTTTTGAAGCTAAGCTTCGCATCTGTTGTTTGGAGAAGATGACTTTTCAAAGAAGCATCATTTACTGTATTCTCTATAAGACAGAGTTTAATTAATGCTTTTTGGAGGGAGTTTCTAGTTAGAGATTATTAATTTTACCCAGGTATAAAAGGTGGAGATAAAGTAAATATTAGAAAAAGAAGTATACTTTTCACTGTCATAAAACACCTTGTTAATCTTTTTATTATTTACTTTAGCTGCTCACAACTACATATAATGGCCCATAGAACCAGAACAGAACGGGACCAGAACCTGAGTGGGCTATGGGTAAGCTCAGTATATACTGCTGACTAGGAGTGTAAGGAAAGTGAAAGTGAAGTTGCTCAGTCGTGTCTGACTCTTTGTGACCCCAAGGACTGTAGCCTATCGGGCTCCTCTGTCCATGGGATTTTCCAGGCGAGAGTGCTGGAGTGGATTGCCATTTCCTTCTCCAGGGGATCTTCCCAACCTAGGAATTGAACCTGGGTCTTCTGCATTGCAGGCAGATGCTTTACTGTCTGAGCCACCAGGGAAACCTTACAGGTAGTGTAAGGAAGTGGAGGCCTGTTCATTCTCAACCACTTTTGAAACAAAAAGTTGCTTCTTCAGACTGTGTCTCAAAAACGTTTTATTTTTTTTTTATTTTTTATTTTTTTTAAATTTTAAAATCTTTAATTCTTACATGTGTTCCCAAACATGAACCCCCCTCCCACCTCCCTCCCCATAACATCTCAGTGGGTCATCCCCATGCACCAACCCCAAGCATGCTGTATCCTGCGTCAGACATAGACTGGCGATTCAATTTTTACATGATAGTATACATGGTAGAATGCCATTCTCCAAAATCATCCCACCCTCTCCCTCTCCCTCTGAGTCCAAAAGTCCGTTATACACAGCTGTGTCTTTTTTCCTGTCTTGCATACAGGGTCGTCATTGCCATCTTTCTAAATTCCATATGATATATGTGTTAGTATACTGTATTGGTGTTTTTCTTTCTGGCTTCCTTCACTCTGTATAATCGGCTCCAGTTTCATCCATCTCATCAGAACTGATTCAAATGAATTCTTTTTAATGGCTGAGTAATACTGCATTGTGTATATGTACCACTGCTTTCTTATCCATTCATCTGCTGATGGACATCTAGGTTGTTTCCATGTCCTGGCTATTATAAACAGTGCTGCGATGAACATTGGGGTACATGTGTCTCTTTCAATTCTGGTTTCCTCGGTGTGTATGCCCAGCAGTGGGATTGCTGGGTCATAAGGTAGTTCTATTTGCAATTTTTTAAGGAATCTCCACACTGTTCTCCATAGTGGCTGTACTAGTTTGCATTCCCACCAACAGTGTAGGAGGGTTCCCTTTTCTCCACACCCTCTCCAGCATTTATTGCTTGCAGATTTTTGGATCGCAGCCATTCTGACTGGTGTGAAGTGGTATAAAGATGGCGGAGGAATAGGACGGGAAGACCACTTTCTCCCTCACAAATTCCTCAAGAGAACATTTCAACGCTGAGCAAACTCCACAAAACAACTTCTGTAGGCTGGCAGAGGACATCAGGCAACCAGAAAAGCAGACCATTGTCTTCAAAAACAGGTAGGAAAAAATATAAAAGACGAAAAAGGAGACAAAGGAGGTGGGGAGGGAGCTCCGTCCCGGGAAGGGAATTTTAAGAAGAGAGGTTTCCAAACACCAGGAAACACTCTCCCTGCCGAGTCTGTGGCGAGTCTTGGAAACACAGAGGGCAACATAACAGGAAGGAAAAATAAAGAAATAATTAAAACCAAGAGATTACAAGCCCAACAGTAACTCCCCCAGCGGAAAAGCAGCACAGACGCCTGCATCCGCCATTGGGAAGTGGGGGCAGGGCAGGGACGCGCGGGAGGCATGGGCTGCAGTGCTTTGTAAGAATCGGGCAGGAACGCCCCACGCGCAACCAGAACGATCTAACTTGGGCTAGCAAACCAGACTGTGGGATAGCTACCGCACGAAAAGCTCGAACATAAGACACCGCCAGGACCGAGCACAGAACGAAGGACGGAACGGAAAAGCCGGCTGCAGACCATCCCCCGCCGGGGATAGGCAGCCAGAGTCGTAAGGACTGGAAAGGGGCAATTGCAGACCCGGAGAGACTTTACCTACCTAACTGCAAGCAGGCTTCTTTGCTAAGACTTCTGGGGGTGCTGGACAGTCACCATCTGCCTCACGGGGGCCGCCAGCGGTCCACCCAGAAAGCTGAGCAGCAGCGGCAGAAAAGGTGACAAACCGCGGCGATCGCGCTCGCCAAACTCCTGAGCTACTCGGACCTGGGAAGGGCACAAAGCGCAGTCCCAGCCGAATCTGTGCCTCTGAGGGCTGCCTGAGCGCCGAACCTGAGCGGCTTGGACCGGGGAAGTACACGCAGCCTAGGGCCGGCCCCCGCTGTAGCTCTTGACAGTCCTCTGATGTTCCCCTCCTAACCTTGTTGAGAAAGTTAAGGAAGTGCAGTTTATTTAAAATGTTGTGTTTAATTTCTGTTATATAGCAAACTGACTCAGATACATATATATATGCATATATATATGTTCATCTTAATATTCTTTCCCATTTGATTTATCTCAGATACTGAGAATAGTTCCCTGTGCTATCCTATAGGACCGTATTGTTTATCCATTTATTTATATATACTTTTCATCTGTTAACCCAAAGTCCCAGTCCTTCCCTCCCCTACCTCTCCTCTCCGTTGACAACCACAAGTCTGTACTCTGTATCTAAGTTGATTTTGGTTATTAGATATGTGAATTTGTGCCATATTTTAGATTCCACGTATAAGTGAGAGTATATGATATTTGTCTTTCTCTTTCTGACTTCACTTATAATCTGGGTCCATCCATGTTGCTGCAGATGGCATTATTGCATTCTTTTTTATGGCTGAGTAGTCTTCCGTTGTATACACACCACATCTTTATCCATTTATCTGTCAATGGACCTTTAGGTAGTTTCCATGTTTGGCTCCTGTAAACAGAGCTATCCGTGGATGTTCAGGCTGTCTCCATGTCTTTGCTGTTGTGAATAAAGATGCTGTGAACACAGAGGTGCAGGCATCTTCTTGAATTATAGTTGTGTCTGGGTTTATGCCCAGGAGTGGGATTGCTGGATCATACGGTAACTCTATTTTTAGTTTTTTGTGGAACTTCTATACTGTTTTCCATAGTGACTGCACAAATGTATATTTCCACCAACAATGTAAGCGAGTTCCCTTTTTTTCACATGCTCTCCAGCATTTATTGTTTGTGGTCTTTTGTATGATGGTCATTCTGACTAGTATGAGGTGATACCTTGTTTTAGTTTTGATTTGCATCTCTGTAATAATTAGCGCTGATGAGCATCTTTTCATGTGTCTGTTAGCCATATGTTTGTCTTCTCTGGAAAAGTGTCTATTAAGGTCTTCTGCCCACTTTTCAATTGGATTGGTTGTTTATTTGTTACTGAATTGTAGAAGCAATCTGTTTATTTTGGAAGCTAAGCCCTTGTTGGTTGTATCATTTGCAAATGTTTTCTACCAGTCTATAGGATTAGACCTGAGTTTTGAATCATGACTCTGCCATGTATTATATATGTCATATGGGACAAAGCTTTCTCAGTGTCATCTTCAACGTCCATACAAACAACAGGATCAAAATTCTATCATGTATACTATCATGTAAGAATTGAATCGCCAGTCTATGTCTGACGCAGGATACAGCATGCTTGGGGCTGGTGCATGGGGATGACCCACAGAGATGTTATGGGGAGGGAGGTGGGAGGGGGTTTCATGTTTGGGAACACATGTAAGAATTAAAGATTTTAAAATTTAATAAAAAAAAAATAATAATAATCCTTCCCTTCCAAAATTGTGTGGACCTTGGCAAGTTTGCTCAAAATAGGCACTCAAAAATGAAAGAAAATATTTCTAAGTAAGTTGGGTCACCCAACCAGAGGCAAAATTTGTCACCTTTAAATGAATTTTCTTATTAGGTCATGTTATCTTAATAACCTATGGGAAATGTTAAAAGACTAGAATTTGTCGGAACAAACACATTTTTGCATGCTTCTGGGAAAGTAAGTCAGATAAATAAATGAACCATCTGATTTGACACTTCAGCTCTGAAATGGGGCAGAAGAGAGTTTAAAAAGTTTTTTGGACTTAGAATCAATGCTTTGAAAGGCACTTAACCAACTGTAAATACATAAACCCCTTTTGGGAGGGCAAGCTGGTCGTATCTTCAGAAGCCTTAGAAATACCATAAACTTTGAGTAGTAAGTCTATTCCAAGAAATCCATCCCAGAGAAACCAACAATCAGAGATACTCAGTCAAAAACTTACATATAATACTGTTTATAATTTTTTTTAATAATAATGAAAAATTGGATGCAATTTAAGTGTCTAACAATAGGAGATTAGTTAAATATGTGGTATTTTTTCTTTAAAATAATCTATTATGAAGCCATTAAAATGTATTTTCAAGTAATGTTTGATGACATAGAAAATGCTCAAATATAAATTTAAGTGAAAAAGGAGAATATAAAGCTAAATTTACAATGTGATGCCAATTTTGTAAAATTGAATATTTAACATAATTATTTTTATTCAACTTAAAAGGAATCAACCAAAATATTGTCACAGCATAAACAGTTAAGACAAATGAATTTCAAATTTAAAATACCATTCCATCTCTTTTCTCTATATCTGTCTTCAGCTCGGGTTAATAATCATGAGCATAGTATGACACAGGCCATATTTTCGTTCATGTTTTGTTTTCCTCCAAATTCTGACATAAGAATATATAACATTTATTGACAAAAAAATCATATGTTTCCTTTAGATTTAACTACAGAGGGACTGCAGTTTAAGACATTGCCTTTTCTTTTGCACCACTGCCTTTATAAAATGTGGGCCCTTTTTGGCAAATGTTTGGATGAGCGCACCACATGCATTAGCTTTGTACATTGTCTGAATTATCCAAAAGGAAAGAGAATGTTGTAATGAAATTTGCATATCTAACCAGTTAGTTAAGGGAATTTAATGGGCATCCATTTTCAAGGAGATTGCAGAAAACCTACCAGGACATAACAAAAGTAAGTGAAGACTCAGTAATTAGATGTTTTTAGTCATCCTCAGGAAAAAAAAAAGTATTTGCAGGTGGCCTCTACTCAAAGCCAGCCCTGCCAAATGTTGTGGAATCCTATCTAAGGCAAAAGGAAATCAAGAGAGAGTTGTAGGAAAAATCTGGACACATTGCTTCCCTGAACTCTGTAACACATTAGGGCCCAAGCAGTAATCCTTCGGGACCCTTCCAGTCAATTATTAAAGAGAATAAATAGACATCATTCATTCCTCTAGACTTGTACCATCTACTGATAAAGAAATTGTGGGCTGCTTTTATCAATGAGAGAACTATGCACTTGGACCAGCAATTCCTGCCAGGACCATGGCTATTCCTAATAGAGAAGTACCAAGAAGCACTATGCCTGAAAGAGACTTGATATTTTCTTCAGCACGTGTGAGATACCCACTAGGTGCTCCTAGATAAAATGTGGAGAGAGGTCATCTGTATGCAGTTGGAGTTTCTGAGTGAAAACGAGAGAGACAGCCAGAGAAATAAAATATATTTTGGTCCTATTTCCATGGAAGCTATTTATTTTCAGATCAAAAGCTCAAGTTGTTTACCAAATCAAGATTTTCACACGCTTCCACCTGTGGGGGCAGTGAGCTAGATCAAAGTCCTCAGGACTGATCCAGAGTAAAACTGATGCTGAATTGGATTTATGAGGAATGTTGCAGTGAATAAAATGGAAATGGAACACCAGAGTATTAGTCCCAATATTGTACAGAATTGTAAGAATGGGTGGTATGTTTCAACATACTCACAAATATATACTGCTGATTTCTGTTGTTCTAAAGTATTTGCTATAATATCTGATTAACTCAATATACCATTAAGGTTCATATGACCCAGTTTTAGTTTATTAATTATTTTGGAATAACTCTATTTGCAAGTATTAATATTTCTTGACTTTTATTCTTTCTTTCTCTTTATTCCAAAAAATAAAGAGAAAGATACACCTATTTTTATGAAACTAGAATAAAGCTCTGTTTTGTAATAATCATTTGAATCCATTGGAACCTTTAACATATTTGAGATACGAGTTCTTAGTGATTTCATCTTTCTCTGTTTCTTGAAACATTTGCTATTTAATCATCCTAGGAATTATTTTCTCATTCAGTTCAGTTCAGTTCAGTCGCTCAGTCGTGTCCGACTCTTTGCGACCCCATGAATCGCAGCACGCCAGGCCTCCCTGTCCATCACCAACTCCCGGAGTTCACTCAGACTCATGTCCATCGAGTCCGTGATGCCATCCAGCCATCTCGTCCTCAGTCGTCCCCTTCTTCTCCTGCCCCCAGTCTCTCCCAGCATCAGAGTCTTTTCCAATGAGTCAACTTACTTATCAATTATTCCCAGATATACTTTAAAAAAATTATAAACAAACACAAGAGTAATTAAGGAACCTAGAAGGATAGTAAATTATTAAAATAAACTATCACTACTGTTTCATGCTTCAGGTTCTCTTTTTGAGAAGATATAAAAGGGGACTGGAGACATCATCTTTGTACTCCACTCTTTTGTGGAATGTAACTTTGAACTCATAATTTCTCATACTCTGTCCATAATGGCAAATTGAAGAAAACTGTAAGAGGAAGATATTTCACAACTGCGAGATGATTCAGAATCCTAATGCAGACAGATTAGGAACATTCTATAATCTGACAGTGAAATTCATTTCATAAGCAAAAATTTCAGACATTCAGATTATGATGTCCTGGATAAATTTTCTCAAATTCAAAAATCAATAATGATCCAAAATAAAATTTTAAGGATGAAAAAGATATTTGGTTTCCTCATAGTTAACTGTTAACACAGAAAGCACATTACCATCTATATTTGTGAGAAAAACAAGACCATTCCATTTTATTTAAAAGATGTGTGACACCCTTCTTTCACCTGTTATGATATCTCTGCACCAAACTTACCTGATACAGTTTGTAATCAGCAAATGCTGAAGACAGATGTGTAAGAAAAGGTGATTGGGGGAGAAAGTCATGAGGAAATTTAAAAACTCATTGATCATTCTAAATTGTGTTTATAGATGTAAAACTGAAAATGGTCTTAAGTATAGAGCAAAGAAGATACAACCAAAATTATATCATCCAAGAGACTGAAAAATTGCTTTTAAGTGTTGCATTTTGATGATGCAAATTCAGTAAGAACCAGGATTAATGATAAGCTAGAACCTCTTCAATATGTATTTGAAATACAGAATATGTACTACAGAATGGATACATCCCAGGTTCATGCCTGACTGCTGATGGGCAGTTAGTTGCATTTAAAAGATATTTTCCATTTTAGGCATATATAACATTAAAATCATGAAAGTATAAATTATAAATCTGCGTTTACTATATTCAGATTTTCATTAAAATTTCTAAATGATTTTCACTATCTACTTTTACTGATTTTATCTTTTGGTAAATAAAATATTACACAAATATAAATTAGTAAAGAGAGTACATTGGGTCCAGATGTTAAATGGCACTGGCTATTTTTCCTGGCATATGAGAGCAAGGCTTTAGCATGTGGACTAGAAGTAGTTAGGTTCTTGAACTGGACCCAGGTGTGATGTTGAAGCAGGAATATTTTGTGGCACAGTTCTGGGAGTTAGTTTAAAACAAGGCACATGTGGTAAAAATAAATTTTGGGACCAAAAGTACAATTAAATAAAAAGTGCTAATGTCTTCAGACAAACACAGCAGTAGATTTCTTAGCCAATCCTCCTCTGTCCTCCTCTGCTTCCCTTTCTTTTTGCTTCTATCTTCTCCTTCTTTTCCCTCCCAGTCTCTTCCTCCCCCTTCTCTTGTGAGTCTGGGTTAATTTAGGAACTGCTGAAAGAACATCTAAATGGCTGTCCTTACTTTATTCTAATTATGGATCAGGAGAAAAAAGTGTTGGCTGTCTTTCAAGGAAAGCCAATCCACTGAACTCTTCCAGTTTTTTTTTTTTTTCTTTTCTCCCAAACCCAAGGGATTTACATGCTCTCAGAGAAAAGATTCTAAATAAGGAATAATGATCTTAATCTCAACTAGTATGGTTTGTAGGACAGCCTTTTCATAATCTCGATTGCTGCAAATGAATGATTTAGTCTGTATATTTATTGAGCAGCTACTATATGCCAGACACTGGGAATAATTTTTTAAAAAGACATAATCCTGTCTCTCAAAGAGAAATGCGTTCAAACAGTAAACAATTGCCATAATTTGAGGGCAAAGCCAGCCAGGCGTGCTGCAGTCCACGGGATCTCAAAGAGACAGAGACAACCAAGCAACTGAACAACAACAGGAAAAGCAAGCAAAGAGAGGAGCAAAGAGAAAATCAAAGACGAGTTTACTTTCCCAGAAGCCTGTTGAAGAAATACAAACAAAACGCATCCTGAGTTTAAGCTTTAATTTCACAGCTTTCCCTATCTGATTTGCTTATTTTATAAGTAAGCCAACAAGATTTGTGTACTCAGTGACAACACACTGTCTCACAGAACTAACATAGATTTTATTTTCCTAAGAAGTTTTACCCTTCCCTTTGTTTCAAGGTGTATGGAAAAGAAGAGTCCCTTTGGTAAGCCAGCCCAGTGAGAAAGATGCCTTATCTTTGGACTAACCTTTTGCCCAAATAAACTAATGTTTCTTGCCAGTGGCCTAAATCTCTGTCTAAAAGGTCCATAATGTCATAAAATGGATTTTTTTTTTTTTTTTTTTTTTTGCTCAGCTCACCCACCAGGGTAGTAAAAAATAAAATAAAATCTATATCCAAATACACACAATAAATTTCCATTGCTCTAGGGGCAAAATAAAAGCACTTCCATTTCCTTTTTATTCTGGATCACAGACCTGACTGTTTCTTTTACCCCCTCTCAAATGAACTTCCAACCTTCAAGGTCATTTTCTTTTTAAAAGTTATCCTAGTGACATCTAGAATAGCTCTCTCTGGGAATACCTTTTTATTTTCCCCCTCTCACTTAATTTGCCTCTTATGCACCTTTCTCTCAGGTCCCATATTTTCAGTAATGCTGATTGGGCAACTATTTACTTTTTGCTTGAGTTTGAAAAGCACATCAACAGGCACATAAATGTGTTTTGGATCTCATCCATGTAGAAATATTACTGGTAACTTGATGAATCTGTAAGTAATTTTACAAAAATGTTTAGTGAGTTTTGCCAAGGACGTCTGACCCCCGGCATTGCTCCACTGATGTAAGTTTTTGAGTGCTTGGCCTGTTCTGATCAGTACCAGCTGTTCATGCTTCAGTTGTACACATCAGATGTTAAGTGAAGGAGAAAAGACAGCATATTCTGACTTAGGCTTGAAAGTTTGTGAGCTAGGACAGAAATAAGACTGCAGTTGAAAGCGAAGCATGTCTTTCATGCTTCATGTTAGGTTCAGTTGTACCTTCAGTTCAGTTCAGTTCAGTCGCTCAGTCGTGTCTGACTCTTTGCAACCCCGTGAATTGCAGCACGCCAGGCCTCCCTGTCCATCACCATCTCCCAGAGTTCACCCAAACTCTTGTCCATCCAGTCGGTGATGCCATCCAGCCATCTTATCCACTGTTGTCCCCTTCTCCTCCTGCCTCCAATCCCTCCCAGTATCAGAGTCAGTTCTTCGCATGAGGTGGCCAAAGTATTGGAGTTTCAGCTTTAGCATCAGTCCTTCCAATGAACACCCAGGGCTGATCTCCTTTAGGATGGACTGGTTGGTTCTCCTTGCAATCCAAGGGACTCTCAGTTGTACCTTCAGTTCAGTTCAGTCGCTCAGTCGTGTCCATCTCTTTGCAACCCCATGAATCGCAGCATGCCAGGCCTCCCTGTCCATCACCAACTCCCGGAGTTCACTCAGACTCACGTCCATCAAGTCAGTGGTGCCATCCAGCCATCTCATCATCCTCTGCCGTCCCCTTCTCCTCCTGCCTCCAATCCCTCCCAGCATCAGAGTCTTTTCCAATGAGTCTTAGCATAATTAAAAATCTCTCTCAATCAGATGCTGCATAGAGCAGATAGAGTATCTCTAACAAAGAATAAAGATTCATTAAAATAGTTTTGTTTGATAAAGATTTAAAAAACTGTTTGATTTTTTGTACAGACTTCTTCACAGACTTCCAAGGAAGAAAAGAAAAACAATATAATATTGATAATGTATTGTGATTTCCTTAGAGAGCAGTAAGAAATCTATTTCAGGACACATTTCAGTAGGAGTTAAAATTATTTAGGTTTTTAAATTTTTTGCTTTGAAAGACCATGAGGTTAGTGAAAGCATGGGATATTTTAAGTATATTTACATCCAGCCTAAATGCCAACACAGAGATGCCCCTTTAGTTCAGTTCAGTTCAGTCACTCAGTCGTGTCCGACTCTTTGTGACCCCATGAATTTATAAAAGTGGAAGTACGTATTCTTCCACTTTTAAATACTTTCTTCCACTTTTACATACATTTCTTCCACTATTACATACATTATTCCACAAATACATACATAATGGAATGTATGTATTTCATTACATCTAAACACATACTGCCTAGGGCGTGGCTCCCAGTATCATAACATACGTTTAAGGTTTAGGGCCAGGCATAGTTGTTAAAAACTAGTATTGAGAGAGTGTTAGTTAAAGCTTTGGAGTAGAATGTCCATCAGACCAAACAAAACAATAGCCCTATTGACAGTAACCAAAAAGTGGAAATGACCCAAATGATGAACCTCACTGATTAATGGAGACGTAAACAGTGGTATATCCATACAATGGGAAAGTATTCAGCCACTAAAGGGAATGAAGTGATACTTGCTACAGTGTGGATGAATTTTACAAATTGTTGTTGTTGTTGTTCAGTCGCTATGTCCTACCTAACAAACTGCAGAATGCCAGGCTTCCCTGTCTTTCACTATCTTTCAGAGTTTGCTCAAACTCATGTCCATTGAGTTGGTGATACTATCTAACCCTCTCATTCTCTGCTGTCCCCTATTTTTTCCTTCCGTCTTTTGGAGAATCAGGGTTTTTTCCAATGAGTCAACGCTTGGCATCAGGTGGCCAAGGTATTGGAGCTTCAGCTTCAGCATCAGTCCTTCTAGTGAGTATGTATTCAAGGGTGATTTCCTTTAGGATTAACTGGTTTGATCTCCTTGCTGTCCGAAGTAAAAGTGAAAGTCATTCCGTTGTATCTGACTTTATAGTCCATGGGATTCTCTGGTCACAGAATACTGGAGTGGGTAGCCATTCCCTTCTCCAAGGGATCTTCCCAACCCTGGGATCGAACTGAGATCTCCCACATTGCAGGTGGATTCTTTACCTACTGAACCACCAGGGAAGCCTTGCTTGCTGTCCAAGGGACTCTCGGGAGTCTTCTCTGGCACCACTATCCAAAAGCATCAGTTCTTCCTTGCTCAGCCTTCTTTATGGTCTGACTCTCACATCTGAACATCACTACTTGAAAAACCATTTTTCTGACTATGCAAACAATGTCGGCCATGTGATATCTCTGCTTTTTAATATGCTGTCTAGATTTGTCGTAGTTTTCCTTCAAAGGATCAGTTGTCTTAATTTCATGGCCACAGTCACCATCTGCAGTGGTTTTCAAGCCCAAGAAAATAAAATCTGTCACTGTTTCCACTTTTCCCTCTTCTATTTGCCATGAATTGATAGGACTGGAAGCCATGATCTTAGTTTTTTGAATGTTGACTTTTAAGCAAGTTTTATCACTCACCTCTTTCACCCTCAAGAAAAGGTTCTCTAGTTTATCTTCACCTCCTGCCATTAGAGTGGTATTATCTGCATATCTGATGTTGTTCATATTTCTTCCAGCAGTCTTGATTCCAGCTTGTGATTCACCCAGCCCAGCATTTTACATGATGTACTCTGCGTAGAAGTTAAATAACCAGGGTGGCAACAACCCAGTCTGTTGTTCCGTGTACAGTTCTAACTGTTGCTGCTTGACCTATATACAGGTTTCTCAAGGGACAGGTAAGATGGTCTGGTATTCACATCTCTGTAAGAGTTTTCCACAGTTTTTTGTGATCCACACAGTCAAAAGATTTAGCATAGTTGGTGAAACAGAAGTAGATGTTTTTCTGGAATTCTCTTGCTTTTTCTAAGATTAGTGAAAGTTGGCAATTTGATCTCTGCTTCCTCTGCCTGTTATAAACCCAGTTTGTACATCTGAAACTTCTAGGTTCACATACTGCTGATGCCTAGCTTGAAGGATTTTGAGCATAACCTTGTTAGCAGGTGAAATGAGTGCAATTGTACAGTAGTTTGAACATTGTTTGGCACTACCCTTCTTTGAAATTGGAATGAAAACTGACCTTGTCCAGTCTTGTGGCCACTGATGAGTTTTCCAAATTTGCTGACATATGGAGTATAGCACTTTAACAGAATCATCCTTTAGAATTTAAATAGTTCGGCTGAAATTCCATCACCTCCTCTGTGTTCATAGTAATGCCTCCTGGGGCCCACTTGAATTCACACTCCAAAATTTCTGACTCTAGGTGAGTGATCACACCATTGTGGTTATCTGGGTCATTAAGACCTTTTTGTATACTTCTTCTATGTATTCTTCAGTTCAGTTTCTCAGTTGTGTCTGACTCTTTGCGAACCCATAGACTGCAGAACACCAGGCCTCCCTGTCCATCACCAAGTCCCAGAGCTTACTCAAACTCAGGTCCATTGAGTCGGTGATACCATCCAGCCATCTCATCTTCTATCATCCCCTTGTCCTCCCAGCCATCTCATCTTCTATCGTCCCCTTGTCCTCCCAGCCATCTCATCTTCTATCGTCCCCTTGTCCTCCCAGCCATCTCATCTTCTATCGTCCCCTTGTCCTCCCAGCCATCTCATCTTCTATCATCCCCTTGTCCTCCCAGCCATCTCATCTTCTATCGTCCCCTTGTCCTCCCAGCCATCTCATCTTCTATCGTCCCCTTGTACTCAATCTTTCCCAGCATCAGAGTCTTCTCCAATGAGTCAGTTCTTCCCATCAGGTGGCCAAAGTACGGGAGTTTCAGCTTCAGCATCAGTCTTTTCAATGAATGTTCAGGACTGATTTCCTTTAGGAAGAACTGGTTGGATCTCCTTGCAGTCCAAGGGACTCTCAAGAGTCTTCTCCAGCAACATAGCTCAAAAGCATAAGTTCTTTGGGGCTCAGCTTTCTTGCAACCTCTTAATATTCTCTTCTGCTTCTCTTAGGTCCTTATTGTTCCTGTTCTTTACTGTGCCCGTCCTTGCATGAAATGTTCCCTTGATAGCTCCAGTTTTCTTGAAAAGATCTCTAGTCTTTCCCATTCTGTTATTTTTGTTTTCTTCTACTTCTTTGCATTGTTCATTTAAGAAGGGCTTTTTATTTCTCCTTGCTTTTCTCTGGAACTGTATTCAGTTGGATATATTTTTTCCCTTTCTCCTTTGCCTTTCACTTCTCTTCTTTTCTCAGCCATTTGTAAAGGCTCCTCAGACAACCACTTTACCTTCTTGTAATTCTTTTTCTTTGGGATGGTTTTGCTCACCACCTCCTGTACAGTGTTATGAACCTCCGTCCATAGTTCTTCAGGCACTCTGTCTACCAGATATAATCCCTTGAATCTATTCATCACCTTCACTGTATAATCATAAATGATTAGATTAGGTCATACATGAGTGACCTAGTGGTTTCTTGTACTTTCTTCAATTTAAGCATGATTTTTGCAATAAGGAGCTCGTGACCTGAGCTAAGTGAAAGAAACAGGAAATAAAAGATCACATATGTGAAGATTTCATATATTTGAGATGTGCAAAATAGATAATTCCACATAGACAGAAAATGGAATGAAGAGTGACTCTCGATGGGAATAGTATCTCTTTTTTAGTCCCTAAGTTGTGTCGACTCTTTCATGATCCCATGGACTGTATGTAGCCCTCAGGGTCCTCTGTATATGGGATTTCCCAGGTAAAAATACTGGTGTGGGTTTCCATTTCCTTCTCTAGGGGATCTTCCCAACCATGACTCTTACATTGGCAGACATGTTATTTGCTACTGAGTCACCCAAGAAAGCCCCATTTGTTGGGAGACGATGAAAATGTGCTGGAACTAGATGGTGCTAACTGTTCAACTTTATAAATAAAGACCACTGAGTTAGATACTCATAAAGGGTAAATTTTAAGTGATGTGAATGATGTCTCAATTTCAAAAATTGTGAGTAAGGGAAAGCAAGCCAGCCTGTAATTTTGAGAGATGATATACATCTATTTCCTTTTTATGTGCTCTCTATTCTATCCCTCTGAAACTGTATATTAGAAAGTGTCATGGTATTATCCAGGTCTCTTAACATTTCTTTCACATTTTCCTTTTCTTTATCCTTCTCTGCTGCATTCTAGGTAGCCTTAGAAAAACGAATTTCCAGCTTACAAATTTTACTTTGTAAGTATGTCTTTTTTCTTGCTAGTCTATGTACTGAGATTTACCTTTTAACAATTATAGTTTTTCTCTTTTACCTGTTCTATTTTCTCTTTTAGATATTATATTTTCAATTTGTCTGGTCATTTTTTCTGTCTTTTGTTTTTTCAGTCATTGATTCAGTTCCTTCTTTTATTTCCTCAACAACAATAAACAAAATTTTCATGATCTCTATCTGATAATTACAGTATCTTCAAACTTTGTGAGTCTAATTCTTCAGTTTATTGCTTCTATCAACTCTCACTCATGGTACCTTTTTTCCCCGAGTATGTTCTTTGTGTATGTGTGTGTAGTAGAAGGTGGGCAATATTTTCTTTAGCATGTATGGTAAAATATGGGGGGTGATTTTAAACTTAATCCATTTCCAGAAAAGATTTGGTGTTGCTTCAGTTGTGTGCCTGAATAAACAAGCAATCCAAAACTTTAAAATTAAAAACCAGTTTGAATATATTCAGAACGCCCCAATGGCATCAGTTGTAACGTGAAACCTGTGCAAGAGCTAAATATGGCTGCAAACACTCAGAGACGATTTTTTCATTTCTTTAAAAAAGATTGTTTCTAGGAAGCCACCTGAAAGTTATTTTTTTCTTCCATGTTTCTCCTTTTTAAGATAATTTTTATTTTAGTGTAGAAAGAGGGGTCTCCTTTTAAAGATTCTGGCTTTATCTGGGGTTCCCTGATGGCTCACCAGGTAAAGAATCATCCTTCAGTGGAAGGGATACCAGAGAAGTGAGTTTGATTCCTGGGTCAGAAAGATCCCCTAGAGGAGGAAACAGCAACTTACTCCAGTATTCTTGTCTAGAGAATCTCATGGACAAGAGGATCCTGGTTGGCTACACTCCAAAGGCTCACAAAGAGTTGGACACAGCTGAGCACAGTACAATTATGAATTTATTTTTTATGAGACCTAATTTTTATATCCTGCTAAGAAAACATCATAAATTAAAATGAAGAATCTTATTTGTACAGAAATATATATTGCAGTTTTATTTTAAATATCCCCAAACTGGAACAACTCAAATACCAATCCACAAGAGAACAGGTAAACATACTGGGTTTTTTTTTTTTTTTTTTTTTTTTTTTGAGAGAGAACACTACTTAACATTAATTTAAAAACTTAAGCTAACTGATCCTCAAAACAAAATTGATAAACCTCAAAACGTAGAGTGAAAAAAATCAGACCAATCAACTGAATCCAGGCCAAGTTAATCTAGAATAGTAAAAATCTAAATAGTAAATACAAAGGGGAAGTTAAGACTAGCCAGAGATAGAAGAAACAATATCTTTCTTAAAAATTTTCTTGTATCTTTTAGTGCGGTTGCATGTGTGTGTGTGTGTATGTGTGTGTGTGTGTATTTGAGAAAAATCACCAAGTTAAAGTCTGCATATTTCAGTTTATGTAGATTTTATCTCAATAAACCAATGAAGAATATGTGGAAGAAATAAACTAAATATTTGACAGTTTTGTAGATAAATGAAAGCAAAGTAGGGTCACTGATGCCCTAGAGAATCTTCAAGAAAATTAGAGATACCAAGGGAACTTTTCATGCAAAGATGGGCTCAATAAAGGGCAGATGGTACGGACTTAACAGAAGCAGAAGACATTAAGAAGAGGTGGCAAGAATATACAGAAGAACTGTACAAAAAAGATCTTTAAGACCCAGATAATCATGATGGTGTGATCACTCACCTAGAGCCAGATATCCTGGAATGTGAATTCAAGTGGGCCTTAGGAAGCATCACTACAAACAAACCTAGTAGAGGTGATGGCATTCCAGTGGAGCTATTTCAAATCCTGGAAATTGATGCTGTGAAAGTGCTGCACTCAATATGCCAACAAATTTGGAAAACTCAGCAGTGGCCACAGAACTGGAAAAAGACAGTTTTCTTTCCAATCCCAAACAAAGGCAATGCCAAAGAATGCTCAAAAAACCACACAATTGCACTCATCTCACACACTAGTAAAGTAATGCTCAAAATTCTCCAAGCCAGGCTTCAGCAATACGTGAACCATGAACTTCCAGCTGTTCAAGCTGGATTTAGGGAAGGCAGAGGAATCAGAGATCAAATTTCCAACATCCACTGGATCATGGAAAAAGCAAGAGAGTTCCAGAAAAACATCTAGTTCTGCTTTATTGACTATGCCAAAGCCTTTGACTGTGTGGATCACAAGAAACTGTGGAAAATTCTTCAAGAGAATTCTGAAAGAGATGGGAATACCAGACCACCTGACCTGCTTCTTGAGAAACGTGTATGCAGGTCAGGAAGCAATAGTTAGAACTGGACATGGAACAACAGACTGGTTCCAAATAGGAAAAGAAGTGCGTCAAGGCTGTACGTTGTCACCCTGCTTATTTAACTTATATGCAGAGTACATCAAGAGAAATGCTGAGCTGGAGGAAGCACAAGCTGGAATCAAGACTTCTGGGAGAAATATCAATAACCTCAGATATGCAGATGACACCACCTTTATGGCAGAAAGTGAAGAAGAACTAAAGAGCCTCTTGATGAAAGTGAAAGAGGAGAGTGAACATGTTGGCTTAAAGCTCAACATTCAGAAAACTAAAATGGCATCCGGTCCCATCACTTCACGGCAAATAGTTGGGGAAACAGGGGAAACAGTGGCTGACTTTATTTTTCTGGGCTCCAAAATCACTGCAGATGGTGACTGCAGCCATGAAATTAAAAGATACTTACTCCTTGGAAGGAAAGTTATGACCAACCTAGACAGTATATTCAAAAGCAGAGACATTACTTTGCCAACAAAGGTCCGTCTAGTCAAGGCTATGGTTTTTCCAGTGGTCATGTATGGATGTGAGAGTTGGACTATAAAGAAAGCTGAGCACTGAAGTACTGATGCTTTTGAACTGTGGTGTTGGCAAAGACTCTTGAGAGTCCTTTGGACTGCAAGGAGATCCAAGCAGTCCATCCTAAAGGAGATCAGTCCTGGGTGTTCACTGGAAGAACTGATGTTGAAGCTGAAAGTCCAATACTTTGGCCACCTGATGTGAAGAGGTGACTCATTTGAAGAGACCCTGATGCTGGGAGGGATTGAGGGAAGGAGGAGAAAGGGACGACAGAGCATGAGACGGTTGGATGGCATCACCGACACGATGGACATGGGTTTGGGTGGACTTTGGGAGTTGAAATGGACAGGGAGGCCTAGCGTGCTGCAGTTCATGGGGTCGCAAAGAGTCATACATGACTGAGCGACTGAACTGAATTGAAGGATTACAAATACATGGTGTATATCCCAGTATTTTCTTCAACTTGACACATGATCAACATCAGTAATTATGTCAACCGTTTTTTTTTTCTGTTTACACTGACTCAAAATTTTCCTTTCAAAAGCATTTCTATGAAACTATTGGCAATTCACAAACAAGATGAAAATTTTGTACCCACTAACATTTTAAACAGCCATTGGGTAACTCATGTATTCCTTTTTTTGCTCTTATCTCACATTGAATCCATACTTAAATGCTTTTAATACTATCTAAAAATTATATTTAAATTCTGATTGCATCTCTCCACTTCCATTATCACCATCCTAGCCCAGCCATGAACATGTTTTAACCGGACTATTACTCTTTGTTCTTATTTCTACCTGTTTCATTTTGTCTTTCTACGAAAGAGGAGAAAGTTTTGTTTTCAAATATGCCAGATAGATTACCCCCCACACATCCTTTAGAGTACAGGTCAAGGTCTTATCTGGTTCAGCTTCCTTTGATGATCTATCTCCAGCTAACCTTTTTTTCCTTTTTTTTCCTACTGTGCTGCACCCTGATCTCTCCACTAACCAGGCTGTACACTCTGTCCTTCCAACACAGCGTAAATGCCTCTGGTTCACTGTCTTGACACTCATCATCCCTTCTGTTGAAAACACTTCCAACGTATCTTCATGGCCTGAATGTCAGCTAACTTTTTTGAAGTGTCTACTCACATGTGAAGTCACCAGGGAGGCATATCCAGATGAACTATCTCAAATATTACACCCTCCTCCATCCCCTGTGCATATGATATCTCCTTTTACTACTTGACTGTTTTTAAACCCTTATGATCACACACACATACACACAGTTTCATTTTCTGTCTCATTTTGCTTAAAAGTAAAGTGCATGCACGTGGAGAGTATCTTTATTTTGCTCGCTGCTTTATCTACATACTCCACCATTCTACCATATAGTAGTTACTGACTTATATATCTCCAGAACCGATGCCACAGTAGAAATTTCCTAAATGTTAGTTTAATGAATATACTCAAGAAATTTATATTTGAGAGAAAAAAAAAATGATGTCACATCCCTCTCCTTGAGGACGAGAGAGAAGAAAAAGACTGTTAAAGACTATTCTCCCCTGACATATTATTGTATGCATCAGTTTTGAAAGGAAAAGTATGGGTTCTACTGATATTACAACTTATATGTTGGTGGAAGAAGTTATTTGATGCTATGTTCTTTATTTCCCATTCTTTTTATCTCTGTGCTTTTGTCTTTATAAGTTATCTTGACCTAATTCAAATTCACTGATGCTTCAGTCTGCTGCCCATCTTCTGTTAAATCTGTTCAAAAATTTTTAATTCCAAACACCTTATTTTTCAGTTGTACAGTATTCAATTTATTTTCTCTTCTGTGTCTCCATTTCTTTGTTAAATGATTATTTTTTCAGTTATTGTCTTTATTGCCTATATTTCTTTAACATATGTATAATGACATTTAAAATTCCTTTTCAGAAGTTCTAATCTGCGATGCTATGTGTCTGCTTCTATTTTTTATTTTTGCTCTTAATTTTGGTTGACATTTTTCTGTTTCTTTACGTGTTTTGAAATTTGTGGTTGTATGTCAGGTATTATACATTAAAAACCAAACAAACAAACAGACAAAGAAATATCTGTCCCCCATCCCAGCAAGAGAGCATTCTCTCTGGCAGTTAGGATAAGAAACTGATTATGTATCGATTGATTCAGGAGATGAGCCATGTCAGCAGTGGGTTGCAATTTAACTTCCTTTTTTTTTTTTCTTCAGTTCGCTAGAACTTTTTAATTCTTCTGTGAATATTGTGTTCCTTTTTAATTGAAATACAGTTGATTTACTGTGTTTTGTTAGTTTCAGGTATACAGCAAAATGATTGAATTGTCATATATATGCATGTAAATATTTATATATGTGACTCTGAAAAAGAATTTCAGGTTCTTTTCCATTATAAGTTATTACAAGATATTTAATATAGTTCCCTGTGCTGTGCAGTAGGTCCTTCCTGGCTATCTATTTTATACATGCTGCTGCTAAATCGCGTCAGTCGTGTCCAGCTCTGTGCAACCCCATAGATGGCAGCCCACCAGGCTCCCCTGTCCCTGGGATTCTCCAGGCAAGAATACTGGAGTGGGTTGCCATTTCCTTCTCCAATGGATGAAAGTGAAAAGTGAAAGTGAAGTCGCTCAGTCATGTCCGACTCTTAGCGACCCCATGGATTGCAGCCTACCAGGCTCCTCCATCCATGGGATTTTCCAGGCAAGAGTACTGGAGTGGGGTGCCATTGCCTATGTTAATCCCAAACTCCTAATTTATCTTCCCCTCCTTTCTGCTTTGGTAACTGTAAGTTTGTTTGTTTGTTTGTTTTTTTGTCTATGGGTCTGTTTCTGTTTTGTATATAAGTTCATTTATTTGTACCATGGTTTATTTTTAATTCCACTTATAAGCAATATTATGCAATATTTGTTATTCTTTGACTTATTTCACTCAGTGTGGTAATCTCTAGGTGCTTCCATGTTGCTGTAAATTGCATTATGTCAGCCGGTGGCTCAGGGGGTAAAGCATCTGTCTACAATGCAGGAGACCTGGGTTCGATCCCTGGGTTGGGAATATCCCCTGGAGAAGGAAATGGCAATCCACTCCAGTACCATTGCCTGGAAAATCCCATGGACAGAGGAGCCTGGTAAGCTACAGTCCATGGAGTCGCAAAGAGTCAGACACGACTGAGTGACTTCACACACACACACAACAATCCATTGTACAAATATATCACATCTTTTTAATCCATTAATCTGTCAGTGGACATTTAGATTGCTTTCATATGTTAGCTTTTGTAGACAGTGCTGTAGTTAACACTGAGGGTGCATTTCAAATTATGGTTTTCTCTGGATATGCACCCAGGCTGCGATTGTAGCTTCACACTGTAATGCTACTTTTAGTTTTTTAAGGAACATCAGTATTGTTTTCCAGGTTTCCCAGGTGGTGCTAGTGGTAAAGAACCGGGCTGGCAATGCAGGCAATGGCACCCCACTCCAGTACTCTTGCCTGGAAAATCCCATGGATGGAGGAGCCTGGTAGGCTGCAGTCCATGGGGTCGCTAGGAGTCGGACATGACTGAGCAACTTCACTTTGACTTTTCCCTTGCATATATTGGAGAAGGAAATGGCAACCCACTCCAGTGTTCTTGCCTGGAGAATCCCAGGGACAGAGAAGCCTGGTGGACTGCCATCTATGGGGTTGCCCAGATTCGGACACGACTGACACGACTTAGCAGCAGCAGCAGCCAGTGCAGGAGACATAAGAAGCATGGGTTCCGTCCCTGAGTCAGGAAGGTCCCCTGAAGGAGGGCAACAACTCCAGTATTCTTGCCTGTAGAATCTGTGGACAGAGGCACCTGGGGGACTACAGTCCATGGGGTCTCAAAAAGTCAGACTTGACTGAAGCAACTTAGCACATAGCATGCTATTCTCCATAATGACAGCACCAATTTACATTTCCACCTACAGTGTGGCAGGGCTCCCTTTGCTCAGCAGCCTCTCCAGCATTTCTTATTTGTGTGTTTTTAAAAATTAATTTTATTAGAGTATTGTTGATTGACAATATTGTATTAGTTTCTGCTGTATAGCAAAGTTATTCAGTTATACATATACATATAAACACTCTTTTTGTAGATTATCTTCCCTTCGAGGTCATTACAGAGTACTGAGTAGAGCTCCCATGCTATACAGTAAATTCTAATTACTCAGCTGTTTTATATATAGTGTTGTATACATGTCAGTCCCCATCTTCCAATTTATCCCTTTCTCTCCTTCACTGCTTGGTGACTGAAAGTTTGTTTTCTACATCTGTGACTATTTCTGTTTCATAAATAGGTTTGTAGATGTTTTGATGATGGCCATTCTGACTTGAGATGATATAATACCTGATTATACTTTTAATTTGCATTTCTTTAATAGTTCTCAATGGTAAACATGTTTCCATGTGCCTTTTGGCCATCTGTGTGGCTTCTTTGGAGAAATGTCTATTTGGACCTCATATTTTGCTTGGCTTTTTAAAAATATGCTGAGCTATATAAGCTGTTTGTATAGTTTAGAGATTAATCTCTTGTAGATCACATTGCTTGCTAATATTTTCTCCATTTTATGGGTTGTCTTTTTGTTTTGTTAATGGGTTCCTTTGCTATGCAAAAGCTTTTAAGTTTAAGTCCCATATGTTTGTTTTTCCTCTATTTCCATTACTCTGGGAGACAGATCCAAAAAGTTATGCTGCCATTTATGTCAGAGTGTTCTGCCTATGTTTTCCTAAGGAGTCTTATAGTGTCTGGTCTTACATTTACATTTAGCTATTGAATCCATTTTTAGTTTATTTTTGTGTGTGATATTAGAGAATGTTCTAATTTAATTCTTTTACAGTCTAGTTGTCCTAGCACCATTTATTGAAGAGACTCTCTGTTCTCTGTTGTAGAGTCTTGCTTCCTTTCTTGTAGATTAATTGACCCTGGATGCATGGGTTTATTTCTGGGCTTTCTCTTCTGTTCCATTGATCTACATTTCCTCACCGCCCTGAATGTGCCCAGTCTCGCCACTTTTGTTTAATTCATGTCAGCTTTCAAATGTCTAAAGATTGATATCCATAAGATATTATTATAGGCACATCCTTCTAGCAGGACTTTGGAACTAAAGTGCAAGACTTATGAAGATTCCTCTTCTTCCTCAGTCTGTCCCCCAGCATTCTATAATGCCACACTCTTAGTAAATGTTTACTGGGTGAGTGAAGTCTTATAGGAAGAAAAAACTAGCTCCGCCAGATTCCAGTCATTCATGTCACCTACACAGCTGTGGAAAACTCTACTGGATTCTATTTACTCCAACAGATTACCTCTCACTATGCTAGGTCTGATATTTCTCCTCTATGCTTGTATTCAGCAAGTGTCACCAGGGAATTGCCAACAATCTTCCTTTATTTACTCAAGATCTCATTCCTCTCTATATCTTACTTTTAGAATTCTTTACATCTGCAACTATTGAATATCTTCAAATATCTATGTGTATATAAACATATACACACAAACAGGTGGGTGTACACACACACTCATTATTTGCTTTATTGTTATGGAGGGAGCAATGATTTTTAATGAATGGCTGCCTTTTAACAGAGGTTAAACTCAGAAAAATTATTGTAAATCAGTATAGTGCTGAAAATTTTGAGATATAACATTTACTTAAGCAAATTTGTCTGTTTTACCTAATGTTTAAGCAACAATTATTGAAAAAAAGATGATAAGTAATTTTTGTGAATCAAATCAATTATCACAAGCCAGGCTTTCAAGTCTTTCCCATGAGGTTCCAAATTGTCATGTTGGAAATCAACTTTTTTGGGAATTAGAAATTTCTTCTGTGACAAAAGACTTATTTTTAAGTTGATTAACCCAGTAGGCTTCCCAAGGTACACTAGTGGTAAAGAACCTGCCTACCGATGCAGGAGATATATCCCTTGGACAGAGGAGCCTCTGGTCCACAGGGTCACCAAGAGTCAGACATGACTGAAGCAACTTAGCATACATGCAAGACTAGAGCAGCAAAAAGAAAATACATACATAACAACCATAAGATTTTTCTACGTTATAGAAGAAATACTGTCAAAAAGGATTTTAAATAAAATTATAAATAATGATTTTGAGATTATTTTCAGTGAGCACTTAAATAGGAAGATATTTGACTTCTGCTGTTAAACAAAAATATGACATTAAGGTCATTGCCTTTATAAACTTCTATTTATCCATATTAAAATGACATGCTCACTAATATTTCGTCTGATTCTAACATTCTTTGACACCTTTCTAATGCCCACTAGGATGTCCACATAGCTTTTAGGAGTTAGTATTTTAGTTATGAATTTAGGTTCTGGAATAAAAGAAGTTTGAGTTTGAACCTCAGGGCTCTGCACTATGACTTTGAGCAAGTTACATAGGCCATTCAAGTTGCAACCTTCTTATCTGCAAATGAAAGTAAAAACACTCAGTTCAAAATATTCTTGTAAGAATTAAATGATGAGGACCCACTGTATTTTCTCACATTTAAGGCACTGTTAATTTTGTTCTTTGTTGTACCCTGAGATAAAACAGTGTAAGTAAGACAAAGAACATAGGAGAGAAAATCATGAATCTGATCTGAAAACTAACTATAAAATTTCTGAACAGAAAAATCAGCTTAAATTCCCTCTAAAAAGTTCCATTTTGTGTGAGCTACTCAGTAGTTAATATTTTTAAAGATTAATATATAAACTAGAATGAGAACCTATCAAACACTTAATGAATTGTTCACTTCTATTACTAATGTCTTAAATTCTGTTTTTACTGAAAATATAATGTAGCCTATGTTGGTGGAGGAACAAACTAGTGGAGGTACAAATCAATCTGTTGATTGAGCTATCTGTCTATTTTGGCCTTCAACTTTGCCCTTTATCAAAAGACTGGTTTTGGAAAAAAAAATATTAAGCTCATATTTCCCCCATAATATTCAGTATGAAGGGTAATGATTTAGAAAAATCCAGAAAGAATAAACCAAGAAAACAGAAATGGCATTGACCAAAGAAAATATGGCTGAACAGAAGAAAAACTATTTTATATTTCTTCCCACACAATTGGTCAAAACCAAATGATTAGAGTTTTCAAATCAGGAACTTGGCACTTTTGAAGAGTGATTTTTAAAGAAAGTATATGGAAAAACTAACCAAATGGCTTTAAGCTGCTCAAATGCTAAAAACCTATTCTATTGCAGAGACAAAGAATCAAGTGTGGAAAACCCAGTTATCTCCTTTAATTTTATGGTTCATGGAAGAGATGAACAACGCTTTATCTAGTGTGTCTCCGTCTTTAGAAAACAAACCAAACACAACAAAATCTCCTGCTAGGTTAATAATTTGGCTTTTTGTATGGAAATGATTTTAGTATTCTAAAATGTCTATTCCACATCCCAATCTAAAGTAGGCTCTACATACAAGACTGTATAGTGTAGAGTGCTGCTGATTATTATGCATAAGAGTAATGGATGCAAAATTATTTATTAAATAATCTTAAGGAAGAGATGGTTCATCTCCGTGGCTCCTCTTGGATCAAAAGACAGTAGCAAAACTTGAGAAGAGGACTTGACTGACAGTTTAATGTGACAAGTTTCCTCCGGAAGCATCTTTCACAAGAGGTTTTTTATGACATGGGAGGCAATTTAATGAGGCCCTGGAAGGAAATCTTGAAATCATGACTATAATTTGTTGTTTTCAAATAAATAGGAGGGAAGACATTTCTCATTTTGCCACAATTTTGCCATTAAGAGTCTCTTGAGAAAGTGAGTAGTCATACATTTCTGATAAAGGAGCTTTTATTTACCCATACATTTCAAGGGTTATGATTACAGCATCAGCAACTGACTTCAGAAGAGATTGTGCAGAGACAGATAATACAGCTCATTGAACTGTGTGATCCGGGAAGTACACACACCTGGTAAAGCTCTAGCTGGGATTACAGGCCTGACATTTTGGGCTCACTAGTTAAGAAGGGACTTTTGAGAAAAGCAAACAAAAGTTAAAACAACAAAACAAAATTAATTTTCCCCTTAAACTACAAAATGACTTTCCAAATTCTAGCGACTCTTCTTTGACTATTACATCTACTAAAGCATTTTCTACAACTGCCTTGAAATCGTAATATCAGAAATAGAACAGTAAGTGTATCACTTGGTGCTATAGTCTAGTACTAAGAAAGTAAAATAGAATATTTACAACCACTGTTGATTAAAAAATAATAGCTGCCTTTATGTTGTCTAGGTATAGCTAGTGAAAATATAAAAAATAGGGAGTATTTTTTAACGAGTATATTTCCAATATAACTTATATTTGATTATCATGAAACAACCATATTTTAGAAATATAAAACACTAAGAATTGCAACAATGATTACATTTTATAAATCTGAAAGTTTAAAAATTACTGAAAAAAGTTAATTAGTGCAGCCATCAATTTTCTTATGATTTACTAAAATCATACTAAACAGTACAAGAACACAAGTGTAATTTACCAGAGACTTTAACTTAAAACATTTGCTTATTATGCTGACAGACTTCTGCATGTACCAACTATACCTGTTTAGATATTTGTAACTACAGATAGTTTAGGAGACAAGAATAAGAAAAAATAAAACAAGCAAGACACACAAAAGAGTGATCCTTATATTCTACATAGACTCTATAGAGAACCTCAGTAGCCTTTGTACTAATGAGTGGAGTGTATCTGATGAAATTCCCCTCTGGATATTTTTCAGATATTAAATTTTGAAATGACATATCTTACAAACAAAGGTAGAAGCAATTTTACCCTATTACGAACTTAAAATTTCACACAGTGAAGATGGGAAGAGAAAGTAAAATGAGGGTAAAGAGAAAGCTAATCAGAATTTAGAGGTTTGCTGGGTTAATGTCTAGGCTTAAGAGACTCAGATTTCATAATTTTTTCATATCGTGTGTCTTAGCCTTAAGACTGACCTGCACTTAAACAGCATGATGAATAAAACCCTGTCTCCATCAGAGAACTACAGGCCCACATTACAATGTCACAGTGTTGCATAAGGAAAAAAGAAAGAAAAAACTGTAGAATTTTTATAAAACCTCAGCTGGTAAAAAATCCACCTCCAATGTGGGAGACCTGGGTTGGGAAGATCTCCTGGAGAAGGAAATGGCTACCCACTCAAGTATTCTGGCCTGGAAAAGTTCATGGACTATATAGTTCATGGGGTCTCAAAGAACTGGACACAACTGAGTGACTTTCACTTTTACATTATAAAACCTAGGTGCTAAGCAAAGTGAAAACAAAGGAAGAAGTTATAAAAATAGAGAAAATACTGTAAAGAATAAACCATCTGTGGAAGTCTCTTAGAACTTGTTTACTTACCTGATAATGCTACAACCCAGGACCATTCTCTACCATACTTATTGAATTGCTTTCATTGGTTATACTGTGAAATTTTGCACCAATTATAAATTAATTTGGATTGAAACTATCTCTGTTAGGATGAAAAATCTCTTGGTACAAACAAATGATCGCTTCTAAATTTTAAAGTTAGATCACTTTTCAAAAAGAAGAAATCCCGATCTGATGGTAGAGGGAAGATCCAGCCTTTCTGGATGCTGAAGAGCTTTGTTGTGCAGAGCAGGTGGAAGGAACAGAAAGAGGAGTAGGACTTAGCAGCCATGTGATGACCTGGGCTGCTGGAGGACTCAGAGGGAGCCTGGAAGATTAAGAAGGACTGGATGGTGTGAGATAGAGAGCATATGACAAATATAAAATAATGCCCATGCTGCTGCTGCTGCTAAGACACTTCAGTCGTGTCCGACTCTGTGCAGCCCCACAGACGGCAGCCCACCAGGCTCCCCCCATCCCTGGGATTCTCCAAGCAAGAACACTGAGTGGGTTGCCATTTCCTTCTCCGATGCATGCAAGTAAAAAATGAAAATGAAGTCGCTCAGTCATGTGCCCGACTCTTAGCGACCCCATGGACTGCAGCCCACCAAGCCTCTCTGTCCATGGAATTTTCCAGGCAAGAGTACTGGAGTGGGGTGCCATTGCTTTCTCCTATAATGCCCATAAACAACCCTATTTGTCATTTTGTTATATGTGCCACTTACTGACATGTTTTAATTAGGAGATTCACTTGCCAATAGTAAAATAATTCAGCTCAAACCATCATAGACAATCAGTGGGACCATGGGGGCAAACCAGCATAGGCTGCATGTTGCCTTTGCCGTCCTAGCTCCAGAGATGCCGCAGGATAAAAAAGAAAATCTAGGAAGACCTGAAGAACTAATGCAAAACTCATGAGAGGCCACTGAGAGAGTAATGTTGAATCACGTATATATGTATGGGGCTTAAGGTGGGGAAAGGCTGGAGAAGGATGAGGCCAAAAGAGAAAAGGAATCAAACTAATTAAGAATATTCAAGATTTTATGGGGAAGTATTTTAATCTCTAACAAAGCAGATAAAACAGGTTTTAATAATTGGGCAAATATACCATATTTAAAGATGGGAAGACTTCACGTTCAAAGTTAAAGATCAACCAAATTGCAAACTCAATGCTTTGCAAATCAAATTACTGTTAAGATACTTAGGGTATCCAAAATAACAAATTCTAAAATTCAGATAAAAGAATGGAGTTCAGAGTTGCCAAATCTGTGTCGATGAAGAAAATTAAAGGGGGGATGACTACACCAGATATTAAGGGATCTGATGAAAATATTATAACAAGAGTATGGACTAGCAAAGGAACAACTAGGTGAATTAAAACAGATAATTCAGCTGCAGAGCTGTGTGTGTACAGGAACTTTACGTATAAGTGAAGCAGCAAAGGCTAGTAGAATGAGGGAAGAGGAGAATGGTTGGAAATGGATTTAGGAAGATGTTTGGGGGCATGGCTGGGTAGGGCTTTATAGGGAATGGTGAAGATTTTAGTTTTTACTCACAGTGTGACAGGAAGCATGGAAGGGTATGAGTAGAGGAGTGTCGCAATCCCCCTTTTATCACTGGTCACTATCTGGAGAAGAAATGGTTAGGGAACAGTTGTGGGAGCAGGCAGACCAACTGGCAATTTTGCATTAGTGTGGTGAGAAATTGAAGTGGTTTGATTGAGGCAATAGTTGTGAAGAAGCAGTAAGACAGTATATTTTAAAGGTAGAGCTGACTTCATTTGTTGATGGACAAAAGCTGAATGAGAGAGAAAGAAATCAAGGATATCTCTATAGTCTTTGACCTAAGAAATAAAAAAATAGAATTGTTTTCTACTGAGATAAAACTGGAGGGTTGGGTGGGATTTTTTTTTTTTTTTAATTTTTTGGTGGGAGCAGAAATAAAAAGTTTCATATTGGGCATGTTGAGTTTGAGACAACGATTAGGCTACCAAGGGGGAGCTAGGTACTCATTTGGATGTACATATCTGGAATTTGGGACAATTTCATGACTAGAGGTACAACTGTGTGAGGTATCAGTATCTAATAATATTTGAAGCAGTGGGACCAGGTGAGATCACCAGGAGAACAATGATGGATAAAGAGGAAAGGTCAACAGTCTGAAAAAGGGGGCTCTTATACCTAGAAATAGGGAAGATAGAATGATGCAACCAAAAAGATAGGCAGCAGCTCGTGAGGTAAGAGAACCAAGGAAGAAAGGAAGAGAGGAGAGAAAGAAGAGAGATGGAAGTGTGGGGAGACAAGGAGGGAGTGTGGGATAGAGAGGGAAGGAAAGGAGAGGAAAGGAGGGAGAGAGGGAAAGAAAAGGAGGGTGTCTTGGAAGCCTAGTTTCTCAAAACGGAGTGAGGTGTGTCACATACTATTGACGGTTTTGATAAAATGAAGACTGAGTTGACCTTTGGCTGTGACATCTGGAACTCATGGTGACTTTGAGTGGAATGATATTAATGGAGTGGTAAGGATAAAAGGATGATTGAACTGAATTCAGGAGGGGATGATGGGAGAAAACATTGTATGGGAAAGTAACTGGAAGGGAATGTTGTTAATCAGTGGATGTCTGGGGTCTTTCACAATCTGAGTGTCATGTTGTGTTCAGGAATGGCCAAGCCACATTTGAGAGGCCATCTTCCATGTGTTGCCTTGTATAAAGCTGAAGCTCCCAAGGAGCCCACATTTTTACAAGATAGCCACCTCCCAGTGAGCTGGTCAGAGAGTAGTGAGTGTGTTTATTAAGTTCTGGAATAGTGACCTCATTAAGGGTCCACAGTCCTAATGATGGACCTTCAATTTGTTCTCATATAGTAAGCCAGTGTCCTCATAGGGGACTTGGAGGGCATAATGAACTTTTACCAGAATTTGGTGTATATCTACTTAAAAAGAGCCTCTGTTTCTAACAATCCAAGCACTTGGCAAGGACACGAACTCTCACCATAACTCTAGCTAGCCTCACATATTGCCGTCACACTGGAGAAGTTCATTTGCCTCCAGGTACATGGGTTGGGAAGATCCCCTGGACTAGGAAATGGCAACCTACTCCAGTATTCTTGACTGAAAAATCCGTGGACAGAGGAGTGTGGTGGGCTACAGTCCAGGGGGTCTCAGAGTTGGACACAACTGAGGGACTGAGCATGCGTGCATGTATACTCCTTATATATTTATTTAGGATAATTTGTGAGTTAGCATATGGAATTAGAATCTTTTTGGAAAATCATGTAGGCAATTCTAGTAACAGAATTCTTTTGTAAAAGTGGAGAATTATACCTGAAAAGAACACAAATGATCGTTGCAAAATGTTGAATCCAACTCAACAAATCCTAATATCAAAGATGTGACATTTTCTCCAGTGAATTTAAAGAAACTAGACAGAGCACATATTCTGTACTTGTTCATGTTTTTAAAAAATGCTTTATTCACATCTTTCATTATAGCTTTCTTATCATACAGCTGACTACAAATACCATTCAACAACAGGTTCAAGTCATCCAGAAGTTGCTCCACTTTGTTGAATAAAGCCATAGCTAGTTTTCAGTTGATAAGAAAGTTAAAAATCACTCATAAGGTTTTCTATATTAACCATATTACACAACAGTCAACAATTGATCAGGGCTGTTATATCTGAAATAAAATCTCCAGTAATGGACTATTACTTGCTATCTGATTTGTTTCTTTACCAGTTAATTTTATACATATTTTTCCATTTTAAGTTTTAATAAAGTGTTTTGGATACATATTAATTAGCTTTTCTCATTTTAGTATTTTTCCGAATGTTCCTGGATGAAAACAGCAGCTATTTTGATGATTCCTATGAAATATTTGCTATTTAATAATGCTGCTGTTCATTATGAACTCTGAAAGAAAATTCTTTTGCTTTAAAATCGTTTTTTTTAATCCAGTTGAACTTCCTTTTAAAATTTATTTGGCTGTGATGTGTCTTAGTTGCTGCATCCAGGATCTTTAATTGTGGCACGCATGCTGTTAGCTGCAACATGCAGGCTCTAGTTCCTTGACTAGGGGTCAGACCTGGGCCTCCTGCATTGGAGCATGGAGTCTTAACCACTGCACCACCAGGGAAGTCACTTTTGCTTTAAAATCTTAATAGCCACAACGATTAGCACTTCAGAGTAATATTTAATGTTCTTTCTTGTTCCTGTTGAAAACTTTGGTCTAAGCGCATTTTTATTTATGTGTAAACCAAAAAACCTAAGAAGACATGAAAACAAATATAATGTGGTATTCCCTGTTGGATCCTGGAACAGAAAAAGAACGTTAGTGGGATCAAATAAAGCCTAGAACTTAGTTAATAGTAATCTACTAATGTCTACATCTTACGTAGACAAAACTAAGAGAAAACTACATTTGCCAAAACTAGAACACTGACATTGGGAAAACTCAGTGACAGAATTGTCAGTACTACCTTTGCAACGTTTCTGTAAATATAGAAAAATGCTTTAAAGGCACAAAGGCAATGTAGTGGAGAAGGGATGGGCCTTTTAACAAGTGGTGCTGGGACAACTAGATGTCGGTATGCAAAAAAATGAACTTGAATCCACACTGCACACTACATACGGAAAATAACTCAAGATGGATTGTAGACCTAAATGAAACACCTAAAACAATAGAACTCCTCCAAGAAAAATAAGCAAAAATCTTGTGACTTGTTTGTTAGATACAACAGCAAAAGCATACTCAAGAAAAGGACAAATAAATAAATTGAACTTCAGTGTAATTTATAAAACTTTTGCTTTTAAAACGATGCTGCTAAGATAATGAAAATATTGGAATAAAATCTTTGCAAAGCACATATCTGATGAAGGAACGAGAGGAATCTTTTGAAGGTGAAGAATATGATCTTTTTTGACTGTGGTGATGGCCTCATGGGTGTATGCATATATAAAAACATATCAAATTGTATACTTTAAAGTGCGGTTTTTGTATGTTATTTATACCTCAATAAAACTGGTCAAACATTTCTTTTTTAAAAATGTCATTTATTTGTTTATTGGCTGAACCGGGTCTTGCTACGCTTGGGCTGTCTCTGGTTGTAGCGGGCACCGGCTACTCCGTAGTTGCCGAGCTCAGGCTTCTCACTAAGGTGGCTTCTCTTGTTGCAGAGCATGGGCTCCCAGAAATGTTTGCAGCCAGATTCTTTCTTCTCCTTTCCTCACACATCACAAAAGGAGAAGTAAAAGAAGGGGAATTTGGAGTGGAAAGAAATAGCAAGGTGAGTTGTTGGAAGTTAACACATCTCATTTTTGGAAATTTTACAAACATGAGCATCAATTTCACAAACAGGTAAGTATGTTTTAGGGCCCTCTTGGGGCCTTATGAAGAGCCTGTGCAAGTGAGGGGCCCAAAGTTTAAGCTTCATTAGTTTCATGGTAAATCTGCCTAATAATATGGCACATGAAAATGCAAAAAGATAATACAATGTAAAGTTTCCTCCAAGCATGTGCTTCCGTCACCAGTTCTCTTCCTTGGAGGCAATAGATATATTCTGTTTCCTGGGTCCTCCCTGAAATATTATGCATAGATAAGCTTTTTGTTCTGAAACATTTTGTCACCCCCCCCCCTCATTCTTTTCTTAGAAAATTTAGCCTGTTGTATACAATTTTTTGCACTCTGTTGGTTCTCTTAGATGCCTTTATTGAGATGGTTCACATACCATCAATTCACTCATTTAAAGTGTACACTTTAGTGGTTTATAATGTATTCACAGATACATATACCTGTCACCAAAGTTGACTTCAGAACATTTTCATCACCTCAAAAAGAAAGGAAGTGTCCTTCAGCTATCACCTACTGACCCCTAACCCCAGCACTTGGCAGTCACCAATCTGCTTTCTGTCTCTGTGTACTTCCCTGGGATGAGCATTTTATGTGCATGGAATCATAGGTAGTCCTTGGTGACTGGCTTCTTTCACTTAGCATAATTTTTCAAAGTTCTTCTTGGACTGATCAGGACCTGTATCAGAATTTAGTAATTTGTGTCTTCTCTTGTACTCTTAGCCTACTAGAAGTTTATCAGTTTTATTGATCTTTTCAAAGAGCCAGATTTTGGTTTTGTTGATTTTCTCTATTGTTTTCCTATTTTCAATTTCATTGCTGCTCTAATTTGTATTATTTCTTTTCTTGTGCATTTGGTTTGGCTTGAATTGTTCTTCTTTTTCTAGTTTCCTAAGGTAGAATATTAGGGGTTTTTTTTTTAGTGTTTTTCTTTTTTTAATTTTACGTCTTCTTCTCTACTAATAATGTATTTAATGCTGTAAATTTCTCTGTAAGCACTATTTTCAGTGTATTTCATACATTTTCATAAGCTGTATTTTTATTTTCATTTAGTTTAAACAATTCTTTCATTTCTCTTGAGATTTCTTCTTTGACCCAAGTGATATTTAGAAGTATATGAATATTCATAGCAACTTTATTCTTAATAGCCAAAAACCATAAACTAGTAAGATTTCATTGAGTGGGTGAATGATTAAACAAACTGGTGTGTCCACACCATGGAATACTACTCAGTGATTTAGAAAAAGATGCAAACTATTGATACAAACAACATCTTAAGGAACCTCAAGGAAATTTGGATAGTTTACAGTTATTGGCTATTTAAGAATAAAGTTGCTATGAATATTCATATACAAGTTCTTATGTGGAAAGAAGACATTTCTCTAGGATAAATACCCAAAAGTAGATTGCTAGGTTGTATAATAAGTCCATTGTTAATTTTGACAGGATACTGTAGTTTTAATTAGCATCCGTCTAATGGATGATAATGTTAAAGTCTTTTCAGTTGTTTATTTGCCAGCTGTATACCTGTCCTTTTTGGAGGAATGTCTGTGAATTTTTGTCCATGCCCAGTTTTCTAATTAGATTATTATTTTTTAAATGTTGAGATTTGAAGGATCTTTATGTGTTTTAGACAAAAGAATTTTGATAAGTGATTTTCAGAATCTTCCCCTGGTCTCTAATTTGTCTTTTTATCCTTGTATAGGGTCTTTTTGCAGAGCAAAAGTTTATTTTGATGAGGGCCAATTTATCTGTTTTTTCCTTTTATGAATTATGCTTTTGGTGTCAAGCCTAAGAATTCTTTACCTAATTCTAGGTCTGAAAGATTTTCTCCTATGTTATTTTCTATAAGTTTTATAGTTTAAATTAAAATTTTGTTTTCAGTACAATTTTGCATAAAGTGTGAGTTTTTAGGTCAAGTTTTTTTTTTTTTTTTTTTTTTGCTGATGAATTTCAATTTCTCTAGTTCCATTTATTGAAAAGGCTGCCCATCCTCCATTTAGTCACTTTTGCTCTTTAGTCAAAAATTAACTGGGCATATTTGTAAGAGTCTGTTTCTGGGCTTTCTATTCTGTTCCATTGACCTACGTGTCTTATTTTCCCTTCAGTATTATGCTATCTTGATTACTGTGCTAAGTTTTTAATAGTGGTCTTTCCAGGTGGTATTTCTTATTATTTATTTTTCCTCAAACACTTCTAAAACCAACTAATAAATAGATGCCACGAAGGTAACAAATTTTCTGTTTTCTCTCACTCTTATTGTAGTATAAGATTCATCAACTATGATAAAATCTTCTTACCTCTGGGTTTGTGGTTTGTTGAGATCGTCAAGAGTGGTCTATGTAAATGCTATGGCATGTGATATATTAAAATAATAATTTGTTTTTCTTGTTTAGAGAGGAGAAAGAACTAAGAGGGTAGAAAAGGAGCTGTCATTTGGTTGTTTAAATTTTGCTGTAATCTTCATGGTGTGATTTCAACAAAGCTACAGGATGAACATTAGTACTCTCATTTTATAGAAGAAAAGATTGAGCTTCATAGAGTACAAATTATGAGCATAAGCACATACTTTATAAAGTATAACTTCATGAGAATGATCTTGGCAGGATCATAGAGATTAGTGCAGCTTTGTAATCTTTCCTCCTTTTTTTTTTTTTTTTTTAAGATAGGTTACTTGGGCAAATATGTATAAAGCACTTGGAGCCAAGTTTATATCACTTATAGGAAATGTGGGCTCTGATAGTGCTAATTCAACCGTAGATAACCTCTTCATGGTAAGGTGAGGTTGAAAAGAAAGGATATTTATCCAGTACCTGAGTTACAGGTAGATAACTCAATAGAATTATAGCTACTTCTATATCCTGAAAGGTGGCCTGCCTTAGTGTTGGGCTTCACCATTCTGAGATGTTTTCCTAATTAAGATCCCACTTGGCCACATTAACAGGAAATTGTGTTCTATCTTCTTTATTAAACAATTCTTCCTTTGAAGTTCAAAGAATCCAAGGATACTTACTCAGTCCACGGTATCTATAGTTACTCTAACTTCATCCTGAAACTGGACATCCCAGACAGCTCAAGAAAATGACCTGTTGATCGTAAAGCTGCTGTTACTATTGCTAAGCCTCAGTCCTTCTCCAGAAGAAGTTAGTGGGCTTTACCTTTCACCAGCCTGGAGATAGTTGCTGCTGCAGCATGTGGGAATCCCTGTTCCGGGGGAAGAGTTTTTCTTCTCTGTTGCCAGGATGCTGGTGCATAGTGACCCATGTTGTTGTTCAGACTCTCAGTCATGTCTGACCCTTTGTGACCCCCTGGACTGCAGCATGCCAGACTTCTCTGTCCTTCACTATCTCCCGGAGTTTGTTCAAACTCATGTCATCCAACCATCTCATCCTCTGTCATTCCCTTCTCCGCCTGCCCTCAGTGTTTTCCAACATCAGGGTCTTTTTCAATAAGTCAGTTCTTTGCATTACATGGCCAAAATATTGGAGCGTCAGCTTCAGCATCAGTCCTTCCAGTGACTATTCAGGACTGATTTCCTTTAGGATGGACTGATTTGATCTCCTTGCAGACCGAAGGACTCTGAAGAGTCTTCTCCAGCATAACAGTTCAAATGCATCAATTCTTCATTGCTCAGCCTTCTTTATGGTCCAACTCTCACTTCCATACATGACTGCTGGAAAAACCTTAGCTTTGATTAGACAGACCTTTGTTGGCAAAGTGATGTCTCTGCTTTTTAAAACACTGCCTAGGTTTGTCATAACTTTTCTTCCAAGAAACAAACATCTTTTAATTTCATGGCTGCAGTCACCATCTGCAGTGATTTTGGAGCCCAAGAAAATAAAATCTGTCAGTGTTTCCATGCTCCGCCCCCCCCCCCGCCCCCATCCCCATCTATTTGCCATGAAATGATGGGACTGGATGCTATGATCTTAGTTGTTTGAATGTTGACTTTTAAGCAACTTTTTCTCTCTCCTTTTTCAACTTCATTAAGAGGCTCTTTAGTTCCTCTTTGCTTTCTGGCATTAGGGTGGTGTCATCTGCATATCTGAGGTTATTAATATTTCCTCTGGCAATCTTGATTCCAGCTTGAGCTGCATCCAGCCCAGCATTTCACATGATGTACTCCGCATATAAGTTAAATAAGCAGGATGACAATATACAGCCTTGACATACTCCTTTCCCATTTTTGAACCAGTCCATTGTTCCATGTCCAGTTCTGACTGTTGCTTCTCGACCTGTATATGGGTTTCTCAGGAGATAGGTAAGGTGGTCTAGTATACCCATCTCTTTAAGAATTTTCCACAGTTTGTTGTGATCCACACAATCAAAGGCTTTAGCGTGCTCAATGAAGCAGAAGTAGATGTTCTGGAATTTCCTTGCTTTTTCTATGATCCTACGGATGTTACCAACTTGATCTCTGGTTCCTCTGCTTTTTCTACATCTAGTTTGTACATCTGAAATCGCTCGACTCACATTTTGTCGAAGCCTAGCTTAAATGATTTTGAGCATTACCTTGCCAGCATGTGAAATGAGTACAGTTGTACTGTAGTTTGAACATTCTTTAGCACTGCCCTTCTTTGAAATTGGGATGAAAACTGACCTTTTCCAGTCCTGTGGCCACTGCTGTGTTTTCCAAATTTGCTGCCATATTGAGAGCAGAACTTTAAAGCATCATCTTTTAGGACTTTAGATAGCTCAGATGGAATTCCATCACTGCCACTAGCTTTATTTGTAGTAATGCTTCCTAAGACCCACTTGACTTCACACTCCAGCATGTCTGGCTCTGGGTGAGTGATCACACCATTGTGGTTATATGGGTCATTGAGACCTTTTTTGTACAGTGCATTTATCTACAATGATAAAGTTGATGTATATATAATCCCATCAAACTTTGGTTTACAAAAATGACATTTCATCCCAAAGACTGAGTAATTTTTTTCTCAGGAAAGTGGCAACAGTAGGGTAGGGTATCTTATGGGGTCATTCCTTTCCCCTGCAAAGTAGACCACAATTCAAAAAAGTCTGAAGATCATTGTCTTTATCACCATCTTGGCTTTAACTCCTGCCTTCCTTCTCCAAATACATACACATTATCACTATAGTCTGGACTACCAAGAAGGGATCTTTTTTGCACACAAAAATAGAATTGTTTCATATCTCTTGCTCGAAATATTTCAATTTCAACATTACCTTCAGCAGTGATTATTAACAATTTTATGTGCTTTTCCCTTTAAGAATAATTGAATAATAATTAAAGTTTTTAACTTTCTTCAGAGAAAAACATACTATACACATTCAGACAATATAATCTTATACAACTCAGGAGGTTTTGCAACACCCCTGAAGCCCATCCACAGATCTAGGAATCCTCATCCAGCCTATACAATTTATGTATTGAATCTCCTTTGAATAGCATAAAAGGTCTTTTGCCTACCTAGCCAAATTCTTCACTTCCACTCCCCACTTCAAAGGAGATTTCCAGAACATACTATGTTCTCTCTTATACTTTTTTAAAAAAAATCTATGGTTTTTCCTGTGGTCATGTATGGATGTGAGAGTTGGACTGTGAAGAAAGCTGAGCGCCGAAGAATTGATGCTTTTGAACTGTGGTGTTGGAGAAGACTCTTGAGAGTCCCTTGGACTGCAAGGAGATCCAACCAGTCCATTCTAAAGGAGATCAGTCCTGGGTGTTCTTTGGAAGGAATGATGCTGAAGCTGAAATGCCAGTACTTTAGCCACCTCATGCGAAGAGTTGACTCATTGTAAAAGACTCTGATGCTGGGAGGGATTGGGGACAGGAGGAGAAGGGGATGACAGAGGATGAGATGGCTGGATGGCATCACCGATTTGATGGATGTGAGTTTGAGTGAACTCCGGGAGTTGGTGATGGACAGGGAGGCCTGGCGTGCTGCAATTCATGGGGTTGCAAAGAGTCGGACATGACTGAGTGACTGAACTAAACTGAACTGAACTGAAACTTTTAATTTTAGAATAGTTTGAGATTTACATAAAAATTACTAAGATAACACATAGATTCTGTATGCAGAGTTTATCATTCCATATTCTTACAGTATTTCTCATTTACTATTAATAAGTGACTCTTTAATTGAAAATCCTTTTGAATCAGCAGTCAAGGAAATTATTTTCCAAAATAAATGTATAAAGCACTGATACTAGCCCTCATAATCTCTGGTTCAGCTCATGTGAGACAGTGTGAAAAATGATGCTGTGTTTGTGAGTTCACTTCCTATTTAACAGAGTTGGAAATAGACCACTCACATGCCAGCAACCAGCCACCTTACAGAGGTATGATATTGACTTGAGGTGAGGTGTTGGGGTGAAATAATCTGTGGCTGCATCTTCATTTAGAGTGATGTCAAAGAGAGAACAGAAGCATCTTCAATTCAGTGTGTACAGATAAATTGTTGTTAATATGAAGTTGAGCATATTATCTTATTTGCTTCTTAAGAGGAGAAATAAAATATTTGTTTGTCAAGAAAGGGAAAAAAAATACGATCCAGGTACATTACCTTATTCCCATATTTCCAACTATTTCTTCTCTTCTCAGCATTTTGTAATGTTACCAGAGCTAATTTACAGATTGAAATCACTGCGTTTTAGTTCAGTGAAAGAACTTTAATGATATGCAGTTGATTTGGCACAACTAAAAAGATCAAACCTTAAACTCAAAAGTCATACTTAACAGAGAAATGAAATCAGAATACTCTTCTAGAAAGAGCAAACGAAAATAGGAACATTCCCATCTCTTTGTCAACAAGATTATGTTTTATCACATGTTTGAAAAATCAGTTACTTATTTCATTACAATTTCTCAATGATGAACGCCCAATTTTTGTGTAAATTGAGGAAGGATTTTTGTAACCTGACCCATGTGGGAAGGGAAATATCTGTTCATAATGTGAAAAAGGGAAGTGAACTCTAAAGTTATAATTTCATTGAATCTGAAAGTTTAAATGTACTTTGTAAATAGTACAAAGAAAGTATGCACAAAGAAATAAAAAACTTTCCACAATTATCAGTTGTACTCACATTAAGAAAATTGATTTTTAGGGGCTTCTCTGGTGGTCCAGTGGTTAAAAATCTACCTGCCAATGCAGGGCACATGGGTTTGATCCCTGGTCCAGGAAGATCCCATGTGCCACCAGGCAGATAACCCCAGTGCCACACCGCTGAGATCGTGTTCTAGAGCCTGGGAGCCGCAGCTGTTGGAGCCAGAGTGCCTAGAGCAGTGCTGTGCAACAAGGGAAGCCACGGGAATGAGAGGCCCAAGCACTAGAGAGCAGCCCCCACTCGTCGCAGCTAGAGCAAGCCCACCTGTGGCAATTAAGACCCATGCAGCCAAAAATAAATAAGTAACATCTCTGTTTAACAAAAAAAGAATACTGATTTTGAAATAGTCTCTGATTGTTTAACGGCATTGCCTGGAGTTAGATTAACCTCTTAGATGAAAATCACACTTAAAACACATAAAATGGATTTGTATAATTATATTGGGAACTAAAATCAGCAAGAGGTAGACAAAGAAGTTATAGTGTGTTGTGAGAGAATTTCTTCCCTTTCACTTGAACTTCAAGGTAACGAGGTAAACTGAAAAGACCATGGACCTGACCTGAATCTAACTCCCAGCTCCCCCACTCACTATCTGTATGTCTTGGGGCAGGACTTTTCTCCTCTGGGAGACATAGTTTTTCATTTGTAAAATGGACATAATACCTATCTTTAAGACCCCTGAAAGAATTATAAATAATGTTTATTAAGTGGCTAACACATTGCAAGCATTTGAGTAAAAAAAAAGCTAGCATTATATACCTTTCCTTTTATCCCTGTGTCTCAAAATAGTCTCCAATCTTGACTATTCAAACCTCCTAAATATCTCTTGAATTCTCCTAGTTCTATTATCCACTTCCCACTTCATCTGCCATCTGAATTACTCGTATAGTTTTCTAGCAGCAGTCCCTGAATGCAATCGAGAGTGTTAATTTACTTTGTTTTAAGATTTTGATCCAGTTACCTTCCAGTTTAATACTCATGAATACTTTCCATTGTATTTGGGATTAATTGCTGAACTTTACTGTTTCGGGGATTAAGCTTTTAGGTCTGGTTCTGCTCACCCCCCGGCGTTGTCTTTGACACCAGCACCTATTATTTCTTCCATTGTCTGCACGGCACGTTGAGGAGACAGCAGGAACAAAGACGAAAGAGTGATGCATGGCAAGGGTGAAGAATGGTAGAGTCTCCTCTGTGATTAGCAGTAAAGTACCTGGCAGATGACTAGGCTGGTACTGTTTTAGGCTTAAAGATCAATTCATGGGTCAGTAAGTTGTGGCTCTGTGCGAGACCACAATAACTTTTATAGCACAGTATTGACACCACAGTAGAAATAATTTCTCTTGTGTATATTAAGTAGTAGTATTTTTTCTCAGTATGAACAGATTGTTGTTTTTTAGTCGCTATGTTGTGTCTGATTCCTTTGCGACCCTAAGGACTGTAGCCTGCAAGGCATCTCTGTCCATGGGATTTCCCAAGCCAGAATACTGGAGTAGGTTGCAATTTCCTTCTCCAGGAGATTTTCCTGACCCAGGGATCAAACTCACGTCTCCTGCTTGGCAGGCAGATTCTTTATCTCTGAGCCACCTGGAAAGCCCATGAACTGAGTATCTGACTCAAAACACAAAAACACCAAGACTACATAGTAAATTAAGTACAAAAGTTAGATGATTTCTGGAGTTTGGGTGGTGTTATGAGATGCAGGAAAGCATCTTGCTTGTTCGATCTATTTTGCAAAGAGCGGGAACTGAAATTACAGAGACATTGAGAGCTAAAAGAACAGAAAGTGATCACTAATCCTCGAAAAAGACACACTGGTTTGGATTAGGCAAACCCAAATCATTTACCATTTTTCAATGACCCAAGAACCTGGCCAACAAAATGCCAGCTTTGGATTAGGGTGAAGCACTGCCCTGAGTCAGGGAATGTCCCCACAGAGAGCCACTCTGACCTGTGGCTAGGATGCTGGACTTGCTGGGAGCAGCTGGATGCTGGTCCTGTTTCACAGGGCTATTACACAGCTCCATTAGAAATTACTCCATCTTCAGCTTTCAGCATCTGGGCTCCCTGGGAGAGTCCAGCTGTGTCCCTTACCCCACATGCCAGCCCTCCCATCTCCCCTGCCTCTTCCAAATTCTCCTAGCAGCCATGCTGCCACAGCAGAGATGAGACTAGGTCCTCTGCACCCCTGAGCCAAACTACACAAGGACAGTGTCAGCTGGCTAATGAGAGGAGCTGCCCTGACCACGGAATGGCACTGCTTCATAGCAAGTGACTATTTACAATCTTTGACAAAACTCATTCCAATGCCTCTTTTCATTAATACGGTCTTTTTTTTTTTTTTTTTTACCAGTGTCAGTTATTAATACTTCCTGAGGTTATGCTATTTTCATATAGTTTTTCATGTCCTTCATATATTGACACAAATAGATTTTAATTTAGAAAAGGGAGAGACATCATTTTGCCAACAAAGTTTTATGTAGTCAAAGCTGTGGTTTTTCCAGTAGTTATGTATGGATGTGAGAGCTGGACCATAAAGAAAGCTGAGTGCCTAAGAACTGATGCTTTCGAATAGTGGTATTGAAGAAGACTCTTGAGAGTCCCTTGGACTGCAAGGAGATCAAACCAGTCAGTCCTCAAGGAAATCAGTGCTGAATATTCATTGGAAGGACTGATGCTGAAGCTGACGCTCCAATACTTTGGCCACCTGATGCGAAAAGCTGATTCATTGAAAAAGACCCTGATGCTGGGAAAGATTGAGGGTAGGAGGAGAAGGGGCCAATAGAGGATGAGATGGTTGAATGGCATCATCAACTCAATGGACATGAGTTTGAGCAAGCTCCAGGAGATAATGAAGGACAGGGAAGCCTGGCATGCTGCAGTCCATGGGGTTGCAAAGAGTCAGACACCACTGAGTGACTGAATGACAAGAAAATAAAAACCAGATTGCAGGAACAACAACAGCAAAAAAGTGATGGGATAGATTATAGTGAAACAAGATTATCAAGACAGAGAGGTCTGAGTCACTGAAAATTAAAAACACCGTGGCTTACCTCCAGGGTCAGTGGTGACCAAAATCATTAAATCGAAGAGCCATTTTCAGGAAAGTAGTTTCATCTCTAGGGCTCTCAAGAACCATCTCACTTCCCACTCTGCAGTCACATTCAGAGAAGGTAAGTCTAGGTCAAATAGTGCAGAGGGTCTAAATTTGCTATACTATAAATGGGTGCAAGAACCATCACTTTGCTTTATTTTTCTAAATCTAACAAAATTTGTCTCTAAGCCCCATTTCCCCAAAAGATGGTGTTGTAAAACTTCTTTAGCTTATCCCCTGCCCAGGAGCTTACAAGCATCTCAAGAAAGGACAAAGCCCAGAAAACTTGAGGAAGACCTTAGAGTTTCAGTCCATCCCTGAGATGTTCATATGATGGTAATTAGCCAGGCTGACATGGTTCACTCCAAGGCAGAAGCTCTTTCTCGAAGCTTCGTTGAGGGACTTGTCTGGTGGTCCAGTGGCTAAGACTCTGTGCTCCCAATGCAGGGGGCCTGGGTTCAATCCCTGGTCAATGAACTAGATCCTACATGCTGCAACTAAGAGTTCACATTGCTGCAGCTGAGACCCAGCACAACCAAATAAATAAATATTTTTTTAAAAAAGCTTTATTGATTCCCAAGGGAGAGCAATTCATGTTCACTTTCCCAGCAGCTGCATGCCATCCAAGAGACCTCTTACCACTGCTCTGGGACCCCCACGGAGTGGGATGCAGGGCCCTGCCACTTCTCAAGCCTGTTACCACTATCATCTCAGATCTGGCCAAATTTGCCTCCTCAAGTACCCAGGCCTCAGGAAATGTTTCTTCCTGCTTTATCCTCCTTCAATAATATAATCTCCCAAATGAAGGCCTGGATGGGACAGTGTTCCAGGAGCTTGGCAACTTATCTCTTATTCCAAGAAATATAAATTCTATTCTTATAAGAGTATTTTTCAGTCTTTTAAGAAAGTTAATGATACAATAAAAATGATCCTAAACAAAACAGGATTGTTCTGACATATTCTCTCATGTTTCTTTTTCTATAGCTTATATGCCATTTTAATGCATCTCATGAAGTTCATTGAAAATTAATATTTAACTCCTTTCTATTGAAGCTTAAGAGACCACTGATCTGGGTACAGATGAGCTGCATGAAAGAAGGATAAATTTAAAGTTAATTGGCAGACTATTTCTACCAATATGGGTGAGTTCATATACACAGAGGAATGTTGAGGACTTCAAAAAAATCATTCTTTTTTTAGTGATTCTGCACACTCCTCTCTGTATGTGTAATTATTTATTATTTTGCTAATTATAAAAGTAATATATGCTGAAAGAACAAAACTTGGAAAATGCCAAAATATACAAGTTGAATAAAATTCTGAAGAGTGTCAGTATAAACATTCTGGTGTGTATCTTTTAGTCCTTTTTCTTACATAAGACGTTTTAAAGTTTTTTTAATCATAAAATACATACGCACATTTTTTAAAGTCAAATGAGGTGTTATAAGTTAAATGCTGAAAGATAGCCCTAAACTTTCTTATCCAATTCCCAACACTAGAGGCAATGTCTTTCAACTTCTTAGGTATTTTTAGCTTCTTTAGTTCTATTTTATTATTATGGCCATATATGTCAAGAGTATGATTATTCTATTCATTTTTTATTTTCAATCATGGGTATTTTCTACTGATTTCCGCCAAGGAAGATGAAGATTTAGCTCTCTGGACTCCCCATGTCTTGTTCCCCTTTACAAGCATGTACAAACTCTCACAGATGAGTATACTATGATCGTATAATTTGGTTGTATATCTTCTTTTCTTGTGTTTTAGTTTTCTTGGAATTGACAATTGCCTTACTTTTTGTTTGCATAGTCTTCCATTTACTTATTCATGTATTAATTCATCGCCCTAGATCTCAGTCAGAGTTGTCAAACTCCTTTCAATAGTTTCAAACATTCCAGGACATTTTTTTTTTTTAAGCTTGTCTATTACACACATTTGTAGTAGGGTTTTAAAAAATTAGTCAACTAACGTTTATTTTTTGTTGTGCCGGGTCTTTGCTGCTGCACGTGGACTTCCTCTAGTTGCAGTGGGTGGGGAGCTACTCTTTATTGTGGTGCCTGGGCTTCTCACTGTGCTGGCTTCTGTTGCAGAGTACAGGCTCTAGGTACCTGGGCTTCGGTAGTTGCCGCTGGCAGGCTCAGGAGTAGTGGCGCCCGGGCTGAGTTGCTCCGGCATGTGGAATCTTCCCAGTTGGAGATCGAACCCGCATGCCCGCTGTTGGCAGGAGGATTGTTATCCCCTGCACCCCTAGGGAAGCCTTCCAGGACTTCTTTAACTTGGCTTTCCCCCAGGGAGTCCTTAGGGTTACTGTTCCCTTCATCTCAATAACTTCCCTTCTCCTTTCTCCTGTATTAAAATCCTGTTTACTAGAACCCTTATCTTTTATCTTATTTGCTCTTTTAAATTTTTATATCTTTATTTATTGGCTGTGCTGTGTGGACGCCACAGGATCTTAGTTCTCCAACCAGGAATTGAACCCAGACCACAACAGTGAAAGCGCCAAGTCCTATCCATAGGACTACCAGGGAATTTCCAGGAATATATCACTTCGTGATTTTTAAAGACATATGCCTTTTCATAGTACAATTTTTTTTAAGTGGTAAAAACAACATGTTATTAACAAACCCAAATACCTTTAGTTTCTCTGTAATAAGAGGTGAAAAGCATATAAACTTAAACATGTGTTTGGCAATTAATATTTCACTATTTTATTTGGAAATGAACTAGATATCAATGAATATCATTTAAAGTTAATGTTACAAAAAGATTTTGAAAACTATTTTTAAGCAGACACATTTTATTAATGATACCTGCAAAATTCATTTACGAACATTTCTACCACTTATATCTATTTAATTCATCTGTACTTAACAATTATGCTTGAGTCGCCATGAAAATTTAATGATATTAAAAATTAACCATCATTTTATGTTATTTTTCTTGTTGACAAACTAGGCAAGTAGCAAAACTTACAGAAGTAAAGAATCTAATAATTTAAAGATGACTTTTTTCTCTACCATATTGACATACATTAAGGAAATAATTTCTATTGTAAATTTAGTTCTTGAGTAGAATTTATAATTTTATAATTTCAAGCATAAAGTAGAGACAACATAAACTTATTTGACTAGTCTTAGTTTAAATAAGTGCTTGTATTGTCTTTAAGCCAGTTAAATAGAGGTCTTTCACAAGTTTTTACAAATACTATCCAGAGGAATAAAAATATCACACATACATAACATACATACATAGATATACATGGATATATAGATAGAGACTGATGCAAACTGTGATCTCATAGCTTTCATTTAAAAATTTTAGCCACATATCCAGTACAGTAGTACAAAAACTTTCTAGCTTATAGAAGACCTAAATGGGATTTTTGGCAGATAGAACAAGTTAAATTTACCCACTCAGGTGGCTAAAGCCTTTTGCCAATATTTGTGGAAAAGACTATTAAGAATTTTACTTGTCTTTAATGAATAATCTTGTGGAGGCTATGGACAAAATTTGGGGCAAGGGAGCTTATGAAAATATCAAACGGTTTGTTTTCTTAAAAAACTATCTCTCATATTTGTTTGTTTCCGGTCCTGTAATTGCTTCAGCAGTATGTGAACCATGAACTTCCAGATGTTCAAGCTGGTTTTAGAAAAGGCAGAGGAACCAGAGATCAAATTGCCAACATCTGCTGGATCATGGAAAAAAGCAAGAGAGTTCCAGAAAAACATCTATTTGTTCTTTATTGACTATGCCAAAGCCTTTGACTGTGTGGATCACAATAAACTGTGGAGAATTCTTCAAGAGATGGGCATACCAGACCACCTAACCTGCCTCTTGAGAAACCTGTGTGCAGGTCAGGAAGCAACAGTTAGAACTGGACAGGGAACAACAGACTGGTTCTAAATAGGAAAAAGAAGTACATCAAGGCTGTATATTGTCACCCTGCTTATTTAACTTATATGCAGAGCACATCATGAGAAACGCTGGGCTAGAGGAAGCACAAGCTGGAATCAAGATTGCCGGGAGAAATATCAATAACATCAGATATGCAGAAGAAACCACCCTTATGGCAGAAAGTGAAGAACTAAAGAGTCTCTTGATGAAAGTGAAAGAGGAGAGTGAAAAAGTTTTCTTAAAGCTCAACATTCAGAAAACGAAGATCATGGCATCTGGTCCCATCGCTTCATGGCAAATAGACGGGGAAACAGTGGAAACCGTGGCTGATTTTATTTTTCTGGGCTCCAAAATCACTGCAGATGGTGACTGCAGCCATGAAATTAAAAGATGCTTACTCCTTGGAAAGAAAGTTATGACCAACCTAGACAGCATATTCAAAAGCAGAGACATTACTTTGCCAACAAAGATCTGTCTAGTCAAGGCTATGGTTTTTCAGTGGTCATGTATGGATGTGATTGTTGGACTGTGAAGAAGGCTGAGTGCTGAAGAATTGATGCTTTTGAACTGTGGTGCTGGAGAAGACTCTTGAGAGTCCCTTGGACTGCAAGGAGATCCAAGCAGTCCATCCTAAAGGAGGTCAGTCCTGAGTGTTCATTGGAAAGACTGATGTTGAGGCTGAAACTCCAATACTTTGGCCACCTGATGCGAAGAGCTGACTCATTTGAAAAGACCCTGATGCTGGGAGGGATTGGGGGCAGGAGCAGAAGGGGACGACAGAGGATGAGATGCTTGGATGGCATCACCAACTCAATGGACATGGGTTTGGGTGGACTCCAGGAGTTGGTGATGGACAGGGAGGCCTGACATGCTGTGGTTCATGGGGTCACAGAGTCGGACACAACTGAGTTACTGAATTGAACTGAATTGCTTTAGCAACAAGGATCTCTTTGGGTGCTTACATTTCAAAGATACAGTAAGATCAGTATTTCCAAGGGTCAGAGAAGGGACTGTAGGTCTTATATGAGATGGAACTCAAGGGTATATTTGCCCTAATCAGAAACCTAAGATCATCATTATTACATTTTCCCTTTGTTTAACAGGAGGATAGGAGAACTCAACAATGTTGACATTTTTTTGGTAGTGCAGGCCCAAAATATGGGATGTCTGGAGCTGGTGGGGTTGGCTTTACAAAGTAAAGGACAATAAATCAAGCCTTCATGTGCCTTTTCTGGACCTTTGTCAAAGCTATTTCCTGGCTATCAATATTTCTGTAAGTTTTATACCTGCTTGAGTGCCAGCTGTAGCTCTTGACAGTCCTCTGATGTTCCCCTCCTAACCTTGTTGAGAAAGTTAAGGAAGTGTTTTGTTTTTCTTTCACACAGTCGCTCAGTCATGTCTGACTTTGCAATCCTGTGGACTGTAACCCACGAGGCTCCTCTTGTGTCCATGGGATTTTCCAGGCATAAATACTGGAGTGAGTAGCCATTTCCTTCTCTAAGGGATCTTCCTGACCCAGGGTCCCCCTCATTGGCAGGCAGATTTTTTACCATTGAGCCATCAGGAAAACCCTGTACCTTCTGTATCTATTTCTATCTTTTCTCTCTTTCTTTCCTTTTTTTTTTTTTTCTCAATTTGATCTTCCCATTGGTACCTGTAGGACACTTGTTTAAGATGAGAGCTATCTTAAAAGTCCTTTTAGGTGTAAAAGTTCAAGTCTTCAATAGATCTATTCCAACTGTGAGTCTGAGCCAGTGAGCCTTTTTCATGGCTTAAAACCAATATTAGGGCTTACAAGAGCTTAAAACCAATATTAGAGCTTATACTATTAGGACGCAAGAGCTGTCCCTTAAGAAACGTAGGCCTCTCAAGATGCAGAGCCACTCCAGAGAAAGCCTAAGAAACAAAGACCTTCCTTGTCTCAGGTGACAAAGAAAGCTCTATGTCCTGCAAAGTGGGACACCTTACATAACTGACCTCCTAACCTATGCTACCAGAAAGGTGATACTGAGAGGAGAATTTTTCCTTCACAAACCAGGCAGCAAAGGTAGAGGCCCTAAAGGCCTCTTATGACCTGAGACACTTCATTAAGACAAATTTCCCTGACAGCCAGCATGGTTGGACAAAGAGAATATTGCCTGTCCCTTCATGTCTTCGGCTGCTAGCTGGCTGGCTGGCTAACTGCTGATGCAAGCCTGACAACCTGCACCCCGCCAACCCCACAAAGGGAGTATTCTCACTGGTGACAAAGCCAAGTTCTCAGAAGAGAAAACAAAACAAATGGAGATTCTCATCTTATGGTTTTTCGTCCTTATGACAGACGACAAAGGAAAACGTAACTCTTCCTGCGAGGCTAAGAGTCAGTAACCATAGGGGCTGATTAACAAAAACAGATTCACGAGAATCACAATTCAAGGTCTGTTTTCACAAATGTTTTTCTTCTGCCACTGTGAATTTGGAAAGGAAGGGAAAAGGAGAAAGTTTTATCCTCCTCTCTTGTCTGTGCACTACAGAGAAAGAGCTGGGAGACTGACATGGTAAGAATCTGTACCTTCTGCTGGTCTGCTGTCTGTTATCGCATATTTCAATTGCAGTCGCCAGGGAGAATGGAGTGTTCTAGCCTTTCACGGTCCCATCCTCCTCACCAGAAACTGTACAGGGGGAAATGTTTGTTTCCTTTCACTATTTTAGGTTTTTGGCTGGGACTCTGTAACAAAAAGACAGCTTAACAAGAGAAAAGGAAATGAGTATATTAACATGTACATCTCATATATACTTATGAGAAATGAAAGTGGTGAGTAACTCAAAGAGGTGTCTAGGACTTGGACTTACAGATCATCTTAACCAAAGAACAATATATTTTTAGGGGAACTACAAGACAGAGGCAAAGAGTACTGGGCTTCCAAGGGCAGCAAATAGTGGTACAATAAATACATCAGAAACTAATGGAAAATAATAGCTAGTCAGTATAGGTTGTTTTCCAGAGTTCTCTAGTCCTGACTTGGGCCTAATATGTGTCTAGGGATGTTGATGATTAATTCTTGCACAAATTTATGTGCTGCTTTCAGGAAAATAGGGGGAGAACAGAGAACTTTTCTTGGATCTTCTTCTTCTGCATTGCCTTCAGCTCAAAATTTTTCTTGTGTCAAAGGGGAAGATTCTTGGGGTGGCATATTCTGTTTCTTTTGGGTTTTTTTTGCTGTAAAATTCCCTTGCTTTACAATGACTCTTTATGCTCTAACATGAAAACGTGAAGTAAGGCTTTGTCAGAAAGGAATTCAGTTCAGTTCAATTCAGTTGCTCAGTCATGTCCGACTCTTCGCGACACCATGAATCGCACTCCAGGGCTCCTTGTCCATCACCAACTCCCAGAGTTCACTCAAACTCATGTCCATCGAGTCAGTGATGCCATCCAGCCATCTCATCCTCTGTCGTCCCCTTCTCCTCCTGCTCCCAATCCCTCCCAGCATCAGAGTCTTTTCCAATGAGTCAACTCTTCTCATGAGGTGGCCAAAGTACTGGAGTTTCAGCTTTAGCATCATTCCTTCCAAAGAACACCCAGGGCTGATCTCCTTTAGAGTGAACTGGTTGGATCTCCTTGCAGTCCAAGGGACTCTCAAAAGTCTTCTCCAACACCACAGTTCAAAAGCATCAATTCTTCAGTGCTCAGCTTTCTTCACAGTCCAACTCTCACATCCATACATGACCACTGGAAAAACCATAGCCTTGACTAGCTGGACTTTTGTTGGCAAAGTAATGTCTCTGCTTTTGAATATGCTATGTTGGTTGGTCATAACTTTTCTTCCAAGGAGTAAGCGTCTTTTAATTTCATGGCTGCAGTCACCATCTGCAGTGATTTTGGAGCCCCAAAAATAAATTCTGACACTGTTTCCACTGTTTCCCCATCCATTTGCCATGAAGTGATGGGACTGGATGCCATGATCTTCATTTTCTGAATGTTGAACTTTAAGCCAACTTTTTCACTCTCCTCTTTTACTTACATCAAGAGGCTTTTTCGTTCCTCTTCACTTTCTGCCATAAGGGTGGTGTTATCTGCATATCTGAGGTTATTGATATTTCTCCCGGCAATCTTGATTCCAGCTTGTGCTTCCTCCAGCCCAGCGTTTCTCATGATGTGCTCTGCATATAAGTTAAATAAGCAGGGTGACAATATACAGCCTTGACGTACTCCTTTTCCTATTTGGAGCCAGTCTGTTGTTCCCTGTCCAGTTCTAACTGTTGCTTCCTGACCTGCACACAGGTTTCTCAAGAGGCAGGTTAGGTGGTCTGGTATGCCCATCTCTTGAAGAATTCTCCACAGTTTGTTGTGATCCACACAGTCAAAGGCTTTGGCATAGTCAATAAAGCAGAACTAGATGTTTCTCTGGAACTCTCTTGCTTTTTCCATGATCCAGTGGATGTTGGCAATTTGATCTCTGGTTCCTCTGCCTTTTCTAAAACCAGCTTGAACATCTGGAAGTTCACAGTTCATGGAGTTAAGAATGTTATTTGCACGAGGCTTACTTCTAATAGCGAAACATTGATTTATAAATTAAGAATTTACAAGAGTAACCAAGAAGTTAGGAATGGAATTTGGCCGAACAACATAGTGTTGTACTATATACCTATCTGAACAACAGGCAATGTTCTTTTGTGGAAAGTGTATATAAAATAATCTTAAAGGAAAAAGATGAAGGCAACATACAGAAGGCACATAAAGCAACTTAATGAAGAAAAATGTAATGAAAGATTGGAATTCATTTTCAGTTGAGTCAAATGTTCATTCAGGGTTTTTTTATACTTGCTCAAATTCATAATAAAATAGGAAAAAGTTCCGCTTTTGGCAATAGTGCTAATCCCAATTAGTCCTGAGCAATGTCTTTAAGTAATGTCATTTCACTATTTTCTTGCAGATTAATTCTTAGGACGTCAGAATGTCCCTCTTCAAACATAAGAAAGAAAAATTTAAAGTTAGTGAACCAATCAACATTTCCTGTTTTCCACGTCTCAGAGGGTGGAGCTCCCAAACCAGTCGCATAAGAAGGAAGTGAAAAGATGTTAAAAAGCAGGGCCAGCTCCCCTGGTCAGCCTGGAGGTCTGGCTTCTCCGTCAACATGAAGGCTCTCCTTATTCTGGGGCTTCTCCTCCTTTCGGTCGCTGTCCAAGGCAAGGTCTTTGAGAGATGTGAGCTTGCCAGAACTCTGAAAAGATTTGGAATGGATGGCTTTAGGGGAATCAGCCTGGCAAACTGTAAGTTAACTCTTTTTCATCCTTTCAAATAGTTAGCTAGGTGTAGAACAGATACTAATAGAGGATGAACCAAAAGAAAGGGTCTTTGAGTGAATGTTTTTTTCTTTCTTGGAGGGTTTACACACTTCAGTTCAGTTCAGTTCAGTCGCTCAGTCGTGTCCGACTCTGCGACCTCATGAACCACAGCACACCAGGCCTCCCTGTCCATCACCAACTTCCGGAGTCCACCCAAACCCATGTCCACTGAGTTGGTGATGCCATCCAAGCATCTCATCCTCTGTCGTCCCCTTCTCCTCCTGCCTTCAATCTTTCCCAGCATCAGGGTCTTTTCCAATGAGCCAACTCTTCACATCAGGTGGCCAAAAGATTGGAGTTTCAGCTTCAAAGAACACCCAGGACTGATCTCCTTTAGGATGGACTGGTTGGATCTCCTTGCACTCCAAGGGACTCTCAAGAGTCTTCTCCAACACCACAGTTCAAAAGCTTATACACTTACAATGGTTAAAAGTATCCACTTGTTCTTTTAGAATCAGATGTACCAGGTGAAGGAATGAGGCATGGTGGGTCAAATTCTACATCATTCTAAGCATGCAAGGTTCCCATGTACTCCTCTAGTGCTACTAAATTTGACAACTGGCGCATGTAGACTGACTATAAGATACATTTTAGCACCTGGAACATGTCTGTCAAGCCCTTGTTGTTTGACTCTAGCCATTTCTAATTTGGATCTTGGGTTCTGAATAAGGCAGTATTTTTCTCATTTTTAATCCCCCTAACATGATGTTGCACTTTTAACATCAAGGTTTTTTAAAAATTCCATTGAACTCTTAAAACAGGGACAGAACTATCTCCCCTCAATCAATATCTATATAAGGATCCCTGAAATGCAGCATGAAATGACATTTTATTATTCTGACTCTAGTTCATTAATTATTTTTCATTTTCTTCCACAGAATTTAAGATGTGCCATAAGGAAAATTTCCTTTGTATTTTAGTCCATATTTGTCAATGTCATCACTGTAGTTTTCGTACTGAATTCAGACATTTCTCCTCCATAAATATTTTTGAATGAGTTAGCCAATTGCTAGATGGATGGATGGATGACCCAGCCTTTCCTATTCTATGATTCTTGCCTGCATTATAATTTGATACCCAAATTCGCCTTCGGTATCATAAATTTTCTTTCTCCCAGAAAATCCTTATTTTTTTCTGATAAAAAGCATTTTTCCATTAACATATGCATCTGCTGCTAATGACCAAACCCACTCAACAACTCTGTTGATTTTTCTGTTCTAGGCTTAATCCTACCTGGGTGTTAGTAGTAAGGAAAGTGTAATAGCAATGGAAGATATTTTTAAAAATATGTTATCTTTTTCATTTGTATTACCAAATCATTTGCTAATAAAAGAATTTTCTGAAGGGACCTTTAACACCAAAGTGTTAAAACACTTTACAAGTAAAATGCATCTTTATACTTGTAAAGTAAGTCGTTAGTAAAATAGAACTAGTTAAGTAGAACTGATTATGCTATGAACTGTAAGTCACATGATTCACTCTTTATTACTCAAAATATGTTTTTTTCAGGGATGTGTTTGGCCAGATGGGAAAGCAGTTATAACACACAAGCTACAAACTACAATAGTGGAGACAGAAGCACTGATTATGGGATATTTCAAATCAATAGCCACTGGTGGTGTAATGATGGCAAAACCCCAGGAGCAGTTAATGCCTGTCATATACCCTGCAGCGGTAAGACAAGATAATGTGGAGTGATGGCACAGGACTCACCTGGTTATACCTATTGAGTTATCCAAAAAGTTCGTTCAGGTTTTTCCATAAACATCTTATGGGGAAATTGGAACAATCCTATAGGTCAAGATTCAATAGAAATAAAAAAATCTTGAAGGGTTCATCAGGGACCTATAAAAACTCCATTTTAATATCTAGAAACTCTATTCTCCTCCTCCTAATTTCTTAAGTTTCTAATCATAAAAGTTTGCTGTTTGCTAACATACAGGAGTTGCTGGAATGACCTATCACTTTATCATAACTGGACATATTGATACTTTGGAAAACAATGCCATTCCTTCTACTTTCCTTGTTTGGGGAGGATTAGCGATAATTTTGTTGGGTGGTCTGTTTTTAAAAATCTACCCTCCTTTATTGGAAAACAAAAGAATTACTAGTTAATCAAAGTGGAGGAATATACGTGGTATTTTTAAAAAATTGTTTTTACTTTTTACGATAAAATATTTTAAATATATGGACAATTAGAAACATTACTATAATAAGCATCAATATGCTCATCACGTACTTTAACAGTTGTTAACATTTTGGCATATTTACTTATGTGTATATATATATATATATATATATATATATATATATATAATGTATATAAACTTCTTTTTGCTGAGTGATTTTAAGGTGAATTAGAAACATTATGACATTTCATTTATAAATTCTTTAGAACGAATCTCCAAAACACACAGCTCCTATATAAAAATTGTCATTCTAACAAGTTAATTTCTAAATTTGCTTAATTGAGGTGAAACAAGTATTCTATTGATTTCCTTTTAAAATAGAGAAAGCATGTGGAATCTTTAAAAAAAATTTTTTTTAATTAATTTATTTTTTAATTGAAGGATAATTGCTTTACAGAATTTTGTTCTTTTTTGTCAAACCTCAGTGTGAATCAGCCATTGGTACACATATATCCCCTACATTTTTTTTTGAACCTCCCAAAGCATGTAGAATCTTTAGTGCCTGAAATATTGGAGAAATATAGCAAAATTGATACTGCTAAATTTTTAAATATTACAAATCCTAATAGTGAAGATGAGTCTAAGAATATACTTTTGTATCCAGTTAATTTATTTAAAAAATTTTGTATTATGGAATAACCTGTTGTCATTGAATAAAAATTCTTACTACCCAGACATGTATGACCATAGAGAAATTTTGGTATCCACATGTTCTTTTGGAATACACAACAATCCCGGACATGAATGTAAAGCTATATTATACACATTTGTACCCACATAACAAAAGTGAAATTGTACTATAGTCACTGCTTTACAATTTTGTCTTTATTACACAAAATTATTTTTGTCAACAAATACCAATCCTTATTGTTTTTTAAAAATGAATAGATTTTCACAATATAAATGCTCTATAATGTATCAACCTAACTCTTACTGTTAAACATTTAGGCTAGTTCCATTTATGCCCTCTATTAATTGCTATGAAACAGTTTGTATACATGTCTTTCAGTACATCTCTTATTATTTCTTTAGAATCAATTTCCAGCGTTGAATTGCTGAGCAAAAACCTGCTAGACCAGTTTCTGCTTGTTTGTCTTTTTTTTTTTTTCCAATAGTTCCTAGTAAAAAGAAAACCTTCTATCATGCTAATTAATAATTCCAGAGCTTCCAATGACTTTGGTAAATGAGAAACAGATGCCAAATGGGATGGAATGAAGAGTTTCCCCCAACATCAACAGATAAACAGACCCTTAAAAATTATTTTAGTTGTTCTTTCCTCAGCCTAACAGAATAAAGCTGACTGAGCCTAAACTTAACATTTCTATGAATGTTATTTTCACTTCTCACCACCTCTTTTTCAGCTTTGCTGCAAGATGACATCACTCAAGCTGTAGCATGTGCCAAGAGGGTTGTCAGTGATCCACAAGGCATTAGAGCATGGTATGTGGTTTTTTTTTCCCCTTTCAGTTTATTGAGATGTAATTGACATAAAGCACTATGTAAGTTCAAGGTGTATAGCATAATGATTTGACTTACATCAGGAAACAGTATCACAATAAATTTAGTGAACATCCATTATCTCACATGGATACAAAATTAAAGAAATAAAAAAAATTTTGTGTGTGGTGAAAATTCTTAGGATTTACTCTCTTTTTAACACTTTTCATATATAAAATATAGCAGTGTTAATTATATTTATCATGCTTTATATTTGTTTTTTCTCTTTAGTCACTAAGTCCTGTCTGACTTTTGTGATCAATAAACTGTTACCTGCCAGGTTCCTCTGTCCATGGGATTATTCCAGGCAAGAATACTGAGGCAGGTTGCCCTTCCCTCCTCCAGGAGATCTTCCTAACCCAGGGACTGAATTTGTATCTCCTGCATTGCAGGCAAATTCTTTACTGCTGAGCCACCAGGGAAGCCCCATGCTGCACATTATATCCCTAGTATTTATTTATCTTATAACTGGAAGTTTGTAGTACCTTTGACTGCCTTCATCCAATTCCCCTTCCCTCACTCTACCTAACCACAAATTTGACCTCTTTTTCTAGGACTTTATTGCTTTGTTTGTTTGTGTTTGAAATATAATGGATGTACAACACTATGTTAGTTCCCATTACAGAGTATGGTATGTGTTAAGTATTAAAGGAGAGAGCTGTTTTATCCTATTGTTATGAAAGAGGTGAGAGAATATTTCCAAAGAGCAAAGTATGGTACTGAGAACTGAAAATTGCAGCTTTGGATTCATGCTAAATGGTGTATAACATAGAAACAATCTACTTTAACGGATTCAAAATCTTATTCTTTTACTCCTCAATTTATTTTTGGGAATTTCTAGAGGTTTTAAGATTCTCCACCTTATACTAATTCCTTGTCATATCTTGACATTATTTTTGTCATTAAGTAAATATGGAATGCACTTTGCATTTGTGCTGTGAACTACACAGGACTCAACATTTGTACTCAGATGTTCTGTGCCCCAGCGAAGGTTTGGGGGAGATGTGAAGTCCTTGGTATACATATCTCCAGGTAATAAATAGCAATACTTGGATCTGTCTGTAGCTTTTATTTCATGTATTGATAAACTATGTTGTTTTCCCAAAGGACTTGAAATATAGGTAATACAGTGAAGCTATGTTTCAACCTTATTACCATTTGTTTCATCTTTCTCTACAGGGTGGCATGGAGAAGTCATTGTCAAAACCAAGATCTCACCAGTTACATTCAGGGTTGTGGAGTGTAACGCTGGAGTTTTTACTTCAACCCATTTTGTCTCTTTTTCATATTCAGGAAGTAATAGTTGAGGGAAAGGTCATACTTTCAAACAAATAATGTTTTTTTTACAGAAGAAGGATCATGTGGTCTTTCTTTTAAGATACTTAATGTTTACTTCATGTATTTATTATTTGATATTAGGCCCACAGTGTATTTCAGTTTAATAGACCTAATGCTGGTGAATATTTGTCTAAAATCTTAATTATCAAATATATATCCAGAGCATTCAGTTCTTAAAGAAATAGCACAGACTTCATCTTGAATCATACAAGTACTCCCCAATATTCAACAAAAATATAGCAAAATAATATCTTTAAGCAAACTGATCTTAGGCAAGATCCCACCTGTGTAGTAGGCACGTAACACCGTCATCTGTTCAGTCATCTCCAAAAACAGTGAAAGATAATCACTCTTTGTTGGGCAATATAAAATGTTAAATGGAGCAGAATGCCAAATGACTAAGAATGAAGAAAGCCTGAATTAAGAATTTTGTTTTCATAAGGTGTGACCTTTGTTTTAAATGTTGTCTTAAAAATGTTGCATTTACACAGCTTTAAAAATAAGCTCAGAATTTATGTCAATCACTTTTAGCCCTTTTAAAGAACTCAATTGTGCATCTTGCTGTCATGAAGGATATAAAGATGGATTAGATGAGCTGTTGTTTTTTCTTAATGTTATAAGCTTAGTTTCATGCATTATCACAAATTCAGAGGCAGAAGAGTTTGTAAGTATTGAAATCATTGCTAGTTAATCACAGGTGTGAAATCATGAATGCTATAAAAAGTACATTTTCAGTAAAAGCTTTGCAATTTATACTTCGTCTTTCTTTGTTAAGTCATTTAGCGTCTCTGAAAAAATACATACATATATATTTGAGAAAAAGATTATCTGACACTTAGTATTTCCTACATCCTCACCTGTACCGAAACAGCTAGATTTTTTTCTGTGTGTATATTCTCTTTAATCATAGAATGCACATTGACATTAAGTAACATTTTTTCCTCAATGGATTTAATCATAAAGAGATAGGGTATATATCATCTTAAAAAGAAAGTTCTTACAAAATCCAAAAATAGGTAAATATTGCTGAAAAAAAATACATAAGCATGCTGACAGATCTCTATTTTTAAATTTTTTTAGCGGTGCTACTAGGTTTGTGGGATCTTAGTGCTCTGACCAGGGATTGAACCTGCATCCTCCACAGTGAAAGCTTGGAGCCCTAACCACTGGACCTCCAGGGAATTTCCCGCACACTAAATTCATAAACACAAATCTCAAATGGGCCCTCTAATCAGCCTGGTCATCTTAGTCACTTCTCTGAAATCCTGTGTTGGTGTCCCAATTCCTCAAAATGACTGTTACTATTTACTTCTTCTCTCATTTCAAAGTCCTGGCGCACACGCCAACCACTGGCCTTCCACACTCTGCCCGTGGTAGACCACCCAGCCTCACATTACACTGACAGAACAGAAGCAACTCATATAAAACCCTCCCCTCTTGGCCACCATAACAGAGCTCATGTCTTTCCGTGGGCTCACCCTCCCTTCCTTCCCCGTTATCACTGGGATGAAGGGCCTTGCTCCTGCCGATGGCAGTGTCTCCACATGCAGTCTTCATCACAGCCCTCTCCCTACTCCAGTTTAGGCTGAGGGTTTCCCGATCCTGAGTTTCTCCCTCTGCTGGATCATCCCCTTTACTGTAAGAACTGCCCTGGTAACCTTTCATCTTGCAAATAGCCCTCCAGGTACAACATCATTTTAGACTCCCTTGTACCGCAACTGAGGCTTCCCTGGTGGCTCAGACGGTAAAGCGCCTGCTGGCAATGCAGGAGACCTGGGTTTGATCCCTGGGTTGGGAAGATCCCCTGGAGAAATGACAACCCACTCCAGTACTCTTGCTTGGGAAATTCTGTGGACTGAGGAGCCTGGTAGGCTACGGTCCATGGAGTCGCAAAGAGTCGGACACGACTGAGCGACTTCACTTCACTTTACCGCAACTATCTTCCTGGTGGCTCAAGAACCCTGAAGCTTCTCCTCAGCAACTGTGGTGGTGGTGGTGGTTTAGTCGCTGAATCGTGTCCGACTCTTGCGGCCCCATGGACTGTAGCCTGCCAGGCTCCTCTATCTATGGGATTCTCCAGGCAAGAATACTGGAGTGGGTTGCCATTTCCTCCTCCAGGGGATCTTCCCAACCCAGGGATCGAACCCAGGTCTCCCACATTGCAGGCAGACGCTTTAACCTCTGCACCACCAGGGAAGCGAGCATTATCTTATAAAGGAGGAAATAAAGGCCTAGCTTGGTTAAATAACTTGCCCAAGGTCACATAGACAGTAAGTGGTAACCATTAACTTGAACCTGGGTCTTCTTGAATTTATTGCCTGAGCTTGTAGCACTTTGAATGGAAACACATGATATGCTTTCTTTGTGATAAATGCTTGTGAAACTGAGGGTATTAATTACATTTTAGAATGACCAACAACAATATATGAACCTTCTTTTACACATTTAATTATTACCATTGTTAGCACACAAAAATCTCCTACTTCTGTCCTGTTCTACTAAATCTAAAATAAAATTTCTTTTATCAGTAGTATGACTTTGCTGCAGCAGTGAGAATTCACAAACATTTATTCATCAAGAATTATTAAGGACTTTCAATAATACCTAGGTTTGAGGCATGAGAAATGTGATTATGAAAAATTGCTAATGTTTTCAGAACTTGTAAAATATCAGATAAAGTCTAAGATTTTAGCATTATACAAAGTACTGGTTAATTATTAGTGGTTTGGAAAGACCAATATAAAAGTTTCTGATCTTACTGCGCTGAGATTCACAGCCCTGATGTTTTCCACACTGACTGTCTGAATGATGGAGAAAACTCAGTCATGTATTCCATTTCCAGCTGGACAGAAAACAAAATGGAATGTCTGGACTACAAACTTTTAATTTTTTCTAAGGCAAATGTATAGGTGATGTTTATTGCCTAATTAGGAGAAAAGTGATAAAAGAGGGCAGGCTTAAGAATTAAGCAGCTAAGCTGTCAGTCCCCACATCAGACAAATGATCCTGTACCGCCTGTCAGTATTGTTAACAGAGACTGTTATTTTATTAATCCTTATGATCCAGGGATTCTTTTTTTCATGTTTCAGGGCACAGCAGGTGAGAGACTGGATTTGTTAAGCTGGGTGGGTTTATCCTTCTTTTATGTGTTCGTTCAATTTTATGTTCATTTACTTATTGTACACATATGTCAATGGAAGCTGCTAAAGCAATCGTTGCTATTCTACAAAACAACAGGCACAGAAGCAGATGTCTTATTTCCGAGATTTTTCCCCCCAGGATTATTATGATTAAAGATCCTTTCCTCCCACCCCCTGGAGAGGACCAGGGGCTGCTTGCCAGAGGTTTGTTAATGACTTGGGAAAAGGCTCAAATATCTCACCCGCCATTATGATAATCCACCCCAGGGGCAAACCACACATGAATATTACAGATTTATTTTATTTTTGTATCCCTGGAAAGGTATTATTAAGCTCATTAGAATACAAAAAAATATATACAGTCAAATTTCAAAATTACATGGATGAAGGAAATCACCAAAGTGGCATCATACCATGTCTTGCACTTATATTAACTATATTGATTATAGTAACTATATTAATTATATTGTGTTAACAATATATTGAAGAGGCATAATACTGCAACTTATTTCAGATAAAATATTTGTATTGGCCAACCCCAATTTGTACCTTGAATGTGGGCTCTAGGAAAAGATTTAGTTCATGCTTAACAAGAGGTTAGCTTCTGTTTTCAGCCATGTGCTATTTGGGGAATTAAGCATCATGAATAATATAGGAAGTAAGAGGGATAGTCTAAAGATGGGATAGCAAATTTTATTTCAGAAAGAGAATTTAAGGTGTTTTATTTAAAGGAAAATTGCCTTATTATAATGTAATAAGAAAGTTATATTTTCTTTCTTTCCTTTCTTCTTCTTTTTCTTTTTAACCATTTTTATCTTGGATATTTGATCTCTAAGATGAGATGACTGGAAAAGGCCATCAACCTTTTTGAAAGACTATTTCCCCCCACTCCCTAAAGGCCATTTGTCTCTTGGAGGCTTGGTCTGCATTACTTCCCAAGAGGCAAGCATTTGTCCTTGCACTAAATGCTGACATCTCCTGATAAGAGAGAAGCTGCAAAGGAGAGGAATTGAAGATCAATATGTTTATTTTGCTCTCAAGCACACTGATGTACCTTGGTGTATTGGGGAAGGGAATGGAGCTTGAGAGTGGGCCAATGGGGAGGGGTGAATATTTTGTGATGCGCTCTACCTGTGGGCTTATAAAGTTTACAGCTGCATTAAGAGGAGAAGTATTACCATTAGCATGAACAGTAGAGTGGACTCAATTGAAAAAGCTTCTAGCCACTCACCTAGGGCTATATGCATTATTGCATTTACCCCCGCCCTGCCTTCAAGCTAATTGAAAATGTCAGTCCATTTCATCAAAGTTACACAACTGTCCATCCTTTTCCCTGGTACAGATATTCCAGGAGGAAGAAAATGGAATACACAGAGCAACAGAGCTCACGCAATAGCCCATGTGTCTTAGATTTAATAGCTGATCACTAGCTGGACTGAAGCCAAGAGGCAGTTCACAAATTTGCTGCACATTAGAATCACCTGGGGAACTCTACTTAGCTCTCTGTGCCCAGGCTCCTCCTAGACCTATTAAATCAAAATCTCTGGGGCTGGGACGCAGACACTAGTTTTGTTTTGTTTTGTTTTTAAGCTCTTTAGGTAATTCAAACAAAAGCAGCAAAGTTTGAGAACCAGTCCAATAGGGGGACAAACTTATTTCATGCAGATACAGTGAGAGCAATAAATATGTAAAAAGGACATTAATTCATATATCTATTCTTTATATCTCATTATACTGTTTGAGTTTCAAACATGCTTCCCCCCGCCCCACCCCCCACTGCAAAAAGCTTTGCTGTTTCCATTTGGTTCAAGGCGTGAAAAGAGGGCTCCAGAGTGGTTAAACAGCTGCCTTGTGGCTCCGAAAAGGGGCTTCAGGGAGAAGCCCTGATGCCAGAGGGGCTCCTCAGAGGCCTCTGGGCTTTGGAGGCTCCTGGTAGAGCTTGAGGGTGAGCCTTTGAGAGAGAGACTCACCTAGCCCAGCCTGGGGGGCCGCGAGCCTGAGGAGACAGGCCTTGATATGAGTTTCACCTGCTCCTCCAGGACGGGTCTCCCCAGGAAATCACGGAGGCGCAAGTCTGCTCGCGAGAACCAGGGCAGACAGATCCAGAAGGGCCCAGTTCAGGTTTTTCTCCATGACAGTGGTGGCTTCACAGCGTCCTGGGTTTTACCCCACTCTCTTGAGAAGCTTCTGCATATCCTAGAAGAGGGCGCAGTCGCAACACTGGTTTTGCGTTTTCCGAAGACTCTAGGCGTTCTTGGCTTCTCCTGGGCCAATGGGGGAAAAAACAGTGGACCTAGCTTGTGCAGAGCCGCATTGTTGTGGTTGCAGTGGAAGCGCAGAAAGAGGTAAGTGCCCGCAGATGCGTGATGAACAGGCGGTGAACGGCAGTCTCCACCACGGTGGAATAATTCTGACAAATCAGGGAGCTCCTGGTGGAACAGGAGTAAAGTAAGCTCAAAACTGATGTTGGCTAGTCCCAAAGGCCGAGGAGAGCTGAGTGGTGGATTCCAAAGGTTGCACCTGGAAAAGAGGTTGGAGGGTGGTGGAGGCTAGAGGACGGGGAATACGTGGGTCGGTTCTGTGCAAACTCTGTTGAAGCAAGAGACAGGTCTGCCGGCCTGCTTGAGTGCAGCACTGTCTCAAATAGGCTTTTTCTTTTTTAGGTATATTTTTGTCTGTGCTGGGTCTTGCTTGCTGCACGGTGGCTTTCCCTAGTTGCAGCAAGGGCGGGGGATGGGTGGGGGCAGTAGGCTTCTCTTCATTGTGTTGGGTGGGCTTCTCATTGAGGTGTTGCAGTGGTTTATCTTGTTGTGAAGCACAGGCTCTAGGCCACTCAGGCTTCAGTAGTTGTGGGGTGGGATGCGCACCTCAGTAATTTCAGTAGTTGTAAGTCTCAGGCTTTAAAGCGCTAGCTCAGTAGTTGTGGCGGCCAGGTTGAGTTTCTCTAAGACATGTGGGATTTTCTCAGACCAGACATTGAACCCTTGTACCCTGCATTGGCTGGCAGATTCTTAACTACTCGGGCACCAGGGAAGTCCCTCAAATAGGCTTTGATTTAAATGAACAAGAAACACAACCAAAGACGAAACTTACTCCCTGCCCCCCATAGTTGGCTCTACAAGGAAAGGAATTCGATTACTTAACATTCCAAGTCACTAGAAGAGTGGCTCTCAAAGTATGGTCATCTAGTAACCAAGCAGTAACCTACCAGCCCTTCCTCGAGTGGGTCTCAAAGTATGGTCATCTATTAACCAAGCAGTAATCGACCAGGCCTTCTTCGAGCAGATTCCGTCCCTGGTATCCTCAGCTGTAGCTGCCCTCTAGTATCTCATGCATATTTCCTGAGTTTTCAGATGCTAAAACCCAGCACCAAATGGAAGAAATTAACCACTTGATGATCTGGAGCTTGTAGCCCCCCGGCCTGTGGCTCCTGAGGATTGATAATGTTAACTGCCCTATTACCTCTACATCAGCCAATCAAAATTGGACATGAGGTTATCACATTCCTGGGGATGCCCCTTGCCTATGACAGGCCTGTAAAAAATGCTTTGCTGAAACCCTTCAGGGAGTTTGGGATTTTGGGAGCATAAACCACCCCTCTCCTTGCTCAGCCCTACTGTAAACCTTTCTCTGCTCCACACTCCAGGGTTTAGGTTTGTTTGGCCTCACTGTGCTTCAGGCACAGGAACTTGGCATTCGGTGACAGCCTGAGAGTGTCCCCTGGTATTGTGTTAGATATTCAAGTTTTAAGGCCCTGTCCCAGACTTATGGGCTCAGCAACTCTAGAGGGGCTCAGTGATCTTTGTTATAATAGGTCCTCCAGATGATTTTCATTCACCTGAGAGTATCAAAATAGCTGCACTGTCAGAGAACCAAAGTGTCCACCACCAGGTGAAGGGCAGTGGTGCCTGGAAAAGAAGGGGTCTAGCTAAGAGAAGTACAGCCGAATTTGCCCTGGTAGGAATGGGAAATATCTTTTCTCCATTGGTTGGCAGAGACTAGTATCTGTTGGCAGTGGTAAGGTTATCAAGAACGCTTTACGTTTCAACGCAGAGTGATGGCTCTTCTGGTTTTCCAGGGACTAGTCCTCTGTGAGCACTTAAAATCTCATTTTGGGAAACTTTTCCCCTTAGCTCTGGGTTTGAAAAACTTAGAGAATGATATGTAATTTGGGTGAACATGATTCAAGTTTTTGGCAAGTCCTAAGTATTAATTAAAGTTCAGTATGGACAACATCTAGCCTTTTTTTACATGTGTGTGTGTGCATGCGTGTGTGTGTGCGTGCGTGTGTGTGTGTGTGTGCGTGTGTGCTTAGTCACTCAGTTATGCCAGATTTTTTGCTACCCTTGGGACTATAGCCTGCCAGGCTCCTCTGTCCATGGGATTTTCCAGGCAAGAATACTGGAGTGGGTTGCCATTTCCTTCAGGGTATCTTCCTGACCCAGGGATCAAACCCTTGTCTCCTGTGACACCTGCATTGCAGGGAGATTCTTTACTTGCTGAGTAGGGAGGTCTTTGGGGGAGGTAAATCTGATTGGGTGAAAGGACTTACTTTTAAAAGATTTTTGTAGAAACATCCCCTTCTGTTTAGTCTGCTGGTTCTGGCTAGATGTTGGTGTCATGAGGAGCTTTAAAATGAGTTTATTGATCTAGGGTGCATCCTGAGTGTGAGGGTTTTTTAAAAGTTTCTCAGATAATCCTAAGGCACAGCCAAATTTAGGTGCTATGGCTTAAGCTTTTGAACTGCTACCACTTATTTTAACCTCGTCTTCCTGTGAGAACTGTACTTGAGGTTTGTGGCTTCTCTTCTCTTACTGTCTTATTATGAAAGTTATTTTCTTAAATAAGATTAAATGTAGAGAAAATGCTGCTGGTCCATCTGGTATACTGGATATCCAGAATAGTTAAAGTATGTTCCATTAAAAAAAATTTGTATCATTTAAGTAGTGTCACTGGTGTTGTAAAAACTGACACATAGTTTGAATTAGTACAGTCTCTTTTGAAGTTGTCACCTCTGATCTGCTCCCATTGCTAAATATCTGGACACCTCATATTAGGAATTGCTTTTAAATATCTTTAGGGATTAAAATGAAGATTGCTATGTTATTTGTACTGGGACCAAAAAAAAAAAAAAAAAAAAACAACTCACAAAGTTCCCTCCTGCACCTTCTACCCCCGTTTCTAACCCTTGGCAGCTTCTAATTTTTCCCTGTCTCCACAGTTTTGTTATTTTAAGAATGATATATGAACACGATCATGAATTAATCTTCAGAGATTGGCTTTTTAAAGTTTTTGACTCAGTATCATTCCCTTGAAGTTTATTTCAATTTTTGGCATATATTATTTATTCCTTTTTGTTGCTAAGTAGTATTCTATCACAATATTTGATCACAACTTGTTTAAACATTTACCCATCGAAAGAAATGTGGTTAGTTGAATATTTATGTATAAGTTTCTGCAGGAACTTAAGTTTTGCTTTGGGATAAATGCTCAGTGATACAATTACTGGTTTGTAGGGTAAATCTAGTTTTAGGATTAAAAAAATAAAACTGTCAAGCTGTTTCTCAGAGTGGCTAAACCATTTTATATTCCTACCAGCGATGTGATACAATTTTTCCTCATACTCACCAGCACTTGATGTTGTCACTGTATTTTAATTTTAGTTATTCTGTGATATCTTATTATGGTCTTAGTTTGTGTTTTTCTAATGGCTAATGATGTTGAACATCTTTTTGTGTGCTTGTTTGCCGTGTGTATATTCTATTCCATGGAAATGTCTTTCCCTGTATTCTGCCTGCATCTGCCTATTTTCTAATTACATTTTTTGAAGTTTAGTTTTGAGAATACTTTGTATATTATAGATACAAGTCATTTTTCTCATATGGGATTTCAAATGTGTTTTCTCAGTGTGTAATTTGAGTTTTCATCCACTTAAAAAGGATATTCTATGAAGCACTCTTAATTCATTTTGATGAGATCCAATTTCTTGTTTTTGCTTTTATTGATCATACTTTTGTTGTCAAGTCTAAGAATTCCTCACCTAGCTCTAGATGCCAAAGATTTTCTATTTTTTTCCCTCTACTTTTTAAGGTTATGATCCACTTTGATTTATTTTTTATATAAGGTGTGGAGGTTTAGGTTGAGGTTATTATCATTATTTTTATTTGGAGGGATGTTCAATTGTTTCAGTACCATTTTTAAAGCCGTATTTTCCTCAAATATAAACTGGAGAGAAAAATAATCTAGTTTATGTCATGAAAGTGAACTAGTAAATATGAAAGCAACTAACTCAGAAAGTAAGGTTTCTTCTTTTTCTTTATGATTTATATAATTCTCAGAATTTATTTACTTGAAGAGTTTTTTTTTTTTTTAACAGAACTAAGGGATTTTAAGGTTCAGGTACTATGCTGCTGCTGCCAAGTCGCTGCAGTCATGTCCAACTCTTAGCGACCCCCATGGACTGCAGCCTACCAGGCTCCTCGGTCCATGGGATTTTCCAGGCAAGAGTACTGGAATGGGTTGCTATTGCCTTCTCTGCAGGTACTATGAGACTGTCTGAATTATGAGTAGCAATTAGCTAAGCACAGGTGTAAAGCATTTGATTTACTCCCTAGTCATCTTTTTCTCTCATCCTGCTAAATCCACAGCCCTTAGCTAGTTCCAGCCAGTAAAGTCACAGTTTGTTTTACTGTTAAACTAAATTTCAGTTTAAATGTTCTATCCAATATTATGTGTCTAGAACTGGCTATGTTGGTGGCTCTTAACCCTATTTGCATTTTATTAATATAATCAGCTGGGGAGATTCTATCATGGATATTTGAGGACAGACCTCTTATAAAAGGCCTGACTTATGGTTTTTGGAGCCAAATCATAGTCTACATTGCATCAAATCATTTGCTAGGTCACCTCTAAAAAGGAATTTGTGATGGCTAATGCTCTTCATTTGCCAATGTGCTTGTTTTGCTGCTTTTGGTGGGGGCCGGGGGCGGGGGGTGGAATAAGGAAAAATTGCCAGCAGTTTGGCTCCCTGAATTCTAACTTGATGCTGTAGAATTAGTGTTGGCTCAGTACACATCTTCAGATATCCATTCTGTCTCCTCCCAGCTGCAGGAACTTATATCCTTGGGCAGCTTTTTACCCACCATGCTCTTTTGGTTCTAACCTTAGCAAATAGGAGTCTCCCCTAAATTATTGTCTTTCCAAATGTTAGGCTTCAAGGCTTTAGCCAAGAATAGACAGAAAAGGAATTTTTAAAATGCAGAATGGGAAAGACTTCTGATGCAATGGATACTTAATAAAGATTTAATTTTGAATCAGTAATTTCTGTCATTGCAAAATAACTCCTTGGTGAAATGCTCATCTTTGGTAATTTTCTTAAGTACAGACATTAACAATCAAAATATGTAGTACTCTTCTTCATTTTCTAACACAAACCTATATCTAGATGAGAGGAGAATTCATTGCATAACTTGAGTTCTGGTCTTACAACTCCCAAGTCCTGCATTCTTTCAACCATGCCTGCTGATTTTCTGTCTTCTTGAACATGAAGTAATGGCTTTCAGCTTGCATCCCCTTTCTCAGCATATTGCTTGATGACTAAGAGAAAGGGATCTGAAACTTGACTGCTTGGATTCAAACCCTGACTAAAATTTGCTTGTTGAGTACTCAAGTATGTTACCTGTTCGTGCCTCCGTTTTCTCATCTATAAAATAGAGACAATATTGCTTCTCTCAGGGAGTGTCTATGAGGTTAAAAGAGAAAATTTATACAATGCAGGGATTTATCAGTTCTTGTACGTGTGCTGTGAAATGTAGATCTCCTGTGTACAGACACAGTGCTACAGTTATCAATTGCTTACATGATAAAAAGTCTAAACCTAGTAGTGTGTGAAGAGAAATTTTAACATATGCACAGATTCTATGGATCAGCAATTCAAACAGTGCCCAGAGGAGATGGCTTGTCTCTACTCCATAACTGATGTCTGAAACCTCAGCTCATGAGGATTTGAGTGGCTAGGGCTGGAATCATCTAGATCATCTTAATTTCATGTCTGGCACCTGAGATGGGATGACTTGAAGACTGGGGCTGACAAGGACTGTTGACTGGTGTGCCTGCAGAAGGCTGCCCATGTGGTTTGGACTTCTTCTTTTTTTTTAAAAAAAAAATTATTTTTACTTTATTTTACTCTACAATACTGTATTGGTTTTGCCATACATTGACATGAATCCACCACGGGTGTACATGCGTTCCCAAACATGAACCCCCCTCCCACGTCCCTCCCCATAACATCTCTCTGGGTCATCACCGTGCACCAGCCCCAAGCATGCTGTATCCTGCGTCGGACATAGACTGGCGATTCGATTCTTACATGATAGTATATATGTTACAATGCCATTCTCCCAAATCATCCCACCCTCTCCCTCTCCCTCTGAGTCCAAAAGTCCGTTATACACAGCTGTGGCTTTTTTCCTGTCTTGCATACAGGGTCGTCATTGCCATCTTTCTAAATTCCGTATATATGTGTTAGTATACTGTATTGGTGTTTTTCTTTCTGACGTACTTCACTCTGTATAATCGGCTCCAGTTTCATCCATCTCATCAGAACTGATTCAAATGTATTCTTTTTAATGGCTGAGTAATACTCCATTGTGTATATGTACCACTGCTTTCTTATCCATTCATCTGTTGATGGACATCTAGGTTGTTTCCATGTCCTGGCTATTATAAACAGTGCTGCGATGAACATTGGGGTACATGTGTCTCTTTCAATTCTGGTTTCCTCGGTGTGTATGCCCAGCAGTGGGATTGCTGGGTCATAAGGCAGCTCTATTTGCAATTTTTTAAGGAATCTCCACACTGTTCTCCATAGTGGCTGTACTAGTTTGCATTCCCACCAACAGTGTAGGAGGGTTCCCTTTTCTCCACACCCTCTCCAGCATTTATTGCTTGCAGATTTTTGGATCACAGCCATTCTGACTGGTGTGAAGTGGTACCTCATTGTGGTTTTGATTTGCATTTCTCTGATAATGAGTGATGTTGAGCATCTCTTCATGTGTTTGTTAGCCATCTGTATGTCTTCTTTGGAGAAATGTCTATTTAGTTCTTTGGCCCATTTTTTGATTGGGTCGTTTATTTTTCTGGAATTGAGCTTTCATTCTTTTACAAGTGGTTGACCAGTTTTCCCAGCACCACTTGTTGAAGAGATTGTCTTTATTCCATTGTATATTCTTGCCTCCTTTGTCAAAGATAAGGTGTCCATATGTGTGTGGATTTATCTCTGGGCTTTCTATTTTGTTCCATTGATCTATATTTCTGTCTTTGTGCCAGTACCATACTGTTTTGATGACTGTGGCTTTGTAGTAGAGCCTGAAGTCAGGCAAGTTGATTCCTCCAGTTCCATTCTTCTTTCTCAAGATTGCTTTGGCTATTTGAGGTTTTTTGTATTTCCATACAAATCTTGAAATTATTCTAGTTCTGTGAAAAATATCGCTGGTAGCTTGATAGGGATTGCGTTGAATTTGTAAATTGCTTTGGGTAGTATACTCATTTTCACTATATTGATTCTTCCAATCCATGAACATGGTATATTTCTCCATCTATTAGTGTCCTCTTTGATTTCTTTCATCAGTGTTTTATAGTTTTCTGTATATAGGTCTTTAGTTTCTTTAGGTAGATATATTCCTAAGTATTTTATTCTTTTCGTTGCAATGGTGAATGGAATTGTTTCCTTAATTTCTCTTTCTACTTTCTCATTATTAGTGTATAGGAATGCAAGGGATTTCTGTGTGTTGATTTTATATCCTGCAACTTTACTATATTCATTGATGATCTCTAGTAATTTTCTGGTGGAGTCTTTAGGGTTTTCCATGTAGAGGATCATGTCATCTGCAAACAGTGAAAGTTTTACTTCTTCTTTTCCAATTTGGATTCCTTTTATTTCTTTTTCTGCTCTGATTGCTGTGGCCAAAACTTCCAAAACTATGTTGAATAGTAGCGGTGAAAGTGGGCACCCTTGTCTTGTTCCTGACATTAGGGGAAATGCTTTCAATTTTTCACCATTGAGGATAATGTTTGCTGTGGGTTTGTCATATATAGCTTTTATTATGTTGAGGTATGTTCCTTCTATTCCTGCTTTCTGGAGAGTTTTTATCATAAATGGATTTTGAATTTTGTCAAAGGCCTTCTCTGCATCTATTGAGATAATCATATGGCTTTTATTTTTCAATTTGTTAATGTGGTGAATTACATTGATTGATTTGCGGATATTGAAGGATCCTTGCATCCCTGGGATAAAGCCCACTTGGTCATGGTGTATGATCTTTTTAATGTGTTGTTGGATTCTGATTGCTAGAATTTTGTTGAGGATTTTTGCATCTATGTTCATCAGTGATATTGGCCTGTAGTTTTCTTTTTTTGTAGTATCTTTTCAGGTTTTGGTATTAGGGTGATGGTGGCCTCATAGAATGAGTTTGGAAGTTTACCTTCCTCTGCAATTTTCTGGAAGAGTTTGAGGAGGATAGGTGTTAGCTCTTCTCGAAATTTTTGGTAGAATTCAGCTGTGAAGCCGTCTGGACCTGGGCTTTTGTTTGCTGGAAGATTTCTGATTACAGTTTCAATTTCCGTGCTTGTGATGGGTCTGTTAAGATTTTCTATTTCTTTCTGGTTCAGTTTTGGAAAGTTGTACTTTTCTAAGAATTTGTCCATTTCTTCCACGCTGTCCATTTTATTGGCATAGAACTGCTGATAGTAGTCTCTTATGATCCTTTGTATTTCTGTGTTGTCTGTTGTGATCTCTCCATTTTCATTTCTAATGTTATTGATTTGATTTTTTTCTCTTTGCTTCTTGATGAGTCTGGCTAATGGTTTGTCAATTTTATTTATCCTGTCAAAGAACCAGCTTTTGGCTTTGTTGATTTTTGCTATGGTCTCTTTTGTTTCTTTTGCATTTATTTCTGCCCTAATTTTAAAGATTTCTTTCCTTCTACTAACTCTGGGGTTCTCCATTTCTTCCTTTTCGAGTTGCTTTAGGTGTAGAGTTAGGTTATTTATTTGACTTTTTTCTTGTTTCTTGAGGTATGCCTGTATTGCTATGAACTTTCCTCTTAGCACTGCTTTTATAGTGTTCCACAGGTTTTGGGTTGTTGTGTTTTCATTTTCATTAGTTTCTATGCATATTTTGATTTCTTCTGTGATTTGTTGGTTATTCAGAAGTGTGTTGTTCAACCTCCGTATGTTGGAATTTTTAATAGTTTTTCTCCTGTAATTGAGATCTAATCTTAATGCATTGTGGTCAGAAAAGATGGTTGGAATGATTTCGATTTTTTTGAATTTATCATGTTTAGATTTATGGCCCAGGATGTGATCTGTCCTGGAGAATGTTCCATGAGCACTTGAGAAAAAGGTGAAATTCATTGTTTTGGGGTGAAATGTCCTCTAGATATCAATTAGGTCTAACTGGTCTAATGTATCATTTAAAGTTTGTGTTTCTTTGTTGATTTGCTGTTTAGTTGATCTGTCCATAGGTGTGAGTGGGTATTAAAGTCTCCCACTATTATTGTGTTATTGTTGATTTCCCCTTTCGTAGTTGTTAGCATTTGTCTTACATATGGCTGTGCTCCTATATTGGGTGCATATATATTTATAATTGTTACATCTTCTTGGATTGATCCTTTGATCATTATGTAGTGGCCTTCTTTGTGTCTTTTGACATCCTGTGGTTTAAAGTCTATTTTATCGGATATGAGTATTGCCACTCCTGCTTTCTTTTGGTCTCTATTTGCATGGTATATCTTTTTTCAGCCCTTCACTTTCAGTCTGTATGTGTCCCTTGTTCTGAGGTGGGTCTCTTGTAAGCAGCATATAGAGGGGTCTTGTTTTTGTATCCATTCGGCCAGTCTTTGCCTTTTGGTTGGGGCGTTCAACCCATTTATGTTTAAGGTAATTATTGATGAGTATTATCCCGTTACCATTTACTTTATTGTTTTGGGTTCGGGTTTATACACCCTTTTTGTGTTTCCTGTCTAGAGAATATCCTTTAGAATTTGTTGGAGAGCTGGTTTGGTGGTGCTGAATTCTCTCAGCTTTTGCTTGTCTGTAAAGCTTTTGATTTCTCTTTCGTATTTGAATGAGATCCTTGCTGGCTACAGTAATCTGGGCTGTAGGTTATTGTCTTTCATCACTTTAAGTATGTCTTGCCATTCCCTCCTGGCCTGAAGAGTTTCTATTGAAAGATCAGCTGTTATCCTTATGGGAATCCCCTTGTGTGTTGTTTGTTGTTTTTCCCTTTGCTGCTTTTAATATTTGTTCTTTGTGTTTGATCTTTGTTAATTTGATTAATATGTGTCTTGGGGTGTTTCGCCTTGGGTTTATCCTATTTGGAACTCTCTGTGTTTCTTGAACTTGGGTGATTATTTCCTTCCCCATTTTAGGGAAGTTTTCAACTATTATCTCCTCAAGGATTTTCTCATGGTCTTTCTTTTTATCTTGTTCTTCTGGGACTCCTATAATTCGAATGTTGGAGCATTTCATATTGTCCTGGAGGTCTCTGAGATTGTCCTCATTTCTTTTAATTCATTTTTCTTGTTTCCTCTCTGATTCATTTATTTCTACCATTCTATCTTCTATTTCACTAATCCTATCTTCTGCCTCCATTATTCTACTATTTGTTGCCTCCAGAGTGTTTCTGATCTCATTTATTGCATTATTCATTATATATTGACTCTTTTTTATTTCTTCTAGGTCCTTGTTAAACCTTTCTTGCATCTTCTCAGTCCTTGTCTCTAGGCTATTTATCTGTGATTCCATTTTGATTTTAAGAATTTGGATCATTTTCACTATCAATATTGGGAATTCTTTCTCAGGTAGATTCCCTACCTCTTCCTCTTTTAGCACCGATGATAAAACATCTAGGTTAAAGATGAAAAGTTTCTCCACATTGAGGGACACTCAGAGAGGTTCACTGAGTTACAAGGAGAAGAGAAGAGGGAGGGGGTAGTTAGAGGTGACTGGAATGAGATGCGGTGAGATCAAAAGAAGAGAGAGCAAGCTAGCCAGTGGTCACTTCCTTATGTGCGTTCCATAGTCTGGACCGCTCAGAGGTATTTACAGAGTTATACAGGGAAGAGGAGAGGGAGGAAGTAGACAGAGGTGGCCAGGAGGATGAGAGAGGAATGAGAAGGAGAGACACAAATCCTGCCAGTAACCAGTTCCTTACGTGTTCTCCACCGTCTGGAAGACACAGAGATTCACAGAGTTGGATAGAGAAGAGATGGGGGAGAAAAGAGACAGAGGCCACCTGGTGGAGAAAAAGGAGAGTCCAAAGGAGGAGAGAGTGGTCACGCCAGTAATCTCGCTCTCAGGTAAAATTGGGTAGTGAAGTTTGGGTTTTTAAATGTACAAAATTGACAACAAAAACCAAAGAGCAAAGATTAAAAATCTAGAGTAGAGGTTGGATTTTCAAAAATACAATATTAAAGAAAGAAGCAGAAGGAAAAAGGAAAAAAGGAAAAAAAAAAAAGAAAAGAAAAAAAAAGCCACAAGAATTATTAAAAAAAAAACAAAAACAAAAACCAATAACCACCCAAAGACTATATATGGTGTTTGCCTTAAAAAAAAAAAAAGTCATTTTTTTTGAATATTAATAATAGGTTATAGAAATAAAAATTAGAGGAGAAATAGAAGACTTAACTATTTAAAAAAAAGTTAAAAAAAAAGAAATGATTTTAGAAATAGTAAAAATATTTCTGGCCCTTCTCTGATGTTGTGGGCAGTGTGGGGTCATTTCCAAGGCGGTTTCCTGTGTTTAACTTCTTTTTGCTGGGTTTTTAGGCTCGCTAGTTCATTCGCGCTGTGGGGAGGGGGGATGCTGCAAACAAATAGCGCTGTCGTGTGCACACAGTGTCTCAGCCCCGCTGGACCTGTCCCTTCTCGCGGCGCACAAACCGCTCCAGCTCTACGATGCTCAGCCGGGAACCGTCTGAGGCCAGCCCTAGGCTGCATGCACTTCCGCGGTCTAAGCCGCTCAGGCTTGATGCTCAGGTAGCCCTCAGAGGCTCAGATTCGGTTGGGACTGCATTTTGTGCCCTTCCCGGGTCTGAGTAGCTCAGGAGTTTGGCGAACGCGATCACTGCAACTTGCCGCCTTTTCTGCCCCTGCTGCTCAGTTTTCTGGGTGGACCGCTGGCGCCCCTTGTGAGGCAGATGGTGACCGTCCAGCACCCCCAGAAGTCTTAGCAAAGAAGCCTGTTTGCAGTTTGGTAAGTAAAGTCTCTCTGGGTCTGTAATTGCCCCTTTCCAGCCCTTACGGCTCTGGCTGCCTATCCCCGGCGGGGGATGGTCTGCAGCTGGCTTTTTCCGTTCCGTCCTTTGTTCTGTGCTCGGTCCTGGCGGTGTCTTATGTTCGAGCTTTTTGCGTGGTAGCTATCCCACAGTCTGGTTTGCTAGCCCAAGTTAGATTGTTCTGGTTGCACGTGGGGCGTTCCTGCCCGATTCTTACAAAGCACTGCAGCCCGCGCCTCCCGCGTGTCCCTGCCCTGCCCCCACTTCCCAGTGGCGGATGCAGGCGTCTGTGCTGCTTTTCTGCTGGGGGAGTTACTGTTGGGCTTGTAATCTCTTGGTTTAAATTATTTATTTATTTTTCCCTTCCGGTTATGTTGCCCTCTGTGTTTCCAAGGCTCGCCACAGACTCGGCAGGGAGAGTGTTTCCTGGTGTTTGGAAACCTCTCTTCTTAAAATTCCCTTCCCGGGACAGAGCTCCCTCCCCACCTCCTTTGTCTCCTTTTTCGTCTTTTATATTTTTTCCTACCTGTTTTTGAAGACAATGGTCTGCTTTTCTGGTTGCCTGATGTCCTCTGCCAGCCTACAGAAGTTGTTTTGTGGAGTTTGCTCAGCGTTGAAATGTTCTTTTGAGGAATTTGTGAGGGAGAAAGTGGTCTTCCCATCCTATTCCTCGGCCATCTTAGGACCGCCAGCCTGGTTTGGACTTCTTATAACATGATAGTTAGGATTCAAGGTAGAGTGTCTCAAGAATGAGTGTCCAGAGTTCAAGCTTTCCAAGAGAATCATGCAGAAGCTGCGTGACCGTTATGACCTAGTCTTAGATATTACATAGCATCACCCTTGTTATAGTCTATTGCAGGAGTTTAATGTCTTTTTGTATAAGGTGTCAGCAGTCAGTACTTTAGGCCTTGCAAGCCATCCAGGCTCTATAGCAGATACTCAGTTCCACTGCTGTGATATGAAAACAGTTACAGATAATACCTATACTAATGAACATGGCTGTGTTCCAATAAAGCTTTATTTATAAAAGAAAATAGAGGCCTAGATTTGGCCCACCAGCCATGATTTACTGACTCCTGCTCCATTCTTTGAAGCTTTAGAAAGTCTGCCCAAATTCAAGGGGAGAGATGCCCACATGTGGATGGAAAGAATGGCAATGACTTTGGGGCCCTGTATGAAAACCACTACATATGGGATATTTACATGAAGATGTGTCTGCATATCTTGTTTCTCACATGTATGGTGAATATGAGGTGTAGGGACATCTTATATTTCAAAGTTTGAACCTGAACTTAATGACTTTGATTTCTGGAACAAATGGTAACTCTAAGTATGGTTTCCTTCAATTGCTTACCCCAATAAATATGCCACAAAAGATAAATTTCATGAAAACAATTGCTTTATGGCAGATTTTTACTAAGTCTCCATGGACTGAATTATTCTTTTTCATTAGAAAGCTTGCTTATTTTATTTCTTTCCTAAAAAGGTTTATAGCTTTTTGGATCTTGTATTTCATTCTGTTGAGAGGATGATGCAAGTTTTTATAAATGGAAAAAGTGGAGCAGGCTGAGATCACTCAGATCATACTAGTGCTTACAGGAATAACTGAAAATGGAACCCAGGCTTCTGAGATTTTCCTGTCCTGTGCCCTTTCTAGTAGGTGCCATTGTCTGCTGGGCCTGGCAATAATCATTTTCGACCTTTACCTCTCTAGGCTATTGTGAAGTGGTTTTGGACTTTGTTAGTTTTCTTATGAGTTGATACTCAATTGTGTTCATAAAGTAGGTGAAATTCCTCAGGGAAGGATGGTAGCTATATTACTGGGTTATTACTCAAAAACATGGTGTTGATTATCTTTTTTTTTTCTTTTCTTTTGCCCAGTTGTATCCTGAACTGAAAAGATACATTATCCAAAATGAAAGACATGCATCTGGTGGCAAAAACTAATTTAAGGGACGAAAATTCCTGATGGTTGCTTCAGTCAACCCTTAAAACACATCTAGCTTCATTAGTAAATAGACAACTTTCAGATCTTTCCCTTGGAAGAGATCACATAATCAGCTTTTGTGTTGATTTCTCATTCTGTTCTTTAGAGACAGAACAAATTAGAATAATTGGCTGGTACAAGGAAGGCACAAAGAATGTTCTTGTATTTTTGTGTTGCATCCCTTAATAAGGGTTGAAAATGAGATTAGAGGTGGGAACTTGAAGCCCAGAAGGGCAGTGGGGAGAGAATATTGTTTCTTTGAAAAGATTCTTTCAGTGTTGGCCCAGAAGAAATGGGAAGCTGAGGAAATATTTTTTAAAAACAATGATTTTTGTGTTACCAATGGGAGTGTGGAATTAGTAAGAATGAGGAACCATTCTCTTCTACCAAAGACTCAGGAGCAAATGAAACCATAAATACTCCCCGCTCTTAGAAACCCTTTTGGAGCAGAGAATAAAGGCAGTGCATCAGGGCAGAGGTGTTCAGAGCAGAGGGATGGGAGGAGAACAGAAGGAGAATGGATATTTTTAGAGCTGTCTTTTTGAAATGTACCTGTCTGTCCTTCATTGCTGCTTTGCCACCAGTTTGGTCCAGTAGAAATCCTCAAAGCAGGGGCAGCCATATTTTAAAATAATAGGATTAAAGCAAATGACTTTAATCCAGGTCTCTTTAGTTCAAGAGCACAAAGGAGAGGATGACGAAACAGGCTGCAAGGAATTGTTCACCGGGTGAATTTTCCCTAAACCTCACTAACGAGGAGAAAGGGACCACTGGGTTATGTTTCTTGCAGGAAAGCAAAAATATTGAAAGCAAGTGACAGAGTGTGCAGGCTGTTTAGAAATCAAGCTGTATCACTTGGTCACTTGCTGATGAGAACAGCTTTGGCTGAGACCTAACCATTTACAGTGAAGGCACATCTCTGAGTAATAAGTTCCAGGAGGGCCACAACTGAGTTTGTCTGTTTTTAGCATTTAGCATGGTTTTAGTATCTCAGAGCCCAGTACATGATTGGCATGTAGTAGACTTAAAAATGAATATTTGAAGATTGTCCAAATGAACGGACATGTGTGATTCATATCCGATTGGCTGGTCCTATGCCCTACAGTGGATTTTCTGTGTCACATTTTGAAAGTATTTATGATGGGGATTGACATTGTTCCCCATCTCATGGGTAAAGGTTATACATCATAGGACTTTACATTGACATCCTAAATCCCTCATAGGAATTACTTAACAAGAAATAAAATAAAGTTGGATTCTGAATAATTTCTAATTTATCAGTTGGTCAGAACACTGGCATTTCAGCCAGTCTTCTGGTGGGTCCAGTGATGTCCCATGATCACCCATACATAATCAGAATGACTTTAGGATTTGGGAGCCAGAATATTGCTCAGTGTTTATTGCTTTGCTAGTGCATTTTATAAAATAGACTATTGAAAAAATAGCTTTAGATACAATATAGCATTTTATGATTTAGCCTGAAATCTGAGAAATATAGAGGTTATCTGAAGCCTGTAATGGTAAAATTCCCTCTGCTATTGAAGTTATTGTCTTTAAAAAGAGATTTTACATCAGTAATGCTATATATATATTTTTGCATGATATTCAGGTTAATTTCCTGTTTTCTCCAAGGAAGCAATAGGGTGGTTGGTATGAGAGATGGTGTGACTTCCAAAGGTGAAATATTATTTTGTTGTAATTTCCGGCTACCTAAGGATGGGAGAGGCTCAGGACATTACAGTCAGCATATTCTGTGAAGCAAGTTATATTGTGGTTTATTTATGAACGTTTACATGTTTATTTTCTGTGCAAGTTTGTATTCTCTTTTTGAGTAGATAAGTGTTTTATAATTTTGAAATACTTGGAGTGTTATATATTGTGGTTTTATGGTACACTTAGGATGGAGAGGGCTCAGTAGAGTTCTTGTCACTATAAAGTTCTGTATGTTGAGTCTTTACTTAAAACAAGTCTATGACATATCTGCTGAAGACAAGGAGAGAAATAGTTTAAAAACTGCAATTGATAACAGAAAATTGTATGTTTAATGCATTTATTATGTAATTATAAAATTAACAAATGACCATGGTAGAAATTTTGAAAATCTGCTAGACAGAATAGAGATTTACAAAATTGGGGGTAAATTTCAGAATGTAAAATTGTCCATGAATATCAGTGCTTTCACATTTTCCAAGACTTTAAAAAGACTCGACTTCTTAAGATTGCACTCAGGATATTTTATTTTAATGATCTTTTCATTATGAGGACACATACGTACAAATCAGTAAAAAAAAGAAAGGCATGTAAATTCCTGATGTTTCAGGTAGAAGTGGGAAAGGTCAACAAGCTGAAAGAACATTGATTAGCTTCTCTTTAATTGCTTACATAATTCTGATAATTAGTTTCTTGCAGATAAAGTAATTAAGGGGGAATCTAATTCAAGAAAAAAAATGCATGAACCTCAGGCCTTCTTGAAGCTGAAGGTATTATAACTTTCCATGACCATGCTTTCTTATTACCTGTCGGGGAAGGAGTATTGTATTGCCAAGAATTTTCCCGAAGGGAAGTGCTTCCCACACAGGTTGTCATAAATGACTTTGGAATTACTGCTGCTGTATTACCACAATCTTAAACCAGGAAAATTTTGACAAATGCTGGACTTGGTGTTTTTTTTTGTTTTTGTTTTTTTTTTTTTTAGAGCTACAAACTGTCAAATGGCTCTGACATAACAATTGTTGGACTATTCTTCAGGGCTGTCACAATATGGTAATGACCTGAAAGTGAAAGCGCTAGTAGCTCAGTCGTATCCGACTCTCTGTGACCCCATGGGCTGCAGCCCACGACACTCTTCTGTCCATGGAATTCTCCAGGAAAGAATACTGGAGTGGGTGGCTGCTCTGTTCCCCAGGGGGTCTTCCAGACCCAGTGATTGAACCTAGGTCTCCCTCATTGCGGGCGGATTCTTTACCTTCTGAGCCACCAAGGAAGCCCAGGAACCAGGAAGGTGTGAGTCTTTGGTTTCAGAGTGAAATGGGAGCTGGAGTTGAGTTGGAGAAGAGGCCTTGCTTCTTTTAGTCAACAGTTCAGTGGCTTTTAATTAATTTATACATTTGTATAACTACCACCCCCATAAAGGTAGACAACAGTTCTAAAACTCTAGAAAGTTTCCTCCTAACCTTTTGCAAAAATCTCCCCATCTCCTACCCTCAGGTAACCACTGATCTAATTTCTATCTTTAGAGATTAATTTTGCTGATTTTAGAAATTTGTGTAAGTTGAATAATACAGAAGGTACCTTTTTGATGTACCTTCACTTGCTCAGCATATGGTTTTGGAGATTCATTCATACTGGAATGTTTTAAATCAGGACTTTAGCCTAGGTGGCTGATTTTGTGTGAAGACACCTATAGGTACACCTGAGTCTCTGACATTGTCACTGTCTGTTCTTGGCTCAATCTTTTAAACTTTACTAAGAAGCACAAGGTTGAAGTAATGAAACTTATTGTCAATAGAATGGAGGTGAAGTGAATGTTGTTATGTAATTTTCTCAGCATAAATTGATCTCCTTGGAATCACTGTGTTGATAATCCATAAGGATATTCTTCCTAGAAAAATCTTGACAGTGTAAAACTTCTAAAGTATACTGTCCTTCTACTCTCAGTTTTCAACTTTGGGGAAATATTTCTGGAAAATTCAAACGCTCACAACCTGAAAGAAACAGTTATTCACCTGAAGGCTATGAGTTGCCTAACCTTTACATGCTTTCTGATAGAACCCAAATATTTTTTGCAAAACAGTGCTTTCTCGTTGAATATAAACATATAGATTATTTAAGATGGGCAGGCATATGCAGTAAAGTGAAAAAACAGTCTTTCTGAGTTTCCCTTGTATTGTTTTTCATTCAAGTTTCTATCAGTTCAGTTCAGCTGCGCAGTCGTGTCCGACTCTTTGCGACCCCATGGATAGCAGCGTGCCTGGCCTCCCTGCCCATCACCAACTCCCAGAGTTTACTCAAGTTTCTAGAGTGTATGCTAAGAGTTTAAGGTAACCTCTGGTTAGTTTGGGGTCCTCTCTACATAAATGTTGAAGTACTCTATACCCATGTTTTTTTTATACCTCTCTTGCTTTCATTTTTTGTTTCTAGCTTCTTATAATCCATTATACTTTATCTTGCATTTGTTGAGGTGGCAGCTAGTGTAGGAATATTGAAAGCAGTGTGAAATGTTGATGTTCAGAATACATGTAGGCCAAATTCTCTATTGAGGAAAGGTCTGAGTTTATTACAATAATGCTTTCTCAGCCCTAGAAACTGGGCTATATCCTGATAGGTATATAGAATTCATAGGAAATGCCCTCAAAGAGCTTACCTGTCTTAGATACATATGCATGCATGTAATGATTACTTTATTGGCAGCTATGCTAACATACACACTCTATTTTGTTTTACATCATTATCATTGCCTGCTGCTCACCACTATATACCTTGCTAATGGTGTAGTTCCTCTGGCTTGTTAATTTCATGGCCAAATAATATGTAATTTATCACACACTTTAGTGTAGAAGATAGAGAGTCCATAAATTTCTGTATGCTTTTTTCCCCTTTTGGAATGCGTTAAACAGAGATCAGCCAAAGTAATAAATTTATTTCAAATGCATTTGATAGCTAAACATCAATTAGGACTGATGGGCAGTATTTCTTCTTCCAGCAACATAACTATTTTTTAAGACTAAACCACTGAATGTGGGTTTACTGAACATGGAACTCTGTTCACTGGGATCCCTTCTTAGAAAACTAAAAGAAAACTTGAATTGGATATGTGTGACTTATTCAAGTTGTAACTAATTAGATACACCCTGGCTAACTTAATTTGTCAGAATCATTTACTATTTTACTCCCTCCCTTCTCCTTTCCTGAGTCTCATGAGAATGGATCATGAGTATCTTAAAACATAGTAAATCATCTTTCATCCCTGTAAATCTAACTATAAAATCACACTTTCCTTATCAAGTGTAACTCACTGTCTCTTAGAGTAATTGTGGTTTTAATTCTCTACAAAGTTGAAACCAGCAGAGAGCAACATTTTCATGGAGTCACCACATTCTAGAGCTTTAGAAAGAAGACTTTAAAATGAAGAACAGATATATCATTTTCCAGCTAAAGCAGCTGAAGCCTAGAGTAGGAAGGTGACCATCCAGGTCAGGTAAAGAGGTTGACGATCAGGTTTCAAGCTGAGAAAGAGTCTATGGGGACTCAGTCTGAGCAATTCAAACACTGAAAGAAGACCACTAATGTCCTGGGAAGGCTGGCATCTGGCCTCAGTGTGGGATTTCAGACAGAGAGTGGGCCCGGGGGAAGTGAGCCTCTGCAGTGGGCAGAGGAGTCCATCTCATCTCCGAAAAGAGCCACTGACCTCAGAGTGGGTGGAATAAGCAGTGAATTCTAGTCCACCTGAGAAAGCAGGCCAATCTGATTAACTCTGAGTTTAGGTTTATCTTTCATACTTCTTGAGAAAGAACTGGACAAGGCCAAGTCAAATGCAGCCTCTTGAATTCCACACCCAGTATTTATTGGTGGAGGTGCTTAAACCCTCCAAATGATTCCAGTATTTTAATTTTACTCTGTATTTAATTCTGACAGTCCTATGATTACTTAATGAGCAAATAACTGGAATCAGAAAGAGTGTGAATGTCTTTTTAGTGTGAGGATGGGTGAAATGGAGCAGTCTGGAAGAGGGAACCAATAAAAAGGGATCATGGTAAATAAAAACATCTTTTAGAAATGGAGAGGAATTTGGAAGGAAATTAGTGCCTGACACCATACTCTTCTCTCTGCATGTTTAGAAGCTAGTTTCTGATTTTATTTTCACAACACATCTCCCTGTGATGAATTGTATTTGACCTCCACACTGTTAATCTCCTGGACATATTGTGAAGTTTTGAGAATTAGAATTTGTCTTGAGAGCAGCTGTAAACATTTCCTGGAACCCCTCTAGGGTAGAAGAAAAAGGAAAGGAAAATGGAAACACGGGATAAAGACAGCTAATAATGTTGGAGATACCACTGGGATTTGTGATTTCTCTTTTTGAAATGGCTTCCCTGGTGGTTCAGGCAGTAAAGAATCCACCTGCAATGCGGAAGACCTGGGTTCTATCCCTGGGTTGGAAAGATCCCCTGGAGAAGGGAACAGGTACCCACTCCAGTATTCTGGCCTGGAGAATTCCATGAACAGAGGAGCCTGGTGGGCTACAGTCCATGGTGTCATAAAGAGTTGGACACAACTGAACACTTTCAATTCACTTTTGGAAACTAAATAGAAGTCAGAACTTGACTGTTTCTTGATCACGGTTTGTTTTCGTTTTTGTTTTTTTTTTCCTTACTCCTTCATCAGTTATTCCAGTTGATATAATATTATGTCATCTTCAATTTCAATATGAGTGCTTGTCTTGCTTCCATTTGTATTATTCATGCAAACGTTGATTAAACTGATGACCCCAAGTTATCAAGAAAACATTAAATACACTGATGAATACATTTGTTAATTTTAGAAAAAAATAATGAGTAAAGGTTAAAATACTCTTCTTAAATTTGTCACTTTAAAAAATTCTAATATGCATACCTCGTTGCCTAATAATGCCAGAAAAATGAAAAATTCCTATGTATTAGTGAGTCTGTATATTTTTGGACAGGTATGACTATTACTGAATGTGACAGCCCAGTTTGCTGTCCATTTCCTGTCTCAAGAAAGTTGTAGCTTCTGTTGTTTCAGTTAGTTCATTGGATATCAGAGGTAAATTTATGAAGCTATACTACCTTTTACACTTAAAAAAAAATTGAAGTGTAGTCGATTTACAATGTTGGGTGTCAGGTGTACAGGTAAGTAATTCAGTTATGTGTGTGTGTGTATGTATTCTTTTCCATTACAGTTTATTACAAGGTATTGAGTAAGTTCTCTTGTGCTATACAGTGGGTTCTGATTGCTTATTTTATATATAATATACACTTACTTTGAATGCGTGATCCATGCTGGTCAGACAACATGATTATGTTCACTTCTGATGTAATCTTTTTAGGTACCACCTCAAAGTGTTTGATGAGATATTTTAAAATAATTTTAGGCTGTGTGTGTTCTAATTCCAGTGGTAGTTATTAGAGATATGGTTTTGCAGTAAGTATTTCTTTTTTTTTGTTCTTGGCCAATTACCAAAATTCTTTTTATTTTCTGGTTGGTTTGCTAGATGTTTATGACTACAATAAAAATGTTAAATTTTGTCTCATCTTAAAACATGATCTGAATTAGCAATGAATATTGTGCTATACATAGGGGCTGTGACATAAATACAGTTTCTGACTTCATAAACACATAATCTAGAAGGGAACACAGACACATATGTAACAACTGCATTGGTTTACTGAGTGAAATAGTGAGATGGATAAAGTGCTAGCAAGCTATGAACAGCCAAATCAGCTTCAAAAATAGATATGCAGTTATTTTAAAATATTTTATATATTTTCCAGCTCCATGCAGAAAATAGTGTAAAAAAGGCATGGTTCTTACTATAAGCAATTTAGCATTTTGACATTTTGAGCATCCTCATAATGAAATTAAGTCCAGAAGGAGTTTTTTCTCCATGATCTCTTGAAATGGTCCTTGTTCATCCTCAGTATTTCCCATAATAACAAAGGTGCTTCCAAGGGCAGGAAACTTCAACATTATTAAAGTTTCATAAAGCAAAGTCAATTTTAAGAATATAATGTCCCCAAACTGACAAAGGTCTTGAAAAATAATTTCAAGGGGAGCATAAATTATTTTCTGCTTGTCAAAGGGCAAAAATATTTAGGTTGAGCTAATGAGTGGTAGAGTTTTAGAGTGGAGAATATCCTTAAAATATTACATCGATTTATACTGTCAGTAGAGGCTAACACATGAGATTCTTTATATTTAAACAAATTTTAAAATTAAAAATGCAGTTTCTCCGTTGGATTTGCCATATTTCAAAGATGTTTTTTAGCTACATGTGGCTAGTGAATACTGCATTGGATAATACAGATAGAAAACATTTTCATTATCGTAGAAAATTCTGTTGAGCAATACTAAATACATACCCAGATATTCACAGAGGAGGCAACCAAGTCTCAAGGAAGTAATAAAACTTCCAGAGGTCACACAGCTATGTTTTTAAAGAAACACACAGAATGAATGACACAAAGGAAGTAGTAACAGAGGCATTAAAGAAACCCAGCAAGTTTCTGGAACAGATAAAGTAGAGTTTACTAGTGCAGGCTTAGTTGTTAGCAGGATTGAAGCTCATGATCATTAGGAAGACCTACCTGACTGAATTTGGACATTTAAAATTTTATACAGTGAATTAAAAACAGAAAAATATTTCAATTTTAATGAAAAGCTGCCAGCTCCATATTTTTAGCCATTGCTGTGCTTCCAGATTATGTTTAGCAGTTTAATATACAAGGCACCACTCTGAAGTATGGTTTATCTGACCCCAAGAAATGAAAAATCTTGTGGGTGTTACGGCTATATTTGAAAAGGTTGATTTTTAAATGCATCGTGCAGACTGGTCCTGTTTTAAAAGGGACTCCTGCCACCACATAGTCGAAATGTGAACTCTTTTCTCACTTTGCAAAAGTCAAAGATAGTCCCTGCATTTTTATTATTTCATTGAAATCCAAATATTATTTTTCCATTTTCTAACTTGTTTTCATGACAGTGTGATCAACTGTTGTCAAGAAAGGAAAGGTTAGATTTATCAATCAAAGTTTGATAAAGGCCCTCTAAATAATTGAACCCTCAGGAGAAACAATCCTCATGTATTCCTTTCTGTTGCTTCAATATCTTCATCAAAAGTTATTTCAATATGTTTGGTTGTGTAGCAGAGATTCTGTGAAGTGCTTATCCTCCTCAGAGGTCCAGAAAGCCTGCGAGTCTGTGGATAAAGGTGGGTAAGGAAAGAGAGACAGGGAGGTTGGAGAGAGACTTGATGCTGAGATAGGACAATGTTCTAAAACCTCCTTGGGTTGAAGGTAGGGGAGCAGAAATACCCATGAGTAATCTAGAATAAAAGTTAAATAATCAAAGAGATGAACACTATGAAGGAATATGGTAACTTCCCTCCTAGAAATAAAAGTTATCCTTACTAATTCTCTTCCTTTTGCCCCAGAAGAGTGTTAGTTAGGTCTTGAGAGGGCTATTATTGGCAGAAATGGAAAAGGCAGTTTGAAGAGACCAGCTTGGAGCAGAGAGAGCAAGAAACCAAAGCCAGTAGATGGAAAGCAAACTTCATGGAAGTCTCCAACTCAATCTCTGGGAACTCCAAGTCCAAAAGGGCCCGCATGGGAACTGAGGAAGACTGGCAGAGAGGGCAAAGTTACACTGAAGGTACAATGTTTATTATGGGATTGAGCTCCTGAAAGGCCTTCCAGTAGCTTCAGACCTGTTCAAGACTCCTTCATGTCCTGCTGGTTCCCAGTGAGTGGCTCACCGCTTCAAGACCTCTTCTCTAGGCTAAAGAAATATTTGTAATATACCCTGCCTGTATTTGGTACTTTGGCACCCCAGACAGGGAAACTTGATCTATTTTCAAATTCTGACGCTTTTACCCCAGCCCTGGAAATGCTGCAGGCAGCCAGTCTCAGCTAGAGGGAGCCACTTAGCCCAGGGTCGCATCACCCTTTCCTACAACGCCCTGCATCCAATGACAGATGTAAGAATATAAAGGTTAAGACATCCTCCTGCAGGGGGACATCCTCCTGCATGGGACATCCTCCTGAAGGGGTCATCTCATTTTAAGAACTCTCCCCCAAAGGGTCACCTGAGGTTTCTTGAGGCTGCAACACAGCTTTACTTCTACCTTTGCCCAATCTGATGTCCTTTTTCTTCCATCCATTGTTGATTCCAAGAGTTGTCCCTAGTTAATCTCTTGGATATTAATCACTGTCTCAGAGTTAGCTCTGAACATAGTGGCATTTATTTACGATTTGGAGGGCATACCTAGGCGTTGGTGTGACGCAGCACCAAATTGCACAAAGATTTCCTTCTGTTTCTCTCTCTCATCTCTGTTTCCATTTTCTCTCTGCTAGATTAGCCAGGGGACTCCCAAGTTCTTCATTCTGTAGTCCTGGTACCAAGATTCTCCTGGAAATTATAAACTTATTCGCCTTCTACATCAAGTACTTCTTATTTTTTCCCTAGCAACATAAATCATTCTTAAAAGGAATTAGAGTGTCAAATCTTAAATATATTTTAGTTTCTCCACCGCTTTATATATTAAATGCTCTTTCCCGAAGACTGCTTCTGACATTGGCCTTCACTGTGCTCTCAAACAGCCTCATTTGGAAGCTACTCATGTTTCCAAATGATGCCTTCTGCTGGTCTCCTGAAGTTCTTAAGTATGCCCTGCCTCCACCATTAGGTATCGTTCAGTAGTTGTCTACCTCAAGGTAATAGGGTATCTTTTGGAAGCTTTATTCTTTTATCATTTACACACACATACACACATACATATATATATATGTATATATATATACATATATATATATACATATATATATACATATATATATATATATACATATATATATACATATATATATACATATATATATATATATATGATTACATATATAATTCTAATGCTGAAGCATCTATGTGACCACAGCTTTATGTGCAGCCCACAGCTTTTGCTACAGTATATTTTCATTCAGCCTGGTTCAGTCACTGAGTCGTGTCTGACTCTTTGTGACCCTATGAACTGCAGCACACTTCCCTGCCTATCACCAACTCCTAGAGTCTACCCAAACCCGTGTCCATTGAGTCAGTGATGCCATCCAACCATCTCATCCTTCACCATCCCCTTGTCCTCCTGCCCTCAATCATTCCCAGCTTCAGGGTCTTTTGAAATGAGTCAGGTCTTCACATTAGGTGGCCAAAGTATTGGAGTTTCAGCTTCACCATCAGTCCTACCAATGAACACCCAGGACTGATCTCCTTTAGGATGGACTGGTTGGATCTCCTTGCAGTCCAAGGGACTCTCAAGAGTCTTCTCCAACACCACAGTTCAAAAGCATCAATTCTTCTGTGCTCAGCTTTCTTTATGACTATAAAGAACTCTCACATCCATACATGACTACTGGAAAAACCATAGCTTTGCTAGATGGACCATTGTTGAGAAAGTAATGTCTCTGCTTTTTAATATGCTATCTAGGTTGGTCATAACTTTCCTTCCAAGGAGTAAACGTCTTTTAATTTCATGGCTGCAGTCACCATCTGCAGTGATTTTGGAGCCCAGAAAAATAAAGTCAGCCGCTGTTTCCAGTTTCCCCATCTATTTGCTATTAAGTGATGGGACCAAATGCCATGATCTTCGTTTTCGGAATGTTGAGCTTTAAGCCAGCTTTTTCACTCTCCTCTTTCACTTTCATCAAGAGGCTTTTTAGTTCCTCTTCACTTTCTGCCATAAGGGTGATGTCATCTGCATATCTGAGCTTATTGATATTTCTTCTGGCAATCTTGAGTCCAGCTTGTGCTTCTTCCAGCCCAGTGTTTCTCATGATGTACTCTGCATAGAAGTTAAATAAGCAGGGTGACAATATACAGCCTTGACGTACTCCTTTTCCTATTTGGAACCAGTCTGTTGTTCCATGTCCAGTTCTAACTGTTGCTTCCTGACCTGCATACAGATTTCTCAAGAGGCAGGTCAGGTGGTCTGGTATTCAAATCTCTTGAAGAATTTTCCAGTTTGTTGTGATCCACACAATCAAAAACTTTGACATAGTCAATAAAGCAGAAATAGATGTTTTTCTGGAACTCTCTTGGTTTTTCAATGATCCAGCAGATGTTGGCAATTTGATCTCTGGTTCCTCTGCCTTTTCTAAAACCAGCTTGAACATCAGGAAGTTCACAGTTCACGTATTGCTGAAGACTGGCTTGGAGAATTTTGAGCATTGCTTTACTAGCATGTGAGATGAGTGCAATTGTGTGGTAGTTTGAGCATTCTTTGGCATTGCCTTTCTTTGGGATTGGAATGAAAACTGAACTTTTCCAGTCCTGTGGCCACTGCTGAGTTTTCCAAATTTGCTGACATGTTGAGTGCAGCACTTTCAGCATCATCTTTCAGGATGTGAAAGAGCTCAACTGGAATTCCATCACCTCCACTAGCTTTGTTCATAGTGATGCTTCCTAAGGCCACTTGACTTCACATTCCAGGATGTCCCGCTCTAGGTGCGTGTTTCATTATCATTCAATTAATAAAATTCTAATTCCTATTATGACTTTATCTTTGACCTACATATTGATCAGAAGTATATATTTTTAAATTTGTATATTCAGCTGCTCCAGGTTTTAGTTGTGACTTTCAGGATCTTCAATCTTCGTTGTAGCATGCAATTTAGTTGTGGCATGTAAACTCTTTGTGGGATCCAGTTCCCTGACTAGGGATAGAATCAGGCTCCCTGAATTTGGAGTATGGAGTCTTAGTCACTGGATCACCGTGGAAGTCCAGAAGTATGTTTTTAATGTCCAAATATTTGACGAAATACTGGTTATATATTTTTAAATTTCTTCATTATTCTGAGTCTTGTTTTATAACCAGCATACAGTCAACTTAAAAATGTGCCCTGTACACCTCAAAATTTGTGTATAAATGTGCATTTCTTTCTTGATGCAGTGTTTTATGCAAATTTAGGCCAAAGATTTTTTCAATTAATTTAATTGGAGGATAATTACATTCACAATATTGTGATGGTTTTTGCCATACATCACCATGAAATGGCCACAGGTGTACATGTGTCCCCCCGAGTCTGTACCTCCTCTCCCACTTCCCACCCCACCGTATCCCTTTGGGTTGTCCTAGAGCACCGACTTTGGGTGCCCTGGTTCATGCATCAAATTTGCATGGGTCATTTATTTTACATATAGTAATGTACATGTTTCAATGCTATTCTCTCAAATAATCCCACCTTCATCTTTTCCCCCTGAGTCCAAAAATCTGTTCTTTACATCTGTGTCTTCTTTGCTGCCATGCATGTAGGATTGTTGATATCATCTTTCTAAGTTGTATATATATGCGTTAATATACAGTATTTGTATTTCTCTCTCTGGCTTACTTCACTCTGTATAATAGGCTTCAGGTTCATCCACTGAATTAGAACTGACTCAGATGCATTCCTTTTATAGCTGAGTAATTTAATACACAACTTCTGTATCCATTCATCTACTGATGGGCATCTAGGTTGCTTCCATATGTAGCTTTGTAAATAGTGCTGCAGTGATCGTTGGGGGTACATATGTTTCTTTAAATTCTGGGTTCCTCAGGGTGTATAGGCCAAAGAGTTTACCGATGGTATTCAGATCTTCTGTAGTTTACTGATTTGTTGTTGCTCTGAATTACTGATCTAGGTAATTTAGATTTTATTTCTAGTTAGTTTTTAGAATTTCCCTTCATATATTGCATTGAAGTTTAGTTTTATGACATGTTCCTTGTAAAGTAATGGTTGGTTTTATTATCCTGCCTTATCTCCAGTGATACTTTTTGCTTTCAAATCTCACATTATTTTTTTTCCAATTTTGCTGATTGTTTTTATGACATAATTTTTGCATCGTTTAACTTGCAGTCAGACTATGGTCTCTTGTAAGGGGCATGGAATTAAGACTTTTGTTTCAAAAAATCTTTGCCCTTTAATTTGAATATTTACAGTTAATATATCTTATTATAGACCATTTACTCCTTGTTTTCTACTTGTCCTACGTTTTTATGTTCCTTTGGCTCTTCCTTTTAAATTCATCAAACTCCATTTTCCCTTTATTAGCTCACAATGTTTATATAAGTAGCAATTACACATGCACCATGACTTATTAGCTCTTTTACTGCTTCTCAAGCAATGCTGAGACCTTAAATTTATTTTATTACTTTTTCCTCCTCCTTTTGTTTTTAATGCATTCTAATTTTTTATATATTTCATTATTACTCTTATGTGCAGTTAGATTTTATTTAGATTTATTCACTTATTTATCCTTTCTGTTCTATTTAATTCCTTTGTAAAGTCCTTATTTTCATCTATGATAATTTTCCTTCTGCCTGCAGGTCTCTCTTCATCATTTAATTCAGTTGGTTCCGATGAGAACATATTCTCTAAATTTTGTTTGTTTGAAGATTCCCCTATTTCATCTTCCAAACACATTTTCTCTGCCTCTAGAATTCTCAGTGGGCAGTTATTTTCTTTAGCACTTTCCATTATTTTCTAGTATTAATCTTTTTTGTTGAGAAGTGAGCTGTAATCGTAATCTCCTGCATTGTTCAAAGGTCAGCTGCTGTTGTCTTTCCTCTGGTTCCTTCTAAGATGCTCTGTTTTTCTTTGCCATTTGTGAGTTGTACTGTGGTGGTGTTAGATATGGTTTCTTTATATTTACTCTTGTTGCATTGTTTAGTGCTTGTTGAATTTATGGCTTGGTATATTCTTTTCAGTTTTGAGAACTCTCAACTATTATTTCTAAATATTGCTTTCACCCCAGTCTCTCTCTTCTTTTCCCTTTGGACTCCAATTTAAACATATGATAAAAATGTTTACTGTGGCCCATATGTTTCAAATGCTCTTTTCTATACTTTTTTATCCTTTTTGTTTTCCATGTTTAGCCTTAATTTTTTTACTGTTACTCTGTCTTCCAGTTCATTTATCTTTCTTCACCTATGTTACGTCCACTACTGAGTTTTAATTTTAGTATAATTTTGAATTCTGTCAATTCCGCTTCAATCCGTTTCTAGTTGTCTAGTTAAATTTTCTACCTTGTCATCTATTTTTCTGAACTTGGTAATATTTATCCAAATATATTTGAACTTTAATATTTAGGTCATCCATGATTCTGGTTCTGTTTTTCATTCTGATTCTCCTTTTCTTGGTTGTCTTGGTGGTTCTTCAATGAATACCAGACTTGGGATATGACAAGTTGTAGAGAATCTGAATGACATTACAGTTGAGCTTTGAACAACCTGGATTTAGATTGCACAGATCCACTTCTATATGGATTTTTTCCCAATAACTGCAGCACTACATCATCTCTGGTTGGTTGAACCTCAGATGCAGAACCATAGATGGGAAGGGCTGCCTATAAAGTGATGTGTGAATTTTTGACTGCATAGGGAGTCAGTGTCTCTAACTCCTGCCTTGTTCAATGGTCAACTGTACCTTTTTCAAGAGAGAATTTCCTACTCCCAAGTAAGGAGCAGAAGGAAAGATCACCTCATTGATCTTCAGTCCTTGCACCAACATCATACTCATCTTCCTTCTTTATAGATGTTTCCTTTAATGTAGCTGTTTCATCAACCTTCCTAACACACGTTCATATGGACACAGAGACACATACACATACATATAGAAACTTCCAGTGTCCTAATTCATGTCATTAGCTTTCCACTGGGCCACTATTCTTTGGTGGGTTCTGAACCTCAGTTTTATCTCCTCAGCATTATAATAAGACTTCTGAGTCTTTGCTTTGACTTCAGTTAGCTTTTGTTTGACTTCTTAGCATCTTGCCTTGTCTCCCTACATGGAAAATGTGATACGTCAAGGGACCACTGTTGCTGAATTGAGCTCGAGTCTCTGAATCTTTCCTGTCTCTGGGATTTTGACCCTTAAAATTCTAGCTGCCTTGTTATTTCTAAATTCTCACTTTGCTCTCTCCTCAGTCCTATGACATTGTCCTAAGATCTACTGGCTTTTCTGCCTCTTAGGAGCCACATTTGGTTTCACAGACTTTTGATTTTCATCAATAGTTTCTACATGACTGGGCTAGAAAAGCATGCGCAGAATGCTATTCTCACTTTAGCACTTTTCTATGGCATGGCTGCCTCATTAGCTTTATAACGTGAATGTGAAGTCTCAGTCGTGTCCAACTCTTTGCGACCCGCCAGGCTCCTCGAGCCATCAGGGAATCCTGGCTTTATAATGCTCACAGTCAAATGTTGCATATGATTTACCTGACCTTCCTAGTATGTGTTCCTCAGGTAAACTGATATAGTTGGAAGCAGAAGTCCTTACCTACTATTGGAAACTTCTGTTTTATTTTTCTATGAATTCTTTGATTTATTTTACTTTGTCGCATCTTCCATCCCTTTTTCCTACCCCAAATTCCCATTCCCCCAGTTAATTTAAAAATTAAAAATTATAATTAAGCTAATATGTTAATTTTCAAGGAATTAATTTTGCTTTGAAGGAGAACACAGGTTGGTGAATGGAATATGGAAAATTTTTTAAGACCTTTTTCATTTCTAAGAGTAGTAACCAGCCATCTGCACCACGATAAATTAGTCAACTATGTAAGGAAGCTCTCGTTATAAAATCAGCATTACTCAATAACAATTTAAAAATTGCTTCACTTTCTTACTCATGTCACCAATTTCCAGATGTTCAATAGGAGCTTAAAATCATGAGATAGGACATGGAAAATGGCCTATCTTAGTAACTATAATTATTGGGAAAATGAAATTATAAATAAGGATTTGCTATGAATATATTCAGACCTTTTGTTCCTAACCATCTTCCAGAAGAAGGTTCAAAAGTTTCACATAGAAACACCTCTTGATAAGTAAGAAACAGTAAAATTGTTCATAATAGTTCTTCTCTGATCCCATTATGTGATTCTCAGGTTCACAGAAAATTATTTTTATATGAACTTCACAAATGTTATTTTTACTATTAAATCAGTGGCCCCACACTTCTGAAACATGTGGCAAAATAGTTGAAATTGGAAAAATTTTCCAAAACCCAGGGCATATGACATACGTACCTATAGAACGCAATATTTCTGTCTAGTTCTGTGGTAGACTTTTTCATACCTGCCAGTCTAATTTGACTATTGTTTTTACAGTGCATTAGTGGAAATTAAATGGTAAATTCAGTCAAAGAGTCATTTCATACATCAAAAAGAAAAATCAGTCAACACAACTGTCTGACTGAAATAAATGAAGAAAACAATTCAAGGCAAACAATTGTCCCAGTAAACTTGTATATAAATGCAGTAGTGGCATCATGTGCAGAATTAATCTTTCCCCACTCTTAACTGGAGAACACTCTGCCAGCCAATTCAGTCAACTCAGATAATCCTGAATTTTAATATTCCATTTTCATTTATTCTCAGTTAATGGTGACTGCCCTTCCTTCTCCTTCATCTGTCAATCAGTGGAGAATGTCAGAGCAGGAGAATAGTAATATTGGCATACTGTAAGGTCCTGCCCTGAATTCCACAGCTTCAAAATTCTTAAGCTAACTCAATGATCTTAAAGAGTCTGGTGCAGAAAGAATATCTAAATTAAATTAAAGACCGTTGACTGGCCTTCTAGCACTAACATCCCTTATTTCTGGTTCTAATATATCACAAAATATTCAAGAGGAAATTTTTGAGTGTTTAGCAGAATTATGTGGAGAAGGCAATGGCACCCCACTCTAGTACTCTTGCCTGGAAAAATCCCATGGACGGAGGAGCCTGTAGGCTGTAGTCCATGAGGTCGCTAAGAGTTGGACACAACTGAGCGACTTCACTTTCCACTTCCATGCACCGGAGAAGGAAATGGCAACCCACTCCAGTGTTCTTGCCTAGAGAATCCCAGGGACAGAGGAGCCTGGTAGGAGACCATCTATGGGGTCGCACAGAGTCGGACATGACTGAAGCAACTTAGCAGTAGCAGCAGCAGCAGCAGCAGAATTATGGCTCCAAGGCAGGCACATTGAAAAGAAACATTGTCATCTATGATTGGCTTTAAAGTTGACTTGTCTTTTACTCATAAACCAGATTCAGTGTGAATTCAGTTCTGCTGAACGTTAGAGAATCTTTCGGAGGGGTGTGCCAATTGTTTTGAATATTTTTGCACTCTAACTTTTAAAGCAAGGTTGTTTTTCAAAGAGTTTAAGGGTTACTTGATACTATAAAGATTATTTGTATTTTTGAGTTGCCAGTTCTCTAGAACAAATTTGTGTGCTTGAAGTTCTTAACTGTGGTACATAGATAGCATGTGGAAAGCAAGCAAAATCGATGGTTTTTCTGCTTTGAGAGAATTCTGCCTATCTTTGTAAGTAACAGGACTCATTCCTCATGACGTAATGTTCAGAAAGGAAGGAAAGGTAGTTTTCTTAGTTTAAGCTTATGACACTGAAGAGGACTCTAAGAATAGCTTTATAAAGAGGATCTGCATAAAACAGAAGTAACTCTAGGAAACATAGTATGTATTTTCTGATGGACTCTTATTTTTGTGGTGGTGAAAAGAGGATATGGCAAAGAAGTGACACTAATATTGGCATGTTACATCAGGCTGTTTCATGGGATGCAGGGCTAACACGTGGGCCAATAAAATCACTTGAGAAAGAGTCAGCTCTCAATCATCCATCACCGAGTTTGTAGAGGATACTTATGCTTCTCTTCTTCTTTCCTTTAGGCCATTTTACTTTTCTCAGCATATTTGAAAGAAGGCAAGGTGAAAAAGAGTGGGTTAACTGTCAAATCAATCTGATTTTCTATTTTATAGTACCTCTCACAGTTTGAGAACAGATAGAGAGCTTTAGAATAATGGGAAAAAAGAGTCTCTTGGATCAGTAATAGACTCTCATGATCTTTGGTCAATCTTGTGCTCGTTTAGGAAGCTAAATAGCAATTGAATGTGCCAGCTTCTAATTCAGTAACTAATTCAATGCTCGCTTAGATAATATACCTAGGTAAGGAAAAAAAATATTTTTATTTGCCTTGTCAGAGCATTAATGGATGTTAGGGGGAATCTGTGTTTATCTATCTATCCATCTAGATATAGATACATATTTTGGATTTGCTAGATATATTCTTCCCGTACGTGTTTCCCCTCAAATCTGTTCCTTCTCCCTTTCTTGCTCTTCTGACCCCTAGAAGTTACATATACAAGGACCCACTGTTAACATGTTTAGATTTAATGAGAATCCTTGATATGTAGTTGAGGAACAGGACGAAGGGAGAAACCAAAGTCTTTTTCTCTCTCTATCTTGATCTTGCTGGTATCTCTGGCAGGAATGTCTTCAGCTCTGTGACCCCTGGTCCTAAAAAGCCTGTCAGCCAGGTGACCATGGATGCTGTCTTGACTCTTGGTGATATCACCTTCTTCCTTTGACCTCCAGCCTAAGAAAATAGCAGTCTTCTGCTGGTAATAATCTCTGGATTGTCACACATCCCTTGTTTGGTCTCACAGCTCTTCCAGACTGGTATAAAATGGTTCTCTTTCCTTGGTTAGACCCTGGGATACAATGATAGGGCAGTTTTTCTCATGACTAACTCACTAATCAGTGAGGATCAACAAATTCCCAGTAACATTAAGGCCTAATTTTACTAACTCATTAGCTGCATTTGACTAACTGGAATATCTGCGCCATCCATAGAGTAGCTTTAAGGTAGCATGACTTGGGGGGTCTTGAGAAAGGTTGTAGGACCTTTATACCAACTTCATAAATTCTCCTCCCAGTGTCACATGTATAATGATTTCTTAGTCTCACAAACTCTGAGAGCTAGAGGGGGAATTATAACTATGCAGCATAATTTCTGGAATCAGATGCAAACATTTAAAACATCAATCACACCTGTTTTTCCTATGACAATATAAATATTTCAAATATTTGGCCTATATGAAACCTAGTAATAAATGCAATTTATGATCAACGTCCCTATGAGAAATGCCTACTACCACATTTAATTTTTACTAACAAGGCACCTTCCCCATGCAATAACAAATATGAATCATTACACAATACTAGGAGTACAAGTAATATCAGATTTTTTCATATAAATAACATTTATTTTGGATCCAGACACAAACCACCAAGTTGGGCAAATGTACAGTATCATCTAATAGTGGGAAACCCTTCCATTATTTTGTAGAAGAGATCGGAGGCTTCTTCTATACCAGAACAAGTGAAGAGAGACTTGGTCCTCATTTGCAAAGGTCATGCCTGCCAATACTTTTTGATCAGACCAGGAATGATCCCTTTGAAGGTCGAGGGGATTTCAGAATATCATGATTTAAAATCCACTCCACAGACACAGCACATTTAGAAATCCTGTCATACATGGGTGCCATGTTCAATTTCTAACCACTTTCCTCTTCTTCATCCTCACTTACCTCACAGTAACTTAGGATCAGATCATCCTTGTTAGACCTTGACACTCACTTTGTCAACCCACTGATATGCCAGTTTCATAACTGACTCTCTGTAAAACTGAGGCCCCAGTTGTAGTGTTTGCCAATTTCCGTACTGTGACTGCTCCCACTGCGGTCAGTTTCACATTACCAACATGATGTCAGTGAAGGCAGAGTTAGGCACAGATTTTTTTAATTATTTCCACCATACAAATTTAAGACATATAAATAACCTCAAGAAAGAGCATAGATTATAATAAAATGCAGTATAGTAATTAGGAAGTGATGAGTTTTGAATATCCATTAGTATTGTTTTTAATAAAATTAATTTCACAGTAAGTTTATATCATTTAAATTTTAATGATGGTTGTATTTAACGACACAAAATTCCTGAAAAAGATAAGTGGTTCTGGCAAGAGAATATGAGCTATCTATAGTACACTATCATTTGTCTTTCTCAGATTGTCAGAGGGGAATTCTTCAGGCAGTAATACTGGAGTGGGTAGCCATTCCCTTCTCCAGGGGATCTTCTGAACGCAGGGATTGAACCCGGTCTCTTGCATTGCAGGCAGATTCTTTACCCTCTGAGCTACCAGGGAAGCCTTTGGGTGTCCTCAATCTCCAGACACAAAGGGCCATTGTAAGAACTGTCAGCATCATGGTCCGTGGTCCTGGGTATGTCTGCTTTGAAAGAAGTGTGAAGAGAATCCTATTTACTATTCACCTTGTTATATGGAGGATTGAGACCTAGAACTGTGGGGCTGACTGTGCCTCTGGAGAGAAGGGAATTAGGGTTGGAGTATTGTAGGGAAGCTCAGTTTTGTTTTTGTGAGTATAGAGCTGCTGCTGCTAAGTCACTTCAGTCGTGTCCGACTCTGTGCGGCCCCAGAGATGGCAGCCCACCAGACTCCCCAGTCCCTGGGATTCTCCAGGCAAGAACACTGGAGTGGGTTGCCATTTCCTTCTCCAGTGCACGAAAGTGAAAAGTGAAAGTGAAGTCGCTCAGTCGTGTCCGACTGTTCGTGACCCCATGGACTGCAGCCTCCCAGGCTCCCCCATCCATGGGATTTTCTAGGCAAGAGTATTGGAGCGGGGTGCCATTGCCTCCTCCGGAGTATAGAGCAGTAAAACACAACAGGAGCACTGATTGATCAGTAGACTCTTTGGCTACATAAAATTTTGAATCAATCACCCTACTCTGAGAAATGTTCCTGCTGCCCCCACTGTTTTCGGATATCACAGAGGGCTCACTTACAGTGCTCCCTGATGAATGTAGACACCAGGTGCCATAGGGGGCTCCCCAGGTGGCACTAGTGGTAAAGGACCTGCCTGCCAAAGCAGGAGACATAAGAGGCACAGGTTTGATCCCTGGGTTGGGAAGATCCCCTTAGGAGGAAGTGGCAACCCACTCCAGTATTTTTGCCTAGAGAATTCCATGGACAGAGGAGCCTGACAGGTTACAGTCCTTGGGGCTGCAAAGTGTCATACATGACGGAAACGACTTAGCATGCATGCAGCTACCAGCTGCCCTTTTCATGACAGAGCAGTCTTGGCTCGCACATTCTCTAGTACCCACCAATTCTGCTGTTAGCTAGTACCTTTTCAGTTCTACGGGCTTGGAGATCATCTTCAGAGTTACTTCTTTTCTTTCTGTTGTGCTTGGTGAAAGATGTCTAGAGCCAAGTTGCCTAGCTCTGGAATAGCAGATTTCACGGGACAGCTGCTTTGGTTTCACATTTAGTCCTTCTGTTTTGTGAGACTAGATCCTAGGGTGGCTGAATCCAGACCATTTTGTAAAATAGTCACTCATCTGTACCGGTAAGCCACTTCTCTCTGATGATAATGATGTTGCTTGACTTAGTCTTCCTTTAGGACATGTCTTTCTTACCAGCTCTATGTAACATCTTGAAAGTCTGGTTCTATCATCTATCCCAGAATATTCAGTTGCCATATATGCCTATGTATGTCTTAATCCTAACTGTAGAACTGTTTCAACCTTTTTCCCAAGAAATTCTTGTATTTCTATTTTAAAATGTGATGCAGAAAGATACTTGGAAGTGTGACCTTCCTGTGATGCTTAATCTTATGTGTCAACTTGACTGGGCCATGGAGTGCCCAGGTATTTGGTTAAACATTATTCTTGGTTCTGTATTCTGAATGTCTGTCTCCCCAAAATTCATATGTGGAAATTCTAATGCTCCAAGAATGATAGTATTAAGAGTTAGGGGTCTAAGGAGGTGACTTAAGAGTCATGAAATGAATTGTTATGAATGAGTTTTCTTATAAAAGAGGCCCCACAGAGATCCCTTATGTTTCCTGCTATGTGAGGATACAGTAAGAAGTCTATAATCCAGAAAAAGTCAGCAGCCAACCATGTTATCACTCTGATCTTTTGATGTACAATTTTCAGAACTGTGAGAAAGTTATGTTATTTATAAGTTGTCCAATTTATAGGATTTTGTTATAGCAGCCCAAGTGGATTAAGACACTAAATATTTCCTCGAGTGTTTTTGGATGAGATTAAAATATAAATCTGCATATTGAGTCAGATTGCCCACCCATAGTGTGGGTGGGCCTCATCTAATCATTTGAATGCCTAAATAAAACAGAAAAGCTGACCTTCCCCTGTGAAGAGGGAATTCTGCCAACTTGTGTCCTTTAAACTGGGACGCTGACTTTGCTCCTACCTTTAGACTCAAACTAAAACATTAGCTCTTCCTGACCTCAAGCTTGGTAGTTTTTTTTTTTTTTTAATTTTTATTTAATTTATTTTTTAATTGTTTATTTTACTTTACAATATTGTATTGATTTTGCCATACATTGATTTGAATCCACCATGAGTGTACACGTGTTCCCCATCCTGAACCCTTTTCCCACCTCCCTCCCCATCCCATCCCTCTGGGTTACCCCACTGCACCAGCCCCAAGCACCCTGTATCATGCATCAAACCTGGACTGGCAATTCATTCCACATATGATAATATACATGTTTCAATGCCATTCTCCCAAATCATCCCACCTTCGAAGCCTGCTAGTTTTTAGAATGGAACAACATCATTGGCTTTCCTGATTCCCAGGATTGTGGACTTAGACTTGAGTCTTCAGCTTGCTTACCACCTTGTAAATATTGAGACTTCTGCATCTCTATAATCCTGGGAGCTAATTCACTGTAATGAATGTGTTTGTATATAAACGTATACATATATTGTTATAAACACATATATACATATTTGTTTATGCCTTATTGGTCCCATTTCTCTTGAGAACTGTAATACATTGCCTGATATTCTTAATTTTGACTCTTGACCTCAGCACTCGACTATGGAACATGGTATAATAATTTTTTATTTAACAGTCATTTCCTTATTGAATACATTTTTTAATTAGAAAGAAAGATATTTTCTTTATATTTGTAGCAATACAAAATTTCCTTTTTTTAATAGATGTAGATCCCAATGATTCTTTCAATTAGCTGATTTAGTATTGATGAAAATGATGGATAATATTTTTAAACCATATTCCAACTACATAATCATAAACCTTTACACTTAATTAATCATAGTTTACATGTTTGGAAAATTAAATCACTCTTAAGGAGCCTAAGTAGTTATTTATGTATACTATACAAAATTACAGAGGCAGAAATTTGTTGATACTCCTTTTACGGTTCTTTGGAATTTCCAAAATATTTTATAAGGTTTAGGTTACTTTGAAGTAGGATTAGCATTTATAAATAAGTAATCAAAGTTGAAAGAAGGAGCACCAAACTAAAAGTCAAGTCTCTTAAAAACTAACCTTGACTCTGACAATGATTAGCTGTTTAACTAGTTCACATCAGTGGATCTCACTTTCATTATGTTCAAGTACTGGTATTAACCAGATAATATCTATGGTTTTAGTATTATTTCATCTATAGGCAACAGTGTAAGATAAGTTTCTTTGTTCTGACTCATCTAAACTCATCTTACTGACTTGGGTTTTTCTCATCCTACTTCTATGACCACAGAATGACTCCCTCCTCTGGCCAGACTGCACTAGGGAAAAATAAATCTGATACTCATTTGTCATCAGTTTAAATAATTTAAAAGGGATTCAAGTGTTATTGACTCTCTGTTGCTACATTTGTTTTGCATTTTAACAAGACCAACATTTTGAGCTAAATGAATGAAACTCAAAAGTGGAATTTCAGATGACAGTATAGTTTGGGACATAGGCATTTTCTTAGCCATTTGAATAAGTTTCAGGGTGATTGTCTATTTCGCTTACCTATAATATTGAGAGAAGAATCTACAAGTCAGGATTGGCCAAGAGGCAGAGGAACTGCTGCTAACCATACTTCATTAATTTTTAATCAAGTGTTATGTACTAGACATTTTGCTGGTTCATAGGTATGTAGGGTTAGTGAAGATGGTGCATAGAGCTTATTAACTACTTGTACTTACTTGTAACCATGAAATCTACAAACTTAGAGAAATATTGAAGACCCCAGGCCCACAATGCCCTTCATTGCATAACAGTCTTCTATTCTTACTTGATAGAGTTTGAAACACTGTTAAAAGCTGGAGGAAAGATTAGAACAATTCTTCATATCTTACGTCAGCCCTGAAATAACCTCCACACTTTCTCGTGTGTCTTTCCTGTTTTTTTTTTTTAATTTTTTTTCTCCTTTTTTGCTTTATGGAAGAAAGGTCACTGAAACCAGTAAACTATTATTGAGACAGAGACAAGTGAAAAAATAGTATCAACACATTTTGATAATTGATCCCTGAAATTGTACAAATAGTATGAGGTAATTATATAATTAAGTTGTAAAATTATATAAACTTGTGAGATTGAGTTTAATTGAAAATAGTGTTACTGAAAATGATTAAGTACCAGTTAGCAATATTTATTTGACCCAAATATTCAGTCACAAGCTGGACACTAATAGTAATGTTCAAATTTATAATCAACAGTAAATACATAGACTAGAAAGAGTTCTTTTATAGGACTTCTATAGCCTCCTAAATTAATTCACCAAAGCTCAAATACTGTCCTTTATAACATTGGAAATGAAAGCTTTACTTTTTAATGGGAAATCTGCATCTCATTGTAAAAATGGAACCCTTCATTCCTGGTCTATACATATTTTCAGAAGCAATAGTTTTTGGATTGCCAGATACTTAGCATAAAGACAGTCTTGAAAATTCATTTCAGGCATGAGGCACCTATATATGTATAGAAACAGGACTATTAAAATGAAATAACCACTTCCTGGGACCAAAAGTTTCTAATGATGAAAACTCTTCAAAGTGATACCTTTTGCCTTATATTTTGCAATCCTAAGCCTGCAAGTACAAAAAAAATTGAAGAATGAGAAATAGATACAATTTATGAGTATTATTGATACAACTGCAGTTCCTGGTACTACTTGGGTCAACTATCAAGGAGCAGGGAGAATTTCAGCAGTAAAACTGTCTTTTCAGATTTATCAAATTTTTTCTTAAACTTGATCATTGGCGTATCCTACGCGCAAACATTGTTACATTTTTACTTGTGACATTTTCCTGCTTTGCTAAGGAGTAAAGTATATATTAGACTGGTAATATAGAGCCTCAAGTTCTGGTCCCAAGTTTGTGATTTGGAATAAGTCCTGTATCTTATATAAGCCTTCTGTTGTAAAAGTAAAACTTTCATTTCCAAAGTTTTAGAGAACAATATTTAACAGTGGGTTTAAGTTTATGAAGATTTTTTAAAAGTCCTATATAAGAATTCCCTCTAGTTTTGATTATATTGACATTTGATGATAAATTTAGAAGGTGGATCATGACCCCAGTTACCAGTGCTGGGTACTTTCTACAACACCAAGATATCGCTCACCTTAAAAATCAAAAAAGTAAAGTGTGTTCAATTCAGATTGGTATGACCTGACACCTTGGTGTTGAGACTTAGGCTAACTAACATTTGTGAATGAATGTAAGCTGTGTCTCAGAAGTGCGAGTAGATCCGTTGGTATTTAGCTTGAGTTTAAAGTCAACAAGTTGGAATATATATTTCAGGAAGTCACATGCGTCTGTAGATCAAATGATCCTGGCGTTTCTATGACTTTGTTGTGAAATGCCTAGCTGATAGAGCCTCAGAAATTATCTGTACTTTGTGTAGGAGAATATAAGGACAATGTGGCGGATGTGGCTGATGGACTAATGATAAGTCATACTTTCCTGAGAGTGTGTGCAGAGAGATGGGGCCGTGTGGCTACTTCCCTCCAAAATGAATGTAAATGAGAAAAACACATACATCTTCAGGGACAAAGCAGTTAAGAATAGATGTACCTTTCCTAAGGTGTCTTTTATTCAAATAAAAAGAGAGTGGATCCCAAAGACTGAGCCAGGGACAGGATTCCTGAAGGCCATTAAATGAGAAAACCCCAACTGGACATTCAAGTGTCAGAAATAATATCTGTTGTGTGAAGCCACTAAACTATGGAGAGTTGCTGGCCATATTGAATTATTACCAAACTTTCCTAATACAGAATTTGATTTTTTTTTTTTTTTGCAAATGATAGCACTAACTCAAAGATATTTAAGGGCTAAGGAAAAATGATACCATCAATTTGTTTGCAGTCTCTCAGTTTATATGGTTTGCATTTATGTTTTTTTCCTGTTTATGCTATTTGTCCCTACTGAGTAGTTGAGGGGCACAAATCCATAAAAAAGTTACGGGAGAAACCAAGGTTTAGGAAACTTCCCTTAGAACACATTGCTAGCTGAGTGTCACAGTGCAGTGGAGATTTGTAACTCAGGCAAATGGATCCAAAGCCCACACTTTCCCAATGTTCTTCTGCCTGAAAAAGCCTACAGTTAGTTACACCAAGATATCCATGGTGGTACAGATGCAGTCTTAAGGTCCAGCCATGTTCTTCCTTTGCAAGTTGTATTGAAGTATATTCTGTGTAGAGGAAAGTACAAATATCATAAATGTTTCACTTTAAAGATGGTGACAAATAAACCGCAACCATGTGCCCATCATGCAGATAAAGACAGAGTCCTCCATACTCCCTATACTAATTCCTTTCAACAGTGGACTGTTCCTAGCCTCTTTTAACCTATAGACTGGCTTGACTGCATTGCATCTTATATAAATTTGATAATATAGTATGTATTCTTTTGTGGCTGGTTCTTTTTTTTTTTTTTTTTTGCTACTTAGTGTATTTAAGAAAGTCTCACTGTTGGGTGAAATGAAGATGATTCTTTTTCATTGCTGTGTGTTATTTTCTTGTGTGTGTAAATCACAATCTATTAATCCATTCTACTACTCCTGGGTAGTTTTCATTTTGGGTTTATTAGAAATAATCATACTCAGTGAGTCCCACATTTTCCCAAAAGAGCACACAAATGACAAAACCAAAGGGCACAGTGTTTCATGCTTGCCGTCTTCCCCTATTTTGCAGTCCTTCACATTTCACTGGACTTATTCTTAAAGGAAAGGAAACAAGTAGAGGACACTTGGCATCCATCTTCTATCTGGATTACACTGTGTGTTTTAGTATTTTTATTACTTGGATACTGTATAGGTCTACCTTTTTAAATATGCTAAATGTAGGAAGTCTAATGTTAATTTATTTTTTATATAAATTACACACAAATTAATAAACATTTCAAAGTTGAAAATATCAACTTAGTATAGAGAAAAGATCATTGGACTTTGAATTCTGGAAAAGTAGATTTAATTTCTATCTCAGGGACTTTATTTCAAAAAACCATCTTCAAGACTAAAATTTGCAATATGTATGATGGAGTTATATTCCTGCTGCAAAAACTTTTTATTGTGTAGATGTTACATTTGCGAAGGCTCAGACGGTAAAGCGTAAAGCGTCTGCCTGCAATGCGGGAGACCCGGGTTCGATTCCTGGGTCGGGAAGATCCCTTGGAGAAGGAAATGGCAATCCACTCCAGCACTCTTGCCTGGAAAATCCCATGGATGGAGGAGCCTGATAGGCTACAGTCAGACACGACTGAGCGACTTCACTTTCACTTTGGTAACCCTAAGGGCAGTACACAAATATTGGTCATTATTAGGGATAAACTTGCAAAGCAAGTGGGTGCTAAGTCTGAGTGTTCATAATAGCTAAAACAAATCTAGGGTCGAATCTGTTGAGATTTTCTTCATTTAATTTTCTTTTCTCTCTCTCTCTCTGTGTGTGTGAATGTACTTTTAGGTCTACTTTTATTTACTTAGACAACAAGAGAGTGAAGGAAAAAGAGAGAGGGGAAAGCTATCCAGGAAAAATTAAGCTTAAAATTCTTGCCAAGAACTAGACAGGCTCCCCACAGAGTGAGGTGTTACGGTTATGGATATCCATTGCCCCCTCTCTGGGGACTCATAAACTGGCTAGATGTCCTCCAGTTCCTACCCTGGACATTAAGCAGCTCAGGTGCATTGTCAGCATGTGATTATACCCTCCCCAAGGGATCTGAAGTTTCAAGCACCCACTCCTAATCTCCCTGCTACAACAGAAGTGCACTGCAATCAAAGACAAATTTGTAGGTCAATGAGTTGGAAACTGGTTGTCTTTAACTTTCTGATTTTTAAATACGTTTTGTACAAATTGGTTCCAAGGAAAAATAGGATGGGATGGTGAAAAATAAGAGCTGCCACCTTGCATTAATATTCACAATATTGTCTACTTACTTTTGGTTTCTGGATTAATGTAGCTCTGACTTGGCTCCTGTCTCTGTCAATAATAAAAAGATAATAAAATGGATAAATGGAAACCAGAGAATTTGCAAGCTGCATGATAAGTGTGATTTTTCATGTTAAAAAAAAAATGTTCATCTGGGAACAAACTAACTTAAAGGTTTTAAAACCCAATTTCAGCTTAGCGGCTGGGGTTTGTTTGAAATCTTAACCACTGACTGAGGTGTGAAACTTACATTTGATACAGTAAATCTTGTTGACTGTTATTTTAAGGGACTGAAATGTGCTTTTATTGCAAAATTGTCTCAAATAAAGAATACATTTTTCCAGTCTCACTCTGTCATAAACTTTCATGTCAGGTTTTGGCTCCACAATGCATGCAGGGGAAGCATTATACAGAAATAAGAAGGAGGCATGCATAATAACTTGTTTTATTTTCCATTGTAAGAAATAGAGATGGTCTCATACCATTCTTGTTATCAAAATACTAAATATTACATACTTGATCAGAAATGATCAGTAAGCATATCTCAAGTCATAAGACTATTGCTTATTGTTGCAGAATTGTTTTCTTGGTTGGATATACTATAATGCCATATATATAAGAAGTTCTGTGAAATGTGTTTATAATTTTTCACTTAACATAGTTCCTGAAATAATTATTAAAAAACTCCAGGCCAAAATTCTACAGGCAGGAGAGGGGAGCTTGATTTATATGATTCTCACACTCACATTTCAAAAATTGAATTTTCTCAAAAAAGGTTTTTGACAAATTGTGTTGTAATTAATTAAGTTGTAGATTTCTCACTATGATAAGTACTATGATTTCAAGTTTAAAAGTAGTTAAAAAGATTCCGTTTGTATGAATAAAATGTCTACTCATGTCTGTGTTTGAGAATGTAAGGATACAAATTTGAAATGACATTGATAGCACAACCATTGGCATATTATGTTAAGTGTCAATAGATATCAATGATAGGAAAGAAACTGGCCAGCAATTTTTGTCTCAGGGCCATTTCTTTTTAGAATGTATTGTTTGTTTAGTGACTTTAGAAATCTGGGCACACATTAAAACTATTAAAAAATAAAATAATGATGGTGGGAAAAATGATTACAAGACATTGCTCACATGTTTCAAAACCACCAAAATAACATAATTCTCCAAGAGAAGTCCCCTGCCCTTAGACTTAGGCTCGTAGGGCTTCATTGTATTTATATGTAGGCACACCTCAGAGATTCTGGAGGTTCAGTTTTAGACCATTGCAGTAAAGCAAATATGATAAAGTGAGTCACATGAATTCTTTTGGTGTCTTGAATGCACAGAAAAGTTATGCTTACACTATACTGTAGTCTAGTGTGCAATAGGATTATGTCTAAAAAAGTACCTACCTCAATAGAAAATAGTTTATTGCTAAAAAATGCTAACCATCATTTGACAACGCAGGGTTGCCACAAACCTTCAATATGTAAAAACCACAATGTATGTGAAGCTTGATAAACTAAGCACAATCAAATGAGGTGTGCTTGTACGTGTATATTCACAAATAAAGAGGGTTGTTCATATTGTTCCTTCCCTTACACTGCCACTAGAAAATGCTCTTGCTGCCACTGCTAAGTCACTTCAGTCGTGTCCACCTCTGTGCGACCACGTAGACGGCAGCCCACCAGGTTCCCCCGTCCCTGGGATTCTCTAGGCAAGAACACTGGAGTGGGTTGCCATTTCCTTCTCCAATGCACGGGGTAATTCAAACAGGATAACCAATGTTAAAGTGCTTTTCAAGCTTAAAATAAAATCTCTGACTCTTGTGCCAACCCCTGAGTTTGGTATACTCTTTACATTTATGAATCTGTTGACTTTTAGAATGACTTTTGTGATTTCAGCTCAAGTCTCAAGTGAGTTGTAATTTCCACTTGATATGTGGGTGTTTAGTGCTTGCTTGAAAGTCCCTTGGGCTGCAAGGAGATCCAACCAGTCCATTCTGAGGGAGATCAGCCCTGGGTGTTCTTTGGAGGGAATGATGCTAAAGCTGAAAGTCCAGTACTTTGGTCACCTCATGCGAAGAGTTGACTCATTGGAAAAGACTCTGATGCTGGGAGGGATTGAGGGCAGGAGGAGAAGGGGACGACAGAGGATGAGATGGCTGGATGGCATCACTGACTCGATGGACGTGAGTCTGAGTGAACTCCGGGAGATGGTGATGGACAGGGAGGCCTGGCATGCTGGGATTCATGGGGTCGCAAAGAGTTGGACACGACTGAGCGGCTGAACTGAACTGAATGCTTCCTTGGTGTCTCAGTGGTGAAGAATCCATCTGTAATGCAGGAGACATGGCAGGAGCTGAGGGTTCAGTCCCTGGGTTGGGAAGGTCTCCCGGAGAAGCAAATGACAACCCAATCCAGAATTCTTGCCGGAAATATCCCATGGACAGAGGAAGCTGGTGGGGTCACAAAACAATTCAGTATGACTTAGGGACTAAATAGCATCAACAGCAACAGAGGCCAACTTGCTGTGTTTTTTCTTAATTACTGTTCATAACATTTGTGACACCAGATGTCTGGGATTTTTCCCACACTGATTCTCCCAACTTGATATCCTTTATTCAATTCTGACACTAACCAGAGGTAGCATAGAGCCTACTGGTTAAGGGTTCAGTCCTATAAGACTGCCCCTCCCTCAACCCCTAACTTCAGATACTAATCACTAGTAGTAGGTCTTCAGGTTACCTAAAATTTCTCACCGACTTGGCTGCAAATTGGAGGTTCCCACAGTACCATCCCTGGTTTCAGTAATTTGATAGAGCAGCTCATAGAGCTCAGGAAAACAGTTCACTTATTTTATATGTTATAAAGGATACAAATGAAAAGCTGGATGAAGAGATACATAGGATGAGGTCTGGAAAGATCTTGAGTGTAAGAGTCTACCTTTTATAATTAAAATGCACTCTCCTCCAGGCACGTAGATGTGTTTACTAATGGGGAAATACTCTGAACCCAGTACTGATAGGGTTTTTCTGGAGGCTTCATCATGTTAGCATGATCACAAACTGCACTTTCAACCTTTTCCCCCTCCTGGAGAATAGGAGATGGGACCACAAGTCCCAGGCTTCTGCTCACAGCTTGATCTTTCTGGTGACCATCCTCCACCCAAGAGCAATCTCATTAGAACAGAAAGATATTCCTATCACCTAGGAAATCACAAAGAACTTAAGAGCTCTGTGTCAGATGGTCCCATCACTCAGTAAATTAACAAAAGTCTCAAGAGCTTTGTGTCTCTATCTCCAAGTTCAAGAGTTCTGTGTCAGGCACTGGGGGCCTGACCAATATATATACATATATATAATATTTGTTTCTTATTTTACAGAGGGTCTACACTGCTGAAGAATGAGACAGGCTTTTATCTAGGCTTCCATGATAAACTCAGGGCACTGAGTTTTCTATCATATTAAAAATTCTAAGGAGATACTAGCATCAGTAAAATATTGTTTAATTATACCTTTTATTAAGTTTTAATGTGTTTACCGACTGCTGTTGGATTGTTAATAAATAATCTTTCCAACAAGAATTTTATGATCAAGAGATACTAAATAGAAAAGCTCTTTAGATTTATCCATGTTATGATTTTGAAAAGTAGTAAAGTTAGGTATTTCTGATGTCAGAAAACCAGTAAGAATAAGCTGCTGAATTCAAGTTAGTAAAAATATTGAGACATTTCTTATCTGTATGAACAGCAAGAGTCTGAAAGCATGATTCCAGCAAATACACTCTTTGAGAATCAGACCATATGTCACTAGAATTCTTAATAATTTAAGGTGAACTAGAAAATAAGACCAGAAAGATTTCATTTACTTTCAACCTAATTCAACAAACACTTATTGAACTCTTATGAAAGGAAGGTTCTGTTTCAGAGACTGTGCATATATAGATGAATAAAAAGAAAACAAACCAAAAAAACCAATTCTGACTCTTGCTGATCTTATCAACAACATTGATGGTGGTTGAGGATATACTACATAAAGCCTGTTTTCTCTGGTTCATCATACTTAAATCAGGACAGAGACTCTGGGTATCTACATTTTCCAGATGAAGATCAAGACCTCTGTAGGAAAAATCCAAAATGATTTGTAGACCTATGCGATAATTTCCTGCTGATTGCTATCTAAATTCCTTGGGAACCGACCCTGGCTTATACATACCTATTGCTATAGTTCCTACACACTTGTTGCTCAAAGTATGGCCTGTGGGCTAACAGTATTTGAGTCTACTTGAAAAGGATAGATGGCAACTTTTCTCTGTTTGGGAGTTTTGTTTTGGGGGGAGTTTTACAATTATCTATTCAGTTTCATTACTGGCAATTAGCCTGTTCATATTTTGTATTTCTTCCTGACTCAGACTTGGGAGTATGTACATTTCTAAGAATTTGTTCGGCACTGAGGGCCTCAAGACAACTGGCTCCTTGTGGGGAGAAGCTCTGCAACTGTGATCTGTTTATGGGTCGCCCACCTGGGGGTTTGGTCTTGACCATACCACTGCTCCTCTCTTCCTGCCTACCTCACTGTGGCTCCTCCTTTATGCTTTTAGTTGTAAAGATCTGTTCTGGTAGATCCTGGTCTTTTTCATAAATAATCTTCTGTAAATAGTTTTAATTTTGGCGTGCCCATAAAAGGAGGTGAGCTCAGAGTCTTCCTACTCTGCCATCTTGGGAACTCTCTATTTCTTAACGTTCTTTATTACTATAAATAAGAAGTGAAAAGTAGTTATTCTGTTTAACTGCTAATATATTAAATTAAATCAACTAAGTATTGTGTGGATGTTTTAAAGTACCAATAATTAAATGAGTTAAGACTTTATTTTAAAGAGATGAGGGAAGAAGTTTAAATTACAAAATTTTTAGTAAAGTATTAGCCTGTATTCAATGAGTATAATGCTTGCAAAGATGCAACCCACAAATACATTTCACTCAATGTACTCATGTTACGGCAGTTACAGAGTAAAAGTGAAAGGGAGATCAATTAAGATAAAAAGGAAAAAGATGACAGGAGATATATAAACAGAAAACAAGAAGAAACACTAAACAAAAAGGCAGAAAAGAGGAAGAAGAGATGGAGGTATAAAATAACAGAAGAAGAGAAGAAAGAGATTGAGTACAAGTGAAAATGAGAGACAGAGGAATTACTAGAGGAATGGACTTTTTTCTGTCCTCACCTTAATTTCAGTGTGTTTATGCACTTTAGAGCAGTTTAAATTGCTATCTCTATGTTTTGAAAAGTAATTACTGAGCACAGTTCTTTAACTGCTCTTTACCAAGAGCATTGCTGAGGCCCTCCTCTGAGTAGGATCACTGTGGCAGGCTGTCAGAAATGGTAGAGTTCTCAGCTCTACACTGCCTGGTGTCATGGCAACGTCTCTTTTGAAAACAGAATTTGCTACAAGGGCGTGAGTTTGAAGTAAATAAAATTGTGGTACGATGGAATCCTCCCATTTATTGCTAGGTGGCTTCTCAAATATGAGGTGGAGTCAGCACGCTGGGCAGCCTTTTTCCTATTAACCTTGAGCCCAACACATGTGGAAAGATATGACCACACTCCATCAATTCAATTCTCATTTTAAGGTTGATGATGTTCCTTTGTTATACCTTCTCATTCTCATTCTAATTATGTGTTTTGACTGAAAAATATATTGACTTGGAATTGAACTAAAATGGCAGGGGTATAAAATGTTTTAAATTAAAATCCCCCCAAAGGAAGTGGAAGATCAGATAGCTATTGTGAATTTCTTTATGTTTTGATTTGTTTTAGCATTGGTTAGTCTATGGACTCTGAAGAAAGCTGAGCGCCGAAGAATTGATGCTTTTGAACTGTGGTGTTGGAGAAGACTCTTGAGAGTCCCTTGGACTGCCAGGAGATCCAACCAGTCCATTCTGAAGGCGATCAGCCCTGGGATTTCTTTGGAGGGAATGATGCTAAAGCTGAAACTCCAGTATTTTGGCCACCTCATGCAAAGAGTTGACTCATTGGAAGAGACTGATGCTGGGAGGGATTGGGGGCAGGAGGAGAAGGGGACGACAGAGGATGAGATGGCTGGATGGCATCACTGACTCGATGGACATGAGTCTGAGTGGACTCCGGGAGATGGTGTTGGGCAGGGAGGCCTGGTGTGCTGCGATTCATGGGGTCGCAAAGAGTCGGACACGACTGAGGAACTGAACTGAACTGAGTCTTAAAATTAGTTTTAGATTTTTAAATTTTTTCTCATTTCAACTGAATTTCGATAACAATATATATTTGCCTTTTAAACCATAAGTGAATTTCATGTTTATGAATGTGAAGAAATAATAGCTAAATAAAAGAGGAAAGTTTAAAAACTCTTGCAAACACACAAGTCAACAACACAAACTTTTCTCTAAACTGCTCCTTCCTAATGCTCTGTATTTTTTCCTTCCTTCCATCAGCTAAGACATTTATATCATTCAAACATGAAAGTGAGAAAAGTACTAAATTTATATCTAAGAGAGATCTGTGGTACAGGTCCTCTAAGAGGAAAGGCAATATCAAGGAGAAAAGAAACAAACTGAATTTTTAAAACCTATGATAAGCAGACACAATGCAGGCAATAGAACTAAATTTCTAAAACATGTATATTTAGTTTCTTCCAAAACATGAGACAAGCTACAGCTATAATACAAGACCAAACTACAATGAAAGAATATTCAGAAAACAGGAAGAGATTGGGGAATTTTTAAAATAAGTAAAATTTTCAATAGAAGGATTAAAAGATAAATCACAAAAACCTTGAAAATTAAATAAAAAGATAAAAAGAATAATATACATGAGAAAATAAAATATTATTCCAGGAGTTATACCACAAGGAGATAGAAACAGGTCTACAGAAAATACAAAAGGGAAAAAAATTATCAAAGAAATAGTATTTCCAGAGCTTAAGAGCATACATCTTCATATTGGAAACATTTGTGTTAGAAATACATTTGCCAGACAAATGTCTGATTTTTAAAACATCTTTTCTTGGTAGTTAGCACAACCATTTTATTATTCATTTTTTGTTTGTCCCAACCAACCTAGATAGCATATTGAAAAGCAGAGACATTACTTTGCCAACAAAGGTCCGTCTAGTCAAGGCTATGGTTTTTCCAGTGGTCATGTATGGATGTGAGAGTTGGACTGTGAAGAAAGCTGAGCACCGAAGAATTGATGCTTTTGGAACTGTGGTGTTGGAGAAGACTCTTGAGAGTCCCTTGGACAGCAAGGAGATCAAACTCCAGTACTTTGGCCACCTCATGCGAAGAGTTGACTCATTGGAAAAGACTCTGATGCTGAGAGGGATTGGGGGCAGGAGGAGAAGGGGACAACAGAGGATGAGATGGCTGGATGGCATCACTGACTCAATGGACGTGAGTCTGAGTGAACTCCGGGAGTTGGTGATGGACAGGGAGGCCTGGTATGCTGCGATTCATGGGGTGGCAAAGAGTTGGACACCACTGAGCAACTGAACTGAGCTGAACTGAAGCCTCTTTCCGTCACCTCCACTAGCTTTGTTCGTAGTGATGCTTCCTAAGGCCCACTTGACTTCACATTCCAGGATGTCTGGCTCTAGGTGAGTAATCACACCCTTGTGATTATCTGGGTCTTGAAGATCTTTTTTATACAGTTCTTCTGTGTATTCTTGCCACCTCTTCTTAATATCTTCTGCTTCTAATAGGTCCCTACCATTTGTCCTTATCGAGCCCATCTTTGCATGAACTGTTCCCTTGGTGTCTCTAATTTTCTTGAAGAGATCTCTAGTCTTTTCATTTTATTTTTTCCCTCTATTTCTTTGCACTAATCACTGAGGAAGGCTTTCTTATCTCTCCTTGCTCTTCTTTGGAACTCTGCATTCAAATGGGTATACCTTTCCTTTTCCCCTTTGCTTTTCGCTTCCCTTCATTTCACAGCTATTTGTAAGGCCTCTTCAGACAGCCATTTTGCTTTTTTGCACTTCTTTTCTTGGGGATGGTCTTGATTCCTGTCTCCTGTACAATGTCACACAGTGGAGTTATTTCTCCACTGATCTCCAATAGCATATTGGGCACCTATTGACCTGGGGAGTTCATCTTTCAGGGGATGAAGATAGGGGAGTTCTATCTTTTTTGCCTTTTCATACTGTTCATGGGGTTCTCAAGGCAAAAATACTGAATTGGTTTGCCATTCCCTCCATCCATAGTTCATCAGGCACTCTGTCTATCAGATCTAGTCCCTTAAATCTATTTCTCACTTCCACTGGATAGTCATAAGGGATTTGATTGAGGTCATACCTGAATGGTCTGGTGGTTTTCTCCACTTTCTTCAATTCCAGTCTGAATTTGGCAATAAGAAGTTCATGATCTGAGCCACAGTCAGCTCCCGGTCTTGTTTATGCTGACTGTATAGAGCTTCTCCATCTTTGGCTGCAAAAAATATAATCAATCTGATTTCGGTGTTCACCATCTGGTGATGTCCATGTGTAGAGTCTTCTCTTGTGTTGTTGGAAGAGGGTGTTTGTTATCACCAATGCGTTCTCTTGGCAGAACTCTATTAGTCTTTGCCCTGCTTCATTTGTACTCCAAGGCCAAATTTGCCTGTTACTCCAGGTGTTTCTTGACTTCCTACTTTGGCATTCCAGTCCCCTATAATGAAAAATATATCTTTTTTGGGTGTTAGTTCTAGAAGGTCTTGTAGGTTTTCATAGAACTGTGTAACTTCAGCTTCTTCAACATTACTGGTTGGGGCATAGTCTTGGATTACCATGATATTTAATGGTTTGCTTTGGAAATGAACAGAGATCGTTCTGTCGTTTTTGAGATTGCATCCAAGTACTGCATGTTGTTGACCATGATGGCTACTCCATTTCTTCTAAGGTATTCCTGCCCAGAGTGGTAGATATAATGGTCATCTGAGTTAAATTCACCCAGTCCAGTCTATCTTAGTTTGCTGATTCCTAGAATGTTGATGTTCACTCTTGTCATCTCCTGTTTGACCACTTCCAATATGCCTTGATTCGTGGACCTAACATTCCAGGTTCCTATGCAATATTGCTCTTGACAGCATCAAACCTTGCTTCTATCAACAGTCTCATCCACAACTGAGTGTTGTATTTGCTTTGGCTTCATCCCTTCATTCTTTCTGGAGTTATTTCTCCACTGATCTCCAATAGCATATTGGGCACCTACCGACCTGGGGAGTTCATCTTTCAGGGGATGAAGATAGGGGAGTCCTATCTTTTTTGCCTTTTCATACTGTTCATGGGGTTCTCAAAGCAAGAATATTGAAGTGGTTTGCCATTCCCTTCTCCAGTGGACCACATTCTGTCAGACCTCTCCACCATGACCCACCCATCTTGGGTGGCCCCACAGGGCATGGCTTAGTTTCATTGAGTTAGACAAGGCTGTGATTCGTGTGATCAGATTTGCCTGTTGTCCGTGATTCTGGTTTCAGTCTATCTGCCCTCTGATGCCCTCTCTCAGTGCCTACCATCTTACTTGTGTTTCTCTTACCTTGGACGTGGGGTATCTTTTCACGGCTACTCCAGCAAAGCACAGCTGTTGCTCCTTACCTCAGAGGTGGTTTTAGAAAAGGAAGAGGAAGCAGAGATCAAATTGCCTACATCCACTGGATCATCAAAAAAGCAAGAGAGTTCCAGAAAAACATCTATTTCTGCTTTATTGACTATGCCAAAGCCTTTGACTGTGTGGATCACAATACACTGTGGAAAATTCTGAAAGAGATGGGCATACCAGACCACCTGACCTGCCTCTTGAGAAACCTGTATGCAGGTCAGGAAGCAACAGTTAGAACTGGACATGGAACAGCAGACTGGTTTCTAATTGGGAAAGGAGTATGTCAGGGCTATATACTGTCACTCTGCTTATTTAACTTCTATGCAGAGTACATCATGAGAAACGCTGGGCTGGATGAAGCACAAGCTGGAATCAAGATTGCTGGGAGAAATATCAATAACCTCAGATATGCAGATGATACCACCCTTATGGCAGAAAGTGAAGAAGAAGTAAAGAGCCTCTTGATGAAAGTGAAAGAAAGTGAAAGTAAAGTCGCTCAGTCATGTCTGACTCTGCAACCCCATGGACTATAACCTACGAGGCTTCTCCATCTATGGGATTCTCCTGGCAAGAATACTGGAATGGGTTACCATTTACTTCTTCAGGGGGTCTTCCCGACCCAAGGATCAAACCTGGGTCTCCCTCATTGGAGGCAGATGCTTTAACCTCTGAGCCACCAAAAGTTGGCTTAAAAGCTCAACATTCAGAAAACTAAGATCATGGCATCTGGTCCCATCACTTCATGGCAAATAGATGGGGAAACAGTGGAAACAGTGGCTGACTTTAGTTTTCTGGGCTCCAAAATCACTGCATATGGTGATTGTAGCCATGAAATCAAAAGACATTTACTCCTTGGAAGGAAAGTTATGACCAACCTAGACAGCATGTTAAAAAGTAGAGACATTACTTTGTCAACAAAGGTCTGTCTAGTCAAGGCTATGGCTTTTCCAGTGGTCATGTATGGATGTGAGAGTTGGAATATAAAGAAAGCTGAGCGCTGAAGAATTGATGCTTTTGAACTGTGGTGTTGGAGAAGACTCTTGAGAGTCTCTTGGACTGCAAGGAGATCCAATAGTTCATCCTAAAGGAGATCAGTCCTGGGTGTTCATTGGAAGGACTGATGTTGAAGCTGTTTGTTTTTGTTTTTAGAGAATTTGTTAATCTAAAGACATTCTATGGCCATCACAGTGACATCACTTAGCACTTTTCTCTTGTGGTTAATAATCTATGCACTGTAATTCTTTCCAAATAGCTCTAGTTCTGGTAACACAAGACAATGGGTTAAAATCTGAGCCTTTCACACTTGCATTGAATACAGTGTGCCGTTGTCAGTACTAAAATGCCACTTAATTTTATTCCTTTATTTATTCTTATACATATCCCTATTTTCAAAGCCCTTTTCACTTTTTGACAGGTAAAAACTAAACTGATAATCTTCCTAACTGATTCTTAGACCAAAAGGGAATCTGAATGTAAGTTATATAATATATAAAAAGGTCAGTGGTAAGAATATTACATATCAACATTTATGAGAGATTTTCATGTGCTCAGAAGGAAATAAATGTCTCTATATGCTTCAAATACTAAAGAATAAAAAAGGACTTTTTTAAATTTAAAATTTCACTGATTTAAAAAAAGAATATCTAAAATAAAGCACAGGTTGGCAAACTCTAGTCCATAGGTCACTTTTAGCCCACCACCTATTTTGGTGAATAACATTTTATTGAAACATAGCTATGCTCTTTGATTTTTAAATTTTCAATGGCTGCTTTTGTGCTACAAGGGTAGTGTTGAGTCATTGTGACAGGGACTATTAGGCCTCAAAGTCATAGAGCCCTTTACTGTAACCTTAATCTAGGGCATATAAAGAAAAGGATTATGAAAAATAAAATTATAAACTAGTGATTTGAAAATTAATCTGAGATATGTCTGTTGTTTTAGCATGTTGTAACATGCATAGAAAACCATGTAATGTTATCCTATTTTGTTAGCATCATCTCATACTAAAACACTGGATGAAAAGCATAATGAAAAAAAATACAGATACGTTTCTCATATGCAAGTGAAGTATTGGAAGTAAATATTATTAAATCTAATTCAGCAGTATGTTTAACTATTAATTACCTGCAACCAAGTGAAAATTTTTGGCAGGGTGTATAAATTATTTACTATAAGTAAATATGCTAATATGCCTAATCACATCACATAGCCCAAAGCAGAGAAATCATACATTAATCTTAATAGATACAGAAAAACAGTTGGTCTCTTTTTATGATAGAAAAATATTAATCTAGAAATGTAAAATATATTCTCAGTGTGCCACAAACAGAATACATACTCTGATGTTTCTCACAGTTAAACGTCAGAGATAGTCTTTTAAAGTCATAAATGGTATAAGAATATCTTCTATTTTCATGAATATTTAAGGAAAAAAATGAAAGTTCCAACTAGTGCATAAGACGTTAAAGATTTGAAAAGAGGAAAACATTAAATTATTATTTTCCGATTATATTAGTATATTTCCTGAAAACAAAGTCTGGAAATTAATAGATCTGATAGTTGACCTCATTTAAGCTTCTTCAGTTGGCAAAGGGATTCCAGTGAGTTTGACATATAACATTTATTTGTTATGTCTTTGCATTTTCCTTCCTCATTTTTTCTTTGTATTTCATACCTTGACAGTCACAGGAAACTCTAAATCAGTTATTTCATGGAACATCTGTTAATTTGGGGTGTTCCTGTTAGTTTCAAGTTAATGCATCATTGGCTGAAGTATTTCAGAAATAGTGTTGTGTTCTCATTATATGTCCATTCTATCAGATGCACATGTTTTTCCTTTGTTCTATTACTGGTAGTGTTTACCTTCAATACGTTGACTAAAATGCTACTGACCATTCTAAACTTACTATTTTTCCATTTTTGTAATAGGTATTATATCAGGAGGTAATTTGCAACTATAAGAGTATCCTAGTCCACATTATTTTATTCATCTGTTTATTTATATGGGCATGTATTCATGACTTTCTATTTTATTCAATGGTTATAATTTGTTTCTATATATATTTAATTGCTCAAATTGTCCAGGGTGGCTAAATACTGAAAATTATCATATGGCCAGGAGCTGCACTGAATATATAAAGACATTTCCTATTCAACAATATCAAAATACACTGTTTCCTAGCTAAGTTTATATGTACAGCAATGTTATATGTAACCACAAAAAACGAAAGCAATCTCAGGGTACGACATTAGAGGAACTGACAGAGATTTATACATCATTAAATATAGTGGGCTGTTGAATAGCCCTAAAATCATTAATGTTATTATGTTATTCAGGTGCTATTCATTACATCAGAAAATGCTCTTTGCAATATTAATGGAAGCAAGGTAACTAGGTACCAAATTGTATATATTATAATCTCAAACACATTAACAAATAAAAGGAGCAGAAATTATATTAAAATATGTATAGTAGATCTTTTCAGTGATGGAGTTATGAGTGACTATTATTTTTTAAGATTTACAGATTTGCCACTGGGCACACTATGTTTTTATAATCGAATGGGAAAAAAAAGCAAAACAATAAAAAGCATTGGATCAGCTTCCCACAAATATTGATTCAGTTATTGGGCTAAGGGAAGTTTTACTACCTGGGACGCTTTCATTTTCCCACTGTGCATCACTCCACAGGAGAAAAAAACATGCCAGCCTTTTTGTTTATGGACACTGGGCAGGATAATGCACCATTAAATCTAAGTTGGGATAATGATCATTATCTGCTAGGAGACCTGGAGAGGGTGGGTGTCCAGTAACTCTGTCTATATTCTACCATGGAAGCATTAAAAGAAATCTGCCCTCATATCCTTAGTGGGAAACATGGCCCTGAAAAAGGGTTAAACAGAAAGAAAAAAGGGTTAAACAGAAGTACACAACATAAACCACAAAAAATATAAGACCTATATGTTAAGTTCATTACTCTAAAAAAGATAAAATGTAGGATGTTCCTCTCGTGTGTACTATCATATTTATGAGGTCATTAATGTTTGCCAAAAACAGTACATGCAAAACTGTCTTATTCTTTCTTCTCTGGCATTATCATAATATGATCCTATATGGAGCTTTTGGTAAAAATTGGTATAGTCATTCATTATGCATTTATCTTATTTTAATCCTCTTTGGACTTGATCAGGATGACAATCCTTAGTGCTTGAGAAGTCACCATGAAAAGTATGAAAGCTCAAGATATATCTGCTTATTCACAAGTAAATAAATCATTCTTTTTAATCCTTTAATCTACTCTAGAAATTGAATAATCGAGCTAGAACAGGGATTGTTCCATCTGATTCAAAACATTTGGAGGTCAGAGTCTCAGATTTTTCACATGTTTATTTGCTCTAATTTGCATAATTAGTTAAAATGAACGAATTTGAAAACAAGGAACCAGAGGGTGCTGGATTAGCAGGAGTCTTGAAAGCTTTGCAGCTTCTTCGTATAATTATTGAGGAGGCATGTTTAATTAATATAATACCCATTAGTAACAATTAAATATAGCCAAGGTCAAGAAATGAACCCTTTTACCATTTACAGTTGGCATTTTAATTTTATAGTACTCTCAGCCCAGCAGAAATGTTCATTTATTTCAATGTAATATTCTGTGATACTGTTGGAACATCAAAAATCTCTCTTTTTCATGTCACTATAATACAGTAATTTACGGGTAAGAAATCATTTTAGTTTCTAGAGATATCTATAGGAGAATCTCATAAATGTGAAAGTTCAGTACTCAAAGGAATGAAGATGCGCATACAATTTCAAGTGACTGTGCTTTGCGAACTGGACTCTTTCCGAGCTGAGTGAAAAATAGAATGAAGAGACTTAAATAGTTACTCCGTTTCCTAATCCCACATCTTGTATCTCAATTGAAAGGGGTTAAGAGCCCATTAAATTCTCTTCTTGGTCCATAAGCTTCTTTTCAGTACCTTTCCCAGGTTGCAAAGAAAATTTCCTGAAGGTTAGCCATTAAAGATTACTATACTCCTGAAAATCCTTGACTTATGTCTTGAAACATGGGGTCATTTTAATTATCTATGGATGAAAGACTGGTTTGACTTCAACTCACTTTAGGTGTCTCTTATGATGTATAACATCTTAAGGTTCTGAAAAACTATCTCCCTCATTACAATCTAAGAAATATCATATTTACTCAGCTTTTTGTTTTTATTTCTGCTTTATGTAATTCATTACTACTATTTCATCAACTCTGATTTCTGTGAATGAGGGAAAAAAATCTACAAAAAAAAAAAAAAACAGAGAGTATGGAGTTATCTTTTTAGTTTCCATAATGAAGCTACCTTCTCTTTTGTTAAAGCTGTAAAAATTACCATCAATGAATATTATAAGAACCAGAGGATAAAGGAGGTGGGATATGAAAGATACTGACTGTTTATGTGAATGAAAATTTTCATGAATAATACCTGTTCTATGTTCTCAAATTAAAAAATAATTACAGTATTAATTTTAAATTATTTTTATTGGAGTACAACTGCTTTACAATATTCTGTTATTTCTGTACAGCAAAAGTGAATCAGCCGTAGGTATACGTGGGAAAGATTGGGGGCAGAAGGGGACGACAGAAGATAAGATGGTTGGATAGCATCACTGACTCAGTGGGCATGGGTTTGGGTAGACTCCGGGAGTTGGTGATGGACAGGGAGGCCTGGCGTGCTGCGGTTCATGGAGTCACAAAGAGTCGGACACAACTGAGTGACTGAACTAAACTGAACTGATACATGTATCTCCTCTCTCTTGACCTTCCCTGCCAACCACCCGTCACTCTCAAAATTTTTCAAAAGATAGTTTTCAGATAGAAGAGAGATGTAGCTCTAATAGTTATACTTTTCTATGAATTATATGTGTAATATATTTAATATATATGAAATATATGTTTATTACAGAGTTGTCCTACATTAGTTGTGATGAATACTTGGTCTTTTGAAGTTCAAGATAAATCAAGCAAGATGAATTGGGTAGGAACATTTGGACAGAGTAAGGTTTTTTCACATCTGAAGCTGAAATCTTTCACCTGGATGAATTTGCCAAAGCCCAGAGGATTTCCCACAGTTCTAAGGTTTGGAAACATGAAATTTTTAGAATTCTAAATACAATTTCTTTTCCCACAGGAGGACTCACATTAAACCAGCAAACACAAATAGTGTGTAATAACAGAATGGCAAGTTGTGAATGTAATGATAAGCAAAAAAAAAAAGAAATCACAGTACTCTCTATCTCTTTGAAGTGTACTCTGACTTGAGTTTGAGCGATCTGGATGTCAAAAGGAACCGGGATTCATGAACTTTTCTGTGTATATTTTACACCTCAATGAAATTTACAAAAACAAAGTGAAATCTCTGAAACCCAGGGTCTAAGACTTTCCAGAGTAAACAGTAAGGACAATTCTCCTGGAAGTTTGGGTGGTGGTTTCTAAGGGCAAAGGGTAATAGCCACTGCAGTTGTCAGTTATGATTTGAAACTTTAATTTCTGAATCACAGATGCATGTGTTTCAGAGGAACCTTGGAAATTTGGATGGATGGTTGCCCTAAGAAGACCTTTAGTTTCTGAGTAGTGAGGATGACTCTTTAGTGATTTATGGTTTTTCTGTCAGTTGTCTGAGATAACTTTTCTTACTTAATTTGGCAAAACATTTGCTGGTCTTTCCTCTAAACCAGAGGTCAAGATGTAACTCCTACAAAACTTTCCAATTGTTTCCATTTATTCCAAAACTCCTTGACCCTATCAACCTCTCTTACAGGGAACATTTCAAAATAATTGTAATTTAAATTTGGAGTTACAGCTCTCTGAAAATGTGACTCATGTATTTTATTGGTGGACCTTCAGCTCTCAGAAACTCTGAAGTATTGAACAAGTGGACGCATTGTGTTTATGGGTAATTAGAGCTACTCTCTCATTTATCACTGGTAGCTCAGATGGTAAAGCGTTTGGGTGATCTTGAGCTAATTGTGAAACTTCTCTAAGCTTTAGCTTCCTTGTCAATAAAGTTAGCTCCAACATATGTAATATTTTGTACATAATAGTATACAATGTATAGGTGAGGTGTGTTGTGTGTGCAGTGACTATGATAAGCATTGAGTACTATAAACGACTTTATCTCCATCCTTTGCGGTTAGTCGCTCAGTCATGTCTCACTCTTTGTGACCCTATGGACTGTAACCCACCAGGCCTCTCTATCCATGGGGATTCTCCAGGCAAGAATACTGGAGTGGGTTATACCATGCTCTCCTCCAGGAGGTCTTCCCAACCCAGGTATTGGACCCAGGTCTCCTGCATTGCAGGTGGATTCTTTACCCTTGAGCTAATAGGGAAGCCCCTCCATCCTTTATTGTTTAGTAAATATATTCTTACAAGTGTATCAACAATTGAATAGACACCTCTATGAGATCGTGAGGTCTCAGATAACAAAGGATCGGTTCTCAGCTGGTCAAATCTTGGTGGTGTTGGGGAAGACTTGAGAGTCCCTTGGCTGCAAGGAGATCCAACCAGTCAATCCTAAAGCAATAGGATATTTATTTCTGAATATTCATTGGAAGGACTGATGCTGAAGCTGAAACTCCAAAACTTTGGCCACCTGATGCGAAGAACTGACTCACTGGAAAAGACCCTGATGCTGGGAAAGATTGAAGGCTGGAGAACAAGAGGACGACAGAGGATGAGATGGTTGGATGGCATCACCAGCTCGAAGGACATGAGTCTGAGCAAGCTCTGGGAGTTGGGATGGACAGGGAAGCCTGGCGTGCTGCAGTCTATGGGGTCACAAAGAGTCTGACATGACTGAGCGACTGAACTGAACCATAATTTTGCTTGGGGATAAGAGGAAGGAGATTCAGAATGAAGCAGGGATAAGTGCCAAGAAACTTTGTCCCTCAGAACCTTTCCACATTTGAGTTTGCCATGCGTAAGAGAGAATATGGATTAGGAGTCCTGCACTTCTGATTTAACTTCTTCCCAGCTAGCATGAATCAGAAGCCCAAATTTCAGTGTATCTCTCTGCTTTCCTTTATTTTTATTTTCCTTCTCTTTCTTCTTGCTTTTTAATGAATTATCAACCTCTTTTTTTGTTTGTTTTTATTTTTTCCTTTTGTTGTTCTTATTGTCTAGTCGCTCAGTTTGTGTCTGACTCTTTGTGACCCCATGGGCTGCAGCATGCCAGGCTTCTCTGACCTTCACTGTCTCCTGGAGTTTGCTTAAAGTCATGTCCATTGAGTTGATGATGCCATCCAACCATCTCATCCTCTGTCACTCCCTTCTCCTCCTACCCTCAATTGTTTCCAGCATCAGGGTCTTTTCTAATAAGTTGCTTCTTTGCATCAGGTGGCCACAGTATTGTAGCTAGGCATCAGTCCTTCCAATGAATAATCAGGACTGATTTTTTTTTGGATTGATTGGTTTGATCTCCTTGCTGTCCAAAGGACTATCAAGAGTCTTCTCCAGCACCACAATTCAGAAGAATCAATTTTTCAGTGCTTAGCTTTCTTTATGTTCCAACTCTCACATCCATACATGACTACTGAGAAAACTATAGCTTTGACTAGATGGACCTACATTTTCAGGAGCTCTTCACAGTCTTCCATCTGTCTTTCCCTCTATTTCTCTTCAATCCACTTCATTTAACTAACCTCACCCAGCCTTTCCCTCAGGTCCCCCAACATGTGGTACTCATATGTTCAGCCAGGTTTTTTCCCTATTCCATAAGCCCTCTGTGCTCACTCCTCATGTTGCATATTGTCCCTTTCTTGAAGGCTCTTTGCTGTCCTTCTTCTATAATGATTCAAAACTCAATTGTACCTCATCTAAGAGGCCCTCACAGAAAAGGGCAGTGCTTTTTGAAACCCTTCTTTAAATGAAATCCCATAGCAAGTCTAATTTGTCCTCCCTGACCTGGTAATTAATTATCCATTGACCCCATCATATAGGGTATGTTGTTTTTCTTATGTGTTATTCTTCTTGACATAAAAAAGATTTTAATGATTTGAACTAGGAGCTATGGCATTTTCTTTTTCATTTTCGTACAAGGCTCTGTGATATGAAGTTAACATCCTTTCTCTCCACTTCCCATTCACCCTCAGCACTTGTTAAACATAAAGGATACGTGGAACTTGCTGGTTTACAGGTTTTTTGTAGTCCTTGGTTCTGGTCCTTGGGTCTAAGCTGCAGTAGTATAATGCTAATTTGATTGATTTTTTGTTGTCACATGATTCAGGAATTAACTAAATCATTGCAAATTTAGAAACATATAAGATATTATAAGAGAGCCAATGGATAGCACAACCTTAGGCCCAGGGGAGAGTGCTGTGCAAGTCATAGGTTGGTGGGGTTCGTATTTAATGATTTAGCCTTCTAATATTCCTTTGTAATTAAGAGATATGCAAATATATAGTTAATATTTAACAGTATTGGTTAAAAGAAGAGAAAAGAGAGAAAGGGAGGGAAGAGAGAGATCTTGAAGACTCTTTGAAATTCATGAACAAATATGATTGGATGGGCAAAGAAAAAAACCAAAGGCTGACCTCCTACAAATAAGCTCAGGAAAGAGAGAAGGGCTCCTCTGATATGCAAGTAGAAAGATTAGACCTCTAGCACCTTAGGAAATCTGAATAGTCTGAGCAATGTTGGCAGAAGCCACACTAAAGAGCTTGCACAGTTCTGCAAATGTCTCACCCAAAGAAATCTGGCATGGTGTTCATCATCTAGCTAATCCTAACATGCAGACATTTCTGAGAGTGAAATCAGATCTTTCTTTGCCAGAGTGTGTTCCTTATTTGGGCAACTGGGTCAAATCAAGAAAGGCCAATATAGGCTGCCAGAGTAGACAAGGAGAGGAGAAATAAAAGAACAAGACATATAATTCATCAGTGATTTCCTCCCAACATTCTTAGCCTCCACCTTGCCTCCATCTTACTGGTAATACAGGAACAAGGTCAAGGATCCGGTAAAAGGTATCTATAGAAAGGGAGTAAATATCGAAAATAAAGTAACTTAAAACATAAAATTTTCTTTCTAGGGATAATTGTGATGATAGTTCAGTAATAAAATAAGATCAGATGAAGTCTGAAGAAATGTTAGAAAACCTGGATAAAGTGGAAAAACATCTGTTTGAAGGCATCAGAATGTTAGAGACACAAAGACGTGTGGGCCAAGTTCTAGAGAGAAGGGAAACAGAGACAGGATTGACATTTGGCCCAGCTTTTCTCCTTGGGACATTTGCTGATTCAAATCTTACAGCCTAGGGGCTGAGAAGCCAAGGAGTTCAAAAGACTACAAGCAGAGAAGCCAAGTGGCAAAAGCTCAAGCACAAAGCAACAACTTTTTGACAAGCTAAGTCTCAACAGGGCTGATGGAACCATTGCATATAAAGCCTGAGCAGTACAAGTACTTGGGAATGTTCACATGGTAATTTCAAAGGGCAGCACCCATGGAGGAAGGACAAGCCAGAAACAGACCAACATTCACAAAGACTGAGAACCCCTTTGAATGAGCTCAAACTGAGAATGGACTCAGGTTACCAGTCCCCATCGTAACTGTCTGCTATGAGCAAAAAGAGATCTTTTCAAAAGAAAGATAACGACATCCAGAGTAGAGGTATCTTTACAGTTTCCTAAAGTGAAAGTGAAGTTGCTCAGTTGTGTCCGACTCTTAGCGACCCCATGGATTGCAGCCTGCCAGGCTCCTCTGTCCATGGGAGTTTCCAGGCAAGAGTACTGGAGTGGGTTGCCATTAAAATCAGCCCAGTTTCAATATAAAACATAATTTGACATACCAGGAAAAAGACTAAATGGTCAAGAGCCCCAAAAGGAAAAGACAATATAAGTCAGCACAGCAGGACAAGATATTGGAGTTTTCAGTCATTAGTTAAAACAACTATGATTTAACAAAGAAAATACACACATGGCAAATAAGTGTATGAAAAGGTGCTACATGTTATATAACGTTAGGGAATTTTAAACTAAAATGATGAGCTACCAATACATACCTATTCAAATGGCTGAAATCCAAAACAATTGAAATACCAAAGCTGGTGAGGATATAGAACAATAGGAATTCTCATTTGTTGCTAGTGAGATTTGACAGTTTCTTATAAAAGTAAACATACTTTTATCATACAGTAATCTTGTCATCATGCTCCTTGGTATCTGCCCATAGCAACTGAAAAGTTATATCTATATTAAAAACCTGAATGTGGGTGTTTATAACAATTTCTTTCTTAATTGCCAAAACTTGGAATCCACCAAGATGTTTTCCAATAGATGAACCAGTTGGCTTCTCTGCTTATAGTCTTTTGAACTCCTCGGCTACATACAAAGGAGTAGCATTCAGCAATAAGGAAAGTCTATGAACCCATGAACAGACATGGAAGCATCTTAAATGCATATAGCTAAGTGAAAAAGAGCCAGTCTGCAAAGGCTATGTACATACTGCATGATTCCAACAGTATGAAATTTAGAAAAAGGCAAAACTGTGGCCACAATGAAAAGATCTGTGGTCACTAGAAGTTGTGAGAGGGAGAAAAGGATAGGTGAACCATGGAAATTTAAAGGCAGTGAAACTTCCATGTGTGGTTCTGTGATGATGGATACACTATTGTCAAAAATCACATAATGTACCAAACAAAGAGTGAAGTCCAAAGTAAACCATGGGCTTTAGTTAGTAACAATGTGTCAATATTAGTTTGGTAACTATATCAAATATGTTATACTACCATAAGATGTTAATAATAAGGGAAAGTGGGTAAAGAGGGCAGGAGGTATGAGAACTCTCTATGTGTTGTTCAGTCGCTAAGTCATGTCCAATTCTTTGCGACCCCATGGCCTTCTGCTTGAATTTATGTCTAGTGAGTCAGTGATGCTGTCCAACCATGTCATCCTCTGCCACCCCCTTCTTTTGCCTTCACTCTTTCCCAGCATCAGGGTCTTTTCCCATGAGTTGGCTCTTCGCATCAGGTGGGCACATGTTGGAGCTTCAGCTTCAGCAACAGTCCTTCCAATGAATATTCAGGTTGATTTACTTTAAAATCGACTGGTTTGATCTCACTGCTGTCCAAGGGACTCTCAAGAGCCTTCTCTAGTACCACAATCAAAACACAGTAATTCTTTGGTGCTCAGCCTTCTTTATGGGCCAATTCTCACATCCATACATGACTACTGGAACTCTATACTTTCTGCTTCATTGTAATATAAATTAGAAATTGCTCAAAAATAATCTATTAATTGAAAAACAAATCTAGACCTGCATACAAAACTTGCAGATGAATCCAGCCACAGCAGCATTATTTAAGTAATCCCAAAGTGGAAATAACCCAAATGTCCACTAACTGATGAATGAATAAATAAGTTACAATAATAACCATACCATGAAATGTGGTTCAGCCATATAGAGAAATCATGTACTGATACATGATTTCTTGAATGGACCTACAACATAGATGGACCTTCAAACCATGCTAAGTAATTGTATAATTCAATTTGCATGAAATGTCCAGAATAGGCAAATCTATAGCAGCAGCAGCAGCAGCAGCAGCAGCATAAAGACAAAGTATATTAGTGGCTGCCTAGGGTTTGGAAAAATGGGGAGTAAGTGACTTATAATAGATTCTTTTTCTTTTTTGGAGAGAGGTGGACAAAAAATTTAAAATTGTGGTGGTAAATGCACAGCACATCAAATTGTACATTTGAAATTATATGGAAAGTGAATTATATCTCAATTAAAGTATTATTTAAAATTATGATTAGTTATTAAAAATAAATGGTAACATACACAATTTAAGCAAACATGGTGAAATGCAATCAAAAGAAAGTCTAGTATTTAAAAAGCAGTAGCTGAAATTAAGCACTCAGAAGAATGATTTGACGGTGTCATAGTCAAACAAAATAAAGGATTACTAATGTCAATTAAAAAATAACTAGACTAAAATTTGGAGGGAAAATGATGGAAAACAGAGAATCTATCCCAAAACCCTGGGGGCAGGAAAGACCATGGCATGAAAGTAAAAATGCCACCAGGCTCTCTTGGCACAAAGAGGGAACAGGCTGGCCTGCCTTCAGGTCATTGCTCTGCTGGGAGAGGGGCCTTTTACCCACCATGCAAAATGTTAGAGACCCTGCCCTCCAAGATGCCTTAAATAGCAGAAGCCAGGGCTACCACCCCAGCTCTCAGGGTAAGAGACAGCCTGGTTGTATCTGTCTCTTTCTCTCTCTCTCTCTTTTTTTTTTTTCATAATGGCAGAAATATGACCTAAGGGTCCTATCCTGTCCTATATATTTGAGGTGTTTCACTAGTAGTTGAGGCTGATTGGACAGGTTTGAGTCAAATTTACTTTGTTCCATTGTTAATTGAGAAACTATTTCAATAAAATTTTCTTAAAAAAAAAGGAAAAATGAGTACAAAAGACATATGGAGTACATATATAAACTACTGTGTCTAGCCAGGCCCAGGTCACACAACCTAGAGAGAAGACGCAATCTACCTGAATCACTAGGACTTCTCTGAAGGAAAAAAATGAGATTCTGATGCCAGAAGTGGAAGGAATGATTTTTTAAAAAAACAGGTAAAATATAATCTAGATACATCAGTAGATACGTATTTCCCTGTGGTTTGAATCTGGTACAGACAATAAGAAAGGATGCAGCTCATAGTAGGGGCTGCTAGATTCTGCTGAGGAAAATGTGCTGTGGCAGTAGAGATTTTTAAGTTACATTTTAGAGTCCATATGTAAGTGACATCATGCATTATTTGTCTTTGTGTTATTTCACTTGGCATAGTGTCTTCCGATTTTATCCATGTTGTCTTAAACAGTTGGATTTTCTTCTTTTTTAAGATTGAGTAATGTTCCATTTTATATATACATCATATTTTCTTTATTCATTAGTGTACTGATGGACACCTAGGCTGTTTCCATATCTTGACTCTTGTGAATAATGCTGCAATGAATATGGGAGTGTAGACATCTCTTCAAATAATGATGGTGTTTCCTTTGGAAGTGGTAGTGAGGAAGAGCTTATGACAAATCGACCATGTGTTAAAGATGTTGGAGGAAAGGTCATTTCAAGGTCATACATAGTTTAAAATCATGACATTCCAGTGAGCCTGTGTGCATGAAGACTTGCTTTTTTTTTTTTTTTCTGAATTTGAATACACTGCAAAGAAGTGTTGCAAAATGTTTGATCAATATCAAATAAATAAATAAAAAGGATGGAAATACTTTGTCTTTTACTATGAAACTGGAGGAAAGGCAAGCCTTATAAGCAGCATGGGGATGAGGCCCACTAGAATTTTCTCCGATTATGGGGCTAATTTAGGAGAAGAAGGAGCAAGGCCAAGGAACAATTCTGAAAGCAAAATAAGACTGCTGAGTCTGCACCCAGTGTATGAGATTAAGTTTTAATGGCGTGTGATGAAGTGGCCGTGACACAGCTGGCAGAGCTGGTTGAGTTGCTGAAAATGGCTCTTGAAGCTACAGGAGTTGGACAGTAGACACAGAAAAAGAATAAGGTGAATCCAAAAGAGTGGAAGGACAAAATTAATAAAGAGCAAAGACAAAATAGAGAAGAAAACTGGTAAACTTGACAATACTGAAAGCGTGTTCTTTAGAAAGACTAGTAAAATAAGCAATATTTTGTAAATGCGATAGGGATGGGACTAGCTGTACAGCAGTATTTTTTTAATTACAAAAGAATACTATGCTAACTTTATACCAATACACTTGAAAAGCTGGACAAACTAGATGATAATGAATAAGTTATATGCATCCAATATTGACTCATATTTTGAGTAGAAAATATAAGTAGCTTTATGAGGTTAAAAAATATAGTCAACGATGTACACTTAAGAAAGATATCAGTTGTTTTCCACTTTATTAAACAAAGCTAAGAGTCTCAAGACAAAAATCAGATTTAGAAATTTACCCTAAAATTAACCAGAAGCACATTTCTTTTACGATATCAGGTCGTAATGAATATTAGCAGATAGATTCCACCACCACATTTTTTTAAAAAGTTATAATGATCAAGAGGCATTTATCACCATAAAGCAGATCTTTTATAAGGGAAGATAAAGTTGGAATGAGGAGAGAAATGTGCATATCCAATATCAAAGCACACTTCAAAGTTTCAGTGGTTTAAAAAAAATCTACTGAACTATAATAGTACATCAATATATTGTTAAACTTGTATAGGAACCCATGTATATATAAGAAATACAATACAAGGTAAATAAAGTACAGACTGTCCTTATTGTAGAACTACAAAAATGGTCGTACAAATTACACTGTGCAAAGTTGATCTTAATGACCAATGCGGAAAATATTATTGTTCCTTGATCTTAAAATCTTGCTGAGAAAACACTAGAAACTTGTTGGTTGTAGATATATATATAGACTTTAAAAGAGTGACTTTACTGTACACATGAAACTACCACAATGTTGTTAATCAATTGTACTCCAATATAAAATAACAAGTTAAAAATGTTTTTAATCCTAAATGTAGAGCTTGATTTATATAATTGTTTTAGATGACAATTGCAAGTCATTATATAATAATGCTAACATATTTAGATATTACAATGTTTATTTTACTTAAAGATACATTCTTTTAAGCTTTCAAAATATAGTAAACCTTATTCTTAGTTAAGAGACTGCAACCTAAAACATTAGAAATACTGAGAATTAGCATGTTTTATTCTATTGTCAAAAAAACTTACACGACTTCTAGTTTTGAGCCCAACATGAAAGGAGCTTGGAAGTTGCCACTCTGTACTAACAAGTAAATATCTGAACAAACTGAAAAATCAACAATTCTTAGATACATTAGAGAAGTAAGGTCACAGGAAAAATCACCATGCCCAAAACTGGAGAGGCAGACACAGAATATAATAGCTTACTGGAAGAGAAATGCAAGAGCAGAAATCACTGTGGAAACCAATACTGAGGTAGGAAAAACTGAACTGTATTTGATGTATTTGCCAAAGGCTCAGTGTGCAAATGTCTATATGATAAAAATTCCAGGGAGGCCTCTATACTTTGGTGAATTTTGTCTCTTGAGCTCTGCCAGGCGTCACTACTGGGTGAAGAAGGTCAGAGTAAATTCCTCTTCTGGCTGAGGAGGGAAACAGAAACAATTTTGAAATACACCAGAAAATTCTACTATTCATAATAAGGCCTGCCCTCAGTCAATTCAGTTCACTCACTCAGTCGTGTCCGACTTTGTGACCCCATGGACTGTAGCATGCCAGGCCTCCCTGTCCATCACCAACTCCTGGAGTTTACTCAAACTCATGTCCATTGAGTCACTGAAGCTCTCCAACCATCTCATCCTCTGCTGTCCCCTTCTCCTCCCACCTTCAATCATTCCCAGCATCAGGATCTTTTCCAATGAGTCAGTTCTTCCTATCAGATGGCCAAAGTAGTACAGTTTCAGCTTCAGCATCAGTCCTTCCAGTGAATATTCAGGACTAATTTTCTTTAGAATGGACTGGTTGGATCTCCCTGCAGTTCGAGCGACCCTCAAGAATCTTCTCCAACGCCACAGTTTAAAAGCATCAATTCTTCAGTGCTCAGCTTTCTTTATAATCCAACTCTCACATCCATACGTGACTACTGGAATAACCATAGCTTGGACGAGATGAACCTTTGTTGGCAAAGTAGTGTCTCTGCTTTTGAATAAGCTGCCTAGGTTGGTCATAACTTTTATTCCAAGGAATAAGCGTCTTTTAATTTCATGGCTGCAGTCACCATCTGCAGTGATTTTGGAGCCCCCAAAAATAAAGTCTGTCACTGTTTCCACTGTTTCCCCATCTATTTGCCATGATCTTAGATTTATGAATGTTGAACTTTAAGCCAACTCTTTCACGCTGCTCTTTCACTTTCATCAAGAGACTCTTTAGTTCTTCTTCACTTTCTGGCATACGGGTGCTATCATCTGCATATCTGAGGTTATTGGTATTTCTTCCAGCAATCTTGATTCCAGCTTGTGATTCATCCAGTCCAGTGTTTCTCATGTTGTACTCTGCATATAAGTTAAATTAACAGGGTGACAATATACAGCCTTGACGTACTCCTTTCCCAATTTGGAACCAGTCTGTTGTTCCATGTCCAGTTCTAACTGTTGCTTCTTGACCTGCATACAGATGTCACAGGAAGCAGGTCAGAAGTTCTGGTATTCCCATCTCTTGAGGAATTTTCCAGTTTGTTGTGATCTACAAAGTCAAAGGCTTTGGCATAGTCAACAAAACAGAAATAGACATTTTTCTGGAACTCTCTTGCTTTTTTGATGATCCAAAGGATATTGGCAATTTGATCTCTGGTTCCTCTGCCTTTTCCATATCCAGCTTGAACCTCTGGAAGTTCACAGTTCATGTACTGTTGAAGCCTGGCTTGAAGAATTTTGAATATTACTTGGCTGGCATGTGAGATGAGTGCAATTGTGCTTTAGTTTGAGCATTCTTTGGCAATGCCTTTCTTAGGGATTGGAATGAAAACTGACCTTTTCCTGTCCTGTGGCTACTGCTGAGTATTCCAGATTTGCTGGCATATTGAATGCAGCACTTTCACAACATCATCTCTTAGGATTCAAAATAGCTCAACTGGAATTCCATCACTTCCACCAACTTTGTTGGGGTCATGCTTCTTAAGGTCCACTTGACTTCACATTCAAGATGTCTGGCTCTAGGTGAATGACCACATCATCTTGATTATCTGGGTCATGAAGATCTTTTTTGTATAGTTCTGTGTATTCTTGCCACCTCTTAATATCTTCTGCTTCTGTTAATATCTTCTATTTCTGTCATTTATTGTGCCCATCTTGGCATGAAATGTGTTCCCTTGTCATCTCTAATTTTCTTGAAGAGATCTCTAGTCTTTCCCATTCTGTTGTTTTCCTCTATTTCTTTGCACTGATTGCTGAGGAAGGCTTTCTTATCTCTCCTTGCTATTCTTTGGAAGCCTGCATTCAGATGGGTGTATCTTTCCTTGTCTCCTTTTCCTTTTACTTCTTTTCATAGCTGTCTGTGAGGCCTTCATAGACAACCATTTTGCCTTTTGCATTTCTTTTCGTGTTGATGGTCTTGATCACTGCCTTTTGTACAATGTCACAGACCTCCATCCATAGTTCTTCAGGGACTGTCTATCAGGTCTAATCCCTTGAATCTGTCTGTCACTTCTACTGTATAATTGTAAGGAATTTTATTCAGGTCACATCTGAATGGTCTAGCGGTTTTTCCATTCAGTTCAGTTCAGTCACCCAGTCGTGTCCGACTCTTTGCGACCCCGTGAATCACAGCACGCCAGGCCTCCCTGTCCATCACCAACTCCCAGAGTTCACTCAGACTCACGTCCATCGAGTCCGTGATGCCATCCAGCCATCTCATCCTCGGTTGTCCCCTTCTCCTCCTGCCCCCAATCCCTCCCAGCATCAGAGTCTTTTCCGGTGAGTCAACTCTTCGCATGAGGTAGCCAAAGTACTGGAGTTTCAGCTTTAGCATCATTCTTTCTAAGGAAATCCCAAGGTTGATCTCCTTTAGAATGGACTGGTTGGATCTCCTTGCAGTCCAAGGGACTCTCAAGAGTCTTCTCCAACACCACAGTTCAAAAGCATCAATTCTTCGGCACTCAGCCTTCTTCACAGTTCAATTCTTACATCCATACATGACCACAGGAAAAACCGTAGCCTTGACTAGACGGGCCTTAGTCAGCAAAGTAATGTCTCTGCTTTTGAATATACTATCTAGGTTGGTCATAACTTTTCTTCCAAGGAGTCAGCATCTTTTAATTTCATGGCTGCAGTCACCATCTGCAGTGATTTTGGAGCCCCCAAAAATAAAGTCTGACCCTTTCCACTGTTTCCCCATCTATTTCCCATGAAGTAATGGGACCAGATGCCATGATCTCCGTACTTTATCAATTTCAGTCTGTATTTGGCAATAAGGAGTTCATGATCTGTGCCAGAGTCAGCTCCTGGTCTTGTTTATGCTGGCTATATAGAGTTTCTCCATCTTTGGCTGCAAAGAATATAATCAGTCTGATTTCGGTATCAACCATCTGGTGAAGTCCATGGGTAGAGTCTTCTCTTGTGTTGTTGGAAGACGGTGTTTGCTCTGACCAGTGCATTCTCTTGGCAAAACTCTGTAGCCTTTGTCCTGCTTCATTCTGTACTCCAAGGCCAAATTAGCCTGTTACTCCAGGTATTTCTTGACTTCCTACTTTTGCATCCCAGTCCCCGATAATGAAGAGGACATCTCTTTTGGTTGTTCTAGAAGGTCTTGTAGGTCTTCATAGAACCATTCAACCTCAGCTTCTTCAGCATTATTGGTCAGGGCATAGACTTGGATTACTTTTATATTGAATAGTTTGCCTTGGAAACAACAGAGATCACTCTTTCATTTTTGAGATTGCATCTAAATACTGCATTTCAGACTTTTTTGATGACTATGATGACTCCTCCATTTCTTCTAAGGGATTTTTGACCACAGCAGTAGATATAATGGTCATCTGAGTTAAATTCACCCATTCCAGTCCATTTTAGTTTGCTGATTCCTAGAATGTCGATGTTCCCTCTTGCCATCACCTGTTTGATCACTTCCAGTTTGCCTTGATTTGTGGACCTAACATTCCAGGTTCCTATGCAGTACTGCTCTTCACAGCATCAGACTTTACTTCCATCACTTAGTAAGTCCTGCCCTCAGGAGGGACTGTTTTACCAGAGGTCCAATCTATTGGGTTTTGTTGGGTTTTGAGACTGACTGACCTGAAGGAAGGGAAATACCCTACCCTACCCACTTAAAGTGAGAGAAAATGTTGAGTGGCACTTCCCAAATTCAGTGCTGAGGAACACATGCTCATTATAAGACTGAGACCTAATCATAAGACTATAGATGCTTCTGCAGCCCCACATCACTGAAGATCTGTTTGCTGCAGTTAATTCCATCAGTATACTGTGTCTGGCGTTTCAAGGAGAAAACTGAATCATATGAAATGCTTGGTTAAAACCACAAGTGGCAGAAAAAGAGTGGAATATAAAAATAGGAACAAAGAACAATGGCAATAAATGTGAAACAGGATCAGATATGATAGATATTAATCTAATGATATCAATAATCATTTTAAATACCAATGATTATACCAATTAAAAGATTGTCACAGAGCATCTAAAAACAAGATCCATTATAAGAAATCTACTTTAAATCTTCATATAAAGACACACATAACTTAGAAGCAAAGGGTTGTGGAAAGGGATATCATACTAATTCACAGACGTTTGAGAAGCCGTATGAGTTTCAGTCAAAGCAGATTTGAGGGCACGGAAAATTACCAGGCACGAAGAAGGCTTTCCATAATGATAAAGGGGTCAGTTCTCCAAGAAGCCATAACAATTCTTGATGTGTATGTGCCTGACAAGAAAGCATCAAATTAGTGAGACAAAAACAGAACTGCAAGGAGAAAGAAAGATGCCCAGCATCATAGTTGGATATTTATACACCCCTCTATCCTAAATGGAGAGATCCAGCAGGCAGAAAATCAGCACAGACATAACTGAACTCAACAACACCATTGACAAAATGGATGTCATAAACGTCTACAGACTGCTTCATCCAACAACAGCAGAATGCACATTGTCTCAAGCTCACATGGCATATACACCAAGAGGGACCACATTCTGGGACATAAAGCATGCTCTAACAAATTAAAATAGCAGAAATCATATGAAGTCTATTCTATTCTCAGACCATGATAGAAGTAACTTGAAATCAATAGTAAAAAGAGAGGTGGAAAATTCCCAAATACCTAGAAATGAAGCTGTTCAGGTATCAACATTCCATGGGTCTTGCCCTCTGTATGTGAACATGCACAATGACCCAGCACCCAGAGACTTTGAAAGATGGGGCCTGATTGTTCTCTAATTGTGATATACATCTATCATTACTGTGGTGGTTTGTGAACTTGATAACAGCTGTGAAGTTTGGCACTTCCTCACTGTTAATACATGCTGGTATCTGAAATTTGTTCTGTTGGGGGGACAGGCATTATTTAATTAAATAATGGTAACTGAAATTCATGCACGAGCAAACTGTTCAGAGTGAGGACTGCCTGTATAGCATACATTGAGTAATGTTCCATGGTAAGAAATAAATACCTAGAGGCCTATAGGATGAGAATTCATATCTTGTTATGTGGAAGTCTTTCTCTAAGCGGAATGTGAAACTGAGATATAAAGAAAAAGAGAGTTGCTTTGACTTCATAAAAATGAAAGAATTCTGCATAGCAAAAGGCAACCCAAATAGAGTTGAAGATAACTGGCCAACTTGGACACATAAACATGTGACAATGTCTTTGGCCAACAATTCCTTTTCTTCACAATAGAATGAGGGAGGAAATCTCAGTGAGCCAAACCTCATGAATCGATAGATGAGAGGTTAGACTAAATTTCTCATATGGTGTGGATTTAATTTTATGGAATGCAAAGTATCTTCCAGTAGAAAATATGGAGTATTACCAGTTCAGTTCAGTCGCTCAGTTGTGTCCCCTCTTTGCGACCCCATGAATCGCAGCACGCCAGGAGTATTACCAGTCTTATCCAAATCCTTAGCAATGGACACAGGTAAACCTTGAATAACTGTGATGGCTGAGTTTCTTTTCTGTTCTACAAGAGAGAGAGAACAATTAGCAGAATGTGTGTTTCTCCAGGGCAGAATTCTAGTATTGTCTCTGGACCACTGAGCTTTGCAAAAAATCGAAACACACAGTCTCTGGCAAATCACTCTTAAACAATCCAAAGGGAGAGAAACGGAAAGGCTGATGAACTTGCTAGTCACCGTTGTGGTCCTGAGTCCTGAAAACAGTGATGATGGGGAGTATGTGATGTCACCCGTGTGAAACTTACAGGGCATGGAGATTGAGATGTACAGGGTGTAGATTCCAGTGAAGTTGAGTAGGGAAGAATGCCTCTCAGAACCCACCTCAGCTGAATTACTTATGGTCTCAACTGGGAAATGTTGATTAAGAAATGAGAGGATACAGGCAGGAGCAACTCCTGAAATAGTGCCTAAATAACTCAAATATTCCTAAGGAATCCTGCGGACAACTGTGTCAGAGAGGAGCTGACAAATGGAATATAATAAGCACAGAGATCATGCCCTTGTCAGCTAGCGCACGGAGAGCATTACTGATCCTCAGCAAATCCTTACTGATCCGCAGAAAAATGTACTGTGACTGGGTCTAAAACCTGACTGGAATTTTCCATAGATGTGTGATATTGGAGATGCGTTTGCAGCTGCACTTGCCAAATCACCTTTTCAAAGCACAGTAGGTCATGGCCAAAGGAGCAAGGGCTGCTCTGCGTGCTCTCAGGCAGAAAAGGATTTTAGAAATGCCAAGTTCTCTTCCACAAAGGAAGGGGTTAGCAGATTATGAATTAGTGATTAGTACAAGTGTCTGTGATCCCTCAACTAATTTCCATCTTGAAGCTGGGATATAAAGACTCAGGTGCTGGGTGGTGAGCCACAATCTCTCGGAATAGGGGCTTAATCAAGACTAGATGGGCTGAATTTGGGTCTCGGCATCTGGTACCAGCTCTTTTTCCAGCAGGATGCCTTTAGACATGTCCCTGACACCTTTGCATCTATAGCTTTTTGTTGTTGTTTGGTTGTTTAAATATATAAACTGGTGATAACACTACTTGGTGGCATATTCTATTTAAAAAAAAAAAAAGCAACCTTTCATTACTCAATGCAAATCAAACAGTAAATGCGTTCTCTTAGTAAACCTGCTTAACAATTTTCTGGACTCTTCTGCTCTGGGCCAGATTCAGAAATACACAAGTGAAAGAGGAGACAGTACATCATGTTTTATTCAATTGGGTCTTGATACCTATGTGTGACTCTTAACCAAGGAGTATGCAGTAGTTAAGGACACAGATTGAAATTGTTTAGAGTGTGTCCTAAACTCTGACTGCCAGGATTTAAATCTTAACTCTGGAAATTGTAAAACCTGGGAAAAATTGCTTCCCTAAATTTCATTTCCTGCATCTGAGAAAAATCACAGTATCTACCTTGTTGTAGACTGAATAATACCCTTGTCCCTGAATGTCCACATTCTAATGCCCAGAACCTGTGAATGTCACATTAAATGACAGAAGGGATTTTGCTAATGGAATTAAATGAAGGCTATTGACGGGAAGATTATCCTGGGCTACCTGGATGGGCCCGAAGTCATCACTGGTGTTCTCATGAGAGAGAGGCAGAGGGAGATTTGACTCCAAAGAGAAAGTGATGATGAAGCTGGGTTTGGATTGATGCAGCCCGAAACCAAGGAATGCTGACAAGGAAACAGATTCTATCTTAGAGCCTCTGGAGGGGACATGAATGATCCTACCAACTCCTGATTTCAGTTCAGTGAAACTGGTTTTGGACTGCTGTCTTCCAGAACCATGAGAAAATGTGTTTTGTTTTAAGCCACCAAGTTTGTAGTAATATTACGGCAGCCATAGCAAACAAATGTGTACCTCTTAAGAACTATTACCCCAGTTAAAGTGTGTGACTGGGGGCACACTTAGTGGCATATGTGCGTGCAGCAGGTATGCCATCATAAGCCATTCTTAACAACCTGAATCCTTGGATTTGCAGGATCATCAAATCCAGTAGTGTGGTTGCCATTTATCTCCTTGTTCATCCTGGTAACATGTCTAGACAGCTAGTAGAGAGAGCTGGGTCCTTCTCCACAGGTCCTCTCACCTCTATTAATTAGAAAGAAAGTCAGAGTTGCTCGGCCATGTCCAACTCTTTGTGATCCCATGGACTGTACCCCCCGAGGCACCTCTGTCCATGGGGATCCTCCAGGCAAGAATACTGAAGTGGGTTGCCATGCCTTGCTCCAGGGGCATCTTCCCAACCAAGGGATCGAACCCAGGTATCCTACATTGCAGATGGATTATTTACCAACTAAGCCACCAGGGAAGCCCATGAGTACTGGGGTGGGTAGTCTGGCTCCTTTCTTCAGGGGATCTTTCTAACCCAGGAATCGAACTGGGGTCTCCTGCATTGCAGTCAGTTTGTTTACCAACTGAGCTACCCAGGAAGCCCTAATTAGAGGGAAGAGGTCACTTAAGATGTTACTTAAGTCACCTTATTCTTTTCCTTTCCTTCATGACTCTTCATCCAACTGGTCTTTATAAATTTTAAAGAAAACAAAGTCCTTTCTCAATGGATTCAGATACTACCCCAAATTAATATTCCCAGTAAGTTCTTGTTTTTAGTTCCAGAACCTCATCACCAGAAATTCCTGAGCCTAAATCCCCCCTAGCTTCTGGGATCACTCATTTTTCTCATTTCTACCTTTTCCTTTTAGTTGAGCCTTGTCATTTTAGTCCCTTCTTTAAACACAACTCATAATCAGGTGACATGGCCAAGTGATGAATGTATAGATGGTTTGGTTTTAATCCTGGGTTTTTTGCCATCTACTTACTATATGACATTGGACAGGCTCTTTAACCTCTCTGAGCCTCAGTTTCAAAACAATAAATAATATTATAATAATACTAAAGATAGTAAAATAATAAAATAGTATAATAATACTAAAATACAAAAAAAAAGTATTATAAATAATACGTACCCAAGATTGCAATTGTGAGGATTAAATTAGTTTAATATTTGCTAAGCACTTAAAATAGTACTTGTTACAGTGTAAGCACTGTAATTGTGCTTGGTAATAATAATAAATGCAATTCCAAGCACGTAACTTACTCAACTTTCTGTCATAACTTTGAGGTATGTATTTGATGAAATCAATAAAATTATTCTGTTTCAAGGGGAACAGAAAAATATTTTTGAACAATTGTCCATGTGGCTATTTCACCACGTTTAGTGTTTCCAAATTTCTGTACAACAGCCTGGGCTAGTCCAGTAGCAAATTAGAAATAGAGCTTATGTTCTGCACCTTTTACCTCACTGTCCCCCACCGCCCCCCCACACACACACACAAATCCCCATCTCTTTGGACATAAACTTCCATTTGTCCTCCATCTTCTGTACACCTACTTCTAAGAAAGTGTCTGGGTCCATCCATGTCATTACAAAGTAGCACTGACATATAAACACTATCATGTGTAAAATAGCAAGCTAGTGGGAAGCTGCTGTATAACACGGAGAGCCCAACCTGGTGCTCTCATGACCTAGAGGGGTGTGACGGGAGGGCCGAGGTAGGCTCAATTTTATATATATATATAATTATGACTGATTTGCTTTGTTGTATGGCATAAACCAACACAACATTGTAAAACAATTATCTGCCAATTTGAAAAACAAAGGTGTATGATCTCCAGCTTAGTGTGAATTTAAGACAAAGGTACCATTTACATCAGAGAGACAGCTTTTCAAGACTGGCTTTGTTTTTCAAGTTTGTTTTGTTTTCCTGTCTCTCCCAGCCTTCCAACCATGGACAAATACAGGAGATCCATATTATGGCTCAACACTTAGCACCTGTGCCATTCTCTGAGCCTGAAACGGGCATCTGGGCAACACTCCTGTCCTGGGACTGCTGAGAGGACCACGCCTAGCTCTGTCTCAGGCAAAGGATGAACTGCTGCTCAGGCAGCCCATTGCATCCCATCACCCTGGGTACACGGCAGTGACTGGTTCAGGGAGGGCCTGGGTGGGCTCCTCACAGTCAAGGGCTGTTTCTGGATCTCTAAGAAGAAAATATTTAGCGCAAGGAAGACATGCATCCTTGAGTCTGAAATTCTCAAATCTTCCACAAGCCACCTTCTAATTCTTAAGAGATATATGCAGGGAAAATGCCCTGCTTAGTAATAACTAGAGTTTTAGCCTGAAGTCCCACACAAAATGTCTAATCTTAAGAAACAGAAGAGGCCCTAGGTGAGATCTCACTTGTGGCCTAGACCAGTATTGGGCACGATATAGAATAAGGACTACCTGGCTCATAATTACCTGAAGTACTGTTGAAATCCAGACTGTTAACTCTTCCACAAAGCAAGGAAATTAAGAGTGGTGGGGCCAGAATTATGCAGTTTTCATGATTAGTAACTAGTCATTATTTCCAGTCTAACCTGAAAGCAATTTGGTCTCTTTTCTTTCAGGATCTTATCCTTACTTTGGTCTTACAGCTTCCAAACTGAGGAGGAGGAGGGACAAGTGTTCTGAAAAAGGAGGGGATCCAGGCAAGGAAACAGTGTTCAGTTTGAACATTTAAAAAATAGTTTATTCTGGGAAAATGGTGCAAGGAGAACAAAAGAAGGTGGGTCAAATTTTAGGAAAAGTAATGAAATTTAGTGAGCAAATAGCAGTTGAAGGGAAAAGCAAACTGAAATACAGCATCAGTTTAAACAGTTGATGTTAGAGACAGAAGTAGGAGCGTCATGCCTACGGAGAGGAAAATACAGTTCTCCCATACTGTTGTCCCCAGGACTGAGCAGAACTTGGTTCATTTAACTTACTGGTTTTCAACCCATAGCATCCACCTGTAAATAAAACACAGGACACTGTGTTGTGATTGCATAACAAATTGTAAATATTAATCATCACAGGTCCAAAAAGCAAACATGCTATTGACAAAAGGTGAGTTGTACAAGGGGAAAGACAGAACTGGGGGCACAAGCAGTCACAGGCATAAAGAAAAGGACGGGATTAGAGTGAAAGGGAATCCTGTAGCTATGTACTATAGCTAATATTTCCTGAGAGCTTCCGTGTGTTGGACATTGAAGGCTGCAAATGTGTTATTATTTGCATCCTCACGGGCAACTCCATGCAGTGGTGGTGATCATCCATTTCCTCATTGTACAGGTGAGGAAACAGAGGCCCAGGAAGGTTGAGTAAATTGCTCAGGATTGCAGAGCTAACAACCTGAAGAACAAAGCTTCCAAGCCAAGTGGTCCATCTCCAGAACCAAGGCTTTTAGCCACTGTGCTACCACTTCTCCCTTCGGTAAAAGCCAGCAAAAATCGCATGGCATTACGGAAGAGAAGCGGCGTAAATAATGAAATGAATACGATGTATTGAAAGGAAGAGGGATGAGAAGTAGTGAGGGTAGGGGTTTATCTTCCTGCCTCATGTTAGGGTGCTAAAATCGATCTACAATGGATACAGCAGATGAACACAACGTTTAGAATTATGGGGGTAACATTCATGTGGCCAAAAACTGTCTCTGGAGAGGGGAACTGGGGTTAGAAAAGTTGAATTTCTGTATTTGAAATGCTATCATGTCCACATATTATTTTCATAAAAATATTTCTATTTGTTTAGAAATAGCTTCAACGGTGTAAATGCATTAAAATGTGAAATTCAAAGTCATCTTTACATCTCATACATTTGTTAAGTGCTTGGCTTATTAGAATTGTTCTTTTCAGCTTTGAAGGTTTTTTTTTTTAATGAAAAGCAGTATAAATTTTAAAATTTAAAAATTGTTCCTGGTAATATTGCCAGCAAGGCCGAGAGAAGGTGTGGAACTATTACAAGCAAACTGGATTTCAGCCCTGCTTCTGGGAGGCTGTCCTGACAACAAAGGGAAGGAGAGTCTCTAAAGTCAGGGAGCAGAAGCTTTGATCCTCTGGAGTTGTAACAAACAACTTAGAGTAAATGAATCAGGCGGCAGGGTGCCGGGAGGAGGCTGTCGGGCTCTCTGTGATGGTGTTCTTTGTTTTTGTGGGACTAATCTCAGAAATATTGCATTAGGCTCAGTGCTGTGCATTTTTAGGCTGGAGTTACCATATTTTTCCATCTGTATACTTCATGAATGCAAGCACATTTTTGCTTCCTTTAAAATGGGAATCTCCTATTTGAATTGCCTGGTGAAGACCTTTGAAGTGATTCATTAAGTATACATATGCGTGCTCTATCTCCATCTATGTATCTGTCAATCATCCTTTCCCTACTCACCTACCTGTATTAGTCTGCTCAGGCTGCTATAACAATATAGCATAGACTAGGGGGCTTAAACAACAGACGTTTCACACTCCTGGGAAGTCTAAGATCAAGGCAGATCTGCTTCCAGGTGAGTCCTTCATTTTTGGCTTGTAGATGGCCATCTTCTGCTGTGTCCTCCTCACATGGTGGAGAGAGAAAGCTCTAGTGTTTTTTTCTGTTTCTTATAAGAGCTAATCCCAGCTCTACCTTCATGGCCTCTGCTAAATTAGTTACCTCCTAAAAACTCCGTTTCCTAATTGCATCACACATAAGGGGATAGAGCTTCAGTATATGAATCTGTGGAGGGGGACAAAAGAATTCAGTCTTAACTCTCTATATCTGTTTCTATCTGTCTTTCTGTGTAGAATAATAATAGTGGCTTATAATTCATTTCCCTGTGTTATTGTATCCTTCTCAAACTCGTGTGAGGTAAATTGGCCATAGGAAAATCACTGATTTCACTGAAACACTTGAAGGTGGAATTAACTTTGGGATCACACAATCAGTAAATGATGACGCCACAGTTCAGTCCACTTCTTCTCCATCCTCCTTTCCTTCTCCCTTCACTTTCTGACTCTATTCCAGCCACATTATTTACTAGCTTTTCCCTGAGGACACTGGTATCCTTCTGGGCCTTGGAGAGGTTATTCCCATTATCTGGAAGTCTTCTTCCTCGTATATCTGATTCAGGTGCCTCCCTCTACACTGTTCACATTGAGCCTTCCCAGTAAGACTTATCCTGCCTACTGTTTAACTTGAAAACCTTGTTTCTCTGCCCACAAGGTCAATTTCCCATATACTGCTTAATCTCTATTGCGTTTGTTACTAGGCTTCCCTGGTGAGTCAGTCAGTAAAGAATCCACCTGTAATGCAGGAGACCTAGTCCGATATCTGGGTCAGGAAGAGCCCCTGGAGAAGGAAATGGCAACCCATTCCAGTATTCTTGCCTGGGAAATCCTGTGGACAGAGGAGCCTACAGGTGGGCTACAGTCCCTGGGGTTGCAAAGAATCTGACAAAACTTAGTGCCTAAACCACAACAACAACTTGTCAGATAATTTACATTGATTTCTGTTCTCCCCTCTGACTAAAAGATAGGCTACACAGAGTCAGGAATTTTGCTTTTATTGAACCTAATAGAGGCCCAGCAGAACTCTAGGGTCTGCAAGAACTGGACACAGTTGTAACTCTTCTGTTTGGTATTTTAGCAGCCTATCTCAGAGCCAAGCCAGTTATTGAAGAGAATCTTTTCTGATACTTTAAGCAGTATGATAAACTTGAAATAAACTTAAACTTTCAACAATTACAGAGCAGGCATGGATTCTTCCTTTGTTTCGCCAGACACATGAACCTGGATCCAAAATCCATCCTCTCCGGGTGAAGTGGGAATGCACAAAGATGACTGGCCTAAGTCTCAGCTGGATAAAAAAAAATGCACAAAAGAGACATTTAAACATTTTCAAAAACTAAAACCATAAAGTGTGTTTCCTCTTCACACATCAGGGATTATCTAGCCTTTAGTGTGGTTAGAGTAGTGTGGGGTGGCAGGGGTTGGGGAGAGAGAGATGTATAGAGAAGTAAGGATGAGTTGCCCTGTCTCTGCCTCCTCTGGACCTTAGTTCTTCCTGGACTGTCACTCCTTACACTCAAAGCAGATTTCAGGAGTCAGCACACATGGTCATGATGTGTGCCTCACTCCACAACCCAGTCACTGGGACCCAGAAAATTTTGCAACCTCAAGTCTCCCTCAACACATCATGACTCATATATATCAATGAGTAAAGACACATAAACTGTAGTAGATTAATAAGAATAAGTTTTTTATATATATATATAAATTACATATATACATATTTGTACATGAATCTGGGAAAGATGAGAGCCCATTGAGGCAAATGGCTAGGGGGAGAGGAAGCAGCTAAAGATAGCAGTGGGCACTCTGCCAGTTCCAAGTGTAGGGAAAATAGCCAGAAGTTTGGGTTGGCCAAGTTTACAGTCAAACCAGGGATGTCACAGTGGATGATACATGCAGGTTATTTTCCATCCTCCAAATGCAACTTCTCAAGTCTGGTATGTAGTTTTGCACTGGGCTCATGCACACTTACACCGACATTCCTCACCCATGCACATACACCACACACGTACTCCTGCACACCGCTGAGAGTGTGGTCCTTTGGCTCGTGGTAGGAAGGAAACAGGTTAACAGTTTCACTTAAGTGGGTAGAGTCGTTTTCCAGCAAAGCCCGTTCATCGTTGCACAGGATCTGCAGAACAAGATATGCTCTTTATTTGTTGAGTTACTTCAGAGAAGAAAGAAGTTCGCTAATGCTCCAGTGAAATCCCAGGCAGGTGATGAAAGTACCAGACCCAGAGCACAGACGCAGCTTCCCTGACCAGGAGCCACTAAACACAACACTGTGCTCCTCCAAAGTCAGAGGGGTGCCCTGAGTTGGGGTCCCAGGTGTTCTGAGCATAGAAGTTCCTCTCTAAATATATATGGTGCTATCCCCCGTCGTGCTGTGTGGGTTTGGGCTGGGGAGGCCTGGGTGCTTCGTGTGAGTGGAACACCAGAAGTGTACCCAGTCATAGCAGGTGTGGTGCTGTCCCCCAACACCCCCTCTGTGCTTTGCATATATGAGTTCCAAGTCCAATGGCAGGTGTTGACACTGGGGCCTCCCATCCTAGATGAAATGTTGCGCCTCCCATGTATTCCACCCATGGTGTATTGGCCAGGTGGGCCCCAGTTGTACTGATGGGAAGTGTGGATACCAGGTCCTCCAGTCCTGGGAATGATGTTGTTCCCTCCTATACCACCACCACTTGCATCTTGGACAGGTGGGTTCCAAGCCAGGGGTGGGTCTCACACTTGCAAATCCAATGGATGCATTGTTGCTCTGGTGGAAAGTGGAAATTGACTTGTCCCTTAACACAAATTTCTTCTCCATGGTGATGGGATTTGTAACTGTAGATTTTCTACACTCGTGTGGGTCCTGGGTGCAGCGATGGGAAGTGGTCACACCCCGACCTCTAACCCTAAGGATGGTGGTGTCCCCTGCCATCACTCTACCACCTGGATTCAGCTCAGGTAGAACCCAGGCATTTGGCTTCAAGTTGAAAGCAGATATGTGCCCGGATGCTGGGATGGTGGCCTGCCCTTCCTACTGCAGCAGTCGTGCTGCAGTGAGATGACTCCCAGGTGGCCTGGCCCACAGTAGGAACACACGTGGTGCTGGGTGCCCCACACAGTTCTGTCCAAAAGTTAGGTGGGCCAGATGCTTCTGAATAATTGAGGCCTAGGGCATTCACACCAGCCTCAAAACTCCCACAAGCCTCCCATAGAGGCTGCAGGTCCCATCAACAGTGGGCCTGATACGGTACCACCAGACAGCAAGCTACTGTCTCCAGTACTGGGCACCAGGACCAGGCACTGTGGTATCCGCTCCAAAACCAGCAGTAGCAGATACATCCCTGGGGAAATACCTGAGTTGTAGACAAAGGCCGGCTGCATGCTGATGGTGCTGGTGGCAGACAGGGGGTCTGGCAAGCCTGAATCCACTGTGCTTCCTCTGGGTGTCTGGACTGCTGAAGAAGTTAGCTTTCTATCTTGTTCTAGGGCTAATGGATTTCCCAGTGGAATAGACTTGGTAGGCTTCTTCCTACTGTTGGCCCCAGATGTGGGCTGAATGGTGAGTTCTGGGTCCAAGCTTCTGGGTTTCAGGCTTCACTTGAAACATGGGTGCCTCTGTTGACCAAATCCACAGGTAAATAAGTTGAGGCTTGGGTCCAGGCATTGCCACCACTGGGTGCTGTGTTCTCAGAACCAAGAACAGCCATGTGATATGGGTAATGGTTCTTCTTGGAGTCAGAGGTAGACTGAACAATAACAGTCTGAGGAGGAGGTGTTGTGTGCATAGCATCAGTGTCAAAGACTGGTTTGACATCTGTAGAGATGCTATCTGCTGGAGCATAGATAACTGCTGAAGCCATAGGTGGGGGGCTGGGAAAACCAGGAACTGAAGTCATAGGTGGGGGGCTGGGGGAAACAGGAGCTGAAGCCATAGATGAGAGGTTGGGGGAAACAGGAGCTGAAGCCATAGTTGGGGGGCTGGTTGAGGCAGGATTTGGGGATTGAGGGAAACAGCCAAAGCCCTGGGCGGGGGGGTGGGGGGTGGGAAGACAGGGCCCAAAGCCGTAGATGGGGGCCCAGGGGAGAAGCAGCCAGAACCCTAGATGGAGGGATGGGGAAGACACCGGCAGGAGTCCTTGATAGTGGGGCTGGGGAAGGGGGAGTAGTGTCTGTGTCAGTGATGCCCGAATCTGAAGGAGGGCACACTTGCAGATGGCATGACTGGGGTGGCAAGAGAGGCTGCAGCAGAAGTGAGGGGCTGCTCAGTTAGAATGGGGAGTGGTGGGAGGGGGAGAATCTACACACATGGGTGTTGGGGATCAATTTTGGTTGGAGGGTGGCTGGGAGGAGAGGGTTAGGGCGCTCAGAGGTATGGAGAGGTCAGAAACAGAAGGTGGTGTTGCTCCGAGTGAACACTGAGTGCCTTTATCCTCCTTACGGGTAATTCCCACAGTGAGATTGGAAACTGGAGGAAGAAGAGAACCTGCAGCAACAGAATGAGAGGTCACGGGGGCTGTGTTTCTTGCCTCCTGACCCATATAAGGTGTCGGGCAAGGTGGAAGGCCAGCCGGATTGGGGAATCTGGAGGACAGGTCGGCCAAGTGGGTGGTGGTAGGAGGGACCTGCAAAATGTGACTGACCGGGGAGCCTGTGGTCCCTGGGGCAGGCGGAGGGGCACTGCGGCGTCGCATGGCCTTCCTTGCGTCCTTCAGGATTTTGTTCCGCTGACGCTGCATGTTTTGTTTCAGGGTGCCCGAGGCTTTGGCGAGAGTCATGCCTGGAAGCTTCCGAGGCGGAGGAAGGTCACTGCGACCCCACGGCAGAGGCAGCGGTGGTGGCAGTGGCGGCAGCAGTGGCGGCAGGGGCAGAAACTGCGGCATGGGTGTCTTCCGCTTGAGGGGGTGCCTACTGCGGGCAGATCCCAGGGGAGAAGAGCTGCTCCGTGGGGTGTCTGAAGGTTGTTCACGCCGCAGCGCCTTCCCAGCCATCAGCGACTCTGGGGAGCTGGGGGTGAGGTCTTCACCCCGCACTTCTATTGGCCTGTCGGGCAGCAGGTTGCAGCACGGACTTGGGGCAGAGAGCACCGTGGCCAGGGGGCCAGGCTGCGAGGGAGGCTGGCGGTCTCCAGCAGTGCCGTCTAAGCAGATGGCGGGGCTTTCGGAGGAAGAGTTCATCCGAGGCACCTGGGCTTCCTCATTGAAGTTGCTTTCTGGGTGCACCGGAAGGCAGTTTGCAGGCTCAGGACTGCACTGGAGGGACGTGAGGACCCCGCTGGTCTCCTGGGGCCTGGGCGTCATTGTCATATCCCTGTTGCAGTACGGACTTATCTTCCCATTGTCCTCTCCTTCAGCCTCTGTGTGACCTTCCTCCTCTGTCATGCCTTCCCTGGGCTCTTCTTGGACCATCGCCTCACTCTCCTTTGCGCAAGGAAGCGGGAGGTGACTGGTTGGTACCGGCTTCCCAACCTCAACTACCTGGGCAGGTAGCTCAGGTAGTGAACGCAGGAGAGTAATTTTGCGCCCAGGTGGAGGAATTCTGATGGTTCTCGAAGGTCCGAACATCACGGAATTACGAGTGGACAAGACGGGCTTCTTCTTCCGTGAGTTCCTCAAGTTCACCAGGGGTACGATGCCCACAGGGGAGTACCCAGCCTGCTGGATGGGGTACCGCCTTCTTGGCGCGATGTCAAAGCTGGATGATAAAGGCAGTTGATGCTGGTGCAGCCTGTGAACAGGGTGGAAAGCAGAAGCTGGAGCAGCGGGGTGGCCCCGGCCGGATGTGATGGCATCCCGAGAGGGCAAAACCAGCGAGCGACGGCCCGGCGGGTGCCGGCGGCAGAGCCTGGAAACAAGTTTACACAGGAAATTGCCCATATAGGACAGATTGTGCGCCAAACGCCCTGAGAATAGAGTGTGAAACTGGGAAGAGCGTCTCCCTAGCTTCTGACTCCTCTCGTGGTCAAACACGCACTGGAGGGAGGACTCCTCAGCCGGGCGCTTGTGATGCGTCCATGGTATAGGCATCACAGAGAAACTGTGCTGCGCGCCTGCAGGTGGCAAAGGGTGGGGCACAGGGCGGGGCACAGGGCGGGGCACAGGGCGGGGCCCCAGCGCATGACCTCTCCTGAGCTCTCTAGCAGCCTAGACTTCCCACTGGGGGTGGCAGGTGTTTGGCACCAGATGGGCCACCATTCAGAGACTGCTCAGGACTGTGGCGGCCTTCTCCTCCAGAGGTCATCCTGTCTAGCACCTCATCGTGCAGCCACCTTGGTGCCTGCATTTGTGTCGGCCAGCCCTTCCCTGCCTGGGTCTCAGAGGCCTGTGCAAAGCTGAGTGCAGGAGCCGCCAACGTTCTGGCACCTATGGGGACCTTCCCAGCTTCACTGTGAAGCCTGGAGCCAGGAGCACCTTCTCCACTGCTGCTGCTCTGCCACCATCTCCAGCCGGCAGGGAACCCTTCCTGGCAGGTAAGGCTCTTTTCACTTCTTTTAGAAATTTGGTACAGCAGTTAAACTTTCGACTGTTCTTCAGGGTGTGCAGATGGTAATGGCTTAGCCAGGATTTGAACCAAGCCTGCTCTGGGCTGTGGTGCCTCCTTGTCATACATGCTTCATGTGTTGTTATTCTTTTTTTGTACTCCTTGTGGCACTTAGCCCTAAGTGTCATACCTATAATGAGCCTATATCCTACCCTGTAGAAGGTTTTCTTTTGCTCAGTTCGTGAACTGATTGCCTACTGCACTGGGTTCTGATCTCAGAAGATGCATGTTAGGGACCACCAGTTGTCAGCATAGCACCAGCGGAAGTTTCCCCTTTAGTCTAGTTTGAAGGATCCAGATATGTAAAGATCATAGTCTAGATAAATCGTGGGCTTTCCTGAAAGAAATTTACCAGTGAATTATTCTGTATGGATTAGGAGCCAGTTTCTATGGATGGCCTTCCTGGAGTATGTTCAGTAAGGCAACTCATTCATGTCTAGAAAGCAAATACATCATTTATTGCAGCTTCATAGTGGAGCCCTGTGTCAGTTTAAAATAGTCAGCACAATTTGGTCACTGTGAGCATGTCAGCTTGGGCCAATCTTTACTACTGTGTATAATTCTAGAGATTCTTATGCCCAGGAGAGAAGACACACTCTTGGGTGTCTAGGACAAGGGAAAGATGTTATTATTCACAAGGTAGAAGCTTCAAAATAATAGGAAAGAACTTCAAAACCCTAGTCTAACATGGCTTGATTGAGTTTGAATCTTGTTTCTTTGGCTTACTTCATTGGAGTGTTTTCTTTCTCCTTGGCTGACATTGTGTGTTACACATCAGGCATGTGACATGTCGAGGTTTCAGAACCCAGAATTGTATTGATCAGTGAAACTTTATTTATATATTTTAGTTTAAAATCTATTTAAAATAACACTGGACATAATTCATATATTATACATTAGTTTTGCCCTCTGCTCTTCAGATTCTTTTTATAGTATGTCAGAGCAAATTTGGACTTCCATCCCCAATAAGATTTGAGATTGGAGGACACAAAAGCTTTTTCTCAGACCTAAATTATGTCTGAAAAAAGCGAGAAATATCATAAGCTCTACCTGACCTCTCTAGGAGCAGAAATGATTTACAGCCGTGGCATTTAACCATAATTCCTTGATCTCGTTTGAGAAGTTCAGTAAGGAACAATCTCTTGATTTTTGTTTCTTCCTTGCTTTCTTGTCTTGCTTACCAACAATCCATTGTAATCCATGAATTAATATGGCATCAGGCTGAATGTTCTCTGGAGCTCATTCAAGTAACTTTTTTCCCTAAAATAACTCTAATTTCCTTGTTTTTCAGCTCCTCGTCTTTCCTTGCCCTTTACTAAGACCAGAACTCACCAAAAGCTGACTGGCTTTGTGCAGACCCTTCTTAGGACACTCTTTCCTTAATTATTTTATTCATCACTCTGTTTCATTTTTTGCCTTCTTGAAATATGTTGAAATCTTTCTGTAGTAGATGACTTCCACAACATCTTGGCTTTTATTGGCTTATTAACTTGGATATTTCTACACTTTTATTTAAAAATGGTTTGAGAAGGAATAGAAAGTAAATATATTTCCTAGTCTGCCATCTTGAGCTGAAAATCCTGGTCAGTTTTAGCATCCAACCTTCCCATAGGAAAAAAAAACCAAAAAAGCCCTTGGCATTAATAGGTGTAACAACTCAAGATTTCAGCTTTTCTGGGGTAATCACTAAGGACTTAGTATGTGGTAATTTCTAATGCTGCTGCTGCTGCTGAGTTGCGTCAGTTGTGTACCAACTCTGTGCAACCCCATAGCCGGCAGCCCACCAGGTTCCTCCGTCCCTGGGATTCTCCAGGCAAGAATACTGGAGTGGGTTGCCATTTCCTTCTTCAGTGCACGAAAGTGAAAAGTGAAAGTGAAGTCGCTCAGTCGTGTCTGACTCCTTGCAACCCCATGGACTGTAGCCCACCAAACTTCTCTGTCCATGGGATTTCCCAGACAAGAGTACAGGAGCAGGTTGCCATTGCCTTCTTCTAATTTCTAATGGGAAAATAATAACTATTTCATGGAATTTATTTGAGGATTACATTAGATAATGAACACACAAATGCTCTCTAAAGTTTAAAAGTCCATAAAAATGATTTTGCAATTGATTTGTTGCTACTTCAGTTTTCCTTGGCAGTGATTTATGACCTTGCTTGTGTGAGACGATGCTTTCTGATTTGTTGTTTTGAAAGTTAGATTATATTTTTCAACAGCTCAATGAAAATAACATCATTTCTGAAGGTTAAGGGTGAAGCCGTAAAGGTTTCTTGATACCTGTCACTTTACGATATTTTCAGCAGCTCATTCACTCATGTACTTCTCCTCCCTATTTTGTTGTGGACCTACTACCAGCCAGATACCTTACATCAGGTGTTGGAAAACATTTTCCGGATTTTTAAATATATATCTTAGACTTGTTGGGCCGTATACCGTTTCTGTAGCTTCTTCTCCTCCTCTTTCTTCAGCAGCCTTTCAAAATGTAAGGCTCAGTATTAGCTCACCCATCATCAAAAGACGGGCTGAGCTCACAATGATTTGTGAGCAATTATCTGCCAGTCCCTGCTCTCCATTGTCACTGAGTAAGAGGTGCATTTTTTTAGTAAATCATGTCTTTGAGTCAACTCTTAGTCTTCCGGAGCTTGTCCTTACTCTCTTGCTGCTTCTAATCAACAGGGCATTCAGAGAGATCCTGTTAAAACATAAATCAGATTGTATTGCTCAGATCTCTTCAGTGGCTTACTGCAAGCAGAAAGCAAAGTCCTCAGGGTGCCTCCATAGGTAGGCCTAGAAATCTGGGCCTCTGTTTCTTCCCTGACTTGTTCCTTCTCCTCTCTACTTTGCTTACTCTATTTCCCACAAACAGACATCCTTTCTGTTCCTTGAATACTCTAGGCACATTCTTGCCTCCTTCTCTTTCCATCTGACTGTTCTCTCTGCTGGTAATATTCATTCCCCAGATATGCACCTTGCTCCCTTCCACAACCACCTTAAATTCCTTGATAAATTTTATCTCCCCCATAAAGCCTTCATTTATTACTTAATTTCAAGTGGCAGGTACCTTCTATCAGCCATCTCCATCTCCCTACCATGCTTTCCATTTTTTCTCTAGCACTTACCTGATATACTAGTTATTCTATGCATCTATTTAATTTTTATTTACATATTGATATATTTTTATATTTGCTTGTATATTTTTGTCTGCCTCCTCAATTGAAGAGAGGGTATATTCATCTGTGTTGATTACTGCTGTGTCATCAACCTATAAAACATTCTGAAGAATGGTGCCTGAAATTTGATAAGGGATTAAGAAATTGGCCACATAACTAAATATGTACATAAATAAATGAACAAATCTCCAGGGCTTCTGGATGAGGTCTAATGAAAAGAGGAAGACGAATGATTGGGACAGGGTACTACAAGAAGTAGAATTTGGAATACTCTGATAGCTATCCTAATAGAGAAGGTCTTGTTAATTTAGATCGTTTTAATGAGAGAGCTGGGAACTAGGGACACACAGCATCAAGATTTTTAGAATATATTGTGTAGAGTTCTTTTTAAGTGTGCACAGATATCACTGAAAATCCATGCATGTGTGCATGACTCTGTTACTTTATTTAGTTTACAAGAGCCTCTCAAGGACAGGGTTATAGTAAGTATCAGTATCTTTCCTTTATAATGAGCTTAATTTGTTCAAAATTAAATCATAATTTTTTTGCAACTGTGAAACCAAACTAGCTTTTGAGTAGACACTCCCTAGAAACCTGTGCGGAGAAGGCAATGGCACCCCACTCCAGTACTCTTGCCTGGAAAATCCCATGGACGGAGGAGCCTGGTAGGCTGCAGTCCATGGGGTTACCAAGAGTCGGACACGACTGAGCGACTTCACTTTCACTCTTCACTTTCATGTATTGGAGAAGGAAATGGAAACCCACTCCAGTGTTCTTGCCTGGAGAATCCCAGGGACGGGGGAGCCTGGTGGGCTGCCGTCTATGGGGTCGCACAGAGTCGGACACGACTGAAGCAACTTGGCAGCACTAGCAGCAGCAGAAACCTGTGACGTTAATAAAACCAACAAACATGTGTTCAGCTTCCAATGATAGACATACTACAGACTCAATTATGGGCCATCCATTTTAATGAGGGCAAGAAGTGATTTAACAAATACAGAGCAAAGAGGATGTTAAGTTTTGTCCTCTGTTAATATTAGCAATGGATAAAGTGGGCTCCAACATCTTCAAGATAGCTTGAGACCATCATCTCTGTGTCATGGCAGAGGGATGTTCAGCCAGGATATTGTTCTCTGTCACTCAGAAAAATACCCATAATGTATAGTGATACTTACTGAGTCAGATATGAGACTTTTGGGTGGTTAGAAGTCCTTTAGCATGATTCTTTCAGATGCCTTAGCGACAAGATGAAGCTAGCCGCTTTGGACACTTTCAGCAATGAAGAGTTTGTTTGGATGTTAATTTTCATGCTGAATGAAATTCAGCTGAATGAATTTCGTGCTGAATTCACCCTACCTACTTGAAACTGCAGCACAGCACACACACTTCAGTTACCAGTTCAGTTCATTCCACAGAATTTTCATAAAACATAGTGTTCTATATACCTGGGATGTATCTCACTTCGTTTTAAGAATTTCCAGATAATTCTTCATACATAGTGTTACAATTCCAATCTTGCCAAGTCCTGCACCAGTTACATAGAACACAGCACATTTATTTCTCTGGTTGTTCAGATCCCAGTGAAAGAAGAATGGAATGGAATCAAAGAGATGAGATCAGAATTCTTGTCCCAGATTTACCATAAAATAATTGTGTTCTCAGGAAAATTATAGCTATTCTAGACCCCTTTCCTTTTTTTTATTTCAACAGAGTTCCATTCAGTTCAGTTCAGTTCAGTTGCTCCGTCGTGTCCGACTTTTTGCGACCCCATGAATCGCAGCACGCCAGGGCTCCCTGTCCATCACCATCTCCCGGAGTTCACTCAGACTCACGTCCATCGAGTCAGTGATGCCATCCAGCCATCTCATCCTCTGTCGTCCCCTTCTCCTCCTACCCCCAATCCCTCCCAGCATCAGAGTCTTGTCCAATGAGTCAACTCTTCGCATGAGGTGGCCAAAGTACTGGAGTCTCAACAATAGCATCATTCCTTCCAAAGAAATGCCAGGGCTGATCTTCTTCAGAATGGACTGGTTGGATCTCCTTGCAGTCCAAGGGACTCTCAAGAGTCTCCTCCAGCACCACAGTTCAAAAGCATCAGTTCTTTGGTGCTCAGCGTTCTTCACAGTCCAACTCTCACATCCATACACGACCACAGGAAAAACCGTAGCCTTGACTAGACGGACCTTAGTCGGCAAAGTAATGTCTCTGCTTTTGAATATACTATCTAGGTTGGACATAATTTTTCTTCCAAGGAGTAAGCGTCTTTTAATTTCATGGCTGCAATCACTATCTGCAGTGATTTTGGATCCCAAGAAAATAAAGTCTGACACTGTTTCCACTGTTTCCCCATCTATTTCCCATGAAGTGATGGGACTGGATGCCATGATCTTCGTTTTCTGAATGTTGATGTAGATGACACCAAATAACCTCCCCCTCTTTGCAGTCGTAGCTTCGATGTTATTGGTATTCTGAAACACATGAATACAATGACACATGAAGCTGTGCACCATCTCTGTAACTATGTTTTTAGAGTTGCCTCTATTTTGAAAATGAGAGCATGGCTGAGCACAGAAGTAGACGTTTTGACCAGAGGCTCCAAAGTAAATGCAACTAAACCACAAGTTTCCTTCTTTCCTGAAGCTCACTTAACTGAAACATAGGCTGCTGGACATCAAGCGGTAAAGCATATTATCAGTGTATTTTAAAAGCAGCTATTCTTCTAGGATTTCTAATTAGTAGCAGGAAGTTTTGAAATTCTTAAAGGATCATCTGCTCTTGTGAGATTTACAGCTCTGGTTTCCAGTCAACCAAGTTGAATTAGGGCATCTGAACTTTTGGATGCATCTCAGAACTAGAATTCTGAACCTCTTGAGTTTTTCTTCATGCTGTCAGAAATTCATGCCAGATAATCCTTTTAATAGAGAGTATGTACACACTTGTATATTTTCATATAAGAAACCAATGTGGTGAGTGAGGATGGAAGTGAAGCCCTCAGTCTCAGAGGGGTGTTGAGCTCCTGGTGAAATACAGTCATTATTTCTTCAAAATAGAAAAGCAGTTATTTGAAGTTATTAACACCAAATAGCTATTGATACACTTATCTGTGATACATGTATTTACTGTACCAACTAGGTGTGTTCTCTTTGGGAAGTACACAGCTGTTTGAGACACAGATTGTTTATTTTTGTTTGTTTTCCCACAAAGACTGTGACCTTTTGATCAGGAACGTCTGTATTTTACTAACATCTGGAACCACCAGCTAACACGGTGTCTAAAATGTAGCCAATGAATATGAAATCAAGGAACACATTTTTTAAGTACAGACCAGGGCATGGGCAAATATAAATTTTTTGTTTTCAATCATAACATGATTGAAACCTGTAAACGATACAGACAACAAGCGCTACAGTAATTCAAAGAAGGCATAGAACAGACAACCTGTAAGGATCTATTGTATAGCACAGGGAGCTATACTCAATATTTTGTAATAACTTATTAATGGAAAAGAACCTGATAAAGCACGTATATATAAATTAATCACTGAACTGTACACCTAAAACTAACATGGCATTATAAATCAACTATACTTCAATTTAAAAAACTGACAACAAAAGACACCTAGAAGTCATAGACATGATATTTCCATAGAGAAGCCAGATGAAGAAGAGAGAGAGAGCTTTTGAATTCCCCAGAGCAGTCACAGAGAACCTAGGCTTCGACCTGAACTTGAATTTACATTAAGATTGTGTTGCAGGTACAGATGTAGGTAATCACATACACTCACTATACTGAGACTAGCTGAAGTTATGAGTGTCGTCCAAGATCCCAAAGCAAGTACAGTGTGCAGTCAAAATTTTAAGTGACACCTAATACACTAAAAAAAAAAAAAAAAAAAAAAAAAGCCCCTTCTGTGATACCGTGTTGTCATTGAAATAATGTTGTTTCTTTCTGGTAGATTATAGTAGAAATTGGTTCCAGTGTCTCCTGTAATTACTAGTTCTGTTTATCCCATCTATAGTTGATCTTCAAAATTTCCATTAGAATGGCTTTGCCAAAATGAAACATACAAGTATTCGTGATGCCTGTATCCAAGCATTTCTTCTGTTGTTCCCTGCTTAGGATTATATGAACAATTCACTATCTTTTCCCTCCTCTAAGAATTCCCTCTGCCCTATTGGGCACCTGGAAAACCCACTTCATTTGTCAAAACTCAGTTTGCATATTATCTCTGTTATGCTGTCTTCTGTTTAGTGTTGTGGTCACACTTTCCTTTTTGCTCCCATTACACTTTTGCATACCTGACTGTTGCACTTGCTACACTGTATTGTAGTTGGATGTTTTACGTAACTCGGGCTTCTTCTGGGCAACATTCCTTGGGGCCAGCGACTACCTTTTCTTCACCCATTGATGCAGCCTTAGCATGTTACTTGGTATGCAGTAGTTAACATAAAAATGAGATCTAAATAAATTTTAAAAGGTAGGTACATATGACCTATCATCACTTTCCAGGTATAACAGGAAAAAACATTACTGTTGGTGCTGAATGTTCACTTCTATTGTAATGAATGGTGGTGGTACTTGACTCCACTTACATTGTTTTACCTACCATTTTATGTATTTCTACCTGATATCTCCTCTTTATTTCCATTTAGATATTTATTGGTAATCCAAGTAAAGCAGGAATGAGGGTAGGGCTAGGCTATACTTGCCTGGAATAGTAAAGACATTGTGTGACTTTTTGGTGAGAAAATCCTGAGGTATGGGAGGTTTACATCTTCCCTTTGAGGCATATGGAGGGCTCCGCCTCTAAAGAGTTTTATTAGCAACTAATCAAGATGTTTTTGCACAAGGCTCCTGATGAGCTATTAGTAATACTAAGAGTGAATCAGAACTAAAGTAGTTTCTGATTTGTTTTACATTGTAAATGTAGGCTATTATTTTTTAATGCTGGGAGTGGTGGTGGTGGAGAGTGACGGAATGGTCTTTTCCCATCTTGATGTTTCAATCCTGTCAAGAGAGATCTTAAATAATTTCAGCCCTGCTGCTTTACTTACTCCACCCGAGGGTGATCAAGTGACTTATATAGGAAGCTTGAAAAGAATTAAGTGGGCATGTTTGTCTTAACTAATTCTGTTTTCTCCCTTGAGAGTGAGAGTTGGTATCTTTTGTTTCTGTCATCCTGTGTATTACTAGTTCAGTTATGGACTAGTAATGTCTGGGGTTCAGTTATGGGATCATTTCATTCAATTAAGCCAGGGTTAGGTCAGTACCAGGAATATTTTGACCTCCATCTTCGCTCTTTTATCTTGTTTCTTAATTAACTCTATACCTAGGTGTAATTAAGGTGTTGTATCTGTTGTACTTGCACAAATGCATCATTTGGTGTGTTACCTGGAAACACTGAATAGAAAGAAAGGAGCAGACGTTTTGGAGAGGAAAATGTCCACATGGAAATGTTTCGGTGCTTCCATGTAAGGTAGTCTTGTGCCTTGGTCTTTAACGTGTGGTGGGATGTTGGGACCTTTGACTATTTGAAAATACTTTGGCTTATGCAGTTAAAAGCAGGTAACTGCTGAAGTCTAGAAAAGGTTTAATGTATGCTGTATTAGTTTCCAGTACCTGCTGTAACAAATCAGCATAAACTTGGCTTAACATAATAAAAATGTACTGTCTCACAGTTCTAGAGGTCAGAAGTCTGATATCAAGGTGTCATAGGGTTGCACTCCCTAAAGGTGGTCTAGGGGAGAGTCCACTCCTTGTCTCTCTGAGCTTCCGGTGGTTAGTAGCTTCCTTGGCTTGAGGCCACATCGCTTAGTCTCTGTTTTCACTCCCTTTGTGTTTCTGTATCTTCTCTTCATCTGGTCCAAATTGCCCTCTGCCCTTCTTGTTTCATAAGGGCAATTGTCATCATATTAAGAACCCATCTGATTAATACAGGATGGGAATCCCATCTGGAGATCCTTAATGAAACTTGCAAAGACCTTTTTTCCAAGTGAGGTAACAGTTAAGAATTAGAACATGAATGTATCCTTTTGGGGGTCATCCTTCAACCCACTACACCAACAATAAGACTCTGCAGTTGGCTGCAGTTTATTGCATGGGAGAGTGGCTGTTTCTGTCAAGCCACTTAAGTAAAGGTCTGGCATAAAGAAAAGGGGCCCTAGGGAATTGCAGGTGGCTGAGCGAATACCTAGAGCAGAATGAATAGGGACCTGGAAGGTCTTCAGTATAAAGAGAACTTTACCTGGCTCTCAACTTTGGGGTGGGCAGGAGTTTTCAGGGCAGGAAGTACTCAGGCAGCTGCTCACTTTGGCTTACTCTTCAGGTAGTTTTTTTCCCAAGCAGGCTTGACTGAGACAAAGACTTAGTTGTAAGGAAAGTATGTTTTATAGAACTTGTCAGCATTGACATATATGGTTACCATAGGCTCAAGTTAATCCCCTTACATGTGGACCCAAGCTGACATGGAATTTGTCAGTTACGTTGGAGAAAGAACTGTTCTCTGAAAGGCAGGCTTCTTTGGTCTATGCAGTAACATAGCCAGAGGCTGTGAAAATGACTACGGCACCATAGGACCATGGAATCTACACATTATAACTGGAGGTATAATGTTACTGGATAGAACCCACAATCAGGTCAGGACTGCAGTGTGAACAGATCATCAAAGAGGAAGGATAACTCCAGAGTCCATGTGTGATAGGTGCTCAGGGCTGTGCATTGCACATGGCAAGTTCATAGTGACCAGTCAACCTTAGGCCAGGAAAGTCCTCCTGGTTCTAAGTTTGCAGGTCAGGACTTTCAGATAAATGGCACAGACCAATGGACATCCTAGTGAGGCTAAAATCAGAGAGACTTTATCTTTCTTTCAAATGCCACTGAGTTTCTGCTATGTTCTTTGATAATTTCTGTACTGGATTCTGAGAATGAAAATGTGCCTAGTTTTATTATTCTAGGAGTGGGGACTGGCTTGGTTTTGAGATTTTTTAAATTGTGGGCATAATGCTGTAATCTCAGATTAAAACTTAGTAACTCTTTAAAATCGTTAAAAGCATGGTTCATGAAAGACCTGATAAACTGCTAGAACAGCCAAGATCCCGGGAGACCACGGCAATGTCAGTGACAGAAGTCTAAGCTGTAGATATGGAAGGATCCCTCAGTCCACTGAGACACTGAAAGCCCTGCCACTGAGAATGAATTAAAACATGCATTTGGGAGGATTCTTTCTGGACATTTAAGGACTTCAGATTTTTAACCCAGCATAACAAGGAAACTTGATTAAAAAAAAAAAAAGTGAGGTCTTCAACTTTGTTTTTCTTTCTCAAGATTGCTTTGGTTATTGAGGGTTCTTTTTGGTTACATATACATTTTAGACTAATTTCTTCTATTTCTGAAAAAACAGGGGATTTTGATAGGTATTGCAATAAACTCTTGATAGCTTTGTGTAATATGGACATTTTAACATATTAAGTCTTCCAGTTCATAAACATGGGATATCGTTCCATTTATGTCTTCATTAATTTCTTTCAATAACATTTTTTAGTTTTCAGTGTGCAAGTCTTTCATGTCTTTAGTTAAGTTTATTCATATTTTATTTTTTTGTTACTATTATAAATGAAATTGTTCTCCTGATTTCTTCTTTAGATTGTTAATTGTTAGTGAACAGAAGTGCAAGTAATGTGTGTATGCTGATTTTGTATTCTGCCAAAATAGCAAAAAGAGATAAGAAAGCCTTCTTCAGCAATCAATGCAAAGAAATAGAGGAAGACCACAGAATGGGAAAGACTAGAGATCTCTTGAAGAAAATTAGAGATAGCAAGGGAACATTTCATGCAAAGATGGGCTCGATAAAGGACAGAAATGGTCTGGACCTTACAGAAGCAGAAGATATTAAGAAGAGATGGCAAGAATACACATAAGAACTGTACAAGAAAGATCTTCACGACCCAGATAATCATGATGATGTGATCACTCATCTAGAGCCAGACATCTTGGAATGTGAAGTCAAGTGGGCCTTAGGAAGCATCACTACGAACAAAGCTAGTGGAGGTGATGGAATTCCAGTTGAGCTATTTCAAATCCTGAAAGATGATGCTGTGAAAGTGCTGCACTCAATATGCCAGCAAATTTGCAAAACTTTTCCACAGGACTGGAAAAGGTCAGTTTTCATTCCAATCCCAAAGAAAGGCAATGCCAAAGAATGGTCAAAATACTGCGCAATTGCACTCATCTCACATGCTAGTAAAGTAATGCTCAAAATTCTCCAAGCCAGGCTTCAGCAATATGTGAACCATGAACTTCCAGATGTTAAAGCTGGTTTTAGAAGAGGCAAAGGAACCAGAGATCAAATTGCCAACATCTGCTGGATCATGGAAAAAGCAAGAGAGTTCCAGAAAAACATCTATTTCTGCTTTATTGACTATGCTAAAGCCTTTGACTGTGTGGATCACAAGAAACTGTGGAAAATTCTGAAAGAGATGGGAATACCAGACCACCTGACCTGCCTCTTGAGAAACTTATATGCAGGTCAGGAAGCAACAGTTAGAACTGGACATGGAACAACAGACTGGTTCCAAATAGGAAAAGGAGTACGTCAAGGCTGTATATTGTTACCCTGCTTATTTAACTTCTATGCAGAGTACATCATGAGAAACGCTGGACTGGAAGAAGCACAAGCTGGAATCAAGATTACCGGGAGAAATATCAATAACCTCAGATATGCAGATGATACAACCCTTATGGAAGAAAATGAAGAGGAACTAAAAAGCCTCTTAATGAAAGTGAAAGTGGAGAGTGAAAAAGCTAAAAGCTCAACATTCAGAAAACGAAGATCATGGCATCTGGTCCCATCAGTTCATGGGAAATAGATGGGGAAACAGTTTCAGACTTTATATTTTTGGGCTCCAAAATCACTGCAGATGGTGACTGCAGCCATGAAATTAAAAGATGCTTACTCCTTGGAAGAAAAGTTATGACCAACCTAGATAGCATACTGAAAAGCAGAGACATTACTTTGCCAACAAAGGTCCGTCTAGTCAAGGCTATGGTTTTTCCAGTAGTCGTGTATTGATGTGAGAATTGGAATGTGAAGAAAGCTGAGCACCAAAGAATTGATGCTTTTGAACTGTGATTCTTTCTTCTCTGAAGAGAAGACTCTTGAGAGTCCCTTGGACTGCAGGGAGATCCAACCAATCCATCCTAGAGGAAATCAGTCCTAAATATCCATTGGAAGGACTGATGCTGAAGCTGAAACTCCAATACTTTGGCCACCTGATGAGAAAAACTGACTCATCTGAAAAGACCCTGATGCTGGAGAAGACTGAAGGCAGCAGGAGAAGGGGATGACTAAGGATGAGATAGTTGAATGGCATAACCGATTCGACGGACATGAATTTGAGTAGGCTCTGGGAGTTGGTGATGGACAGGGAAGCCTGGTGTGATGCAGTCTGTGGAATCGCTAAGAGTTGGACATGACTGAGTGACTGAAGTGAACTGATACCAGATGGAAATGATACCTTTTCGCTCTTTTCAAGGTATTATGAAGCTCAGTAGAGATAAGGAATGTAAAAGTACCTAGGAAATTATGAAATTCGTTGCAAATGTGTATTGTTCATGAAATGATACTCCAGATTGCAAGCTTTTTAAGAACAAAGACTATTTCTCTGTCCATTCCAAGAATATCCTTACATTGCAACTGTTTAAAAATATTTTCTTTATTTGAAAACCAACCCAAGATCACTCTTACATAAGTTGGAAAAAAGTACAACACATTTTCCTCACACCTCAAATATCACAGATGGAAAACTGTCATTTTGCCTCCCTATTTTCTATGCTAAAATGATTTTTTAAAGGTAGCAAATGACTAATATATGCCTAAGGAAAATTTAAGATTTTAACTATTTCTGTTTGTAAGTGACTATTTGTCAATGAATTAATAACTATTTCTTAATGAATTGAATGTGCCAGTGTCAATAGAGAAGCCATTTTTTTTTCTTTCAGTTTTATTGAGATACAGTTGACATACAGTACTATATAACCTTAAGTGGTAAACATAGTGATTTGACATACATGATTCATGAAATGATTACCATAATAATTTTTCTGACTGTCCATCATCTCAAATGAACAGAAAAAATACAGAAAGAAAAATTTGTTTCCTTGTGATGAGAACTCTTGGGATTTACTCTCTTAATAACTCTAATGTATAACATAGTTAGTTCAGTCACCCAGTTGTGTCTGAATCTGTGACCCTATGGACTGCAGCACCCAGGCTTCCCTGTCCTTCATCAACTCCTGGAGCTTGCTCAAACTCAGGTCCATTGAGTTGGTCATGCCATCCAACCATTTCATCCTCTGTCATCCCCTTCTCCTCCTGGCTCCAATCTTTCCCAGCATCAGGGTCTTTTCCAATGAGTTAGTTCTTCGCATTAGGTGGCCAAACACAGAGAAGTATTAATTATATTTATCATGTATAGTACATACCTAGTACTTATTTATCTTTATAATTGGAGGCTTGTACTTTTTGACTCAGTTCAGTTCAGTTCAGTTCGGTCGCTCAGTCGTGTCCAACTCTTCGCGACCCCATGAATCGCAGCATGCCAGGCCTCCCTGTCCATCACCATTTCCCGGAGTTCACTCAGACTCACGTCTGTCGAGTCCGTGATGCCATCCAGCCATCTCATCCTCTGTTGTCCCCTTTCCCTCCTGCCCCCAATCCCTCCCAGCATCAGAGTCTTTTCCAATAAGTCAACTGTTCGCATGAGGTGGCCAAAGTACTGCAGTTTCAGCTTTAGCATCATTCCTTCCAAAGAAATCCCAGGGTTGATCTCCTTCAGAACGGACTGGTTGGATCTCCTTGCAGTCCAAGGGACTCTCAAGACTCTTCTCCAACACCACAACCTCCATCTAATTCCATCTCCTCCTACCAACTGCTTTTGGTAATCACAAATCTGATTTCTTTTTCTATGAGTTTGCTTGCTTGCTTGCTTGTTTGTATTTGAAGCATGATAGACCTACAACACTATCTTAGTTTTGTTACACAGCATGATGATTCGATATCTCTATACTTTTCAAAATATCTCTATACTTTTCACCACGGTAAGTCTAGATACCATCTGTAACCATACGAAGATATTACATAGTTATTTCATACCCCTGAATAACTTTTTTTTTGTAACTGGAAGCTTTTAATTTCCTTCAGCTGTTTGTTTCCTCCCCATACTTCACTTCCCTCTGACAAATACCTGTGTATTTTTTATATCTGTATGTTTTATCTGTTCATTGGTTTTGTTTTATTTTTAATTCCACATATACGTGATTATACAGATTTGTGTTCCTCTGCCAAACTTATTTCACCTGGGTTAGGGTTAGGGTAAGAGCATAATGTACTCTAGGTCTGTCCATTGTTGTCACAAATGGCAAGATTGTATTCCTTTTTTATCAGTGAGTAATATTTCACTCTGTATTTAGGCATGAATGTGTGAGTATATATATATATATATATATATATATATGTAAAATAACTTCTTTATTTGTGTATACCATGTTGGCTATTGTAAATGATACTGCAATGAATATAGCAATCTATGTGTCTTTTATAATCAGTGTTTTCTTTTTCTTTGGATAAATACCCAGGAGTGGAATTGCTGGACAGCATCATAATTCTATTTTCAACTATTTACGGAGTCTATACGCTGTTTCCTACAATGGTTGTACCAAGTTACATTCCCATTAAAAGCACATGGGGTTTCCTTTTCCCTTTGCTCCATATCCTCGCCAACACTGGTTATTTGTTGCTTTTGGGGTGATTACCATTGTGACAGATATAAGGTGATATCTCATGGTGGTTTTAATTTGCATTTTTCTGATGGTTAGAGTAGACATCCTTGTCTTGTTCCTCATCTTAGTGGTAATACTTTCAGCTTTTCATCATTAAGTATAATGTGAACTGTGGCCTGGTTATATACGCCTTTTATGATGTTGAAGTATGTCCCCTGTATCCATTTTTTTGGAGAGCTTTCATCATAAATAGATGTTAAATTTTGTGAAAGCCTTTTTTTTTCTGTGTCCATTGATATGATCATTTGATTTTTATTCTTTGTTGATGTTGTATATCACATTGATAGATGTGTATAACGAACCATCCTTGCATCCTAAGATAAATCTTACTTGTTCAAGGTGTATGATCATTTTTAAGTATTGTTGAATTTGATTTGCTAATATTTTATTGAGAATTTTTATATGCATATTAAAAGTGATTGGCCTGTAATTAGTGTGTGAGTATGTGTGTGTGTGTTTGAGAGAGAGAGAGAGAGAGAGAGAGAGAGAAAGAGATCTTTGTCTGGTTTTGGTATCAGAGTGATGCTGGCCTCACTTAATGAGTTCAGAAGTATTCCTTCTTTCCTCTGTTTTTGTTTGAAACAATTTGAGGGGTCTAGGTGCAATATTAACTCACCTTTAAATGTTTTCTAGAATTCACCTGTGAAGTCTTCTGTTTCTGGACTTTAGTTTGTTGATAGTTTTCTGTATATTACTGATGAAGTTTCATTACTGGTAATGGACTTTCATATTTTCTTTCTTCCTGCTTCAATCTTGGAGCTTGCACATTTCTAGGAATTTCTGCATTTCACCTAGATGTCCATTTCTAACCTATAATCATTTGTCACCCCATTTGCCTCCTGCCCTCAATCTTCTCCAGTATCAGGGCTTTTCCAGTGAGTCAGCTCTTTGTATCAGGTGGCCAAATTATTGGAGCTTCAATCAGTCCTTCCAATGAATATTCAAGGTTGATTTCTCCCATGGGTTCAGTTCAGTTCAGTTCAGTTCAGTCGCTCAGTCATGTCCAACTCTTTGCGACCCCATGAATCACAGCACGCCAGGCCTCCCTGTCCATCACCATCTCCTGGAGTTCACTCAGACTCACGTCCATCGAGTCCGTGATGCCATCCAGCCATCTCGTCCTCTGTCGTCCCCTTCTCCTCCTGCCCCCAATCCCTCCCAGCATCACTCTTTTCCAATGTGTCAACTCTTCACATGAGGTGGCCAAGGTACTGGAGTTTCAGCTTTAGCATCATTCCCTCCAAAGAAATCCCAGGATTGATCTCCTTCAGAATGGACTGGTTGGATCTCCTCGCAGACCAAGGGACTCTCAAGAGTCTTCTCCAATACCACAGTTCAAAAGCATCAATTCTTCAGCGCTCAGCCTTCTTCACAGTCCATCTCTCACATCCATACATGACCACAGGAAAAACCATACCTTGACTAGACGGACCTTAGCTGGCAAAGTAATGTCTCTGCTTTTGAATATACTATCTAGGTTGGTCATAACTTTTCTTCTAAGAAGCAAGCATCTTTTAATTTCAGGGCTGCAGTCACCATCTGCAGTGATTTTGCAGCCCAGAAAAATAAAGTCTGCCACTGATTCCACTGTTTCCACTGTTTCCCCATCTATTTCCCATGAAGTGATGGGATCAGATGCCATGATCTTTGTTTTCTGAATGTTGAGCTTTAAGCCAACTTTTTCACTCTCCACTTTCAGTTTCATCAAGAGGCTTTTTAGTTCCTCTTCACTTTCTGCCATAAGGGTGGTGTCATCTGCATATCTGAGCTTATTGGTATTTCTCCCGGCAATCTTGATCCCAGCTTGTGTTTCTTCCAGGCCAGCGTTTCTCATGATGCACTCTGCATAGAAGTTAAATAAGCAGGGTGACAATATACAGCCTTGACGTACTCCTTTTCCTATTTGGAACCAGTCTGTTGTTCCATGTCCAGTTCTAACTGTTTCTCCTGACCTGCATACAGATTTCTCAAGAGGCAGGTTAGGTGCTCTGGTATTCCCATCTCTTTCAGAATTTTCCACAGTTTCTTGTGATCCACACAGTCAAAGGCTTTAGCATAGTCAATAAAGCAGAAATAGATCTTTTTCTGGAACTCTCTTGCTTTTTCCATGATCCAGCAGATGTTGGCAATTTGATCTCTGGTTCCTCTGCCTTTTCTAAAACCAGCTTGAACATCAGGGAGTTCGCGGTTCACGTATTGCTGAAGCCTAACTTGGAGAATTTGGAGCATTACTTTACTAGCATGTGAGATGAGTGCAATTGTGCGGTTGTTTGAGCATTCTTTGGCATTGCCTTTCTTTGGAATTGGAATGAAACTGACCTTTTCCAGTCCTGTGGCCACTGCTGAGTTTTCCAAATTTGCTGGCATATTGAGTGCAGCACTTTCACAGCATCATCTGTCAGGATTTGAAACAGCTCAACTGGAATTCCATCACCTCCACTAGCTTTGTTCGTAGTGATGCTTTCTAAGGCCCACTTGACTTCACATTCCAAGATGTCTGGCTCTAGATGAGTGATCACATCATCATGATTATCTGGGTCGTGAAGATCTTTTCTGTACAGTTCTTCCGTGTATTCTTGCCACCTCTTCTTAATATCTTCTGCTTCTGTTAGGTCCAGACCATTTCTATCCTTTACTGAGCCCATCTTTGCATGAAATGTTCCCTTGGTATATCTAATTTTCTTGAAGAGATCTCTAGTCTTTCCCATTCTGTTCTTTTCTTCTATTTCTTTGCATTGATTGCTGAAGAAGGCTTTCTTATCTCTTCTTGCTCTTCTTTGGAACTCTGCATTCAGATGCTTTTATCTTTCCTTTTCTCCTTTGCTTTTTGCCTCTCTTCTCTTCACAGCTATTTGTAAGGCCTCCCCAAACAGCCATTTTGCTTTTTTGCATTTCTTTTCCAGGGGGATGATCTTGATCCCTGTCTCCTGTACAGTGTCACAAACCTCATTCCATAGTTCATCAGGCACTCATCTATCAGATCTAGGCCCTTACATCTATTTCTCACTTCCACTGTATAATCATAAGGGATTTGATTTAGGTCATACCTGAATGGCTAATGATTTTCCCCACTTTCTTCAATTTAAGTCTGAATTTGGTAATAAGGAGTTCACGATCTGAGCCACAGTCAGCTCCTGGTCTTGATTTTGTTGACTGTATAGAGCTTCTCCATCTTTGGCTGCAAAGAATATAATCAATCTGATTTCGGTGTTGACCATCTGTTGATGTCCATGTGTAGAGTCTTCCCTTGTGTTGTTGGAAGAGGCTGTTTGCTATGACCAGTGCATTTTCTTGGCAAACCTCTATTAGCCTTTGCCCTGCTTCATTCCCCATTCCAAGGGCAAATTTGGCTGTTACTCCAGGTGTTTCCTGACTTCCTACTTTTGCATTCCAATGCCCTATAATGAAATGGACATCTTTTTTGGGTGTTAGTTCTCAAAGGTCTTGTAGGTCTTCATAAAACTGTTCAACTTCAGTTTCTTCAGCGTTACTGGTTGGGGCATAGACTTGGGCAACTGTGATATTGAATGGTTTGCCTTGGAGACAACAGAGATCATTCTGTCATTTTTGAGATTGCATCCAAGTACTGCATTTCAGACTCTTTTGTTGACCATGATGGCTACTCCATTTTTTCTGAGGGATTCCTTTCAGCAGTAGTAGATATAATGGTCATCTGAGTTAAACTCACCCATTCCAGTTCATTTTAGTTCGCTGATTCCTAGAATGTCAACGTTCACCCTTGACATCTCTTGTTTGACCACTTCCAATTTGCCTTGATTCATGGACCTAACATTCCAGGTTCCTATGCAATATTGTTCTTTACAGCATCGGATCTTGCTTCTATCACCAGTCACATCCACAAGTGGGTATTGTTTTTGCTTTAGCTCCATCCCATCATTCTTTCTGGAGTTATTTCTCCACTGATCTCCAGTAGCATATTGGGCACCTAATGACCTGGGGAGTTCCTTTTTCAGTGTCTTATCATTTTGCCTTTTCATACTGTTCATGGGGTTCTCGAGGCAAGAATACTGAAGTGGCTTGCCATTCCCTTCTCCAGTGGACCACATTCTGTCAGACCTCTCCACCATGACCCACCCGTCTTGGTGTGCCCCGCAGGCATGGCTTGGTTTCATTGAGTTAGACAAGGCGGTGGTCCTAGTGTGATTAGATTGACTCGTTTTCTGTGAGTATGGTTTCAGTGTGTCTGCCCTCTGATGCCCTCTTTCAACACCAGAGTGCCAGGCTGTGATGGCGCAGGAATGGCCAGGAGGAGCCACCCCGCATCTGAGGTCAGGGTGGCGGCCAGGAGGAGCTACCCAGTGTCCGAGGCCAGTGGCAGCTGGGAGGAGACACCCCACATGCGAGGTCAGGAGCGGCCAGGAGAAGCCACCTCGCATCCGAGGCCTGGGGCGGTGACTCTGAGAAGCCAGCCCAAGGCCAGGGGCGGCATCTGGGAGGAGGCACCAACGCCCGAGGCCAGGGCTGGTGGCCGGGAGGAGCAACCTGAGGAGCCTTGGCTGAGCAGGCACAGGAGGGCCTAGAGGAGCTATCCCATGTTGAAGGTCAGGAACGGCAGTGGTAAGGAGATACCCCTCGTCCAAGGTAAGGAGCAGCCGTGAAGAGATACACCACGCCCAAGGTAAGAGAAACTCCCATGGGTCCACGTTATTAAGTATTTGTGTGTTTTTCTCCTGTGAACCTGTCCCATGTCAAGTTAATTCTTAGACCAACCAGAAGAACCTAGAAGGGTAGTAAAAATTTCTGCCTCAACAGTAGCCAGTGATGATGTTCTGAGCTGCTCCTCATATTGGTGTTCTAGAAATGTTTCCAAAAGGCTTGCTGTAATAATTACCTGGATGAGGCACAAGGATCTGAAATATTTAACAATAAACTCACCTCTAAAGCCTCTGCCTTTTCCATTCTAAGTCAAGTTTTAGTGTCATGCTAAAATGCTGTAATATTTCAAACTTTAATATCTACATCTGTAAAATGGTGAAAATAATTTCCTACTTATAGAGGGTTATGAGGCTTATGATAATGGATATAAAAAGTTTAGCCCAGGGCCTGATACAGTGTTCATTCTTATTGCATAATAACTGTAGAAATAGTAGTAGTGGACGATTGCCATCTTCTTTACTTTTTTCCAAACAATTTTGCTTATTTGTTTCTCAAGCAAGAATGCAAGGCCACATTTATAAAAACTCTATCCTAATTATGTTTTATTTTTTTCTGGCATAGTAATTATCTGCTGTTTTTTAAATGTTTAGCTTCATAAATGCTGCATTACTCTACTTTACATGTTATAACCGTTTACATTTGATGTAAAGCTTCTTTCGTGCTCTTCATTTTGAGCTTCATAACTATCTTATGAGTCATGTAAGACAGATGCAAAATATTCATAATGCAAGGAAAGCGGATGAGAAGTTAAGTAAGTTGTCTTAGCTCACATAAGCAAGTAAATGACAGATTTTAGAAATGATTTTCTGATTATGTTGTGCTTTCCTTGGTGTATTAAGAACACATCATCTTTCTTCCATTTACACCTTTATTTAATTTCAATTTGATCTGTGAATACAGGCATTGGAAAAGCTGGAACAAAAGTAGCCAGTGTGGTTTCAGAAAGATGCACTTAATGATTTCCTCAATAATGATTTTGTCCTAGGCCCAAATGGGCTGTGATCATCCATAAAATAATTGGCTTACTGTGAAAGCCAAGCTCAATACCAAATGGAAAGTCTTGTCAATGCCTTCTAGACTGATGACTGATCTCCCTCAATAGCAGCATAAATATTTTTAAACTGCATGAGCATAACTATGTGTGTTCACATTTGTCTAGGCTATGTATACATATCTCATGAAGGAATTTAAAACCAGAGTTAGGGTTTGATTTTTCAATGTGTATGGACTCACTGTTAGATAAGACTGGCCTGGTTTTGTGTGTTGGGAAATTATGTGGCCTGAAAGAATATAAGCTGAAAAGAGCTGGTGCCTCACAAAGGACACCGGGTACAGAGAAGCAAGGATCATTTGCCAATAGGGTATTTTCTAGGTACCCCTTTGGTCTGGTATTATGTTCCTGTTTCATTCCAAGTATAAAGTAAAGAGCAGAATCTGTCACTCCAAAATCTGCCTCTTTGGCCTAAAGATTATTTTAGGCTACCTATTTTTTTTTAATTTTTTTAATTTAAATTTAATTTTTTAGAAACCACAGATATAGAAGAAGCTCTGAAAGCAAGTAAAAGTTACACTTGTGTAAGAGACATTTACATTTATAAGAGGATCTCCATTTATAAGGGTGTTTTCCTCCCTAGTCATCTAGAGGTGATGCTGGATGAAATCTCTAGATCTCTAGAATTTCTAGGTTCTCTAGAAACTCTTATCATTGGAAAAGTCTTGGACTTAAAGGAAAGGCAATGCCAAAGAATGCTCAAACTACTGTACGATTGTGCTCATTTCACGTGTGAGAAAGATAATGCTCACGATCCTTCAAGCTAGACTTCAACAATATGTGAACTGAGAACTTCCAGATGTACAGACTGGATTTAGAAAAGGCAGAGGAACCGGAGATCAAATTGCCAACATCCGTTGAATCATAGAAAAAAAAAAAAGAGGGAGGGGGGAATTCCAAAAAAGCATCTGCTTCATAGACTACAATGGAAACTTTGACTGTGTGGATCACAACAAACTCAGAAATTCATAAAGAGATGTGAATGCCAGACCACCTGACCTGCTTCCTGATAAACCTGTGTGCAGGTCAAGAAACAGCAGTTAGAACTGGACATGCAACAACAGACTGGTTCAAAACTGGGAAAGGAGTGCATCAAGATGTATTTTGTCACCCTGCTTATTTAACTTATATGCAGAGTACATCATGCGAAATGCTGGCCTGGATGAATCACGAACTGGAATCAAGATTGCCAGGAGAAATATCAATATCAGATATGCATATGATATCACTCTAATGGCAGAAAGTGAAGAGGAACTAAAGAACCTCTTAATGAGGGTGAAAGAGGAGAGTGAAAAAGCTGACTTAAAACTCCTCATTCAAAAAACTAAGACCATGGCGTCTAGTCTGATCACTTCATGGAAACAGTGGCAGATTTTATCTTCTTGAGCTCCAGAATCACTGAGGATGGTGAATGCAGCCATGAAATTAAAACATGCCTGCTCCTTGGAAGAAAAGGTATGACAAACATAGGCACTGTATTAAAAAGCAGAGATTTCATTTTGCTGAGGAAGCTCTGTCTAGTCAAAGCTATGGTTTTTCCAGTAGTCATGTATGAATGTGAGAGTTGGACATAAAGAAGGCTGAGCACTGAAGAACTGATGCTTTCAAATTGTGATGCTAAAGAAGACTCTTGAGAGTTCCTTGGATAGCAAGGAGATCAAACCAATCAACCCTAAAGGAAATCAACCCTGAATATTCATTGGAAGGACTGATGCTGAAGATGAAGCTTCAATACTTTGGTGACCTGATATGAAGAGCTGACTCACTGGAAAAGACCCTAATGCTGGGAAAGATTGAGAACAGGAGGTGAAGGAGGCAACAGAAGATTGGGATGGTTGGATGGCATCACTGACTCAGTGGACATGAGTTTGAGCAAATTCCAGGAGATAGTGAAGGACAGAGAAGCCTGATATGCTGCAGTCCATGGGGCTGCAAAGAGTCAGACACAAGTGAGCAACTCAGCAACAACAATCATATCCTTGTTCACTGTGTTTGCCAGATAATTTTCCATAAATGTCTTGTACTTCCCCAACATTGTTCTTTTGTCTTTAACAGGAGATGGTATTTACGGCGATGTTTTGGACCATTTTGGAGAGTTACTCAGTTTTCCTGGGTGTTTCCCTTGTATACAGGAGGAATACATGTTTTTTACTTATGTTTTTTTTTTTTTTTTCTCCTGTTAAACCTGCCTTTTTATTACAGGAGCAAAAACAAGACTGTGAGTTGACTGTGACTCAGATCAGGAACTCCTTATTGCCAAATTCAGACTGAAATTGAAGTAAGTAGGGAAAACCAGTAATCCATTCAGGTGTGATCTAAATCAAACCTCTTACGTTTATACAGCGGGAGTCACAAATAGATTCAAGTGATTAGATTTGATAGAGTGCATGAAGAACTATGAAAGGAGGTTCATACCATTGTACAAGAGACGGTGATCAAGAACATCCCCAAGAAAAAGAAATGCAAAAAGGCAAAATGGTTGTCTGAGGAGGCCTTACAAACAGCTATGGAAAGAGGAGAAGTGAAAGGCAAAGAAGAAAAGGAAAGATATACCCATTTGAATGCAGAGTACCAAAGTGTAGTGAAGAGAGATGAGAAAGCCTTCCTCAGTGATCAGTGCAAAGAAATAGAGGAAAACAGTAGAATGGGAAAGACTAGAGATCTCTTCAAGAAAATTAGAGATACCAAACGAAATTTTCATGCAAAGATGAGTACAATGAAGGACAGAAATTATATGGACTTAAGAGAAACAGAAGATATTAAGAAGAGGTGGCAAGAATACATAGAAGAACTGTACAAAAAAGATCCTCATGACCTAGATAATCATGATAGTGTGATCACTCACCTAGAGCCAGACTTATTAGAATGTGAAGTCAAGTGAGTCTTGGGAAGCATCACTCCAAACAAAGCTAGGAGAGGTAATGGATTTCCAGTTGAGCTATTTTAACTCCTAAAAGATGATGCTGTGAGAGTGCTGCACTCAATATGCCAGCAAATCTGGAAAACTCAGCAATGGACACAGGACTAGAAAAGGTCATTTTCGTTCCAATCCCAAAGAAAGGCAATACCAAAGAATGTTCAAACTACCACACAATATCACTCATCTCACATCCTGGCAAAGTAATGCTAGGCTTCAACAGTACATGAACAAAGAACTTCCAGATGTTCAAGCTGGATTTAGAAAAGGCAGAAGAACCAGAGATCAGTTTTCCAACATCTACTGAACCATCAGAAAAGCAAGAGAGCTCCAGAAAAAACATCTACTTTTGCCTTATTGCCTATGCCAAAGCCTTTGACTGTGTAGATCACAACAGACTGTGGAAAAATCTTCAAGACATGGGAATACCAGACCACTGGACCTGTGTCCTGAGAAATCTGGTCAAGCACCAACAGTTAGAACTGGACATGGAACAACAGACTGGTTCCAAATTGATAAAGGAGTACAACACTGCTGTATATTGTCACCCTGCTTATTTAACTTATACACAGAGTGTATCATGCAAAATGCCAGGCTGGATAAAGCACAAGCTGGAATCAAGATTGCCAGGAGAAATATCAATAACCTCATATATGCAGATGATACCACACTTATCGCAGAAAGCAAAGAAGAACTAAAGCGCCTCTTGATGAAAGAGGAGAGTGAAAAAGTTGGCTTAAAGCTCAACATTCAGAAAACAAAGATCATGGCATCTGGTCCCATCACTTCATGGCAAATGGATGGGTAAACAGTAGAAACAGTGGTTGGCTTTATTTTTCTCAGCTCCAAAATCACTGCAGATTGTGATTGCAGCCATGAAATTAAAAGGTGCTTTCTCCTTACTCAATGGTAGGAAACTTTTGAGCAACCTAGACAGCATATTAAAAAGCAGAGACACTACTTTGCCAACAAAGGTCCGTCTAGTCAAGGCTATGGGTTTTCCAGTAGTCTTGTATGGATGTGAGAGTTGGACTATAAAGAAAGCTGAGCACAGAGGAATTGATGCGTTTGAACTGTGGTGTTGGAGAAGACTCTTGAGAGTCCCTTGGACTGCAAGGAGATCCAACCAGTCCATCCTAAAGGAGATCAGTCCTGGGTGTTCATTGGAAGGATTGATGCTAAAGCTGAAACTCCAATACTTTGGCCACCTGATGCAGAGAGCTGACTCATTTGAAAAGACCCTGATGCTGGAAAAGATTGAGGGCAGGGGGAGAAGGGGACGACAGAGGATGAGATGGCTGAATGGCATCACTGACACAATGGAAATGGGTTTGGGTGGACTCCGGGAGTTGGTGATGGACAGGGAGGCCTGGCATGCTACGGTTCATGGGGTCACAAAGAGTTGGACACGACTGAGCGACTGAAATAAACTGATAAAGTATTTGTTTTCTCTGTCTGACTTATTTCACTGAGTATGAAATCTCTAGATCAATCCATGTTGCTGCAAGTGACATTATTTTGTTCTTTTTAATGATGGAGTATCCACTGTATATATGTATTGCATCTTATTTTTCCATTCCTATGCCAATGAACATATGGGTTTGTTTTGCATCTTGGCTATTGTAAACAGTGCTGCAATGAACATTGGGGTGCATATATCCTTTAAAACTATGTTTTTCTCTGGGTATTTGCTACAGATGGAATTACTTGGTCATATGATATTTCTTTTATTTTTCTGAGAAACCTCCATATGTTTTCTATAGCAGCTACACCAACTTATTTTCCTACCAACCATGTAAGAGGATTCCTTTTCTCCACACCCTGTCCAACATTTGTTATTTGTAGACTTTTTAATGATGGCCATTCTGATTGGTGTGAGGTGGTGCCTCAATGAAGTTTTGATTTGCATTTCTCTAGTAATTTGTTATGTTGAACATCTTTTCATGTGCCTACTGGCCATCTGTTATGTTTCTTTGAAGAAATGTCTATTAAGTTCTTCTGCCCATTTTTTTTTATTGTTTTTGTTATTGTTCAGTTGTGTGAGCTATTTATATATTTTGGAGATTAAACTCTTGTCTGTCACATCATTTGCAAATATTTTCTCCCATTCTGTAGTTTGTCTTTTCAACTTTTAAGAATTTCTTTGCCATGCAGAGGCTTGTAAGTTTGATTAGGTCCCATTTGTTCATTTTTGTTTTTATTTCTAATGCCTTGGGGGATTGACCTGAGAAAACATTGACATGATTTATTTTAGAGAATGTTTTGCCTATGTTCTCTTCTAGGAGTTTTATGATGCCATGCCTTATGTTAAATTACGTTTTTAAGCCATTTTGATTTTATATTTTTACGTGGTGTGAGGGTGGATTCTAACTTTATTGGTCTACATGCAGCTGTCTGACTTCCCCAGCACCACTTACTGGAGAAACTCTCTTTCGCCCATTTTATATTCTTGCTTTCTTTGTCAGTGATTCATTGACCATTGGTGTGTGGGTTTATTTCTAGGTGCTCTCTTCTGTTCCCTTGATCCGTATGCCTGTTTTTGTACCAATAGCACACTGATTTCTTTACCATAGCTTTGTAGCATGTAACATGTGATAATCCAAATTTAAAATGCAAGTAACTATCTAGCCATCCGCCCCAGCAGTAAGATTTATCCCTCAGTAGCTTGTGTACAAATAGTGCTTGACAGTATACAATGATCACAGCAGTGTGTGTCATAGGAAGGAAAACAGACAGAAAACCTAGAAGATGTATAAGAAATGTTAAATTACAGTGCATCTAACTATTCAGTACAGTGCAACACTAAGTGATTTATGTAGATTTTCTTGCACTGGTATAATAGAGTGTCCATGAATATTATTGTGTATAAAAGTAAATGATTCAGTGTGTACATTCCATTTCCAAGAAAAAAATAAGAGCAAAAATAATGTGCATGATAGTTTTTGTGTATAGGTAGAAAATCTGGAAAGACAAAAATGGTGTTATTTGTGGGATCTGCTATCTGGCAGGGGTTTGGAGTGGCCCTTCTACTGCTACTGATGTTACTACTACAGCCACTACTTTTGCTGGCTGATACCTGCCAGGCTTTAAGTACCCCAAATATATAAACTCATCTCATCCCCGTGGCACACTTCTGAGATAAGTATTAGTAACAGTATTAGTAACTTTTCCTGTTTTACAGATGAAGAAAATGAGGCTCTGAGAGCGTTACTGCCTAGACACAGGGAAGATAGAAAATTTCAGTTTTAATTTCATAAGCTTCTACTCTTGACCTCTCCTGCATTTTCACACAGCTTCTCAGAGTGATCACGTTAACTGAAAATCAGATGCTATCATTCCTCTGCAGAGAACACTTCAGAGACTTTTGCTTTCTTCCGAATAAAATCTAATGTCCTGCCTATAGCCTACAGGATCTTGGGTTCTGAAGATGGGACTTCATCTTCAGTCAAGCAGCCACCTTTGCCTTCTTATTCCTCTCTGCTCTTTACACTAGTTCAGTTCAGTTCAGTTCAGTCGCTCAATCGTGTCTGACTCTTTGTAACCCCATGAACCGCAGCACGCCAGGCCTCTGTCCATCACCATCTCCCGCAGTTCACTCAGACTCACGTCCATTGAGTCAGTGATGCCATCCAGCCATCTCATCATCGGTCGTCCCCTTCTCCTCCTGCCCCCAATCCCTCCCAGCATCAGAGTCTTTTCCCTTCTCCTCCTGCCCCCAATCCCTCCCAGCATCAGAGTCTTTTCCCTTCTCCTCCTGCCCCCAATCCCTCCCAGCATCAGAGTCTTTTCCAGTGACCCAACTCTTTGCATGAGGTGGCCAAAGTACTGGAGTTTCAGCTTCAGCATCATTCCTTCCAAAGAACACCCAGGGCTGATCTCCTTCAGAATGGACTGGTTGGATCTCCTTGCAGTCCAAGGGACTCTCAAGAGTCTTCTCCAACACCACAGTTCAAAAGCATCAATTCTTCCACACTCAGTTTTCTTCACAGTCCAACTCTGACATCTATACATGACCACAGGAAAAACCATAGCCTTGACTAGACGGACCTTAGTCGGCAAAGTAATGTCTCTGCTTTTGAATATACTATCTAGGTTGGTCATAACTTTTTATCCAAGGAGCAAACGTCTTTTAATTTCATGGCTGCAGTCACGATCTGCAGTGATTTTGGAGCCCCCAAAAATAAAGTCTGACACTGTTTCTACTGTTTCCCCATCTATTTCTCATGAAGTGATGGGACCAGATACCATGATCTTCGTTTTCTGAATGTTGAGCTTTAAGCCAACTTTTTCGCTCTCTTCTTTCACTTTCATCAAGAGGCGTTTTAGCTCCTCTTCACTTTCTGCCATAAGGGTGGTGTCATCTGCATATCTGAGCTTATTGGTATTTCTCCCGGCAATCTTGATCCCAGCTTGTGTTTCTTCCAGCCCAGAGTTTCTCATGATGTACTCTGCATAGAAGTTAAATAAGCAGGGTGACAATATACAGCCTTGATGGACTCCTTTTCCTATTTGGAACCAGTCTGTTGTTCCATATCCAGTTCTACTTGTTGCTTCCTGACCTGCATACAGATTTCTCAAGAGGCAAGTTAGGTGGTCTGGTATTCCCATCTCTTTCAGAATTTTCCACAGTTTATTGTGATCCACACAGTCAAAGGCTTTTTCATAGTCAATAAAGCAAAAATATATCTCTTTCTGGAACTCTCCTGCTTTTTCATTGATCCAGCAGATGTTGGCAATTTGATCTCTGGTTCTTCTGCCTTTCCTAAAACCAGCTTGAACATCAGGAAGTTCACGGTTCACGTATTGCTGAAGACTGGCTTGGAGAATTTTGAACATTACTTTACTAGCATGTGAGATGAGTGCAATTGTGCAGTAGTTTGAGCATTCTTTGGCATTGTCTTTCTTTGGAATTGGAATTGGAATGAAAACTGATCTTTTCTAGTCCTGTGGCTACTGCTGAGTTTTCCAAATTTGCTGGCATATTGAGTGCAGCACTTCCACAGCATCATCTTTCAGGATTTGAAACAGCTCAACTGGAATTCCATCACCTCCACTAGCTTTGTTCATAGTGATGCTTTCTAAGGCCCACTTGACTTCACATTCTAAGATATCTGGCTCTAGATGAGTGATCACATCATCATGATTATCTGGGTCGTGAAGATCTTTTTTGTACAGTTCTTCCGTGTATTCTTGCCACCTCTTCTTAATATATTCTGCTTCTGTTAAGTCCAGACCATTTCTGTTCTTTATCGAGCCCATCTTTGCATGAAATGTTCCCTTGGTATTTCTGAGTTTCTTGAAGAGATCTCTAGTCTTTCCCATTCTGTTGTTTTCCTCTATTTCTTTGCTTTGATCGCTGAAGAAGGCTTTCTTATCTCTTGTTGCTATTCTTTGGAACTCTGCATTCAGATGCTTATATCTTTCCTTTTCTCCTTTGCTTTTTGCCTCTCTTCTTTTCACAGCTATTTGTAAGGCCTCCCCAGACAGCCATTTTGGTTCTTTGCATTTCTTTTCCATGGGGATGATCTTGATCCCTGTCTCCTGTACAATGTCACGAACCTCATTCCATAGTTCATCAGGCACTCTATCTATCAGATCTAGACCCTTAAATCTATTTCTCACTTCCATCTTTACACTAGTATATCATTTTGTTTATGCTTTGTCTCTTGAACTCCTTATATTGCTTTTTATATGAGATAGACTTTTGACCTTAGACTATATTTACTTATGCTTTGGTTAATTACCTATTTTCCCAGATAAGGATGTCATCATGAAGGCATGTATTTTGTTTTATTCCTGTAGTCTAAGTGCTTAGAAAAGTATGTGGCACATAGGTGTTCATTAAATATTTGTTGAATAAGTGAATGACAATAACAAAAAATATTAAAGTGAGTTATTGCAAGTATGTTGTTTTAAGACAATTAGATAGCCATCTGGGTGCATGTGTGCCTTGTGTATGTAAAGTGAAAGCATAGCTCAATGTTGTTTATCATGGGGGATATCCAGCAATCCCAAAAAGAAAATACAAAGTTTTTTTTAAGCAATCAGTTAGAATTAGTTTAATCCATATTTGGCATTTTATTTTAACTCATGTCAACAAAAAGTGAAACATACACTGAAAAAAAAAAGATAAAAGGAAGCTAGAATAATTCTAGGGTCACTTTCTCTTCCTTCTGTACCCACCTGCCTCAGCTACCACATTTAGACAGATAAAAGTGTCCTTTGAATAAGCAAACTGTACCTGACCAAAAAATGGATTAAATATCTATGAAGATAAGTGATCTCCAGTCTTACATATTGGTTGATAAAATCATATTCAACAACTACATTCTCTTTAGCTCTCTAGCTCTAAGATTCTACTCATCTAAGAAAACCGTTTTCATATCTCTCTTTGTTCAAATACTGTACGTTTCAGTCATGGTTTGGTTGGAAGCCAGTCAGCGTATTCTGGTTATGAAGGGTTGTGTGGAGCACAGGGATGGGAGGCATAAAGCACCTTAAAGCTGAGGGAGGCCATGGGGACACAGGCACCACCGAACCCCTCAGCCTGAGGCACTGAATCATCTGGTTCTCAAGGGAAAGCTGGGGCATTTCTTAAGAATTTCTTGGCAATTCCCACCAACTGTTTCAGTCTGAGGTAGCAGAAGAGTGGTTGCCAAGAGCTTACCAAGAAGCCCCTGTTAATCACTTCTTCCTAAATGTCTGCTTCCAGAGAGTAATGGGCCCTCTTTTCCTTCTGCCTCCTGGGCTTTATATAGGTGACTCTCACTGGCAAACTCTTTCATGGAGGATATTCTGGAAATTCCAGAAAGAACCTCTGAAGAGGATGGTGTGATGCTGTTTTGACAGTAGGTGTTCTGACACGTCCTTTAATGCTACATCTGTTTTTGACTGAGAGATTTGTAAACACTCTCATCAGCTTTTCTAGGCAGATATACATGTATTTGTGTAGATCCCATGCCAGGAGATGTAAACTAGCTGGCTAACGTGGGCTTTTTGTTTTTGTTTTGGGCTTACGCCCACCGCACAGTATCGTTTTTCTTTTTGACCCAGTAGGTACAAATTGGAAACTTTTACATATAATTCTGGATTTCTGGCTTCACTTAGAAAACTGAAGATCAGTCAACACTAGTCTCTATTTCCCATGATAGCTGTATCTGGATACCCATATGTGTTCACAAAAGTTTTCACAGCTCCTCACCTCTTAGAAAGTTTCTTACACCTAGTTCCCTTAACTCATTGATATTACCTTCCTGGGCCCTAGAGATGTTAGAGCTTATAACCTCTGTTTCTATAACTTGAGAGAGGTTATAGTTAAGACTTTTATCTGGCTCTGATGTTCTGAATACATTGTCAGAAAGTGCTTTATGAGCTATATTAGTTATGTCTGAAGCATGCTCCCTCCTCCCATCGTATTTTCTATGCATATTTTCACATCATAAGTTAATAACCTTTCCTCTTTTACAGGCTTGTTTTTCACATAGTAGTTATTTTTATTTTTAAAAAAATTAAGTTTTTTTTGTCAAGGATAATATGAACCTTGTGACATGAGCAAACCATAGAGGTCTTACTGATAGGTAGGGTTGAGCAGTTCTATGCAACCATTGATCAAGTTTCTTACTCATCACAGTTGTAACCCACGTGACGTAAATTCATGGTCCAGCGAAATACAAACTACTGTAGATAATGGACGCATGTATCCACAAATAGATAAAAACAGGGCAGTTAAATGTAGAAAAGTCAAAAGTTGGCTGTACACTCGCAGGTACTTTCATATATGTCTCTGTGTGCGTGTAATCACATTACTGCATCTTGCACATACACATTTCCCACACAGTTTTATCAACCTCAACATAAAACAAAGAAAATTTGGTTCTAGGAACTAGTAACCTGAAAGTCACCTTGAATTTTTTCATCTGGTTTTTTTTTTTTTTTTTTTTTGATTTTTGGCTGCGCTTCGTCTTCATTACTGCTGGAGTTTTTCTCTGGTTGCTGCAAGTGGGGCTGCTCTCTAGTTGTGGTGCACAGGCTTCTCATTGTGGTGGCTTCTCCTGCTGTGGAGCACGGGCTTTAGGGAACATGGCTTCAATAGGTGCAGCACATGGGCTCAGTAGCTGGGGCTCTGTGGCTCTAGAGTCAAGGCTCAATAGTTGTGGCACATGGGCTTAGTTGCTCAATGGCATATGGGATCTTTCTGGCTTGGGGATGGAACTCCTGTCTTCTGCATGGACAGCTGGATTCTTTACCACTGAGCCACCAGGGAAGCCTTGAAAGTCACCTTAAAACATGTGTACACCCGTGGCAGATTCATGTTGATGTATGGCAAAGCCAATACAATGTTGTAAAGTAAAATAATAATAATAATAATAAATAACAAAATAAAAAATTTTTAAAGCTTGACAAAAATTAGAAAAAAGTGCAATCAAATAGCAATGGGCTTTGGGGAAATCATGTAAAAATGAGGTTTAGAACTATGTGCTGTATACCAAAATAAGCAAACAAATAAAAGACAATCTAACTGTCTCAGCAGGTGAAATATGAATGGAACTTTGAGCAGTATGTTTATTTCCTGACGTTCATACCTGGTTTGAAACTAGGTGAGAAAACACCTTGTCACCTAAAGTGATTATAGACTATTGAGGTAATTTGAAAGCCTCAAGTTAGAGGGCTGGAAATGTACATATTAAGAAATACTTAAACTTTGGAAACTCTTATAAATAATGTGCAGCTGTCCAGCAATATGTATAATGTCTGCCAACCATATGAAGTCTCCACAAATTCTGTTTTGGTTTGGCAGTGTAGAAAAATAATATATCTGTTCCTTGTTTTCCACTTGAAGGCAACTACATTTGAGTGTTCTATATACAAGTCCTTGTTTTTCCCCATGACTGACATTCAAATACCAGAAATGACAAGTTATTGGCTATTGCGGAGAATAAAAATTCATTTATGTCTATAAATATCCAAGAGTTGTTTAGTTAAGAGGAAACAGATGACCTAACTGAAGACTAAATCTTGGCAAGTTGACTTTCATTGGCTGAACCTTGCCAATTTCATTCTAGCCCGCTGGTTTGCTCTAATCCTCTCCTCTTCCTTCTGTTTGAGTGATTTTGTAGGTTTTTTTTTTTTTTTTAATGCCACATGAATCCATCACCACCAATTCCAAAGAAACAAGCAAAGAGCATGCTGGGTGAGAACAAAGCACAGATGAGCTGTCTGGGGGTTCACAATACTGGGAATGAGGCTGAGGAAACTCATCAAGAAATTCACACATTCATAAATTCAAGTTAGTCACAATACAGAAAGTGAAATTTAAGAGGGAGCCCCAAACCCTTTACTCTTGTAGTTTAGTTAACTGGACAGCTGGAGGTGCTCCAAATGACCTTCAGTTCAACCTAAATTCTGTCATTGTTTCTGTGTTTGGAGAATCAGAACAGAGGGGCAAGGAGTCCACAGAGAAAGGCTTGCAGAGTGGCAGGAAACTTGCTCTATTTGCATAAGGCAGTGAGTAAGTTTGAATGAATTAAGTTATAATTTGTTTCTTTTTTAAATATGACATTTTTTTTCTTCAAAATAGCCCTTCCTTGTGTTTTCTTTAAATTTCATTTTAATGACACAAATGAGGGTTTGTTTAGGATTAAACTTTTCCCTCTAAGGTCTGATGTGCCTAGTCATATCAAGTTGGAAGGGAGGGTCTGATGGAGGCAAGAAAGAGTCACAAGGGGAAACCTAGAGCAGGTGTGGAATGAGTCACAAGGGGAAACCTAGAGCAGGTGTGGAATGAAGCTTAGTACCTAAGGAAAAACTGGAAGCACTATGAGGAGTGTATGAATCTGACCTGTTTTAATTCCTAAGAGATAGGGGCTACAAAGAACATACACAGAGAAAGCAGAAACAGTTGTGTGATGGATGTTACACTTTTAGGTCCTGTAATTATATGAGAAGTTGATTTATCACAGTGTCCTTGCATCAGTGAAACGTCAGGGGTTTGAGATACATGTGTGGCCCCATCAGAGGAGGGATTGTTTTTAGGCAGCTCTGGCTTTGCAATCTGGAAATGTCAAGAGAAACAGGAAGCTAATGTTATTACTTCTGAAAACTTTCAATTCAATTAATGCATGAAATTAAACTTGTAAAGATGTGGAGAAAGGGAAAATTTCAAGTACAGTCAGCAATGCTTTGGCAACTTCAAGGATCAAAATACTGTGTAAATGTTCCTGAGACTAGCTTTGCTTAACTAAGAGGCCAAGAATTCTCTCTTTCACCCTATTAATACATGCTAGATTTTCCTCTCTGTTATGTTTACTCCATGTACCTCAGACGAGGATTCTTAAAGTATTTCATGAGTTTTCTTGGCCTCTTCAAGTTATTAATGACTGGAATGTGTTCTTTTTAATCATTTGTTCACATTCAGAAATTGAAATACTCATCATGGAGTAAACAATCAGGTTAGGACAAGTTGCATAGACAAAGCTATGACAAAGATGTGATCTTGAAAAATAGATAAGCAACTTTGAAAAATAATTAAGCATGTGATCTCAGTAATGTTTAAGTCTCTATTAGATATTCTTGAAAAGCAAAACTAAAATACCACAGGAATATACAATCACATGCACATCTGTACATATGTATACATGAACATATATGCACACATACAGATATATACACATACATATGTGATATATGTTTAGACAGAGCTGAAATATCACAGGCTATGGATTTACCTCTGTCTCCGTCTATTCCTGTATATCTCCCCAGACTAAATATTGCATTAATCTGACTGCTTATGAACCAGGGACAACTTCATTCAATGAATGACATAGACATGGGTGATATGGACATCATGTGTCACTGTGAAGAATGTAATGATACTGAATATATGTTGATTTTTTTTTTCAATTTCAATGAAACTGTAAACCAGTAAATTCTTTCTTTCTTTATTTTTTTGCCTAGAACAGTGAATTCATCTTGGGAAATAATGTAGTATCCATCTTTTGTGACTTCATTAAGTTGATTTTATAGCCATATATAACAAGATAAGTAATAATGATTGGGGACACTTACTATACTATTAATGGTAATATTAAATTTTTCCTCTACACATATTTCAGAGGCCAGAGAAGAATTAACTATCAAGTTTACCATAGCCCATTTAGTTGATTTTATTTGAGAATTACTCAACAAAGTAAATTTTGAAAGCTTTGCTATAAATAAACAAAATTAAATTCTGATGAACAAAGGGTAGAACCCTAACGTCAGCTAATGACATGTGACTTACTGTAGTCATGTGCCAAAGCCAGCTCATACATGCTTGTGAAAGACAACTGTTAACATTTTCAAGACTGTTGAGAGCTGATTATTGACATATAAATCATATAGCTTCTATGCAAGATAAATTATAGTGAAACAAACAATAAGTTCTGAAAAGATGTCACTTACTGGTTAATTCACTACATTTTATTATCGTCTGTGCTCTTGGGGTTATCTACATCTATGCATGTAAATTTTGTTCTTATCTGTATGATGGAAATGCTATGTGGCATGCTACTGAACATGTCTCCCCAGTTTTGTGTTCACTGAAATCCCATTTGTAGGTTGAAATTGGCTATGGTAGTATTTACAGTAAAGAGATGAAAATGGTACAAATCAGAGCATTTTATTTTTTATATTTATGGAGATTGAGTTGTTAAATATTTATGACACCATTTCTTTGTGAGTCCTTAGCAGTGCATATAGGTCCTCTTCTATTTGAATACCCATGTCTATCTATGGCTTTTAATTCTTGAAAGGCAAATGATTCACTTCATGTTCTGTTTGTTCTTGTGTTCCAACTTTGTCACCAGTGCCTAACTGCATTGTTACAGGAGAAACAATAAAGTATGAGGGTAATAGAGTAGCGTATCTCTCCTGGATGCGGCAGCCAGAACTTTTACTTGTTGAAGAAGTCATTTTCCACCCCTCTTCTGTTTGCAGTGCCCAGAGGTTGTTGCAAATGAAAGTTATGTTTTCACTGTTGGAAAGTGGTTGACAAAATCACTTCAGGCCCCTGCTGTTTACAATACACAGTCTGACAAATATGCTGGTTAGGAAAAGAATGATTTCCAACTTAGTCGCTTTGGCAGGTAGAAACAACAAAAGTTGGCATGTGTGTGTGCATGTGGTTCTGTATTTGTTTTATTTATTTGCTTTTGTTGGTACTGTGAAGCTAGGAATGGAGTCATCTATATTTCCTCTCCTTCTTGATATGAGGCATCTAAATAAATGGTTTTACAAAAGTCACATGATACATAACACATGGCACTCTGGGCAAAGGGTCCATCCCCCATCACCCGTCAAATCTGAAAAACACCTGCAGTTGCTCTTAGTGGTCAACAAAAGAAACTCTGGAAAACCATTTTTAGACAAGAAAATGATTTGCAAATGACTGAGTTTCTCTCAGAATCACCGGGAGCTAGGAGGACTGGCCACAGGACTGCAGAGCCAGGGAGAAAAGAAGAACTTGAAACCACTCCATATGCACAACCAATTATTGTTTGCTGTTGTTTTTTCTGTTGACTAGTAGCAGCCACCGTCCTTACTAACCACCATCAAGACTAGAAAACTCCATTGTGTTCTTCCTTCCTTGTCCCTGCTAGGACCTGATTGTAGGTCTGAAACAGGTGCATTTAACTGAGGGTGCCTAACTATTGCCCACTCAAGGCTGAAGTAGACACTGGCCTTTCCAACATCTAAAGTGGGAGATCTCATAATAGAGGAGCATTCCTCAGCATGGGTAGGTAGTGGACATACTGAGTGCCCAAAAGAGACAATTGCCTATAGCATTCTCTTAGTACTTATCTTCTGTGGGGAAGCTCAGTCGCTTCCTTCTCATACTTTTATAGAGCTGTGCTGTTTTGTTCTTTGCTGTATGACATATGGCGAGAACCAATTCCAAGAACCCTGGAGACACTGCATCTGCATGTCCTGCACCTAAGTGACGTTTTAAGTCTTGAGAAGAAAGAGCAGTGTTCTAGCATGCACAGAACATATGCTAATCAGCTGCACTCTTCAGGCACAAATGAAGATAATGTGTTCATTGTTTAGACACTGGAATTGTTCATTACAAAATGACACAGTGTTTGCCAATTTTGTCTTCATTATAAATGTAAATATTAACTGGCGATATGCAAAAGAATGCAAAAAGTCAACAGCAATTAATTGGCTTCTGCAGTAATTAGCAACTGTAAGGCAAACACTTAGGAGCCGTTGTAATTGTCTGCACTAGGAATACACCTCCTGTACAGATCTAATTAGCAATTTAAGTAGTTCAGAAATTATATGCCTCTTGCCTTTACACTCCCTGAAGTACTGTTCATTAATGGGGGAAAAAATTGCTAGTAAATGTCATTTGCATTGTCTTGCGTTAAGGGCTCTACATCAAAGCCTCCGTTACTGCCTCATACTGAATAATTCTGAGCTGTGGCTTGTGGACCAATACAGCTGTAATTAGACAATGATGCTTTTGTAAACACAAGGCACAAAGTCTGAGTACAGTTTATTTTGCTCTGAGGTATCCCCTTCATGGTTCAAGCTGTAAATAAGAAGATACGAAAAACTGATAGATGAAAAATAAAGATTGAAGGTGACAAGTGTTGACTCTTCACAGGTTGTTGAAGTGATATTAAAAGGGATATTTAAAAGAATTTTCACCAAGTTTTAGTTGAGATTTTAGCGGTGAAGCTGATGCAGATACCAATGGTCTTGTCTGAGGAGATGGGTCAAAATTATGATTTAAGGATATGCAGATGACAAAATAGTTTTTGATTACATCTGTGCTATGTAGTAAGAATTACATATAACACAGAGTGTCCATGATGAAAATCTAAAATAGTGCTTGAGTACATTATATTTCGGTGATGCACCAGTCAGAATTGAAACGTCTGATTAATGAACTTCCAATTTATATCATTCCTATATTTCCAAGTGTATGGGCGTCTTTTGTTGTAGATCACAACTTCTAGCTGTAAAAACATCAAGGAACGAAATTCCTGGTGGAGATTCTGGAAATACAGAAATTTTGAATTTAGTTAAGAACTCTTGAAAATTTTTAATTAGTTAACTTGGATGAAAATAAAAAAAGAGAACCTTATATTGTGGATAATAAATCTGGGAGAGATGATCAAATACAAAAAAAGTTTGACTCAGTATTCAAAGTGATATCTACAGGCTAAGATAAAACATTAAGATGCTAAGATAAAATACAATTGGGGTAATGAACAAACGAACTTGGCTTCAAAATATAAGGTGTAAATAAGACTGGAGGCTCTTTTTTAAAAACATGAGCCTAGAAAAAGTCACAGTGTGACATATCTGACAAAAGAAAAGAAAGTTTTGAGGTGGATTAATAGGAATATAGTATCTATAAGAATGGCGAATAATTGTCTCATTGATCTTTGCATTACTGATATTGTACATTGTTATTCAGTTTGGATTCTATATTTTAACAAGGACATGGAACATGTCAAAGAAGGCTAAATAGCACAGGACATCTGAAGCCGGGTCTCATGAGTAATTGTTGATAAAATATGTGATGCAGCATGTGAAAAATAAGACTTTTCCAGTATCTTCATGTGTGCATGCGTGTGCACGCTCAGTTGTTAAGTCATGTCCAGCTCTTTGAGACCCTATGGACTATAGCCTGCTTGGCTCCTCTGTCCATGGAATTTTCCAGGCAAGAATACTGGAGTGGGCTGTCATTTCTTCCTTCCGCAGTTTTTCCCAACCCAGAGATTGAATCTGTTATCTTCTGTGTCTCCTGTATGGCAAGCGGATTCTTTACCCCTGAGCCCCCAGGGAAACTCAGTGCTGCTGCTGCTGCTGCTGCTGCTGCTGCTGCTGCTAAGTCGCTTCAGTCGTGTCCGACTCTGTGTGACCCCATAGACGGCAGCCCACCAGGCTCCTCCGTCCCTGGATTCTCCAGGCAAGAACACTGGAGTGGGTTGCCATTTCCTTCTCCAATGCATGAAAGTGAAAAGTGAAAGTGAAGTCGCTCAGTCGTGTCCGACTCTTCGTGACCCCATGGACTGCAGCCTACCAGGCTCCTCCATCCATGGGATTTTCGGGGCAAGAGCACTGAAGTGGGGTGCCATCGCCTTCTCCAGGGAAGCCCAGTACTTCCATATAAAATAATTAGAGAATTATTCTACATGGCCTCACAAGGTAGACCTGGATTTAATATAGGAATATCGTTTGATGATTTTAGCCTAACATATAAAGAAAAGTTTAAACGGTTGGAGTTGTTAGACAATTAAAATAGGTTACCTTCTAGATTGTATTCCTTTCTTGTAACTACTCTTTCTTAAAACCCTGCACTGTTATGAGATTTTGCTTACGTTGGTCTCCAATTATGATATAGGGAGGAATGTTCATTGCCACCTATTGGCAAAAACAGAGAACTAAAAAGGATTGAAAATCATTTGTTTTTTCTGAAGTCAGAATTTATGAGCAGATAGATAATATTTAAGTAGTTATTTTAATAATTATAAATTCAAATCTGTGAATGGAAGTCTCATGTGCTTGCTATATGATTTCCTTTTCAGTGGAAATGTGACTACTTTGAAATGAACATGAATGTGCATATAAAGAAAGGATAGCTATGTGATATGTAAAAGGATATATTCATCTATAAAATATATGTTAATAACATATTCACTGACCTCTAAGAAGTAAAATAGGATCAGTGGGTATAACATATTTGTGTTTTTTATCACATTTTTCAGTGTTTTCTTATTTATAAATTTATAAAAGTACAATATTTTTAAGGTAAAATATTTAGGAACCACTGAAAGGTTTTAATTAGATGAATGATTATTACAATTTAATTTTGTATTTATATACAAAAATTACTTAAATAATTTAAAAATTATTGAATTTACATTTAAATCATTAAAGTTTAAAATTAAATCATTAAAATTTAATTTTGTATTTATATTGTATTATATAGTTACTTTTGATGTTTAAATACAAATGAAAATTTTCTTGTGATTATTATCAGGGAGATGATCTTTGGGGATTTAGCTGTGAGATATTATTAATGGATTCTACATTCAACTGTAGACAGTAGACATATGTGAACATCTCACATGAATACATCTTTCAATTTTTGTATCAACAATTTAGTGAGCACTTGCTATGTGCCAGGAACCATTATAAATGTGGAGAATATAGTTAGTAAAGCATAGAGCCTATATTCCTGAGGATTATAGTCTGTTTTGGGGAAATTGGGTAGGAATGAATATATACCCTGAACAATGAAAACAGAATCACTTCAGAGAAATGTACTTTATAGAGAAAATAAAGCAGGACCATTTAGATAGTGATAGAGCTGAAGAACTCTGGGTTGGGTGGTCTGGGAAGACTTTTCTTTAAAAGGTGGTATTTGAAAGAGTTGTGAATTGTAAGAAGCTGCAGCTGTGCAAAAATCTGGGGGAACATTCCAGGCAGAAAAAAAGAGTTGATGTTTTAAGTTTCATGTTGACGATTAACGTTCATGTTCAAATAATTGTAAAGGAAAGGAAAAATATGAGCCTGAATTATGAACTGGGTTAAAATGGTAGAAGAGTTTGGAGAGATAGACAGTGGCCAGATCATGTAAAACCTTTTAGGTCAGGTTACAGACCTTGTATTTTGTCCTAAACATAATCAAAAGTGTTTGCTGTCTTAAGTTAGGGCAAGAGTGAACCGAATTTGGCAGTGTCCTACTTTTGTAATAAAGTTTTATTGAAATGCAGCCACACGCATATGCTTACATTTATATATTGTCTGTGGCTGTTTTTGTGTTACATGGCCAAAAGTAGGGTATTTTGTGACAAAGACCATACGGCTCACACAGTATAAAATATTTACTGTCTGACCCTTTACAAAGGAAGACTGCCTATCTCTGAGCTCAGGAATCATATCTTTCATACATTTTAGGCCACACTGTCTGTGAAGGATCAGAGGGGGATATAAAATTAGGAGGCTACTGTTATAGTCTAGGTGAAATACAGTTGTGTTTTATACTGCTCTAGAAATAATGGGAATGGGAGTGATTGAAAGTTGTAGAAAATGTTGAGCTAGAATGGAAGATACTTGCTAATGATTTAAACATATGGGTTTGAATATATGGATAAAAATATATGAGCGAAATCAATAATTATAAGAATTTTGGTTTGAGGGTACTCCATATATAAAATTGTCAATAATTTATAACATTGTTGAACTGAGAATTACAGTATTTTTAGTTATGTGCAGGGAAAAATAAGAAAACAGTTTTTATCATGTGTTAGCAAGATCTATCTGTCTGTATGTATTTACTTATTTTAAAAAAATCTAACCTTGGAGTTAGATAATACCTATCAGTCAAGTATTGTTAAGTGGTCTTGGACAAGCTGCTTACAATCTGATACCAATTTTTAAATGTTAAGTTATAAAATTAATAATACACAAAGACATTATATGACTTTTTCCAGATTTATTTGTAATTTTTAAAGTTAGAGTAAAATAAGCATTCGGTTTATTATTTTGTTGTATACAACTCTTTGTGACCCCATGGTGTGCAACATGCCAGGCTTCCTGTCCATCACCAACTCCTGGAGCTTGCTCAAACTCATGTCCATCGAGTTGGTGATGCCATCAACCATCTCATCCTCTGTCATCCCCTTCTCCTCCTGCCTTCAGTCTTTCCCAGCATGAGGGTCTTTGCCAAAGAGCCAGTTCTTTGCACCAGGTGGTCAAAGTATTGGAACTTCAGCTTCAGCATCAGTCCTTCCAATGAATGTTTAGGACTGATTTTCTTTTTTTTTTTTAATATAAATTTATTTATTTTAATTGGAGGCTAATTACTTTACAATATTGTATTGGTTTTGCCATACATTGACATGAATCTGCCATGGGTGTACATGTGTTCCCCATCCTGAACCCCCCTCCCACCTCCCTGCCCATACCATTCCTCTGGGCCATCTCGTGCACCAGCCCCAAGTACCCTGTATCATGCATCGAACCTGGACTGGTGATTCGTTTCATATATGATATTATACATGTTTCAATGCCATTCTCCCAAATCATCCAACCCTCACCCTCTCCCACAGAGTCCAAAAGACTGTTCTATACATTTGTGTCTTTTTTGCTATCTCACATACAGGGTTATCATTACCATCTTTCTAAATTCCATATATATGCGTTAGTATACTGTATTGGTGTTTTTCTTTCTGGCTTACTTCACTCTGTATAGTAGGCTCCAGTTTCATCCACCTCATTAGAACTGATTCAAATGTATTCTTTTTAATGGCTGAGTAATATTCCATTGTGTATATGTACCACTGCTTTCTTATCCATTCATCTGCCGATGGACATCTAGGTTTTTCCATGTCCTGGCTATTATAAACAGTGCTGCAGTGATCACTGGGGTACATGTGTCTCTTTCAATTCTGGTTTCCTCAGTGTGTATGCCCAGCAGTGGGATTGCTGGGTCATATGGCAGTTCTATTTCCAGTTTTTTAAGAAATCTCCACACTGTTCTCCATAGTGGCTATACTAGTTTGCATTCCCACCAGCAGTGTAAGAGGGTTCCCTTTTCTCCACACCCTCTCCAGTATTTATTGCTTATAGACTTTTGGATCACAGCCATTCTGACTGGCGTGTAATGGTACTTCATTGTGGTTTTGATTTGTATTTCTCTGACAATGAGTGATGTTGAGCATCGTTTCATGTGTTTGTTAGTCATCTGTATGTCTTCTTTGGAGAAATATCTGTTTAGTTCTTTGGCCCATTTTTTGATTGGGTCATTTATTTTTCTGGAATTGAGCTGCAGGAGTTGCTTGTATATTTTTGAGATTAATTATTTGTCAGTTGCTTCATTTGCTATTATTTTCTCCCATTTTGAAGGTTGTCTTTTCACCTTGCTTATAGTTTCCTTTGTTGTGCAGAAGCTTTTAATTTTAATTAGGTCCCATTTGTTTATTTTTGCTTTTATTTCCAATATTCTGGGAGGTGGGTCATAGAGGATCCTGCTGTGATTTATGTCGGAGAGTGTTTTGCCTATGTTCTCCTCTAGCAGTTTTATAGTTTTTGGTCTTATGTTTAGATCTTTAATCCATTTTGAGTTTATTTTTGTGTACGGTGTTAGAACGTGTTCTAGTTTCATTCTTTTACAAGTGGTTGACCAGTTTTCCCAGCACCACTTGTTAAAGAGATTGTCTTTATTCCATTGTATATTCTTGCCTCCTTTGTCAAAGATAAGGTGTCCATAAGTGCGTGGATTTATCTCTGGGCTTTCTGTTTTGTTCCATTGATCTATATTTCTGTCTTTGTTCCAGTACCATACTCTCTTGATGACTGTGGCTTTGTAGTAGAGCCTGAAGTCAGGCAGGTTGATTCCTCCAGTTCCATTCTTCTTTCTCAAGATTGCTTTGGCTATTCGAGGTTTTTTGTATTTCCATACAAATTGTGAAATTATTTGTTCTAGCTCTGTGAAAAATACCATTGGTAGCTTGATAGGGATTGCGTTGAATCTATAGATTGCTTTGGGAAGTATACTTATTTTCAATATATTGATTCTTCCAATCCATGAACATGGTATATTTCTCCATCTATTAGACACCTCTTTAATTTCTTTCACCAGTGTTTTGTAGTTTTCTATGTATAGGTCTTATGCTTCTTTAGGTAGATATATTCCTAAGTATTTTATTCTTTTCATTGCAATGGTGAATGGAATTGTTTCCTTAATTTCTATTTTCTCATTATTAGTGTATAAGAATGCAATGTGTATTGACTTTATCTCCTGCAACTTTACTATATTCATTGATTAGCTCTAGTAATTTTCTGGTGGAGTCTTTAGGGTTTTCTACGTAGAGGATCATGTCATCTGCAAACAGTAAGAGTTTTACTTCTTTTCCAATTTGGATTCCTTTTATTTCTTTTTCTGCTCTGACTCTTGTGGCCAAAACTTCCAAAACTATGTTGAATAGTAGTGGTGAGAGTGGGCACCCTTGTCTTGTTCCTGACTTTAGGGGAAGTGCTTTCAATTTTTCCCCATTGAGGATAATGTTTGCTGTGGGTTTGTCATATATAGCTTTTATTATGTTGAGGGAGGTTCCTTCTATTCCTGCTTTCTGGAGGGTTTTTATCATAAATGGATGTTGAATTTTGTCAAAGGCTTTCTCTGCATCTATTGAGATAATCATATGGCTTTTATTTTTCAATTTGTTAATGTGGTGTATTACATTGATTGATTTGTGGATATTGAAGAATCCTTGCATCCCTGTGATAAAGCCCACTTGGTCATGATGTATGATCTTTTTAATGTGTTGTTGGATTCTGATTGCTAGAATTTTGTTAAGGATTTTTGCATCTATGTTCATCAGTGATATTGGCCTTTAGTTTTCTGTTTTTGTGGCATCGTTGTCGGGTTTTGGTATTAGGGTGATGATGGCCTCATAGAATGAGTTTAGAAGTTTACCTTCCTCTGCAATTTTCTGGAAGAGTTTGAGTAGGATAGGTATTAGCTCTTCTAAATTTTTGGTAGAATTCAGCTGTGAAGCCGTCTGGACCTGAGCTTTTGTTTGCTGGAAGTTTTCTGATTATAGTTTCAATGTCCGTGCTTGTGACAGGTCTGTTAAGATTTTCTATTTCTTCCTGGTTCAGTTTTGGAAAGTTGTACTTTTCTAAGAATTTGTCCATTTCGTCCACATTGTCCATTTTATTGGCATATAATTGCTGATAGTAGTCTCTTATGATCCTTTGTATTTCTGTGTTGTCTGCTGTGATCTCTCCATTTTCATTTCTAATTTTATTGATTTGATTTTTCTCCCTTTGTTTCTTGATGAGTCTGGCTAATGGTTTGTCAATTTTATTTATCCTCTCAAAGAACCAGCTTTTGGCTTTGTTGATTTTTGCTATGGTCTCTTTTGTTTCTTTTGCATTTATTTCTGCCCTAATTTTAAAGATTTCTTTCCTTCTACTAACTCTGGGGTTCTCCATTTCTTCCTTTTCTAGCTGCTTTAGGTGTAGAGTTAGGTTATTTATTTGACTTTTTTCTTGTTTCTTGAGGTATGCCTGTATTGCTATGAACTTTCCTCTTAGCACTGCTTTTATAGTGTCCCACAGGTTTTGGGTTGTTGTGTTTTCATTTTCATTAGTTTCTATGCATATTTTGATTTCTTTTTTGATTTCTTCTGTGATTTGTTGGTTATTCAGAAGTGTGTTGTTCAACCTCCATATGTTGGAATTTTTAATAGTTTTTCTCCTGTAATTGAGATCTAATCTTACTGCATTGTGGTCAGAAAAGATGCTTGGAATGATTTCAATTTTTTTGAATTTACCGAGGCTAGATTTATGGCCCAGGATGTGATCTATCCTGGAGAAGGTTCTGTGTGCGCTTGAGAAAAAAGTGAAATTCATTGTTTTGTGGTGAAATGTCCTATAGTTATAAATTAGGTCTAACTGGTCTATTGTATCATTTAAAGTTTATGTTTCCTTGTTAATTTTCTGTTTGGTTGATCTGTCCATAGGTGTGAGTGGGGTCTTAAAGTCTCCCACTATTATTGTGTTATTATTAATTTCCCCTTTCATACTTGTTAGCACTTGTCTTACATATTGTGGTGCTCCTATGTTGGGTGCATACATATTTATAATCATTATATCTTCTTCTTGGATTGATCCTTTGATCATTATGTAGTGTCCTTCTTTGTCTCTTTTCACAGCCTTTGTTTTAAAGTCTATTTTATCTGATATGAGTATTGCTACTCCTGCTTTCTTTTGGTCTCTATTTGCATGCAATATCTTTTTCCAGCCCTTCACTTTCAGTCTGCATGTGTCCCTTGTTTGAGGTGGGTCTCTTGTAGAAAACATATATAGGGGTCTTGTTTTTGTATCCATTCAGCCAGTCTTTGTCTTTTGGTTGGGGCATTCAGCCAATTTACATTTAAGGTAATTATTAATAAGCATGATCCTGTTACCATTTACTTTATTGTTTTGGGTTTAAGTTTATACACCCTTTCTGTGTTTCCTGTCTAGAAAAGGTCCTTTAGCATTTGTTGGAGAGCTGGTTTGGTGGTGCTGAATACTCTCAGCTTTTGCTTGTCTGTAAACTTTTGATTTCTCCTTCATATTTGAATGAGATCCTTGCTGGGTACAGTAATCTGGGCTGTAGGTTATTTTCTTGCATCACTTTAAGTATGTCCTGTCATTCCCTCCTGGCCTGGAGAGTTTCTATTGAAAGATCAGCTGTTATCCTTATGGGCATCCCCTTGTGTGTTATTAGTTGTTTTTTCCTTGCTGCTTTAAGTATTTGTTCTTTGTGTTTGATCTTTGTTAATTTGATTAATATGTGTCTTGGGGTGTTTTACCTTGGGTTTATCCTTTTTGGGACTCTCTGGGTTTTTTGGACTTGGGTGATTATTTCCTTCCCCATTTTCGGGAAGTTTTCAGCTATTATCTCCTCAAGTATTTTCTCATGGTTTTTCTTTTTGTCTTCTTCTCCTGGGACTCCTATGATTCGAATGTCAGGGCATTTAACATTGTCCCAGAGGTCTCTGAGATTGTCCTCATTTAGTTTAATTCGTTTTTCTTTTTTCCTCCCTGATTCATTTATTTCTACATTTATCTTCTACCTCACTAATCCTATCTTCTGCCTCCATTATTCTACTGTTGGTATCCTCTAGAGTGTTTTTTATCTCATTTATTGCATTATTAATTATATATTGACTCTTTTTTTTTAAATTTCTTTTAGGTTCTTTTTAAACCTTTCTTGCATCTTCTCAATCCTTGTTTCCAGGCTATTTATCTAACTCCATTTTGTTTGCAAGATTTTGGATCATTTTCACTATCATTATTCGGAATTCTTTATCAGGTAGATTCTCTATTTCTTCCTCTTTTGTTCAATTTGGTGGGCATTTATCCTGTTCCTTTACCTGTTGGGTATTCCTCTGTCTCTTCATCTTGTTTATATTGAGGCGTTTGGGGTGGCCTTTCTGTATTCTGGCAGTTTGTGGAGTTGTCTTTATTGTGGAGTTTCCTCGCTGTGGGTGGGGTTTTACAGGTGGCTTGTCAAGGTTTCCTGGTTAGGGAAGCTTGTGTTGGTGTTCTGGTGGGTGGAGCTGGATTTTTCTCTCTGGAGTACAATGAAGTGTCCAGTAATGAGTTATGAGATGTCAGTGGGGTTGGAGTGACTTTGGGCAGCCTGTATCTTGAAGCTCAGGGCTATGTTCCTATGTTGCTGGAGAATTTGCGTGGTATGTCTTGCTCTGGAACTTGTTGGCCCGTGGGTGGTGCTTGGTTTCAGCGTAGGTATGGAGGCGTTTGATGAGTTCCTGTCGATTAATGTTCCCTGGAGTCTGGAGTTTTCTGGTGTTCTCAGGATTTGGACTTAAGCCTCCTGGCACTGGTTTTCAGTCTTATTCTTACAGTAGCCTCAAGACTTCTCCATCTATACTTCACTTTCAGATAGTTCCTTGATCCAGCTTATGCTTCTCAAGATCTTTAGGCCCCTTCCTAGGTAGTCGATGCTAACTACAGGGTTTTAGTCTGTTGCACTGTCACTTCCAAGGTGGTTCCCTCTGTTTTAGCTTCTGTTTGCTGGTCTCTTCAGCGTCTGATTTCCGCCCTGAGACAAGGGGGCGGTGGTGGACACTTTTTGAGGTGTTCAGTCGTGCTATGGGGAGGGAGGAATGCTGCAGACAGATATCACTGGTGTCTGTGGGGAGTGCTCGCAGTGTCTCGGCCACACTGGGTTTGCCCTCGCTCATGGCATGTGTGCTTTCGCAGTCTATACTGCTTAGGCTCTAGGTTGCTCTGCCGGGAACTGTCTGAGGCTGGCCCTGGACTGCATGCACCTCCCAGGTCTAACCCGCTCAGGTTCAGGCACTCGGGTAGTCCTCAGAGGCAGACTCAGTTGGGCCTGAGTTTTGTGCCCTTCCCAGGTCCGAGCAGCTCAGGTGACCAGGTGTTTGGCGAGTGCGGTCTCTGTGACTTATCGCCTCCCCTGTCCCTGCCGCTTGGTTTTCTGGGTGTACAACCAGCGCACCTCTCAGGTGGATGTCGACCATCCAGAATCCCAAGAAGTCTTGGTTAGCAATGAAGCCTGCTTGCAGTTTGGTAGATAACGTCTCTCTGGGGCTGCAATTGCCCCCTTCCGGCTCTGGCTGCCCTCTCCTGCCTGTCTCCGGATGGGACAGTCCACAGTCAGTCCTTTGTTCTGTGTGCCGGTTTGGTGGTGTCTTAGGCTAGGGCTTTTCTCGTGGTAGTTATCCCACAGTCTGGTTTGCTATCTCAAGTTAGTTCCCTCAGATTGCCTTCGGGGCATTCAGGCCTGGTCCTTACCCTAAGCGATGCAGCCCGCGCCTCCTTGCCCAGCCCCTGCTTGTTAGTGACGGATGCAGGAGTCTGTGCTGCTTCTCCGCTGGGAGTTACCATTGGACACATAATCTGTGGGTTTTAACTATTTATTTATTTTTCTTCCCGGTTGCCCTCTGAGGTTCCAAGGCTTGCTGCAGACTCGCCAGTGAGAGTGTTTCCTGGTGTTTGGAAACGTCTTTCTTTTTTAAGACTCCCTTCCTGGGATGGATGTCCATGCCTACCTCTTTTGCCTCTCTTTTTATCCTTTATATTTTTTCCTACCTCCTTTCGTAGACAATGGGTTGCTTTTCTGGGTGCCTGATGTCTTCTGCTGGTATTCAGAAGTTGTTTTGTGAAATTTACTCAGCATTCAAATGTTCTTTTGATGAATTTGTTGGGGAGAAAGTGGTCTCCCCGTCCAATACCTTCGTCATCTTAGGACTGCCCTCCAAGACTGATTTTCTTTAGGATGGACTGGTTGGATCTCCTTGCAGTCCAAGGGACTCTGAAGAATCTTCTCCAACACCACAGTTCAAAAGCATCAATTCTTTGGTGCTTAGCTTTCTTTATAGTCCAACTCTCAAATCCATACATGACTCCTGGAGAAACTAGTGCTTTGACTAGATGGACCTTTGTTGGCAAAGTAATATTTCTGCTTTTTTAATATGCTATCTAGGTTGGTCATAACTTTCCTTCCAGGGAGCAGACATCTTTTAATTTCATGGCTGCAGTCACCATCCTCAGTGATTTTGGAGCTTAAGAAAATAAATTTTGTCACTATTTCCATTGTTTCCCCATCTATTTCCCATGAAGTGATGGGACTGTATGCTGTAATCTTCATTTTTTAATTGTTGTTTTAAGCCAGCTTTTTCACTCTCCTCTTTCACCTTCATCAAGAGGCTCTTTCGTTCCTCTTCACTTTCTGCCATAAGGGTGGTGTCATCTGCATATCTAAGCTACTTTCAAATGTGTTGCCCAGTATAATTAAATACATTGACATTGATATGTATGGTGGTGTGCACAACCATCCAACTCCAGAACTTTTTTTCTTTTTCCCAAGCTTTTCATAATTCCCTTCCCTTAGCCCCTGCCAACCATTCTTTCTGTCTCTATTACTTTAACCAATTTAGGTACCTCATTCAAGTAGAATCATGGTATCTGTCCTTTTTTTTTTTTTAAGTTTTATTTTATTTATTTATTTTTTTAATTTTTATTTTTACTTTATTTTACTTTACAATACTGTATTGGTTTTGCCATACATTGACATGAATCCACCATGGGTGTACATGTGTTCCCAAACATGAACCCCCCCTCCCACCTCCCTCCCCATAACATCTCTCTGGGTCATCCCCGTGCACCAGCCCCAAGCATGCTGTATCCTGCATTGGACATAGACTGGCGATTCGATTCTTACATGATAGTATACATGTTTCAATGCCATTCTCCCAAATCATCCCACCCTCTCCCTCTCCCTCTGAGTCCAAAAGTCCGTTATACACATCTGTGTCTTTTTTGCTGTCTTGCATATTGCCATCTTTCTAAATTCCATATATATGTGTTAGTATACTGTATTGGTGTTTTTCTTTCTGGCTTACTTCACTCTGTATAATCGGCTCCAGTTTCATCTAGCATAATATCTTCAAGATTCATATTGTAGTGTTTGTCAGAATTTCTTTCCCTTTAAGGCTAAGGAATAGTCCATTGTACTTACGTACCATATTTTTATGTATCCATTTGTTGTAGGCTAAAAGTTTGTGCCCCTGTCCTTCAAATTGCCACATTAAAACTGAATCCCAAATGTGGTGGTATTTGGAGGTGGGGTTTGGGGAGCGATTATGTCATGAGGATGGAAGCTTCCTAAATGGAATTAGTGCTCTTTTAAAAGAAGCTAGTGTAAATGAGATTGTCCTCTTGATTTCTCTTTCAGATGGTTTATATTATTAGTGTACAGAAAGACAACAGATGTGTGTATATTAATCTTGTATCATGCAATTTTACTGAATTTACTCATTCTAATGGTTTTATTGATGGGGTCTTTAGAGTTTTAAATTTATAGTAGCATGTAATCTGCACATAGTGACAGTTGAATTTTTTTCCTCCCGATTTGGATTACTTTTATTTATTTGTTTGCTTTTCTTGACTGATTGCTGTGGCTAGGACTTCCAGTATTGTGTTGAATCAAAGTGGTGAATTGAATAAAAATGGTGAGAGTAGATCTCAGAGGAACTGCTTTCAGCCTTTCACCACTGAGTATTATGTTGGCTATTGTTATTGTTGTTCAGTCACCCAGTCATGTCGGACTCTTTGTCACCCCATGGACTGCAGCACGCCAAGCCTCCCTGTCCCTCACCAGGCTATAGTCTGTGATATATGGCCTTTATTATGTTAAATGATAGTCCTTCTATACCCACTTTATTGAGGGTTTTTATCTTAAGTGGATTTTGAATTTTTCATGAGCTTTTCCAGTATCTGTTGAGATGAGAGTATGAATTTATTCTTCTATTGGTTAATGTTATATATCATATTGACTGATTTATGGATGTTAAACTATCCTACACCCCTGGGATAAATCACACTAGATAATGGCAGATGATTCTTTTAAAGTATTGCTGAGTTCTTTTTGCTAATACTTAGTTAATTATTTTTATACCTATATTCATCAGTGACACTGGCCTGTACTTTTCTTTCTTTATGGTGTCTTAGTATGGTTTTGGTATCAGGGTGATTCTGACCTCCTGAAGTGATTTTGGAAGCATTTCTTCACCTCAAGTGTTTTAAATAGAGAAGAACAGACATTTTCCTTAAACGTTTTGTGGAATTTAGTTGTCTGGTCTCATTTCTGTTGTTTTTTGGAGGGTTTTTTTTTAAATCATGGATTCAATTTCATTACAGGTAAGTAGTTTCTTCATATTTTGTGTTTCTTCCAGATTCAGTTTTGGGAAACTGTGTGTTTCCATGAATTTATCTATTTCTTCTAAATTGTCCATTTTATTATCATAATGTTCATAGTGAATTCTTATCTTTTATATTTCTGTGGTGTTGGTAGTAACGTCTCAATTTTTATTCCTGGTTTTATTTGGGCCTATTTTCCCAAATTTTATTTCTCTGTTTTCCTTGCTGAGTCTGGCTAAAGGTTTCTCATTTTGTTCATTTTTTCATAGAATCAGTTCTTAGTTTTATTGATCTTTTTGTTCTTTTAGTCTTTATTTATTTCTGCTCCAGTCCTTATAATTTCTTTTCTTCTATTTGTGTTTTGTTTGTTCTGCTTTTGCTAGTTCCTGTAGGTATAAGATTTGATTGGTTATTGAGATTTTCTTGTTTCCTAAAGTAGGTTTATATCACCAGAAGCTTCCCTTTTGGAACTGCTTTGGTGTATCCCATAAATTTTGAATCATTCTCTTCTCATTTTCCTTTGTCTCCAGGTACGATTTTATTTCCCCTTTGATTTATTTAGGGACCCATTGGTGGTTTAGAGGCATATAGGAGCCTTTACAGGTTTGTGTATTTTTTTTTCTTATAATTGATTTCTAGTCTTACAGAGTTATGGTCAGAAGAGATTCTTGATATGATTTCAGTCTTATTGTTTATTATTTTGTGTTAAATTTTTATGAAATTATAGCTGATTTATAATATTGTGCCAATCTCTGCTATATAGCGAAGTGACACAATTATTTGAGTCACACACACATTATTTTTTTCATATTCTTTTCCGTTATGGCTTATCACTTACTGAGACTTGTTTTGTGGTCTAGCATGTGTTTTATCTTGGAGGATATTCCATGTGCCATTTAAAGAATGAATATTCCACTGCACTGAGATGGAATGTTCTAACATATCTGTTAAGTTTGTCTGATCTAATGTGTAGTTTAAGTCCAGTATTTCTTTATTTTATTTCTGGATGATTTTCCTATTGATATAAGTTGGATGTTAAAGTCCTCTACAATTATTGTGTTATTGTCAATTTCTCCCTTTGTGCTAATATTTGATTTATGTATTTAGGTGCTTCTATGTTGGGTACATATATATTAAAAATTGTTATATCTTCTGGTTTCATCCTTTTACCATAACGTAATATTTTTCTTTGACTGTTGTTACTTTGAACTTTTTATTAGGTAGTTTGCTGTCTCCACTTTGTTTAGTTCTTCTAGGATTTTCTCCTGTTGCTTTATTTGGAGTATATTTCCTTGTTGCCTTATTTTGCCTAATTCTCTGTATTTATTGCTATGTATCAGGCAGGTTGATTATGTTTCCTGATCTTGGAGAAGTGACTCTGTATAGGAGACATCCCTTGAGGCCCAGCTGTGCACCCCCACCTTGATCATTGAAGCTATATTATATAGTGGGTACCCCTAATGTGAGACCTTCTCTTGTGATAGGGCTGACCACTGTGAATATGCTGGCTAGTGGGGCTGGTTGCCAGGCCAGTTGGCTTCCAGGCCTTGCCTGTGGTGGCAGCTGCTGGTAGGTGAGGCCAGGTGCTGACATGGCCAACTGTGTGGCTTGGGGGTCCTAGGAATGGTGTTGGCCTACTGGTGGGTGGGGCCATTTCCTAGAGCAGCTGGCTGAGGGGAACCTGGGACAGATGTCAACTGTATGGAAGTGGGGCTATATCCCCAGGCAACTCTCCTCTTGGCCTTTGGGGTTTTAGGACTGGTCCTGACCAGCTGGTGGGCAGGTACACCCCAAGCACTAATAGACTAGAGGAAGGACTCCAAACTAATGCTTGCCAGCACCAGTGTCCATGTGGTTGAACGAGTTCCTCAAAATGATTGCCACCAGTGTCTATATCTAAAATATATGAGAAAAGCAATTCTACAGCAAGAAAACAAATAATTCAATTTTAAAATGATCAAAAAACCTGGATAGAAGTTATAAAAATGGCCAACAGGTATATGAAAAATGTTTAACATGACAAATCATCAGAGAAATGCAAATCAGAACCACCACGAGGGAATAACACATGTTAGAATGGCATTATCAAAAAGACAAAAGATAGGAAGCGTTCTCAAGGACATGGGCAAAGGGAACCTCTGCACAGTGTTGTTGGGAATGCCAACCTGTACATCCATTATGGCAAATAGTATGGAAGTTCTTCACAAAATGAAAAGCAGAATGCCATATGATCCTGCAATCCGACTTCTGCTTATATATACAAGGAAATGCGAACGGGTGCAAAGTTTCTTTTTGTACCCACTCCTAATGTATTAAACCCATTAAATTTTATACTTTAAGTGGGTGAATTTTGTGGCATGTGAATTATATCCCAATAAAGATGTTTTTCGAAGCATAATAAATAAGGGCAATTAGCTAGTGGAAATCTTGAGTAAAAGCAGCTAGGAAACAATGTACAGGAAAATATACAGTTATCATCAGCAATGTGAGAAAATAGCTTGTAGATAAGTCAAGCAGAACCTGAGTCATATGATGTTAATTTATCAAGATGAGCATTTCTGAGAGATCACTGCTGGAGTTGCTATTTGGGAATTAGAGCTGTTTTGCAGTGACAGAGGATGTTACCATTCCATGAAAACTAATTGTGCAATCTCAGTGAAGATTTACTGTGCTTCTTAATTTGCTTATATACTTATGGTAAACTTGGTTTATCTGAGGTAACTTACACTTGTCTGTGTTTCTCAAAGGTAGAAGACATTGCCACAAGTACATGCTGTGGCTTGTTCTTACTTCACAGGTATTTTAAAACAAAGTATTTCTGGTTGATGTCTGTAAATGTCATTAAAACAGTAGATAAAAATGAATGTGGCATTTCTGAAATTTCATTTGATGCAGAAGAACTTTAAAATAGTAGATACATATGATTCAAATATTTAAACTTAAGAAAAAAGGAAAATAAATCAGATGGTGTTAATCTTTCAGTTTAATCAATCACTTAAAAAAGAAGGAAAATCTTCTTTGAAAAATTATGAAATAGCAAATAAGAACACCTGTGAAGTATTGTACTGAATTATTGGGGCTTCCCTAGTAGCAAAGACAGTAAAGAGTCTGATATATAATATATATTGTACTGATATATAATGTATATTTAAATAATAATACTAATATGAGATGTAATGGTGAATCAGTATCTCTGTTGATTTCAGTGGGATTTGGTATAATTAACTTATATTTCAATTTCACTATCAAGAATAAAAAACATATCATTGGTTCAGGAAGTTTTACATTTGAGAATTTACGATAAATTAAAAAGGAGAGGGTCTCTCTCTGTCTCTCTTTAATTATGCATACCTTTTAATAAAATATGTAGAAATTAAAGCAATGATTATAGGTGATATGGGAAATGCAAGTAATTATAAAAAACCAAAGCTGAGTATACTGTTGCATTCCTGCTATGACTGTAACAATATAAATATCAAATGTGCAAATGGGAAAGGTATAGAAAAGTTTTAAAAAATGGAGATGTTGTGTTGGAATCAGAGGTAATTTACTTTTTTCTTTGCTAATTTTATTTTTAATTTTTTTCATACTGCTCCTACAATTTACAGAGGATAAGTAGGTAAATCTTAGTGTCCCTATAAATATATATATTGCATATAATCTAAATAGAAGAGAGGAAAAGTAAAAGTATATGATACAGAACAAACTTCAGTACCAGCTTTTATGAAATGGAAGTTTCTGAAATAACAGGAGTGTGTATACATGCATAAAATCAAAACATTCAGAGAAAAATAGAGAAAATATTTTTGCAAACATGCTTATGTTGTTACATCTTCATGGGTAAGGGCAAAGAAAAATTCTTTGAAAAAATGATATATTTCTGAATTATGCCTTGTGAACTGGGCTTTAGAGAGGGTTAGCCACACCCTAGGACTTGTTAACAAATGACCCATTTCAGGGAAGTCAACATTTGAGTTCAAACTAGAACATTTCCATCAGGGAAGGTTGCCATGAGGTGCAAACTCCTGCCTTGAGTATAGACATGTAAAGGTGTTTGATGTTGGGAGATTTTTTGCAAATGGGTTGGGAACCACTGCAGAACTATGATGGGCTGGGAATTTCATTACCTAAAGGCAATTCATTTCATGTGCTTTCTTGCCCAGGATGAAAAATTAAAGGAATACTGCAAGTATTTAAATTTTTTAAAAATATGTTTGTAATATTCTAATAATTCAAATAGCAAGTTATTTGCTTCAATTACTAGCATGATCACTTAAAATTATTTTTAGTGTGTATCAACATATTGTCACAGTTGGTGTCATTAGTTGTCAATGTGGAAGTGCACATGTCAAAATTTGAAAGCCAGACCCAATGATTTCCAAAGGATTCTGTACCCTGCTTCAGAACTATTCCACTCTGCTCTTTCGGTAGCTCTTGGCTGTGATGTTGAACTACTATCTGATTATTAACACAGATCTACGCCTTAGATAATAAAGGAAGAAAAATAAAGACAAAACTACTGCTTGAGTTCATTTTTGGCCTTTTTAAGGCATTCTCTTCTGGATAGTTTATCTTTTTTGTTTGCTTGTTTTATTTATTTATTTATTTATTTTACTTTACAATACTGTATTGGTTTTGCCATACACTGACATGATTTCGCCACAGATGTACATGAGTTCCTAAGCCTGAACCCCCCTCCCAGCACCCTCCCCATATCATCTCTCTGGGTCATCCCAGTGTACCAGCCCCAAGCATCCTGTATCCTGTGTCGAACCTAGATGTGGCATTTATTTATAAATGATCATAAAATGATTAGTAAAGGTGAGAATCCCCATGGTTCCTTTCCTCAGTGGCTCATAGCCCAAGAGGTGAAGAAAAATTTGAAATATATTTTCTTCATTAAGAAAATAATCAGAATTATCTTATAATTTTCAAACTCGTAAAAATACCTAAATTTTTATGTAACTAGGAACAAATTCCAAATTTTTGCAAGTATAATCTCTTTGAATTTTCTGATTCTGTTGTCTAAAATAACAGTTTTACTGAGTATTCTTCCAAATGTTTTTAGATAATCATATTTTCAGATAAAATACTATGTGGAAGCTTAATGCATATAAAAACCAAAATTTAGCCACTTGCTTAACGTGACTTGGAAAATTAAGGAGCACTTCCATTTCTATGCCCAGAAGCATCTTTGTGAAAACATCTAGAGTTCCCAACATTAGTGTAAAGATTACTCAACTTGATGATTATATTCCTCTAACTGGTAGATAGCATAGATAGCAGAAACATCTCATTTACCTAAAATATTTGGCAAAATAATTTGGAGGATGTTGCTACAAGTGAGTTGGTATTCATCCAAATCAGAGCTTTATCAACAATGGTTTTATAAACAGTCGTCAGCAAAGTCTTATTTTCAAGAGTAGCTGAAATTCATTTTCATCTTTTAAATCCTGGAGATATTCATTTCATCAAAAAAGAACTAGTTATTTTACATATATATATTTTTCTAACATTTTGTCTCCTGGGAAGGAAGGAAGGAAGAGAGGAGGGGAGGTGGGAAGGGAAAGGGAGAGGAAGAGAGGAGGAGAAAGTGTTTGGGACCAAATGATCCATTTTCACGTCTTCAGGACCGTTTCATCCTTCTCTTCCTGTGCAAATTAAAGTGCTAGTCTTATTTATTCCCATCTTTGTAAATGAAATTAAACAAAAAAGAAATGAAATTTAGTCAATCTGTTCTTATATACTTATGTAAAGATTTCTCTTGTATGGTTTCATTCCAACTCAGTCTTTTCAAATGTTTCTTGGTATTTTTACCTTGTCTGGTTAAATAACTTTTGTAAGAGACATTTTTAATTTTTGTTTACTGCAAGCATCCCTAGACATGAAAGAAAATAATGTCAACACTTTTTAACCTTCCCTGACAAAGGGTCAGTAATTTAGAAAGATAAGTTATATACCATGTACTTTTTTTTTCCCCTTCATTTAATGAGATTCTTTGCAGGGATTTTAATTTTGAGGTAGAAAATGTAGCTTCTGTCCAAGCTTTCAGTTTCTTCTCTAGAGATTTATTTTGGGAATGGTGGGGTCATCTTTCCTGGAGCATTAAAAAAAACATGCTTAGATAAAAGCAAAAGTTTATTGAAGACTAAATATATATTTTGGAAATAATCCTTGATGATTGAACGATTTTTGAAGCCTTTGTAAAGTTTTATTGGTGAGTAAGAAACTTCTTGGCTTCTCCTACTGAATAAGAGGACAACTCTTTACCTTATTCAGTAATCATCCCAACTAGCACCAGAAGAGTTACCCACTGGAAAACATTCAGAATGTGTAATTGCATCTGGCTTGGTGCTCTTGGATCAATAAAAGGTATTCTTCCACTCAACTGAACCTAGAAAATTTCCACATGCTTGGGTAATGATGCTATAGAAATGTGTAATTATCACTCTCCTCCCTGACCTAAAACTGTTCATGAGTTTTGGCGAAGAGAAAGGAGACTCAAAAATTCAGCCAACATTGGACTTTGATCTCTTTCCAACATAGAAACCGTATAATTGCATATGAAAAAACTCTATCTTCAGCCAGTGAAGTGCTGATGAAAACCTACACATGAGGATCACTTACTTTTTTCACAAAGACAAAGGAAATTTGGCAGTTGACTACATTTCAGAAAGTTTGATCTCACAAGTCTTATTCCTGTGTACCTGTACATACGTAGGAAATGAAATAGAATTAAACTATCATACTAGGATGAGGTGCCACTGGAAAATATGTAAAAAGGCAACTTTACAATACAGATACTACATGTACAGTTTACTCTTTTCACTGAAATCTGTTTGGCAGGGAATAAAACTAGCAGTGTCCTTCAGTAATAACTATAGGTGATATTGGCTCTCGGGTTTGTGATACAATTTTTAGCTTTTAGCTTTTGATTTTTAATAAGGTAATTATTTTATTCAGAGAAGCACATAACTTCCCTTTGTATATGTGGTAAACGTGGGTGATTAAAGGGAAGGCTCAATTCATGAAATGACAGCATCTGATCCGTTTAAAAGGATCATTTTTATGCTGTAAAGATAAACATAAATATGCATATAGCTTTAAAACTTGTACTTTCAAAAGTATCTCATTAATAGTTAAACCAAATGGGAGGAAATTCCCTGGTGGGACTCTGCATTCTCAGTGCCAAGGACTTGGTTTCGATCACTGTTTGCAGAACTAAAATCCTGTGAGTTGTGTGGCACAGCCAAAAAAAGTAATATTTTGGCCTATATTTGCTTCTTACTTTAGTGGCTCCATGGCGTTTGTCAATAGACTATTTTATTTGACTTTGTGTGCTAAGACAGAATAATGTCTTCATACCTTCATCTCCCAAACTTGTGGATATGTTATTTTACATGGCCAAGTGGACTTTGCATATGTAATCCATTTAAAGATCTTGAGATGGGAAAACTCTCAGGGATTATTTGGGTGAGCACAATGCTTCCCCGATAGCTCAGTTGGTAAAGAATCCGCCTACAATGCAGGAGAACAAGAAACTCAGGTTTGATCCCTAGGTTGGTAAGATCCCCTGGAGAAGGAGATGGCAACCCACTCCAGTATTCTTGCCTGGAAAACTCCATGGACAGAGGAGCCTGGTGGGCTACAGTCCATGGGATCACAAGGAATTGGACATGACTGAGCAACTAAGCACTTGACTAAGCAATGTAATCACAACAGATTTTATAAAACAGAGGCAAGAAGAGTGAGAATTAAGAAAAAGACATGGAAGCAAGCGGAGAGAGATTAGAAGATGCTATACTGCTGAGTTTGAAGATGGAGGAAGGGCCTCTGAGATAAGGAATTCAGGTGGCTTCTAGAATCTGAAAAATTAAAGGGATCATTCTCCCCTAGAGTCTCCAGAAAATACCACAGGATCGATGGCACATTGATTTTAGTTCAGTAAGAAGAGTTTTGAATATCTAACCTCTCAGTTCAGTTCAGTCACTCAGTCATGTCCAACTCTTTGAAACCCACATCACACCAGGCTTCCATGTCCATCACCAACTCCTGGAACTTGCTCAGACTCTTGTCCATCAAGTCGGTGATTCCATCCAACCATCTTATCCTCTGTTGTCCCCTTCTCCTCCTGCCTTCAATTTTTCCCAGAATCAGGGTCTTTTCCAAGGAATCTGCTCTTTGCACCAGATGGCCAAAATATTGGGGCTTCAGCATCAGTCCTTCCAATGAATATTCAAAATTGACTAGTTTGATCTCTTTGCTGTCCAAGGGACTGTCAAGGGTCTTCTCCAGCACCACAGTTTAAAAGCATCTATTCTTCAGTGTTCAGCTTTCTTTATGGTCCAACTCTCACTTCAATACATGACTACTGGAAAAACCATAGCTTTGACTAGATGGACCTTTGTCAGCAAAGCAATGTCTCTGCTTTTTAATATGCCATCTAGGTTGGTCATAGCTTTTGTTCCAAGGAGCAAGTGTCTTTTAATTTTATGGCTGCAGTCACCATCTGCAGTGATTTTGGAGCCCAAGAAAATAAAGACTGTCACTGTTTCCATTGTTTCCCCATCTATTTGCCATGAAGTGATGGGACCAGATGCCATGATCTTAGTTTTCTGAATGTTGAGTTTTAAGCCAACTTTTTTACTCTCCTCTTTCCTTTTCATCAAGAGGCAGTTTAGTTCCTCTTCACTTTCTGCCATAAGGGTGGTGTCATCTGCATATCTGAGGTTATTGCTATTTCTCCTGCCAATCTTGATTCCAGCTTGTGATTCATCCAGACCAGCATTTTGCATGATGTACTTTGCATAGAATTTAAACAAGCAGGGTGACAACCTCTAGACATGTAAGAAAAATAATTTGTGTTATTATCATATTGGGATTCCCTGGTGACTCAGACAATAAAGAATTTGCCTGCAATGTGATAGAGCTGAGTTTGATCCCTGGGTTGGGAAGATCCCCTGGAGAAGGAGATGACAACCCACTCCAGTATTCTTGCCTGGAGAATCCCATTTATGGAGAAGCCTGGTGGGTTATAGTCCATGGGGTTGCAGAGAGTCGGACACGACTGAGTGACTTCATTTTCACTTCCAAGATCATATTAGCTTATTATAGCAGCAACAGGAAACTAATTATTAACAAGTTTTGAGATTTGAAAAGGTAAGAGATTATTTCCAGTTTATGGGAATGCTATGGTTTTCCAGGATTGTATAGTTAATATGGCAGAGGGAGAAGTAGAACCTAGGTTTATGAGCTCAAGTCCAGCGCTTGGTTCTACTAAAATTCAGTTAAATCATTTTGCAATGTTTATTAGGCAACTCTGTATTAATTTCTAACTGCTAAGATAACAAATTATCATAAACTTTACAACTTAAAACAACGCATTGATCCTCAGTAGTTCTGGAGCTCAGTGTCTAACATGGTGTCATTAGGCTAAGATCAAGGTGTCAGCAGGCCTGCATTCCTCCCAGAAGATCTAAGGGAAATTCAGTTTCCTATACGTTCCAGATGCAAGAGCCCACCTGCATTTGTTATGTTTATGGCCCCTTACTCTATTTTTATTTTTTTCAGAGAAGGCAATGGCACCCCGCTCCAGTACTCTTGCCTGGAAAATGCTATGGACGGAGGAGCCTGGTAGGCTACAGTCCATGGGGTCACGAAGAGTCGGACATGATTGAGTGACTTCACTTTCACTTTTCACTTTCATGCATTGGAGAAGGAAATGGCAACCCACTCCAGTGTTCTTGCCTGGAGAATCCCAGGGACGGGGGAGCCTGGTGGGTCGCGCAGAGTCGGACACGACTGAAGTAACTTAGCAGCAGCAACTCTATTTTTAAGCCAACAATATTAGCATCTTCAAACCTCTCTTTGACCCTTACTCCTGTTTCTTTTGTCTTATTTTCTTTCCTGATTTTCACCTTCCTACTTTTGTGATTATATTGGGCCCACAGAGATAATCCAGAAGTGTTAATCATTCAATTATACGTGCAAAGTCTTCTTTGTCATGTAAGTGACATTTTTACAAGTTCTGGAGATTTGGTGCGGACATCTTTGAAGGGACATTATTCTGTCTACCAAGGTCTCCTGTATATCAAATAATGTTCTAATTTCTGAGAGTAAATTAAAATGACCAGAATCGATGGAATTGTATTGAGAAATATTAAACAGTTAAGAGACATCTGATTCATATATATTTAAAAAAAATCTCTAACTCTGAATAAAATACAGCAGTGAGGGGAGAAAGGGAAGAATGGAAACAGTAGTCTAATCAAGAGAGATTAGTGAGAATGTCTCTGTTTTTATTTTTCATTTTCAGTTGTTGACTTAAACAACTGAATGAATAATAATACCATTTAAAAACTTGATACAAACTGGATGAAGAGCCTCCTTTAGTTTAGTTAGGGTTGGAGGTGAGAATTAAGAACTGACTTCAAACTTGTTAAATCTGAGATTCCTGTTTGACATCAGGCAGAGATGTCAAGCCAGCACTTCAACATGTGAACCTGAGTTTAGGTGGAGTAGTGGGTTGAAATTGAGGGATTAATAATCAACATTAGGATGATATTTGAATCCATGAGACTGAAGAGATTCAAGAGCTTATCCCTGAGCATTTCAGTAGTAAGAAGTCTAAAAGAAAAGGAGAATACAGCAAATGAAACGAAGAAGAGGATATGAGGAAAAACCAAGGAGGGTAGTGTCCAGGAAGGTAAATGAATATAGTATCATATGAGAAAGGGATCACCAGCAATGTCAAATGCTTCTGATAGTCATTAGACAGATGTTCTCCCTAATTCATGTACGGCCTATCTATGAGTTCTACCATACTGGCAAGAATTATTGTTCTGTTATTTTAGGAATTATGTTATTTCATTGGGTCAGAGGGGTCTCTAGAGTAACAGAGGTCAGGTGACAGAACCAGATTTCCAAGAAGGGTAACAAAGATAAAGTGTTCCTTAGTTGTTAAGTCTCAAATACCATGGTATCCCTAAGAATGAAGTAGTTAGGCAGTCAAGAAAATCTTACTTTATATAACATGTAAAACTGCAGAACTGTAGAATGGTCCTACTTGAGTCATCTTTATAATGAATAGCTATGGCCTCTCTTCCATTTTCAAGACTTAATTAAGTCCAAATATTGGTCGATATGTAGAACCCCTTGCTTAGGGGAAAGGTTAGAGTTTCTTGAGGAGTGATCTTGAAATGTTGCTACCAGCCTATATTGTATATATTGTAACTCCACGCCTTCCCCTGAAGAAACTGAGAGAGTAAGCACTGATGAAGAGAATAGCTAGGACTTGGAGTAGGAAATTATTGGACTAGGCATTTCCTAACAATAATCACTGAGAACCCAAACACATGTTGTAATTTCTTGATTAAATTAGAGTCTAATGGATGTTAGGTGATAAATAGTGCATTGGTTAAAGTTTGGATCACAATTGGCCCAGTAAGTTCATAGTAATTTATGGTTACTTTCTCAGTCCTAAATTTTGAAAAATTTTGAAAAGACAGATTTGAGAATAAAAAAAAAGCCTACTTTACTGCTGTAATAGGAGGGAGACATTTGGAAGCCCTTAATACTTCCCCCACTGACCAAATGAGTGAAGCATCAGTTTAGTTCAGTTGCTCAGTCGTGTCCAACTCTTTGCGACCCCATGAATCACAGCACACCAGGCCACCCTGTCCATCACCAGCTCCCGGAGTTCACCCAAACTCATGTCCATCGAGTTGGTGATGCCATCCAGCCATCTCATCCTCTGTCGTCCCCTTCTCCTCCAGCCCCCAATCCCTCCCAGCATCAGAGTCTTTTCCAATGAGTCAACTCTTCACATGAGGTGGCCAAAGTATTGAAGTTTCAGCTTCAGTATCATTCCTTCCAAAGAACACCCAGGACTGATCTCCTTTAGAATGGACTGGTTGGATCTCCTTGCAGTCCAAGGGACTCTCAAGAGTCTTCACCACAGTTCAAAAGCATCAATTCTTTGGTGCTCAGCTTTCTTCACACTCCAAATCTCATATCCATACATGACTACTGGAAAAACCATAGCCTTGACTAGATGGACCTTTGTTGGGAAAGTAATGTCTCTGCTTCAAATATGCTATCTAGGTTGGTCATAGCATTCCTTCCAAGGAGTAAATTTCTTTTAATTTCATGGCTACAATCACCATCTGCAGTGATTTTGAGCCCAAAAAATAAAGTCTGACACTGTTTCCCCATCTATTTCCCATGAAGTGATGGGACCAGATGCCATGATCTTTGTTTTCTGAATGTTGAGCTTTTAGCCAACTTTTTCACTCTCCTCTTTCACTTTCATCAAGAGGCTTTTTAGTTCCTCTTCACTTTCTGCCATAAGGGTGGTGTCATCTGCATATCTGAGGTTATTGATATTTCTCCCAGCAATCTTGATTCCAGCTTGTGCTTCTTCCAGCTCAGCCTTTCTCATGATGTACTCTTCATATAAGTTAAATAAGCAGGGTGACAATGTACAGTGTTGTCATACTCCTTTATCAATTTGGAACCAGTCTGTTGTTCCATGTCCAGTTCTAACCGTTGGTTGCTGACCTTCACATAGGTTTCTCAAGAGGCAGGTCAGATGGTCTGGTATTCGCATCTCTTGAATTTTCCAGTTTATTGTATTCCACACAGTCAAGGGCTTTGGTTTAGGCAATAAAGCAGAAATCGATGTTTTTCTGGAACTCTCTTGCTTTTTCCATGATCCAGCGGATGTTGGCAATTTGATCTTTGGTTCCTCTGCCTTTTCTAAAACTAGCTTGAACGTCTGGAAGTACACAGTTCACATATTGCTGAAGCCTGGCTTGGAAAATTTTGAGCATTACTTTACTAGCATGTGAGATGAGTGCAATTGTGTGGTAGTTTGAGCATTCTTTGGCATTGCCTTTCTTTGGGATTGGAATGAAAACTGACCTTTTCCAGTCCTGTGGCCACTGCTGAGTTTTCCAAACTTGCTATCATATTGAGTGCAGCACTTTCACAGCATCATCTTTCAGGATTTGAAACAGCTCAACTGGAATTCCATCACTTCCCCTAGCTTTGTTCGTAGTGATGCTTTCTCAGGCCCACTTGACTTCACATTCTAGGATATCTGGCTCTAGGTGAATGATCACACCATCATGTTTATCTGGGTCATGAAGATCTTTTTTGTACAGTTCTGTGTATTCTTGCCACCTCTTCTTAATATCTTCTACTTCTGTTAAGTCCAGACCATTTCTGTCCTTTATTGAGCCCATCTTTTCATGAAATGTTCCCTTGGTATCTCTAATTTTCTTAAAGAGATCTCTAGTCTGTCCCATTCTGTTGTTTGCCTCTATTTCTTTGCATTGACTGCTGAAGAAGGCTTTCTTATCTCTCCTTGCTATTCTTTGGAACTCTGCATTCAGATGCTTATATCTTTCCTTTTCTCCTTTGCGTTTCACCTCTCTTCTTTTCACAGCTATTTGTAAGGCCTCCCCAGACAGTCATTTTGCTTTTTTGCATTTCTTTTCCATGGGGATGGTCTTGATCCCTGTCTCTTGTACAATGTCACGAACCTCCGTCCATAGTTCATCAGGCACTCTATCTATCAGATCTAGTCCCTAAAATCTATTTCTCACTTCCACTGTATAATCATAAGGGATTTGATTTAGGTCATACATGAATGGTCTGGTGGTTTCCCCTACTTTCTTCAATTTAAGTCTGAATTTGGCAATAAGGAGTTCATGATCTGAGCCACAGTCAGCTCCCGGTGTTGTTTTTTCTGTCTGTATAGAACTTCTCCATCTTTGACTGCAAAGAATATAATCAGTCTGATTTCAGTGTTGACCATCTGGTGATGTCCATATGTAGATAAATGATGCCATATCCCTGGAGGAATTGGAAGTACCACCAAAGACTTGAAGGATTCACATACCTTTTTAGCTTGCCACTTTGTTTATACAGAGGGGAATGGATCTTAGATTATTAATATCTTAATAAGGTATTGATTCTGATTTTAGCTGCTGTTTCAGATGTAGTATCTTCCCTGAAGTCAGTCAACCCTGCTTCCTGGAATCTAGTATGGAGCTGTTGACCTGTAAATCACTTTGCTCTCTGTACCAATTTATAAAGGACTTAAGAAGCATACTTTTACATGAAAAGGACAACTCTGAAGTCTTGCCTCAGAATTATGTTAATTGTACTGCTCTCTGATGTAATATGGTCCTAGCTCACAAATATCTTGATCCTCTTGACATGGGAATATCACATTGTTCACTGTATTTTTGATGAGGATCTTTGGACCGGCATTGATTGGGAGCTTCAAATACTTTAAATGCCTTAGTCAGACATAAGTGAGTCAAGATACACCCCAGATAAATCCGTAAACCTACTACATCAGTAAAGTTTTGAGGTTTCAGTAGTCTGCAGTGTATCTTGATATTCCTTTTGGTGAGAAAAAAAAAAAAAAAAGGCAATGTACTTGCACACGTACCACTATGAAAGAAGCACAATAATTTAGGAAACTTTCTGATTTTGAAAACAGTATTTTTTATTTTTGTGTGCTAATGTGAGCCATGTGTAATTAATACAAATGACTGCCCCATTTGAGTAGAAACTGAGAAAGAAAAAATTCTGCAGCAAGTCCAGCTGCAACTCCAACTACTTTTCTACTTGAGACTTAGGAACTAGTTCATGAAATGTCTATAATCACAGATGCTATTTGGAATTCTTACAAGCCTCTGTAGCAGAAGAGCAGCACAGACATCTGTATCTTAAATCCATGCCCTCTTGTGAAGATATTATCTACCTTCTGTGGAGAAACAGCTTCTGGTTTGCTAGTGGGCCATCATAGGGAATGAATACTTACTTAATCAGTGAATACCAAGTGACTATGGAATTGGAGCTACTTATCAGGAACAGTGTTACATGAATCTCTTCAGCTTAGGTACTCAGAGCAAATCACGAAATTGAAAGGGTATACAAGAAACGAGGTTACACAAATTCGAACAAACGCAATTAAATTGCATGAGCACATAATAGAGATTCCTTTGACAATTTCTTCTACATTGTCTCTCTTCCCCTGACCCTCACCTATATTCTTAAGGTGATTTCTTGGGGCCAACTAACTGAAGAGCAAACACCTTGAACCTGACTTACAGATGTTTTGCATGATTTTCTGGCACCAGCCTGACAAGTGGATGGTTGCAGAATTTCAGCCTCACTGAGTTTTGGCTGTGATGAATAGTAATGATGGGGAATTCCCAAAGTGGGCAGAACTTCAAGCAATATACTGACTTTTACTTTGCCTCAAATGAGACATACTTACACATTGTGCTTATACATGGATAGTTGCTAGTAGGTTAGAACTGGGAAGTCAGAGACTTCAAAAGACCAGACTGAAAAATGGTGGCAAGAAAGTGTGAGGAAGAATTATGTAGGTGGACCCCTTGGCATGAGAAAACAGTGTAAAGATATTTAATGTACCATGTCTATGCTCACCAAGGAGCATATATTTTCCAGGAGGCTCTCAAGAACTGGGTAAACAAAATAACATGTTCTCAGGATATCAGCCAGTCTCTGTCCTCAGTCTGCTTGGTAGGTCATTGTACAGATTGGCCCTGAGCACCACGATGAAGGTTATGTATAGACATTATAGTCTGGACTTCTCTCCACGAAAACTGACCTAGCTAATGATATTGCTGATGCTTAACCATCCAAAAACAGAGACTGGTGTTTAGCCCTCAACATGGTATGAGTTTTTCCATCATATTCGTTTTCTTTTGGAAGAGCAGTGATTTATGCATACTGAATGCAAGTAATTCCAGAAGAAAAGAAAGTTAAACATGGATTCTTTTAATTCGGTTCAGTTCAGTTCAGTTGCTCAGTCATGTCCGACTCTTTGCGACCCCATGAATCGCAGCACGCCAGGCCTCCCTGTCCATCACCATCTCCCGGAGTTCACTCAGACTTGCGTTCATCAAGTCGGTGATGCCATCCAGCCATCTCATCCTCTGTCGTCCCCTTCTCCTCCTGCCCCCAATCCCTCCCAGCATCAGAGTCTTTTCCAGTGAGTCAACTCTTCGCATGAGGTGGCCAAAGTACTGGAGTTTCAGCTTTAGCATCATTCCTTCCAAAGAAATCCCAGGGCTGATCTCCTTCAGAATGGACTGATTGGATCTCCTTGCAGTCCAAGGGACTCTCAAAAGTCTTCTCCAACACCACAGTTCGAAAGCATCGATTCTTCGGCACTCAGCCTTCTTCACAGTCCAACTCTCACATCCATATATGACTTCTCTTAATTAGTCCTGTATTATTTGCCAGTTCTCAGGAGTAATTAAATTTAAAGGCATTGATTCGATTTGTTTGGGGAACACTAATTGTTCTTGGCATGCGTCATAAAACAGTTATTTAAATTATTACTTGCAGACACCTATAATCACATACCTATAGAAGGCAGGGTTTTGGATGACCAAATATTTGATGCCATAGAACAATTTGATGGAAAACATTTAGCTATGTATATTAACATAAACTGGAAAAGGAGATGGCAACTCACTCCAGTATTCTTGCTTGGGAAATCCCATGGACAGATGCACCTAGTAAGCTACAGTTCATGGTGTTGCAAAGAGTCAGACACAATCTAGCAACTAAATGGCAACAGTATTAATATAAACTGGAAGACAAATACAGAAGTTGATCCTAAGATAGGACATTAGGGTGAAAACACTATCAAGTTGGACAGACCAAATTCTTCATCAGGGACTAAACAGCTGAGAGAGTTTAATATGTTAGTTTGAGGAAATGAGAGTGGCCCTAAACAGGTTACTTTTTTGGTTGACTGAAGCCTGTAGCAAATATGGCTTACACTAGATGAAGTTGCTTCCATGGTACACTGGGGAGAAAACTTTGAAATGTTTAGGGAGATTGGGATTTTAGCATGGGCTTACATTAAGATCTGCTCACCCACCTGCTAAAACTTAACCAGTGGGGGCACTCCAGGGGGCATTCCCTTCACCAAAGCTAAGGGAAATTTACAGTTATTTATTATCATGTAAAAAAATTTTACTAATAAATATCAGTATAATTGTCACCCAACGTTGAAACTGGAACACTGACAATACCTGATGTCAGCGTATGTGGCTCTGCACTATCCTACTCTCTGCCTCTCTCCATTCAAGTTAGCGGCTTGCCTGATGTGCTCATTATTCCATTTCTTTTCCAGATAATAGATTTCCTAGTGGGTATTATTTCTTGAAAATATTCGATTGTTTACTCTTTTAATTCAATATTATATTCATAAGATGATCCATATTTTTATTGGTTAATTCAATTTGACTGCTGTTATTATATTCCTTTGGGTGACTAGATGGCAGACAGTGTATTAAACCATTCTCCAGTCCAGTGGTTACTTCATTCTCTCCAGGCATTTTTTATTAGAAAACTTTTGTCTCAGCCACTTATAGACAGAGTTCCTCATGTATATTTGGAGGAGTTTCTCTTGGGTGTATAGCTAAAACAATAACCTTGGTTTTGAGTTTTGGATAGTTACTTTTTAGGTGATCTGGTTATTCCAAAGTAGCTGTATGACCACAAACCTAAATAAATGTATTGTGTCTCTACTCAGTGCATCACTTGGCATGCAATATTTCTTGATTCTTGTCTATTAAAATAATGTAAAAACCATATTTCATAGCATTCCTGATTTGTAATCTCTTAATTACTAACTCAGCAGTAGCCGCAGGACTGGAGAAGGTCAGTTTTCATTCCAATCCCAAAGAAAGGCAATGCCAAAGAATGCTCAAACTACTGCACAATTGCACTCATCTCTCATGCTAGTAAAGTAATATTCAAAATTCTCCAAGCCAGGCATCAGCAATATGTGAACTGTGAACTTCCAGATGTTCAAGCTGGATTTAGAAAAGGCAGAAAACCAGAGATCAAATTGCCAGCATCCACTGGATCATCAAAAAAGCAAGAGGGTTCCAGAAAAACATCTATTTCTGCTTTATTGCCTAATCCAAAGCCTTTGACTGTGTGGATCACAAGAAACTGGAAAATTCTGAAAGAGATGGGAATACCAGACCATTTGACCTGCCTCTTGAGAAACCTGTATGCAGATTAGGAAGCAACAGTTAGAACTGGACATAGAACAACAGACTGGTTCCAAATAAGAAAAGGAGTACATCAAGGCTGTACATTGTCACCCTGCTTGAAAGTGAAAGTGAAAGTGAAGTCGCTCAGTTGTGTCCGACTCTTTGTGACCCCGTGGACTGTAGCCTACTAGGCTCCTCTGTCCATGGGATTCTCCAGGCAAGAGTACTGGAGTGGGTTGCCATTTCCTTCTCCAGGGGATCTTCCCGACCCAGGGATCGAACCCAGGTCTCCTGCATTGCAGGCAGACACTAAGCTCTGAGCCACCAGGGACGCCCTCTTATTTAACTTATATGCAGAGTACATCATGAGAAATGCTGGGCTGGAAGAAGCACAAGCTGGAACCAAGATTGCCCGGAGAAATATCAATAACCTCAGATATGCAGATGACACCACCTTTATGGCAGAAAGTTAAGAAGAACTAAAGAGTCTCTTGATGAAAGTGAAAGAGGAGAGTGAAAAAGTTGGCTTAAAGCTCAACATTCAGAAAACTAAGATCATGGCATCCAGTTAAATCACTTCATGGCAAATAGATGGAGTAACAGTGGAAACAGTGGCAGACTTTAATTTTGGGGCTCCAGAATCACTGCAGATGGTAACACCAGCCATGAAATTAAGACACTTACTCCTTGGAAGGAAAGTTATGACCAACCTAGACAGCATATTCAAAAGCAGAGACATGACTTTGCCAGCAAAAGTCCGTCTAGTTAAGGCTATGGGTTTTCCAGTAGTCATGTATGGATGTGAGAGTTGGACTGTGAAGAAAGCTGAGCACCGAAGAATTGGTGCTTTTTTTTTCACTTTTTTAAAATTATAAATTTATTTATTTTAATTGGAGGTTAATTACTTTATAATATTGTATTGGTTTTGCCATACATCAACATGAATCCACCACAGGTATACACATGTTCCCAGCAATCCCACTGCTGGGCATACACACCGAGGAAACTAGAATTGAAAGAGTCACATGTACCTCAATGTTCATCACAGAATTGATGCTTTTGAAATGTGATATTGGAGAAGACTCTTGAGAGTCCCTTGGACTGCAAGGAGATCCAACCAGTCCATCCTAAAGGAAATCAGTCCTGAATATTCATTGGAAGGACTGATGTTAAAGCTGAAACTTCATTACTTTGGCCACCTGATGCGAAGAGCTGACTCATTTGAAAAGACCCTGGTGGGGCAGGTGGAGAAGGGGACGACAGAGGATGAGATGGTTGGATGACATCACCGACTCAATGGACGTGAGTTTGAGTGAACTCCAGGAGTTGGTGATAGATAGGGAGGCCTGACATGTTGCAGTCCGTGAGGTCGCAAAGGGTCGGACATGGCTGAGCAACTGAACTGAACTGAATTACTAATGAGGCTGACCATCTTTTAAAATATTTAACGGCAAAAGCTGTTAATTCTTTTGTGAAATCTGTTTTTACTTTTGTCCACTTTTGTTGTTCATGTCATTAATAATGATTTATAGGATATATATATATATATATATATATATATATATATATATATTTCTTTTTATCCCTTTAAGGTGCAATATGTTGTGATTGTTTAAATTTAACAAGTTATATTTAATTTTACCATTTATGACCATGTATATGGACCTCAAACCCATTTTGCTAATTGGAATAAGTCAGAGAAAAACAAATAGCATATGATCTCACTTTTATGGGGAAAAAAAAAAAAGCTCATAGGTACAGAGAACAGCTTGGTGGCTGCAATAGGCAGGGTGCGGAGAGTAGTCAAAAAGTTATTTTTAAATAAAATAATATGTAATTTTTGTTCTAGCCTAGTAAATTGCCTATTTATTAGTATTTTCTGAACATTTAAATTGAAACATTTACTCTGCTTTAAGGTGCAACAACTTATATTTGGATTTTGCTTTTGATCCAGTCCTAGGGTCTTTGATTTAATATAGTAGTTTAGTTGTTTACATTTATTTTGTAAATTTTATGTACAGAAAAAAAAAAGACTATTTTTTTTTGTAAGCAAATAAAAAAAAAACTTGTTTTTAACTGAGTTTTTATGCTTTCTTGGTATTTCTTTCATTTTTAGTCTACATAAATTTTTCACTTGGTGATTTAGAAGACATTTTGAATTCTAACTTTTCAGTAACAAACTGGAATTCATATTTCTTCTAAATATTCATTAAATAATTTCACAATAAACACTGATTAACTTAACTAAAAAATTTAGCCCACTTTTTTTTTTCTCACAGAATCACTGAGGAGTCTCATAACAATGATCTTGAATCATTAATGTAAAACTGAATTATGTTAATACAATTTTAACTGCTTAAGGAGGTAAAACTTTTCATTGGATAAAAAATATTATCAGAAAAATTAAAATAAAAGGCAAAATATTGTGGTTGAGTCACCTTTGTATAATACTTCATTCTGGGATAATTATGAAAAAATTACTATGCTAATAAACTCGTATCCATATATAAATTGGTGTTTGCTTAGCAAAACAAATATCTGAAGTCTTTTCAAGTTTCCATTAGTACCAGTAGTGAATTCTGTGAAATCTTTTGTAAACTACAGATAATTTTTGTTTAGTTTTGGAGTTCTGGGCTTGAGCAAAGCTCTCAAGTGTGATAATGTGGCCTTCTAGCATAAATGTTAAGCTTGACTGAGACACTCCATGAAGACTGAATTTGTCATTTGACCTCTTGGTGACTCTGTGGCCTCATTTATAAACTGGAGTTTATATTGAAACACTGCTGAGGATATAATGATGTAATTGGCTTCAGAGCTCTCCAGAGCACCCTTCAGGGAGAGTATGAAAGATGCTTGGGTGCCTGAACCAAACTATTAGAAAAATAACAGTGACAAGGAAATCTTTCAAATCTGAAGAATTAAAAATAGCTGATAGAATCTAGCAACTATCAGAATGGGAACTTGAGGTACAAGGTCTGACAATGGCCAGCCTGTTTCTTCAGTAGAGCATTAGTTCTATGGTTTTCTATGAATGTTTACTGCATGTCTTTGCATCAATATTCTCTGCCCTCAAATTTAAGCATAAAATGAAACTTTGAGTTTATTGGCAACTAACTTGGACATTGTCATGCAAACAACTTTTAGCTAACCTAATGGAAAGATTTTACCATAAGTTAGTTTGGGAAGCAAAATGGGTATGATATCTTGCAACTGCTTTAGTCAGTATCTTAGTAATTACATTATTCACTATTTGTTTTACAAATATAAATATATCTATAAAAAGCAGGGTGAATGTGCACCCTTCAAACTGATTTGTTGAAAGTACTGGATTGCCTGGGTCTTTTAGTCAGATTTCATATGCCTGAAACATTGGTATATGCAAGGAAGAAAACATTGCCAGAGACATTAACACAGTTTAAATTCTGTTTTGTACAAGAGCTGAAAAAAAGCTAGAAGACAGACCTAGGATGGCTCTAGGCTGTTTTGATCCTATCTAAAAATGCTACCTTTCAACCGAATTGGTTTTCCTATTAACCATTTTCTGAGTCTGTTTAAAAGTTTCAAGGAGTCTTTAAAATTCAAAAATTTGAGGTACTTTGTGAGAGCAGCCTTTTGAGAGCATGAAAGATCTATGATTGCTTTCTCCTTGGGTTTAGAAACTAACAGAATGCTTTGGAGTCAGCACCGACAAAGAATGGAGCCTGACTTGGAATTTAGTGAAAAGGGTGTTTAGAAAGTGAATAGAACTGTAATTTAAAAGCTGCACAAAATTAGTTGGCATGACTGTTTACATTAAATGTCTCCAGCGTCTTGGCGGTCAGGCAATCTCCTCTAGCTTCCTGCAGTTTTAAGTAAGATTCATGTCATTCTTGACAAGTCTTGTTACAAAACCAAAACATAAACCCAATTGCTTTGTAAAAGTTAAATAACAAGAATACAAAACAAAACCCCTGAGATAGCAGTCTTGAGAACAGTCATTTTTAAAATATACTTTTTCATGTAAAAACAAAGAAAAAAACATGCTAGGAATTAGTGAACTACAAAATGCTGCAAGTAAGACCAAGAGAGAAGGAGAAACAGGCAAAGAGATACTTGTCCTCTGTTGGAGATAGTGCTAAATCCTTCCTAGAGGGATCATTGATAATTTCCTCTAGTTGGAGTACCTGGTGCTTTGGAATAGGAGCCCAAAAGCTAATCCTCACCCCTAAGTATTAGCAATTCAGCCCAAGTGCCCATGTACTTAGGGATTTCTGTTACAGTGTTATGGATTTCCCATTTCTTTTACTGTGTGGTAACAGAAAGAGGATAGGGAGACCTGCTTTATGTTCAGTACTTTTTGCCTGAATTCTAGGGTTCACTGATTAAGCTGCCCATCAGACAAACATTCATCCTAATTTCTTCTAAACTAATGTTACAGGTATTGGGAGAGTAATTTAAAAAAGAAAAGGTATAATCCTTGCCCTTAATGATCTAATAGTCTAATAGGGAGAAGTACATAAAACATTCCAAAGAAGCAAGCTAAGCTAGTGTATTGTTATGTGTTCACCACTGTTGGGTTTCAGAAGAAAAGCTCAGTTTGATTTGGTCTCACATGGTCTAGTGTGTTTAGGTGTATGGGAGTAGGTTCGTTTGAGGGTCTAGCTGGATATTTGTTTGATATGGTCACACCTTCTCCAGGGGTCCTAGCATATTTTCTGCCTTGGGTGAGGATTTACATTGAGGAAAGGGCATTTGGCATTATACATCATTTCAAATGGGGTTGAGCAGGACTGAGTTGAATACAGCCTGGACAGAGTCCCATGACTTGGATGTCACTTAAAGGGAACACGTGTACATCCGTGGTGGATTCATGTTGATGTATGGCAAAACCAATACAATATTGTAAAGTAATTAGCCTGCAATTAAAATAAATAAATTTAAATTTTAAAAAAGTGATCAACAAGAGATTCACTGGCTGTTCTTAGGATGAAATCTCCTTTGGACCACAATGAGAAGGACTAATGTTGAAGCTCCAGCAGTGCACAGCCACCACTGCAATCTGATCACATGGACTACAGCCTTATCTAACTCAACGAAACTATGAGCCATGGCGTGTAGGGCCACCCAAGATGGATGGGTCATGGTGGAGAGTTCTGAAAAAATGTGGTTCACCGGAGAAGGGAATGGCAAACCACTTCAGCATTATTGCCTTGAAAACCGCATGAAAGGTATGAAGAGGGAAAATATAGGACACGGAAAGGTGAACTCCCCAGGTTGGTAGGTGCCCAATATGCTACTGGAGAAGAATGGAGAAATAGCTCCAGAAAGAATGAAGAGACACAGCCAAGGCAAAAACAACACCCAGTTGTGGATGTGACTGGTGATGGAAGTAAAGTCCAATGCTATAAAGAGCAATATTGAAGAGCAACCTGGAATATTAATTAGGTTCATGAATCAGGGCATGTTGGAAGTGGTCAAACAGGAGATGGCAAGAGTGAGCATCCAAATTTTAGGAATCCGCAAACTAAAATGGATTGGATGGGTGAATTTAACTCAGATGACCATTATATCTACTACTGTGGACAAGAATCCCTTAGAAGAAATGGAGTAGCCATCACAGTCAACAAAAGAATCTGAAATACCGTACTTGGATGCAACCTCAAAATGACAGAATGATCTCTGTTTGTTTCCAAGGAAAACCATTCAGTATTACAGTAATCCAAGTCTGTGCCCTGACAAGTAATGCTGAAGAAGCTGAAGTTGAATGGTTCTATGAAGACCTACAAGACCTTCTAAAAATACACCCCCAAAAGATGTAATTTTCATTATAGGGGACTGGAATACAAAACTAGGAAGTCAAGAAACACCTTGAGTAACAGGGAAATTTGGCCTTGGAGTACAGAATGAAGCAGGGCAAAGGCTAATAGATTTTGCCAAGAGAATGCACTGGTCATAGCAAACACCCTCTCCAACAACACAAGAGAAGACTGTACACATGGACATCACCAGATTGTTAATACTGAAATCAGATTGATTATATTCTTTGCAGCCAAAGATGAAGAAGCTCTATACACTCAGCAAAAACAAGACCAGGAGTTGCCTGTGGCTCAGATCTTGAGCTGCTTATTGCCAAATTCAGACTGAAATTGAAGAAAGTAGGGAAAACCACTAGATGATTCAAGTATGATGTGAATCAAATCCCTTATGATTATACAGTGGAAGTGAGAAATAGATTAAACGGATTGGATCTGATAGAGTGCCTGAAGAACTATGGATAGAGTTTCATGACATAGTACAAGAGGCAGGGATCAAGACCATCCCCGAGAAAAAGAAATGCAAAAAGGCAAAATAGTTGTCTGAAGAGGCCTTAAAAATAGCTGTGAAAAGAAGAGAAGCAAAATGCAGAGGAGTTAAAGGAAAGATTTACCATTTGAATGCAGATTTCTGAAGAATAGCAAGGAGGTATAAGAAAGCCCTCCTCAGTGATCAAGGGAAAGAAATAGAGGACAGCAACAGAATGGGAAAGACTAAAGATCTCTTCAGGAAAATTAGAGATACCAAGAGAACATTTCATGCAAAGATGGCCACAATCAAGGACAGAAATGGTATGGACCTAACAGAAGTAGAAGATATTAAGAAGAGATGGCAATAAAACGCCAAACTATACAAAAAGATCTTCGTGACCCAGATAATCAAGATGGTGTGATCACTCACCTAGAGCCAGATATCCTGGAATGTGAAGCCAAGTGGTCCTTAGGAAGCATCACTGCAAACAAGGCTAGTGGAGGTGATGGAATTCCAGTTGAGCTATTTCAAATCCTAAAAGATGATGCTGTGAAAGTGCTGCACTCAATATGCCAGCAAATTTGGAAAACTCAGCAGTGGCCATAGGACTGGAAAAGGTCAGTTTTCATTCTAACCCCAAAGAAAGGCAAAGAAACTACCACACAATTGCATTCATCTCACACACTAGCAAAGTAATACCCCAAGTTCTCCAAGCCAGACTTCAACAGTACATGAACCGTGAACTTCCAGATGTTCAAGTTGGATTAAGAAAAGGCAGAGGAACCAGAGATCAAATTGCCAACATCCGTTGGATCATCAAGAAAGCAAGAGAGTTCCAGAAAAACATCTACTTCTGCTTTATTGACTATTCCAAAGCCTTTGACTGTGTGGATCACGACAAAGTATGGAAAATTCTTTAAAATATGGGAATATCAGACCACCTGATCTGCCTTTTGAGAAATCTGCATGCAGGTCAAGAAGCAACAGTTAGAACTAGACATGGAGCAACAGACTGGTTTCAAATAGGCTGTATATTGTCACCCTACTTATTTAACTTATATGCAGAGTACATTATGGGAAATGTTTCGCTGGATGAAGCATAAGTTGGAATCAAGATTTCTGGGAAAATATCAATAACTTCATATATGCAGATGACACCACCCTTATGGCAGAAAGTGAAAAACTAAAGAGCCTCTTGATGAAAGAAGAGAGTGAAAAATCTGGCTTAAAACTCAACATTCAGAAAACTAAGAAAATTGCATCTGCTCCCATCATTTCATGGCAAATAGTTGGGGAAACAATAGAAACAGTGACAGACTTCATTTTGGGGGACTCCAAAATCTTTGCAGATTGTGATTTCAGCCATGAAAGTAAAAGATGCTTGCTTGGAAGAAAAGTTATGACCAACCTAGACAACATGTTAAAAAGCAGAGACATTACTCTGCCAACAATGGTTCGTCTAGTCAAAGCTATGGTTTTTCCAGTAGTCATGTATGGATGTGTGAGAGTGGGTCTATAAAGAAAGCTGAGCACTGTAGAATTGATGCTCTTGACCTCTGGTGTTGGAGAAGACTTTTGAGAGTCCCTTGTACTGCAAGGAGATCCAACCAATCAATCCTCAAGGAAATCAGTCCTGAATATTCATCGGAAGGACTGATGGTGAAGCTGAAACTCCAATACTTTGGCCACTTGATGCGAAGAACTGACCCATTTGAAAAGACACTAATGCTGGGAAAGATTGAAGGTGGGAGGAGAAGGGGACAAGAGGATGAGGTAGTTGAATGGCATCACCGACTCAATGGACATGTTTGAGTAAACTCTGGGAGTTTGTGATGGACAGGGAGGCCTGGCATGGGGTTGCAAAGAGTCAGATATGACTGAGAAACTGAACTGAACTGATTCACTGAGGGCCCTCTCACATGGAGATTGGACCTCCAAGTGCTACTCTGGCTCCGTGGTAGTATTGATAGAGATTTTGTTAAGAGGTAGCTGACTCTGAGAAGATTTTGTTCTTGGCCACTTGATCTTTCCACGTGGGATCCTCTAGTTTCAGGACTTCTACCCCTCTCGCTGCCGTATTCTTCGTCTTCAACCAGACGTTGACACATTTATCTAGTTTCCAAGGGAAATGGAAAACACCCTTGGTGATCAACAATATTAAATATTATTTTTTTATTATTGTTTCACAAGTGAACTTGAAAACAAAAGCCAAGAATCTGACCTTTTTATTCCCTGGCCTCCTAAATAAATTTTGTACTGAAACAATGGAATGATTGCTAATGTTAAAGCAGGGAGTGTCATGGTATAGTAGGGATTAAGGGTAAAATACATTGATTGATGAATAAATATATTATCCTACTGGGGTATGTTGAAGTATTTCTTCTATTATGTGATTAAGGAATTGGGCATTTCCCATAAAGAATGAAGAAACAGGTATTGCGAGTTAAAAAAAAAAAAAATCAGTGAGAAATCAGAAGGTCCAGATTCTTGTTTCAGTGTACTGATCATATGACCTGTGGTAAAGAATTTAATGTCTATGAACTCTAGAATCTCTCCCTTAAAAAATGATGTGTAATAATATACATCTGTCTACTACCTGGGAGGTGGTACTGTATTGTAGTTAATAAGAATTTAAATTCAGTCTCTCTAGTTTTTTATTTGTTCTCTACCACTTATCTGTGAAATTTGCCAACTGAATCAGTCTTCCTAAGCTCCTGTTTCCTCAAGGAAGTTGTGCTTAGGACTGAATGATATCATATATATGATACATGTCAGAGAATATGTCAGGACCCCTAGAGATGGGGTGACCATACAGAAGAGATACCCAGCGAAAACCCCAACCATCGCCATCCCCACACATGGAAACACACTAGATCTTGTCAATCTGGAATCAATCTGAGCTTTTCTCCTAAAACCCACCAGTGGTGAAACATAACCAATACACTAGCTTAGCTTGGTTCTTTGGAATGTTTTATGTGCACTCCTCCCTATTAGACTATTGATGGTTAAAGGTGAAGGACTATATATGTATATAGTGTATGATCTTTTTAATGTGCTGTTAAATTCAGTTTGCTAGTATTTTATTGAGAATTTTTGTGTCTGTGTCCATCAGGGATATGGGAGTTTTTTGTAGTTTTTAATTTTCTTCCCTTGCGGTGTCTTCTCTGACTTTGCTATCAGGATAATGCTGGTCTAGTTTTGGAAAATCCCCTCCTCTTCAGTTCTTTGAAAGAGTTTGAGAAGGATTGGAGTAATTCTTTAAATGTTTGGTAAAATTAGCCAGTGAAACCATCTGGTCCTGGATTTTGTTTGTTTGTTGGGAAGTTTTTGATTACAGAATCAATATCCTATTTGTTATTGGTTTATGCAGATTTTCTGTTTCTTCATAAGTCAGTCTTGGTAGATTTTCTGTTTCTAGGAATTTATCTATTTCTTCTATGTTGTCTAATTCATAATAGGCTCTTATTGAGGATGAATGAATAATATACACACACACACGCGTATATATAGACATACAGCCATAAAAAAAGAAATCGTCATTTGCGACAGCATAAATGAACCTTTAGGGCATTATACTAAGTGAAATAAGTCAGAGAGAGAAGATAAATGTTGGATGAGTTCATTACATGCGGAATCTAAGTCCAAACTCATAGAAACAAGAACATATTGATGTTTTCGAAGGTCCGTCTAGTCAAGGCTATGGTTTTTCCAGTAGTCATGTATGGATGTGAGAGTTGGACTGTGAGGAAAGCTGAGCGCCGAAGAATTGATGCTTTTGAACTGTGGTGTTGGAGAAGACTCTTGAGAGTCCCATGGACTGCAAGGAGGTCCAACTAGTCTATTCTAAAGGAGATCAGTCCTGGGTGTTCTTTGGAATGCTAAAGCTGAAGCTCCAGTACTTTGGCCACCTCATGTGAAGAGTTGACTCATTGGAAAAGACTCTGATGCTGGGAGGGATTGGAGGCAGGAGAAAAGGGGGATGACAGAGGGTGAGATGGCTGGATGGCATCACTGACTCAATGGATGTGAGTTTGAGTGAACTCTGGGAGTTGGTGATGCACAGGGAGGCCTGGCATGCTGCAGTTCATGGTGTCGCAAAGAGTCGGACATGACTGAGCGACTGAACTGAACTGAACTGAAGGGCAGGAGTGAGGGTGGGGTAACTTCTAATTAATTATAAGATGAAGACATTCTGGAGATACAATATATAGCTTGGTGTCTGTTGTTAACAGTACTGCATTATATATTTAAAAGTTGCTGAAAGAGTATATATATATTTTTTTCATATTTTATTTTATTTTACTTTACAATACTGTATTGGTTTTGCCATACATCAACATGAATCTGCCATGGGTGTGCACATGTTCCCAATCCTGAACCCTCCTCCCACCTCCCTCCCCATACCATCTCTCTGGGTCATCCCAGTGCACCAGCCCCAAGCCTCCAACAAATGCTAAAGGTTATTCTCTAGACAGGAAACACAAAAAGGGTGTATAAACCTGAACGCAAAACAATAAAGTAAATGAAACAGTATATTTTTAAAATGCTCCCCAAACTTGTGAAACAAAAGATTTAATTCTATGAAGTGATGGTTGTGTTTAATGAACCTTGTTGTAATCATGCTGCAATATATACATATGTGAAATCATTACCTTGTAGATCTTATATTCACAATTTTATGTGTCAATCATATCTCAGTAAAGCTGGAAGAATAAAAGTACCTTCCCCTCTGCAATTGTACTGTCAGCCATTACTTCCCAGGGTTGTCTTTTTTTACTCTCCAGTTGTCCAATGCACTCTTTTTAGCTTGCCATTTCAAATAATATGTTTTAGAAAATCAGATCACTGACTTGTTTTAGAATTTTGTAATAAGAAAAAATAAGAATCTTTGTGTGGAAATAGAGATCAAGGACAACTTTTTAAATTTAGAGGTTTTTTTTTTTTTTTTTTTTTGCTGTTCGGTTATTTCTTTTAAGAAGCTGCACTGCTTTCTTTGGTTTTCTCATATGTGTATCCCAGATTGTGACTTAATCATTATAACAAGATGTTAAAACGGAACTCTATATATCGTGATTTTAGTTATATCACCAAGAACATAGTTAGCAGGGACTTTAATATTACAAAGTAAGGGGCTAGGTTACATTTGGTAAAATCAGGATTTGTACATGTTCTCTTTTAAAGCTGAGATTGAAGAGACTAAAAGAGAAGTTACAGTCTCAAGAGAGAATTTTCTTTAGTGGAAGTTGTTAGGGAGGGGAGAGAATTGCTTAATCTTTCCTGTAGATCGGTTAGAGTTGTTTAGATAACAGTTCCATAGAGCTTGGGGGACACAGTGAGTTACTGCCACTGGAAAAAGGTAAAGGGCCAGAAGGTGTCTGAACCAGGCTGTACAGATAAAGTAGAAAATTGCAGTTAAGAAGTCACTACGTTGGATCAAAATATATGTTTCAGGTGGGTATGATGAGATGGTCATAAATCTTGCGCAAAATGTCTAACTAGAGAGGTGAGGAGGCCTCAACCAACATAGCCTGATGGTATATTAATGGCTACTCAAGGACTGAGGCAGGAATCCTAAGCAATTTTCTGTAAAAGCTTCATTCATCTTCATCAGAGAAATTCAGTTCAGGGAGTGTTGGTTATTTTCATATTGCTGCTGAAACAAATCACCACAAATTTAGTGGCTTAAAAGAATGCAGATTTATTCTCTTCCAGTTCTAGAGGTCAAAAGTCTGAAGTCCAAGTGAGGTCAAGCTGCATTCCTCCTGGAGCCTTTTAGGGAATAATCTGTTTCTTTGCCTTTTCTCTCTCCTAGAAGCCACCTGTGTTCCTTATCTGTGGCTTCTTCCTCTGTCTCCAAAGCCAATGACTGAGAATCCTCAGATCCTTCTCTCTGTAGCTTTTCTTCCATCATCACTTCACCTTCCATGTCTTGGACTGTACTGACTCCTCTTCTTAGAAGGACCTTTATGATTGACATTAAACCCAACCAGACAATACAGGATAATCTCTCCTCTTGAGATCCTTAATTAATCACTTTTTAAAGTCCTTTTGCCATGTTCCCTGGGGAAGGGAAAGGCTACCCACTCCAGTATTCTGGTCCGGAGAATTCCATAGACTGTATAGTCCATGGGGTCGCAAAGAGTCAGACTCGACTGAGTGACTTTCACTTTGCCATGTTAGGTAGCATATCCACAGGTTCTAGGGATTAGGACATGGATATCTTTGGGAGGCTCGTCTTCTTTCTACTACACCAGTGAAGGAAGGTAGCCTAGGAACCCACTGAAGTATCAAGAAAGGAAGAATCAACTTTAAACAAGGCTGGGCTAAGAGAAGCCTGGCAGTAGCTCGAAGAGTAAAAATCAAGAATTTTTATTGTTTCTTGCTGCTCCTTACATCTTTTTCCATGACCCTAAAGATAAGAAACTTCTCTTGGCAAGCTAGGGAGGAGAGGAGAAGTACAGTCTGGGAAAAGAGGAAAGAAGTGAGTTATTTCCTTTTTCTCTTCTGTTAAATAAGCAGTGCCAATGGAGAAGATGGCAGAATTAAGGTGTTTCCATACTGAACTTTTGAAGGTTATATTTAATCAAGGTTGGTTGAATGGTTGTATATATAGTATATAGCAATGATAGTTATATACAATAATCCTGATTTTGTCTTATACCCATAAAAACCTAACAACCAAAAGATGAAAAAGGTTAACTTGTGCTTGGACTGTTAAAAGGCATTATCCTGAACCAGCATTGTAAATTTTAATTCCTGAATTTTTGAAGTCTAAGAAAAGCTTTAAAGGCAAGCAAAGACAAAAAAAAAAAAGTGAATCTGGACACTTTGTAGATAAGTAATTGTTGACAGTTTCAGTACAAGCAAAAATAAAAACAATTGAAGTGGCAAGACTTGGAACCACTGATAGCCATATAAAATGACAGTGAAGCCCAGAAATTGCCACTGGGGAAAAGTAAAGAAAATGTATTAATAAAAGCAGAATTATAGTTTGGGTATATTTAATGAAAGGGCACACTTAAACATCCTCCTGGTATTAAGGTCACACAGTGACGGCATGTCCGTAAAATAGCATACCTCTTCTGACTAGTCCACGAAGGACTACTTCTCTCTCAATACCTCAGTTACCTCTGAAGTCTTTGTTGATCTACAACACAATACTACGCTAATGTTCATTACGTCTTGACCGCATAAAAAAGGTTTCTTTTTTCAAAGTACACCATTTTCTACGGCAAAAAGGAAAATCTCCACAAACCACCACAATAAGTAATCTAAAAAACTTCTGATGTCTGCTTTCCTTTTCGCTCCACATGTGCCCTGTCAAATCATCATAAACACTAAAAATCACACAAATAAGGAAAACAATACATATTATGTTGAAAGTGAAAACTATAATCAAAACGTTTACTGATCATCAAACAAATGAGAAAGACGGGATTGCACTTTAGACTGTTTACGTGTTTCCTCACCCAGTGAAAACACAAATTAGGTTTACATCTAGGTATTGTGGGCAGAGGATCTCTCAGTTATGCATTTTGGTTGGGTGCTATGCTGATCCTTGAGAAAGATGATTCTGGCACCAGGAGCATTTCTGAAGGCCTAAGGGGGTTTCTGTCATCTTTAGAAGCAGGCTCCTGCAGCGTGGTGTCTGTCTCCTCAGAGGGTGAGGTTTTCTTCCTCTCAGCCTACTTGGATGGCCTGGCTCCTTGCCTTAGTGGCTCTCAGACTCGCCTATGTCACAGAGACTCAAGCCAGCAGCAACCTGCGCCACGATCCTGTAAGGCTCTTGGGCCTCTTCCCTGGGGAATCTCAGTTCCCAGGGGTCCCGGAAAAGACAAGGGGCCTGCTGCGACTTCAAACAAGTACAGCGGCTCTACAGGCCCCAAGGGGAAGACAGCGGGCACACTTCCCTTGCATCCTGCAGACTATATCAACACTGAGGCCTGTCGCTGTCACTGCTATTCTGAAACCTGGTGTCCCTGGTAACTGCTCTGAGAAAAGGAACAGCACAGATGACATGTATGTACAGTAACTGATCTCTGGGAAGCAATGTTGACCCATGAAACACTGAAGTCATAAAGCCCCATTATATTCCTGCAGAGATTCTTCTGAGATGTATTTGTCTACAGGATCTCTGTGAAGACACACCTTCCTAGCCTCACCTTCCCTTCCTTCTCAATCTTGCTTTCTTTGTAATTTATACCCCACAAAGAATGGAAGGCATTAGGCTCAGTTTTCTAGGCGAGTAAATCAGCTATTTATCCATTTGAAGAAAATACATAGGTCTCCGGGCAGCGAGTTAAAAATCAGAATCAACACATTAAGCTTGTGCCCTTTACTCACTTGTAAACTCCTCATCCCTTCAGTCACATCCTAGCTATTCTTACATTATATACAACTTAAACATGCTACATATTTTGGTTCAAAGCGCACTATATTGGGAAATAGCAAGCTTGAAAAAATGATGAAGGATTTATACAGTGTTGTCTTTATGAGAAAAACATGACAGTGAGATAGCAAGAAGAAAAACTAAAAAAAAAAAAAAAAAACTAATAAACATGACTAACACCCAATGGCACCCCACTCCAGTACTCTTGCCTGGAAAACCCCATGGACAGAGGAGCCTGGTAGGCTGCAGTCCATGGGGTCGCGAAGAGTCAGACCTGACTGAGCGACTTCACTTTCACTTTTCACTTTCTTGCATTGGAGAAGGAAGTGGCAACCCACTCCAGTGTTCTTGCCTGGAGAATCCCAGGGATGGCGGAGCCTGGTGGGCTGACTTTTATGGGGTTGCACAGAGTCAGACATGACTGAAGCGACTCAGTAGCAGCAGCAACACCATGCCAAGTGCGCTAAACACTTCAATAACTCTGGGAGCTGTTACTGCTGTGAAAAAAATACAAAAACTGATTTTGTAATAATGGTCTGGATGCTAAAACAAAACTCAAATTATGTTTATTATATCCTACATAAAGAAGGAAGGCAGTTTCCCTAGAGAACTCTCAACAATTAAAATGAAAATATCTTTATGTTCACATTGGAGCCAGACATTTTGACAAATTCAGCCATATAGAACAATTTATTCTCTAAAATTCTAGATTATACTTAAAATATTTTGCCTTTCTTGAGAAACTAAATATTTCCAAGGCAATCGGAAATCATGTAGAAAACATTGTACCTAGGAAAGATCATATGGTGACAACCCACAGCTACTTTTTTTTCAACTCTGGCTGTGTGAATCAGATTAATATTCCTAAATACAAACCACAAAAAGAGAAAATGTGAATAGCCCCACAACTAAGAAGAAAAAGAAAAAAAAAATCTGACAAAGAAAATCCCTGGAACTGTTTGCTTCACTAATGAATTCTAGCAAACGTTTACAGAAGAATGAACACCAATCCTTCTCAAACTTTTCCAAAAAAATTAAAGAGGAGGGAATATTCTCTGAACCATTCTATGAGGTCATCATTATCATGATATTCAACCCAGACAAATGAAAATTACAGAGCAATATCCTTTATAAACATTAATACAAAAATCCTTAACAAAATACTAGCAAAATGAATTCAACAGCATATTAAAATAATCATACACCAAAAATCAAGTGGGATTATTTTCCTGGGAGGCAAACATCCTTCAACACATAAAAACAGATCATTGTAATATACCATATTTACAAAATGAAGGACTAAAAACCACACGATTATTTTAATTGATGCAGGAAAAGCATTTGACAAAGTTATCATTCTTTCATGACAGAACACTCAACAAACAAGAAATAGAAGAAATTGACTTTAACATGATAAATGATGTGCATGAAAAATCCAAAGCAAAAATCATCCTTTTAAAGTAGGTGAGGCCAAGCTATAATATTTGGAAGTTTAGGTGTACTAAATGCACTATCAACTCATGATCTTTTTAATTTGTGATGGGTTATGGGGACAAAATTACAAATTGTAATTAAAGATGATCTGCATTATTAAAATGTCAATGCTATACAAATTGAATTAATTTAATTTCTATAAAAACACAATGATTCTTTATAGAAATATAAAAATCCACCCTAAAATTCATAGGGATTATCAATGAGCCCCAAGTAGCCAAAACAATTCTGAAAAAGAACCAAACTTGAGGATGCACACTTCTGATTTCAAAGCTTAATATGATGCTACAATAATCAACACTGTGTGGTACTGGGAAAAATACAAGTATATAGCCCAAAGGAATAGAATAGAGTGTCTAGAAATAAACCTCTGCATATATGGTCAAAGGATTTTATCCAGTGCCAGGACCATTCAACAGAAAAAAAAAAAAAAATCAGTCTTTTCAAGAATAGTGCTAAAAAACAAGATATACACATGTAAAAGACTAAGGTTAGACCCTCACTTAACACCAAAAACAAAAATTAACTCAATGTATCAAAGACCTATATATAAGACCGAGAACTGTAAAACGGTTAGAAGAAAGAATAGGGCAAAAGCTTTGGGTTGGATAATGATTTCTTGGATATGACACCAAAGGCACAGGTAACAAAAGAAAATGTAGACAAATAGAACTTTATACGCAAATTTTTAAAGTGTGTCTCAAAAGACACTATCAATAGAGTAAAAAAGAAACACAAAGAATGGGAAAAACACGTGCATATCATTTACCTGGTAAGGAACTAATATCTATACTATATTGAGAACTTCTAAAATTTAACATAAAAAACCAAACAACCCAATTCAACTACAGAAAAAAGGCTCAAATAGACACTTCTCCAAAGATACATGAATGGCCAATAAGCACATGAAAAGATGCTCAACATAACTAATTATGAGGGAAATGCAAATTTAAAGTACAGTGACTATCACCTCACACTAATTGGGATGGCTACTGTTATTAAAAAAAATTACAAAGAGAATACAGAGGACAGAATTATTACATGATCTAGTAATCCACGTCTAGATATATACTCAAAATAATTCAAAGCAAGGTCTCAGAGAGTTATGCCCATGTTCATAGCAGCATTATTCACCACAGCTAAAACATACAAGCAACACAAGTTTCCATCCACCCATAAATGGATAAACAAAATGTGCCATATACATACAATAGACTGTTATTCAGCCTAACAAAGGAAAGTTTTGATACCTATTACAACATGGATGAATCTTTAGGACATTATGCAAAATTGGAAAAAGACAGTGTCTTTATGACTATATGATTCCACTTACATGAAGCACTGAATTCCCTTAATGCTACTTTATCAAGAATATTCCAATCTCAACATTTTCTCAAAACCATTTTTAATTTTTTATACTGCTAGGTAAGACGCTACAGAAAAACCCAAAGAGTTTTTTGCAAACACAGTAAGAAAGCGTTGTTTTCTTGGAGTTAGGTTTTGCAATTTTATTTGGGTAAGACATTATTATCTGTGAAATTCGGTTTGATTTAACTTATTAGAGACAGTATATATTTTTAGTTAGTTAATTCCCTTTATCACTATATCTTACTCTAATTTCCATCTCCCCACAGAAAATTCTATTAATGATTTACATTATATATTTTAACTTGAACATGTACTTAAAATGTGCAGTATTTTTTTCTGTGCATGCTTTTTTTTTCCTCCTGAAAACTATCTACTTCCCCCTAAGTTATGGGAAACAGAAATATTCTCTTTACACCTGTAAGAGACTGGACAGGGTTTATAGCAAGTTAATTATGTCATTCGTGGCCTAGTCTACCATCTTTTTTTTTTCCTTTTTAACCTGTTTGCTTTTGGTTGTGTTGGGTCTGCGCACGGGCCTCTGCTCATTGAGCAAGGGGCAGCTACTTCTCTTCGCAGCGCATGGCCTTTTCATGGCCGTGGCTTCTCTTCGCTGCATTGCACAGGTTCTAGACACGTGGGCTTCACCAGCTGCGGCGCATGGGCTGGGTAGTTCTAGCTTGCGGGCTCTAGAGCGTGGGCTCAGTAGTTGTGGCTCAAGGGCTTAGCTGCTCTGTGGCGGGGGGAGTCTTTCCAGACCAGGGATTGAAGCCGTGTCCCCTGCACTGTCAGGGAGATTCTTAACCACTGCATCACCAGGGATGTCCCCATCTCCTGTCTATCGATGTGAAGCACGCCATTTTCCCACCAATGGGCCACCTTGGTACTCATTACTTTGGTCAATCCATGATCACCTTAGCCTACCATTCTTGCCCAGAATATGTCAGTGTATGCATAGTACTTACGATACTTATTTTTCTTCTTCAAATATGAGTCGTGTGTTTATTCTAAGTCAAGATGTCAAAATAACTAAAACAGAAACTGTTGATACATTTAAATTCACATTTTCTATCCACCTGTATAAATGTTTGCCTATTATTTGCCATGGTCAGTGTACATAAAAGCTTGAGGAAAGACAGTTCAGTCATCATAATTGATGTAATATTATTAATACACTGTTATATTTGAGTCTGTAGTACACTACCTCTAAGCAAAATAGTTATCCATAAAATCTATGCCAGTAAAAAGAATAGCACATTACTACCACATACATGCTGATCTTCTACTTTAGAATAAGATAGGCTTATGATTTATATCTATTCCAATTAGCTAGAACTTAAGAGAAACTGTTAGCCAATTTGGATAAAATAGAAACATGAACTTACAAGCTGTTCTTGTCTTTTAGATATAATTCAAAGTGTTGTTGATAAACTGTAAGACTGTTTTATGATGTAGATAATTTAGTTCCAAGGTGAGGCATGGAATAGAAATAACTAGCTGGAGCATTTAGATATAATGCCTTGTTTAAAACTACCTTTATAAATTAACTTATTTTCTGAGTAAGTTAGACTGTATAATAAACATGATTATTAGAGGTTATATTTATTAATTTTAAAGATTCAATAATATTTTATAAGGTAAATGGTTTGCAAATGACACAATTTTTGTTCAGCTACATTGAAAATGTTACCAATCAAGTATTGACTTTGATCTTTGATTTAAACTTTTAAGTTCAAAGAATTATACAACTTTTATTAAATAAGTAAAAATGTCACTATAAAGCTGAATAAAGAATATCTGTTTCCTATTAAAACTAAACTTCAAAGTAGTAAAAATATAGCAAATTTTTTTCTTTTGAATTCTAACTCAGTCTAACAAATTTGGTTGAGGTAATAGAGCTTATGAAATTATCTACATCAGTATGAGTTTATCTAAAGCACACAAATACAATGTTAAACGTAGCTTGTGTCATCATCTAGAAAAATAACAAAAATCCACACATGGCAGAAGAGTTTCCAAAATTTGACTAGGTAAGAAAACTTAAATTTCGTGTTGAATATGTCCTTTCATTTATATCAGCAATCAAAGGGGAAGAATTTTTAAACATTTTCCATAATACACTAATCTTAGAAATAAAATTATACTTCTTGAGGGCTGACCATTTTAAAAAGAATATATGATAAATAAAATATTGCTTTATTTGACTTAAGGTTTGGCTATTTATGCTAATAATCTGATGCCACCAGAATCTCATCAATATCTTATCAGTAACAATTGGGTTTTTAAGATCCAAGATCTACTATTTTGGTCACTTCCTATCTCTTTTTCCTTCCTATCATCCCTTCCTCTTTCCTCCTCTCTCCTGCCATCCCCTCCACTTTTTTTCCTTTACTACGTCTCTCTGTCTTCAGCTGAGACTCTTTATGTGCTATTTCTCCTAATTTAACTTGTGAGCCTAATCTCTGTGCACATGTTGAATTTCTCATGGCTCAATTGTGAGCCTTCTCTGTACAGCCTTAAAGAGATACAAAAACACTTTTACCTCTCTTTCAATAGGTTTTTCCTAACTCTGAAGCAACACACATTGCATTTTGCTCAATTATTTAAATACGTATCTGCTCTTATCCCCTGTCCAAGAAACACCCTGGAAGGCAGGTCTAATGTTCTGGTTATCACTGTATCATTAGTTTTAGCACAATTTGTGAAACACTGATGATTTGTAATGAGAGCTTGTTTAGTAGATGGGTACTTATATTTTTAGGCCATTTTTCCCCCTAGTCCTTCAAATAAGCTAACCTTATTCTCTGTGGGAAACCTCAAAGAGGAAAAACAGAGTATATAGACTAGAAGCTGCACTTTCCCCTTTCCAGATGCCCGGCCCAGTGGGAAGGTAATGTAACTAGGAGATGCTTCCCAATACATAATCGTACTCCTTTGCATCAAGAATCTCAGAATTCTACCATTGGTCTTCCCCACCAGAAAACCTTGGGAAACTCTTAACTGCCATGAGTGAATCAGGGAATATCCTGAATTATGTTTGCCTTTTTCCACTTATCTTTTGACAAAGGTAAAATGTTAGACCGTGCAATGATAATAAGTATAGTTACTACAATAGCAACAAAAGCAGCTAAACACTAACACAATTCACTGATGGCCTTTCATAAATAAAACTGCTGGAAGACACTAAGCATTTATAGGGATTACAATTAATTTTTCTTTGTGGGTATGTAAATCCCAGTTTTGAGCAAAACACTTGACAGCTCTGCATAAGTACCAACTTTTACACGGTTAATTTATAAGAAACACTTCAAAGCATCTAAATGGCCTTATTTGAAAATATTGGGCAATAAACACATTCCTAAAATTCACATTCCAAAGGTAAATAAAATAGTTTTGTCCATCATTATCAGAGAAGAATATTAGGAAGTGAGGGTAGGAGCAGAAGGAAACATATTAACGGGATTCTATTTATCAGTGATTTGCTACCTGCCAGACAATGTACTAAGCCTTTAAAGACTTCTCACATATATACCACTTCATACTCAATGAAGAAATATTGCTATTATGCCCACTTCACATAAGAGAAAATACGTAAGGCCAGGTAACTTTTACATTGTGACTCAGCAAGTAAATGTCTGGATTAGATTCAAACCCAGTTCTGTCTGCCTGATTTAAAAGACCAGGCTATTAATTACTAACTCCTCCACTTTTCAAAGTAAGATGCTTTCTTCACCCCTATGCCAGAAGTATTTGCTCTACATTTTCACCCTCACTGGGAATTTGGCTGTTCTTCTAGACTTATTAGTTAGTTGCTTTAAAAGGAAAGTAGGTTAAGGATTTGAAAAGTAATTGCAATTTTGTGAAGGACAGAGAAATATCTCTGTTGGAAAGAAGAATATCTAAAGATCTCTTTTTCCCATCTTATTTATTAAGGAAAGTTTCTATAAATGAAGAGAAAAGAAATCTAGAAATAACTACTGCTCTATGTTGATCACTCTCTGTGTATAAATCATTGTTAAGTACATTACATAGATTATCATGCTCATACTTAGTTGTTCAGTCATGTCTGACTCTTTGGGAACCTATGGACCATAGCCTGCCAGACTTCTCTGTCCATGGGATTCTCCAGGCAAGAATACTGGAGTGAGTTGCCATTTCCTACTCCAAGATATCTTCATGAACCAGGGATCGAACCTGAATCTCCTGTGTCTCCTGCGCTAGCAGGAGAATTCTTTACCACGGGGTCACCTGAGAATATTATACCTAATTGTTAAAGCTCTGCCTCAAATTAAATGTTAGTTTCTTGCTTTACAAATGAGGGAAACTGGGACACAGAGAGATTAACTGCTGAATGATTGCACAGCTAGGACTTGTAGCTGTCAGGTCTTATACATAAACACATATAAAGAATAAAATGCCTTTTAGCAAAATGGAGAAAGAGAGATAGACAATACTGAGAGATAAAAGAATCTTATGTGCAAATAAAAGAAATGGCATCATTAGCATAAGACAATGCTGTAGAAATGAAGATATTTTCCCCGTAGGATTATTAATTTAGAGTTTCTACAGATGAAGCAATAACCCATTTTAAAGGATGGTATTAATTTATTCCCCTTCATGGATCACAGCCTTGTCATGGTGGAAGGGCTTGTATAACTCAAGCTATGACCCATGCCGTGCAGGGCCATCTAAGACAGGTGAGTCATGGTGAAGAGTCCTGACACACTGTGGTTCACCAAAGGAGGGAATGGCAACCTGCTCCAGTATTATTGCCATGAAAACCCCATACATAGTATGAAAAGGCAGAAAGACAGGACTCTGGAAGGTGAGCCCCCCTTCCCCAGGATGGAAGATGTCCGATATGCTACTGAAGGAGAGGGGAGGGCAATTACTAACATAGCAAGAAAGAAATACCAGGAAGAAAGCAGCATCTGGCCCAATGCAGAAATGACCCTTGGCTGTGGCTGTGTCTGGTGGTGAAAGGAAAGTCTGATGCTGTAAAGAACAATATGTATAGAAACCTGGAATGTTACGTCTGTGAATCAAAGTAAATTGGATGTAGTCAAGCAGGAGATGGCAAGAATGAACGTGGACATCTTAGGACTCAGTGAACTAAAATGGAGAGGATTGGGCGGATTTAACGCAGATGACCATCATGTCTACTACTGTGGGCAAGAATCCCTTAGAAGGAGTGGAGTAGTCCTCACAGACAACAAAAGAGTCCACATGCAGTAATTGGGTGCAGCCTCAACAATGACAGGATGATCTCAGATCATTTCCATGAAAAAAATTCAACATCACAGTAATCCAAGTTTATGCCCCAACCACTGATGCTGAAGAAGCTGAAGTTGCCCAGTACTATGAAGACCTACAACACCTTCTAGAGCTAACAACAACAAAAAAAGATATCCTTTTCATCATAGGGAATTGGAATGCTAAAGTAAGAAGTCAAGAATTTCCCAGAATAACAGGGGAATTTGGCTTGGAGTACAAAATAAAGCAGGGCAGAGGCTAACAGAGTTTTGTCAGGAGAATGTGCTGGTCATAGCAAACAATGTTTTCCAACAACCCAAGAGACAGTTCTACATAGACATCATCATACGGTTAATGATGAAATCAGACTGAATATATTCTTTGCAGCCAGAGATTAAGAAACTCTGTACAGTCAGCAAAAGTAAGACCTAAGGCTGACTGTGGCTCAGATCATGAGTTCCTTCTTGCCAAATTCAGACTTAAATCGAAGAAAGTAGGGGAAATGAATAGGCCATTCAGGTATGACCTAAATAAAATCCTATGATTATACAGTGGAGGTGATGAATAGACTCAAGCATTTAGATCTGATACAGTTCCTGAAGAACTATGGACAGAAGTTCCTAACATTGTACAGGAAGCAGTAACCAAAACCATCCCCAAGGAAAAAAAAAAAATGTAAGAAGGCAAAGTGGTCGTCTGAGGAGGTTTTACAGATAGCTGAAGAAAGAAGAGAAGCGAAGGCAAGGAAGAAAGGTAAGATCAACTGTGCTTAGTCTCTCAGTGGGGTATGGCTCTTCACTACCCTTTGATTGCAGCCCGCCAGGCCTCTCTGTCCATGGGGTTTTTCAGGTAAGAATACCAGAGTGGGTTGCTATTTCATTCTCTAGGGTATCTTCCCAACCCAAGAATCAAACATGCATCACCTGCATTGAAGGTAGATTCTTTACTTACTGAGCCATTTAATACCACAAGGAGAGATAAGAAGGCCTTCTTTAATGAATAAGCCAAAGAGATAGAGGAAAACAATAGAGTGAGAAAGACTAAAGATCTCTTCCAGGACACTGGAGACGTCAAGTTTCGCAAGAACATTTCATGCAAGGTGGGCATGATAATGGACAGAAAAGGTAAGGACCTAACAAAAACAGAAAAGATTAAGAGGTGGCAAAAATATACAGAAGAACTATACAAAAAAAGGTCTTAATAACCTAGATAACCACAATAGTGTGGTCCCTCACCTAGAGCTAGACATTCTGGAGTATGAAGTCAAGGGGCATTAGGAAGCATTACTACAAACAAAGGTAGTAGAAGTAATAAAGTTCCAGCTGAGCTATTTAAAATCCTAAAAGATGATGCTTTAAAGTGCTGCACTCAACATGTCATAATTTTGGAAATCTCAGCAGTGGCCACAGGACTGGAAAAAGTCAGCCTTCATTCCAAACCCAAAGTAGGGTAATGTCAAAGAATGTTCAAACTACTGTACAATTCTATTCATTTCATGCTAGCAAGGTTATGGTCAAAATCCTTCAAGCTAGGTTGCAGCAGTATGTGAACCATGAAATTCCAGATGTACTAATGGGGTTTTGAAAAGGCAGAGGAACCATATATCGAATCACCAACATACATTGGATCATGGAGAAAGAAAGGGAGTTGCAGTTAAACATTTCCTTCTGCTTACTGACAACCCGAAAGCCTTTGGGTTGTGTGCTGACCACAACAAACTGCAGAAAATTCTTAAAGGGATGGCAGTACTAGACCACCTTACCTGTCTTCTGAAAAACCTGTATGCAAATCAAGAAGCAACAGTTAGAACTGGACATGGGAACAATGAACTGGTTAAAAACTGGAAAAGGAGTATGACAAGGCTGTATCTTGTCACTGCATACTTAACTTACATGCAGAATACACTATGCAAAATTCCAGGCTGGATAAATCATAAACTAGAATCAGGATTGCAGGGAGAAATATCAATAACCTCAGATATACAAATGATACCACTCTAAAGGCAGAAAGTAAGAGGAACTAAAGAGCCTGTTGATGAGCGTGAAAGAAGAGAGTGAGAAAGCTGGCTTGAAATTCAACATGAAAACTAAGATCATGGCATCTGGTCCCATCACTTCATAGCAAATGCATGGAGAAAAAGTCGAAGCAGTGATATATTTTCTTGGTCTCCAAAATCACTGTGTACTTTGACAGCAGCCACAAAATTAAGACACTTACTCCTTGGGAGGAAAACTAGGATAAATCTAGATGGCAGATATATTAAAAAGCAGAGACATAACGATATAAGCCCCTCTAGTCAAAGGTATGGTTTTTCCAGTAGTTGTGTACAGATGTGAGTTGGATCATAAAGAAGGCTGAGCACTGAAGAATTTATACTTTTGAAGTGTGGTGCTGGAGAACACTCTTGAGAGTTCCCTGGATGGCAAGGAGATCAAATTAGTGAATTCTAAAGGAAATCAACTCTGAATACTCATTGGAAGGACTTATATTGAAGCTGAAGCTCTAACTGTTGGCCACCTGATGGGAAGAGTGCCTCATTGGAAAAGACTCAGATGCTGGGAAAGATTGAAGGCAAAAGGAGAACTGGGCAGAGAGGATGAGACAGTCAGATAATCAGGGACTCACCAGACATGAATCTGAGCAAATTCTTGGAGATAGTGGAGGACAGAGGAGCTTGGAATTCTACAGTCCATGGGGTCGCAAAGAGCTGGACATGACTTAGCAACTGAACAACAACAACATCAAGGACACAGTGAGCACAGAATCTCCTGAGGATTGTTGAAACCACACTGAGTGCTGGGCCCCATCCTCTGTGCCTGATGCACTAGGTCTCACATATAGAATCTGCATTTTTAACAGCTTTGCTGGATATGCTGATGCTGTTGCTCTGAAGATGATGCTTTGAGCACCACTGCCCTAGGATAACGCTCCCCACCTCAGTCATCATGCACGTTCAGTTATGATGTACTGTGTCTATCATCCAAATTCTGTTATATAATGAAGATGGGTTTTACTTTAAATCACTCCTATAAACGTAGCCTGGCTGGCTATAGTCCATGGAGTCACAAAGAGTCGAAAACAACTTAGCGACTGAACAACAACTAATTTACCAACTGATAGCTTACTATCAGCTAGTAAACATTTAGATGCTATTTGTTTATGACCTAATCTCCATTCTTACAAGAACCCTGTGAGATAGGTAAGCTATACATTTCTAACTCTGGATTATAGATGATGTGAGAGACTTAGTTTCAAGATCTTACCAAGAGGAAGGCAGTTAATTGGTGAAGAGAAGAATTCAAATGCATCTCTGGTTACTATCTTGCCCTAGGCTCTTATTAAAAGACAATCTTCTGTTAATGTGATCCTATTAATAACATCCTATGAGTTGAATGCAATTTGCACTTAAGACAAGTCTCACCAAAAACAAACAAACAAAAGACAGATATTTGGACTAAAAAGAGTGTCTAGCCCCAAATAACTCTGGTCCTATACAAGAGTTGTCAAAGACAATAAAACCTTGTGACAAGACAATAGCTCTATCAGTTGGAAATCACTGAGAAGCTGAGGAGAAATAGCTGAATGATCTTGCAAACCTGGAGAACACTGCTTATTACCGAAGCACATGCATCAGTAGTTTGCTACTTCTAGACCACCCCTTAGTCCTCTCTGGGTTCCAGTGAACTGTGATATCAGATCTCAGTCACTAACTAAACTTAAAAACTGAAGACTACTATCAGTGCAACTAGTTGTGGCTGAGATAAACAGAAACTTAACTATGTTTCTGACAGCTTATTGCTATCTCAGGGGAACATAAAAATCAATAATTCAGTATGTATTCTATAGTCCTTTAGAATTTTTATTTGATGAAAAAGTGCAGACTGAGACATGGGCAAATTAAGGGAGATTCATATTCTGACATGCAAATATAATGCTAAAATGTCGATTAACCAATCGATGCCAACAAGAGGGAGCTCTCTAGGGAAGAACTATAGGAATTTGCAGTATTTTCCAATAGTGGCTGGGCTCATGACATAGAAGCCACTCTTTTCATATTTGTGGATGACAGATTTAGGAGGATTATCTAACAGTAGCAGAGTTCAAAAATTTTGATAGGCTAGAATGATGAGCTGAAACCAATAAAGAAGAATTTGACATAAATAAATATAAGATTCTCCATTCAGATTAAAAACAGTTTACATAAACCCATATTCAGAAAGTTCTATCCTGAAAGCAACTCAGTAAAAAAGACTGGATTTTTAAATAGGTGACAGTCGATGTGAGACAGAAATTTAGAAAAATTAATTAATCCTAGGCTTCTTTTTATAAGGTTAAGTGGCACTAGTGGTGAAGAATATCCCTGCCAATGCAGGAGACATAAGAGACATGGGTTCAATCCCTGGGTTGGGAAGATCCCATTTGCAAACCACTCCAGTATTCTTGCCTGGGAAATCCTAAGAACAGAGGAGCCTGGTGGGCTACAGTCTGTGGGGTCGCAAAGAATTGGACATGGCTGAGCACCCACACACACATACACAGGCTGCTTTAACAGCTCTGTTAAATGTATGAAATTCCAATATGGCAATGTTTTTCAAAGTGGGAGTCAAGATCCATTACTGAGTCTTGAATCAATTAATGGGTCCTAATTACCCTGATGGCTCAGACACTGAAGAACCCACCTGCCATACGGGAGACCTCGATTCGATCCCTGGGTTGGGAAGATCCCCTGGAGGAGGGCATGGCAACCCACCCCAGTATTCTTGCCTGGAGAGTCCCTATGGACAGAGGAACCTGGTGGTCTATAGTCCATGGGATTGCAAAGAGTCAGACATGACTGAATGACTAAGCATACAAAGAGCAACTTATGTTATTTTTACAACTCAAAAGAAGACAATAGGATAGAATTGGATGGCTGGAATAAAATACACAAGAAGCTATTTTTTATACAAAGGAATAATACAGAGACAGAGGGACAGATTAGGTTATTAGCTCCATGGGGGCAAGAATTTTTTACTGTTTCAATTATTTTTGAATCCCCACTAACTAGATATAGAAGACTGAATAACACATGAATGTCATGATCCTAATTATGATGACAAATGTTTTGTTTTGCTTTGCCTTTTTTTTTTTTTTTTTCACTATGGGTCATGTTGAAAATATTTAAGAGTCAAGCTTTCTGTCACTAGGATTATAAAAACACTAGGGTACTGTAGCACCGAAAAGGTTTGTAAGGTATATTAAAAACATTATGGAGGCTTCAGATGAAGCTTACCAGGATGGAGCTGTCTGGCTGCAAAACCATACCATATTTTAAACTATAGCAGTAGTGATGTTTGGAAGAACTGACTCATTTGAAGAGACCCTAATGTTGGGAAAGACTGAAGGCGGGAGGAGAAGGGGACGACAGAGGATGAGATGGTTGGATGGTATCACTGACTCAATGGACATGAGTTTGAGTAAACACTGGGAGTTTGTGATGGACAGGTAGGCCTGGCGTGCTGCAGTCCATGGGGTCACAAAGAGTCGGACACGACTGAGTGACTGAACTGAACTGAGTGATGTTTAACTCCCAAATATTTTGAAACAATGAGAGATGTCTTTACATAATGAAGAGCTTTTAAATGAAAGAACAAATATTTCAATAGTACTTGAACTAGAAGCTTGGCAAACTCACATAAAAAAAGTATTCTTAATATTATGAAAACGCCAAAACAGTAATATCTACAAAAAATATTTCCAGTAGGAAAATTGCTCTCAGCACTTTCATTAGTGGATGGTATCTTGATACCAACATTTTTGAAGCAGATAAATTCCATCATTCATAAGGGAAGAATGTCAGTACTTTCCTGAGTCTCCTTAAACTTTTCTTGGTATGAAGATGTATTCTAAATAATTAAGGAATTGAACAAGTAGTAGGTTAGTGGGTTAACTGTGCTAGGAATTGTGTAGCTTGTACTACAAGGGAATCCAGAAAACAACAGCATTATGGTAATAATATATAGGGCTCCCCTGATAGCTCAGTTGGTAAAGATTCAACCTGCAATGAAGGAGACCCCGGTCCAATTCCTGGGTTGGAAAGATCCGCTCGAGAAGGGAAAGGCTACCCACTCCAGTATTCTGGCCTGGAGAATTCCTTGGACCGGACAGTCCACCAGGGCTGCAAAGAATCGGACACGACTGAGTGACTTTCACTTTCGGCTTCCCTGATAGTTCAGTTTATAAAGAATCCTGGCAATGCAGGAGACCTGGGTTTGATACATGGGTTGGGAAGATTCACTCTCTGGAGAAGAGAAAGGCTACCCACTCCAATATTGTGGCATGGAGAATTCCATGGACTATATAGTTCTGGGGTTGCAAAGAGTTGGACATGACTGAGTGAACAGTTTGAACAAGTTTGAATAACATACTAATGTAACCACTTTTGTTGCTTTCTAAAAGATAAGAAAACGGTTCAAAAACTTCTTTGCAATGACCATCTTTACAATGGTGTTTTATTATTTTCTTTTAAAATGAATCAATTATTCTTCATGTGATAGCTTAGGTTAAATTGAATTAGATATTTTAAATCCAAAGTCAGTTCTAATTATCAGTTCAGTTCAGTTCAGCCCCTCAGTCATGTCTAACTCTTTGCGATCCCATAGACTGCAGCATGCCAGGCTTCCCTGTCCATCACCACCTCCCAGAGCTTACTCAAACTCATGTCCATCGCGTTTGTGATGCCATCCAACAATCTCATCCTCTGTTGCCCCTTTTCCTCCCACCTTCAGTCATTCCCAACATCAGTGTCTTTTCCAGGTGGCCAAAGTATTGGAGTCTCAGCTTCAGCACCAGTCCCTCAAATGAACTCCCAGGAATGCTTTCCTTCAGGATTGACTGGTTTGATCTCCTTGCAGTTTAAGGGACTCTCAAGAGTCTTCCCCAACACCGCAGTTCAAAAGTATCAATTCTTCAGTGCTCAGCTTTCTTTAGTCCAACTCTCACATCCATACATGACTACTGGAAAAACCATGCTGTGACTATATGGACTTTGGTGGTTAAGTTATGTCTCTGTTTTTTAATAAGCTGTCTAGTTTTGTCATAGCTTTTCTTCCAAGGAGCAAGTCTTTTAATTTCATGGCTGCAGTCACCAACTGCAGTGATTTTGAAGCTCAGAAAAATAAAGTCAGCCACTGTTTCCCCATCTATTTGCCATGAAGTGATGGGACCAGATGCCATGATCTTAGTTCTCTGAATGTTGAGCTTTATGCCAACTTTTTCACTCTCTTCTTTCACTTTTATCAAGAGGCTCTTTAGTTCTTCTTTGCTTTCTGCCATAAGGGTGGTGTCATCTGCATATCTAAGGTTATTGATATTTCTCCCAGCAAACTTGATTCCAGCTTGTGCCTTATCCAGCCTGTTATTTCTCATGATGTACTCTACATATAAGTTAAATAAGCAGGGTGACAATATATAGTCTTGATGTACTCCTTTCCCGATTTAGAACAAGTCTGTTGTCCCATGTCCAGTTCTAACTGTTACTTCTTGATCTGCCTACAGATTTGTCAGGGGACAGGTCAGGTGGTTTGGTATTCCTATCTCTTGAAGAATTTTCCACAGTTTATTGTGATCCACACAGTCAAAGCCTTTGGTGTAGTCAATAAAGCAAAAGTAGACGTTTTTCTGGAACTCTCTTACTTTTTCAATAATCAAATAACAGCCAATGATGAAATATTTTACATAGAATTTATTTTTCCTCTGAGTCAGATTCATACTTTATTATCAGCATTTTCATATGGTGTATATTCTGTTATTATCACTTTTTACAAAAACTAAACTTTTTTTTTTTAATTTTGAGAACTTAGCTTTTCTTTTCTTATTAAGGCAATATACACTTCTCGTAGATAATTTAAAAACAGAAAAGTAAATAGAATAAAAATATTTTCAGTTTCTTAAAGCAAACCTATTACTCACTTTTTAATGTATATTCTTCAGTTATTTTGCATATGTGGACTACTTTTAGTTGGGACTATATTATGATCAGTTTCTAATATATATTCTTTCCATTAATCTGGAAGATGATACTTACACATTATTTTTAAAATACCATGTTTGTAGCTTTATATAATATGTACTATTATTATTTTTTTGGTAGGGAAAGTTCTACATTATTACTAATAGTCTTAGCTAATATATCTCTTTATTTATCAGATGTAATCCTGTACTTTTTTGACAAGTTACAAAAATAACCTAATTGGTATTTTATTGGAATCTCATATCTGTAATCTGTGAAAGGAAAAAATGGCATCTTTATATTTTTCCTTCTTTCCATCCATGAATGTACTATATCCTTCATATATAAAACATATAAAAATGTTTCTCCTCCTGAAAATGATCTTTAAGCCCCATAGAATCTCTCTTATTGCACATCTTGATCAATTATTTTGTCCAGAAAATATAATCAGATTATATATTATTTAAATTTTATTTTCCACGAAGAGGGAATAAAAGAAGAAAAATAAAAGAGCTGTATTAAGGGAAATACTTAGAACCTGAATACTTTGAGAAATATGCTGCAACTTTTGGTTAAATCTAAATAAAATGTTTCAGAAAGTTATCAATATCTAAAATGGAAATGATAAAAGAGGCTATAAATTTCATCACAGTCTAAAAATCAAACTGAGACAGTATAGTCTTCAGAATTCTATTTTATTGTTACTATTTCCTAGTCAAAGTCATCTTTAGTATGATGAAACACTTGTTATGTTGGACACTGTTGTACATAAAATGTAAATGAGCAACAGCAATGTTCTATTGTTCAACATAAGGGGGCTCTGGTGGTTTTGCGGTTTTCAAATATTAAATTATAATTTCAGGGATACAAGAAGGCACTATTAAAAAGACAAAGTTCATCACAGATGTGAAAAAACAGTCATCAAAACTATCCATAAATAAATTCTACTTTGAAAATGACAGCAGTGTATCTTGTTGAATTTAAATAGAACTGAAAATCAAATATCGTTCATGATAAGCAGAACTGCTTCAAAACAAAATTAGGATAGTTCAGTGCAGTTCAGTCGCTCAGTTGTGTCCAATTCTTTGCGACCCCATGAATTGCAGCAAATCAGGCCTCCCTGTCCATCACCAACTCCCGGAGTTCACTCAGACTCATGTCCATCAAGTTGGTGATGCCGTCCAGCCATCTCATCCTCTATCGTCCCCTTCTCCTCCTGCCCCAAATCCCTCCCAGCATCAGAGTCTTTTCCAATGAGTCAACTCTTCGCAAGAGGTGGCCAAACTACTGGAGTTTCAGCTTTAGTATCATTCCTTCCAAAGAAATCCCAGGGCTGATCTCCTTCAGAATCGACTAGTTGCATCTCCTTGCAGTCCAAGGGACTCTCAAGAGTCTTCTCCAACACCACAGTTCAACAGCATAAATTCTTCAGCACTCTGCCTTCTTCACAGTCCAACTCTCACATCCATACATGACCACAAGAAAAACCATAGCCTTGAATAGACAGACCTTAGTTGGCAAAGTAATGTCTCTGCTTTTGAATATATCTAGGTTGGTCATAACTTTTCTTCCAAGGAGTAAGCGTCTTTTAATTTCATGGCTGCAGTCACCATCTGCAGTGATTTTGGAGCCCCCAAAATAACGTCTGACACTGTTTCTACTGTTTCCCCATCGATTTCCCATGAAGTGATGGGACTGGATGCCATGATCTTAGTTTTCTGAATGTTGAGCTTTAAGCCAACTTTTTCACTCTTCTCTTTCACTTTCATCAAGAGGCTCTTTAGTTCCTCTTCACTTTCTGCCATAAGGGTGGTGTCATCTGCATATCTGAGGTTATTGATATTTCTCCCAGCAATCTTGATTCCAGCTTGTGCTTCTTCCAGTCCAGCATTTCTCATGATGTACTCTACATATAAGTTAAATAAGCAGGGTGACAATATACAGCTTTGACGTACTCTTTTTCCTATTTGGAACCAGTCTGTTGTTCCATGTCCAGTTCTAACTGTTGCTTCCTGAGCTGTATACATATTTCTCAAGAGGCAGGTCAGGTGGTCTGCTATTCCCATCTCTTTCAGAATTTTCCACAGTTTATTGTGATCCACACAGTCAACTCTGGGAGTTGGTGATGGACAGGGAGGCCTTGCGTGCTGTGATTCATGGGGTCGCAAAGAGTCGGACACGATTGAGTGACTGAACTCTGAACTCCAGGCACTGTACCAAGATTCCTCAAAATCACAATGTTGTGAAAACTTTAAGAGAATTATATATTAGTAGAAATAAATGCTAAAGATTGAGCAAAACAAATATTTAATACCATAGATCAAATATGTAGTATTGTGGGTATTCATGTGAGTTTTCACACAGGGAATCTTTGTGATGTTTCACAATCATAAAGAATGGAATAAGACTTCTAAAATATTTCTGATGTGTGTTACAGTCAAATAGGAAGCACACTAAAAGACATGAGCATTTGAAAGATTAATAAAAATCAGTCACACATGCTTAATACTGACATATGAACATGCACATGGACTAAAGTATATTTTGAATGTTTAGAATATATGATCAAATAGACAGTTTTTTCTTTTTTCATAGAAAGGATTGGTTACTGAACAAGTGATTTACTTATCAAACTGATTTTAGAGATTTTGTTGAAAATATTAGGTTACTAACCTTACATTATAATGTTTATAATTAAGAAAAAGAAATAGGAATGCACACTCTAGGGACTACTATATAACATGTTCAAGAAAATTTGGAAGATCAAATGTTACACTAGCGAGTTCTTGCTTAACTACTCATAAAATAAAATAAGTTTATTCTCTCGTGAGGCAACTCAAAAAATAGCTTTCATGACAAAAGTCACTAACTGATTAATATGCTCATTCTTTTTTTCTGACCATCAAATTAACATCCACAATATAAGACTTTTGAAACCTCTATATTTATAAAATGATTAATCTATACTTGTTTAGTAACAAGGTAAAACATAGACACAGACATTATAGATGCCAATTAATAATACCTCTTCACTATTAATTATATGTCCTAGTACACAATTTTCATGTATAATACTTATACTAATCAGATAATTAGAGTTTGTAACTAGAATTTTGCTGCAATGTAGTGTGAAAGACCTTGGCATATTTTAGATATTAAAAAAAAGAAACATATATTCATCCAATCTTTTCTTATATAAAGATAATGGTATCTTTTAAAAGAGATTCAATCATATGATATAAACACAGGTAATATTTTTCAAAAAAATTTCTCTGGATTCAGTTTCTGTGGAGATGCTCAAAGAAAAGTATTAGCTACATCCCATCACACACAATATAGGAATTCCAACATTCTCTGTAACAGTATCAGGAATATTATCTCTGTAAAGATTATCAGTCATATTGCTGTATTCCCTTTGAAAACATATCAAAACTCTGATGGATTAGAAAGTCAAAGTCAAGGTGGCAAGTGGTAGACAAATAAGTTAATAGCCTTACATTTCTGTAGACAGATAAGATAGCTACCAATGTACCTCATTTTTCCCACTAATTAAATCCCTGGAAAGTACACATAAGTTAATTTTCATAGAACACTGAACGGTGTTAAATGTGATGACAGAGGATAGTCCTGAAAAGTAGTGTCAAAATACCTAGGTAACTATTATCAACCGAAGTCATTAAATAAACAGTTAATGAGGAACTCTATAATAGACAGATCTGGCTGACAATTCCTGAATTACTTAATCATTCTTAAAGCACTAAAAGTGAGACAATCACAACATGTATTACCTAATGTGATACAATAGGAACTATACACACTACAATTATATATTATCAAAAGGATGGGTGTAAGGAGGAGGGACAAGTAATACCTGAATCTAAATACCAGTTTATAGGCAATATAAAGAATAAAGGTTCATATTAAACTATGAGTGGGTAGCCTTTCCTTCTCCAGGGGATCTTCCCAAACCAGGGATCAAACCAGGGTCTCCCACATTGCAGGTGGATTCTTTACCAACTGAACAATCAGGGAAGCCCATGCTATGACGCTGTAATCAGCCAAATCCAGAGTCTGGGAAATTCTAAGGAGTACACAATTAAGCAGCATCAACCATTATATGACATGAAAGAAAAAAAAAAAAAAACACAGATGGGGAATGGTTATAAAGGAAATTTAAGACACAGAGCAACCAAATAAAACATATGAAACTTATTGTGACCCTGATTCTCTCATGGATTGTAGAAGACATTTTTGAGATAATGAGGAAACATTGACCAGGTTTGAGATAATAGTGTGCTGCAGTCCATGGGGTCACAAAGAGTCAGACATGACTGGACGACTGAACAGCAACAACATAGAATTATTATTTTGTTTTGATTATGTTTAAACAACATGTCCTTACATTCTGAGATACACACAGAACTGTGTTTCTGTAGAATGAAGTGAAGTCTGAGATTTGCTTAAAAATAAAACTGAAGCAAATGAACACATTAAGAAAAAGTTTGGGTATGAGGGGAAAGGAGATGGATATAATGGCAAAATATTGATCACTGTAGTAGGCATAGGAGGCAGAAAAATGACCAACCCTACCCCTCCAAAGACATCCAGATCTTAATCGCTGAAATTTGTGAATATCTTGTAATGTGGCAAGGGATAATCAAGGTTGAGGTGGTTGTTTGCCTGTCAACTGATTGTGAGATGGAAGAATTATCCTGCAAGACCCTGCAGTAGGGTGGTGTGAGGAGGAGCGGGAGTAAATCAATGCATTGCTATCCTAAGTGTCCTCAGAAATGTAAAAGTAAAGCAGACAGATAAAAATGAGGGAGATAGCAACATGAAAAAGACTTGGCCTGATGTTGCTGGCTTTGAAGATAGAAAAATGACATGATGAAGCTGCGGAACCTCTTGGCGCTTAAAAAATAAGAAAACAGATTCACCCCAAGATTCCCAGGAAGGGAATACAGTCCTTATTTTTAACCCAATGAGATCCATTACTGACTTCTGGCATCTAGAGCTATTAAAATAATGGCCCATGCTGCTTTATGGAGAAGGAAATGGCAACCCACTCCGGTATTCTTGTGGGAAAATCCATGGACAGAAGAGCCTAGCAAGCTACAGTCTAAGGGGTCGCAAAGAGTCGGACATGACTGAAGAAACAGCAGGCGTGCATGCTGCTTTACATCACAAGTTGTGTGTGTGCGTGTGTGTGTGTTACTGCAGCAATAGGAAAATAAAGTACCAGGTTGCGAAGATCTGAAGATCCCCTGGAGAAGGAAATGGCAACCCACTCCAGTGTTCTTGCCTGGGAAATCCCATGGACAGAAGAGCAGGGCGTTTACAGTCCATGGGGTCACAAAAGAGTCGGACACACCTGAGTGACTAAACAACAATTGGTACATGAATTTCATTTTTCTCCCTACTTTTGGATTTATTTTAAAACCTCCACAGTAAAACTTTAAAAATATCAAGATTCTGAAAAGAATTTTCCATTACCAATTTTGTGTTTAAAGTCCAATAGCTCAATGGCAAAAAGCTTAATTTAAGGACATATGAAATTTAATAAATAAAATGACAAGTTGTGAAAGTGTTCTTTACATATAATCAGAGATGTCACAATGTAGTGCATTTGAGTAAGATGACCTTGTTAAAGCACAGGAAAAAAAGTGGGTTGTGTCTTCATGACAGATTTCTGGTCACATATTTAAAGGAAATATACCACTAATAATGAGACCATCAATTAGCAGAGGAGGGGAAACTGCACACTCTTTATGACATTATGTGTTGAATATTCACCATTAATTTTGGAATTCTGGAAGTGAAGAACAATTAAAACAACAAATCCTTCAGTAGTAAACACCAGATTTTTAGACCAAAAAGTCAAGGGGTGATAATCTATTATTTTCTTAAACTAATTTATAATATTTTATTTAATAAAATATATTCTCATGACAATTTTTATGTTATGGTAGAGTGTGACTTTTTATATGACAAATCTCGTTCTATCTCCCAAACTTACTGTTTTTATTTAATTAAGACTAAAAGATTAATAGCAATTTTTAAAGCACTGTTCTGGACAACCATTTATCCACCAAAGTTTAAACACTAAAATACATTTTTGGACATATTAAATATTTATTACAGGTTTGAAGTTGCCTCCTTTTTCAAGGAATGTAAAATATACACATAACTGGGTTTGTGTATAAACAGATTATACTTGGTGTATTAATATAAAAAGAATTCAAAATCCTATGTGAATTTTGTCTTTTACATTTTTATTTTTTATTTACTTATAAATCTATGTTTTGTACCTCTAATAAATAAAATCAATTTTTCTTATTCTCATAACCAAAAGAATCACTACCCCACCTAAGGTTTTTGTATTAGCTTGCCAGGACTGCCGTAACAACATACCCAGACTAGGGATTTAAACAACGTAAAATAATTTTCTCAGCTTCTGTAGGCTGAAATTCAAGATGAAGTTGAGGGCAGAGTTGGTTTCCTCTGTTGCCTCTCTCCATTGCTTGTAAATAGCCCCTTCTCGCTGTACCTTCACAAGATCTTAGATCTCTGTGCACTGTTGTTTCTCTTTCAATCTGTGTCCTATTCTCCTATTCTCTTATAATATATATATATATATATAGTTATGTATAATGTATATATGTATATAGTTATGCATATATGTATATAGTTATGTATGTATATATATATAGTTATGGGGTATAATTGCTTAGCAATGCTATGATAGTTTCAGGTGAGCAGGAAAGGCACTCAGCCATACACATACAAGTATTAATTTTGCCCCAAACTCCCCTCCCATCTGGGCTGCAACATCACATTGAGGAAAGTTCCATACAGGACGTCCTTGTTGCTCATCCATTTTAAGCATAGCAGTGTGTACAAGAGATTGTGACATTTTTAAAGGGTAGGTATTCCCCCCGCCCCCCTGCATAGTCTGAAAAGGGCTTCCCAGGTGGGCTACTGGTGATTTAAAAAATCTTCCTGCCAACGCAGGAGGCACAAGGGACCAAGGTTCGATCCCTGGGCTGGGAAGATCTACTGGGGCGGGAAAGGGCAACCCACTCCAGTATTCTTGCCTGGAGAATACCATGAACAGAGGAGCCTGGCGGGCTACAGTCCATGGGGTCACAAAGAGTCGGACATAAGTGAAGCGACTTGGAGCGGGCACACAGTGGCAAGAGACACGCACACACGTACTCTGAAAGACAATTTCCTACGTCCTCAAAAATAATTTGCTTCCAGTATACTTAAAAAAAAAAAAAAAAGACTACAGTACAAAGAAAATGGAAATTACTTAGTGACAATTTGCCTTTACGCCGTTATAAAGTAAGAATAAAAGTGACGTAGAGGAAAATGCTTTTCTCTAGGGTACTTCAGAAACAGATAAGCTACCTGAGACGGTTCAACTTCCCGCACTGCAGCCACCGTAATTCAAGACTCTCTGTGGTAAATTTGAACTGCCGGTTCAGCCTTGAAACAAATTTTCATGTACTTGAGGCCTCACACTACAACTAGTTTGCTTTAACTTGGACTGACTTTGACCCAGCTGGATTTTAGGTCGGACTCAGTCTGACCCCGGAACCAGTTCTGTTTCTAAGTTGGACCCCCGTCTGACCCGGAAACAGTCTGACTTTTGCGTCCGACCCAGTCAGACTTAAGTGGTTTCTGGACCCAGTCTGGAAAAAGAAGTGTTCAAGTTAAGTCTGAAAGGTCATTATGCAAAGGCTGCAGAGCTAAAATCTGGTATGTGAGAGTTTAATTACGAACCATTCCGAGGCAGCAAGAAAGCGGGGCTCTTAAAGGTACCTCAGCCTGGTTGCTTGTTGCTCCTGGCGACCCTCAAGGCCCTCCTTCGGTCCCTTCTCTGGATACCAGGATTTTCTTGTGGAGAGATGAACTGAGGTATATTTTAAAATTTAAGAATTTGTTTGAGCGAAAATTTGGTTGACTCGGCAGTGCCAAAACCGAAGTGATTTCTTAAGTTCTACCTGACCGAAACTCCGAGAGCGACTGTTGTAGAAAGAAGGTCGAAGAAAAGTAAGAAAATTGTTGATTGGCTATAGCTTGTGTCCTCCCAGACGTTTGGACTTAGTTATCCTTAGCATTTTGATTTCACAGCCTTGAGGCTTTTACAGGCTTAGATTTTGGTTTGCTTACAGTAAGCACCCAAGGTATTAGAGCCACATCAGTGAATGGCCTCCCTGTTTAATTAATTTAACAGACCAAATATAACATTAGTTCCCCATCACTGACTTCTAAAATAAGATGCAGATTTTGCTTTATGCAGTTCTAGTCTATATGAATTTATAGCAAACAGCAGAGGTAAGAGCATTTTGAATTTTTGGAAATTGGTGATGATAGTGGCTATATTTTATTTTTGTTTTCTGTGTGGCCACCTTTCAAGAAAGACAAAAAAACAACAACACCAAAACGTGTAAATTTTGTTACAGTTATCTTATGTCATAATTGCAACCTTTTGTGAGTGAAGTTGAAAAACTTTACAAAATTTTTACTCTTAATTAGCTCATTTTACATAATAGAAAATCTCACCAAATTAATAGAGGGTCAAAGATGAGATATATTTTTTAAACAGGGACTTTTAATGTGCCAAAATTAGTAATCAAATTTTTACTAAGAAATTCCATAGATAAACTCTACATGGTAGCAATCAAAATGAGTCTAATGAAGTAAGCAATGATTATTCTGAAAAAGTACAACTGACTTCTGACTTGTACATATGAATGGGTTGTTATTTTAATTTATAATGCTTTTACATAATAAAGCAGTATCTTAATATCCATAATGAACACTGCCTTTGACTGTTGAGGGTAACTGATTCATATTTATAGTCAAAAGTTTTTGGAGTCGGGTACATTCATATTTCAGACAGACTGCTGTTTCACTGTTGTCTCCATTAGAGAAAGGGATGCAACTGTGTTGGTCAGCTCATAAACTACAGAGAAACTAGGAATTCACAGAATAAAACCTTTTTAACTTCTTGTTGACTTTTATATACAGAATGAGCAGTTTAGTTATAAGATTTTTTTTTAATTTACTTTTTATTGAAGGATAATTGCTTTACAGAATTTTGGTGTTTTCTGTCAAACCTGAACATGCATCAGCCATAGGTATAGATATCTCCTCCCTTGTGAACTTCCCACCCATCTACCTCCCCATCCCACACCTCTAGGTTGTTTGAGTTTCCTGAGCCATGCAGCAAATTCCCATTGGCTATCTATTTTACAAATGGTAATATAAGTTTCCATGTCAGTCTATCCATACATCTCACCTACTCCTCTCCTCTGCCCATCTCCATAAGTCTATTCTTTATGTTTGTTTCCCCATTGCTGCCCTGTAAACAGATTCTTCAGTACCATTTTTCTATATTCTGTATATGTGTATTCAGTTCAGTTCAGTTGCTCAGTTGTGTCCAACTCTTTGTGACCCCATGAATCGCAGCACTCCAGGCCTCCCTGTCCATCACCAACTCCTGGAGTCAACTCAAACTCATGTCCTTCGAGTTGGTGATGCCATCCAGCCATCTCATCCTGTGTCGTCCCCTTCTCCTTCCCCCAATCCCTCCCAGCATCAGAGTCTTTTCCAATGAGTCAACTCTTTGCATCAGGTGGCCAAAGTACTGGAGTTTCAGCTTCAGCATCAGTCCTTCCAATGAACACCCAGGACTGATCTCTTTTAGAATGGACTGGTTGGATCTCCTTGCAGTCCAAGGAACTCTCAAGAGTCTTCCCAACACCACAGTTCAACAGCATCAATTCTTCAGCACTCAGCTTTCTTCACAGTCCAACTGTCACATCCATACGTGACCACTGGAAAAACCTTAGCCGAAGAATACAATATTCCTCTTTCTCTTTCTGATTCACTTCACTCTGCATAATAGGTTCTAGATTCATCCACCTCATCAGACCTGACTCAAATCTGTTCCTGTTTGTGGCTGAGTAATATTCCATTGTGTATATATGTACCACTGTTCTTTATCCATTCATCTGTCGATGGACATCTAGGTTGTTTCTGTGTTGTAGCTATTGTAAATAGTGCTGCAGTGAACAATGGGGTACATGTGTCTTTTCAATTTTGGTTTCCTCAGGGAATATGCCTAGGAGTGGAATTGCTGGGTCATATGGTGCTTTTATTCCTTGTTTGTTAAGGAATCTCCATACTGTCTTCCATAGTGGCTGTATGAATTTACCTTCCCACCTACAGTGCAAGAGTGTTCCCTTTCCTCCACACTCTCTCCAGCATTTATTGTTTGTAGACTTTTTGATGAGGGCCATTCTGACTGGTGTGAGGTGATATCTCATTGTGGTTTTGATTTGCTTTTCTCTAATAATGAGCGACGTTGAGCATCTTTTCATGTGTTTGTTAGCCATATGTATGTCTTCTTTGGACAAATGTCTGCTTAGGTATTTTTCCCACTTTTTGATTTGGTTGTTTGTTTTTCTGTCTTTGAGTTGTATGAGCTGCTTGTATATTTTGGAAACTAATCCTTTATCAGTTGTTTCATTTGCTATTATTTTCTCCCATTCTGAGGGTTGTCTTTTCACCTTGCTTGTAGTTTCCTTTGCTGTGCAGAAACTTTTAAGTTTAATCAGGTCTGACTTATTTACTTTTGTTTTTATTTCCATTACTCTAGGAGGTGGGGCATAGAGGATCTTGCTTTGATTTATGTCATCGAGGGTTCTGCCTATATTTTCCTCTAACAGTTTTATAACTTCTGGTCTTACATTGAGGTCTTTAATCCATTTTGACTTTATCTTTGTGTATGGTGTTAGGAAGTGTTCTTATTTCATTCTTTTACATGTAGCTGTCCAGTTTTCCCAGCACCATTTATTGAAGAGGCTGTCTTTGCCCCGACTGTATACTCTTGACTTCTTTGTCAAAAATAAGGTACCCATCAGTGCAGGGGTTTATTTCTGGACTCTCTATCTTGTTCCATTGGTCTATATTTCAGTTTCTGTGCCAGTACCATACTATCTTCATGACTGTAGCTTTGTAGTATAATCTGAAGTCAGAAAGCTGATTTCTCCAGCTCCATTCTTTCTCAAGACTGCTGTGAAAATTTGGGGTCTTTTGTGTTTCCATATGAATTGTGAAATTTTTTGTTCTGGTTCTGTGAAAAATGCCATTGGTAATTTGATAGGTATCACATTGAATCTGTAGACTGCATTTGGTAGTACTGTCATTTTCACAATATTGATTCTTCCTACCTAGGAACATGTAATATCTCTCCATTTGTTTATGTCATCTTTGATTTCTTTCATCAATGTCATAATTTTCTGTGTACAGTTCTTTTGTCTCCTTAGGTAAGTTTATTCCTAGATATTTAATTCTTTTTGTTGCAATGGTGAATGGGTTTGATTTCTTAATTTCTCTTTCTGATTTTTCATTGTTAGTATATAGTAATAGTAGTATTTTAGTTGCGAAGTCATGTCCAACTCTTGCAACCCCATGGACAGAGGAGCCTGGCAGGCTCCAGGGGATTCTCCAGGCAAGAATACTAGAATGGGTTGCCATTTCCTTCTCCAGGGGCTCTTCTCAACCCAGGAATTGAACCCAGGTCTCCTGCATTGTAGGAAGATTCTTTACCAACTGAGCTACAAGGGAAGCCCCTAGTATATAGAAATGCAAATAATTTCTGTGTATTGATTTTGTATACTGCAGCTTTGCTATTTCACTGATTAGTTCTAGTAATTTTCTGATACTATCTTTAGGGTTTTCTGTGTACAGTATCATGTCATCCACAAAGAGTGAGAGCTTTGCCTCTTCTTTTCTGATCTTGATTCCTTTCATTTCTTTTTCTTCTCTGATTGCTGTAGCTAGGACTTCCTGAACTATGTTGAATAATAGTGAAAGTGTACACTGTTATATTGTTCCTGATCTTGGCGGGGAGTGCTTTCAGTTTTTCAGCATTGAGATTAGTGATTTGCTGTAGGCTTATCATATATGGCCTTTACTATGTTGAGGTAGGTTCCTTCTATACCCATTTTTTTGAAGAGTTTTAATCATAAATGGGTGCTGAATTTTGTCAAAGGCTTTTTCTACATCTATTGAGATGATCATTTGATTTTGATCTTTCAATTCATTATTATGGTGTATCACATTGATTAATTTGCATATATTGAAGAATCCTTGCATTCCTGGAATAAACCCAACTTAATCATGATATGAACTTTTTCATGTGTTGCTGAATTCTGTTTGCTAAAGTTTTGTTGAGGATTTTTGCATCTATGTTCATCAGTGATACTGGCCTGTAGTTTTCTTTTTTTAAGTTGTCTTTGTCTGGTTTTGTTATCCTGGTGATGGTGGCCTTGTAGAATGAGTTTGGAAGTGTTCCTTCCTCTGCAATTTTGGAAGAATTTTAGAAGGATAGGCATTAGCTCTTCTTTAAATGTTTGATAGAATTTTCCAGTGAAGCCATCTAGTCCTGGGTTTTTTTTGGGTTTTTGTTTGGGTGGGGGGGGGGGGTTGCGATTTTGATCACAGCTTCAATTTCAGTGCTTGTAATTGGGTTGTTCATAATTTCGATTTCTTCCTGGTTCAGTCTTAGTAGATTGAACTTATCTAAGAATCTGTCCATTTCTTCCAGGTTATCCATTTTATTGCCATATAGTCGTTCATAATAGTCTCTTATAACCCTTTGTATTTCTGCATTGTCTGTTGTAACATCTCTTTTTTCATTTCTAATTTTGTTGATTTGATTCTTCTCTCTTTTGTTCTTGATGAGTCTGGCTAAAGGTTTATCAATTTTGTTTATCTTCTCAAAGAACTAGCTTTTAGTTTTATTAATCTTTACTATCGTTTCTTTGCTTTCTTTTTCACTTATTTCTGCTCACATGTTAATGATTTCTTTCCTTCTACTAACTTTTGGGGTTTTTTGTTCTTCTTTCTCCAGTTGTTTTAGGTGTAATGTAAGTTGTCTATTTGATGTTTTTTCTTGTTTCTTGAGGTAGGATTGTATTGCTGTGAACTTCCCTCTTGGAACTGCTTTTGCTGCATCTTGTAGGTTTTGAGTTTCTGTGTTTTCACTGTCATTTGTTTCTAGGTTTTTTTTTTAATTTCCCTTTTGATTTCTTCCGTAACCTGTTGGTTATTTAGAAACACGTTGTTTAGTCTCCATGTGTTTGTGTTTCTTACAGGTTTTTTTTTTTTTTTTAATCTAGTCTCATAGCATAGCATGGTGGTCTGAGAAGATGCTTGATATGGTTTCAATTTTCTTAAGTTTACTGAGGTTTGATTTGTGAACCAAGATGTGGTCTATCCTGGAGACTGTTCCATGTGCACTTGAGAAGGTGTATTCTTCTGCACTTGGATAAAATGTCCTGAGGATATCAATGGGACCCATCTCATCTAATGTATCATTTAAGACTTGTGTTTTCTTACTTGTTTTTCCTTATTAATTTTCTGTTTTGGTGATCTATCCATTGGTGTGAGTGGGATGTTAAAGTCTCTTACTATTATTGTGTTACTGTCAATTTCTTCTTTTATTTCTGTTAGTGTTTGCTTTATGTATTGAGGCCCTTCTGTGTTGGGTGCATAGATATTTACAACTGTTACGTCTTCCTCTTGGATTGATCCCTTGATCATTATGTAATGTCCTTCCTTATCTCTTGTAATCTTTTTTATTTTAAGGTCTATTTTGTCTGACGTGAGGATTGCTACTCCAGCTTTCTTTTGCTTCCTATTTGCATGGAATATATTTTTCCATCCTTTCACTTTCTGTCTATGTGTGTCTTTAGGTCTGAAGTGGGTTTCTTGTAGACAGCATATATAAGGGTCTTCTTTTGTATCCCTCAGCCAGTCTATATCTTTTAGTTGGAGCATTTAATCCATTTACATTTAAGGTATTATTTATATATATGTTCCTGTTGCTATTTTCTTATTTATTTGGGGTTGATTTTGTAGATCTTTTTTCTTCTCTTGTATTTATTGACTATATAAGTTCCTTTAGCATTTGTTGTAAAGCTGGTTTGGTGGTACTAAATTCTCTTTTTAACTTTTGAAAGTCTGGAAAGCTTTTTATTTCAACTTTTAATGAGATCCTTGCCGGGTACAGTAATCTTGGTTGTAGATTTTTCCCTTTCATTACTTTAAATTTATCCTGCCATTCCTTTCTTGCCTGCAGAATTTCTGCTTAAAGATCAGCTGTTAAGTGTACAGGGTTTCTCTTGTATGTTCCTGTTGCTTCTCCCTTGCTGCTTTTAATATTCTTTCTTTGTGTTTAGTCTTTGTTCATTTGTTTAGTATGTGTCTTGGCATGTTTCTCCTTGGGTTTATCCATATAGGACTCTTTGTGCTTCTTGGACTTGATTATTTCTTTTTCCATGTTGAGGAGATTTTCAACTATAATCTCTTCAAAAATTTTTCTCATACCTTTTCTCTTTCTTGTCTTCTTCTGTGACCCCTGTAATTTGAACATTGTGTGTTTGGTATTGTCCCAGAGGTCTCTGAGACTATCCTCAGTTCTTTTCATTCTTTTTACTTTATTCTGCCCTTCAGAAGTTATTTCCACCATTTTATCTTCCAGTTCACTGATTCATTCTTCTGCTTCAGATATTCTGCTATTGATTCCTTCTAGAGTATTTTTAATTTCAGTAACTGTGTTGTTTTCTCTGTATGTTTATTCTATAATTCTTCTAGGTTTTTTTAAATTGATTCTTGCATTTTCTCATTTGTTTTCAAGGTTTTTGATCATTTTTAGTACTATTATTTTTCTGAATTCTTTTTCAGGTAGTTTGCCTATTTCCTTTTCAATTATTTGGACTTCTGTGTTTCTAGTTTGCTTCTTCATTTGTAGTGAGAAAGCTGGTTCTCTCGGGGTTCCTGGCCAGCAAAGAGATCTATATTAACCAGCTGGAAGCTCTGTTGCTGCCCATGAAACCTCTGAAGGCCACTGCCACCACCTCCCAGCCTGTACTCACCATCCAGCAGACTGAGACCATCTTCTACAAGATCCAGGACATTTACGAGATCCGCAAGGAGTTCTATGACAACCTCTGCCCCAAGGTGCAACAATAGGACAGCCAGGTCACTATGGGCCACCTCTTCCAGAAGCTGAGAAGACTCTTGCTTGGATGCTCCAGGGTCACAAGCTCAGCATGCTCAAAACTGAACTCATTGGCTCTGAGGCTCTTTGCTGTCTTCCCTGCCTCTGTCTCAGTGGGTGTGGCCATATCCCATGGATGGATATCCATGACTCCTTAGGACTCATCCTTGGCACCTCCCCTCCCTGCATCCCTTGGAGTCCACTTCTTTAAAGCTCAGAGCCACCTGGTGCCCTCATCTGGACCACTTCTGTGGTCTCAGGAGTGCATTCTGCCCCAGGCCTGCCTCAACCTGCAACAGGAGAATGTTTCCTAAACTCCTGCCTGGACCTCACTTCCTCCCTGCTCACATCCCTTCAGAGGGCTCCCCCTTACCCACTAAATAAAGACCAGCCTCTGCAGTCTGGTTTATGAGGGAAAAAAAAAATAGTATTTCTCTGCCTTTTCATTATTTTTTTTTTTAACTTATTGTGTTTGAGGTCTCCTTTTCTCAGGCTTTAAGGTTGAATTCTTTCTTCCTTTTGGTTTCTGCCCTCCTAATGTTGGTCCAGTAGGTTTGTGTAAGCACAAAGTGAGATTTGTGCTGAGTTTTTCTTTGTCTGTTTGCTTTTCCTCTATTGGGCAAGGCTGAGTGAGGTGATAATCCTCTCTGCTGATGATTGGGTTTGTATTTTTGGTTTGTTTATTGTTTAGATGAGGCACAGGGTGCTGCTGGTGGTGGGTGCTACTGGTCTTGTATTCAGGTGGTTTCCTTTGTGTGAGTTCTCACTATTTTATACTCTCTAGGGTTAGTTCTCTGGTAGTCTAGGGTCTTGGAATCAGTGCTCCCAGTCCAAAGGCTCAGGGCTTGATCTCGAGTTTTGTGTGGGTCTGGATATTCTTTTCTGCTGTTCAGGTACTCCTGTCTGCTCTTAGCTGGTGTTCTGCATGCACTTCTGTGTCTGAAGGTGTATCCCTGATATATCCATGGAGAGAGATGTACTCCATGTCCACCTACTCCTCCCCCATTTTGTTCTCTTAGGTATATTGTTTCACCAAACAGATTGCTTTATAATGAAAAGAAAATTACTGATTCTCCTACATTCATTTAAAAGGAAAGAAAAATAAAAACATGACTACAACTGTCTAAGAAATATAATGCATAAATGTAGAAAAACTAGTTAAATCACACTATCCTGTTTTATTTTCTATCACCTTATTTTTCTTGATATTGCCCTATTTATATCACAGGCTTTTTGTTACTAGAAAAGTCCACTATTTTTATGATGAATATTGTATTAATCCATTGAACACTACTTTTTATTTAGTAAAGTATGCATTACATTGGAAAAGGAAATGGCAACCCATTCTTGCCTGAGAAATCCCATGAACAGAGGAGCCTGGTGGGCTATATAGTCCATGGAGTCTCAAAGAGTAGGATACAACAGCTAAACAATAAAAGCAGCATGCATATATGCATCTTGCCATAGCAATAATTTTTAAATCTCTTTATCTTATTTTTTATACTCTTTTTTATTTTGGTCTCTGTATGCCCAGATTCCTTCACCAAACCCTGATTGATAAAGAGTAGAATATCTCCAAGTTTTCATAAACCAGGATGAATACAATATCAAATACAAAGTAATGCTAAATGTAATATATAAAATATATGACAGTGTGTAAATATACACAATACTAAAAGGGACTTCCCTGCAGGTCCAGTGATAAAGACTTCACCTTCTAATGCAGCCAGTGAAGGTTCAGTCCTTGATTGGGAAGCTCAAATGCCACATGCCTTGCAGCCAAAACCCAAATCTTAAAGTAGAAAGCAATATTCTAATACAAATCAAGATTTAAAAAAAAGAAGTCCACATCAAAAAAATTTTGTGATTATTGCTTTTAAGAAAAATTTAGACATGTATCTATCAGTGAAACATTATAAATATTTTATGTCTTTTAAAAATGTGTAGTTACCATTCTTGTGAAGTTTTATTCCATATCTTTTCACCATTTAGTACAGCAGACATTTTGGAGGATACAAACCTTTTTGAAATAATGAATAAATATCATCTAAGCATTCATAATGAGACACCTAAAGAAGAGAGGTTATATAAATGTTAGTGTCCTTAGTATATTCTTATAATTAAAACTGATAAGGGTGAATAATATCATCTAATTAGAGAGACTGGCCTGAAGAATAAAGACGATTTTGGATAAAGTTCAAAAGAATTCTGTCGTGTGGTTTTAGGAGGACAAGTCTTTAAGGAGTCAGAGAAGGAAAATCTGTGGGTGTAGGAAAAAAATTAGAAAATTATGGTGTCACTAAAGTAAAGAAAGAACTCAAGAAGTAAGAAATGGCAAGCTGTGTCAGCCAAAATTTTCTCAACATTGATATTATTGTCAGCTACCTGGAAAATGGTACAAAGCTGAAAATCATGAGGGTTTTAATCAAGTAGACAAAAAAATAGGCACTAAAATAAGAAAATAATACTCTTATAAATTTATATATAAAATATAGGGTGTGATTAAAATTGTCACAAAGATGAAATAAAATTTTTTTTCTTTAAAATTTTTAAATATTTAGAGAATATGTGGATTCAAAGTATTTCTTGGGCTTGGTGGCATGATGCTGATTGATTATATTTGAAAATGGTTTCAGTAAAGTGGTAAGATTTAACTTTCATAGGAAAGGGATTGCAGAATAAAAGAGAATAAATGAACAACGTGTGTAGAACTCATTTAAAAAAAATTGTGAAAAGAAAGAGAAAATTAAAAAAAAATAGTATCAGTGGTTCGAAATTCCTAATAAGCTTGTAAAGCATATAGTAAAAATAATAGATTGAATATATTAAAAGATCAAGATACTTGAGATGTCAGAATGAGTAGAGGAGATGGTACTTAGAGACATAGAGATGATGGACTTGAGAACTGGTTATGAATTTTTGTAGAATAGGAAATTATAGCAGGACAATTTAAGATCTTGGATAGAGGCTACGAGAAGTGCTAAAGTCTGAAGTTAGTGTGTGTGTGTGTGTGTGTGTGTGTGTGTGTGTGTGTGTGTGTGTATGTGTTGAGAAGGGTAGGGAAGGTATTGGATGGTGGTAGCGATGAGGCAAGAGATTGAAAATGACAACCTGGTCATATAAAACCAAAAGTTCTTTAGGTAAATATTCTTTATCCTCTTGTGATAGTCATATTTTCTGTCATTTGCTCCATATGAGATTTAGCCTTCCTAAAGACAACAGTGCATAATATTTGATATTCTCCACAAATGAAAATAGTTGCACAGAGATAATACCCAACAGGAAGATGCATTATACATCATATAGAAGTTAAAGATTATCTGTGATTCACTGTATGAGAGGTAGCTATTCTTTACTAAATTGGATATTAGACAAACCCAGAGTTAAGAGTAAAAGCTTTGTTCTAAAGAAATATCCTCATTTAATTTGCATCTCTATTTGAAAAGTATTAAAAAGAAAGTAACAATTATTTAAAAAGCCACCATAGTGTTACCTTTTTATCTCAAAATCATCTTAATTATAGTTCAGATATTGAGCAATATTCAGTGGCTGTCATCACTACAATTTGTTTGACAGCACTGAGGCTACAAGAGGCAGATAAAAAGCTCATAGTCTTATTAGACATACTGTACAGTCTTATTGCAACATAAATAAATGTTGTCATTTCTGACTTTTTAAAAATATCTACTTTCTCCCTAAACTGACAACCATTAATAAAATTTTAAAAGATGAACATGTTATACTATTTTATATTATCATTAATTTTTCAAAGAAATACCAAAGAGTATAATATTGTACACATACATGTTTTACAACCCAGCTTAAGATACAAAGCACACATTGTATTGAAGTGCCTTTAAAACTCCCTAATTAATTTCCATTCCTCTTCATACACAAAGGATGATAGTATTACATTTCCATAGATGTTCTCAAACCTTTATAACATATGTTTGCACCCACAAACATTTTATATTTTTGCACTGTAGATTTAAAGTTATAACAAGTAGTTTTGTGTGATTTGTTTTTTCAGTTAGTTTATGGCAGTCATCTGTGCTTAGAGGGTAACTCAAGTTCATAATTATCATTAATTATTAGTATTTTATTATACAGTTTACATTTGAACAATCCTAGGGTTGGGTTGGGGCACTGACTTCCCACACAGTTGAAAACTGCATATAACTTGCAGTCTCCCAAAACTTTATTAATAGCCTATTGTTAACTGAAAGCCTTAATAATAACATAAGCAGTCAATTAACACATATTTGTATGTTATATATATTATATACTATATTCTTATAAAAAAGTAATCTCAGTTCAGTTCAGTTGCTAACTAGTGTCCGACTCTTTGTGACCTCATGGACTGCAGCCCGTCAGGCCTCTCTATCCATTACCAACTCCCAGAGCATGTTTCAAACTCATGTCCATGGGGTCAGTGATGCCATCCAACCATCTTATCCTCTGTCGTCCCCTTCTCCTCCTGCCTTCAGTCTTTCCCAGCATCAGGGACTTTTCAAATGAGTCAGTTCTTCACATCAGGTAGCCAAAATATTGGAGTTTCAGATTCAGCATCAATCCTTCCATTGAATATTTAGGACTGATCTCCTTTAGGATGGACTGGTTGGATCTCCTTGCATCCAAGGGACTCTCAAGGGTCTTCTCCAACACCACAGTTCAAATGCAGCAATCCTTTGGTGCTCAGCTTTCTTTAGAGTCCAGTTCTCACATCCATACATGACTACTGGCAAGACCATGGCTTTGACTAGACAGATCTTTGTTGGTAAAGTAATGTCTCTGCTTTTTAATATTCTATCTAGGTTGATCATAGCTTTTCTTCCAAGGAGCAAGTGTCTTTTGATTTCATGGCTGCAGTCACCATCTGCAGTGATTTTAGAGCCCCCCCCCCCCCAAAATAAAATCTCTCACTGTTTTCACTGTTCCCCCATCTATTTGCCATGAAGTGATGGGACCAGATGTCATGATCTTAATTTCTGAATGTTAAGTTTTAAGCCAATTTTTTCACTCTCCTCTTTCACTTTCATCCAAAGGCTTTTTAGTTCTTCTTCCCTTTCCACCATAAGGGTGGTGTCATCTGTGTATCTGAGGTTATTGAAATTTTTCCTTGCAATCTTGATTCCAGCTTGTGCTTCATCCAGCCCAGCATTTTGCATGACGTACTTAAATATATAAGTTAAATAAGCAGGGTTACAATATACAGCCTTGACCTACTCCTTTCCCTATTTGGAACCAGTCTGTTGTTCCATGTCCAGTTCTAACTGTTGCTTCTTGTGCATACCGATTTCACAATAATCTAGTAATCTAGATAAAGTAATCTAGATAAAGTTTTATTAAGACAATCATAAGAGATATGCATTTATATTACTGGGTTGTATTTATTGATACCATAATTTTACATCTGTTTACAAAATAAGTTGCCTATCAGTACATATATCAATGTTGTCTTATGTGATCCAAAATACTATATATTGCTATATGTATTATTAATATATAATATGTTATATGTACTATTAACATCACTCAGTTGTGTCTGACTCTTTGCTACCCCATGCACTGTAGCCTGCCAGGCTCCTGTCATGGAGATTCTCCAGACAGGAATACTGGAGTGGGTTGCCTTGCCCTCCTCCAGGTGATCTTCCCAATCCAGTGATCAAACCCAGGTCTCCCGCATTGTAGGCAGGTTCTTTACTGTCTGAACCACCAGGGAAGTGCATTAATAACACTACACATCAAATATTAAAAATTGAATGAGGTAAAACCACCACAGTATTGTGAAGTAATTATCCTCCAATTAAAATTAAGAAATTAATTTTTAAAAAGGTGATAGGGAATATATGTATACATATAGCTTATTTGCTTTGCTGTATAGTAAACTAACACAGCATTGTAAAGCAACCATACTCCAATAAAGATTTTAAAAAACAAAGGGGGAAAAAGAAAACAAATGGAAAAGGAAAGTTAATGGGGGAAAAAGAAATCCTTATTTATTTACAAGTATAGTAATTCCTGTACTTGTAACAAAGAAGAAGCCATGTACTTGCTTTATGGTAGTCTGGCCTAAATGCTAACAAATCATTGAACGTCTTTATGGTATATTGTATTAGATATATGCATAATACAGTATTAGAAACATTTCATTTCTTAAAAAAGGCACTTGTGATGATAGGCGGACATGTAGTTTCTCCAATTATGATAGAGTATCACATGCTATAGTAATGTAATTCTTTGAAAGCAAAGCTATAAAATAGTAAGAAAGCTAAAATTATTATTTTTATATCAATATCACTTACTTTATGCCTGTGTAGGATAGGCTGTCATCTTCCATACAAGGCTCATACACAATTAAAACTTAGATAATGATGGTCATGATGCAAAAACGTTTCACATTTTTTGGGATACAGTTATTAAACCTTCACACAAAGATACACAAATGTATCATACAAATGTATGACCTCATGATTGATTACTATATATTAAATGGAAGTGGATCATCACAAAGGTCTTTGTCCCCATTGTCTTCATGTTGACTAGACTGAGGAGAAGGAGGAAAAAGAGGGGTTGGTATTGATGTTTCAGGGATGGCAGAGGCAGAATTGGTGGAAAAGGTTGAAGGTGAGGCAGACACATTCAGTGTAACTTTATGGAAATACATTATAATTTCTGACTATTTTTTTTCATTTGTCTAAAAAATATTTGTATACAGCACCAGTTCCTCTTCCACTGTTTGCTTTAGTTTTAGTGCCCATATCATCAAAGCATCCATGTCATAAAAGAAGTCAGAAGCAGTCTTGAAAAGTCAGAACCCTCCTGCTGGATTGCCTAATATCAACTAGTTTTCTGGCACTGCTTCTACATCTTCCTCTTCCTTGGTTGGCACTGGTTCAGAACACACCCCTCCAGCAAGATGCCTTTGGTAATTTCTCTGCTGTGGTGTCTAATAGCTCTTGAATGTATCCAACATTCTTCACCAGCCCTGACCCCTCTACCACACCCCTATTTTTAAAAATTGCATCCACAATCTCTCTCATGACTTTCTTGATTGGCTCTCTCAGAATACTTTGAAGTCAGTGCAGTATCTAGTCAGTTTTCTTTGGAAGGAATTTATTGTCTTGGGTCTGATGGCTTTTATGGCTTTTACTATAACAATGACGGCATCTTCAGTGGTGTAATCTTTCCAGACTTACATGATGTTTTCTTTCTTGAGATTTTTATTTTTCTACAGCATTGACAATCCTCTCCATAGAGTGCTGTATTTAATGAACCTTAAAGGTCCTTATGACCCCTTGATATAGGGACTGAATTAGTGATTTTGTATTTGTGGGCAAGTAGACCACACCAGTACTCTTGCCTGGAAAATCCCATGGACGGAGGAGCCTGGTGGGCTGCAGTCCATGGGATCGCTAAGAGTCGGATACGACTGAGCAACTTCACTTTCACTTTTCACTTTTATGCATTGGAGAAGGAAATGGCAACCCACTCCAGTATTCTTGCCTGGAGAATCCCAGGGACCGGGGAGCCTGGTGGGCTGCCGTCTATGGGGTCGCACAGAGTCAAACACAACTGAAGCGACTTAGCAGCAGCAGCAGCAGACCACTTTCGATGTCTTTGATGTTGAACTGATGTACTTTCAGTGTTGAACATCAGTGTTGATGTAATTTGGTGTTGAACTGATGTATTCCTGGCAAAGGGCATTGTCCAATATCAAAAGAACTTTAAAAAGAAGTCCCTTACTGGCAAGGAACTTCCTTACTTCAGGGACGAATCATCAATGAAAACAGTGCAGGGAAAGTGTTCTAAGTGTCCAGGCCTTCTTCTTGTGCAACTAAAATGCTGGAAGCTGCTGTTTTTCTTTTCCCTTTATGTCTTATGATCAGTAGCTTTATATATAGGGCAATTCTGATCATAAACCCAATTGCATTTTCACAAAACAGTAAAATTAGCCTATTCCTTCCTGCCTTAAATCTTGGTGTTTGATTCTCTTCCTTGCTAACAAATACCCTTTGTGGCTTTTCTTTATTTATCTTTTGGAGAATAGAGCATTTTTATCTGCATGATAAGCTTGCTGAGAGAGAAATTTTTTTCACCTCAATGATTTTCTTAATGTTGTCTGGGAACTTGTTTGCTAATACTTAGTTGGCAGAAGCTGCCTTTCCTATTATCATGACATTTTAAAAAAAGCCAAACCATTTTCCAAAATCATCAAATCATCCTTTGCTGTTATTAAATTATCCATCTTCTGATTCCTCACCTTTTTTTGCTTTAAATTACCATATAGAGACTTTGCATTTTCTCGAATCATAGTAAAGTCTATAGGGAACCTCAGTTCAGTTCAGTTCAGCCGCTCAGTCATGTCCGACTCATTGTGACTACATGAAGCGCAGCACGCTAGGCCTCCCTGTCTATCACTAACTCCTGGAGTTCACTCAAACTCACGTCCATCGAGTCGGTGATGCCATCTAGCCGTCTCATCCTCTGTAATCCCCTTCTCCTCCTACCCCCAATCCTTCCCAGCATCAGAGTCTTTTCCAATGAGTCAACTCTTCGCATGAGGTGGCCAAAGTACTGGGTTTCAGCTTTAGCATCATTCCTTCCAAAGAACACCCAGGACTGATCTCCTTTAGAATGGACTGGTTGGATCTCCTTGCAGTCCAAGGGACTCTCAAGAGTCTTCTCTTGAACACCACAGTTCAAAAGCATCAATTCTTTGGTGCTCAGCTTTCTTCACAGTCCAACTCTCCCATCCATACATGACTATTGGAAAAACCATAGCCTTGAATAGATGGACCTTAGTCGGCAAAGTAATGTCTCTGCTTTTTAATATGCTGTCTAGGTTTGTCATAACTTACCTTCCAAGGAGTAAGTGTCTTTTAATTTCATGCCTGCAATCACCATCTGCAGTGATTTTGGAGCCCCCAAAAATAAAGTCTGACATTGTCTCCACTATTTCCCCATCTATTTCCCATGCAGTGATGGGACCAGATGCCATGATCTTCTTTTCTGAATGTTGAGCTTTAAGCCAACTTTTTCACTCTCCTCTTCACTTTCATCAAGAGGCTCTTTAGTTCCTCTTCACTTTCTGCCATAAGGGTGTTGTCATCTGCATATCCGAGGTTATTGATATTTCTCCCGGCAATCTTGATTCCAGCTTGTGCTTCTTCCAGCCCAACGTTTCTCATGATGTACTCTGCATATAAGTTAAATAAGCAGGGTGACAGTATACAGCCTTGATGTACTCCTTTTACTATTTGGAATCAGTCTGTGGTTCCATTTCCCATTCCAACTGTTGCTTCCTGACCTGCATATAGGTTTCTCAAGAGGCAGGTCAGGTAGTTTGGTATTCCCATCTCTTTCAGAATTTTCCACAGTTTATTGTAATCCACACAGTCAAAGGCTTTGGCATAGTCAATAAAGCAGAAATAGATGTTCTTCTGGAACCCCCTTGCTTTTTCAATGATGCAGTCAATGTTGTCAATTTGATCTCTGGTTCCTCTGCCTTTTCTAAAACCAGCTTGAACATCTGGAAATTCACTGTACTGTAAAATCATGATTTGTTATAAATTGTTTTGGCAGTGGACATATGGGATGTTTCCTATTGTTTCAGTCCTGTAAATATCATTGCCATAATATTATTATAGTTGTTTACTTCAACACATATGCATGTGTGTCTGTAAGAATATATGAAAGGAAAGAATATTTGCTTTATGAAGATAGTGCAGTCATCTTTATTAAATATACTAACATGCTGATTTTTCTTGGCTGCCTACTAATCATAGTAATTTATTTATTACTTATTATTCATTGTTATAAATAATATGAATAGAATTTATGAATACAGCATAGGATTATGATATGCTCTGCATAAATATAGAATAAATATAAACTATATTTAAAATATATATATATAATTTTACTACATCAAAGTAACTATCCATTGATAGATGAATAGATAAAATAGATGTTGTATGTATATACCACATATATATATATGAATATTATTTAACCATAAAAGGAATAACATCTTGCCATTTGGAATAACATGAATGGACTCAGGAGATTTTATGTGAAGTGAGATAACTCAATGAAACCTGAATACTGTATGATTGATGTCAGTGATATGTGAAATATTTTTTAAAAAGTGAATAAATATAACAACAACAACAAAAAAAAAATAGACACATAGATCTAGAGAACAAATAAGCAGTCACCAGAGCTAAGGGTGTTAGAGTGATGGGTGAAATAGGTGAGAAAGAATAAGAAGTACAAGCTTCCAGGTACAAAACAAATGAGTCATGGGGCTAAAATGTACAGCATAAGGAATAAATTAAAGTATTATATAATAATAGTAGTAGTAGGTAGTGATTTTTTAATAAAGATATTCTGAATACCAAATATATTTATGTGTTTGTCAAGATCCTTATATTTTGTCACTTGTTTCTCCTTGTTTTTTATTTATAGAAATACAGATGGTTTTCATTTTAACATGGTCATATTTATAAGTTTTTTCTTCCCTGTTTTTGTTTCTGTCTTCTTTAAATATCCTTTGGAAACTAAAATTTAAAAAATATATATTATACATGAGTGTTATATATTCATATTGATATTGATATGGTTGATATTCATTAGCCTTGAAATTATCTGTAACTAATTTTAAATGGTCTAGAGAATTTGATTATTTTATACAGTAAACTAAGCACATTTTTTTTCAAATATCTGAAACTACACACCCTATCCTGATTGGTCAAAACCATCTCTGCTGTATAGCAAATATTCATTCAACTTTGAGCCAAATTCTAGGCTTTCTATATTGATCATTTGGCATCTTTATTTATCCCAGTGTAACACAACATTTTCTTAATAATGTGAATTCATTAATGTTTCTTAATAATATGAATTCATAATGACAGTGACTAAGGTAATATTAGCGGGCTTCCCTAGTGGCTTAGTGGTAAAGACACTGGTTCAATACCTGGATCAGAAAGATCCCCTGGAGGAGGGCATGGCAACCCACTCCAGTATTCTTGCCTGGAGACTCCCCATGGACAGAGGATCTGGGCGAGCTACAGTCCATAGGGTCGCATAGAGCCAGACACGACTGAAGCAACTTAGCATGCACACAAGGAAATAATTATGAACAAGTCTATGAACCAAATGATCTGGGTTCAAATACTCAGTCTCTACAACTATACAAATATATATGGTACATATATAATGTGTGTTTGTGTGTATATATATATATATCTCATTTAAATTTCCAAACTGGATGAATCATGAGCTGGAATCAAGATTTCCAGGAGAAATATCAACAACATCAGATATGCAATGATGATACCATTTGAACGGCAGAAAGTGAACAGGACTAAAGCGCTTCTTGATGGGGGTTAAATATCTAGCTTAAAACTCAGCATTAAAAAAAAAAACCAAGATTGTGGCGTTTGGTCCCATCACTTCATTGGAAATAGAAGGGGAAAAAGTGGAAGCAGTGACAGATTATTTTCTTGGGCTCAAAAATCACTGCAGATGGTGACTGCAACCATGAAATTAATGGACACTTGCTTTTTGGAAGGACAGCTATAACAAACCTAGACAACATATTAAAAATCAGAGACATCACTTTGCCAACAAAGGTCTGTATAGTCAAAGCTGGTTTTTTTTTTCCAGAAATCATGTACAGATATAACAGTTTGACCATAAAGAAGACTGAGCTCCCCAAAACTGATGCTTTTGAATTATGATCCTGGAGAAGATTATTGAGAGTCCCTTCCACTGCAAGGAGATCAAACCAATCAATCCTAAAGGAAATCAACCCTGAACTGATGCTTCCAGCCAACATTGGAAGAACTGATGCTGAAGCTAAATTTCAAAGATTTTGGCCACCTGATGAATAGAGCTGACTCAATGGAAAAGACCATTCCAAATAGCACAAGGAATACGTCAAGGCTATATATTGTCACAGTGCTTATTTAACTTATATGCAGAGTGCATTATGAGAAATTCTGGAGTGGATGAAGCACAAGCTGAAATCAAGATTGCCGGGAGAAGTATCAATAACCTCAGATATGCTGGTGACCATCACCCTTATGTCAGAAAGCAAAGAAGAACTAAAGAACCTCTTGTTGAAAGTGAAAGAGGAGAGTGAAAAAGTTGGCTTAAAACTCAATATTCAGAAAACTAAGATCATGGCATCCAGTCCCATCACTTCTTGGAAAACAAATGGGATAACTGTGGAAACAGTGAGAGACTTTATTTTCTTGGGCTCCAAAATCACTGCTAATGGTGGCTGCAGCCATGAAATAAAAGGCACTTGTTCCTTGAAAGAAAAGTTATGACCAACCTAGATAGCACATTAAAAAGCAGAGACATTACTTTTCCAACAAAGGTCCGTCTAGTCAAAGCTTTGGTTTGTCCAGATGTTTTTGAACTGTGGTGTTGGAGAAGACTCTTGAGAGTCCCTTGGACTGCAAGGAGATCCAACAATTCCATCCTAAAGGAAATTGGTCCTGAGTATTCATTGGAAGGACTGATGTTGAAGCTGAAACTCCAATACTTTGGCCACTTGATGTGAAGAACTGACTCATTTGAAAAGACCCTGATGCTGGGAAATAGTGAGGGGAGGAGAAGGGGACGACAGAGGATGAGATGGTTGGATGGCATCCCTGACTCAATTGATATGAGTTTGAGTAAACTCTGGGAGTTGGTAATGGACAGGGAGGCCTGGCTTGCCACAGTCCATGGGATAGCCAAGAGTCTGACATGACTGAGCAACTGAACTGATATGAACTGGCTGGCCTAGTGGTTTTTCCCACTTTCTTCAGTTTAAGTCTGAATTTTTCTATAAGAAGGTGATAATCTGAGCCACAGTCAGCTCCAGGTCTTACTCTTGCTGGCGTTATAGAGCTTCACCTTCTTCAGCTACAAAGAATGTAATCAATTTGAATTCAATATTGACCATTTGGTGATGTCCATGTGTAAAGTTGTCTATTGTATTGTTTAAAAAAAGGGTATTTGCTATGACTAATGCATTATCATGGCAAAATTTAGTTATCTCTGACCTGCTTCATTTTGTTCTTTAAGACCAAACTTGCCTATTACTCCAGGTATCTCTTGACTTCCTACTTTGTTTTCCAATCCCCAGTGATGAATAGAACATCTTTTTTTGATGTTAGTCCTAGGAGGTTTTCTAGGTCTTCATAGAACTGATCAACTTTAGCTTCTTTGGCATCGGTGGTAGGGGTGTAGACTTGAATTACTCTGATGTTGAATGGCTTGCCAGATAGTATTATTGTTTTTTATTTACTATGTTTAAATTGCATACACATTTATCAATCCTTTCACCCACTACTTTTCTTTACTTTTTTGAATTATAATTTATTTACAATATTTTAAATGTACAGCACAGTGATTCTTTTTCAGATTATTTTCCAGTCACTATTTCTTATGTTTCATCCCTTCTTTTCTATATATTATTTATACTATATTTCCTATGCAAATTCTTTAGAAATTTATTTAGTAAGTATTCATAAGTGGCAAACTTTAATCAATTAACATTTATTTAAATTATCTTTATCTCATTTTTATTCAATAAAAATTAATTGGCTATAAAGTTGTACATAGTTAATATAGTGTCTCTGTTTTATTAAGTGCTTTCCCCCACAATTCTTATTTTTCTGCTCTTGTTAGAGTCTATCCTTGTGATTGATAGTCTGGTGTCAGTCTGATCATCATAATTTCTACTAAAATTGCCTTTCTTTTGTGGATGATTTAAAATCTATTTTCTGAAAGAGGACTTTTTAAAGATGGTGATACAGGAGGTTCCTGAACTTCCTTCCTCCCACAAACATTAAACATACAGCTATACATGTAGTACTTCTCTCTGAAAGAAATCCAGAAACGAATTGAGTGACTCCTACACATTAGATGAACAAGAAGAGACCCATCTATGTTCATCAGTGATATTGGCTTGTAGTTTTCTTTTTTTGTGACATCTTTGTCAGGTTTTGGTATTAGGGTGATGGTGGCCTCATAGGATGAGTTTGGAAGTTTACCTTCCTCTGCAATTTTCTGGAAGAGTTTGAGGAGGATAGGTGTTAGCTCTTCTCGAAATTTTTGGTAGAATTCAGCTGTGAAGCCATCTGGACCTGGGCTTTTGTTTGCTGGAAGATTTCTGATTACAGTTTCAATTTCCGTGCTTGTGATGGGTCTGTTAAGATTTTCTATTTCTTCCTGGTTCAGTTTTGGAAAATTGTACTTTTCTAAGAATTTGTCCATTTCTTCCACGTTGTCCATTTTATTGGCATACAACTGCTGATAGTAGTCTCTTATGATCCTTTGTATTTCTGTGTTGTCTGTTGTGATCTCTCCATTTTCATTTCTAATTTTATTGATTTGATTTTTCTCTCTTTGCTTCTTGATGAGTCTGGCTAGTGGTTTGTCAATTTTATTTATCCTTTCAAAGAACCAGCTTTTGGCTTTGTTGATTTTTGCTATGGTCTCTTTTGTTTCTTTAGCATTTATTTCTGCCCTAATTTTTAAGATTTTTTTCCTTCTACTAACTCTGGGGTTCTCCAAATCTTCCTTTTAAATCCACACACATATGGACACCTTATCTTTGACAAAGGAGGCAAGAATATACAATGGAGTAAAGACAATCTCTTTAACAAGTGGTGCTGGGAAAACTGGTCAACCACTTGTAAAAGAATGAAACTAGATCACTTTCTAATACCGCACACAAAAATAAACTCAAAATGGATTAAAGATCTAAATGTAAGACCAGAAACTATAAAACTCCTAGAGGAGAACATAGGCAAAACACTCTCAGACATAAATCACAGCAGGATCCTCTATGATCCACCTCCCAGAATACTGGAAATAAAAGCAAAACTAAACAAATGGGATCTAATTAAAATTAAAAGCTTCTGCACAACAAAGGAAACTATAAGCAAGGAGAAAAGACAGCCTTCTGAATGGGAGAAAATAATAGCAAATGAAGCAACTGACAAACAACTAATCTCAAAAATATACAAGCAACTTATGCAGCTCAATTCCAGAAAAATAAATGACCCAATCAAAAAATGGGCCAAAGAACTAAATAGACATTTCTCCAAAGAAGACATACGGATGGCTAACAAACACATGAAAAGATGCTCAACATCACTCATTATCAGAGAAATGCAAATCAAAACCACAATGAGGTACCACTTCACACCAGTCAGAATGGCAGTGATCCAAAAATCTACAAGCAATAAATGCTGGAGAGGGTGTGGAGAAAAGGGAACCCTCCTACACTGTTGGTGGGAATGCAAACTAGTACAGCCACTATGGAGAACAGTGTGGAGATTCCTTTAAAAATTGCAAATAGAACTACCTTATGACCCAGCAATCCCACTGCTGGGCATACACACCGAGGAAACCAGAATTGAAAGAGACACATGTACCCCAGTGTTCATCGCAGCACTGTTTATAATAGCCAGGACATGGAAACAACCTAGATGTCCATCAGCAGATGAATGGATAAGAAAGCAGTGGTACATATACACAATGGAGTATTACTCAGCCATTAAAAAGAATACATTTGAATCAGCTCTAATGAGGTGGATGAAACTGGAGCCGATTACACAGAGTGAAGTAAGCCAGAAAGAAAAACACCAATACAGTATACTAACACATATATATGGAGTTTAGAAAGATGGCAATGATGACCCTGTATGCAAGACAGGAAAAAAGGCACAGCTGTGTATAACGGACTTTTGGACTCAGAGGGAGAGGGAGAGGGTGGGATGATTTTGGAGAATGGCATTCTATCATGTATACTATAATGTAAGAATTGAATCGCCAGTCTATGTCTGACGCAGGATACAGCATGCTTGGGGTTGGTGCATGGGGATGACCCACTGAGATGTTATGGGGAGGGAGGTGGGAGGGGGGTTCATGTTTGGGAACACATGTAAGAATTAAAGATTAAAAAAAAAAATAAAAAAATAAAATAAAATAAAATAAAATAAAAAAAAGAAGAGACCCATATCAAAAGAGGTAAGAAAGTCTGGATTTTCCAGATAAGTAAAAGCTGAAAGAGATCATCACCACTAGACTGTCCTTATAAGAAATATTAAAGGGACTTCTTCAAGAAGAAGCAAAGGAACACTAGTTAGTAAAAGCAAAACTTATGAAATAATAAATCTCACTGGTGAAAATAAGTGAAGTGAAGTGAAGTGAAAGTCACTCAGTCATGCCTGAATCTTTGCGACCCCATGGACTATACAGTCCATGGAATTCTCCAGGCCAGAATACTAGAGTGTGTATCCTATCCCTTCTCCAGGGGATCTTCCCGACCCAGGATTTGAACCAGGGTCTCCTGCATTGCAGGCAGATTCTTTACCAACTAAGCTATCAGGGAAACCCAGTGAAAGTAAATACACAGTTAACTTCAGAGTATTCAGAGTATATAAATCACTTATAAATATATGAAGATTAAAAGACAAATACAATAATCTGTTAATGCATACACAAAGTAAAAATATTAATCTGAGACATCGAAAACAAAATATGGGCAAGCAGTGTTAAAAAGAAAAAAACAGCTTCAGTTTGCATTAGAACTTAAGTAGTTATCACCTTAAAATAGACTATTTTATTTTATAAACAGTTTTATGTAAGCTTCATGGTAAACACAAAGCAAAAATCTGTAGTAGATACACAAAAGAGAAGGGGAAAGAAATCCAGGAATGCCATGGGTTTGTGATGTATGGTGCAATCTTCAAATCATAGAAGAAAAAAATCAGGAGAAAAGAAAGTAACAAAGTAATTACAAAAAAAATTCAGAAAACAGTTAACAAAATGGTGATATTAAGTCCATACCTACCAATAAACTATTTAAGTAAATGGAGTAAATTCTCCAGTCAAAAGATACAGAACTTCTTTCAAGAAACAAGAAAAATTTCAAATAAGCACTAACTTTAAACTACAACAAATTAGTTAAAAAGAAGAAGAAGAAGAAGAAATGAAGCCCCAAATTAGGAGGAGAAAGACAATTACAAAGATCACAGGGGAAATAAGTTAAAAAGAGATTAAAAAGACAATGGAAAAGAACAATGAAATTAAGAGCTGTTTCTTTGAAACGATAATCAAAACTTTGGTTAGATGCAAGACTAAAAGAGAAGACTCGAAATCAGAAATGAATCAGATGATACAACTGATTCCACAGAAATGCAAAGGTAAGACCCTTTGCAGTTAAGATACTGATTATACATAAAAAATTGGTCAAGCTCGAAGAAATGGAATACTCTGCATTCATTTAACAAGGATAGCATTTCCCTAAAACCAGAGCCAAATAAGATGATACAAGAAAGGAAGACTAAAGACCAATATCCCTGATTAATATAGATGTAAAAATCGTCAACAAAATATTAGTAAACCAAATTTAACAGCACACTAAAAGAATCTTACACTATAATCAAGTGTGATTTAATGGTAGAAATACTTGTGAATCATATATCTGATGAGTTAATATCCAAAATATATAAAGAATTAATACAACTTGATAGGAAAAAATAAAGCCATTTGATTTCAAAATGGGCAGAGGAACTAAATAGACATTTTTCCAGAGAAGGCATTCCAAAAACAATACCTGGCCAACAGTTACATGAAAAGGTGTTCACTATCACTAATAATCAGGAAAACATAAAACCATAATGAGCTATCACATCATGCCTGTTAGAATGACTATCAAAAGCTCAAGATAACATGTCAGGAAGGATGTTAAGAGAAAGAATGCTTATGCACTCTAGGTGAGAATGTAAATTGGTGCAGCCACTATGGAAAGCTGTCCCTTGTACAAGATATCAAACCCATCAATCCTAAAGGAAATCAACCCCAAATACTCACTGGAAGGACTGATGCTGAAGCTCCAATGTTTGGCCACCTGATGTGAAGAGCCGACTCCTAGGAAAAGATCCTTATGCTGGGAAAGATTGAGGGCAGGAAGAGAAGGGGATGGCAGAGGATGAGATTGTTGCATGGCATTACCAACTCAATGGACATGAGTTTGAGTAAACTCTGGGAGACGGTGATTGACAGGGAATCCTGGCATGCTGCAATCCATGGGTCACAAATAGATACAACTTAATAACTGAACAACAACAATTATGTAAAACATTATGGAGGTTCCTTAAAAAATGTAAATTAGAACTACCTTCACTTCAGTTCAGTTCAGTTCAGTCACTCAGTCGTGTCCGACTCTTTGCGACCCCATGAAATCGCAGCACGCCAGGCCTCCCTGTCCATCACCAACTCCCGGAGTTCACTCAGACTCGCGTCCATCGAGTCAGTGATGCCATCCAGCCGTCTCATCCTCTGTCGTCCCCTTCTCCTCCTGCCCCCAATCCCTCCCAGCATCAGAGTCTTTTCCAATGAGTCAACTCTTCGCATGAGGTGGCCTAAGTACTGGAGTTTCAGTCTTAGCATCATTCCTTCCAAAGAAATCCCAGGACTGGTCTCCTTCAGAGTGGACTGATTGGATCTCCTTGCAGTCCAAGGGACTCTCAAGAGTCTTCTCCAACACCACAGTTCAAAAGCATCAATTCTTCGGCACTCAGCCTTCTTCACAGTCCAACTCTCACATCCATACATGACCACAGGAGAAACCATAGCCTTGACTAGATGGACAATCTATCAATTCAATTTCTGAAAAGAGGATCTTGAAGATATATCTGCATTTCCATGGTTATTGCAGCATTATTCATGGTAACCATTATTCACAGTGACCAAGGTAAGTGAACAACCTATATGTTTGTTAAGGGATGGCTAGACAAAGAAAAAGAAAAAAAGTGTGTATATATGTGTCCAACAGAACATGAGTCAATCAGGAGAAAGAAGGAAGTGCTGCCGTTAGTGACACCATAGTTGGACGTTGAGGGTATTATGCTAAGTGAAGTAAGTTAGACAAATGCTGTGTTATATCGCTTATATGTGGGAAATAAAAGCCAAGCTCATATGCACAGAGGCTAGCGTGTTTACCAAGGATTTGGGGAATGGATGTGGGAAATTGGTCGATGTTGCTCAAAGAACATAACCCCTCATTAAAAGGAACAAGTTCTAGGGATGTAATGTATGGCACATTCATTACAGTTAGTAACACTGTGGTGTATAGTTGAAATTTGAAAATAAAATACAACAGATCTTATAGTAATCTGGGGCTTGTAGGGGGACTGACCTTCCATGCACTCAGAAGTCCATGTGAAACTTAAGTTGGCCCTTCATATACATGGTTCCTCTGTATCTGTATTTCCACATCAACAGACTCAACCAACGGTGGCTCATATAGCACTGTGGTGTTTACTATTGAAAAAAACTTTGAATAAGTGGATCCATGTAGTTCAAACCCATGTTTTTCAAGGGTCAGCTGAAAAATCTTTTTGCCTTTGGCACCTTAAATGTTTATTTCCAGTTATATAAACATTCATTGTGTATTTTTGTTCTTTTAAATATTTCATTAATTAATTAATGACACATCTTTCATTAATTCTGGAAATCATCACCTATTATCTCTCTGAATACTATCTCTCCTCCATCTTTTTATCTGTTTCTCTTGAACTCTTAGAATTTTTAAATATTTTCTGTCTCTTCTCCATATTTTAAAATTTTTATTTTCTATTTATCTTCCATCTGTGTCAATTTAGGTAACTTCATCTGTTTTATTTTTGAGCTTACTAAATTTTTCTTAGCTGTATCTAAACTGTTCATCTAATTCATTACCTATGTAATTGCAGAAATTGTATTTGTGATTTCAAGAAATTATATTTGATAATTTGAATAATATTCTTCATAGTTTGGAGGGATTTGTTCTGTTTTCTTCCTTTTCCTAGTTTTGTCTCCAACTAAATTTTAGCTATATATTTTATACTATATATTCCAAAATCCCATTCTGAAAATTTTAGGCATCTAAGTCTTCTCAGTCTTTCACTGTACCACATTTATTTTTGTGTTGACTCATTTTATATCATGTTATACGTAGAAATTTTGTGCAGTCCTAATTGAGGGTCATGGTACAAATAAGTTGTCTTTACTTCTGATTGGTATTCCAAGGATCTTCAAATCTATAAATTCATGAGGGTGTAGATGTTTAGTTATAATTTCATGGGTGATATTTTCCAATTGGAGGTCAGGTTAAACTCATGATTTTTCTCTTTATATTCTTCTATTGGTGGTAGATAACTCTGTGCTGGTATTATTGTGGCAGTTTAGTCCTTTCATGGCCCCCCAGGGCTTCAATATCTATACTATTGCAGCCATTAATATCCAAATTCTTGAATATTAGGGTTTAGGAAGATTTTGAAGTTAACTACAGATTTCATTCTAATTAACTGCTTTAGTTTTGGCTTTGTTTTCATTTTGGTACCTAGAGATTTTCTTTATTTTCTTGAGAGCTAATTCATATAATTGAGAGACTATTTATAATTTTTAAACTAGCATTCCTAAATGTCTCTTATGAGGAGATTATTTGGATTGTTTATTCTGTCATTTCATTTAATAGTGTCTCTCAATTAATGTGTGTGTGTATCTGTGTGTGTCGGTAACTGAACATTTTTACTGATGAACAGGACCAGTATTGACTTCACTGCTGGAAAAAAATATATATATATATCACCACAGCTCATACATGCTAATATGCATTATACGCAGACAGCACCAATAGGAGGTATATGTGCTACACACAAGGTACACTTTTTCCCCCACTTTAGGCTTGGCAAATATAATGTTTCCTTCCTTTAGGAATGATTATGCAGTAGAAAATTTACAATTTGTAGTGGCTTAAGTAGGTGAAAAAAGTCAAATGGGCTTCAAGTGTCATTTTTAATTTTACTTAAGTAATTTTAAAGATTGTGTCTTAATTTTGGAAACAGTTCCTCATGGATTCTTAAAGAGGTCTCTGGGAGTTAGAGCTCTATGTACAAAACATAGGAAATGGCAACCCACTCCAGTGTTCTTGCCTGGAGAATCCCAGGGACGGGGGAGTCTGGTGGGCTGCCGTTTTATGGGGTTGCACAGAGTCAGACACGACTGCGGTGACTTAGCAGCATGTACAAAACACCACCTTTAAAACTAAGAGAAAAGGAAGATTTTCCCTATTTCAGCTCTAAAAAGAGGAATATTAATAAAAGACTTTTATGAACTATACCAAAGTGAGTATTTGAAGTCTTCTACAATGCCTAAAATTATATTTTAATTGAAAGCATAACCTAAGTGAGAGAAAAAAATAATATGGCAAAGATTAATATCTTACAATGACTAGACACAATTTTCTGAGTGCTCCTTTATTTCTTTCCATCTTCTTTTATTTTATTTCCTTTTGCTCCTAAACCACTAATCACCTAATTTCCAAAAGCCACAGTCAATACTGAAGTCATTTACTAACCTGATAGTCTGAGTATCATATGCCACATTACATAACTATATATGCCAATATAATCAAAATCTTAATGAAAGCCAATTAAGCTGTCTGTGCCGTGGCTCTTCAGGTATCTTGTCTCTTTATTATAGAAGTCAATCTCATTTGTTAAGCCTTTTATAAATTTGAACTAAGCCAAGAAATATTTAGCTAAATGTTTTATTGAGATCCTGGGAAAATAAACCAATTCTTTTCTCTATGTTCTTAATTTTTTTCCTATTCCCCCACTACCTATTTCTTTGTTCAGTTCTGTGCTGTGTAAAATTCAAGCTGGTTTGATTTTTACTACAGTGTGAAATATATATTTGATCACTCATGCAGTATATGCACATGAGTGATCAAATGTATGATTCATTTAAAAATGATTCATGAATATCTGTATGATCACCACCTTGTTAAAAAAAGATTGTTTTTGGCACCCTTGACATTTCTTACTGTTCCTCTCCAAAAATGTTTCTTCCTGAAAAAATGATCACTCTCCTGATCTCTGTTATAACAACTCCCTGCTTATTTATTTTACTGTGTATATACACATTTATAACATTGTTTTAGTTTGCCTGGTCTTGAACTCTACATAGATTAACTCATACTATATATAATCATGTGCCTTGTCTTCTAAGCTAAATATTGTGAATTTGTTGTGTGCTGTTGCACACTGCCTATATAGATGGGGTTCTCCAGAAAAGAAAAATAAATGTGTATTCATGGAGAGAGAGAGATTTATTAGAAGAAAGGGCACACATGGTTATGGAGATTGAGAAATCCCATGATGTATTGTCTGCAAATTGAAGAACCAGGAAAGCAGGTAGTGTAATTCAGTCCAACTCCAAAGAGGCAGGGCAACCAGTGGTCTAAGTCCAAGTCTGAATCCAAATGCCTGAGAACTAGAAATATTGACTTCCACAAGCAAAACATAGATGTCCCAGTTCAAACAGAGAGAGAATTCACCCGTCCTCTGCCTTTTTTCCTATTCAGGACCTCAAAGGAGTGGGTAATGTCCACCAGCATTGCTGATCTTGACCCAAGTGCTAATCTTGGTGCTTCTGTGTCCTGCCTATTGTAAATACTGCTGCAGTAAGCACTGGGGTGCATGTATCTTTTTGGATTACCTTTCTCTCTGGATTAGGATTGCTGAATCGTATGATAGCTCTATTTTTAGTCTTTTAAGGAAACTCTATACTGTTCTTCATAATGGAGAACATTATATTCCCACCCTCCCAATCATTTATTGTTTGTAGATTTTTTAATCATGGCAATTCTGGCGGTGTGAGGTGATACCTCATTGTAGTTTTGATTCACATTTCCCTAATACTTAGTGATTGTTGAGCGGCACTTTTCATGTGCTTTTGGCCATCTATATGTCTTTTGTGGAGAAATGTCTTCTTAGATCTTCCCCACAATTTTTGATTGAGTTTTTTTTTTTTTTCTTTGATATTGAGCTGCATGAACTGTTTGTATGTTTTGGAGATTTAATTCCTTTCAGGTTGCTTAATTTGCAAACATTTCTCCCATTCTGAGGGTTGTTATTTTGTTTTGTTTATGCTGTGCAAGAGCTTCTTAAGTTTAATTAGGTCCCATTTGTTTATTTTTGTTTTTATTTTCATTACTCTAGGAGGTGAATCAGAAAAGATCTTGCTGAGATTTATGCCCAGAAGTTTTCTGCCTGTTTCCTCTAAGAGTTTTATAGTATCTGGTCTTACATTTAGATGTTTAATCCATTATTCTGTATAATGTTAGAGAATGTTCTAATTTCATTATTTTACATGTAGCTCTAGTCTTCCAGTATCATATATTGAAGTTTCTTTCTTTTCTCCAGTGTCTATTTTTACCTTGTATATATTAGGTGACCATAAGCGCATGGGTTTATCTCTGGACTTTGTGTCCTATTTCACGGATGTATTTTCTGTTTTTGTGCCGGCGCCATACTGCTTTGATCGCTGCATGTCCACCAACAGAAGGGTGGATAAAGAAGATGTGGTACAGATATAAATGAAACATTACTTACCCGTAAAAGGGGCGAAATAGTGCCTTTTGCATGACACCACCCTTATGGCAGAAAGTGAAGAAGAACTGAAGAGGCTCTTGATGAAAGTGAAAGAGGAGAGTGAAAAAGTTGGCTTTTAAAGCTCAACATTCAGAAAACTGAGATCATGGCATCCAGTCCCATCACTTCATGGCAAGTAGATGGGGAAACAGTGGCTGACTTTATTTTTCTGGGCTCCAAAATCACTGCAGATGGCAATTACAGAAAAGAAATTAAAAGATGCTTACTCCTTAGAAGGAAAGTTATGACCCATCTAGACAGCCTATTAAAAAGCAGAGACATTACTTTGCCAACAAAGGTCCGTCTAGTCAAGGCTATGGTTTTTCCAGTGGTCATGTATGGATGTGAGAGTTGGACTATAAAGAAAGCTGAGCACAGAAGAATTGGTGCTTTTGAACTGTGGAGTTGGAGAAGACTCTTGAGAGTCCCTTGGACTGCAAGGAAATCCAACCAGTCCATCCTAAAGGAGATCAGTCCTGGGTGTTCATTGGAAGGACTGATGTTGAGGCTGAAACTCCAGTACTTTGGCCACCTGATACAAAGAGCTGACTCATTGGAAAAGACCCTGATGGTGGTAAAGATTGAGGGCATGAGGAGAAGGGCACGACAGAGAATGAGATGGTTGAATGGCATCATCGACTCGATGGACATGGGTTTGGGTGGACTCCAGGAGTTGATGATGGACAGGGAGGCCTGGCGTGCCTCGGTCCATGGGGTCACAAAGAGTTGGACACGACTGAGCGACTGAACTGAACTGAACTGAATTGAGTGCCTTTTGCAGCAACATGGGTGGACCTAGAGATTGTCATTCTGAGTGAAGTAAGTCAGATAGAGAAAGACAAATACAATATGATACCACTTATATGTGATACCTAAAAAAAAGGTACAAATTAACTTATTTATAAAACATAAATCGAAAAAAAAACATAAATTCACACATATAGAAAGCAAACTTATGGGTACCAAGGGGGAAGAGGAGAGGGATAAATTGGGATATTGGGATTGACATACATACACTATATAAAACATATAATAAAGACTAATAAAATAGATAACTATTAAGGACTAATAAGTATAGCAGAGAAAACTCTATACAATAGTCTGTAATGATTTATATGGGAAAAGCTTCTTAAGATGGATATATGCATATGTATAATGGATTCATTTTGCTGTACACTTGAAACTAGCACAACATTGTGAATTAACTGTACACAAGGAAACATTTTTAAATGCTAATTCCTTCCAGAAACACTCTCACAGACAAACTCAGAAATAATGTTTTACTAACATTCTAGGCATACATTATCCTAGTCAAGCTGACATACAAAATTAACCATCACACAACCTATTCATTTTTGAACAGGTTCAAAACATGTTATTTCCAAAATATACCACTTTAGCATATTAATTATTTTGAGCTTGAAAGCACCAGAGAAACAGCAGTTGCAGGAAGGACTCTCTGACAAATCTCCTTTCTACCTAAAAGCCAGCCATAAAATAAGCATGAGAAAGATGTCCTCTCTGTACAAGGAAGAGAACATTCTTACCATTGGAAACAGCGATGATGCCAAAACCAATCAGTACAAACAAATCTATTAAAATAACCCTTATCTTCTATTAATTTCCTCTGTGTACTTCCTAGTCGCTTTCTCGTAATTCATTACCCCTAAGCTCAAATATCTTTGTTTTGTCACTTCTCCACAAATTTACCACTTCTTTGTTAGAAAGTGTATATAAGCTCCTGGTCCTGTTTTTTCAGATCTTCATTTTTCTTATGAAGACTCCTTTGTGCACGTTAAAATATTAAGTAAAATCTGTTTGCTTCTTTTCTGTAAATCTGTCTTATGTAAGTTTAATTTTCAGGTTCAGTCATAGAATCTAAGATAGTAAATTCTTTTTCTCCCTAATATCTTCATGTTCTACAGTTTTATATTCCTTGAACAAAATATATCCATTCTATGAATGGTAAACATATAAAATTTCAGACTAGTTGGAAAAAAAATCCTGCTGAAATCAATTTTGTACATCTTCTGATATGCAGGATCAAATGTTTTTCTAGTGTATCTCTGCATAGAATTGAATTGCTACACTATAGGATAAGTGTAGTTTAAAGTTTCCTAAATACTAGTTTGCATCCGTAGTACCCACATTGTCATCTGTACTTGACATTTTCAAATACATTTAAATGTTTGTTAGTCTGGTGGGTTTGTAATGGAATATAATTGTGGTTTTGCATTTCTCTGATTGCTAAGTGAGTTGAGACTTTTTCACATATGTTTGAGGGGTTTTGGTTTCCTCTTTTCTGTAATAACTAGATTAATTTTTTTTTTCATTTAGAAAGCACATTTAGTAAAGCATAGTCAATCAAGTTAATCTTGTCTTTCAAACCTTATCAACCTGTAGAGTTTGCCAACTCTGTGCTTTTTGTTAGACTCATATATATCCCCATGTATAGTAGTTAAGACTTCTTTAGAATTCAGATCACTGAGTTAAGTTTTAGGAAATATAGTAGAGTTCAAAAGAAAGAAGATATAATACTTAGGTAAGTAAAATGTTGATCTCAGAGAGTTTGTTAATAAATTTGAGCTGATTTTCTGTAAACTTATTATAAATATTAAAGATATATAGCATAAGAGAATTATCTAGTAAATTGAAACTAGTTTATGAAGTTTTCATGGAAAATGTATATTTTAACCTAGATTTGGATCTTTCAGTGTTTAAAATAAAAGTTTTATTTAGCACTAGCCAAGTACTTGGGACTGTTTGAAGTACTTAGGAAAATAAGTTATGAAAAAATTTCTTCAGATAATGGTCTAACTATCCAATATGCTTAAAGGATTATCTGTGATAATCATAGATTAAGTAATGGTGAAAAAATAGTAGAAAATATAAATTACTTTGAAATACACCTGGGAGCATTGGAATTCAGAAAATGGTCTATCTGTAGACAGAAAAAAAAAAAAAAAGAATAAGATAAGTGATAAGAGAGATAGGTGTCTTTGTCTTTAAAATTAGTGAGTTGTGGACTGTCAAAAGAATCCCAAAATGGTTAAATACTATGGATGGATAAAAGTAAGGCAAAGGAGAATTTGATAGAGGAGCATTACTGAATATTCCTTCAAAGGGAAGACTAAGTTTGACACTTGTTGCCTGTACATAAGACTTAGTCCTGCTAGTATTTTAAATGATGTCAATTTTACCTCGAGAAACAGTGGCATTAGCTCAATATTGGTCTCTATGGTAGGTCTGATAGTATTATCTCTAATGTTTAAAACTGAATGTCTACTTTTCATGCTTATTTCATGCCTTTATTTCCTTATGTGCACACAATCCATTCTGAACAAAATATTCTGGCAATTATTTAGTTTGTTCAATGAATCCAGTTAATTAAAGTATCAAATTCTATGGTATTATGTAGCATTTCCTTATTTAAAAAAATGACATTGTTACTGTATAAGCAGAAACTCATGATCTGAGCCACAGTCAGGTACAAGTCATTTTTGCTGACTGTTTAGAGCTTCTCCATCTTTGGCTGCAAATAATATAATAAATCTGATTTCCATACTGACCATATGGTGATGTCTATGTGTAGAGTCGTCTCTTCTGTTGTTGGAAGAAGATGTTTGCTATGACCAGTTTGTTCTTTTGTCAGAACTCTATTAGCATTTGTCCTACTTCATTTCATACTCCAAGGTCAAACTTGCTCGTTACTGCAGGTATCTCTTGACTTCCTACTTTTGCATCACTGTCCCCTCTCATGAAAAGTGTATCTTTCTTGATGATAATTCTAGAAGGTCTTGTAGGTCTTCATAGAACCATTCAACTTCAGCTTGTATGGCATCCATGATTGGGGCATAAACTTGGATTACTGAATGGTTTGTTTTGGAAATGAACTGAGATCATCTTGTCGTTTTTGAGACTGCACCCAAGTAATTCATATCAGACTCTTGTTGGCTATGAGGACTACTCCATTTCTTCTAAGGGATTCTTACCTACAATACTATATATAATGGTCATCTGAATTAAATTCTCCCATTCCCATCCATTTTAGTTCACCTGTTCCTAAAATATCGATGTTCACTCTTGTCATCTCCTATTTGAGCACTTACAATTTACATAAATCCATGGGCCTAGTGAGAGGGTAACAGGCAAGAAGTCCAGGGGTCTCCAAACGGAGGAAATAGCCTGCAAATGTCAGACATTTTTATTTCTCTTAAGCGGCAGGAGGAAACAAACGAGATATTTTTTCCTTCTCTATACAAATTTAAAAGGAGGTTTCTCTTAAAATACTGTGTTGCCATAATGACACCTGGTTTCACCTGAAGTTAACTATTCTTAAAGCTAGAGATAACCAATGCCTTTTTCTTATGGAAATGTTTGTCTTAAGCTATGCTAATGTACTATGCGTTTACCCCAAACTCTTTCTTCAAGTTGGTTCTGCCTCTTGGCTCAGAACCTGCTTGACAAACCAGTATGTTATACTCAGTTATTGTTCCTCTAATCTATGTAAATGAAAGTATAAAAGTGAAAGAGGAGAGCGAAAAAGTTGGCTTAAAGCTCAACATTCAGAAAACGAAGATCATGACATCCGGTCCCATCACTTCATGGGAAATAGATGGGGAAACAGTGGAAACAGTGTCAGACTTTATTTTTCTGGGATCCAAAATCACTGCAGATGGTGACTGCAGGCATGAAATCAAAAGACAAGTTATGACCAACCTAGATAGTATATTGAAAAGCAGAGACATTACTTTGCCGACTAAGGTCCGTCTCATCAAGGCTATGGTTTTTCTTGTGGTCATGTATGGATGTGAGAGTTGGACTGTGAAGAAGGCTGAGCACCAAAAAATTGATGCTTTTGAACTGTGGTGTTGGAGAAGACTCTTGAGAGTCCCTTGGACTGCAAGGTTATCCAACCAGTCCATTCTGAAGGAGATCAACCCTGGGATTTCTTTGGAAGGAATGACGTAGAAAGTTGAGATGGCTAGATGGCATCACCGACTCGATGGACATGAGTTAGGTAAAAAATTAAAATAACTTGAAATATAATATCATATTGCTAGAGGAATGATAGAGATAAGATGTTTTGAAAACAGTTGTTGATGTTTCCAATCAAATATTTTTACCAACTCAAATATTTATCAATAGTTGACATATTTAATGAATGAAAAATATTAAATGTGATTACAATTTAATTCAAGAAATATTTATTAAAACTGTTTTTCCAAAACTAAATTAAGGTTATAAATATACAACAAAAATTAGAGTTGAAATGTTAAAATAGCAGGACTGAATGGAAATAAACAACCTAATAAAATCAGCTCTGTTGCCCTAATATGGTTGGTAGAACCTTCAAAATTATTTCTGTTGCTTATATGAGGACTTTTTAACTCCAATCTATATAATGGAAAGGATGGTAGACAGATATTAAGCTGTACATTAGTATAAGAATGTTAAAGCAAACTTTTTAACTAAGAATTGTTAATTAAGCTATTCTGAAGTAGTTTTGGGGTAGCTAAAATATTATCCTAAAGTGTGTTTTATTCTGTCAACCAAATAAACTAATTTACATACACTCATCTCACACGCTAGTAAAGTAATGCTCAAAATTCTCCAAGCCAGGCTTTAGCAATACATGAACTGTGAACTTCAAGCTGGTTTTAGAAAAGGCAGAGGAACCAGAGATCAAATTGCCAACATCTGCTGGATCACTGAAAAAGCAAGAGAGTTCCAGAAAAACATCTATTTCTGCTTTTTTGACTATGCCAAAGCCTTTGACTATGTGGATCACAATAAACTGTGGAAAATTCTGAAAGAATGGGAATACCAGACCACCTGACCTGCCTCTTGAGAAATCTGTATGCAGGTCAGGAAGCAACAGTTAGAACTGGACATGGAACAACAGACTGGTTCCAAATAGGAAAAGGAGTACATCAAGGCTGTATACTGTCACCCTGATTATTTAACTTATATGCAGAGTACATCATGAGAAATGCTGGGCCAGTAAAAGCACAAGCTGGAATCAAGATTGCCGGGAGAAATATCAAGAACCTCAGATATGCAGATGACACAACCCTTATGGCAGAAAGTGAAGAGGAACGAAAAAGCCTCTTGAAAGTGAAAGAGGAGAGTGAAAAGTTGGCTTAAAGCTCAACATTCAGAAAACGAAGATCATGGCATCTGGTCCCATCAGTTCATGGGAAATAGATGGGGAAACAGTGGAAACAGTGTCAGACTTTATTTCTTGGGCTCCAAAATCACTGCAGATGGTGACTGCAGCCATGAGATTAAAAGACGCTTACTCCTTGGAAGGAGAGTTATGACCAACCTAGACAGCATATTCAAAAGCAGAGACATTACTTTGCCAACAAAGGTCCGTCTAGTCAAGGCTATGGTTTTTCCTGTGGTCATGTATGGATATGAGAATTGGACTGTGAAGAAAGCTGAGCGCCGAAGAATTGATGCTTTTGAACTGTGGTGTTGGAGAAGACTCTTGAGAGTCCCTTGGACTGCAAGGAGATCCAACCAGTCCATTGGTTGTTCTGGGTGTTCATTGGAAGGACTGATGCTGAAGCTGAAACTCCAGTACTTTGGCCACCTCATGCGAAGAGTTGACTCATTGGACAAGACTCTAATGCTGGGAGGGATTGGGGACAGGAGCAGAATGGGAATACAGAAGTTGAGATGGCTAGATGGCATCACCGACTTGATGGACATGAGTTGGGTAAACTCCGGGAGTTGGTGATGGACAGGGGGCCCTGTCGTGCTGTGATTCATGAGGTCGCAAAGAGTCAGACACAACTGAGTGACTGAACTGAACTGATAATCATATTTGATAATCATGAGAATTGTATAACAATAAAGTCATCTCAGTCTTCACTACTTTGTGCATTTGTCTAGCAATTCTCATTTAATTGTTTTTTTTTCCCTGCTTAGTACTTTGCAATAATCTTCTCACCACTTATTTCTAAATCTTTGCTTCTAAAAATATGAATCAAATTCAGATGATTCTATAGACTTCATTTCAACATTAGATAATAATTTATATATTGCATATTAGCAGGCACATTTTTTATCTCAATGTGACAATACTTAAGCTCAGGACAGATATATGGCAAATCTCTAACATAAACAAAAATTTCCAATAAAAAGAAATGAAGTTAAACTTTTAATCATTCATGAAGGTGAAAACTTTTTCGTCAGGATTTCTAAGTGATCAAATCTGATTTAACTTGCCCTTATACTGAATCATTCTCATACAAACATTTTAAGGCAATGGATATAAAGAATAGTATGTACTAAATGAAACCAAAGACAAGATAATGAACACCTTTAGTCTAAATGACTATTTTCTGGTTATACTTTGGGGTTTTAACCCCATTTTTTATTATTTCCTTCAGCCAAATGCCAAAAGAATGCTAAAAAACTCTCTAATAATTTTTAAGGTAAAATATTTTTATAGTTAGAGTGTGCCATCTTGAAAAACAACAAAGTAAGTTTGTCTGCAAAAATTAACTTGGAAACCAAAGAGAACTTTGTTAAAAAACATGATGGTCGTACAAGTAGTTGGATGGATAACCACATTCATCACCATGACATACAGGTAAGATCAGAAACATGCAATTAATCCTTCTGAAAAGTTTTATTTACATATCTTTAATAAGGTTCTCTGCAACATAGTATTAACCAATGGATTTCAAGTAGAATAAACAGAAAATGTGTTTATTTTTTTAAACTAAATTTACTTTGTGCATAGTTGGAGCACACACCAGTTATAAAATTCTTTGGCAATCTCATATTTATTTCTAAACTAAATTTTTAGAAAATATTATTTCAGCTCTTAGCCACTCCCACCTTTATCAGTTCTGTTTGGCCCAGAAATCAATAAAAATATAGGACTGCATTCCCCATTCTCACAATTAAACTTAAAATATATTTGTATTTTCATCAAAGCAGCTATCTAGCCAAATTGGTATTTTTTTCCTCCAGATATTCAATATTCTCCTTATCTAAGCTTATGATATTTCTACTGACTGAAAGTATTTGAAACAGTAATTTCTACTCTGCTCTTAATAGCTGTATATTTAAATCAGATGTTTCACATTAGTAGCAGTGGTAGATTTAAAACTGTCCTGTCCAGTGTTAAAGATATCAAAATTGCTTTTAACTTTTTAGAATCTGCATCTTTAATGCAGAATTGAGATTTTCTGATTCTCATAAAAAATGGGATATCTGCTATCTCTCGGTCACCTTTCATGCAGAATCCTCTCAAACTGAGAGGCCCTTTCCATGTTAGGACATAGGCATGTACTTCACTTATTCAAGAATGCTGCTTCCGCTTAAGCTGTGGATTGATTCCCATGGGCATTTGAGCTTATAATCTTTAATCTGAAAACTATCTTTAATCTTTTGTTGTTCTTTGATGACTTCCTGACAATGTCTTGAGCCTGGCAGTGATTTTTGCTTCCATCTTCCTTGCTCTCTTACTATTTAAAAGGTTAACTTGAAACTTAGCATAAACATGATATGGTTTAGCTAAACTGCTAAACTCTCAAGTGTATTATAAATCCATTAAACAGATGGACCGTATTTTGTATCAAACTATGTGCCGTGCTATTTAGTAAAATACCTAACCACATAACGATTTTTATAAGAGAGTGTGCTATTCCACTATGGTTTGGTATTTAAGGAAATGCTTCTAAATTTCCAATAGAAATTCATTTAAAATGAATGTGTGTTATAGAGGGCTGGGCACTTCAGGGTTATGTTGTTCTCCTCAACATGTTATTGCACTTTTTCAGAAAGCTCACAAGAAAATACTTGGTTTAATTCGGACAATCATGTTCAAATACCAAGTTTGGTTCCAATAACGTGAGTTAAATATTTGCAAATAATTTGCAGAATGAGGACCCAGGGAGGAAATATAGAAAATTGCCATAGGCATCAATTTTCATAATAACAATTTTCCTCCGCCTTAGTCATGAATCATATACACTATGGAAATGCAACTAAAAATTCAGAAGACACATGATACACCATGAAAACTGTAGTTTTATTATGTACTAAATTGAATAGGTAACAGGAAATATCAGAAATGAAAAAATTACACCATATAGATTGTAAGAAGTCAAAGGCCTTAGACTTTAAATTGTGACCTCAGAGTCTTCAAATGTAGTTTCAGTTCACTTCAGTTGCTCAGTTGTGTTAAACTCTTTGAAACCCCATGGACTGCAGCACACCAGTCCTACCTGTCCATCACCAACACCCAAAGCTTGCTCAAACTCATGTCCATTGAGTCAGTGATGTCATACAACCATCTCATCCTCTGTCGTCATCTTCTCCTCTTGCCTTTAATCTTTCCCAACATCAGGGTCTTCTCAAATGAGTCAGTTCTTCACATCAGGAGAAAAAAGTATTGGAGTTTCAGCTTCAGCATCAGTCCTTCCAATGAACATTCAGGACTGATTTCTTTTAGGATGGACTGGTTGGATCTCCTTGCAGTCCAAGGGACTCTCAAGAGTCTTTTCGAACACCACGGTTCAAAGCATCAACTCTTCGGTGCTCAGCTTTCTTTATGGTCCAAATCTCATATCCATACATGACTACTGGAAAAACCGTAGCTTTGACTAGATGGACCTTTGTTGACAAAGTGATGTCTCTGCTTTTTAATATGCTGTCTAGGTTGGTCATAGTTTTCCTCACAAGGAACAAGCATCTTTTAATTTCATGGCTGCAGTCACGTCTTCAGTGATTTTGGAGCCCCTAAAAATAGTCTGACACTGTTTCCACTGTTTCCCCATCTTTTTGCCATGAACTGATGGGATCAGATGCCATGATCTTAGTTTTCTGAATGTTGAGCCTTAAGCCAACTTTTTCACTCTCCTCTTTCACTTTCATCAAGAGGCTTTTTAGTTCCTCTTCACTTTCTCCCATAAGGGTGGTGTCACCTGCATATCTGAGGTTATTGATATTCTCCCTGCAATCTTGATTCCAGCTTGTGCTTCTTCCAGCCCAATGTTTCTCATGAGGTACTCTGCATATAAGTTAAGTAAGCAGGGTGTCAATATATATCCTTCACATACTCCTCTTCCTATTTGGAACCAGTCTGTTGTTCCATGTCCAGTTTGAACTGTTGCTTCTGGGCTTACATATAGGTTTCTCAAGAGGCAGGTCAGGTGGTCTGGTATTCCCCTCTTTCAGAATTTTCCTGTTTATTCTGATCCACATCATCAAAGGCTTTGGCATAATCAATAAAGCAGAAATAGATGTTTTTCTGGAACTCTCGCTTTTTCGATGATCCAGTGGATTTTGGCAATTTGATCTCTGGTTCCTCTGCCTTTTCTAAAACCAGCTTGAACATCTGGAAGCTCACGGTTCATGTATTCTTGAAGCCTGGCTTGGAGAATTTTGAGCATTACTTTACTAGCGTGTGACATGAGTGTAATTGTATGGTAGTTTGAGCATTCTTTGGCATTGCCTTTCTTTGGGATTGGAATGAAAACTGACCCATTCCAGTCCTGTTATACTTCTTTTTAAAAACTTCCATATCTAAAATGAGAAGTTATAGATACATAAATATGTTATTTGAGAGGTTAATTAAACAAAGAAATCTCAATGGAAAAAAATCAAAGATTAGGGGTAGAGATAGAAGTTGATTTTTATACATGATGGTCTCCATATTAGAAGTATTCTGTGAAAAGTCCCATCATTTTGACAGCTCAGTTACTTGAAAATGTTGAAGTCGTGGGAAGAAAGAATAGGAAAAATATATACCCACGAAAAAGAAAAACATTTGACTGTTATTCAGGGAAAGCAAATATTTCTCAAAGTTTGAGGAAGAATTCAAAATTACCAGCTAAGTAAATACAAATAAGATAAGAGGACATTAACCAGCCCAGGTGCCGATATTTTCAGTATCATGAGTACAATCTAAACACAGGGCTGGATGAGAATTTATGAGGCCTTACCACAGCTCAACACCATTGCCTAACAAGATATTTGACCTTCCTCCAAGTGATCAGTATACATGATCAAACACTGATAATTTGTGTTATGCAAAGTTTGCATGAATTGGTGATGGACAGGGTGGCCTGGCGTGTTGCGATTCATGGGGTCGTTGAAAGTCGGACAAGACTGAGCGACTGAACTGAACTGAACTGAACTGAAAGTTGATTTTGGTGGCCCAACTTCAGTTAATTTTATTAGTCTGTAAAAAGAATGAAAATGTTTTTATGATTAAATCATAAAGCAAAAATTTTTCTGAGAATAGCACAGGATCAGATTTTTTTAAATTGGTTTTTCCTTTTGGCACATTGAACATTTACGTGACCCTAAACATAAGAAGTTGCATTGAAAAGAGGGAAGATATTCAGGTACAGAAATCTCATAGTGCTACTCAGCAAAGCTTAGACAGCAACTCTTTTGAAAAAGAAGAGGCTCAGTTGTGTCCAACTCTTTGAGACTCCATGAACCACAGCAAACCAGGCCTCCCTGTCCATCACCAACTCTTGGAGTTCACCCAAACTCATGTCCATTGGGTCAATGATGTCATACAATCATCTCATCCTCTGTTGTCCCCTTCTCCTCCTGCCCTCAACCTTTCCCAGCATCAGAGTCTTTTCAAATGAGTCAGCTCTTCACATCAGGTGGCCAAAGTATTGGAGTTTCAGCTTTAGCATCAGTCCTTCCAATGAACACCACGCCCAATATCCTTTAGGATGGACTGATTGGATCTCCTTGCAGTCCAAGGGACTCTCAACAGTCTTCTCCAACACCACAGTTCAGAAGTATCAATTCTTCTGTGCTCAGCTTTCTTCACAGTCCAACTCTAACATGCATACATGACTACTGGAAAAATCATAGCCTTGACTAGATGGACCTTTGTTTGCAAAGTAATGTCTCTGCTTTTTAATATGCTGTCTAGGTTGATCATGACTTTCCTTCCAAGGAGTAAGCTTTAATTTCATGGCTGTACTCACCATCTGCAGTGATTTTGGAGCCCAAAAAATAAACTCAACCACTGTCTCCACTGTCTCCCCCATCTATTTGCCATGAAATGATGGGACCAGATGCCAGGATCTTAGTTTTCTTAATGTTGAGCTTTAAGCCAAAATTTTCACTCTCTTTTTTTTATTTTCATCAAGAGGCTCTTTAGTTTTTCTTCTCTTTCTGCCATAGGGGTGATGTCACCTGCATATCTGCTGCTGCTGCTGCTGCTGGTGCTCAGTTGCATCAGTTGTATTCGACTCTTTGTGACCCCATAGACGGCAGTCCACCAGGCTCCACTGTCCCTGGGATTCTCCCACAAGAATACTGGAGTTGGTTGCCATTTCCTTCTCCAATGCATGGAAGTGAAAAAAGAAAGTGAAGTTGCTCAGTCATGTCTGACTCTTCGTGACCCCATGGACTGTAGCCTACTAGGCTCCTCTGTCCATGAAATTTTCTAGGCAAGAGTGCTGGAGTGGGTTGCCATTTCCTTCTTCCTGCATATCTGAGGTTATTGATATTTCTCCTGGCAATCTTGATTCCAGCTTGTGCTTCTTCCAGCCCAGCGTTTCTCATGATGTACTCTGCATATAAGTTAAATAATCAGGGTGACAGTATACAGCCTTGATGGACTCCTTTTCCTATTTGGAACCAGTCTGTTGTTCCATGTCCAGTTTGAACTGTTGCTTCCTGACCTGCATACAGATTTCTTAAGAGGCAGTTCAGGTGGTCTGGTATCCCATCTCTTTCAGAATTTTCCACCGTTTATTGTGATCCACATCGTCAAAGGCTTTGACATAGTCAATAAAGCAGAAATCGATGTTTTTCTGGAACTCTCTTGCTTTTTCGATGATCCAGCGGATGTTGGCAATTTGATCTCTGGTTCCTCTGCCTTTTCTAAAATCAGCTTGAATATCTGGAAGTTCACTGTTCACATACTATTGAAGCCTGGCTTGGCGAATTTTGAGCATTACTTTACTAGCATGTGAGAAAAGTGCAATTGTGTGGTAGCTTGAGCATTTTTGGCATTTCCTTTCTTAGGGACTGGAATGTAAACTCACTTTTTCCAGTCCTGTGGCCTTTGCTGAGTTTTCTATATTTGCTGGCATATTGAGTGCAATTATATACATTATATCAATTATATACATTTTTTATTTTTGATGTGATGCCATGGGAATATACTTGATCTCTGTATATGAATACGGCTGGAAAGTCCAATAGTGTAGGTAGTCATTAAAGACCTTGTATATATTGAAATCCTACCTTGCGGTGGTAACACTTTTAACAGTTTGCTGGTTTCCAATTCTTTATCTAGAGTCCTAGATGACCCAGTGCCTTTGCTTAAAAAGTTACTGTATTATCATGGGTATACTTTAAGATCTACATTTTTCTCCCAAGTTTTAAATTTCTATGAATTAGTTAATGCAAACTGCAAATTAAAATATTTAAGAGGTATTTTATAATTAAAGTCTGACATAGTATATAGTCATATGGATCTCTGTGAGTTACAGTTCTGAAATGCTGACAAGCTAGTAGACTTCTTTTTTCTTTTACCTCATTAGAGTGTATTTAGAATGATCTAGATCCTTAGAGTTTTGATTCTAACCTAAAAAAACTTAGAAAAGTCAGTAGATATGTGAGATCTTCAGTACACAATCATAGGTTTGATACCTTCATTTGAGTTTATGACAATGTCAAATATTTGAAATAAAATAAGATGAAAGTATTAAGTTGCCCTTACAGTTAAATTATATTTCACTTTAATAAAATTTGAAGCTTTCAAATGCCTTGAATATATTTTTTCAGCAGACAGATTTCTGAGTATATGTATTTCAGTTTTCAAAGCTAGTATTCAGTACTCACTGACATTGAATTCAAACTAGGTATAAAATATTTAAAATCGTTATAATTTAGTTTTTAACAACAATGTTCATTAATAATTATATATATGATCATTGAGTTGATCAGGGAGAGTGAAAGACAGTGAAGATAAACAATGAAGAAAAGAGTGTGGAAGCCAAAACTGCATGGGCAAAATGAGTGAAGCCGTTAAGTAGATAGCTCATCTGCCTTCATGCATACCAATCAGAGTCCAGGAAAATGAGGCTGCAGAAAGAATTGTAGGAATGGTAGACAGACAAAACATCTGTTAGAGATACTTGAGAACATAATTCAACTTTACTTATCTAGATCATCAAAACAAAGAGATCTTCATTCCTCTACTAGGGGTCATTAGCATGTGTGGTGATGGGATGGGGAAAGTGGTCAAATAAAGGCGTCAACAGACAAACAGGCGAGACTGCAACACTGACAGTGACTGCAATGAATAGGTAATTTATGAAGTCTTCCAAATTACTTAAACAAAAGGGCCTTGAATAGAAAGAGGGGAAAATGGGATTAGTGCCAAGTATTAGTCTATAATGAGTTCCAAAAAAAACATCTATTTCTGCTTTAATGACTATGTCAAAGCCTTTGACTGTGTGCATCACAGCAAACTGTGGAAAATTCTGAAAGAAATGGGAATACTAGACCACCTGACTTGCCTCCTGAGAGATCTACATCCATGTCAGAAACCAACAGTTAGGACTGGACAGGGAAGAACAGACTGGTTCCAAATAGGGAAAAGAGTACGTCAAGGCTGTATATTGTCACTGTGCTTATTTAACTTATATGCAGAGTACATCATGAGAAACGCTGGACTGGAAGAAGCACAAGCTGGAATCAAGATTGCTGGGAGAAATATCAATAACCTCAGATATACAGATGACATCACCCTTATGGCAGAAATTGAAGAAGGACTAAAGAACCTCCTGATGAAAGTGAAAGAGGAGAGTGAAAAAGTTGGCTTAAAGCTCAACATTCAGAAAACGAAGATCATGGCATCTGGTCCCATCACTTCATGTCAAATAGATGGAGAAACAGTGGAAATAGTGAGAGACTTTACTTTTTGGGCTCCAAAATCACTGCAGATGGTGACTGCAGCCATGAAATGCAGTTAAGCCTCTGGGGAAATAGAGGCTATGTGGCTCATAATTTTTGGAGGCTTTGTGAGATGGACAAAGCCAATTAAAAAAAAAAAAAAGATGCTTGCTCCTTGGATGAAAAGTTATGACCAACCTAGACAGCATATTAAAAAGCAGAGACATTACTTTGCCAACAAAGGTCCATCTAGTCAAGGCTATGGTTTTTCCAGTAGTCACTTATGGATGTGAGAGTTGGACTATAAAGAAAGCTGAGTGCCGAAGAATTGATGCTTTTGAACTGTGGTGTTGGAGTAGACTCATGAGAGTCCCTTGGACTGCCAAGAGATCCAATCAGTCAATACTAAGGGAAATCAGCCTTGAGTGTTCATTGGAAACAGTGATGTTGAAGCCAAAATTCCAATACTTTGGCCACATGATGCAAAGAGCTGACTCATTTGAAAAGTCCCTGATGATGGGAAGGATTGAAGGCAGGAAGAGAAGGGGACAACAGAGGATGAGATGGTTGGATAGCATCACTGACTCAATGGATATGAATTTGAGTAAACTCTTGGAGTTAGTGATGGACAGGGAGGCCTGGCATGCTGCAGTCCATGGGGGTCTCAAAGAGTCAGACACAACTGAGCGACTGAACTGAACTGAACTGAACTGAATTGAGTAGACTATAGCAGTTCTTCCAAACTATCTAGTGTGAAAGGATGAATTTTTTATTGTTGTGTCTATAAATTTTAATGTGTTGCAGACCCATACAAAAATTGACTGAAAATTGTTCACACACTAAAGTTAGATATCAGAACTATAAAATGCCTAGTAGATAACATGGGGGAAAACCTAGATGGCCTTGGATATGATGATGACTTTTTACATACAGCACCAACGGCATAATCTGTGAAAGAAATAATTGATAAGCTGGTCTTCTGTAAGTTAAACACTTTCATTCCCCCCTACAAATTGCTATGTTTTCAAGATGATGAGAACACAAGCTACTGACTAGGAGAAAATATTTTCAAAATATTTCAAAATATCTGATCAAAGACTATTACTATACACAATGTGCAAAGAAAAATAGTAAAAGTCAGCAATTAAAAAAAAGTCAACAACCTGATGACTAGATAGGACAAAGACTTTAATATACAACTCACCAAGGAAAATATACAAATGACAAACAAACATATGACAGAATCTTCCATGTCCTATATTAATAGGAAAATGCAAAGTAAAACAGTGAAATACCACTAATTAGAAAGATCAAAATCCAGAACACTAACAACACCAAATGCTGGTGAGAATGTGAAGCAATAGAAATTGTCTTGCTTATTAACTGATGGGAATGCAAAATGTTACAGTTGTTCTGGAAGATGGTTTGACAGTTTCTTTAGCTAAGTGTAATCTTACCATGGGATCCAGCAATCATACTCCTTGGTATTTACCCAAAGGAGTTGAAAATGTGTCCACACAAAAACCTGAACATAGTTATTTATTAGCAACTTTATTCATGATTTCCAAAGCTAGGAAGCAAACAACACATCCTTCACTAGGTGAATGGATAAATAAACCGTGGTATATCAGGAAATGGAATGTTATTCAGCATGGAAAATAAATGAGCTTAAAAAAAAGGCATGAAAAGACATGAAAGAAACTTGAATGCATATTACTAAATGAGAGAAGCCAATGTGAAAAGGCTATATATTGTATGTTTCCAACTGTATGACATTCTGGAAAAGGCAAAACCTTATAGACAGTAAAACAAACAAACAAACAAAAAAACAGTGGTTGCTGGACTTAGTGGTGGTTGGCAGACGAATAGACAGATAACAGAAGATGTTTAGAGCAATGAAAATACCCTATAATAATATGATGATGATGGTATATATGTCATTATACATTTGTTCAAACTCATAGAATATACCACACCAAGAGTGAATGGTAATGTGAATTATCCACTTTGGGTGATTATGGTGTGTCAAAGAATCCGCCTACCATGCAGGAAACACCAGTTTGATTCCTGGGTTCGGAAGATTCCCTGGAGAAGGGATAGGCTACCCACTCCAATATTCTTGACTCAGACGATAAATAATCCACTTGCAATGTGGGAGACCTGGGTTCAGTCCCTGGGTTGGGAAGATCCCCTGGAGGAGGGCATGGCAGCCCACTCCAGTATTCTTGCCTGGAGAATCCCATGGACGGAGGAGCCTGGTGAGCTACAGTCCATGGGGTCACAAAGAGTCAGACATGACTGAATGACTAAGCCCAGTACAGCACATTCATGTGTCAGGTCAGTGGGTATATGGAAACTCTCTATATCTTCCTCTGAATTTTATTGTAAATCTAAAATATCTCTAGATTTTCTTTACAAACCCAAACAAGTGAATTCAATATTCTTGTCTTCTAAATAAAGGTAAATAACAGTGGGGATACTTGGGATGAAGAACAGCAGTCACTTATTTAGTAATAAATACAGTTTTCCATAAGGTACAACTTCTCTAGCTAATTTCTTTGAAAATGTATTTGTATATAGACATAAGTGTAGATATAAGTATAGTTATAATCATTCTCCAGGAAAGACAATATGAAGTTCTTCTTGTGTGTATGTTGTAGTATGCTACTCACTGAAAGACAGGTTATTATCTAATTTCTAAACTGTATTTGAGTACCTATGGAGCATTTCTCTTTTTTTCAAGTGCTGGAACACAAGTGCTGTGTTCTTAACACAGTTGCTATAGAAACTCTGTGTTATTGGATAGTAATTGAGAAAACTCATAAAGCCTTCTTGAAACACACAGATTAGAAAATTTGTTTGATTGGTTTAGGTATTTGAAATGCATTCCTGAAAAAGAATTGAATGACTCTAATCAAGTAAGTGATATTTCCTATTGCCACCATTTTTCTTGTACATTTCCTTACCCAGAGTCAATAGTCTGTGATGAATGGTTAATGAATGAAGAAAGCATCTTAAATAGATAAATTCTGAGTTTACAAATACATACACACATACACACATATGTATGTATGTTTACATATACTATGTTTGCATGTGTTTAAGTATACTTTTTAAATTTTTAATTAATTACAATTCAAAGCTGTAATTAATAATTTCATGGAAGTTAGCGAGTAAGTGTATCTACGAAGGTGAGAAAAATTCTACACAAATAACTCAAGCTCCTTATTGAAACACGTGCAAAATATAGGCTGACAACATTAAAATAGCTTCTATTATGTCAGTCTGTCCCTTTATATCTGTCTACCTATAAATAATCATGTATATATAAAATGTCAAGATATGTGAATTTAATTGTGGATAAATACGATATTATAATGGTTACAGCAGTCTATTATCCATGGAATTTCCTATTTCTTAGAAGTTAATAGGTCTTCTTTAAATACTGATTTCTAATTCAAAACGTAAAAATCAGGCCTACACTGCCTTAGTGAAAGGCATGTAGCATACACAATAACACCGTTGCTGCTGAAATCAAGATCTGGCTTTATAGCTCAGTTGGAAAAAAGGGCAATTTAGTGACTTTTAGGCAGATTCCTGAACAAAAATGGTCAATAATTGTAAAGAGAAGAACAATACTGAAACATTAGTATTTCTCTAAGAATTAAACATAAAAATAGCTTATTAAAGCTGAAAAATCAAAACTATATAGGCAAATGTAGATTAAATTATTATATATATGTTAATTATATAAAAATTTCATCAGTCATCACTTACCTGATTTTAGAGTGCCTGAATATAGAGCAGACATGGAACCTTGAGTCAATTGACATAAATAACTTGAAGGTGTATATGTTTTATCTGAATATTTGTATCCAGCATGAAGCATGTTGTTGTTCAGTCACTCAATTGTGTCTGAGTCTTTGCGACCCTGTGGACTACAGCACACCGGTCTTCCCAGTCCTTCACCATCTCCCAGAGCTTGCTCAAACTCATTTCCATTGAGTCAGTGATATCTAATAGCTGTTGAATGAATATGTGTAACTAAATGCGACAATAGATTGTAACTTGTTGTTGAGACTACAGTTCGAAGTTCTGTTTTCTTGAGAAGCATACTGGAGAAGGAAAATGTCCCTGGCCTAATGTCTCAGTGTGTCGGTCATCAGTAAATAATATGGCACATTTATGATGCATTTTATTTCTTTTTAACTTCTAGTATTATTGAAATGTTTTCTATTTCTAGAAAAAGTATGAGTACTGTTCTTTATTCTTTGATGAATCTGCCTTGAGACAAAATTATAATACCAATACTACTAAAATCTGGTCAACTGAGAAAATGCAGCCATTTCAGTAGTAGAAGGAAGTGATCAGGCAAGTCTGTGAGATTCACCTAATCCCATATTTGACAAGGCGTGGCCTTGGGTCAAAAGTTTTAGAGTGACCTGGAGCATTTGGGAAAAATCAGTTTCATGGGCCAGTGTCAGACCTACTGGGTAGATTTTCTGGAGAAAGTAAGGTCCAGGAAATGATTTTAAAAAGACCCCAGGGGAATCATTATATGCATTTAAGTTTGAGAGGTAGTGACCTCCCAGATAGACCTTAAACCAAAGAAATAGGTTTGATTTTTCAGTTCCATCTCTCACTCATTTTTGTGAATAGTATATTTATTGCCAGCCAGTTATTCTGCAAATGTGCCATTGAATAGAAGCAATTAAAAATCACTGCCAAGTACCTGCATTAAATTAAATACATTATTTCTTGCAGTGGGTCAATAAGATACTTTGAACATATACTGACTCTAGAAAATCAGTGTCTATGAAAAACTTCACTTCTTCCTGAGAAACATCTCTGATAATACTCAAATAAGACCATGTTTATCTGACATTCTCAAAAGTCACTTATGTCATATCATTAATTTTCATAGTGTGTTAGGATATTATTAGGACTTCCCTAGTGGCTCAGATGGTAAAGCCTCTGCCTATAGTGCGGGAGACCTGGGTTCGATCCCTGGATCAGGAAGATCCTCTGGAGAAGGAAATGGCACCCCACTCCAGTACTCTTGCCTGGAAAATCCCATGGACGGAGGAGCCTGGCAGGCTACAGTCCATGGTGTCGCAAAGAATCAGACACGACTGAGCGACTTCACTTCCTAGGATATGAAGAATGGTTTAAGTTATTCACTGAAAACCTACACACATAATAATATAGAATGAAAATTAAAAATAGAAATCTGTCCCCTTTGACTACTCATTTTTATGCTAAGCAGTCTTCCCTAGGCCCCTGTTCATATTAAATCACAAATACAAAATTAAAATGTATTAGGCTGCAGGTATTTATTTAAAATATTACCTAATATTTATTAAAAATTCTTAACAAAAGATTTCAGTGTCTGCCAAAATTTGTGCTTTAAAATACTGTTTCTGCAAGATTCTTCTTGAAGCAAAGTGAATCTATGGTCAATATGTTTGCAATGTGGTATACCATTTTGCCATTTTGAAATTATAACATCAAGGTTCAGAGATGTTTGGCAATAACGATATCAGCTTAAATTATCCCCTAATTATTTTTACCCTAATACTCCCTGATATTGTGTTACAGTAGCCTCTGATGTGATAGAACTGGCGCTGTATTCAATATACTTTGCAAAGCACTATATGTAGTATAATATATTTTTAAAGTAATCACTAGGATTGAACTATTTTCTGCTCTAAATCCAGAAGAAGATACATTTATATGTTTGAGACTTTGTGTTAATATTTGAAATGTTATGACTGGATATTATATTCTAATTTGAATATAAATTTCTTGTCCAAACTTACTGAAACTAAGGTAACTTATTTTTGGTGTGGGATTGATAGATCCTAGGAAAGATTTTAGCAGAGGGCAGTGGCACCCCACTCCAGTACTCTTGCCTGGAGAATCCCAGGGATGGCGGAGCCTGGTGTGCTGCAGTTCATGGGGTAGCTGAGAGTTGGACACGACTCAGTGACTTCACTTTCACTTTTCACTTTCATGCATTGGAGAAGGAAATGGCAACCCACTCCAGTGTTCTTGCCTGGAGAATCCCAGGGATGGCGGAGCCTGGTGGGCTGCCGTCTATGGGGTCACAGAGAGTCGGACACGACTGAAGCGACTTAGCAGCAGCAGCAGGAAAGATTTTATCAAGTTCAAGTTAGATTCAAATGCTTACAAGTTAGAGAGTCAAATTGTTGAAGTACATTGACAATATTTTAATATTTTTGTGTTTGAAATAAAATTTAAATAGAGTTTGAAATTTAAAAAATAACAAACCAAAATATTTAGGCTGCATGGATGAGGCATATCTGGCATTCTTTAAGAGGAGGATATTTTTCAGTTATTATACTTCTCATTTTTCTGCCTTGTTTCTCTGACATCACAAACCATTATCCTAATCAGTGAATAAAGGGTAAAGTAATGGTAAAATATCACTTTTTATGATATTTACTGTTATCAGTCAGTGGACTTTTCTCCCATTTCTTTTTTCGTTCTGTTTTTTTTTTTTAATATAAATTAATTTATTTTAATTGGAGGCTAATTACTTTACAATATTGTGTTGGTTTTGCCATACATCAACATGAATCTGCCACAGGTATACACGTGTTCCCCATCCTGAACCCCTCTCCCTCCTCCCTCCCTGTACCGTCCCTCTGCATCCCAGTGCACCAGCCCCAAGCATCCAGTATCATGCATTGAACCTGGACTGGCGATTCATTTCATATGTGATATTATATATGTTTCAATGCCATTCTCCCATTTCTTTTTGAATTACATGTAAAACCCTTATTATGAAGAGACATCACCATTTAGCTTTAGGCCTAAAATTATTTGTCTCTTTCTTTAAGCCATGATATGTGAAGAATTTGTTGTTTGTATTATGTATATATATTATATATAATATATATGTATATTTGTCCCACTTTATAATTTTATTTTTTCACCTCTTTCTTTGATGAATGTAGATTTATATATATAATATAATAGATTGTGATAATATAATATGTAATGAAAGTGATCAAAGATTAAAACATATACATTGAATATTGTATTTTTAAAATTTAAAAAATGACAACTTTAGTAAGAGTTCCATGAGAAATAATTTTAACATGCCAGCCCCCTACTGGGTCTTAATTCTGAATAAAAGTTGATTGGAAAGATTATTGACATAAAGAAAAAAGAGAAGAAAATGCATATAGGCAAAAGCAGTGAGTCCAATTTGTTATATTTTCCAGTGTACATTAGGCTACCATTTTGGGGTATCGTAAATATGGGGTAAAATAAATAACAGATTGTGCTGAAAATGAGTTCTAAAAATGTGAATTTGAAGTGTATATGAGTCTGATGTCAGTAGGGAAAAAGGGGAATCTATCAGTACTTTAAATGTTGTATCTGAATTGCATTTTAGCTCTTTTAGGACCATTTAAAATCATTAACACTTAATAGGTTTCTTTTAGAAATATGTATACATACACACACACACACACACACATATATATATACACATATATATCACTACTGCATTGTGACTTAGAAACTTTTTTTCTTTTAATTTCACACTTGAATAATACTTCAGTGTTGAAGGTGGTAATTTAGGAGTCAATCAATTACTTCCATTAATTATTATGAATTTGGCTGCTTATGACAGTCCTTCTCATGATATATGCTCAACAACTCTTCAGAGTCTCTGCCATTGGTGTATACTTAATGGGAAAGAGACAGATAGCCAGGAGGTCTGCACAAGTTTTTTTTTTCTTTTATCACATAAAAACATTAATTAGCCAGACTGAATCTGGTTATTGCAAAACAGTTAATATCTCAAAATTGTTAACCTCCCAAAAGTGTTTATTTCTCAAAAAACATACATCCTTCATTGTTAAACTAGGTCAGAAAATATAAGTATATTGTGGGCCAATTGCTTTGGATTTCAAAAGGCTTACCTTTCAAATCATCTATTAAAAATTGCGGTAGTTTTTTTAATCTCTTATTTTTTTCTTGTAGAAATCTTTCTAAACCAGTTTTGATAATTCACTTAAATAGTCTTCTACAAACAACAAATGTTGGCAAGGGTGTTGAGAAAAGGGAACCTTTTACACTCTGGGTGAGGATAGAAATTGGTGCAACCATTATGGAAAACAATGGTGAAACCATTATGGAGGTTTCTCAAAAACAAAAACTACTGCTACCACAATATCCCAGAAATCTCTCTCCTGGCCATATATCAAAAAATAATAATAATAACACTAATTTAAAAGACACATGAACCCCAGTGTTCATAGCAGTATTATTTACTTTGCTAAGGCATGGAAACAGCTTCAGTGTCTGTAAACAGATAAATGTATAAAGAGGCTATAGTATACATATATGTACACACAAGCATACAATGGAATACTATTAATCAATAAAGACGAATGATATTTTGCCATTTGTACCCTCACAGATGGACTTGGAGGACATTATGCAAGAGATAAGTCAGACAGAGAATGATAAATAGTGTATAATAGGCTCAAGGATGTACTGTACAACATGAGGAATGTAGATGATATTTTGTAATAACTGTAAGTGGAAACTAACCTTTAAAAATTGTATAAAAATGAAGAAAGAAAGAAAGATGACCTATACTAGAATGTTTGAAATTCTTATAAAGCAGTATCTGTGCTTATGTTTTCTAGGTATACATACTGGAGTATTTCCATAAAATGGGTAAAATATGATATTTTTAACTTAAAATAGTTAAAGAAAAAATACATAAAGCTAAAACAGCAAAACATTAACCTTTGTAAAAATCATATGTATAATGTTTTACAAGTCTTTATATTTTAGTTTATGATTAATATTTTATAGTTAAAAATTGAAACAAACCTGTAAATAAAAACACACATAAAACAGCAGAAATAAATCAAAAGTAAGCCTTTCCTTTTTATGAAAGAAACTCTTTTAAAGCTAGACAAAAACTAAGACTTAAAGGAGAACCAATTAATTTGATGGCATAAAGTGATAAAAGTTGAAACTTATCTGCAAAATCAATATTGAAGACACAGTAGAAAGACAGATTATAAATTGGAAAAAAACTGACACCCAGAAACCTACACAAATATCAGTCACTTATTTTAGATAGTGGTCACTTGCAAGTCATTAAGGAAAAAGAAACTGGTCAGATTGCCTGTGCTTAAAATATTGCTAGTGCCACACTATTAACTCTTGAAATAGCCGTAGGAGTTTCTGCTTCCCTGCATTCTTCCTATTATTGTCGAATTTAATATGCATTCTCTAATAGGTAAAAATTGTGTCTATTTCTTGTATGTAGTTGTGAAAGAGGTGTTTTCACGTACACTATTTGCTCTTTTTCTTTAGTTAATTCTCTACTCGTGTAATTATGTGAAAAAATACCCGCCCACACACACACACACACACATACACAGAGCAAGTGTATCTGTGGGAAGTGGAACTCCCATAAGACTAATATTTTACTGTATTTCATTTTGGACTCTTTTATTTTTTTTTTTAATGTTTAATCCAATTTTTAAAGGCTAACTTTCATTCAGTTGGTCTTCCCAGGTGGCTCAGTGGGTAAAGAACCCTCCTGTATTACAGGAGATGCAGGCAGACATGAGTTCAGGTTGGGAAGGTCCCCTGGGGCGTGGCAGCCGACTTCAATGTTCTCGCCTTGGGAATCCCAGGGACAGAGGAGCCTGGTGGGCTACAGCCCATAGCGTCACACAGAGTTGGACACGACTGAAGCGACGGAGCATACACACCTCCATTCAGTTATTACAAAGTACTGACTATATTCCTGATGTTGTCCAATATATCCTTGAGTCTATCTTACACCCAGTAGGTTGTACACCCACTTTCTCACTTCTGTATTACCCCTCCCTTTCTTTTGTACTCTGTTAATTTTTAACATGAGTATGTTTTATTATGAATCTTTAAAAACACAAAAGCTATGTTATCACTATAATTATCTTGTTCTAGTTTTAGAGAGATAAGATATTTTTATTAAATAGCAGCTCGTAAGTCTTCATTTACAATTGAGTGGTTTCTATTTTTGTGTTGTTGTACACAAGTGACTTGAAATGTTATCAAATAAAAGTATGTTGTCAAAAATAGCAAAATGAGCCCTAGACCCATTTTTACCAGGAATGGGAATAAAACTGAATACATCAGAAATGCTCAAGTTGAATGGTCTTAAACTCCATTTTGCATTTAGGTATAGGCTCATTATTCACTGAGATCACCTTTCATCAAATTACTATCATTGATGAGATCCAGATATTCTTTTGCTACATTAAAAATCCCTGTGGGAAAAAATAGCTTTGGGGAAAAACATCTTTAACTATTGAATATGTCTTGTCTCTTCAGTTGCAACATAAAATGCTTTCAAAATTAGTGATTTACTTTTTTGAAAGTTACCAAAAGTCATGAAATACTTATCTAAGTTATAAATTTCCTAACAAATGCAGAAAATTGTATCTCATATCCAATCCCCTTCCTTCTGTTTATGTGTTGAGTTCATTTATGTCATGTTAAACTTTGATAGCTTTTTTTTGTGTTTTTGATGGTTCAACCACTGAATGCATTAGATATCTCCAGTATTTTTTATAGAATATTGCTGACTTAGGAAACCAAAGTCAGCAAGTCCATGAACAAATGTGTACTAATGTTGTGGTGAATCAAGGGTTCCAGGGTAGGCAGTAAGGAGAATAGACCACAGTAGTCTCTCACTGGGCCATGCATATGACCTGTCCAACTTGCTGAGTGCTGGAGCCAATAGCCTTGTATGCTTGTATGCTTTGCCTGATGAGCTACAACGTGTAACAGCACGAGCAGCAAGATCAATAATAGCAGATGTGAGAGGACTTCAAGCCTGACTCTCTTCCCAGATTTAAGCCAATTTTGGAATCAATCAAAAAGACATGGATTCAACGTAAGAAGAATTTATGTTCCTTTTAGAAACTCATATTTAATTAAAAAAACATTTAATTGATTATCCAGGGTTATTGATTATTTAATCAATATATTTGATATATCTAATCAATATTTTGGATTATCTAATCAGTTAGATAACCAGTCTAACTGATTATCCAGGATTCAGAGTCAATATGTTAGAGGACTTTATTTTTTAATTCCAGGAAGAAAATACAGTTAATTCTCTAACATTGAAATTCTTACATTATTATCGAGCTACTTTTGTGTACATTCTTGACAGCCAGGTGGTCTATTCTGTGTATTCTAAAGTTATTATTATGCCGTAAAGGGGAGAATCCAAAAATACACTGAGATTAAGATGGATGTTGAGTCTTACTTCTGATTTTAAGAAATTTCCCTTCACTGAATAAAAGTGGTAAAAGTAGGTGCTATGCCTCATGAAGTTATGGTATTTATCAGACCCCTTCACCCTTAAAATAATTTGTAGAATTATCCGATGATGTTTTCTTTCCAAATGCCCAAATTGGTAAACTAAAGCTATAATGACTTAGCTATGTTCTTTATGACTCTTAGCTATGTTCCAGTCTTCCAAGAGTTAAATAACTCTTGGAAATAGCAGCCTACATAACTTTACAGTGTGTTTGATCTGATTTTCATAGAATTTTGGAGTCCCAGTCATCTGCAGAGCAAGTGTTTGTTTGAATCATCCTTCACCATATCTTTACCTACTGCAGTCTGGTTCATCAAACTCCCAGTCGGTGCTTTGCCTCTCCCTGCTCTGAATCCCCAGCTCGGTGAATCTGTCTGATCTTAATGTGTGGAATGACTCATCTAATATTTGAGATGCATTTTAGCCATGTGACAGATTTATTTGCAGCAGGAGTAGAAGAATGACTTAGATGATAGACTATCTTAAGGCATCTCTTCTGCTTTCAATGTTGCTATGTAACTTTCATTACTTTTAAGTGGAAAAATCATAATTCACTGCAAGAACAGTAAAATGGAATGTATATGCCATGGCATTTCAAGATACAGATTCCCTATTTTGCACATACTTAATTATTATATATTGTCATTAGAGAGAAACTTCAAATTTTTAAAGATGAAAAGAAATCCAGATTCCTTACAAAGAAGAACGTTAAGAAAAAATAGGAATGAGGTAAATGACTGTTGATAAAGACATTAAAAATACTGGCAAGTGGCTGCAGGATAGCCAGATTAACATAGGAGTTGATCTTTTAGTTATGTTTTCTTTAAATGAAATCACATGTATTAACTTGCTATTTTTAATCATATCTAATTTGTTCTTTTATTTTTTGGATACTACTCACTACTGGTTATAAGGTACAGTGGAAAATAATGGTAAATAATAAATATCCTCATATCTAGACAGAAGTAGCTAAATAAATAAATAAAGATACAGAGAATATATCTAATCAGAGTTCTTTCAAAAGTTACTGTTGTTTGCTTTTTTTTTTTTTTCATTCTTGCTTTTTGATGCCCTTTTCTTTACTTAAGGAATAAAATTGAGTTCACCTTGGTGAGAGGTGAGGGGGAAAACACAACCACTGTCCCTTTGATTCACTCATTATCTATGTGTTTCCATCTTTCTGTCACACTTGAACCTGAGAAAAAAATGAATTTATTGAATTTGTAGTAGTTTCTTTGTTTATGATCAGACTTACTATTAAGACCTCTTTCCATGCTTCCCTAAATGCTGCCAGGAGTAGCAGAAACAATCTTTCCTTCCATGTCCATATTTTTCATTTTAGGAGAAAAATCCACTGATGAATTTCCTTATATTATCTATTTCCCACTGCACACCTTTGGGAAATTACAGGCTTCATTTTCAGTATGAGAAATAGGTGAGAGCTCATTTTTAAAACAAAATTAAATATTGCCCTCTAGAATTCTGTCATACTCTCTTTTTTTCTGATTTGTGTATATACACATTCATTCTCCAAGGGGCACTACATCTAAAAAGAAACAAATAAGGCTGCCATTTATGCCTGGAAACAGAGAGACTGATGGTTGCATGCATGATATGAACTCAGAAATTATGGCTTAGCTTCTGCAGAAGCATGAGAAAATCATATAAACTTTTGGGGCTGGAGATTTTCATCCACTTAGAAAAGCACCAATTCTATGTCTAATGCACAGCTTATTGAGATAAGGGTCATGCCGCCTGAATAAAATATATTTTTTGTGCCTAATCCCCCAAATTTCTCTCTGGAAAGTCAGAGGGGCTTTGAATTTTTCCTCTCAGTTTGTTTGTTTGTTTGTTTGTTTGTCCATGTTACATTTAAATAAAGAGTGTATTGTGTAACTTTTCTAAACTTCAAGAGAAAGACTCTAGATAGACTATAAATAGAGTGAATCAGAAAATCACACAGAATTCACGACCAGGTAGGCAATGATGTTACTATCCAGTAATATTTAGGTATGCTCAGCTTCATTGTTTTGTAGTGGGGATTTGATATTTCTCTTTTGCTCTCTCTGATAGTAACATGGGCCATAGATCTACTATACTTCTAAGTAGCTTTGCTTGATAAATATGAAAGAATGAGCAGTGTTAATAGTGCAGCACAGGAAACCACCGAGCTTGTTTTGTATCCAGACGTCCAAAAGGATATAGAAAAGGAAAGGATATTTCTCTGTATACATTGGAGAGAGTAGAACTTACAACTTTTAAAGTCTGAGAATTATGCTTATAGTCTTTCCTCATGTGTTTCTAATCTTTTAAAAAATGGCATGGCTCTCGCTATTTGCAAAGTTCTAGATTCTTGGTCCCCTAGCAAAAGTTTCATGTGGAGCTTCGCTTTTCTGAAAGTAAAATATTCCTTGTATTTCAAAAATGCAGATGAATGCAACACTATGAACACCATAACATTTATACCATATTTGTTTCTATTTTAAATTACATCGTGAATATTTAGTATATTGTATGAATGCTGGGTCACTTCAGTCTTGTCTGACTCTGTGCTACCCATGGACTGTAGCCAGCCAAGGTCCTCTGTCTGTGGGATTCTCCAGGCAAAGGTACTTGAGTGGTTTGCCATGCCCTCTGGCAGGGGATCTTCCCCACCCAGGAATCTCTCATGTCTCCTGCAATGGCAAGTGGGTTCTTTACCACTAGTATCACCTGCAAAGCCCTTAATATATTATGCAGAAGTAATTTAAATTAGCGAAGGAAAGAAACACTACTCAAGAAATTGTTGGGGCCAATGGGCTAAAGATTGCAACATAATAAATTACAAATGAATAAAAGAGTCAAAAAGGAATTTTTTTTTTAAAAAATGGAATGACAGATAAAATGTGTGGATATTGCCTATGCTCATAGACTGGGTAAGGTCTAAGTATATAAAATTAAAGGATAAAAAAATGAAAAAGTTGGATAAATTTCACTATATGACATGTTGACAATTCTATGGAAAGAACTGAACACCCAGAGGAAGTAAAAATATAATTGGTGACAGTAAACAACAGAGAACAGTAAACTTATATCCTGATCCTGGGAAAGATTGAAGGCAGGAGGAGAAGGGGAGGACAGAAGATGAGATGGTTGGATGGCATCACAGACTCGAGGGACATGAGTTTGAACAAGTTGTGGGAGTTGGTGATGGACCGGGAAGACTGCCGTGATGCAGTCCATGGGGTCACAAAGAGTCGGACACAACTGAGTGGCTGAAATGAACCAAACTGAAATTTATACTTATGACATATAAATGCTAATGCTCTTATTACACTGAGAAATTTTTACAATAAAATGAATTAGATCTAGTACAAATATGGGCAATGAGCATGAAGAAGCAGTTAATAGCTGAAGAAGGTGAATGGTCCATTAACAAATGAAAGTACAATCAAAACCACTTATAATAGCAAGACTATTCTGTTATCAGATTGCTATTGATCAAACTTTGATAATAGGTTTTGTTGTCAACTGTTTGAAGGGGAACATATTACTCTTCCAGAAAAACAGCATGTATAAATTGATGTAATCTTACAAATGCTGAAATTCCTTGAGTATTTCTAGTTCTACAAATTTATCCTAAAGTTATTGCAGAAAATAGTATAGGAATATACTTAAAAGATTTTCACTGAAAAATTATCATTTATGTGCTCCAATAAAATTGTGGTTTAAGAAATCTCCCTGCCTTCATAAAACAGTTCTGTGCAACTGTTCAAAAGTATCAGAATTATCTTTGTATTCTAGTATGGAAAGAGATATAACATTTATTATTTAGCAATGAAAGCAAGTTGTGTGTGGAAAACTTTAAAAATTGGAATGGATATTAGTATTTTGTTAAGAATAGGTACTGAGGGCCCACCTTGATGTGATACATTGAGTATCATATTCTTTAAAATAATAATCATTAATATCATATGTGTCAGTGTACAGCATTATAATTTTTGCCATCTGTGTGTATACTACAAGTCTGATTGCCATCCATACCACAATTCTAACTGCGATATATCACACCAACTTTTAGTCCCACCAAGCAGTGTTTGAGGGTTCTTTTTTCTTTACATCATCTCCAACATTTGTTTCTGCTTGTCTTTTTAAAAAGTGCCTTTGCAGTAGGTGAGAGGTGATACCTCTTAGCGCTATTGATTTGCATTTTCCTAATAATTAATGATGTTTAACATCTATTCATGTGCCTTTTTACTGTCTTTGTCTTTCGAAAAATGTCTTTTCCTGTCTTCTGCTCATTTTTTCCATTGGACAGTTTGATTTTCGCTATTGAATTGTATGAGTTTTTTTTTTTTAAATATGTTTTGGATGTTAACCTCTTAACAAACATATGGTTTACAAATATCTTATCCCACTCAGTAAATTGTCTTTTTATTTTGATGATGTTTTCCGTTGTTGTGAAGCTTTTTGTTTGATGGATTCCCATTTGTTTATTTTGGCTTTTGTTTCCCTTCACTTTGGAGTCAGATACACAAAAGTATTGCTCATACCAGTGTCAATGAAGGTACTGCTTAAGTTTTCTTGTAAAAAATTTCATGGTTTTATATCTTACATTCAAGTCTTTTAAACACTGTGAGTTAAGTTTTACGTATGTTGTAAGTTAGTGAACTAGTATCATTCTTTTCTGTATAGTTATTAATTTTCCCACACCATTTATTGAAAAACTAATATTCTTCCTTGTATGTTCTTTGTGCCTTATTTCTGGGCTCTCAAATCTGTTCTGTTGGTCTGTGAATCTGTTTTTGTGCCAGAACCATACAGTTTGCTTACTGTAGCTTTTTAATATAGTTTGAAATGAGAGCAAATAATACCTCCAACATTGTTTTTCTTTCTCAGGATTATTTTGGCTAAATGGGTCCTTTTGTGGTTCTTTACAAATTTTAAAACTGTTTCTTTTAGTTCTGTGAAATATGGCATTGGAGTTTTGATAGTTCATTCAGTTCAGTTCAGTTGCTCAGTTGTGTCCGACTCTTTGAGACCTCATGAATCGCAGCACACCAGGCCTCCCTGTCCATCACCAACTCCCTGAGTTCAGTCAGACTCATGTCCGAGTCAGTGATGCCATCCAGCCATCTCATCCTCTGTTATCCCCTGCTCCTCCCACCCCCAATCCCTCCAAGCATCAGAATCTTTTCCAATGAGTCAGCTCTTTGCGTGAGGTGGCCAAAGTACTGGAGTTTCAGCTTCAGCATCATTCCCTCCAAAGAAATATCAGGGTTGATCTTCAGAATGGACTGGTTGGATCTCCTTGCAGTCCAAGGGACTCTCAAGAGTCTTCTCCAACACCACAGTTCAAAAGCATCAGTTCTTCAGTGCTCAGCTTTCTTCACAGTCCAACTCTCACATCCATACATGACCACAGGAAAAACCATAGCCTTCACTAGATGGACCTTTGTTTGCAAAGTAATATCTCTGCTTTTCAACATGCTATCTAGGTTGGTCATAACTCTTCTTCCAAGGAGTAAGCTTCTTTTAATTTCATGGCTGCAGTCACCATCTGCAGTGATTTTGGAGCCCCCCCAAAATAAAGTCTGACACTGTTTCCACTGTTTGCCCATCTATTTGCCATGAAGTGATGGGATAGATGCCATGATCTTCGTTTTCTGAATGTTGAGCTTCAAGCCAACTTTTTCACTCTCCACTTTCACTTTCATCAAGAGGCTTTTTAGTTCCTCTTCACTTTCAGAGACTGCACTGAATCTGTAGATTGTTTTGAGTAATATTGACATTTTTAACAATATTGATTTTTTCAATCCATGATCCTGGAATATCTTTCCATTTGTTTGTGTCTTTTTCAGTGTCTTTTATGAAAGTGTTTTGGTTTTCAGTATACAGATTCCTCACCTCCTTGGTTAAATTTATTCCTAAATAGTTTATTATTTTTGATGCAGCTGTAAATGGGATTATTTTTCTTTATGATAGTTTTTATTAGTGTATAGAAATGCCACATATTTCTGTATATTTATTTTGTATTGTGTGACTTTGCTGAATTCATTCTATAGATCTAATAGGTTTTTGATGGAGTATTTTAGGGTTTTCTATATATGTCATATAATCTGAAAACAGTGATAGTCCTACTTCTTCCTTTCCAGTTTATTTATTATTTATTTTCTTGCCTAATTGCTCTAAGACTTCCAATACTTTGCTGAAGAAAGTGACTATATTGACAACTTTGTCTTGTTCTTAATATCAAAGTAAAATTTTTCAGCTTTCCTTTATTAAATAGGCTGTTAGTTGTGGGCTTGTCATATATCACATTTATTATGCTGAGATGCATTCCCTCTATATCTGCTCTGTTCACAGGTTTTATTGTAAATGAATGCTGAATTTTATCAAAAGCTTTTTCTCATCTATTAAGATGATCAGATGATTTGTATCCCTTATTTTTAAAATATAAACGGCATTTTAATTAGTTTCTGGATGTTAAACAATCCTTGTTTCCCTAGAATAAATCCTACTTGATCATGGTCTATGACATTTTTAATGTATTTTTGAATTTGGTTTGCTAACATTTTGTTGAAGAATTTTGCATGTATATTCATCAGCAATATCACTTGTATTTTTCTTTTGTGTGTCGTCCTTGCTTACTTTTGATATCTGTTGTAGTAGTGGCTTTGTAAAATACGTTTGGAAGATTTCCTGTCTTCAATTTGTTGGAAGACTTTGTGAAGGATAGGTATTAAATCTTCTCTGAATGTTTCGTAGAATATGTCGGTGAAGCCATCTGGTCCTGGGATTTTGTTTTTGGAAAGTTTTGATTACTGGTTTAGTCTCCTTACTAGTAATTATTCTATTCAGATTTTATACGTCATTAAGATTCAGTCTGAGAAGATTGTATGTTTTTAGGAATTTACCCATTTCTTCTAGATTGTCCAATTCATTGGTATATAGGTATACATAGTCATCTCTTATGAACCTTTCTATCTGTGGTATCAGCTGAAACTTCCCTTTCATCTCTGATTGCATTTGTTTTCTCTTTTTTTATGATGAGTTAGCTAAATGGTTGTCAATTTTGTTTATCTTACAAGAACCAGCTCTTAGTTTCATTGATCTTTTCTATTTTTTTAGTCTTTTTCATTTATTTTTGCATGGATCTCTATTATACTACCTTCTTATAATTTTGGGCTTTCACATGTTCTTTTTATAGCTCTTAAGTGTTAAGTTAGATTGTTTATTTGGGATTTATCTTGTTTCTTGAGGTATACCTGTCTTGCTGTGACCTGGCACTTAGAACTATTTTTGCTGCCATCCAATGGATTTTGCTATATTGCATTTCTGTTTTCATTTGTTTCTAGATTTTTTTTTTCAATTTTTTCTAATAATAAAGTATGTTTTAAAGTCTTATGTTAAAGTCTGTTTTGTCTGGTATAAATATTGGCCCAACTTTTTCTTTTTGTTATCATTTGCATGGAACAGCTTTTCCCATCTGCTCACGTTCAGTCCACTCATCTTTAAATCTGAGTCTTCTACAGGCAGCATATAGATGGGTCCTGTTTTTTGTTTCCTTAGAGATGTTATTTTTTTTAATCCATTCAGTCACTCTGTGTCTTTAAATTGGAACATTCATTCCATTTACATTTAAAGTGATTACTAATGGGCACATGCTTATTGCCATTTTATATGTATTATTTGGATATTTTATGGTTCTTTTCTGTACCTTTCTTCTTTTTTTTTGCATTTGGTAGTTTTCTTTAGTGTTATATTTATATTCCTTTTTCAATTATTTTGTATATTTAATGTAAGTTAATTCCTTATGGCTACCATGAGGATTACATATGACATCCTATAAGTAGTAGCTTATGTTAAGTTGGCAGCAATTTAGATACAAACACATTCCAAAGCTTCATATTTTACTCCACTCCCCCATATTTTGTAGTTTTGATGCCACATTTTACCATTTTTAATTTTATGCATTCCTTAAATTATTATTATAATTATAGTTTCTTTTTCGTACTTTTGTCTTTTAACCTTTATGCTTCCTTTATAAGTGAGTGACCTTTATTACTGCATTGGCCAAAAAGTTTGTTTGGGTTTTTCCATTGCAAATTATGGACAAACCTGAACAAACTTTTTGACCAACCCAATATGTACTTACCTCTTTCAGCGAGAGTTTTACTTTGTAAGTTATCCTGTTATTAACTAATGAAATTTGTTTTAACCTTAAATAAATCCCTTTAATACTTCATATAGGGACAGTTTAATGGTGATGAAATCTTTTAGCTTCTCTTACCTGTAAAACTCTTGGCATCTCCTTCAATTCTAAATGATAACCTTTCTGTGGAGAGGCTTCTTCTTGGCAGTTTTTTTTTTTTTTTTTTTTTCCTTTCAGTACTTAGACTATGTCATGGCACTTTCTTCTGGCCTGGAAAGTTTCTGCTGAAAAATTCTGCTTATAGCCTTATGAGGTTTTTCTTCTACGTTAGTCCTTCTGCTCTTACTTCTTTTAGGATTTATTTTTTATTTTTTATTACATTTTCCATGTTTTATTCGGAGAAGGCAATGGCACCCCACTCCAATACTTTTGCCTGGAAAATCCTATGGACGGAGGAGCCTGGTAGGCTGAGTCCATGAGGTCGTTAAGAGTCGGACATGACTGAGCGACTTCACTTTCAATTTTCACTTTCATGCATTGGAGAAGGAAATGGCAACCCATTCCAGTGTTCTTGCCTGGAGAATCCCAAGGACCGGGGAGCCTGGTGGGCTGCTATCTGTGGGGTTGCACAGAGTTGGACTCGACTGAAGTGACTTAGCAGCAGCAGCCATGTTTTATTATAATGTGTCTTGGTATATGTCTCTGGACTTATCCTATTAAAACTCTTTGTGCCTCAGGGACCTAGACATCTTTTTCCTCCCCCAGGTTCAGGAAATTTTCAACTACCATTTCTTCAGATATTTTTTTTCTGACACTTTTTCTCTTTTTTCTCCTTCTGGAGTACCTAAAATGCAAATGATACTGTGTTTAATATTGTCCCAAAGTTGCGTTATGGTATCTTCACATCTTTAGTTTTTTCACTTTGCTCCTCTGTAAGGATGATTCTCATTGTATCTCCATTCTACTTAGTTATTTTTCTGTAGTTTTATTTTATTCTTTCAGATGGAACACATTTGTCTCTTCATTTTGGCAATTTTTTTGTTTCTGTTTCTATGTATTAGGCCTATCAATTAACTCCCAGTCTTAAAGGAATGACTTTATTTAGAAGATGTCCTGTAAGGCTCAGAACAGTGCTGCCTGGGCACAGAGCCAGACACTCAATGGGTGTCCCTTATGTGGGCTGCCCTCTGTTTTGGTAGAGCAGTGACAGCTGTGGTGGAATGGTGAGCAGGGCTCCACGTGGGTTGTAGCTGCCATGGGTGCTAGTGGTTGGGGCCATTGATTGGCTGGATAAGAGGCCCCAGCAGAGGCACAGAAGCAAGTGAGACTATTATCAGGACAGAGCATGGAGAATTTGAAAATGGCACATACCAACTGCTGCTGCTGCTGCTAAGTCATTTCAGTCGTGTCCGACTCTGTGCAGTGTGTTGGCAGAATACAAAATCAGCATACACACATTACTTGCACTTCTGTTCAATAACAGTTAACAATCTAAAGAAGAAATCAGGAGAACAATTTCATTTATAATAGTAACAAAAAAATAAAATATGAATAAACTTAACTAAAGACATGAAAGACTTGCACACTGAAAACTAAAAAATGTTATTGAAAGAAATTAATGAAGACATAAATGGAACGATATCCCATGTTTATGAACTGGAAGACTTAATATGTTAAAATGTCCATATTACACAAAGCTATCAAGAGTTTATTGCAATATCTATCAAAATCCCCTGTTTTTTCAGAAATAGAAGAAATTAGTCTAAAATGTATATGTAACCAAAAAGAACCCTCAATAACCAAAGCAATCTTGAGAAAGAAAAACAAAGTTGAAGACCTCACTTTTTTTTTTTAATCAAGTTTCCTTGTCATGCTGGGTTAAAAATCTGAAGTCCTTAAATGTCCAGAAAGAATCCTCCCAAATGCATGTTTTAATTCATTCTCAGTGGCAGGGCTTTCAGTGTCTCAGTGGACTGAGGGATCCTTCCATAACTACAGCTTAGACTTCTGTCACTGACATTGCCGTGGTGTCCCAGGATCTTGGCTGTTCTAGCAGTTTATCAGGTCTTTCATGAACCATGCTTTTAACGATTTTAAAGAGTTACTAAGATTCAATCTGAGATTACAGCATTATGCCCACAATTTAAAAAATCTCAAAACCAAGCCAGTCCCCACTCCTAGAATAATAAAACTAGGCACATTTTCATTCTCAGAATCCAGTACAGAAATTATCAAAGAACATAGCAGAAACTCAGTGGCATTTGAAAGAAAGATAAAGTCTCTCTGATTTTAGCCTCACTAGGATGTCCATTGGTCTGTGCCATTTATCTGAAAGTCCTGACCTGCAAACTTAGAACCAGGAGGACTTTCCTGGCCTAAGGTTGACTGGTCACTATGAACTTGCCATGTGCAATGCACAGCCCTGAGCACCTATCACACATGGACTCTGGAGTTATCCTTCCTCTTTGATGATCTGTTCACACTGCAGTCCTGACCTGATTGTGGGTTCTATCCAGTAACATTATACCTCCAGTTATAATGTGTAGATTCCATGGTCCTATGGTGCCATAGTCATTTTCACAGCCTCTGGCTATGTTACTGCATAGACCAAAGAAGCCTGCCTTTCAGAGAACAGTTCTTTCTCCAATGTAACTGACAAATTCCATGTCAGCTTGGGTCCACATGTAAGGGGATTAACTTGAGCCTATGGTAACCATATATGTCAATGCTGACAAGTTCTATAAAACATACTTTCCTTACAACTAAGTCTTTGTCTCAGTTAAGCCTGCTTGGGAAAAAAACTACCTGAAGAGTAAGCCAAAGTGAGCAGCTGCCTGAGTACTTCCTGCCCTGAAAACTCCTGCCCACCCCAAAGTTGAGAGCCAGGTAAAGTTCTCTTTATACTGAAGACCTTCCAGGTCCCCTGTTCATTCTGCTCCAGGTATTCGCTCAGCCACCTGCAATTCCCTAGGGCCCCTTTTCTTTATGCCAGACCTTTACTTAAGTGGCTTGACAGAAACAGCCACTCTCCCATGCAATAAACTGCAGCCAACTGCAGAGTCTTATTGTTGGTGTAGTGGGTTGAAGGATGACCCCCAAAAGGATACATTCATGTTCTAATTCTTAACTGTTACCTCACTTGGAAAAAAGGTCTTTGCAAGTTTCATTAAGGATCTCCAGATGGGATTCCCATCCTGTATTAATCAGATGGGTTCTTAATATGATGACAATTGCCCTTATTAAACAAGAAGGGCAGAGGGCAATTTGGACCAGATGAAGAGAAGATACAGAAACACAAAGGGAGTGAAAACAGAGACTAAGCGATGTGGCCTCAAGCCAAGGAAGCTACTAACCACCGGAAGCTCAGAGAGACAAGGAGTGGACTCTCCCCTAGACCACCTTTAGGGAGTGCAACCCTATGACACCTTGATATCAGACTTCTGACCTCTAGAACTGTGAGACAGTACATTTTTATTATGTTAAGCCAAGTTTATGCTGATTTGTTACAGCAGGTACTGGAAACTAATACAGCATACATTAAACCTTTTCTAGACTTCAGCAGTTAACTGCTTTTAACTGCATAAGCCAAAGTATTTTCAAATAGTCAAAGGTCCCAACATCCCACCACACGTTAAAGACCAAGGCACAAGACTACCTTACATGGAAGCACCGAAACATTTCCATGTGGACATTTTCCTCTCCAAAACATCTGCTCCTTTCTTTCTATTCAGTGTTTCCAGGTAACACACCAAATAATGCATTTGTGCAAGTACAACAGATACAACACTTAATTACACCTAGGTATAGAGTTAATTAAGAAACAAGATAAAAGAGCGAAGATGGAGGTCAAAATATTCCTGGTACTGACCTAACCCTGGCTTAATTGAATGAAATGATCCCATAACTGAACCCCAGAAATTACTAGTCCATAACTGAACTAGTAATACACAGGATGACAGAAACAGAAGACACCAACTCTCACTCTCAAGGGAGAAAACAGAATTAGTTAAGACAAACATGCCCACTTAATTCTTTTCAAGCTTCCTATATAAGTCACTTGATCACCCTCGGGTGGAGTAAGTAAAGCAGCAGGGCTGAAATTATTTAAGATCTCTCTTGACAGGATTGAAACATCAAGATGGGAAAAGACCATTCCATCACTCTCCACCACCACCACTCCCAGCATTAAAAAATAATAGCCTACATTTACAATGTAAAACAAATCAGAAACTACTTTAGTTCTGATTCACTCTTAGTATTACTAATAGCTCATCAGGAGCCTTGTGCAAAAACATCTTGATTAGTTGCTAATAAAACTCTTTAGAGGCAGAGCCCTCCATATGCCTCAAAGGGAAGATGTAAACCTCCCATACCTCAGGATTTTCTCACCAAAAAGTCACACAATGTCTTTACTATTCCAAGCAAGTATAGCCTAGCCCTACCCTCATTCCTGCTTTACTTGGATTACCAATAAATATCTAAATGGAAATAAAGAGGAGATATCAGGTAGAAATACATAAAATGGTAGGTAAAACAATGTAAGTGGAGTCAAGTACCACCACCATTCATTACAATAGAAGTGAACATTCAGCACCAACAGTAATGTTTTTTCCTGTTATACCTGGAAAGTGATGATAGGTCATATGTACCTACCTTTTAAAATTTATTTAGATCTCATTTTTATGTTAACTACTGCATACCAAGTAACATGCTAAGGCTGCATCAATGGGTGAAGAAAAGGTAGTCGCTGGCCCCAAGGAATGTTGCCCAGAAGAAGCCCGAGTTACGTAAAACATCCAACTACAATACAGTGTAGCAAGTGCAACAGTCAGGTATGCAAAAGTGTAATGGGAGCAAAAAGGAAAGTGTGACCACAACACTAAACAGAAGACAGCATAACAGAGATAATATGCAAACTGAGTTTTGACAAATGAAGTGGGTTTTCCAGGTGCCCAATAGGGCAGAGGGAATTCTTAGAGGAGGGAAAAGATAGTGAATTGTTCATATAATCCTAAGCAGGGAACAACTGAAGAAATGCTTGGATACAGGCATCACGAATACTTGTATGTTTCATTTTGGCAAAGCCATTCTAATGGAAATTTTGAAGATCAACTATAGATGGGATAAACAGAACTAGTAATTACAGGAGACACTAGAACCAATTTCTACTATAATCTACCAGAAAGAAACAACATTATTTCAATGACAACAGGGTATCACAGAAGGGGCTTTTTTTTTTTTTTTTTTTTTTTTAGTGTATTAGGTGTCACTTAAAATTTTGACTGCACACTGTACTTGCTTTGGGATCTTGGACGACACTCATAACTTCAGCTAGTCTCAGTATAGTGAGTGTATGTGATTACCTACATCTGTACCTGCAACACAATCTTAATGTAAATTCAAGTTCAGGTCGAAGCCTAGGTTCTCTGTGACTGCTCTGGTGAATTCAAAAGCTCTCTCTCTCTTCTTCATCTGGCTTCTCTATGGAAATATCATGTCTATGACTTCTAGGTGTCTTTTGTTGTCAGTTTTTTAAATTGAAGTATAGTTGATTTATAATGCCATGTTAGTTTTAGGTGTACAGTTCAGTGATTAATTTATATATACGTGCTTTATCAGGTTCTTTTCCATTAATAAGTTATTACAAAATATTGAGTATAGCTCCCTGTGCTATACAATAGATCCTTACAGGTTGTCTGTTCTATGCCTTCTTTGAATTACTGTAGCGCTTGTTGTCTGTATCGTTTACAGGTTTCAATCACGTTATGATTGAAAACAAAAAATTTATATTTGCCCATGCCCTGGTCTGTACTTAAAAAATGTGTTCCTTGATTTCATATTCATTGGCTACATTTTAGACACCGTGTTAGCTGGTGGTTCCAGATGTTAGTAAAATACAGACGTTCCTGATCAGAAGGTCACAGTCTTTGTGGGAAAACAAACAAAAATAAACAATCTGTGTCTCAAACAGCTGTGTACTTCCCAAAGAGAACACACCTAGTTGGTACAGTAAATACATGTATCACAGATAAGTGTATCAATAGCTATTTGGTGTTAATAACTTCAAATAACTGCTTTTCTATTTTGAAGAAATAATGACTGTATTTCACCAGGAGCTCAACACCCCTCTGAGACTGAGGGCTTCACTTCCATCCTCACTCACCACATTGGTTCCTTATATGAAAATATACAAGTGTGTACATACTCTCTATTAAAAGGATTATCTGGCATGAATTTCTGACAGCATGAAGAAAAACTCAAGAGGTTCAGAATTCTAGTTCTGAGATGCATCCAAAAGTTCAGATGCCCTAATTCAACTTGGTTGACTGGAAACCAGAGCTGTAAATCTCACAAGAGCAGATGATCCTTTAAGAATTTCAAAACTTCCTGCTACTAATTAGAAATCCTAGAAGAATAGCTGCTTTTAAAATGCACTGATAATATGCTTTACCGCTTGATGTCCAGCAGCCTATGTTTCAGTTAAGTGAGCTTCAGGAAAGAAGGAAACTTGTGGTTTAGTTGCATTTACTTTGGAGCCTCTGGTCAAAACGTCTATTTCTGTGCTCAGCCATGCTCTCATTTTCAAAATAGAGGCAACGCTAAAAACATAGTTACAGAGATGGTGCACAGCTTCATGTGTCATTGTATTCATGTGTTTCAGAATACCAATAACATCGAAGCTACGACAGCAAAGAGGGGGATGTTATTTGGTGTCATCTACATCAACATTCAGAAAACGAAGATCATGGCATCCAGTCCCATCACTTCATGGGAAATAGATGGGGAAACAGGGGAAACAGTGTCAGACTTTATTTTCTTGGGATCCAAAATCACTGCAGATAGTGACTGCAGCCATGAAATTAAAAGACGCTTACTCCTTGGAAGAAAAATTATGTCCAACCTAGATAGTATATTCAAAAGCAGAGACATTACTTTGCCGACTAAGGTCCGTCTAGTCAAGGCTACGGTTTTTCCTGTGGTCGTGTATGGATGTGAGAGTTGGACTGTGAAGAACGCTGAGCACCAAAGAACTGATGCTTTTGAACTGTGGTGCTGGAGGAGACTCCTGAGAGTCCCTTGGACTGCAAGGAGATCCAACCAGTCCATTCTGAAGAAGATCAGCCCTGGCATTTCTTTGGAAGGAATGATGCTAAAGTTGAGACTCCAGTACTTTGGCCACCTCATGCGAAGAGTTGACTCATTGGAAAAGACTCTGATGCTGGGAGGGATTGGGGGTAGGAGGAGAAGGGGACGACAGAGGATGAGATGGCTGGATGGCATCACTGACTCGATGGACGTGAGTCTGAGTGAACTCTGGGAGATGGTGATGGACAGGGAGCCCTGGCGTGCTGCGATTCATGGGGTCGCAAAGAGTCGGACACGACGGAGCAACTGAACTGAACTGAACTGAATGCAACTCTGTTGAAATAAAGAAAAGGAAAGGGGTCTAGAATAGCTATAATTTTCCTGAGAACACAATTATTTTATGGTAAATCTGGGACAAGAATTCTGATCTCATCTCTTTGATTCCATTCCATTCTTCTTTCACTGGGATCTGAACAACCAGAGAAATAAATGTGCTGTGTTCTATGTAACTGGTGCAGGACTTGGCAAGATTGGAATTGTAACACTATGTATGAAGAATTATCTGGAAATTCTTAAAACGAAGTGAGATACATCCCAGGTATATAGAACACTATGTTTTATGAAAATTCTGTGGAATGAACTGAACTGGTAACTGAAGTGTGTGTGCTGTGCTGCAGTTTCAAGTAGGTAGGGTGAATTCAGCACGAAATTCATTCAGCTCAATTTCATTCAGCATGAAAATTAGCATCCAAACAAACTCTTCATTGCTGAAAGTGTCCAAAGTGGCTAGCTTCATCTTGTCGCTAAGGCATCTGAAAGAATCATGCTAAAGGACTTCTAACCACCCAAAAGTCTCATATCTGACTCAGTAAGTATCATTATACATTATGGGTATTTTTCTGAGTGACAGAGAACAATATCCTGGCTGAACATCCCTCTGCCATGACACAGAGATGATGGTCTCAAGCTATCTTGAAGATGTTGGAGCCCACTTTATCCACTGCTAATATTAACAGAGGACAAAACTTAACATCCTCTTTGCTCTGTATTTGTTAAATCACTTCTTGCCCTCATTAAAATGGATGGCCCATAATTGAGTCTGTAGTATGTCTATCATTGGAAGCTGAACACATGTTTGTTGGTTTTATTAACGTCACAGGTTTCTGCTGCTGCTACTGCTGCCAAGTTGCTTCAGTCGTGTCCGACTCTGTGCGACCCCACAGACGGCAGCCCACCAGGCTCCCCCGTCCCTGGGATTCTCCAGGCAAGAACACTGGAGTGGGTTTCCATTTCCTTCTCCAATACATGAAAGTGAAGAGTGAAAGTGAAGTCGCTCAGTCGTGTCCGACTCTTGGTAACCCCATGGACTGCAGCCTACCAGGCTCCTCCGTCCATGGGATTTTCCAGGCAAGAGTACTGGAGTGGGGTGCCATTGCCTTCTCCGCACAGGTTTCTAGGGAGTGTCTACTCAAAAGCTAGTTTGGTTTCACAGTTGCAAAAAAATTATGATATAATTTTGAACAAATTAAGCTCATTATAAAGGAAAGATACTGATACTTACTATAACCCTGTCCTTGAGAGGCTCTTGTAAAACACTAAATAAAGTAATAGAGTCATGCACACATGCATGGATTTTCAGTGATATCTGTGCACACTTAAAAAGAACTCTACACAATATATTCTAAAAATCTTGATGCTGTGTGTCCCTAGTTCCCAGCTCTCTCATTAAAACGATCTAAATTAACAAGACCTTCTCTATTAGGATAGCTATCAGAGTATTCCAAATTCTAATTCTGGTAGTACCCTGTCCCAATCATTCGTCTTCCTCTTTTCATTAGACCTCATCCAGAAGCCCTGGAGATTTATTCATTAATTTATGTACATATTTAGTTATGTGGCCAATTTCTTAATCCCTTATCAAATTTCAGGCACCATTCTTCAGAATGTTTTATAGGTTGATGACACAGCAGTAATCAACACAGATGAATATACCCTCTCTTCAATTGAGGAGGCAGACAAAAATATACAAGCAAATATAAAAATATATCAATATGTAAATAAAAATTAAATAGATGCATAGAATAACTAGTATATCAGGTAAGTGCTAGAGAAAAAATGGAAAGCATGGTAGGGAGATGGAGATGGCTGATAGAAGGTACCTGCCACTTGAAATTAAGTAATAAATGAAGGCTTTATGGGGGAGATAAAATTTATCAAGGAATTTAAGGTGGTTGTGGAAGGGAGCAAGGTGCATATCTGGGGAATGAATATTACCAGCAGAGAGAACAATCAGATGGAAAGAGAAGGAGGCAAGAATGTGCCTAGAGTATTCAAGGAACAGAAAGGATGTCCGTTTGTGGGAAATAGAGTAAGCAAAGTAGAGAGGAGAAGGAACAAGTCAGGGAAGAAACAGAGGCCCAGATTTCTAGGCCTACCTACGGAGGCACTCTGAGGACTTTGCTTTCTGCTTGCAGTAAGCCACTGAAGAGATCTGAGCAATACAATCTGATTTATGTTTTAACAGGATCTCTCTGAATGCCCTGTTGATTAGAAGCAGCAAGAGAGTAAGGACAAGCTCCGGAAGACTAAGAGTTGACTCAAAGACATGATTTACTAAAAAAATGCACCTCTTACTCAGTGACAATGGAGAGCAGGGACTGGCAGATAATTGCTCACAAATCATTGTGAGCTCAGCCCGTCTTTTGATGACGGGTGAGCTAATACTGAGCCTTACATTTTGAAAGGCTGCTGAAGAAAGAGGAGGAGAAGAAGCTACAGAAACGGTATACGGCCCAACAAGTCTAAGATATATATTTAAAAATCCGGAAAATGTTTTCCAACACCTGATGTAAGGTATCTGGCTGGTAGTAGGTCCACAACAAAATAGGGAGGAGAAGTACATGAGTGAATGAGCTGCTGAAAATATCGTAAAGTGACAGGTATCAAGAAACCTTTACGGCTTCACCCTTAACCTTCAGAAATGATGTTATTTTCATTGAGCTGTTGAAAAATATAATCTAACTTTCAAAACAACAAATCAGAAAGCATCGTCTCACACAAGCAAGGTCATAAATCACTGCCAAGGAAAACTGAAGTAGCAACAAATCAATTGCAAAATCATTTTTATGGACTTTTAAACTTTAGAGAGCATTTGTGTGTTCATTATCTAATGTAATCCTCAAATAAATTCCATGAAATAGTTATTATTTTCCCATTAGAAATTAGAAGAAGGCAATGGCAACCTGCTTCTGTACTCTTGTCTGGGAAATCCCATGGACAGAGAAGTTTGGTGGGCTACAGTCCATGGGGTCGCAAGGAGTCAGACACGACTGAGCGACTTCACTTTCACTTTTCACTTTCGTGCACTGAAGAAGGAAATGGCAACCCACTCCAGTATTCTTGCCTGGAGAATCCCAGGGACGGAGGAACCTGGTGGGCTGCCGGCTATGGGGTTGCACACAGTTGGTACACAACTGACGCAACTCAGCAGCAGCAGCAGCATTAGAAATTACCACATACTAAGTCCTTAGTGATTACCCCAGAAAAGCTGAAATCTTGAGTTGTTACACCTATTAATGCCAAGGGCTTTTTTGGTTTTTTTTTCCTATGGGAAGGTTGGATGCTAAAACTGACCAGGATTTTCAGCTCAAGATGGAAGACTAGGAAACATATTTACTTTCTATTCCTTCTCAAACCATTTTTAAATAAAAGTGTAGAAATATCCAAGTTAATAAGCCAATAAAAGCCAAGATGTTGTGGAAGTCATCTACTACAGAAAGATTTCAACATATTTCTAGAAGGCAAAAAATGAAACAGAGTGATGAATAAAATAATTAAGGAAAGAGTGTCCTAAGAAGGGTCTGCACAAAGCCAGTCAGCTTTTGGTGAGTTCTGGTTTTAGTAAAGGTAAAGGAAAGACGAGGAGCTGAAAAACAAGGAAATTAGAGTTATTTTAGGGAAAAAAGTTACTTGAATGAGCTCCAGAGAACATTCAGCCTGATGCCATGTTAATTCATGGATTACAATGGATTGTTGGTAAGCAAGACAAGAAAGCAAGGAAGAAACAAAAATCAAGAGATTGTTCCTTACTGAACTTCTCAAACGAGATCAAGGAATTATGGTTAAATGCCATGGCTGTAAATCATTTCTGCTCCTAGAGAGGTCAGGTAGAGCTTATGATATTTCTCGCTTTTTTCAGACATAATTTAGGTCTGAGAAAAAGCTTTTGTGTCCTCCAATCTCAAATCTTATTGGGGATGGAAGTCCAAATTTGCTCTGACATACTATAAAAAGAATCTGAAGAGCAGAGGGCAAAACTAATGTATAATATATGAATTATGTCCAGTGTTATTTTAAATAGATTTTAAACTAAAATATATAAATAAAGTTTCACTGATCAATACAATTCTGGGTTCTGAAACCTCTACATGTCACATGCCTGATGTGTAACACACAATGTCAGCCAAGGAGAAAGAAAACACTCCAATGAAGTAAGCCAAAGAAACAAGATTCAAACTCAATCAAGCCATGTTAGACTAGGGTTTTGAAGTTCTTTCCTATTATTTTGAAGCTTCTACCTTGTGAATAATAACATCTTTCCCTTGTCCTAGACACCCAAGAGTGTGTCTTCTCTCCTGGGCATAAGAATCTCTAGAATTATACACAGTAGTAAAGATTGGCCCAAGCTGACATGCTCACAGTGACCAAATTGTGCTGACTATTTTAAACTGACACAGGGCTCCACTATGAAGCTGCAATAAATGATGTATTTGCTTTCTAGACATGAATGAGTTGCCTTACTGAACATACTCCAGGAAGGCCATCCATAGAAACTGGCTCCTAATCCATACAGAATAATTCACTGGTAAATTTCTTTCAGGAAAGCCCACGATTTATCTAGACTACGATCTTTACATATCTGGATCCTTCAAACTAGACTAAAGGGGAAACTTCCGCTGGTGCTATGCTGACAACTGGTGGTCCCTAACATGCATCTTCTGAGATCAGAACCCAGTGCAGTAGGCAATCAGTTCATGAACTGAGCAAAAGAAAACCTTCTACAGGGTAGGATATAGGCTCATTATAGGTATGACACTTAGGGCTAAGTGCCACAAGGAGTACAAAAAAAGAACAACAACACATGAAGCATGTATGACAAGGAGGCACCACAGCCCAGAGCAGGCTTGGTTCAAATCCTGGCTAAGCCATTACCATCTGCACACCCTGAAGAACAGTCGAAAGTTTAACTGCTGTACCAAATTTCTAAAAGAAGTGAAAAGAGCCTTACCTGCCAGGAAGGGTTCCCTGCCGGCTGGAGATGGTGGCAGAGCAGCAGCAGTGGAGAAGGTGCTCCTGGCTCCAGGCTTCACAGTGAAGCTGGGAAGGTCCCCATAGGTGCCAGAACGTTGGCGGCTCCTGCACTCAGCTTTGCACAGGCCTCTGAGACCCAGGCAGGGAAGGGCTGGCCGACACAAATGCAGGCACCAAGGTGGCTGCACGACGAGGTGCTAGACAGGATGACCTCTGGAGGAGAAGGCCGCCACAGTCCTGAGCAGTCTCTGAATGGTGGCCCATCTGGTGCCAAACACCTGCCACCCCCAGTGGGAAGTCTAGGCTGCTAGAGAGCTCAGGAGAGGTCATGCGCTGGGGCCCCGCCCTGTGCCCCGCCCTGTGCCCCACCCTTTGCCACCTGCAGGCGCGCAGCACAGTTTCTCTGTGATGCCTATACCATGGACGCGTCACAAGCGCCCGGCTGAGGAGTCCTCCCTTCAGTGCGTGTTTGACCACGAGAGGAGTCAGAAGCTAGGGAGACGCTCTTCCCAGTTTCACACTCTATTCTCAGGGCGTTTGGCGCACAATCTGTCCTATATGGGCAATTTACTGTGTAAACTTGTTTCCAGGCTCTGCCGCCGGCACCCGCCGGGCCGTCGCTCGCTGGTTTTGCCCTCTCGGGATGCCATCACATCCGGCCGGGGCCACCCCGCTGCTCCAGCTTCTGCTTTCCACCCTGTTCACAGGCTGCACCAGCATCAACTGCCTTTATCATCCAGCTTTGACATCGCGCCAAGAAGGCGGTACCCCATCCAGCAGGCTGGGTACTCCCCTGTGGGCATCGTACCCCTGGTGAACTTGAGGAACTCACGGAAGAAGAAGCCCGTCTTGTCCACTCATAATTCCGTGATGTTCGGACCTTCGAGAACCATCAGAATTCCTCCACCTGGGCGCAAAATTACTCTCCTGCGTTCACTACCTGAGCTACCTGCCCAGGTAGTTGAGGTTGGGAAGCCGGTACCAACCAGTCACCTCCCGCTTCCTTGCGCAAAGGAGAGTGAGGCGATGGTCCAAGAAGAGCCCAGGGAAGGCATGACAGAGGAGGAAGGTCACACAGAGGCTGAAGGAGAGGACAATGGGAAGATAAGTCCCTACTGCAACAGGGATATGACAATGACGCCCAGGCCCCAGGAGACCAGCGGGGTCCTCACGTCCCTCCAGTGCAGTCCTGAGCCTGCAAACTGCCTTCCGGTGCACCCAGAAAGCAACTTCAATGAGGAAGCCCAGGTGCCTCGGATGAACTCTTCCTCCGAAAGCCCCGCCATCTGCTTAGACGGCACTGCTGGAGACCGCCAGCCTCTCTCGCAGCCTGGCCCCCTGGCCACGGTGCTCTCTGCCCCAAGTCCGTGCTGCAACCTGCTGCCCGACAGGCCAATAGAAGTGCGGGGTGAAGACCTCACCCCCAGCTCCCCAGAGTCGCTGATGGCTGGGAAGGCGCTGCGGCGTGAACAACCTTCAGACACCCCATGGAGCAGCTCTTCTCCCCTGGGATCTGCCCGCAGTAGGCACCCCCTCAAGCGGAAGACACCCATGCCGCAGTTTCTGCCCCTGCCGCCACTGCTGCCGCCACTGCCACCACCGCTGCCTCTGCCGTGGGGTCGCAGTGACCTTCCTCCACCTCGGAAGCTTCCAGGCATGACTCTCGCCAAAGCCTCGGGCACCCTGAAACAAAACATGCAGCGTCAGCGGAACAAAATCCTGAAGGACGCAAGGAAGGCCATGCGACGCCGCAGTGCCCCTCCGCCTGCCCCAGGGACCACAGGCTCCCCGGTCAGTCACATTTTGCAGGTCCCTCCTACCACCACCCACTTGGCCGACCTGTCCTCCAGATTCCCCAATCCGGCTGGCCTTCCACCTCGCCCGACACCTTATATGGGTCAGGAGGCAAGAAACACAGCCCCCGTGACCTCTCATTCTGTTGCTGCAGGTTCTCTTCTTCCTCCAGTTTCCAATCTCACTGTGGGAATTACCCGTAAGGAGGATAAAGGCACTCAGTGTTCACTCGGAGCAACACCACCTTCTGTTTCTGACCTCTCCATACCTCTGAGCGCCCTAACCCTCTCCTCCCAGCCACCCTCCAACCAAAATTGATCCCCAACACCCATGTGTGTAGATTCTCCCCCTCCCACCACTCCCCATTCTAACTGAGCAGCCCCTCACTTCTGCTGCAGCCTCTCTTGCCACCCCAGTCATGCCATCTGCAAGTGTGCCCTCCTTCAGATTCGGGCATCACTGACACAGACACTACTCCCCCTTCCCCAGCCCCACTATCAAGGACTCCTGCCGGTGTCTTCCCCATCCCTCCATCTAGGGTTCTGGCTGCTTCTCCCCTGGGCCCCCATCTACGGCTTTGGGCCCTGTCTTCCCACCCCCCACTCCCCCGCCCAGGGCTTTGGCTGTTTCCCTCAATCCCCAAATCCTGCCTCAACCAGCCCCCCAACTATGGCTTCAGCTCCTGTTTCCCCCAACCTCTCATCTATGGCTTCAGCTCCTGTTTCCCCCAGCCCCCCACCTATGACTTCAGTTCCTGGTTTTCCCAGCCCCCCACCTATGGCTTCAGCAGTTATCTATGCTCCAGCAGATAGCATCTCTACAGATGTCAAACCAGTCTTTGACACTGATGCTATGCACACAACACCTCCTCCTCAGACTGTTATTGTTCAGTCTACCTCTGACTCCACGAAGAACCATTACCCATATCACATGGCTGTTCTTGGTTCTGAGAACACAGCACCCAGTGGTGGCAATGCCTGGACCCAAGCCTCAACTTATTTACCTGTGGATTTGGTCAACAGAGGCACCCATGTTTCAAGTGAAGCCTGAAACCCAGAAGCTTGGACCCAGAACTCACCATTCAGCCCACATCTGGGGCCAACAGTAGGAAGAAGCCTACCAAGTCTATTCCACTGGGAAACCCATTAGCCCTAGAACAAGATAGAAAGCTAACTTCTTCAGCAGTCCAGACACCCAGAGGAAGCACAGTGGATTCAGGCTTGCCAGATCCCCTGTCTGCCACCAGCACCATCAGCATGCAGCCGGCCTTTGTCTACAACTCAGGTATTTCCCCAGGGATGTATCTGCTACTGCTGGTTTTGGAGCGGATACCACAGTGCCTGGTCCTGGTGCCCAGTACTGGAGACAGTAGCTTGCTGTCTGGTGGTACCGTATCAGGCCCACTGTTGATGGGACCTGCAGCCTCTATGGGAGGCTTGTGGGAGTTTTGAGGCTGGTGTGAATGCCCTAGGCCTCAATTATTCAGAAGCATCTGGCCCACCTAACTTTTGGACAGAACTGTGTGGGGCACCCAGCACCACGTGTGTTCCTACTGTGGGCCAGGCCACCTGGGAGTCATCTCACTGCAGCATGGCTGCTGCAGTAGGAAGGGCAGGCCACCATCCCAGCATCCGGGCACATATCTGCTTTCAACTTGAAGCCAAATGCCTGGGTTCTACCTGAGCTGAATCCAGGTGGTAGAGTGATGGCAGGGGACACCACCATCCTTAGGGTTAGAGGTCGGGGTGTGACCACTTCCCATCGCTGCACCCAGGACCCACACGAGTGGAGAAAATCTACAGTTACAAATCCCATCACCATGGAGAAGAAATTTGTGTTAAGGGACAAGTCAATTTCCACTTTCCACCAGAGCAACAATGCATCCATTGGATTTGCAAGTGTGAGACCCACCCCTGGCTTAGAACCCACCTGTCCAAGATGCAAGTGGTGGTGGTATAGGAGGGAACAACATCATTCCCAGGACTGGAGGACCTGGTATCCACACTTCCCATCAGTACAACTGGGGCCCACCTGGCCAATACACCATGGGTGGAATACGTGGGAGGCGCAACATTTCATCTAGGATGGGAGGCCCCAGTGTCAACACCTGCCATTGGACTTGGAACTCATATATGCAAAGCACAGAGGGGGTGTTGGGGGACAGCACCACACCTGCTATGACTGGGTACACTTCTGGTGTTCCACTCACACGAAGCACCCAGGCCTCCCCAGCCCAAACCCACACAGCACGACGGGGGATAGCACCATATATATTTAGAGAGGAACTTCTATGCTCAGAACACCTGGGACCCCAACTCAGGGCACCCCTCTGACTTTGGAGGAGCACAGTGTTGTGTTTAGTGGCTCCTGGTCAGGGAAGCTGCGTCTGTGCTCTGGGTCTGGTACTTTCATCACCTGCCTGGGATTTCACTGGAGCATTAGCGAACTTCTTTCTTCTCTGAAGTAACTCAACAAATAAAGAGCATATCTTGCTCTGCAGATCCTGTGCAATGATGAACGGGCTTTGCTGGAAAACGACTCTACCCACTTAAGTGAAACTGTTAACCTGTTTCCTTCCTACCACGAGCCAAAGGACCACACTCTCAGCGGTGTGCAGGAGTACGTGTGTGGTGGATGTGCATGGGTGAGGAATGTCGGTGTAAGTGTGCTGCAAGGTGAGAAACACATGAGCCCAGTGCAAAAGTACATACCAGACTTGAGAAGTTGCATTTGGAGGATGGAAAATAACCTGCATGTATCATCCACTGTGACATCCCTGGTTTGACTGTAAACTTGGCCAACCCAAACTTCTGGCTATTTTCCCTACACTTGGAACTGGCAGAGTGCCCACTGCTATCTTTAGCTGCTTCCTCTCCCCCTAGCCATTTGCCTCAATGGGCTCTCATCTTTCCCAGATTCATGTACAAATATGTATATATGTAATTTATATATATATAAAAACTTATTCTTATTAATCTACTACAGTTTATGTGTCTTTACTCATTGATATATATGAGTCATGATGTGTTGAGGGAGACTTGAGGTTGCAAAATTTTCTGGGTCCCAGTGACTGGGTTGTGGAGTGAGGCACACATCATGACCATGTGTGCTGACTCCTGAAATCTGCTTTGAGTGTAAGGAGTGACAGTCCAGGAAGAACTAAGGTCCAGAGGAGGCAGAGACAGGGCAACTCATCCTTACTTCTCTATACATCTCTCTCTCCCCAACCCCTGCCACCCCACACTACTCTAACCACACTAAAGGCTAGATAATCCCTGATGTGTGAAGAGGAAACACACTTTATGGTTTGAGTTTTTGAAAATGTTTAAATGTCTCTTTTGTGCATCTTTTTTATCCAGCTGAGACTTAGGCCAGTCATCTTTGTGCATTCCCACTTCACCCGGAGAGGATGGATTTTGGATCCAGGTTCATGTGTCTGGCGAAACAAAGGAAGAATCCATGCCTGCTCTGTAATTGTTGAAAGTTTAAGTTTATTTCAAGTTTATCATACTGCTTAAAGTATCAGAAAAGATTCTCTTCAATAACTGGCTTGGCTCTGAGATAGGCTGCTAAAATACCAAACAGAAGAGTTACAACTGTGTCCAGTTCTTGCAGACCCTAGAGTTCTGCTGGGCCTCTATTAAGTTCAATAAAAGCAAAATTCCTGACTCTGTGTAGCCTATCTTTTAGTCAGAGGGGAGAACAGAAATCAATGTAAATTATCTGACAAGTTGTTGTTGTGGTTTAGGCACTAAGTTTTGTCAGATTCTTTGCAACCCCAGGGACTGTAGCCCACCTGTAGGCTCCTCTGTCCACAGGATTTCCCAGGCAAGAATACTGGAATGGGTTGCCATTTCCTTCTCCAGGGGCTCTTCCTGACCCAGATATCGGACTAGGTCTCCTGCATTACAGGTGGATTCTTTACTGACTGACTCACCAGGGAAGCCTAGTAACAAACGCAATAGAGATTAAGCAGTATATGGGAAATTGACCTTGTGGGCAGAGAAACAAGGTTTTCAAGTTAAACAGTAGACAGGAGAAGTCTTACTGGGAAGGCTCAATGTGAACAGTGTAGAGGGAGGCAACTGAATCAGATATACGAGGAAGAAGACTTCCAGATAATGGGAATAACCTCTCCAAGGCCCAGAAGGATACCAGTGTCCTCAGGGAAAAGCTAGTAAATAATGTGGCTGGAATAGAGTCAGAAAGTGAAGGGAGAAGGAAAGGAGGATGGAGAAGAAGTGGACTGAACTGTGGCGTCATCATTTACTGATTGTGTGATCCCAAAGTTAATTCAACCTTCAAGTGTTTCAGTGAAATCAGTGATTTTCCTATGGCCAATTTACCTCACACGAGTTTGAGAAGGATACAATAACACAGGGAAATGAATTATAAGCCACTATTATTATTCTACACAGAAAGACAGATAGAAACAGATATAGAGAGTTAAGACTGAATTCTTTTGTCCCCCTCCACAGATTCATATACTGAAGCTCTATCCCCTTATGTGTGATGCAATTAGGAAACGGAGTTTTTAGGAGGTAACTAGGTTTAGCAGAGGCCATGAAGGTAGAGCTGGGATTAGCTCTTATAAGAAACAGAAAAAAAACACTAGAGCTTTCTCTCTCCACCATGTGAGGAGGACACAGCAGAAGATGGCCATCTACAAGCCAAAAATGAAGGACTCACCTGGAAGCAGATCTGCCTTGATCTTAGACTTCCCAGGAGTGTGAAACGTCTGTTGTTTAAGCCCCCTAGTCTATGCTATATTGTTATAGCAGCCTGAGCAGACTAATACAGGTAGGTGAGTAGGGAAAGGATGATTGACAGATACATAGATGGAGATAGAGCACGCATATGTATACTTAATGAATCACTTCAAAGGTCTTCACCAGGCAATTCAAATAGGAGATTCCCATTTTAAAGGAAGCAAAAAAGTGCTTGCGTTCATGAAGTATACAGATGGAAACATATGGTAACTCCAGCCTAAAAATGCACAGCACTGAGCCTAATGCAGTATTTCTGAGATTAGTCCCACAAAAACAAAGAACACCATCACAGAGAGCCCGACAGCCCCCTCCCGGCACCCTGCCGCCTGGTTCATTTACTCTAAGTTGTTTGTGACAACTCCAGAGGATCGAAGCTTCTGCTCCCTGACTTTAGAGACTCTCCTTCCCTTTGTTGTCAGGACGGCCTCCCAGAAGCAGGGCTGAAATCCAGTGTGCTTGTAATAGTTCCACACCTTCTCTCGGCCTTGCTGGCAATATTACCAGGAACAATTTTTAAATTTTAAAATTTATACTGCTTTTCATTAAAAAGAAAAAACCTTCAAAGCTGAAAAGAACAATTCTAATAAGCCAAGCACTTAACAAATGTATGAGATGTAAAGATGACTTTGAATTTCACGTTTTAATGCATTTACACCGTTGAAGCTATTTCTAAACAAATAGAAATATTTTTATGAAAATAATATGTGGACATGATAGCATTTCAAATACAGAAATTCAACTTTTCTAACCCCAATTCCCCTCTCCAGAGACAGTTTTTGGCCACATGAATGTTACCCCCATAATTCTAAACGTTGTGTTCATCTGCTGTATCCATTGTAGATCGATTTTAGCACCCTAACATGAGGCAGGAAGATAAACCCCTACCCTCACTACTTCTCATCCCTTTTCCTTTCAATACATCGTATTCATTTCATTATTTACGCCGCTTCTCTTCCGTAATGCCATGCCATTTTTGCTGGCTTTTACCGAAGGGAGAAGTGGTAGCACAGTGGCTAAAAGCCTTGGTTCTGGAGATGGACCACTTGGCTTGGAAGCTTTGTTCTTCAGGTTGTTAGCTCTGCAATCCTGAGCAATTTACTCAACCTTCCTGGGCCTCTGTTTCCTCACCTGTACAATGAGGAAATGGATGATCACCACCACTGCATGGAGTTGCCCGTGAGGATGCAAATAATAACACATTTGCAGCCTTCAATGTCCAACACACGGAAGCTCTCAGGAAATATTAGCTATAGTACATAGCTACAGGATTCCCTTTCACTCTAATCCCGTCCTTTTCTTTATGCCTGTGACTGCTTGTGCCCCCAGTTCTGTCTTTCCCCTTGTACAACTCACCTTTTGTCAATAGCATGTTTGCTTTTTGGACCTGTGATGATTAATATTTACAATTTGTTATGCAATCACAACACAGTGTCCTGTGTTTTATTTACAGGTGGATGCTATGGGTTGAAAACCAGTAAGTTAAATGAACCAAGTTCTGCTCAGTCCTGGGGACAACAGTATGGGAGAACTGTATTTTCCTCTCCGTAGGCATGATGCTCCTACTTCTGTCTCTAACATCAACTGTTTAAACTGATGCTGTATTTCAGTTTGCTTTTCCCTTCAACTGCTATTTGCTCACTAAATTTCATTACTTTTCCTAAAATTTGACCCACCTTCTTTTGTTCTCCTTGCACCATTTTCCCAGAATAAACTATTTTTTAAATGTTCAAACTGAACACTGTTTCCTTGCCTGGATCCCCTCCTTTTTCAGAACACTTGTCCCTCCTCCTCCTCAGTTTGGAAGCTGTAAGACCAAAGTAAGGATAAGATCCTGAAAGAAAAGAGACCAAATTGCTTTCAGGTTAGACTGGAAATAATGACTAGTTACTAATCATGAAAACTGCATAATTCTGGCCCCACCACTCTTAATTTCCTTGCTTTGTGGAAGAGTTAACAGTCTGGATTTCAACAGTACTTCAGGTAATTATGAGCCAGGTAGTCCTTATTCTATATTGTGCCCAATACTGGTCTAGGCCACAAGTGAGATCTCACCTAGGGCCTCTTTTATTTCTTAAGATTAGACATTTTGTGTGGGACTTCAGGCTAAAACTCTAGTTATTATTAAGCAGGGCATTTCCCCTGCATATATCTCTTAAGAATTAGAAGGTGGCTTGTGGAAGATTTGAGAATTTCAGACTCAAGGATGCATGTCTTCCTTGCGCTAAATATTTTCTTCTTAGAGATCCAGAAACAGCCCTTGACTGTGAGGAGCCCACCCAGGCCCTCCCTGAACCAGTCACTGCCGTGTACCCAGGGTGATGGGATGCAATGGGCTGCCTGAGCAGCAGTTCATCCTTTGCCTGAGACAGAGCTAGGCGTGGTCCTCTCAGCAGTCCCAGGACAGGAGTGTTGCCCAGATGCCCGTTTCAGGCTCAGAGAATGGCACAGGTGCTAAGTGTTGAGCCATAATATGGATCTCCTGTATTTGTCCATGGTTGGAAGGCTGGGAGGGACAGGAAAACAAAACAAACTTGAAAAACAAAGCCAGTCTTGAAAAGCTGTCTCTCTGATGTAAATGGTACCTTTGTCTTAAATTCACACTAAGCTGGAGATCATACACATTTGTTTTTCAAATTGGCAGATAATTGTTTTACAATGTTGTGTTGGTTTATGCCATACAACAAAGCAAATCAGTCATAATTATATATATATATATAAAATTGAGCCTACCTCGGCCCTCCCGTCACACCCCTCTAGGTCATCGGACAGCACCAGGTTGGGCTCTCCGTGTTATACAGCAGCTTCCCACTAGCTTGCTATTTTACACATGATAGTGTTTATATGTCAGTGCTACTTTGTAATGACATGGATGGACCCAGACACTTTCTTAGAAGTAGGTGTACAGAAGATGGAGGACAAATGGAAGTTTATGTCCAAAGAGATGGGGATTTGTGTGTGTGGGGGGGTGGGGGACAGTGAGGTAAAAGGTGCAGAACATAAGCTCTATTTCTAATTTGCTACTGGACTAGCCCAGGCTGTTGTACAGAAATTTGGAAACACTAAACGTGGTGAAATAGCCACATGGACAATTGTTCAAAAATATTTTTCTGTTCCCCTTGAAACAGAATGATTTTATTGATTTCATCAAATACATACCTCAAAGTTATGACAGAAAGTTGAGTAAGTTACGTGCTTGGAATTGCATTTATTATTATTACCAAGCACAATTACAGTGCTTACACTGTAACAAGTACTATTTTAAGTGCTTAGCAAATATTAAACTAATTTAATCCTCACAATTGCAATCTTGGGTACGTATTATTTATAATACTTTTTTTTTGTATTTTAGTATTATTATACTATTTTATTATTTTACTATCTTTAGTATTATTATAATATTATGTATTGTTTTGAAACTGAGGCTCAGAGAGGTTAAAGAGCCTGTCCAATGTCATATAGTAAGTAGATGGCAAAAAACCCAGGATTAAAACCAAACCATCTATACATTCATCACTTGGCCATGTCACCTGATTATGAGTTGTGTTTAAAGAAGGGACTAAAATGACAAGGCTCAACTAAAAGGAAAAGGTAGAAATGAGAAAAATGAGTGATCCCAGAAGCTAGGGGGGATTTAGGCTCAGGAATTTCTGGTGATGAGGTTCTGGAACTAAAAACAAGAACTTACTGGGAATATTAATTTGGGGTAGTATCTGAATCCATTGAGAAATGACTTTGTTTTCTTTAAAATTTATAAAGACCAGTTGGATGAAGAGTCATGAAGGAAAGGAAAAGAATAAGGTGACTTAAGTAACATCTTAAGTGACCTCTTCCCTCTAATTAGGGCTTCCTGGGTAGCTCAGTTGGTAAACAAACTGACTGCAATGCAGGAGACCCCAGTTCGATTCCTGGGTTAGAAAGATCCCCTGAAGAAAGGAGCCAGACTACCCACCCCAGTACTCATGGGCTTCCCTGGTGGCTTAGACCAGTGGACACCTGGGGGGAATCTTGATGCTCTGGAGATACAGAGGGACCCAGGAATGCCAAGAGCCCTGCCCAACTGTACCAGACCTGTGAGAACCTGTGAGAATTCTCCTAGGGAGCTTCTTAACTGCCATGGAGTGTTCAGAGGCACTGAAACAGCCAACCCACCACGAACATAACTTCGCATATTGGAGGTTAGCACCATTAAAAAGTTTCCATAGTTGAATTCTGATTTTTCTGATGGGTTGCAGCTCTCCCAGGGAGCCAGACTGGAGCTATACATGGTAGGTCACCTGAGATAAAATCAGCAGGATAGAATCCTTAGATCAAGTGGGGCTGGGAAGCAAGGTCTGGGTGTTAGGGAGTGATGAGTCGTCCCTTGAACAGGCGAAGGCTGTGCTTGACAATCCCCAATAAAATGTCTCCCCATCTCCATGTCCCTCCTTGCTTTCCCTTTAACTTCTCCAGTGCCCACAGAACCATGGGCAGCCTTCCATGTGGACCTGGAGCCCAGTGATCTAGAAGTTCCATAGGCTACAGATAGCGAGCAGGAGAGTGTCAGTCAGTCAGTAGAGGAGAAGCCTTACGAGAGCAGCAGTCCTAAAAGAGGTTCTTAGAGCTATGAGTTGCAGCCTTGGTCACACGTCTGAACTTCTCACTCTGCATCTGTGCCAGTGAGACTAGTTAGGGAGGCAGCTCCGAGGACAAGTTTGGGCTATCTGCTAAGCTGCAATAAGAACTAGATATGTCAGAACTATGGTGTTTAGGAAAAGGTGAAAAGGTTATCTATTTTCAATTACCATGAGGTAAGCCCAAGAAAAATTTGCATTTTACTAATATATTCACTTTAAGAATTTGCTGAAGACATGATAGATAGATAATACATTTAGATGCTTATACGTAAGGCATTAGGAGACTTAGGGGAGAGCTGAATTTGGAGGAGGAGAAGTATGTTAAACTATTTTATTGAGGGGTTTGGTGTGGGGTGTTGAAGAGGGACTAGGAGAATGAGATCTGACATCCTGGGCCTGGCCAGGCTCTCTTCAGCCTCTCAGTGGCCAGAAGAAACAGGTGGATGCTTTGAAGCTTCAAAATCCATCACAGACCTGCTTAGTAAGGCTCAGACCAAAGAGAGAGGAATTATGCAGACAAGATCCAACTGAAAAAGAGATTGGGATCCAGAATCTCTCTTGCACATGTATACTTCTCTAGCATTGGCTCAAATACAAAAAGAATGAGAAATTGCTCCAAGATATCGGTTGATCATTTAGCATCTGACCTCTCCCAGCCCTAGTCAAATAACACCTAACACTTACATGGCACTTACTAAGACAGCACAGTCTATTTTACATCACATTATCCTATTTAACACACAACAACAACTCTATAATACATGGTCTCCATTTTTAAAAGAAGAAATTGAGATGTGGAAAGATCAAGCAATTTACTCCAAGTTATAGAGAGATGGTAGGGATTCCCTCATAGCTCAGTTGGGAAAGAACTGGCCTATAATGCAGGAGACCCAGGTTCAAATCCTGGGTCAGGAAGATCCTCCCTGGAGAAGGAAATGACAATCTGCTTCAGTATTTTTGCCTGGGAAATCTCATGGACAGAGCCTTGGGAACTTAAGTTCATGAAGTTGCAAGAGTCGGACACAACTTAGGGACTAAGCCACCAGAGAGACAGTAAGTGACGACGCCTGGATTTGAAACTGATCACCATATACACGCTCTTATCTGCTACAGTATTCTGCTAAGCATTATCTAAAAATATGGCATTTTCTCCTTTGTTTCAATTTTCTCTTAACTTTTCTGCTTAAGCTATTTCATTTTCTTCCAGGGAGAATAAAAATACTGTCTTGAATCAACAAGAGACCAAGAAAGTGAATTACTTTAAAATCACAATCTATAAATTTATATTTATAGATTGATGGCCTTGTGGACTATCTCATCATGATATAATATTTGGCATAGTTTGTATTGAGCCTCTTCCCCAGGTAAGTGAAAGTATCCCAGTACTGGGAGCTGACCTTGTGTAGTTATGCGCATCGCCTCATTTCCCCTCCAGCCTCCGTCAGGAATTGAATCACTACTGTAGCGAAATAGCAGAGGAGTTTTACTCTGTCCATGTTGCTGCATAGGCCAGTAAATCACTGTGAGACACTCTTACTCTGTGCTCATTCACTGCTCTTTTTCAAAGAAAGAGTAGTTTAGGCTGTCTTAAGCTCTTCTGCACATTTAAGTCAGTAAATGGACATTGCTTCACGTCCGAACTAAGACAGAAAATAGTTCAAGCTCCTACTGAACTTGGCATCTACTTCAGTGTAATTAGACATATTGATCTAGACTGCTGTTTCAGGTAAACAGTTTTGTTTTGTTGTTGGTCCCTGTGGTTGAAATTTTCATGGATATCAACATCTTAATAAAATCAAATCAAATAAGGTTTGATTATGAGAAAAGTCTAGATTGTCATTATAAGTAGAAAATTATCTAAATGGAAAGTGCTACTATTCACAACATAGATTTGCTAATTGTCATTCTGTGGCAAATATCTCAATAGTAGACACTTACAGCTACATTGTTTGGTGAACAGGAATTAGGAAACCTGATCTTAAAATAATATTTTACCATTAACATGTTTCAAGCTGTTAAAATCCTTCGTGTTGAGAAATATCAAAGCTACACTAAGCGTGTCAGCATTTGTAAGTGCTTTGAAGATGAAGAATGCATTTATGGCCAAGTAGGATCTTTAGAGGGAAAAATGGCTTTCTCTACCTTTTGAACTAGACTTTACAAACAGCTTTTAAGAGATTTAACAATATATTTACCATGAAACATAACATCCATGTTATCACTAATAATAATGGCAATAAATGAGTTTTTGATGTGTGACCCCATCATCTCAGAAGAAGTGACATTTTTATTATTCATCAACCACTCTCCATTCTTCAAGTAAAAGCACAGCTCCCATAAAGGTTTAATAAAGACTTTATCTATACATAAAAAAGAGAAAAATTGTATAAAACCATCCAATACTCAGAAATTTTCTGTGATGGTTTGGATTTTGGTAGGGGGAGCAAAGGAAGGTTAGATTATTTTTCATTTCTGCTTATTGAACCCACTGCCTCAAACTCCTACCTGATTTTAAATGTGTAGGTGGCTCATGTTTGTTATTTCAGATAACTGATCAGTAATCAGAATTAATTAGGGGTTCTGGGTCCATCCTTTAATGCACAGCTATCATGTTATGTATCTTGTCTAATTCTTTTCTCTCTTTAAAATGAACACATTCATCTCACTCCCATCCTAAAGTAGTACTAGAAAATCATATAGGAATGTCTATCCATCTAGGAGGAGTTCAGCACACAACACCACTAGAATAAGCCTCATGCTCACAGAACACAAACTTATCTTAAACAGAATATGTTTAAATGAAAGCTATTCTGTCCCATTTCCACTGCTTTGTAACCAGTAAACATACATTTGATTGAAAGGGCAGTAGTAAAGTCAATTCTACTCGTTATGATCATGAAAGTGAGATATAATCTCTTTATAAATATAAATTAATCAAAATTTATTTTGCCAAATACATCCTGAATATATTTATTGGGTGCAACATTTATTGATGGTATACTGGATAACAAGCACAGTTCTATTAATATATTATTAGTATACAGAGATAAAAGCTACAATTCTCTTGTTGTCCTCAAAAAAAAAAACAAAAAACAAAAAACTCAGGTTAAGAGCATTAATAGTGAAATACACAGGGCCTCAAAGGAAAACCTAGGAAAGCTACTTGGATGAGATGGGGTTTGAGGAAGGGTTCTCAAAGTAGGCAATGCTCAACTATGATTTAAAGTTGGAGGAAAATTATCTAGAAAATGAAGCAGAGTTGGATACTTAAAATAAATAGAACAGTATGTGAAAAGGATGAGAGGCATGGCAAACCAGTGAAATTTGCTTTTAGTATGATAACAGTGGGCAAAGCAGAACATGATGATAGGAAATAAGGATGGAGTTGGGAAAAACCTGATAGTAAAAGACTTCCCCATGCTAATGAGTCTGAGTTTACCCTAAGAGAAAAGGAAATGGCTGTATTAGAGAATACAAAGTGAGAATGTGATCGAGTATGCTTTTTCCCAGTTGTACCAGGCTTGGGTGACTGTGGGGGACTCTCATGTTATTCACAATGATAGAATATATAGAAATAAAAGAAGTTGTTATGGGAAGTGCTGAGCATTAACAGCCAGATTCCTGATACTTGTGGGATCTCCAATGACTCCTAGAAAATTGTAGTGATAGGACTGGAGAACAGGAGAAATATCTGAGATAGAAATATGCATTTCAACTTTGCTATGTAGGCCTGGATGTAAACATCCACAGAGAAAGTATACAGGGATAAAAGAGAAAAAAAGACCTAGGACACATAAATTCTACAGAGCACTAACCTATTAAAGAATGCTCAGAGAAAGACCTAAAAGTGCAACTGAGAAATGACTAGTTAGATAAGAGAGAAGCTATTGAGGAAACCAGTGGCTATCCATGGGAATCAATGAGAAGAATTTTCAAAGTTAGATTCAATCTAATCTCAATATTCATTGATAAGGAAAAGATAAATTACCACCTTAACTATATGGAACCATAATTAGAGTTTGGGGAATTTGCTGTATGACTCAGGGAACTCAAACTGGGGCTCTGTAACAACCAAGAGGAGTGGGATAGGGAAGATGGGAAGGAGGGAGGGGACATATGTTTATCTATGATTTACTCATGTTGATGTTTGGCTGAAACCAACACAATCCTGTAAAACAATCACCCTTCAATCAAAAAATAAATAAATTTAAAATTAAGAAAAAAAGATTCGAGTTGATAGAAAAGTAGATGAGAAACAGAGAAGAAGTCTGCATGATAGATAATACATTCATCATTATCTGGGTTGTGGATAATACAATCCACAATTTTACAACGTGCTAGTCAGGGTGTCATTTCCAATAGAATAAGCAGTCTCCGTGGTTCTAGGAATGTGTGGTCTCAAATATACATACATCTATCTTCTTAAGTGCTAAAGATGCAGACATTATCATAGCCATTCCCACAGGTATAAAGCATTTTACAAAGAATTAAAAATATAGCCAACCAACAAGGCATTTGGGCTCTTACAGCATCTGGCAATCAGTTGGAAGGACTTTGCCACTGAGTTCATCGATAGTTAAAGCCCATCCCCAGTTGCTCTTCATTTCCCAAAGTAGCAAAGTCTGCTTGAGATTGTATGTCCCCTGGGTATGTGAGACTTCTGGGGAGCAACTTAATTTTTGGGTAAATGAGCTCTGCTGAAATCCATTCTGGAAGTGGCTAAGTTGAGTAGGTGCCTTGCATGAGTGCCAAGAAGAAATTAAATGCAAAAAGAGGAGACTAGAAATATTACTGTGTTGTTTTTATTTATTCAATGTATTTGTCTAATCTTTAGTAGCTTTTATGCCCGGCACTGCTCCTCTCCCAGTGCTAGGATGGGCAGGATCTGCTATAGAAATAGCAGGAAACAAAACAGACAAATGCATGATAGCACTTATGAAAAGTGAAAGTGAAAGTCGCTCAGTTGTGTCCACGCTTTGTGACCCCATGGAAGTCCATGGAATTTTCCAGCCCAGAATACTGGAGTGGGTAGCCTTTCCCTTCTCCAGGGGACCTTCCCAACCCAGGGATCAAACCCAGGTCTCCCACATTGCAGGCAGATTCTTCGCCAGCTGAGTCACAAGGTAAGCCCAGGAATACTAGAGCGGGCAGCCTATCCATTCTCCAGTGGACCTTCCTGACCCAGGAATTGAACCAGGGTCTCCTGCATTGCAGGCAGATTCTTTACCAACTGAGCTATCAGGGGTTATATGTGGAATCTAAAATAGGGCACAAATGAACATATCTAGGAAACAGAAACAGACATAGAGAACAAATCTGTGGTTGCCAAGGGGGAGAGAATTGAGAGCTTGGAATTAGCAGATGCAAACTAGTATGTATAGAATCGAGAAACAACAAGGTCCTACTATATAGCACAGGGAACTATAACTATATATGTTGAATATCCTGTGATAAACCAGAATGGAAAAGAATATGAGAAAGAGTATCTGTATGAGTTACTGAGGAACTCTGCTATACAGCGGAAATCAACACATCATTGTAAATCACCTATATTTCAATACAATTAATAATAAAAATAAATCAAGGAAGGGTATTGGAAGATTTGAGGGGTGATGAAATATTAATTAGGATAGTCAATGAGGGCTTCACTGAGAAAGTAATCTTTGAACAAAGACTGAAAATTGAGGGATTGAGCCATGGAAATATGGAGAAAGGATAGTTCAGGCAAAGAAGTAAAACTTTTTGGGAGGATGGGCAAGCACTTGGTGTCTTCTTGGAATAGGGAGGAGACCACTGTAGCTGGAGAGAGACAAAAAAGAGGAAAGCAGAGAGATATCAGAGAGGTAATATGGGAGAGAATAGAGCAGACCCCTGGCCAGTGTTAAGAACTATGTTGAGTGAAAAACTGATTCTGGAACTCTAAGGGACTCTTCATTGAGAAAAGATATCTTAAAATATCATTTTCCTATCTGTCTACCCTTTCTTTTAAAAAAATATTTTATTTATTTATTTTGGCTGCATTGGGTCTTAGCTGCAGTACAGGGGCTCTAGAGCACACAGGCTTCAGTAATTGCGGTGCATGGCTTAGTTGCTTCATGGCATGTGGAATCTCAGCTCCCCAACCGGCGATTGAACCCATGTTCACTGTATTGCAAGGCAGATTCTTAACCCCTGGACCACCAGGGAAGTTCCTACCCTTTCTTTTGAGTATGGGGTTTCTGCCAATGACCTCCCTGATCCTCTTAGTTCCATCACAGGAACTCTTGCTTCTCAAAGACTAGAAGACTAGGCACTTCTCTGAGAATGCAGAAGCATCATCAGAATATACATTGAAAGGAGTCTCTGTGTCATTCAGAAAAGCAGGTAGTAAGAACCATACAGAAATTTGAAAGAACCATTTCCAGAGCTCGAAGAGAGAGTAATGCATTGAGATCAACTTGTGTTTTTTTAGCAAGACATTCTCTAGGAAAAAGAAAGCTTTCCCATGAGAATCTTCAAGATACCCCAAGACATTTACTCCTTTGTAACTAAAATATTATCAATAAATATAATCTCCCATAGTTCTTTGGGCAAAGAAAGAGAAGAAACACTGAAGGAAATAAGCTACCTGTGGCTCTTCCACGTAATTATTTTACCATCCGAATCATTGAGTACCTTGTAGTTGCCTTCCTCGATATTCCTAAAGTGGTCTTTTCTAGTGACGTTGATACATTATGTTGCTTCACAGAGGTGTAAGGAATGAGGACAATTAGGGGAAAAGAATCTGGCACCACTATCTCAATGGTAGCCTCCCAAAGAGTGTAGGATTTTACATAGAGTGCAATCACAGGCCTGGAAACATGGGGTTTTTACCCTGACTATACTGTTAACTGGCACTTTAAAGTAATAATATCTACTAGTTACTGAATCATAGTTTTCTCACCTGTGTAGTAAGCAGCTGGGTGAACAATAACTATCACTTTTTCTGTTAAGAAGGTCTACAAAAATCAGCTGCCATGGATAGAGTTGAGTCCAGGTTCTCTGATAAACTCCATGCTCAGTAATTCATTACAGTTATCTTCTCTAGAGATGTTAATTACACAGCATTGTACCCCTCTTCCTCTTTTTGCTCCCATAGACATTGCAAACAGATCGCAATACTTTTCCCTGTTAAGTCATCAGAACTCAGGGTTGGTCAGAATGTTGTTTTTTTTTTTTTTTTTTTTTTTTTGCATAGTGACTCAGGCGATCATGACCAAACAGTTGGAGAGGGTACTCAAGGTGAAAACAGTTTGCTACTTTACCATTAGGAGAATGACTATGGAAGTTAACAGTTTTTAGTATAGCTACGAAGAGCACTTACATCCTGGCAGCCAATTTCTCCCATCCTGAAAGAGGTCTAACCTATCATTAGTTCTGCCAGCTTACCCTGGGCACAACAAAACAGATCAATTAGCTTTTCAGCCAAAGAGGCTTGACTACACAGAATTCATTCTCCTTCTTTATAAAGCCCACTTTCCCCCTGAGAGGAGAGCTTTCTGTAAGAGAAGCCAAATGAGACATTCAACAAGTAGAGACTATCACTGACTTCTTGATCTTTGTCCTTCCACTCACTCACCTTTTTATTACCCAAATCTACAGGAGCTGAGATCAAGAAAGCTGATTCGTCTCAGTTCTAATGAAAAGTCCTAACAATGTTATTTAGATAACTGTGATGAATTTTAATCTGATAACAGCTTGTGACCCACAAATTGCTGTTTAAATTAAAATGCATTCAAAATGAAACTGGCAAGACAACCACAATACTAAACTTGCAATCTGCTGGGGAAAAAACACCTATCAAAAGCACTACATTAAAAATATGAATGTAATTAATTTCTATATGGCATCTTACAACTGAAATCTGGAGATAGCCTTCAATGCCTTGTGACTAAATTCAATTGATTAATCATCTTCCTTTTTTTTTCCCCTCAAATTAAGAAGTCAAAGTAGAGTTGGATTGGTTTGTCTTGGTAATACACCCTCTGGCAGAGCTCCAGGTATAATCTAGGGCTACAGACTTCTAGGTTTCTCTTTTGATGAACAGAAGTCCTCTATTTCCTCATCCCAAATGTTCATCCACAACAAATTTATAAATGTTTTCCACCTGCTTCATTTTAAGGTTATTTATAGCTTTTAAGTTATAATTACTCAAGATACATAAAATGTTATCTTTAGAAATGTTATATATTAGTTTTAAAAATAACAACACTAATATTTTTCATAGATCAGTTCAAATCATTCCTAAATTTGATAGGAACTGAGGATATTTTTGGTAATAGCTATTTGTCTCAGGGCTATAATTAAACAATAATGTAAATAAAATTCAACCCAATGTGTATGTTTTCATCTCATATTTTGACATTAAAGAATTGTATGCAGTAATAAAAGGATTTACTACAACTGTTTGCAAATAATTTAATGACCATGTCATAGCTACATCCCGGTTTTCAAAGTGCTAAAGAACTACTGAAAATTCCACAATATAACATCATAATTATAACAATTAACATGGGTACTTAATTATAGCCTGAATGTTCCTATACATTACTTGTTCAAGAGATTCACAATACATTAAAATAGCATTAGCTAGAAATAAGGAAGTACCATCTTTCACTCTCACAATTGCCTACACAGAAAAGGACTCACCCACACTCTTTCTAAAAGATACCCCAAAATTGCAATTTTATATCCATTATCTTCATGCACTATCTCTGAACTGTAGTATATACTCAATAAAATATTGCTTGGAAAAATGAATGAATACGTGTGATTGGATGACAGGCAAACTCGGGGAAAATACCTGTTCTTTGATTGCTACAGGGATACTGCACGGACAACTGCTGTCGCAGTAGGGCTCCCAAAATCTCTCTACCATATTTTATTTTGGTTCATGTGTGCGTAAAAATGATAAAGGATTCAGTCCAGCAAGTCCCTGTATCAGATCGAGGCTGCATGTATCCAAAAAGCAGGATCTATAGCGACATTTTATGTACAATTCCCCAGGTACTTCCTAAGGTTTGCTTCCAAACGAAACCTGATACTGGTTCTGATATCAACTATATTTATATCCGGGAATCAGTCTCACTGTCATTTCTTTCTATACCTCATCAAACCCGTCCCAGGGACAGTGCCTACCCTGCGGTTGTCAGCTTTGAAACAGTGATTGGTTTTCTGTCTTGTGCCCTCGGAACCTGACCATGATGCTGAAAGAGACGAGAGAGTCCTATTTTAAAGCTTTCGTCCGTCTTATTGGTTTAGAAAATTCGACTGACAAGAGCTGGGGCCAAAGGAGCCTGGAGTGGCATCGTTAATGGGAACCGTGTATTTCGATCTTTGGGGCAGAGATGTGGTCCATCAGGTTACAGCCAATGGATCCCTGTGAGCTCTCGCTAAACCGAGAGACCTTACGGAAGTAGCCGCTGCAGTAGAAAATATTACATCCAGTAGGGAGTCTTGTCAGCCTCCTGAAAAACGGGCAGTCAAGTGCGGAGCTTAGAAACAAAATCTGGGAGTCTAGATGGAGGGGAGGGGTGGAGGAAGCAAACCTGTATTCGCATTGAAAATGTTCATACGAGGTCAGGAAAAATCACGGGCTGATTTTAGCTTAAGTTTTCGGCCTCCGTCTTCCAACAGGTGCAGGACTCCCTCGCCCCTACCGTGTCAGCACTGTCCTGCTTTGCCTTTCTAAGGGTTTCCTCGCGAAGCCAGCTTTCCCTAGAGTCCTGGAGCATGTGCAGTCTCCCGGCGCATCCACAGCTCTGCCGGGCAGCCCCTTACCTGCAGCGTGAAGACTAAGAAGCAGGCACAGCACAGGGAAGCCGACCGCTCTCCGCATAGTGCTCTGCATTGAGTGGCGGAGGAGCAACTCCGCCACGACCCCACTTCAGGCAAAGTGGTGTTGGAAAGAGCCCCCGCCGAGAGTCCTCTGGTCTCCGGGAGGCATTCGCAGGTCCTGGGCTGGGGCTGGCAGAGCGGTGTGTGGCGCGAACAGAAGCAAGCACCAGCTTCTCCACCTTAAGAGAGGAGGGGAGGAAGAGGAGTGGGAGGCGGCCGCAAGCCGGGCGGCGCTGGGCGGGGGCCGAGATCGCGGGGAGCCGTTACAGCTCGGCCTTCTGGAAGCTCCGCAGCCGCGGGGGGGCGGCGGGGGGAGGAGGTGGGCGGAGCCAGCCCTGGAGCCCGGGGCCAGAGCTGTAGGAGCAGCAGCCCCACCGCGCCGCGGCGACTGAGCATGCCCGGTGCTGGCCCTCGCGCCGCACGCACAGAGTTTCAAAGTGGAATCCCACCCCTCCGGGTCTTAGCGGCTGCTGCGAGGGAAGCAGGCTCCACGGCGCGGGGGTGTGGGGGAAGCATGCTGAGACTGTCATCAGGGATCCAGTATCTGTCCAAAACCTGGGAGTGGGACCAGATGAGGGCCCGACTTGAGGAACCAGAGGAAACGGCCTGAAAAAGTGTCAGCCCCCCCACCTCACCCTGTCCCTCCCCAAATCTTGGTTTACACGTGGACATAGCTCATCCATGGGAGCTGACGTTCTCTGGGCCTCCGAGTGCCAACCTCTCCGGGCTGCCCATGGGAACAGAGTGCAGGTGTTGCCAGGGGGAGAGGTCATGAGGCAGCCTGCTGAGTATAAGCAGTGAACACGCATCCTGGGGGTGCCTTCTTTCTAACACGATCCCCCTCTCCCGTGTCTTCAGCGGGGTCCCTGTTTTTCAAGCTCAAAGCCTATGACCACCGTAGTGGCCTAAGTTAGGCCACACTTAGAGACTGGTAGGACATATCCATGTAACAGAAGAGAGGAAGACATCTTTTTGTATTTTGGAGATATTATCCTTTGTCTCCACTTTACTAAGGTAAAATGTAATGGAATCACCCCTGTAACTAGACTCCTCCTGTCCAAGTCTGAGTCCCTAGGAAGGCTGTAGCAGTCTGTCTAATATAGGTGTTGATCCCCCTCATTGGGGACACTGAGTGTGGAAATCCTTCTATTAGTCCAGGGGCTCATTACTCCTGGTCATGAAGTCCCTTGGCCAGATTTCTCTCCCTTAATTAACCCAGGAGCTCTGACTTTTCTACATCTGTGTCTTGGGATACTGTGGCCCTTCCCGGATTACTCCCACTTGCTTCACTACCACACTCAAGCTTGCAAAGGTCTAACCTTGATCTCATTTTTCCAGAAAGCCCTGGGCTAACTCCAGATTACAGTATTTCTCTTCCACATGTGAATGTATATACAACCTTTGCTTAGCAACATCACATATTTTTCTTTTATATTCATTCATCTGTGGTTCATTTTACAACATAGCTGAGGGGCCTTAAGAACGTCTGCATCTTTGTATCACTGAAATTGAATAAAGTCATTCTGGGTAAATAAAATGTATGACTAAGTGCTTGTTGAATTGAACTGCGTATCTCTTCAATGCTTTCTTTCTCCATCCTCTGTGGACTGGGACAACTAATGGGAAACATGCTACCCATAAGAGTTTCAATTAGAGAGGATGTCACAGGATCTGAGCCTGGGCAGTATCATTTCCTTTATAATTTATTTCATCTCTAGCACTGAGAGACAAGGCCAGAAACTTCTGTGCTGAAAATCGAGCTCTGTGCAGCTTTACTCTCCCCACTCCACCACTTCCCCACATGGGTGTGTTACGTACCATTTCTGTGGCAAAACCATTTCACCCCAAATCTCCCTAGGCTACAACCTCTTTCCTTACTCTGGATTCACTTTTCCCCAGTCTCCTTTCCCATAGTATATATCGGTTTCTAACATACCAGAAGAATTACTAATGGCATGGAATGGTCTATCATTCATTATCTCTTTCCTTAACCCCACCCCCTTCCCACAATGGAATCCAACCTCTACAATGGCAGTTATCTTTGACAGTTGTATTCACTGATGTATGCCAACTGACTCTAACAGTGCCTCACACAAAACAAATGATCAAAAATAAATTAATTAAAAGCAACTAGTTGATAAAATTCAATAGTGACAGTTTCCCAACTCTTTGGAGTTCTTACTAGATATTTGAGATAACTTATTTATCTATGTTTAAGAATCAGAGGAGTAACTCTTCTCATCTAACATCAGGTCCTAGAATTGCTGAAGGGCTGAGAGTCAGGAGGAGTGATTGCAGCCCAAGTACAATGGGTGTACTTCTATTATTCCTAATAAAAAAAAAAACTTACCAAACTCCATAGATCTCCAAGAAGAAAATGCACATTCGGCAAGGAAGCAATATTACTGTAACGCCCCAAACCCCTTGCTTTCCCACAGATAATTTCAACATTTATTTGGGGGATATTTAGAGTTTCAAATAATATAATTCGCTGTGACTTTGCCAACAAGCGTTCAGCTAGCTATTTATTTTGCCCAGGGGTGGAGGTAGCTGAATTATTAAACTGTGCATGAAAATTCCCTTCACAGCAAAATTTCCAGTTTCTAATTCAAGATATACCACTAGAATAGTTCAGTACAGTAAAAATAACCTCAAGTGAGATGTAATTTTGGTGACTGGACAGTAATTATTAATTCACTTGAAAAAGATAAAGGAGAAAAAATTTCATATTCCTTGGTGAGTTGACCTAATATACTTTCAAGAGATTGATCCCGTGACATGTGAAGTCAGAGTATAATAAGTAAATCAGCCAATCAATGAAAAGCCAACCCCTTAATTCTTTGAGACAGATTCGCTGCTTTCCCTTGACTCGGCGATCTAACACCAGTGAGGGCAATTTGGTGTTTTAGAGAAGAGCCTCTGTTAGTAAACTACACCCAGTTTCAGAAAACTAGCTCCAGTTTAAAGAAGTATGGAAATTACTATGAGAGAGCCAGGCAAATTATTAATAATACTGGATTACAGAACTATGTCCTAAAGGAAATCATTTACATTTTGAAAGAGAAACAGAAAATTACTCTCATGGGAAATCTTTTCACCAGAAAATGCACCATCTCTGTTTCCTATGAAGTGAGAGTCAGGAAGAATTTATACGGGAAAGAAGCCTTTCAGAACATGCCCTCAAACTGAATATAACCACTATGAGCCTCCACATTAACATGTCTATAAATGGATGGAAACCATTCATACTGGCCATCTTTCCCTAGGACACTTAAAAGAAATTGGATCTACTGACTGTAAAAGTTTCTTCTTTAAATTATTTAGATTATGATTATTATTTAAATATGAGCGTTAACCTTGATTAGCGCTTCTGTGTGCCAGGCTGCATTCTAAGCATATGAATTTCCCACTTAAACTTTACAATATCCCTGCAAGGAGGTATTATCATTATCTCAATTTAGAGATGGTAGGGCTTTGCTGGTGGCTCAGTGGTAAAGAACCCACCTTTCAATGCAGGAGATGTGGGTTTGACCCCTGGGTTGAGAAGATCCCCTGGAGTAGGAAATGGCAACCTACTCCAGTATTCTTGCCTGGAAAATTCCACAGCCAGAGGAGCCTGATGGTCTATAGTCCATGGGCTTACAAAGAATCAGACACGACTGAGCACACTTAGACAAACATCAGAGAAGCACCTTGCCCAAACTCAAGTAGTAGGTAACCAACCAAAAGACAAATTGGTAGAGTTAGGATGCACAATCAGATAATTTGTTACCAAACCACTACAATATACTACTTCACATATAATCAATGTAAATAGTGACAGTTGTAATTAACTGATTAGAATTAGGTCAGGGCCAGAGCAGAAGACGCTGATCCTATATCTGGCAATAAAGCTCTGTAGCGAGAAACACCCATAGGAGATTGTCTACAAATGGATGAGGCAATGCTGTGGCAGTGGACTCTAAGGTCAGCATCTAGTGAACAAAGATAGACAGCACCCACAATCATGCTTAGAAGAGCCTGCAAGAAGTATGCTTACAGTAAAGTAGAGCAGGAGAGAGATGATCTCTTCTTGAAGGGTGGAAGTGGGGGCAGGGATGTGTAGCGGGCAAGAAACTATTCGTGGAAAGCAATAAATAAGCTGAGTCTCGCTGGATAAATAAGTTCTAACTGTTCCATATGAAGAGAGAGGTTGTGGGATTGTGTGAGCCGGGAAAAGAGGCATGAAATAGTGAAATGAGTGCAAGGAACTTCTGAGTGTGTTCAGGAGCAACAAGTGACAGTGACCACGTGTTATTGAGACCTGTAATGTGTTTACCCTGCCCCATGCTTTATAGCCATTTTGTCAGTCACAAAGTTCGTTTCCTTCGCCTGAGAGATATCTATAGATGAGAGGGGAAAAGAAGAGTAGTAATTTATTTACACAAATTGAAGGACTGGAGGTGAATTAAGCTGCATTCAGAGTAGAACGGCTCAGAATCCAAGAGAACAAAGTAGAAATTTGGGGGCAAAGGTACATTCAGATGAGTGGCTTCACCATTAATTTTTAAAAATAGTTTTCCAACTATGAAAAAGCAGAACAATCTACCCTTCCGTGTAAGCACACAGGGAAGAAAACAGCGAGATAGAAAGGGCACCAGGAGTGAAGACGAAATGACTAAAATTTACAAAATATATATTTTCACACTCTCACAAAAGCTCTGGGAGATGTTATTTTCCTTTTTGAGGAAAGAAGGAAACTAAAACTCAGTAAGGCTAGTAATTTGCCCATACATCCAGCTAGTAAGTGATATGGCTGGGATTAAAATTCAGGACTGGTGACCCTAGTACTAGGCTTTAACAACTCTGTTGTACTGATTCCCTGATAAATAGAAAGAATTAACTTCAAGACTTAAATGGAAAATGTAGTATTTTCAAGGGGTTTCCATGGTGGCTCAGATGGTAAAGAATCTGCTTGTAATACAGGAGACTTGGGTTTGATCCCTGAGTTGGGAACATCTCAAGAAACAGACTTCATCAAGAGGATTAATGACAATTAAATTTTACAACTTAACAGAGCTCTAGTTTTTTTGAGTTTTAGCTATTCAAGTGTTTGATACACATACACACACACACACACACACACACACACATACAAATACATAAAGACAGCAATATGTATTCTGAGAAAAAATTAGATACCCAAAATAAGATATATAGTCTTCTATAGCTGTCTTAGTATAATACGGGCTTCCCTTGTGGCTCAGCTGGTAAAGAATCTGCCTGCAATGCATGAGATCTGAGTTTGATCCCTGGGTTGGGAAGATTCCCTTGGAGGAGGGAATGGCTACCCACTCCAGTATAATACAAAAAAATCATAGTAGAAAGGCTATAAGTACTGAGAGATTCCGCTCTTGGTTCATCATTAAAATTTTATTCAAGATGAAGCATAAGCTTTCCTGGGAGCTAGCTAGTAGTCATCTACTCTGGCACTGCAAAGGTCAGATTCAGCCAAGATGTCGGTAATAGATTTGTAAACTGCTGACTCTCTGCATTAGCTCTCTGTCCATCCCAAGACACTAATCAGGATGCACTTACCCCATACATCATCCTGAGCAGCACACAGACGTGAGAACCCCCAGTGTCAGCTTAGACCAGCTACTTGGGGCCAGTCACATACATTTTTTACATTGTTTGATCATTCTTTAAGATTTCCTTGAATGAGGCCCTTTTGGAACAATTCATTCACCCAAAAGCCCAAGACACTAAGAAGATTCAAAGAATGTAGCTATGGCTTGGTTAAATCATTTAATCTGACTCCATTCCTGTTAATCATTTTCTACCATAACTGTAGGATGATGTGAAAGAATATCTCCCAAACATGGGCTTCCATGCCTTTCTTACTGATTGCTCACTCTTAGAAATGAAAAGCCATGGTTCTCTCTGTCTTATAGTTCCTTATTCCCCTCATTCCCCTCATTCTTGCAGCTGTATGCCTATAGAAGAGAAGATGGTAATTTATCAGTCTAAGACTTAGTGTGGACAAACATTTTTAGATTAAGATGTTCCTTTGTAAAAAAACCTACACCTCCACACATAGAGAGGAGAATTAGAGGAAAGCTTAGTAAAACTGACTGTAATATGATCATTCGTGTCCTCAAATAATTAAGCAGTCAGTCACCTGTCCATGGCCATGATTTTGACTTATTCAACAGAATCCAAATGTGCCAGGACAACACTAGCATCATTGCTCAGAGAATATACTAGGAAACAGTATTTGAAGTCAAGTTACAATGGGATAGGCTACATCGCATTCATTCCCCAAATAGTGAAATAATCTGCTGATATTTCGTTGATACCTTATTTGACCTCAAATAATTTAAAGAAAACAGACATTGAGTACCTGTGATGATCCAGGAGGTGTTTTTAGTTCTTAGGATGTATTATTAAGCCCCAAAGACAAAGATTCCTGTCCTCAAGATGCTTGCATTCTAGGAGGAAGAATTACACATTTAACAGTAAATATAAGAAAGAAAGAAATTATATAATATGGTGAAAGTTGATAAGTGCTTTGGGGAAAGGGAAAATTACATGGAAGTATGGGAAATTAGGAGAGTGAGGGTGGGGTCAAAATGAGTACAAGGAGTTTACCAAATTAATAAGATATTCAAGATAAGCCACATGTGAAGCTGAGCAAAGATTAGAGACTTGAAGTTGGTGAAAGAGTTATCAAACAGATACCTGGTTAAAGAACTTTCCAGAAGGAGGGACCAGCAAAAGGCTCGAATTCCATAGACAGCTTAACCAACCTGGAAAACCACATTGTGTCAAAAAATGTTTCCAGCATGGCTTTAAATATACTATGTATGTAAAGAGAAATACAGTAAGAAAAATGCAAAATTAAACTAAATGAAAATTTCTCCATAAGAATTTTTAAATTAATTCTAGTTGCATTGATTTCAAATTACAGTAATATAACTCTGCAAATAACAAAAACTCAAGAGACGGCAACTACCCAATGGACATAATCATATGAAATTCCACTCTTTATTTCATGCTATTAGTGTAAAATAAACATCTTATTAATTAGAAATGTGGGTGCATTTCTAGTTAAAAATGCATTAATTAGAAATTAATTAGTGCATTAATTAGAAATGCATGTGTTGACACTTTATTTATCCTAAGAGACTTAGAGAAAAAATTTGTGAACTACCCTTATATTAAACTACCAACAAAAGAATCAATCCAATGTATTATGGATGAGAAATCTAAGCAGAAAAAGAAAGAGAAAAATACCCTAGCAAGCATTTTTGTGTTCTCGGTTTCTTCCTTGGCAAATGGTATCAAAATACTTGAGCTAAATACTATCCAAATGCTGGAGAATGAGGATTTTGCAAATGTCCTGTTTCTTAGAGTAGCTTAATTTTGATTTTTTGTTGTTTGGGATAGAACAGAAGGTAACCTCACTTTACATTTTAATCAAATATCTTTTTCATTCAAGTCCATATGACAAGGGCTCATCCAAATACTACTTCATGGTTAATACAAAAGGAGAAAAATATAAATAACCTCTCTTGAAAGAAGTCATCTGTATCCTCTGATCTTAGAAGTACTGTGCTTTAGAAAAGAAAGTAAAGAATCTCGCCTAGATTTTGACTGCAGAGCTTAAATCAAATTTTATATTTGATCTGTTCTAAATTGATAATCACAAAGATTGAAAAGTATACTCCTTTCAAAACCAAATTCAATAACAGAAGTGCTGTGGTCAGGTGCTCAGCTGTGTCTGACTCTTTGCGACCCCATGACTGTACCCTGCCCGGCTCCTCTGTCCATGGGATTCTCCAAAAAAGAATACTGGGATGGGTGCCAGTTCCTTCTCCTCTAGAGGATCTTCCTGACCCAGGGTTTGAACCTGCAGCTCTTGTGTCTCTTGCACTGGCAGGTGGATTCTTTTCTGCTGGTGCCACCTGGGAAGCCCTCAGTAACAAACGTGGAAATAAAACTAAATTTATCTTTGAATTAGCCATAATTAGATAGCACTCTAACTTTAACACACTATTTGTAGGAAGTGGGCAAAAACAGATGCCATATTTCTGAAATTTACCACATTTCTGAAATTTATTTAGATTTAAATAAAGTTTAAATTAATTGTCTTCAGAGTTGAACATTCTAAATTATGAAAGTAAAAGCATCCATTGAACGATAGACAATACAGAAAGAAAGAAAAAGGTGTAGTCATGGATTTCATTAAGTGGTGATAAACAGACGTAACATTTTGGTACATAGAGTTCCCTTCCACTCCCACCCTGGGGAAATATGAGTCTATGCATCCATGTGTTTATAATTATTACTAACTTTAACAAAATTTATATGTCAGTAGCATCAAACTATGGATTTGGACACTGTTTTTCCCCCTAATAGTATTCTGGGAGCATATTACCATGTGATTAGTTTTAATTGTCGCATAGCATTGCACTATGACATTCCATTTTGACTTCTCAGTTTTAGAGTTCTTCCTCAATTATTGTGAGCTGCTTAGAGAGTAAGAAATGATACTCCCTTAACCTGCAAAACATTTGGAAACACGTATAGGAGATTGAAAGTTATAATATTTCTAACATAGCCATGCAGTACTAGCACTGGTGAAGCCGCTGCCCCAGTCAAAAAGGAAACTCTAAAGTGTCAAAGCCAGGTGTCAGGAATGGGAGGTCACAGGTTATGAGTCCTACCTCAACCTCTGGCAAATTAGGAAGAATCAAAATGTGTACATTCCATTCAGACTACTGCCTTTCCTAAGAATGATGAATAAAGCAGGAGATGAATGAACAGTATTTGTTCCTTTTTTCATTATCCTTGGATAACTCAATCAACTGACTCTGAAATTACCATAACAAAAAGTATTATGGGGTAAAAACACCCGTAAAGTGAATTGTATAAATAGGAGCTACAAGTAATTGTGTATTTCCTTTCTATTTAAAAATATTATTTTAGCTTCTGGTTTCTTTTTAAAACCTGAACAGTATAACTACCTTCTCACGCTTATTACCTTCCTGCTCAAATGCGATGACACTCATGATTTGGTAGTTCCTAATCAGAGCTTTAAACTTACTGTAAATATCCATAAACAATAGGCAGCATTGTTTAAATTTTAATGTTAGTTAACTGGCATTATATTCTAACCTGTTCATGGAGTTCTTGAGGCAAGAATACTGAAGTGGTTTGCCATTACCTTCTCCAGTGGATCATGTTTTGTCAGAACCATATTCTGTGGGATTATAGTGAATATTTTGTCAGAATTAAATTCTATAAAGCTCAATTTTTTGCATTTTCCCCTCTATTAAAAATAAGTGTAAAAATGTTTCCATAAATCTTTGCATATGTTTTTCAAGCATGTTTACAACAGCTTGTCTAAGGCACACACATAAAAGTTAAATTGCTCACGTATAGGCTATCACTATGTAGTGTTGATAGTAATTTGCATTCACAACAGCAACGTATGAGAATCAATTTTGCTATAGCCATAGGTTTGCTATACCCATACATAAGCGTCATATTTAGCAATTATTTTGCCCAATCAATACCTATTAAATAGTGTCTGATTTTTAAAACATCTTTTCTTGGTAGTTAGCACAACCATTTTATTATTCATTTTTTGTTTGTCCCAACCAACCTAGATAGCATATTGAAAAGCAGAGACATTACTTTGCCAACAAAGGTCCGTCTAGTCAAGGCTATGGTTTTTCCAGTGGTCATGTATGGATGTGAGAGTTGGACTGTGAAGAAAGCTGAGCACCGAAGAATTGATGCTTTTGGAACTGTGGTGTTGGAGAAGACTCTTGAGAGTCCCTTGGACAGCAAGGAGATCAAACTCCAGTACTTTGGCCACCTCATGCGAAGAGTTGACTCATTGGAAAAGACTCTGATGCTGAGAGGGATTGGGGGCAGGAGGAGAAGGGGACAACAGAGGATGAGATGGCTGGATGGCATCACTGACTCAATGGACGTGAGTCTGAGTGAACTCCGGGAGTTGGTGATGGACAGGGAGGCCTGGTATGCTGCGATTCATGGGGTGGCAAAGAGTTGGACACGACTGAGCAACTGAACTGAGCTGAACTGAAGCCTCTTTCCGTCACCTCCACTAGCTTTGTTCGTAGTGATGCTTCCTAAGGCCCACTTGACTTCACATTCCAGGATGTCTGGCTCTAGGTGAGTAATCACACCCTTGTGATTATCTGGGTCTTGAAGATCTTTTTTATACAGTTCTTCTGTGTATTCTTGCCACCTCTTCTTAATATCTTCTGCTTTTAATAGGTCCCTACCATTTGTCCTTATCGAGCCCATCTTTGCATGAACTGTTCCCTTGGTGTCTCTAATTTTCTTGAAGAGATCTCTAGTCTTTTCATTTTATTTTTTCCCTCTATTTCTTTGCACTAATCACTGAGGAAGGCTTTCTTATCTCTCCTTGCTATTCTTTGGAACTCTGCATTCAAATGGGTATACCTTTCCTTTTCCCCTTTGCTTTTCGCTTCCCTTCATTTCACAGCTATTTGTAAGGCCTCTTCAGACAGCCATTTTGCTTTTTTGCACTTCTTTTCTTGGGGATGGTCTTGATTCCTGTCTCCTGTACAATGTCACACAGTGGAGTTATTTCTCCACTGATCTCCAATAGCATATTGGGCACCTATTGACCTGGGGAGTTCATCTTTCAGGGGATGAAGATAGGGGAGTTCTATCTTTTTTGCCTTTTCATACTGTTCATGGGGTTCTCAAGGCAAAAATACTGAATTGGTTTGCCATTCCCTCCATCCATAGTTCATCAGGCACTCTGTCCATCAGATCTAGTCCCTTAAATCTATTTCTCACTTCCACTGGATAGTCATAAGGGATTTGATTTAGGTCATACCTGAATGGTCTGGTGGTTTTCTCCACTTTCTTCAATTCCAGTCTGAATTTGGCAATAAGAAGTTCATGATCTGAGCCACAGTCAGCTCCCGGTCTTGTTTATGCTGACTGTATAGAGCTTCTCCATCTTTGGCTGCAAAAAATATAATCAATCTGATTTCGGTGTTCACCATCTGGTGATGTCCATGTGTAGAGTCTTCGCTTGTGTTGTTGGAAGAGGGTGTTTGTTATCACCAATGCGTTCTCTTGGCAGAACTCTATTAGTCTTTGCCCTGCTTCATTTGTACTCCAAGGCCAAATTTGCCTGTTACTCCAGGTGTTTCTTGACTTCCTACTTTTGCATTCCAGTCCCCTATAATGAAAAATATATCTTTTTTGGGTGTTAGTTCTAGAAGGTCTTGTAGGTTTTCATAGAACTGTGTAACTTCAGCTTCTTCAACATTACTGGTTGGGGCATAGTCTTGGATTACCATGATATTTAATGGTTTGCTTTGGAAATGAACAGAGATCGTTCTGTCGTTTTTGAGATTGCATCCAAGTACTGCATGTTGTTGACCATGATGGCTACTCCATTTCTTCTAAGGGATTCCTGCCCAGAGTGGTAGATATAATGGTCATCTGAGTTAAATTCACCCAGTCCAGTCCATCTTAGTTTGCTGATTCCTAGAATGTTGATGTTCACTCTTGTCATCTCCTGTTTGACCACTTCCAATATGCCTTGATTCGTGGACCTAACATTCCAGGTTCCTATGCAATATTGCTCTTGACAGCATCAAACCTTGCTTCTATCAACAGTCTCATCCACAACTGAGTGTTGTATTTGCTTTGGCTTCATCCCTTCATTCTTTCTGGAGTTATTTCTCCACTGATCTCCAATAGCATATTGGGCACCTACCGACCTGGGGAGTTCATCTTTCAGGGGATGAAGATAGGGGAGTCCTATCTTTTTTGCCTTTTCATACTGTTCATGGGGTTCTCAAAGCAAGAATACTGAAGTGGTTTGCCATTCCCTTCTCCAGTGGACCACATTCTGTCAGACCTCTCCACCATGACCCACCCATCTTGGGTGGCCCCACAGGGCATGGCTTAGTTTCATTGAGTTACACAAGGCTGTGATTCGTGTGATCAGATTTGCCTGTTGTCCGTGATTGTGGTTTCAGTCTATCTGCCCTCTGATGCCCTCTCTCAGTGCCTACCATCTTACTTGCGTTTCTCTTACCTTGGACGTGGGGTATCTTTTCACGGCTACTCCAGCAAAGCACAGCTGTTGCTCCTTACCTCAGAGGTGGTTTTAGAAAAGGAAGAGGAAGCAGAGATCAAATTGCCTACATCCGCTGGATCATCAAAAAAGCAAGAGAGTTCCAGAAAAACATCTATTTCTGCTTTATTGACTATGCCAAAGCCTTTGACTGTGTGGATCACAATAAACTGTGGAAAATTCTCAAAGAGATGGGCATACCAGACCACCTGACCTGCCTCTTGAGAAGCCTGTATGCAGGTCAGGAAGCAACAGTTAGAACTGGACATGGAACAACAGACTGGTTTCTAATTGGGAAAGGAGTATGTCAGGGCTATATACTGTCACTCTGCTTATTTAACTTCTATGCAGAGTACATCATGAGAAACGCTGGGCTGGATGAAGCACAAGCTGGAATCAAGATTGCTGGGAGAAATATCAATAACCTCAGATATGCAGATGATACCACCCTTATGGCAGAAAGTGAAGAAGAAGTAAAGAGCCTCTTGATGAAAGTGAAAGAAAGTAAAAGTAAAGTCGCTCAGTCATGTCTGACTCTGCAACCCCACGGACTATAACCTACGAGGCTTCTCCATCTATGGGATTCTCCTGGCAAGAATACTGGAATGGGTTACCATTTACTTCTTCAGGGGGTCTTCCCGACCCAAGGATCAAACCTGGGTCTCCCTCACTGGAGGCAGATGCTTTAACCTCTGAGCCACCAAAAGTTGGCTTAAAAGCTCAACATTCAGAAAACTAAGATCATGGCATCTGGTCCCATCACTTCATGGCAAATAGATGGGGAAACAGTGGAAACAGTGGCTGACTTTAGTTTTCTGGGCTCCAAAATCACTGCATATGGTGATTGTAGCCATGAAATCAAAAGACATTTACTCCTTGGAAGGAAAGTTATGACCAACCTAGACAGCATGTTAAAAAGTAGAGACATTACTTTGTCAACAAAGGTCTGTCTAGTCAAGGCTATGGCTTTTCCAGTGGTCATGTATGGATGTGAGAGTTGGAATATAAAGAAAGCTGAGCGCTGAAGAATTGATGCTTTTGAACTGTGGTGTTGGAGAAGACTCTTGAGAGTCTCTTGGACTGCAAGGAGATCCAATAGTTCATCCTAAAGGAGATCAGTCCTGGGTGTTCATTGGAAGGACTGATGTTGAAGCTGAAACTCCAATACTTTGGACACCTGATGCGAAGAGCTGACTTATTTGAAAAGACCCTGATGCTGGGAAAGATTGAGGGCAGGAAGAGAAGAGGACGACAGAGGATGAGATGTTTGGATGGTATCACCAACTCAATGGATATGGGTTTGAGTGGACTCCGGCAGTTGGTGATGGACAGGGAGGCCTGGTGTGCTGTGGTTCATGGGGTCACAAAGATTCGGACACAACTGAGCAACTGAACTGAACTGAACTGAACTGAAGCCTCCTTCCCTTCTTCCTTTTGGATTGCTGAACTATTTTTAATAGTCTATTTAAATTTTTAAAATTTAAACTCCTTTTGAATTTACTTATTGGCCTTTTAGAGTTTCCCTGGTGGCTCAGCGTTAAATAATCCACAATGCAAGAGACATGGGTTTAATCCCTGGGTCAAGAAGATCCCCTGGAGAAGGAAACAGCAACCCACTCCAGTATTCTTGTCTGGGAAATCTCATGGACAGAGGAGTCTGGCGGGCTACAGTCCATAGTGTCACAAAGTGGTTCAGTTCAGTTCAGTTGCTCAGTCGTGTCCGACTCTTTGCGACCCCATGAATCCCAGCACTGGCTAACTCATTTTGTATCATTTCTTCAATAGTTACTCTAGGTAGTAAAATGCACTTACCTTCCATTAACAACCTACTTAGAGTTATTATTCTGCTGCTATTTTAAGTAAAGAAGATTTATACCGAAATAGGTTCCTTGGACCTGCCCTTCTAATTCTCATATATATTACTTTTATATACATTGAAATCCATTATAAATATGATAATTTTTGCTTTTAACAGTAATACATGTTTTAAAGATCTTAAAAAATATAGTCCTTTATATTTACCCAGATACATACCATTTATCCTGCTTTACTGATGTTTAATTGGTGTACAAAAAACTGTTCATGGTTAATCTTCTAAGTAACGTGGGGTGTTTTTTTTCTTGCTTTCAAGATTATTTTCTTTACTTTTAAATTTCGGCAGTGATGTGTCTTGGCAAAGGTTTATTTCTTTGTTTTAGTTTATAATATTTCTTGAATCTATAAATTTATAATTTTGTCCACATTTAGGAAAAATTTTGCCATTATTTCTTAATATACATTTTCTGCACCCGTTTTCTCTTTCTGCGATTCCAATTACATGATTTTGATTTTGATCATTTCCCTGATAGAGAATCCACCTGATAAAGAATCAGCTGGTAAAGAATCCTCCTGCAAGACCAGAGACCTGGGTTCGATCCCTGGGTTGGGAAGATCCCCTGGAGAAGGGAACGGCTACCCTCTCCATTATTCTGGCCTGGACAATTCCACGGACTGTTTAGTCCATGGGGTCGCAAAGAGCTGGGTATGACCGAGCGACTTTCACTTTCCCTGAAGTTCTGCTCATATTTTTTTTCTCTCAGTTCTTTAGACTGTATCTGTTTTTCTACTGTAATTTTTTAGCAGCAAACTCCACTCACTAGTTCTTTGTTCCAGAAGAACTGCATGTTTTTTAATGGAGTTCATGATGCCCTCTTTGCTAACTGCCACAAAATGAGTAGTTTACGCTGTCTATGCCATTCCCTTCAAAATGTCACCTCTCCTCCACAATATACCTAGTTTTATCTTTTCTTCAGTGCTGTAAGTTCAACTTCTTTTGCATCTTTTTTCACTCTTAATAGTATCTGTGAGAGTAGTTGTCCAGTAACATCTGAATCAAACCAGAAGCATAACTCAGAATCTTTACATTGTGTATTTATGACAGTCCTTCAGTGGTTCCAAATACATGTAGTCTCTCACTTTTCAACTCATTGTCTTACTCAACGTTTATTATTTGTCTATATTGCGAATTAAAGCCCAAATGCAGAATATAATAACACTCCTAATCTCCCTCCTACTCCATAGCACCATATCCACCATCATTCTAAACTTCTTTCCCAATGTCAAGTTGTGCTTAGTACCTTGGCTTCCATTTCCCCATTGAGTTTTGTCCTTTGGGGATACTTCTTTCTTAATTTTAAATTTGGCAGTACTTTAAATTTATTTGTCACAATTTTTTCATCACTTCTAGGCATTTTCTCGGAGAAGGCAATGGCACCCCACTCCAGGACTCTTGCCTGGAAAATCCCATGGGCGGAGGAGCCTGGTGGGCTGCAGTCCGTGGGGTCTCTAAGAGTCAGACATGACTGAGCAACTTCACTTTCTCTTTTCACCTTCATGCATTGGAGAAGGAAATGGCAACCCACTCCAGTGTTCTTGCCTGGAGCATTCCAGGGATGGGGGAGCCTGGTGGGCTGCCGTCTATGGGGTCGCACAGAGTTGGACACGACTGAAGCGACTTAGCAGCAGCAGCAGCAGGCATTTTCTAACAGAAGGGTTAGGAAGAAGTTAGCTTAATCAATTATTCTGTCAGAATGAGAACATGATCTTTGTCTTCTATCTTATAAAGCAGATATCTTAAAGATGTCTTATAAAGTAGAAGCACTATACATGTATGTGTGTATATATATATATATATATATATATATATATATATATATATATATATACACATATGTGTTTGTCATAATAGGCATTGTAACTTGGTAGAAAATATAATTATGATGATGTTAGTGATTATAACTTCTACTAAAACAAAAGTCTTTGCCTCTATCCAAATGCTGTTTTACAAAACCGCAACATATAAGGTACAGTTCAGTGCAATCACCGTGGTTTGCCACTAGTTCATACCGTCAGCAGTGCATTGTTACATAAGTACTAGCATGAAAGCAGGCACAGGTCACTCCGTATTCGGCAGCTGAATCAGGAACTGTTTCTCTTCTTGAATTGTCCTCAACAACTCTAAATACACTGAACAAGCATATAAAAGTGAACTCAGTTAATCATTACCGTCTGCTTATTTAGTAGGCCTGAAATGGCTTCTAAAAATTAGTTATAAATGGCAACCCACTCCAGTGTTCTTGCCTGGAGAATCCCAGGGACGGGGGAGCCTGGTGGGCTGCCGTCTGTGGGGTCGCACAGAGTCGGACACGACTGAAGCCACTTAGCAAGCAGTAGCAGCAAATCGTAGTGGGCTTCCTAGGTGGCGCTAGTGTCTTCTGCCAATGCAGAAGACTGGAGAGACCTGGATTTGATCTCTGGGAAGGGAAGATTCCCGGGAGGAGGACATGGCAACCCACTCCAGTATTCTTGCCTGGAGAATCCCATGGACAGAGGAGCCTGGTGGGCTACAGCCCATAGGGTTGCAAAGAGTCAGACATGACTGAAGTGACTTGGCAAGCATGCAATCGTAGTTATGTGTGTTTGGCTAAAAGGGGCCAAAGACTTTTTCAAAATTTAGAGCAAATGACTGGGTATGTTTATTTGGGGGATGGAAATGCTCAATACTAAACTGTATTTCTAAAAAATAAAATAAAATAAAATAAAAAAACTGTATTTCTTCCATAATTTCACCATTCCTGTTTTATTAAAAAGAGTGAAATTCCATGTCTATAAAATGTACCAAAATGCTGATCTCGCTTTTGGTGAATCAGGATTTGATTTTCTGATGCCCTACTCACTATCTGTGCTTGCCAGTTTGTTTCTCTCTGTCCTATCACCACAAACACATCATTTGCCTTTGTCAGCTATTTCATAAATATGTGTGTTTCTTGTTACTGAGAGATCAAATAAGCAAGAAGACATGGATCAACAAAATGTCACTTTATTCTCAGAAGAGAAGAACATTTCAAAGCAGGGTAATCACCTTACATAAAAAGTATATCCAATAAGTGGTTAATATCTAAAATATACAAAGAATTCATACAACTCAAAATAAATTAAAAAATTGGATTTAAAAATGGGCAGAGGACCTGAACAGACATTTTTCCAAAGAAGACAAACAGATGGCCAACAGGCACATGAAAAGATGTTCAACATCATTAATTATCAGAGATGCGTAAATCAAAACCACAATGAGACATCACTTCACATCTGTAAGAATGGCTATTATCAAGAAGACAACAAATAAAAATTGTTGGTGAAAGTATGGAGAAAAGAAAGAGAACCTTCATGAACTGTTGGTGGAAATGTAAATTTGGTACCACTGTTATGTAAAACATATGGAGATTCCTCAGAAAGTTAAAAAATAACAGTACCATATAATTTAGCAATCCTATTCCTGGATATTTATACAAAGAAAACAAAAGCACTAATCCTAAAAGATCTATGCATCCCAAATGGTCACTGCAGCATCATTCACAGTAGCCAAGATAGGAAGCAATCTAAGTGCCTATCAGTAGATGAATGGATAAAGATATGGTGTGCATAATGGAACACTATTCAGCCATGAAAAAGAATGAAATCTTGTCATTTGTGATAAAACATGGATGGACCTGTTAGGCTAAGTAAAATAAGTCAGACAGAGAAAAATAAACACTGTATGATTTCACTTATATGTGGAATCTAAAAACAAAAAAATGAAGAAACATAATAAAACAGAAATAGAATTATAGATGCAGAGAGCAAACAGATATTTATTAGAAGGGCAGGGAGTAAGAGAAGAAAAGAAATAGAGGAGGGAGATAAAGAGATACAAACTTCAGGTTGTTAAATAAAAGAGCCATATATATGAAATGTACAGTGTGGGGATTATAGTCAGTAGTTATATTTAATTAATATAATATCTTTATATGTTGACAAGTGGTAATTAGACTTATCATGCCGATCACTTTAAAATGCATAGAAATATTGAACCACTATGTCGTGTAACATAAGCTAACATAGGGATGTAGTTCAAGTGGACTTCATAAGCAAATAAACAAACTGACAAAAAATGAGATCTGATTTGTGGTTTCCACCTGTGGGAAGTAGGGAGGAGGGGGAATTGAATGAAAGCAGGTAAATGGTACAAACCTCCAGTTATAAAATAAATAAGTACTAGTGATGTAGTGTACAATACGATTCATACTGCTGTCTGTTAATATAGGAAAGTGGTTAAGAGAGTAAATCCTAAGAGTTTTTAATCATAAGGAAATTTTTTTCTATTCCTTTATTTTTTATTTTTTAATTTTTATTTTTACTTTATTTTACTTTACAATACTGTATTGGTTTTGCCATACATTGACATGAATCCACCATGGGTGTACATGTGTTCCCAAACATTAGTTTTTGAATCTATATGAAATGTTGGATATTTAGCAACTTATTGTGATAATAATTTCATGATGTATGTAAGTCTAGTAATTATGCTGTATATATCTTAAAATTACACAGTGCTGTAGGTCAATCATATCTCAATAAAGCTGGAAAAAAAAAGAGTAGCATGAGCCTTGCCTTGAGGTTAATGTACCCAACCATTGGCAGCCACTGTGATCTTCAGTGTGTAATGCAATAATCTACTGGTCATTTGGGAACACTTCACAAGTAGGCATTTGTTGAGTGTTACACTACACATTACTTGAAGAAGTTTTCTGAGGAAAGTTTTATCTTGAGTTTTGGTTTAAAATCTTGTCAAATGAGTAAAGGGACCATTTAACATTTTAATATTTGGATTAATGCTTTAGGGACTGATTTTGAAATTCTTGAAACGAGATCCTCAATGCTTTGTAAGTTTCATGGTTAAAATGTTGTTTTCACTGATCAGATGGAAAATGAACTCATGCCCTATAATTCTCTGAGATTTGCTGATGTGATGTTTTACAAAGTTCTAAAAAACCACAACCCAGGAAAAGTCTAACCAAGAAGTAGAAATATAAGTAGGTGCTGAGGTTCCATCGCTGATGTGTTGGATATTTTCTTTATTTCCCCATCCTATCCCACCTATTGTTAAAGGATCATAAAGATAACCTCTTCCTGAAATTCTCATATATAAGATGGATTGCTGCACAAACTTTGCCAGAGGCAGGTTACGGTATTTCCCCATAATGAACTTTGAAATATTGTTTCAATTATTCTTAAAATATCATGCATGATTTTTATAGATGAGTTTCATTTATGAAACTTGACTGTGAGTGAAAGGAAATAACCATATAATAGGCATAGCATAACAAAAAATTACTTGGGTTTTTCCCTTCTCAAAAGAAGAGAGGAAAGAAAAATATATATTGCTATTTGATTACAATTATACCCTATCTATGCTGAGTAATTTTAATGGTGTCTGATGAGTCAGATCATAGTCACCACCTAACCAATCCCTTAACGTCCAACTCAGTTTCCATATCATGCATGAAATCTTTACCCACTTCTCAACATATAATCACCCCTTCCTTCCTTAGTTCTTTTTGATCCCCCCGAACTGCATACAGCATTCACTATACTAGTTCTCGAGTGAACCCCTCAAATCAAGGGCAAGTGCACGCTGATTCACGCATGTTCCTGGTGCACATAAAACCCTCACCACACTGCCTTATGAATCTGTGATCGCTCCTCAGTCTAATCCCAAACTAGACTAAACTCTTCGAGGGTAAGGTTCATGTCTTATAGCTGTAAAATTCTCAGTGCCTGTCCTAATGCCTGGTATACAATTAATAATCATACCTATCTTCTGAATGTATACATTATACATGATATTAATGTATACAAATTCACAAAATATATATGTGAATTTTGTGAAACATGCAATATATGCAATTAAATAAAGAGTATGAAATATTTTATACCCCTGGTATACTGGTTGCACTATTACGTTCCTTCAGATTAAGAACCATACTTTACCCTTCTTCTGTATCCTTACCCTAAAAAGTATCAGAAATAAATTCACTAAACACTTTGAAAATTGAATAATGACATATAATTATGAAAAACCTCAGAATTTAAGTCTTGATTCATGCGTCCATAATGATGTTCAAAATACCTCTCAGTTCACATCAGGAAACACTGAGGTCTTAAGAGTTGTCAGGCGCTATGCTAGTCACTTGGCTAGAAGAATGGAGTCAAAGAATAAAATAAGCAGGTAGCTCCTAAGAAGCTTATATTAGGGTAAGATGACACATAGGATATTGTCATAAGCACTAAGGATAATACAGATGCATACTTGATATTTTGTGAGCATGGAGGACCACTTATTCTAACCTTGGGTTAATGTATGACTCCAAGAAGAAAATAATACCTTGAAAGATGAGTACATAGTAGCCAAGAAAAGAAAGATGGACATCCTTCTTAAATAGATCAGGGCAAACAAACACACAAAATGTTAAAGGAGTATAAAGCTTGTTAATTAGAGTATGAAATATGAGCTTAAAAGTGAAAAGAAATTCCATGTAGAGCAAGATTGGGTCAAGACATATAATTATTTACATGCCACTCTAACCAGATGGGGCAGTGGTAAAGAATCCGCCTGCCTATGCAGGAGACACAAAAGGCTTGGGTTCAATCTCTGGGTCAGGAAGATCCTCTGGAGGAGGAGATGGCAACTCACTCCACTGTTCTTGCCTGGAAAATTCCATGGACAGAGGAGCCTGGTGGGCTACAGTCCATGGAATTTCCTGGCAGGTTACAGTCCATGGGGGTCACAAAGAGTTGAACATGACTAAGCGACTGAGCATGTACGTACTAAGGAACTTACACTGCATCCCACAGTCAATGGAGAGTTTGTAAATGTCTTGAGGGCTGGAGTGATGTGCTAAGGTGTACACTGTAAGGACATCACTTCAGTTGTGAGAGGGATTGATTATGGAGTTGGAGCATGACTGGAGTAAAAGAAAACAGGAAGCCACTGAAATTGTATAGGAAGAGATGATAAAAGCCTCTACTTGGTTAGTAGAAGTAGGTATACAGTGGAACAGAAAGGGTGCACATTCTAGAAACATCTGAAGATATAATTGGTATCACCTGATGAAGGATTGAAGGACAGATATATAAGAGAGAAATGAGTCAAAAATGACTTCTGTGCTCCTGGAGAGGATCAGAGCACCCACCAGGAAAACAAGAGTAGAGAGAGCAGAGATAATGGGTCCTGTCAAATGCAAGTGTACAGCCTATATTTAGACTTCTGTGACTGAATCACAGGGAAGAGGCTAAAGCTGAAGGCAAGAGCATACAGGTAGAAGATAAAGACATCATACTGAATCAGGTAACTGATGAGCAGTATGTGAAGACCAAAAAGCAATGGATAAGACAATGAAGTCTGAGTAACATCAATATTAAGGAGAAGAGAGTTGATGAGGGAAACGTTACCTGGCATGAATGCAAGATGAATGTCAAGTCTTAGACAGCATCATTAACGAAAACCAGTATCACCAGGCAGTCGCATTCCATGGGGTGGGACATGATGTAGAGGCTAAACAACAACAACATCACTAGGCAGTCAGATTTTGTTTCTCAATGTGAGCATTTGTGACATTTCTCTGTTATACCTGGGATTCCCTCATAGCTCAGTTGGTAAAGAATCTTCCTGCAATGCAGGAGACCCCGGTTCGATTCCTGGGTCAGGGAGATCTGCAGAATAAGGGCTAGGCTACCCACTCTAGGATTCTTGGGTTTCCCTTGTGGCTCAGCTGGTAAAGAACCACCTGCAATGTGGGAGACCTGGGTTCAGTCCCTGGGCTGGGAAGATCCCTTGGAGGAGGGAAAGGCTACCCACTCCAGTATTCTGGCCTGGAGAATTCCATGGACTATATGGTCCATGGGGTCACAAAGAGTCGGACTGGACTGAGCAACTTTCACTTTCACTTCCTGTTACACCTTGCCATCACACAGTTTCTATTTCTCATAAATAGCTTTACAAAAATGAGACTGTCTGTAAGTCACTAAGGGTGCACTAAGTCATAAGGCATCACAGAATGAAGAAGAAGTAGGAGCATTTGTTCACAACTGCAACCTTCCAGTCATGCTGGGAAAGCAGAGAGCAGGCCTGTGGAGGTACACTTACCAAAGAGGTCATGCCATCGCAGCTAATGGAAAGTCACAGATGGTGAGTCAAGCAGAATTGGACAACCTGACCTGATCACCCGAAGTGACTCTGAATCTGTAATTAAAAAAAAAAAAAAACCCACAAAAATCTTCCAGCAAAGAAAAGTCTAACCTAGTCTAGTTCACAAGGGAATTCTACCAGGCACACAAAGGACTTCTATCTATCCTTCTGAAACTCTTCCAAATAACTAAGGAGGGAATACTCCCAAATTCATTCCATGAAGCCACCATCATCCTGACACCAAAACCAGACAAAAACACTAAAAAATAGGAAAATTACAGGCCAACACCATTGATGAACATACATGCAAAAATCCTCAACAAAATATTAGCAAACCAAATCCAATAACACACAAAAAGGATCAAATACCACTCGCAAACTGGATTCATTTGAGGGTTTCAGGGATGGTTCAACATATGCAAAATGAAAACGAAAACACAGTGTGATAACTATACTGACAGAAAGACTGAAACCTAATCTCCATTTCAATAGATGCAGAATAGCTTTTGATAAAATTCACCATCCATCCAGGCTAAAGCCTCTCAAAAAAGTGGGTATAGAGGGAACATGTCTCAACATAAAAAAGGTTACTAAAGCAAACCCACAGTCAACATACTGCTCAATGGTTAAAAGCTAAAAGCCTTTCTGCTAAATTCAGGAACAAGACAAGAATGCCTACTGTCACCAGCTCTGTTCAACACAGTATTGGAAGCCCTAGCCAGAGCAACTCAGATACAGTAAGAAGTAAATTGTACCCAGCTGGAAGCAAAGAGGTGCTAAATGTTCAGATGACACTGTATCAAGAACCCTAAAGTCTCCACCTAAAAACTATAAGAACTAATGAATTCAGCAGGCTTGTTAATATACAGAAATAAGTTGCATTCCTATATGCTAACAATGAAATATCAGAATAGGAAAGTTAAAAAAACAACAATCACCACCAATCTTGTTTAAAATTACATTGAGAAAAATACCCTATGAAAAAACTTAACCAAGGCAGTGAAAAGACTATATGCTAAAAACAATATAAAACATCGTTAAAAGATATGAAGATACCCCACACTCTTGGATTGGAAGAATATTAAAATGGCCATAATACCTAAATCAATCTATACATTTAAGTCAATTCTTATCATACTGTGAGAATATTATCCACAGAACTAGAAAAAAAATCCAAAAACTGACAGAGAACTAAAAAACACTCCAAATTCCCAAAGCAATCTTAAAGAGAGCAAAGCTGGAAGTATGATACTCCAAGACTTCTGTCTATACTATGAAGCTCGGTAATCAAACCAATGTTGTATTGGTAGGAAAACTGCGTCAAGCAGAATTGGACATCCTGACCTGATCACCTGAAGTGACTCTGAATCTGTAATTTAAAAAAACAAACAAACAAAAAAAAAAACACCAAAACCCACAAAAATTCTTCCAGCAAAGAAAAGTCTAACCTAGTCCAGTTCACAAGGAAATTCTACCAGGCACACAAAGGACTTCTATCTATCCTTCTGAAACTCTTCCAAGTAACTAAGCAGGGAATGAGTGCAGAGTGCAGTCGCTCAGTCGTGTCTGACTCTTTGCGACCCCATGGACTGTAGCCTACCAAGCTCCTCTGTCCATGGGATTTTCCAGGCAATAGTACTGGAGTGGATTGCCATTTCCTTCTCCAGGGGATCTTCCTGACCCAGGGATCAAACCCGGGTCTCCCGCATTGTAGACAGATGTTTAACCATCTGAGCCACCAGGGAAGCAGGGAATACTCCCATATATAGCAATGCTCACATATAGCAATGTCACAGAGTATAGAGCCCAGGAATAAATGGGCATACCTACAGTCAATTAATCTACAAAGGAGGCAAGACTATACAATGGAGAAAAGACCATCTCTTCAAGTGGTGCTGGGAAAGGTGAAAGGCCACATGTAAAAGAAAGATTAGTCTACTATGTGAGGTGACAGAACATTCTAAACTCAAAATTATTTTAGAATCTAAATGCAAGATATAAAACCGTAGAACCATATAAGAGAACATAGGAATCTCTGACATAAATGGTGGCACTACTTCTTGATTCATTTGCTTAATGCAAAAGAAATGAAAGCAAACAAAACAAACTAATAAAGAAATGAAACTAAATTACACATAAAAGTTTTTGCACAAAAGCCATCAACAACAAGGAAAAAATGCTGAATGGAAAGTACTGTTTGCAAATGGCATGGCCAGCAAGAGGTTGATATCTAAAATGCACCAACAGTTTTGGTACAACTGTATACCAAATAAATAAATAAATAAAAATCCAATCCAAAAAATGGGCAGAAGACTCCAACAGACATTTTTTCCAAAGAAGACACACAGATGACAAAGAGGCACATGCAGAGAGGCTCAGGACTGGTAATTAACAGAGAAATACCAATCAAAACTACAGTGAGGTATTACCCCAAATCAGTCAGAAATGCCACCATTGAAAAGTGTACAAATAATAAATGTTAGGGAAAATGTAGAGAATAGGGAACACTTGTAGTCTTTTTATGAGAATGTAAAATGTTGTAGCCAATATGTAAAACAGCACAAAGGTGCCTTAAAAAGCCAAAAATGCAACTGCCACATGATTCAGCATTTCTACTCCTGGGCTCATTAAAAAAAAAAAAAAAAAAAAAAAAAAAAACCACAAACACTAATTTGAAAATATATGTGCACCACAATGTCCATAGCTGCACTATTTACAATAGCCAAGCTATGAAAGGCACCTAAGTGTCCATTATCATAAGAATGGGTAAAGAAGATGTGTACATACACACAATGGAAAAAAAGACAAAAATAAAATGAAATAATGCCATGCAGCAACATGGGTGGATCTAGAGAACATTATTCTTAGAGAAACAAGTCAGAGAAAGACAAATACTATATGGTATCACTAACACAAAGAACAGCAAGGAGATAAGAAAGCCTTCCTAAGTGATCAATGCAAAGAAATAGAGGAAAACAATAAAATGGGAAAGACTAGAGATCTCTTCAAGAAAATTAGAGATACCAAGGAAACATTTCATGAAAAGATGGGCACAACAAAGGACAGAAATGGTATAGACCTAGCAGAAGCAGAAGATATTAAGAAGAGGTGAAAAGAATACACAGAAGAACTATACAAAAAGATCTTCATGACCCAGATAACCACAATGGTGTGATTACTCACCTACAACCAGAAATCCTGGAGTGTGAAGTCAAGTGGGCCTTTTAGGAAGCATCACTGTGAACAAAGCTAGTGGAGGTGATGGAATTCCAGCTGAGCTATTACTAATCCTAAAAGATGCTGCTGCTAAAGTGCTGCACTCAGTATGCCAGCAAATTTGAAAAACTCAGCAATGGCCACTGGACTGGAAAATGTCAGTTTTCATTTCAGTCCCAAAGAAAGGCAATGCAAAGAATGTTCAAACTACCACACAACTGCACTCATCTCACACGCTAGCAAAGTAATGCTCAAAATTCTCCAAGCTAGGTTTCAACAGTACATGAACCAAGAAATTACAGATGTTCAAGCTGTATTTAGTAAAGGCAGAGGAAACAGAGATCAAATTACTGACATGCACTGGATCATAGAAAAGCAAGAAAATTCCAGAAAAGCATCTACTTCTGCTTCATTGACTATGCTAAAGCCTTTGACCATGTGGATCACAACAAACTGTGGAAAATTCTTAAAGACATGGGAATACCAGATCACCTTACCTGCCTCCTGAGAAATCTGTATGCAGGTCAAGAAGCAACAGTTAGAACCAAACATGGAACAAGGGACTGGTTCCAAATTGGGAAAGGAGTACGTCAAGGCTGCATATTCTCATCTTGCTTATTTAATTTCTATGCAGATTACATCATGCAAAATGATAGGCTGGATGAAGCACAAGCTGGAATCAAGATTGCCAGGAGAAATATCAATAACTTCAGATATGCAGATGATACCACCCTTATGGCAGAAAGCTAACAGGAACTAAAGACCCTCTGATGAAAGTGAAAGAGGAGAGTGATAAAGCTGGCTTAAAATTCAACATTCAAAAAATGAACATCATGACATCTGGTCCCATCACTTCATGGCGAATAGATGGGGAAACAAGGAAACGGTGAGAGACTTTATTTTCTTGGGCTCCAAAATCACTGCAGATGGTGACTGCAGCCACGGTACTAACAGGTGCTTGCTTCTCGGAAGAAAAGCTATGACAAACCTAGATAGTGTATTAAAAAGCAGAGACATTATTTTACCAACAAAGGTCTGTCTAGTCAAACCTATGGTTTTTCCAGTAGTCATGTATGGATGTGAGAGTTGGACCGTAAAGAAAGCTGAGCATTGAAGAACTGATGCTTTTGAACTGTGGTGTTGGAGAATACTCTTGAGAGTCTCTTGGACTGCAAGCAGATCAAACCAGTCAATCCTAAAGGAAATCAGTCCTAATCATTGGAAAGACTGATGCTGAAGTTGAAATTCCAATTGCTGTGGCCACCTGATGCAAAGGGCTGATTCATTAGAAAAGATCCTGATGCTGGGAAAGATTGAAAGCAGGAGGAGAAGAGGGCAACAGAGAATGAGATGGTTGGATGGCATCACCCATTCAATAGATATGAGTTTAAGCAAACTCTGGGAGACAGTGACTGGTGTGCTGCAGTCTATAGCATTACAAAGAGCCAAACAGGAGCTGGTGAGCTACTGAACTGAACCCAGAGTGGGTCACCCACACATGGGAGAATAGTTACAGTTGCAGAGGTTCTCCCCAAGGAGCAGGAGGTCTGGGTCCCCATCAGGTTCCCCAAAATTCGGGTCTTGTAATAGGAATACAAGACCCTACACAATTTGGTTTTGAAGGACAGTGGGGCTTACTTTCAGGAGACTGGTTGCCCTGGATTTACAGCCACTGGCAATAGCCATTTGGGATCTCACTGTACTGCATGGAGGCATGCTGGCCAGCACTGCTGTGGGATCCGCCCTCTAGCTGGTCAGCCTCAGGACCCAGCCCTGCCCCTATCCAACAGCCTGTGGGCACCATGACTGGTATCCTCAGGCTCTGCAACCAACTGAGAAGGGATAAGCCCCACCCACTAGACAAGCTGCTTTAAGTTCCACCCCGTGAACCCCACGCACATATGGCCTTGGACCTGCCAACCACAGGCCCCAGGACCTGGCCCCATACTCATGCAGCACACATTCCCTAGACCATGGACACCCAGAGCCCTGTATCCAGAGACCCCAGACCAAGTCCTGCCCATCAGCAAGCCTGCTCTAGCCTTGAATCCATCCTCACTCACAGTGCACCAGACACCAGCCCCAGGAAAACCACAGCCAGCTGTGACAAGACCCAGCCCACTCACCAGCAGGCCAACACAAGCTTCAGGATGCCTGTTCTTAACCCATCAGCAGTCTGACACCAGCCACTGGACCCACGGGCCCTCAGCCAGACCCTTTCTGTGAGTGGGCCAGCACTAGCCCCAGGTCCTGGTGTCACCACCTAGACCCCAACTCATCTCATCTGTGAGTAAGCACTAGCCCCAGGGACCCCCTGTGATTCTGCAGCCACTTTCTCAGGACCTCCCATTCCAACCAGAATCTAGCAACCTCTGTGCAAGGCAGGGCCTGGCAACTGAATGGATGGGATGGCCAGCCAAGTCTACCAGACCACCCATAGTGTTCAGCCTGTGAACACTATTCACAGGACCAATGCGGCCCTCAGAAGGGACCCTAGAGCAGACAGCTCTGGTCACAAGAGGGGAGTGTGCTTCTTGGACATGTAGGGTGTCTCCTGCAGAGGCCACTTGTCCAAGTTCGGGAAACTGACCCAAACATCACAGGCACAAAGGGCAGAACCTTAGGCAACGTGAGGAGACAGAGGAATGTGTTCCAAATGAAGAAATCAGTTCTTCTTTGTAGAAGTGACGTGAAGACAGGGAATCTGCCTGAGGATGATGATCATAGAGCTGACTGAAGAACTAAGGAGAAGAACGGGTCAACCGAGTAAGAAGACAGAAGTTTTAAACAGAAAATGTTAAAAACCCACCAGAGGTGAAGAATATAACTGAAATAAGTACAGGAGAGGACATCAACAGCTTATAAGCAGTATCTGTGAAATGGGGAAATTACAGAAATGGAGATAAGGATGAATGAGGTAGCAGGAGGGACAGGAGGAAAGCAAGTGTAGCTGTTAAAAGGCAGGCAAGAAACAAGATCTTTGCGGGCTCTGAAATATTCTGTATGTGACTGTATGGTAGCGCTAGTGGTAAAGAACCTGCCTGTCAATGCAGGAGACGTAAAAGACACAGGTTCGATCCTTGTGTCAGGAAGATCTGCAGAAGTGCATGGCAACCCACTCCAGTATTCTTGCCTGGAGAACCCCAGGGACAGAGGAGCCTGGCGGACTGCAGTCCATGGGGTTGCAAAGAGTCGGACATGACTGAAGCAACAGCATGTGACTGTATCAGGATCAATATGCTAGTTGCTATGTTTAACTACAGATTTTCATGGATCTTATTATGAGGGAAATTGGGTAAAGGGCATACAGGATCTCTGTATTATTTCAACTGTTCAGTTTCAACAGTTATCCACAAATACAAAGATTAATAAAAGAAGTTCTCCACATCAGCCCTTTCATCCACACACCTCTATACTCTAGACAACCTCACTCAGATTAAAGTGTATTTTCTTAATTTGTATACTTTTCTTAGAGCTGATGGCTTAAGGTGTTTGGTGCCACCAGATTCATGGTCTCCAAAGGAGATGATTTAACTCCGGAACCAAAGTCGGGTCTCAGTCACTCAGAGCTTTGCGCAAATTTTTATTTAAAGTGAAAATGACAGAAAAAGCTTATGACATAGACATCAGAAGTGGGTAGGAGAATATCTACCCTCAGTAGTTAAGCAGGACATTATATACTTCTCAACTGGCTACTGAGAATAGATGAAAAGAATACCTCAGGTTTGTAGAAGTTCCACCAGACCCTTTTGCAAGATATACATCCTGAGATAACTTTGGCACAACATTAGCCAGGGAGAACGGGTTCCGGGCAATGTCTCTGGGCAAGATATACTGTTGTGTAATCATGGGTACAAGTCTTGAGAAAGAGATTCCCAGGCAAGATTTGTTATAATTATAATTATTAATATAGAGCCTAAGAAAAGCATTTCCATGAGAAAGACATTAAGCTGTGTGATCACCAGTTCCTAAAGAAAAGCCACTTCTCGGGCAAGATCCATTGGTGCACAAGGCTTAAGGAAAGCATGAGCCAGAATGTTCACCTCCGCCTTAAAGGGCCTTGGACTGCCTGACTAAGCTTTAACTCTTTCAGAGTTGAGGGGCATATTCTGTTTATTACCATTTTGGATAACTGTTTCTTGTACAGAACCAGTATCTGGGGCCATTTTTTATCACCAATAACCCAGCAGCCAGTTCTCAACAGTTAAGACAATTAAACATAGACATGAACACAGGAGACCAAACAAACACTGGTGCCTGGGCCTCCACCCCGCGCGCCTCAGCAGCAGCGTGCTCACTCATTCGTGTGCGGCTTTTCACGACCCCATGGTCTGTAGCCTGCCAGGCTCCTCTGGAGTCTATGGGGATTCTCCAGGCAAGGATACTGGAGTGAGTTGCTGTTTCCTTCTCCAGGGGATCTTCCCGACCCAGGGATCGAATCTGGGTCTCTTGCCTCTCCTGCATTGGCAGACGGGTTCTTTACCCCTGAGCCTCCGGGAAGCCCCTCAGCCACCAGACCTTCCCCAGTTGTCTCCAAATCCCTCCAGGCGGCCTCCAGCCCTGCCCCTGTCAGGACCATCAGACGACTTGGCACAGGAGCGTCTCTTTAACTAGGCTACGCACCCAGAACATGTCTTCCTACCAGAACCCCAAAACTGCTTTTCTGCCACAAAACAAACATGAGCACAGGAGGTCAGGGTACCGGGTAGGAATCTTCCCTGGAGCAGAGAGACCCAAGGCTCAGGCTAGGCTTCTCAGTCCCCATGAGGGGCCAAGTCCTTGGCTGAGGTCCCCTATACCCCCTCCTTCTCAGCCCGCTTCCAAATTCATCACCAAATGAATCACCAAGTTAGTTTTGTTCAATGCAAACAGGCGAAGCACGGAAAGGGGCTATTCACAATTGGACAACGAGAAAGGATGACAAGCTTCCAAAACACCTCACTGAAGCCCAAGGATTGACTGGAAACAGGTGGCGGACAGCTGACAAGGGCTGTGTGGACGTGGGGACGCAGAGCGGGGGGGTGTGGACGTGGGGATGGCAGGGTGTGGGGGTGGGGACTCGGGGCTTGTGGAACCTGGGGGGCGTGGGGAAGCTGGGGGGCATAGGTAGCCAGGGGAGGCCCGGAATCCCGACTGTAAAAAGGTGCCTAGTGGTCCTTGTGTGCACGAGCAACTGGGCTCCAGGCCTCCAAACATCACAAGGTCTCCAGGTCTGTGCTGCTGCTGCTGCTGCTAAGTCGCTTCAGTCGTGTCCAACTCTGTGCAACCCCATGGACTGCAGCCTACCAGGCTCCTCCGTCCATGGGATTTTCCAGGTCTGTGCAGACCTAGCTAAAGGGTCAGTGATTCTATCCAGGCTCAATTGTCTCACCCCAAACCAGGCAGCTGAGCCCCCAAGGAGGTGTTAGACATGGCATTGATCAAGGGATTAGAGCACCAAGAAATGTTGGATTGTGAGGCTGCTACCTGGCCTCACTACTAGCAGGCTCTGTGAGGAAACAGACTGTGTCTTCTGCCTGCCTTCTTCTATGGCAACCCGGAGCAACGCCTCAGAGGAGTTCAGTTCAGTCCCTCAGTAGTATCTGACTCTTTGTGACCTTATGGACTGCAGCAAGCCATGCTTCCCTGTCCATCACCAACTCCCAGAGCTTGCTCAAACTCATGTCCATCCAGTAGGTGAAGCAATACAACCATCTCATCCTCTGTTGTCCCCTTCTTCTGTCCTCAATCTTTCCCAGCATCAGGGTCTTTTCAAATGAGTCAGGTCTTTGCATCAGGTGGCCAAAGTATTAGAGTTTCAGCTTCAGCATCAGTCCTTCCAATGAATATTCAGGACTGATTTCTTTTAGGATAAACTGGCTTGATCTCCTTGAAGTCCAAGGGACTCGCAAGAGCCTTCTCCAACACCGCAGTTCAAAAGCATCAATTCTTTGGTGCTCAGCTTTCTTTATAATCCAACCTCAGAGGAGTACTGAATAAGTTGGAACTGAATATACTGAATCCAGTACTGAATATACCTGGACTTAATCTTTTGTTTTAAATTGATAGCCAGCATTTCTGAGGATCAGAATCTCAGGAACAAAAGTGGCCTTAAAACTCATACAAGCAAAGTTTAAAATGTGTTTTAGAGTGTCACATAAGTAAGCAATCTGACTCAAAGGAGTTTAGAGGAAGAAGAAACTGCCAGGCTGTGGGGGCTACAAAGCAGATAAGACTTAAGTCTGGAGTTAGATGGGAGCCCCAAGGGCACAGGTCTGGCCTGTATGGATGTGCAGATTGTTGACTACACAAGGGACTTGTGGCAGATGAAATCCAAGAACTCCACTCACCAAGCCCTGTACTTCCACTCTGTGGACTGCAAGAAGGACAGAGAGGAACCTTGTATAGGGAAGAGACTCCATGAGCGTGGACTTAGGGAGAAGGGCTGGACCATGCTCTAGAAATGGAGGCTTCACGGAGGGAGAAGGGTGCAGACTGGGGAAATGGGCTGGAGGCAGCTTCAGCAGAAATGGAACAGGAACCCGCACCGCTTTGCTGCAGTGCCTGGCAAAACAGAGTCTCTCAGCAAGTCCTCGGTGAAAATGATGGTGCTACAAGCAATAAATAGCGATACAAGTAATGAATAGTAGTGCAAATAAAGGAGAGAAATGGTTCAGAGTTTAGAAAGTGGTACCGTTTCCCCACCTCAAATTAGCGCCTTCATTTTATTCATCATCTTCAACACAGTGCTCTTGTCCTAAGTTTCACTTGGGAAGGAAACAGGAAAACAATAATATAGTGAGCACACACTGAATCATAGTTTTTCCACAAATGCTTTCAAATCTTGGCTGGAGTTGACCCACTAGGGGCCAGGAGCTAGAAATGGGGGGGCTCTTTGTTTTTGAGAATAGATTCTTTGTTGTCTGCTTGTTGACAAATTGAGTCAGATTAAATCTGGGGACAATTACATGAAATCCAAAAAGGTAAAAAATGTTAAAAGCTAATTAAAGGTCTGGTTTTGGATGTAGGAGGAAAACTGAATCTATTGCTACTGAGGCTTGCCAGAGGACTGGCACCATGTCGCGGAGAATCTGATGGACTGAGTGTCCCTAACCTGACAGTGGCTCCTGACACAGAACTTCACATCCCGAGCCTTAGATAAAGTTAGGATCTGTGACGGTATTGCTCTGATTGTTGCCTTCTACCCAGGCAAGCTCACAAAACCTAACAAAGCCTAATAATACCGTGGGTTTAGAACTATAATATGAAACATACTGTTTCTATACACACAAGTAAGTCAACGTGAAAATAATTGAAAATAGGAGAACTAAACATGAAATTATTCAAATTTTATATTAAATGTTACTGCCCCCCACAAGTAAGTTTAATTAGAGAAGACAGAAGGAGAGCCTTGAGAGTCTGAAAGAACCCAAAGGAATGATGGATTTGAACATTCACAGTATTTTTTGATCACATCAAAACTTACTTCAAATTCTGCTTCTTCTTTACCTTGATACCCAACTCCCTTGGGGAAAAAAAAAAAAAACTCTCTTGAGGGACAATATGCATACTATCAAATGAATGAGCCCCTTTTAAATGCACAGTGAGATGAGTTTAAAAAATACAAACGCTTCTATTATCGGCTGCCCAACCAATAACTCCAACAGCCAAATGACCTCAGGGCTCCTCCCAGGCCTTGCATCTCATCCTAGGCTTCACTGAAGATTATTTTTGCCTGCTCAAGAACTTCACATACATGGGAATAGAGAGTCTAGGTATTTTATTTCTTTCAGATTTATCAACATTGTTTTTTTAAAAATACCAGGTAGCAGAGGAAGGCATGATAACCCACTCCAGTATTCTGTCCATTCAGTACGGACAGAGGAGCCTGGCAGGCCACAGTCTATGCGACTGAGCTACTAAACAGCAGCAACAGCATTCCACTGCATGGATGTAACAGGATTTGTTTATTTAGTTATCTCTGTTGGGGTGTCTCTCCATAGGTGCTGTTTTGAATAAAGCTGCCTAGAACACTCCTTGTACAAGTTTTGTGGATGCAAGTTTTTATGTAGTCGGGATAAATACCTAGTGGAATTGCTGGATCAGATGGAACTTACATGCTTAATTTATGAGACTACAGATGATGTTCCTGATAAAATGTTCTATCTGCACCCTCAAAATCAACATGAGAATTCCAGTCACCACCCCCACCCTAGCCTTGCTAGCACTTGGTGTTGTCAGAATTCACCACCTTCTCATTCTCGAGAGCAAATATCTCCTTTTAAATAAAGAGTAGGGTCATTTTTTGGAGAAGGCAATGGCACCCCACTCCAATACTCTTGCCTGGAAAATCCCATGGATGGAGGAGCCTGGTAGGCTGCAGTCCATGGGATCACTGAGGGCTAGACACGACTGAGCGACTTCACTTTCACTTTTCACCTTCATGCATTGGAGAAGGAAATGGCAACCCACTCCAGTGTTCTTGCCTGGAGAACCCCAGGGACAGGGGAGCCTGGTGGGCTGCTGTCTATGGGGTCACAGAGAGTCGGACGCGACTGAAGCGACTTAGCAGCAGTGTTTACTAAGGCCACTTCTGAGCTAGTTCCTTGTCGTTATGTTACACTGCTAAAAGATTTAATTAAGTTATTAAAAAGGACACTCTAAGTTTGTTTCTAAAGCTTATCTCAGTAACCAATCTTTGGATAAAGATCAGATGCTCCATGATGTACAAACGGGAGATTAACACCAGGCCATAGCTATTTAACAAAGTCAGATGACCTGGGATATACTGGGCTCTACCCAGTGAAAGTTCTTGACTTATAATCCTTACTTGTGGCCTTACTAATAACCGCTAGCTGTATTATTTTCTATGTTGCTTGTTTCAAAAGATCATTTCTTACATTACCAAATGTGTGACTGAGCCTGTGATAAAATGCTGATATGCAGTTTCATATGAGGTCAATGATTATAATAATGTAACTCTAGATATGGGAAGAAGCAACAAGAGGGAATATTTTCCTGGACCAAGAGGCTAGTAAGATAGGTATGGTCCAGAGACTTTTGCTACTCACAAGGCCTGGTCCAATAACCGTACACTGAGTGGCCTGTCAACGGAATCTTCGTTAAACCTGAGAATGAGCTTTCCCAGCACCGTGGGACACGATGGCCATGAAATGCCCCCAAAGCATGGTGAAATCAGTGGCTGTGAAGGGACCCTGCTGACTGGAAGTTGGCACTTGCCAGCTGCCTCTACAAGGATTACATCCTGACTACTGCAAGCTGCTGACCTTCAGCATCCCCTGAAAGTAGTTCAGGGTGGAGATCAGAAATAAGGCACTCTGTGCTCTGGGGGAAACCCACAAGAACTGGCCTTCAGATAACCAGAGGCTTTCAGGTAAAGACTTTTGAGCCCAAATTCTTGCATCTTCTCATACCTAGAGAAACACTAATGTCACAAACCCATGTCTAGCTCTGATTCTCCTGACTCGCTGCTCAGCAGCTTTTCTACTTCTATTAACCTTTGGCCCATCTACCTTTAACTTCCTTGTTAAGTTTGTTTCTTCTAGAATACAACAAATCTCCAAGTGGTAGTACAACAAGAATATTCCCTGGCCAACCCCCAGGCAGTGCTGAAACAAGCCATCTTATCATTCCATGGACTCTCATCTCCCTCTGTAAATGCACCCTGACAAAGAGCAGGCAAAGGGAACCCAGAGCCCCACAAGGCCTCTGTGCAGCCTGAAGAAGCCAGAGTGGTCATCGCCCCTTTCCCCCTGAGACTGGGTTTCCAAATGCCTGAGAAGGGAAATAGGGAGATAGTTAGACATGAGCAGGGTATCTAAAGGGGCCAAAGAATAAAGAGAGGGACAAAAGAGCCTATAAAACCAAGGAGGGTCTTGGAATGCAGGAACAGAAAAACCAGACCCTATCATCCTTCCCTCCCCCGTGCTGTAACTATTAATGGATTTCAGGTCCTCCTGAGCAGTATAACCTGTCTCCCCTCCTACCCTCTAGGGAGGAGGCATTTGCCTTACTCTTCCCCCCACCCAGTATACGTGCCTCATCCAATCAGCAAATGACCCACGAGATCCCTGTCCCACTCCTTGTACCCTGGGTATAAAAGTGACTCAGGACCCCGCATTCAGCGTCAGTTCTCCCTTGAGCTGGCCTGCTGTTCTAATAGCGTCTCCCACTCTGATAAACTTTATCCTTCTTTCATTCTGTCTCCCATCTGGAAATTCTTTTCCAACCCATGCCTGGCCAAGACGGAGACACCTGAGGAACTCTGGCCAGGGTTACTCTCTGGTGTGTTCTAAAGGCCCACAGCCCACTGTGCTCCAGTAACTGCCACCCAAGCAGGGGATGTCCTGGCATGCTGCAGTCCGTGGGGTCCCAAAGACGGACTGAGTGACTAAACTGAGCTGAAGTAAGCTGTGGTGGTTAAATTGTAGTTGCAGGAAATGTCCACAAGTCGGCAGCAATTCTTCATGACCAGCTTTGGTTACCGGGGCAACCCAAGCCTTAGGGAAAATCAGCTTCCTGGCTGCGAAATAGAGTGGAATGTGCCTGGGCTGGTGTCTTACTATTTCTTACCCCTAAAGTTTCACACCTTATTTGCAGGCGCATTCCAACTGGGGCCACAGCACCCAACTGAGGGTGCTCAGGTGCCGAGGAGGAGGATGCACTGGCAGGAAGGAGGCTAGAGCTGGGAACTGAGGATAGGTGACTTTCCCCCAAGGTCCTTAAGGCCAGAGGGTCGGGGCACCATCCTTCAGGTGCATTAGGGACTCTGGTCCCAGAGAGGTAATCAGACAGTACAGGTTTAAGAGGGAGCTCAACCAAGTGCATCTAGCCTGACAGTTGACACTGTTAGGTAGGTAGAATAGGGAAAAGGAGTCCAAAATGGAGGTGGCTAAAAGACAAGGAAGGAAAAAGCCCATGAACATAGAACAAAAGAAGGGCCGAGGACTGGAGTGAGGACCTCAGGTAAAACAAACAACACTCCTGGCTGGCCCGATTTACACACGACAGGCCCAGGGAGAGATAAACATATAAACAGAGGAGCCAAAACTAGGTGTCTCTCTCTCTCCCGTGTGCTGGGGCACTCGACCTGCCCTCACCCCTCAAAGATGGATTTTCCTGCTATCTTCTAAATAAAATAGAGCTGCAACATTGAGCTGTAACACTGATTTGTCTAAGAGCTATAACATGGTCTATCCAAGACTTGAGAGCTGTGACACGCCAAGGGGGCTTTAATGTCCGTCACTCCAAATATTTGTTGTGACGAGACAAAGAACCGAGGAACATACACTCGTGTGACATCTATGGTGTCAGGAGTGGGATTCTATGGTGCCGTGACTCAGATGCAACCTGGCTGAAACAACCTCTGCGCAGAAGAGGCCAAGCACACAGGAGCCCAGCTCAGCGAAGCTCCCGCGATAGAGGCGGAACGCGAAGAAAATCCAGTGCAGGGGAAGGCCCATCATGCTGGAAACCGGGACAGTGAAAAACAAACTCAGCAGAAAGGTCACGCAGCCCAGTCTCAGATTCCAGAAGACCTCCAGTTAAGGTAAGAGGTCCTCGCTCCTTTGGCTGGAGGGACATGCCTAACAAAATCTTAATTCCTTTACAATCTCTCGTTTCTTGTTTTCTTGAACCTCCCATGAACAGGCGGGTGGCAGGGGGTACAACTGAGGGACTCTGGAGAGGCTACTCCTTAGCATGTCCCAAAGGCGCTATATGCTGAGTCCCAGTAGCTGTTACACAAGCCAGTGGGGGTTCTTCTGTCCTTTTTCTTCTCTGTGCCAAGGATCAGACCAATGAAACTGAGCACTGGTCAGATGTTTAGCAAAATTTCCGGCAGGCTATGAAGGGGATTCATGTTTTTCTCACTGCTTTTTCCTCCTGTCCTTGAGCTCTCTCCCGGGACTTGAGCCCAACCAAAACCCAGAATGGTTTCGGGTACCTAATAAAGCTCAGGCTCTGAGGTCTCATTGCAAAAATTCATTGAGAGTCAAAGCGACAGATAAGAGGTAGACTTGTTAAGACTCAGAGAGAAGCATCCACTCCACAGGGTACTGGCCATGGAATGCATCCTGGCTAGGTTTTGCGAGCGGGGTGAATTTGTATGCTAATGAGTGAGAGGATCATCCCAGCTATTGGGGAACCACCCACTCCTCCATCTTTGGATAGTGCCTTGGAGCTGTCCTGCCACCTCTGGGTGTGTCTGTTGGCTTATAGATTGGAGATTAAGGTTTACTTGAATTTGACTTGTCATCTTGGACCCAACTGATTTTAATTGGTTTACATTATACCCTCGTGCTATGTCATTCTTTCAAAGGTTGTGCTCTGCCCCCTTCCCTCCTGTTTCATGCTCTTTTCCTGAGCCCCATCAAGACCCACAAAGTTGCCTCTACAATCTTCTGGAGAGACAATCAGAAAATAGCTGGCCTTGGGAGGGAAATACTCTATAATATCCAGTCCCTTAATCCTACCCAGTACCGGTCACAATGGAGATCTTGGGGACGCCTAACACCAGTCCGGGGGTCCCAGGAGGTCACCACGCCTTGACCTGTCTAGGGATCTGGTCCTCGAAAGGTTGTCATGCTTCAACCGGCTCAGCGATCCAGCAGTTCCAGGGGTCCCAGGAGGCCATCACGCCTCGACCTGCCCAGGAATTCAATCTCTAGGAGGCTGTCACGCCTCAGCCTGCCTGGGGATCTGCACCCTGACCTGAGGACACCTGGCTCTCAGGTTGCAACAGTTCTGGGTAGGATAAGCTTCAGAAAGACTCACCCCTAAGGAAGTCCACCCATGGAAACAGAAGGAAGTCTATTACTTGTGGGACTGTGCCCAGTCTCAGCAATAACTCAGGAGCCCAATGAGAACCCCATTGCCTTTCTGGAAAGGCTAAAAGGGGTCCTCCAAAAGTTTACCAATCTGGACTTAGACCCTTACGAGGGCAGGTGATTTTAAGGACAAATTCCTGTCCCAATGTGCATCAGACATCAGGATAAAGTTACAACAGCTACAACAGCAGGACCCTGCTGCCTCTTTAGATGAGATGGTCCAGACAGCCACCAATACCTTTTATAACAGGGGACAGGAGAAGGAGGCCAAGGCCCAGGAGAGGGAGAGAAAGAAAGAGACAAGGCATGCCCAGATGCTGGCCACCCTCCAGGGAAGCCCTATGGAAAACCTCGAGCCCCTGAAGGACAAGGCACGAGACAAATGCCTGATCTGTAGACACGAGCAGCATTGGGCCAAAGAGTGTCCAAACCATGACCAGTCTCCTAGAACAGCTTGCCACAAATGCCATCAACTGGGACATTGGTCAGGACTCTGCCCTGGGGACCCAAGAGCCTCAAGGTCAAGTGCCAAGCCTACCATCACGATGGTTCAAGAGGACTGAAGCAGCCCGCTCCAGCCAGCCCGCCTGTCACAGATAACCATCACAGGGCTGGAGCCAAGGGTGCAACTGGATGTGGCAGGTAGGTCCGAGAATTTCTTGGTTGACACAGGGGCTACCTACTCTGTCTCGATCTCCTACTCTGGAGCCTTCTCCTCCCAAACCTGTACCATTTTGGGTGCTACAGGAAAAGCAAGTACTAAAAGATTCACCCACACACTTCTTTGTTGCTGGGATGGACAAATATTTTCCCACCAGTTTCTGGTGGTCCCTGAGTGTCCTACTCCCTTATTGAGAAGAGAAATACTCACTAAACTGGGGACCACCCTTGTGATGGGAAGTTTTTCAGCCCCTAGAGCTCTACAGCTCCTGGTTACTACTGAAGAACCCATTACACCTTCAATAGAGAGGGGCCAAAAACCATGGGAAGACAAAATTAACCCCCAGGTGTGGGACCAGGGGGTTCCTGGACGAGCCCACGAAGCTGAACTGGTCATCATTGTCCTCCGAGATCCCACTCGGTTTCCTAACCGGAAACAATATCCTCTCAAAAGAGAGGCCCGGGAGGGACTACAGCCTTTAATAAATAAATTCCTTGCTTGTGGGCTATTGGTCCCCACCAGTTCACCATGTAACACCCCAATCCTCTCAGTAAAGAAAAAAGACAGAACCTGGCGAATGGTTCAAGATCTCCGGATCATAAATTAAGCTGTAGTCCCCTCCATCCCACAGTACCCAATCCCTATGTAATCTTGGGAGAAATCCCACCCAGTGCCAAGAGGTTTACAGTCTTGGATCTCAAAGATGCATTTTTTGCATACCACTGGCTAAAGAATCCCAATATCTTTTTGCCTTTGAGTGGGAGGCCCCAGGAGAAAAACACCAACAGATAAGTATTATCTCAGGGGTTCAGAGATAGCCCCCTCTTGTTTGGACAGGCCCTTAGCTGGGATCTCTTAGATCTGGACCTGGGACCTAATGGGAAAATATTACAATACGTAGATGATCTACTAATCTGCTCTCCAGATGAGAAAAGTGCCCAAGAATATGCAATTCAGGTTCTAAACTTTTTGGCAGAAAGGGGATATAAAGTCTCCCCTGCTAAGGCACAGATGGTCGAGACAAAGGTCACTTACCTGGAAGTTCAGATTACACACGGGTCCAGGAGGCTGTCCTCTGATCAGGTACAAGGAATCCTCCAGTTGCCCTCCCCCATGACTCGAAAACAATTGTGAGCTTTCCTGGGGCTAACTGGATATTGTAGAATCTGGATACCCAACTATAGCCTAATTGCCCAGCCCTTATATGAAAGTTTAAAGGGATGAGATGATTCAATCCCACTGATGTGGGGAACTCCTCAAAAGAAGGCAGAGGCTACACTAAAACAGGCCTTAACTCAGGCACCTGCCTTGAGGTTGCCAAACCCAGAAAAAACATTCCAACTTTAAAAGATCAGGCATTTGTCCATAAAAGAGAGGGAATAGCCTTGGGAGTGTTAACTCAAAGGTTGAGATCTGAGCCCCAGTCTGTAGCTTACTTATCCAAAAAGCTTGATCCAACTACCGGAGGCTGGCCCCCCTGCCTTCGAAATCTTGCAGCTATTGCAATCATGATAGAAGATGCTTTAAAACTCTCCTTTGGGGGCAAACTAACTATTTTTACCAGCCACCAAATGAAACAACTCCTAAATGGGAGAGGCCATTTATGGATGTCTGATCAAAGAATCCTCAAATATCAAGTAATGCTGATGGAAAATCCAGGCCTCACTATATCCCCTTGTAAGGTTCTTAACCCAGCCACCCTCCTGCCTATCCCCAAGGGCTCTTTCCCCTTTCACTCTTGTCTAGAAACCTTGGACCACTGTCAGAAGATCCTCTGACCAATCCTGAGAAAATCTGGTACACTGATGGAAGCAGCTTTGTCTTGGATGGAAAAAGAAGAGCCGGGTATGCAGTAGTCTCCAATTTTGAGACCATAGAGGCTAAGCCTCTACCACCAGGTACTTCAGCCCAATTAGCTGAGCTCATAGCCCTGACTCGAGCTCTAGAGCTGGGAAAAGGAAAAAGAATAGCCATTTACACGGATTCCAAGTATGCCTTTCTGGTGCTACATGCACATATGGCTATTTGAAAAGAAAGGGGCCACTTGACTACCTGAGGGTCCCCAATCAAATATGGTGATCAGATTCTTTGACTCTTGGAGGCAGTCCACCAAGGTTTCAGTCTCCCATTGTAAAGGACACCAAAAAGGGAACACAGAAGTGGCAAGAGGGAACCAAGCAGCTGATCAGGCAGCTAGGAGAGCAGCATTACAGAACCATGACCTAATAGGGATTGCCACCTTAGTTCCACAGACTAATTTGCCAGAAACTCCTACATATACTGAAGGTGAAACTCTTAAAACTAAGAGCGAGGGCTTTCAAGATCATATGGGGTGGTTCCAAAAGAAGGAACTTCTTTTTCTGCCTGGGAACCTCCAATGGAAGTTGGGTAATTCCTTACATGCCACCACTCATTTAGAGTAAAAGGCCCTCCAAAGATTACTAGAAAGGTCCTTCAGAGGAACAGACTTCCAAACAACTATAAGACAGGTGGTCTCCTCTTGTCCCACTTGCCAATTAAACAACCCCCAAGGAGCTCGAAGACCCCAGCTGGCCCAGCCCATCCAACGACGTGGGACCTACCCAGGAGAGGACTGGCAGATGGACTTCACCCAGATGCCAGTTTCTCAAGTGTATAAATACCTATTAGTCATGATAGATACATTCATAGGATGGATTGAAGGCTTTCCCACCCGGACTGAGAAGGCTGAGGAGGTGGCAAAAAAAAACTGCTCCATGAAATCATTCCAAGATTTGGTCTGCTCAGGTCATTAACAAAGTGACAATAGGACATCATTTACTTCTAAGATCATCCAAGGGGTCTCAAAAGCATTGGGCATTACTTCATTGTGCCTGGAGGCCTCAATCTTCAGGAAAAGTAGCCCTAGCCCTAGCCCTAGCCCTAGGAGCCAATCAATTCCTAAAATCAGCGATAAAAAAGATAATCCAGGAGACCTCCCTGGGATGGAAGGAGGCTTTACCGATAGCTCTCCGCACCCGCATGGCCCCTAAGGAACAGCTTGGTCTTAGTCCTTATGAGATGCTATATGGGAGACCTTTTGTTTATGTCAATGACCTCTTCCTAGATCCAGAGGTTCAGACCCTCCGGTCTTATACCATGACCATTGGGCAATTCCAACAGGATATACACTTGTGGGGTATAAACCAGGACCCAAAAGATTCTAAGGAGTCACCACTTTATGCTCCAGGGACTCAAGTCCTAATAAAAGTCTGGAAAAATGGGTCCCCAAAGGCTCAACTCCAGTCTGCATGGAAGGGCCCCTACCCTGTAATACTTTCTACCCCCACAGCAGTCAAGGTACCAGGACATGACTCCTGGATTCACTACTCATGAGTCAAGCTGTGGGAGAAAACAGAAGAGGACACTCAATAAACCTGTGAGCCCCTGGGAGATCTCAGATACCTATTCAGGACTACCAATGAGTATCATTCTAATGAACACCCCCCAAATCTGGTTTCTGGAGATAAGATTTCTCAGGATAACTCTAAAGAGCCAACACAGCTTGGCAGAGATTGTGCTCCAAAACAGACAGGAGATAGATCTTCTGATCCCTGAGCAAGGAGGGACTTGAGCCATCCTGGTGATGTGAATTTAAAATTGACTAATGCCCCTACTAGTCCTTGTTATGCTATATTGATGACGCTTATGATTATTCCATCCACTGTCAATTGTCTAACCTGTTTTGTCTCTGCCCAGGTCAACCAGCTACAACATGCAGTGCCAGTTCAACAAAGATGTAAAACTACAGCCGGCCACGGAAAATATCACACACCCTTAGATGGACACCGCTATAAGGACTCTGAAGATTGAGACTAACAAGAGGGGGAGGCCCAATACCCCTCACCATCCCAGTTCAGCAGGAAGTAGCCAGAAAGACCTTGATGCCCCTATTCCCAAAGAACTGGGCCTCTCATCTCTTGAGGGGGGAATGTTAGGTAGGTGGAACAGGGAAAAGGAGTCCAAAATGGAGGTGGCTAAAAGACAAGGAAAGAAAAAGCCCATGAAAATAGAACAAAAGAAGGTCCGAGGACCGGAGTGAGGACCTCAGGTAAAACAAACAACACTCCTGGCTGGCCCGATTTACATAGGATAGGCCCAGTGAGAGATAAACATATAAACAGAGGAGCCAGAGCCAGCTCTCTCTCTCTCTCTCCCGCGCGCTGGGGCACTCTTCTCCTTGTATCTTTGGATCGACGCACCCTTATGCCTCGAAGATGGATTTTCCTGCTATCTTCTAAATAAAATAGAGCTGTAACACTGATTTGTCTAAGAGCTATAACATGGTCCATTCGAGACCTGAGAGCTATAACGCGGTCTATCCAAGACCTAAGAGCTGTGACACGCTGAGGGGGCTTTAATGTCCGTCACTCCAAATCTTTGTTGTGACGAGACAAAGAACCGAGGAACATACGCTCGCGTGACACCACCCATGTGCAGCCATGGGACCTAAGCCTGCCCAGACTCCAGGAATGGGAGAGCAGTCCAAGTCAAGGAGGTTGGAGATAAAATAGAGTAGGGACTGCTTTTCTGTCCTTAACATTATGCCGATGTTATGTTGGAGTATGACTGATCTGCAGTATTGTGCTAGCCACCCAATTCAGGTACCATGTTGTTGTAGCCACGCGTTCCGGGAAACAAACTCATTCAAAAGGACAATGCAGATAGTGGAGTACAGTTTATTATACCGGCAGGCCCAAGGCAGAGTCTCCTCTTAGCCAAGGACCCTGACCAGCATTTGTGAAAATCTTTTATACCCCATGTGTATGTGTCTGAACTCACCACTCCAAATTCCTTGAGACTTACATAAACCAAGGAAAATACAATCCCAACAACCCCATCATTCACGTGCTGTGTGCTCATGTGCCCATACAGTCAAACAATTAGCCAATAATCAAAAAACCTGAGGTTACACTCCGATAGATACAGAAAAGTTTATGGCCTTTCTGGAGGAAGGAGTGATTAGTGTATGTTTTATCTTAGGCGATGAGTAACCTAGATATGGTCTTCAAGATTGCCTGTCTGGAGGGGGTCTTATCCTTCTGTTGTTGTTTTCATAGGCACTAAACACAGAGTTCAGAGTCCATTGGAAAGGTGGCCGAGCATGATCAGCATGAACAGGCCTAAGATGGAGTCCAGGCCCTATGAATTCCTTCTTCAGTTTATCCATGGGACAGCCTTTTTTTGGACTTTTTGCCATAGAATGTTGAACAGAGTGCTAAGCATCAGGTCTTTGTGAATTATTTATCTCAGATGCACTTTTCTGTGTATACAGTGGAGAAAGGAACAAAATAATTATTGTAGATTATCGCTCAGAGATACAGATTTCTGTGTATAGATAGCAATACAGATTTTTGTGTATATGTAGAAGGAAGGAAGAGGATAATTCTTACGGGTTATCTGTTACAGATACAGGTTTCTATGTTTATGTTAGTCTGGAGATCCTAATTCATTCTAGGCCCTTCACTTTTTTGGGGGGAACCCTTTGTTTGACTTTGAATTTTCGGAATCGCTTTTTGGATTGTAAATTTGTTGCCTTGTATGTCTATTTTTACTTTGTCTGGAAGGTACCTCACATACTATAGTCGTCATCTGCCTGACTGACTATGCTTAGTGTATGATCCTTCAAGGTTCATCCCTGTGGCTACCAGTATCATAATTCCCTAATTTCAGTGGCAGCTTTTTATGAGTGAGAAGTACCTCACTGTATACATGTACCACATCTAATTTGAGCTTTAATCTCTCGCTGGAGATTTTGCTGGTTGTGTGTCTTATATTGGATATAGTGCTGTAGTAGTGTGTTGCTTGGGGTTCATGTGCCTTTTCATTGATGGTTTTATATAGGCCCCAGTGTGGGAATGCAAATCCTAGGCTTTGTTCCCCTTGATAGTATTTTTTTTTCCCCACCCCCCAGGCATTCAGAGACTGTCCATCACACTGGCTGTTGCCATAGACACTGTAGAGATTCTTTTCCTCCAGGCCTTCTCTCACCTATATTGTTTGTAGACTTGTGAGTATGTCCATTGTGACTGGTGGGTTTTGATATCTCATTGTCATTTTGTTGACATTCCTACAGCAATTAGGAATGCTGAGCATCCTGTCCTGTGGTGAATGTTAGAGTTTTGTTTTGTTTTGTTTTCCTTAAAGGGTTTGAAGAAAACTTACCTTTGGCAATTGGCTTCCTGAAAGTCAGTTGTATTTGGAATATATTTCTGCAGTTCCCACCCCAGGACATTACCTGAGAATAGCTGTCATTAACAGAATTCTTTAGGTGACAATAGGAGAAGGAAATGGCAACCCACTCCAGTACTCTGAAAATCCCATGGCCAGAGGGGCCTTGTAGGCTACAGTCCACTGGGTTGCGAAGAGTCAGACAGGACTGAGAGACTTCACTTTCACTTTTCACTTTCATGCATTGGAGAAGGAAATGGCAACCCACTCCAGCGTTCTTGCCTGGAGAATCCCAGAGACAGAGGAGCCTGGTGGGCTGCCGTCTATGGGGTCGCACAGCGTCGGACACGACTGAAGCCACTTAGCAGCAGCAGCAGCCACAGCAGAGGTGGCATGAGCCTTGGTGGTCATGTTGTTGTTACAGAGAATGTCCATGAGGGGCAACATCTTTATGCCCACCTCTTTTCTCAGGCAACCAGTTCAGTCGCTTAGTCCTGTCTGACTCTTTGCAATCCCATGGACTGCAGGACGCCAGGCCTCCTGTCCATCACCACCGCCGGGGTTTACTCAAACTCATGTCCATTGAGTAGGTGATGCCATCCAACCATCTCATCCTCTGTCATCCCCTTCTCCTCCCACCTTCAATCTTTCCCAGCATCAGGGTCTTTTCCAGTGAGTCAGTTCTTCTCATCAGGTGGCCAAAGGATTGGAGTTTCAGCTTCGGCATCAGTCCTTCCAATGAATATTCAGGACTGATTCCTTTAGGATGGACTGGTTGGATCTCCTTGCAGTCCAAGGGACTCTCAAGCATCTTCTCCAACACCACAGTTCAAAAGCATCAATTCTTCAGCACTCAGCTTTCTTTATGGTCCAACCCTCCTATCCATACATGACTACTGGAAAGATCATAGCTTTGACTAGATGAACGTTTGTTGGCAAAGTAATATCTCTGCTTTTTAATATACTGTCTAGGTTGGTCACATGGAGAAGGCAATGGCAGCCCAGTCCAGTACTCTTGCCTGAAGAATCCCATGGACGGAGGAGCCTGGTAGGCTACAGTCCCTGGGGTTGCTAGGAGTCGGACAGGACTGAGCGACTTCACTTTCACTTTTCACTTTCATGCATTGGAGAAGGAAATGGCAACCCACTCCAGTATTCTTGCCTGGAGAATCCCAGGGATGGGGGAGCCTGGTGGGCTGCCGTCTACGGGGTTGCACAGAGTCAGACACGACTGAAGCGACTTAGCAGCAGCAGGTTGGTCATAACTTTTCTTCCAAGGGGCAAGCGTCTTTTAATTTCATGGCTTTGTGATTTTGGAGCCCCCCAAATAAAGTCTGTCACTTAGGTTGCCCTAAGGCAACCAGAGCCTTAAGGCAAATATGCTTCCCATTGCTGTGAAATAGAGTGGAATGTGCTTTAGCAAACATTTAATGGCTTCAGTCTCACTAGTTTTTCCCCCTAAAGTGTCACGCAGACACCCTGTCCAGATTAATCCCTTCCAGATCCACTGCACCCTGATGAGTGTGCTTAGGTGCTAGGAGGCTGCACTCTCAGGGAAGAGGCTTGAGCTGGGGACCCCAGCACCAGTAGAGGTGGAAGCTAGAGAATCTTGCCTCCAAATTCCTCCAGGCTTTGATGCCACATGGGACTCTGGTTGCAACCAGAACATAACAGACAGTGGACCTTTAGAAAGGGTCAATGAAAGGCACTGTGCCAGGCTGTGTCAACCACACCCCAGTCCAGCAGTACTGGGAACCCACTCAGCTTCCAGGCGTGGGATAGAGTCTGAAGTCAGAAATTTCAGCAATAATAAAGTAGGCACTGCTTTTCTTTCCTTTAACATCATGCAGTATAGTTGAAACACAATGTAATGATTGTTGTCTGTGTACAGCCACCTAATTGGGGTGTTACATATCTATGGGGTATCTCTATTCTTTTTTTTTTTTTTTTGCCGTACATTTTCGATCAAAGTGCTGAGCATCTACTTTCTGTGTATATTAGGAAGTTCAGTTCAGTTCAGTCCCTCAGTCATGTTTGATTTTTTGCAACCCCATGGACTGCAGCATTCCAGGCCTCCCTGTCCATTACCAACTCCCAGAGCATGCTCGATTTCATGTCCATCACCAACTGATGCTATCCAACCATCTCATCCTCTGTCGTCCCCTTCTCCTCCTGCCTTCAGTCTTTCTCAGCATCAGAGTCTTTTCCAAAGAATCGGTTTTTCTCATCAGATGGCCAAACTATTGGAGTCTCAGTATATGAGGAAGGAAGGAGATAAACACTGTGGATTATCTATGTACATATAGCAAGCAGGCAGGCAGGAAGAAATGAAGGAAGCAGATAATCCTTTGTTGTTGCTGTTAGTCACTCAGTCGCATCTGACCCTTTGTGACCCCATGGACTGCAGCATGCCAGCTTTCCCTGTCCTTCACCATACCAGAAACACTGATTTTTTTTCAAACAAAATACTAAAAAAAAAAAAAAAAAAAAAAGAATTTATTATCTTGGAAGAATAGAACAAGTCTCTTTGCAAACAATAGGCCAAACAACAACAAGATAGTAGAGTGCACTCATCTTTTCCTTCAAGAACTCTAAAATTGCAATGCACTGTTGAACAACTATCAACAGGAGAATGTTGGATCCCACCAAAAAAAAAGATACCCCACATCCAAGGGCAAAGGAGAAGCCCCACAAGATGGTCGGAGGGGTGAAATTGTATTTAGAATCAAATCCCATACCTGCCAGAGATGCTCATCTGAGGGCTATGTGTTCATGCTCATCAAGTAGTTAATTCCTCCATTTGGTGTGGGTTTTAGCATCTGTGAAGCAACTCAAGGAATGTGCCTCATATACAGTTACCTCTGTACTTCAGAGAGGAGCTATAGCAGAGGATTCAGAATGGGGTCTATCCTGGGAAGACCCCCTAGGCTCTTGCTTGGTTACACCAGGTGTCTGAGCTCAGCAACCAGGGAAGGTGGGGCTGCCTTCTGGGTGTGGGGAACAACAGGATTACAGTCTTCTGAGGGTCCTGTTAGCCCCCAAGGTGAGATGGGGAGGCAGTGGATGGACAGATGTTTCTGGCCTAGGAAAGGGATCCAGGCTGGAAATGTCACTGGAATCATCACTGGGAGGAAGACGAAAGGCCGGAGGGTGGGGGTGGGCGGGTGGGCAGGTGGGTTACGGCCAACCCCATGCAGGTGATGGTGGTCCTGTTGGAAGCTACTCAGAGCTGGAAGGACTAGCCCTCAGGAGCACAGCTTCATTCTCTTGTTCTTTTGTGAAACACTGTGTCAGGGTTTGAGACACCATCAGGAGACTTCTGAGCCCAGTGCTGTTGTGGCTTCATCAAAGGGGCTCAGGTCCTGCCCACATCCCCACTGGGGATGAAGCCCATCAGGGTAGCGGGGCCCACAGACTTCAGGGAAGCCCTGTGCTCAGGATTTATCTCCCTTCTTCCAGCCAGCTGCTGGTCAGAGGCCCACATTCTCCAATACTGATTCCACCCCTGAGGAGTCGTCCAGTATATAGATGGACCACTCAGACTTCATGTTCCTGTTGCTTGATGTTTTGGTGGACTCTACGTCTTGACTTTTGTAAATAGTGCTTCCCTGAAAATGGGTGCCTGTGTTATTTCACATTGTGGTGTTCTCCAAATCTGAGCCCCGAAGTGGGGCTGCCAGATCTCATGGCTCCTCTGTGTTTGCTTTTTTCAGGAGCCTCCATGCTGTTTTCCATCTTGGCTGCACTCTTGGGCATCCCCACTCAGAGTGTAGGGGGATTCTATTTTCCCTACATCCTCTGCAGCATTTATTCTTTGGAGGTCTTTCTGAGATTGGCCGTTCTGACAGGTGGAGGGGATTCCTCAGTGTAGATTTGATTTACATTGATTTAACAATGAGTGGGTCTTTCCTGGTGTGGCTCAGCAGTAAAGCATCTCCCTGCAGTGCAGGAGATGTGAGATGTATATTCGACCCCTGAGTTGAGAAGATCCCCTGGAGAAGGAAATTGCAACCCACTCCAGTATTCTTTCCTGGAAAATTCCATGGACAGAGGAGACTGGCAGGCTATAGACCATGGGGTTGCAGAGTCAGACATGACTGAGCAAGTGAGCACAGTAATGAGTGAGGGAGGGTGTCCTTCCAGGTGCTTGATTCATGTATAGATAGACATATATATGTTCTTTTTCAGGTTCTCTTCCCATATACATTATTATGGAGTGTTGAGGGGGGTTCCTTGTTCTATGCAGTGGGTCCTTGTGGATAATTTTATAAAAAGTAGTGTGTGTATGTTAATCTGAACCAGCTCATTTCTCCCTGCCCTCCTCTTTTCCTCCTTGGGAACCATAAGTCTGTGAGGCCATTTCTCTTTTGTAAAGAAGTTCATCTGTCTCCATTTTTAGATTCCACCTAGAAGTGATACCATGTGATCCTTGTCTTGCTCTGTCTCCCCTACTTCAGTTAGAATGATCAGCTCTGCTTTATTCCCTGTGGTTGAAAATGTCATTATTTGATCCTTTTTAATGGCTGAGTAATACTGTATTATGTCTAGCTACCCCATCTTCTTTATCTGTTCATCTGTGTTCTGCGCTTAGATTGCGTCTGTGTCTTGCTTGTGGTACCTAATGCAACTGTGATCATAGGGCTGCAGGCGTCTTAAAATTTTGGTTTTCTCTGTATCTACACCCAAGTGTGGGATTGTTGGATCCTATGGTACTTCTGTGTTTAGTTTTTTAAAAGAAACTTCATACTCTTTGCCTGGTGGATGTACCAATTTACATTCCTACCAAGAGTGCAAGGGACATCCCTTCTTTCCACATCCTCTGCAACATGTATTGTTGGAGATTCTCTGAGATGGCCATTATGACTGGTGTGAGGTGACAGCTCATTGTACTTCTGATTCACCTTCCTCTAATAATTAGTGATGTTAAGCATCTTTTACAGTGCTAAATGGCCATGTGTATACCTTATTCATGATATGTCCATTGAGATCTTTGGCCCATTTCCTAGTGGCTATTTTTGTTTTATTTTTGATATTGAGCTGCTTGAGCTGTTTGTAAGTTTGGAGATGAATTCTTTGTGGGGAAATTTGTTTTGAAATATTTTTTTTTCCCTTTTCTGAGTGTTTTTTTTTTTTTCTTTCATTTAGGGTTTCCTTTGATGTGAAAATGCTGCTAAGGTTAATTATGTCCCTTTGGCTTTTTTTTTTTTTTCTTTTTCATGCTTTCTCATTATGGTTTATTATAAGGTATTGAATAGAGTTCCCTGTGCTATGTAGTAGTGTGTGTATGTCAATCCTAAACTCTTAATTTGTTCTTCCCTCCCCCCTTTCCCTTTCGGTAACCACAACATTTGTTCTCCATGTCTGTTAGCCTATTTCTGTAAAAGCTCAGTTGTATCATCTCTTAAAGACTCCACACAAAGGATACTTGTATTTCTCTGTCTGATTTATTTTACTTAGTATGAAAATCTCTAGGCCCATCCATGTTGATGCAAATACTTCATCCTTTTTACAGCTGAGTAATATTCCACTATATATATATATATATATATATATATATACATTATACATTCATTACACATTACACTCTGTTGATGGAATGTAGGTTGCTTCCATGTCTTGCCTATTGTGAATAGTACTGGTACAAACATTGGGATCCATGTATCTTTTCAAATGAGTGTTTTCATCTTTTCCAGATATATGCCCAGGAGTGGGACTTCAGGATTCTATGGTAGTTTCACTTTTAGTTTTTAAAGGAACCTCCATGCTGTTCTCCACCATGGCTGCACCAGCTCACATTCCCACCATCAGAGTGGGAGGGTTGTCTTATCTCCACAGCTCTCCAGCAGTTATTATCTGTAGCCTTTGTGATGATGAAGCTGTGTTCTTTCTGAAGTGCCCTGGCCTCCAGGAAATATGCAGTAGGTAAAAAAGGCTGGTGCAGAAAAGCCTGTAGCACACGCCACTCCATGTGATAAAATGTATAAAGCTGCTGTGGATTGAAAGTACGTGTCAGTATGTCTCCCTGAAACATGTTTGAGTATTGGCACTGCAACCCCCAGTGCAGCTGCTTCTGCAGACAGCTTCAGAGAACACCGTCAAGGCTAAATGAAGTCAAAAGGGTGTGGCCCTGATAAAATTTGATGGCATTTTGAGTGCAGCACTTTCACAGTATCATCTTTTTAGGATTTGAAATAGCTCAGCTGGAATTCCATCACCTCCACTAACTTTGTTCGTAGTGATGCTTCCTAAGATCCACTTGAGTTTACTCCTCAGGATGTCTGGCTCTAGGTGAGCGATCACACCATCGTGGTTATCTGGGTCATTAAGATCTTTTTTGTATAGTTCTTCTCTGTATTCTTGCCACCTCTTTTTAATGTATTCTGCTTCTGTTAGCTCCATACCATTTCTGTCCTTAATTGTGCCCGTCTTTGCATGAAATGTTTGCTCGATATCTCTAATTTTCTTGAGGAGGTCTCTAGTCTTTCCTATTCTATTTTTCTTCTATTTTTTTGCATTGATCACTTAAGAAGGCTTTCTTTTCTCTCCTTGCTATTCTTTGGGTTCGCTTAAGTGTATCTTCCCTTTTCTTCTTTGACTTTCACTTCTCTTCTTTTCCGGGCTATCTGTAAGGCCTCCTCAGGCAATCATTTTGCCTTTTTGCACTTCTTTTTCTTTGGAACTCTGCATTCAAACGGGTATATCTTTCCATTTCTTCTTTGCCTTTCGCTTCTCTTCTTTTCATAGCTTTTTGTAAGGCCTCCTCAGACAATATTTTTACATTTCTTTTTCTTGGGAATGGTCTTGATCACAACCTACTGTATAATGTCACAAATCTCCATCCATAGTTGTTCAGACACTCTGTCTATCAGATCTGATCCCTTGAAGGTATTTATCATTTCTAGTGTATAATCATAAGGGATTTGATTTAGGTCATACCTGAATGGCCTAGTGGTTTTCCCTACTTTTTCCAATTTAAATCTGAATTTTGCAATAAGGAGGAGTTTGTGATCTGAGCCACAGTCAGATCCTGGTCTTGATTTTCCTGACTATATAGAGGGTCTCTGTCTTCAGCTGCAAAGAATATAAACAATCTGGTTTTGGTATTGGCCACCTGGTGATGTCCATGTGTAGAGTCACCCCTTGTGTTGTTGGAAGAGGGTGTTTGCTATGACCAGTGCGTTCTCTTGGCAAAACTCTGTTAACCTCTGCCCTGTTTCATTTTGTACTCCAAGGCCAAACTTGCCTGTCACTCCAGGTATCTCTTGATATCAGGTTCTTCTTATCAGGTGGCCAAAGTATTGCTCTAATACCCTGGTGAATGCCCCGTGGATTTTTGATCTCAAATGTTGATAAAAAAAATAACTAAAGGTGTTATTGGGGTTTCAGTAGGTCACTCAAATTTAATTGTCATTGTGCAACACTTCCAGACATGATCATTTTTTATTATATCTATCTTGCAACACAAATACCTTAAGTAGTAAGGTGTTAGTATCTTATGTGCATGCATACATGCTAAGTTGCTTCAGTCATGTCTGACTCTTTGTGACCCAATGGACTATAGCCCACCAGGCTTCTCTGTCCATGGGATTCTTCAAGCAGGAATACTGGAGTGGGTTGCTGTGCCCTCCTCTAGTATCATATAATGTCTAGCTAAGAGATAATGAGACTCTTTAATGATCATGGAGGAACTGTGTATTGAAATTATACTAATCTCCTTCATTATAAGCCATATGTTTATTTAAATGATGTTTTCTAGTAACTACATGTTATTTGCTTGTTATGAAATTTAAAAATTTATGATAATATTCCAAAGTAAGTAAAAGTGAAAAATGAAGTTGCTCAGTTGTGTCCAACTCTTTGTGACCCCATGAACTGTAGCCTATCAGGCTCCTCTGTCCATGGGATTTTCCAGGCAATAGTACTGGAGTGGATTGCCATTTCCTTCTCCAGGGGATCTTCCCGACCCAGGGATTGAACCTGGGTCTCCTACATTGTAGACAGATGCTTTACCATCTGAGCCACCAGGGAAGTCCTAAAGTAAGTAAATATGACAAGAAAAATTGCTTGAAAGTGAATTAGAATAAGGTAATATATTAAAAAAACCATAAAACCTACGTCTTTTTTCTTTTATTGTTCTTTATTTCATTGCTTTATGTTTAAAAGTAAAGGGATACACCTAAGTTGTTTAGGAAACCAATGAAAAGCAATAAAGTATTACAAAGAAATGTGAAATTCTGAGGAGTAGCTGCTGCTGCTGCTAAGTCGCTTCAGTCGTGTCCGACTCCGTGCGACCCTATAGACGGTAGCCCACCAGGCTCTGCCGTCCTTGGGATTCTCCAGGCAAGAACACTGGATTGGGTTCCCATTTACTTCTCCAATGCATGAAGGTGAAAAGTGAAAGTGAAGTCGCTCAGTCGTGTCCGACTCTTAGCGACCCCATGGACTGCAGCCTACCAGGCTCCTCCGTCCATGGGATTTTCCAGGCAAAAGTACTGGAGTGGGGTGCCATTGCCTTCTCTGGAGGAGTAGCTAATATACCAATACAAGGAAAACAGCTCTCAGGGGTGTTCATTGTCAGTGAACCAGCCAACTTGTTATCTTGATATACTTTTTGTTTACCACATTTTTGAACTGCTGTTACACAGGTCCAGGAAGGAAAGATTTTTCTATCTCCTGGGTCAAGTCATTTTAATGTTTTGAAAAATTCCCATGTTAGTTGCCCAGTTGTATCTGGCTCTTTGGGACCCCATGGACTGTATCCCATCAGGCTTCTCTGTCCATGGAATTTTCCAGGCAAGAATGTTGGAATATTCCAATTTCCAATATTCCAACATTGGTTTTCCATTTACTCCTCCAGGGGATCTTACTGACCCAGAGTTTAAACCTGAGTCTCCTGCATTACAGACAGATTCTTTACCACTGTGCCACATGGGAAGTCCTGGTTCTCAATTGGGGAATCCATCTGTGGTCTCCTGTGTGACAGGCAGGGATACTTGTACTGATAGAAATTACACTTTCCTGTAACTTTACAACTAATCCTGACTTTTCCCCTATGGAGCTACATAAGATATAGCTACAAACCATATTTGCAGATTTTTCCCAATATTTGATCAAATAAAGTTATTAAACATTCAATCTCTAAACAGGAATAAATACATTGTAATGTTCTGGAGAGATAGTGTGCTCATAGTTTATTGAAATATATAGGAAACAATAATTGAAGCAATGACATTATCAGACAAAGAGTTTCCTGAATTCACTGAAGTCACTTAATGTTTAGTTGGCCTTCTACATTACTGCCATGGGCATGGGGGGAGGGCGGGAAGGACTTCGGCATAAGGCAGGCAGTTGCAAGCTCAAGAACGTGGGATTGATGGGTGGCTGGTAGGATAAAATCTTCATCTTGTAGTTTATTTTAACCAGAGGGTGAAGAAGCAAACACTGAAAATGGCTTGAGGCTTTCAGAGCTATTTTTCTTTAACCTATAATGATATTTTGTGCCCAAAATAATATCTTTCTACTGGCTTGCTGTTTTACATTGAGACTAGAGGAATGATTTTCACTTTATGACAGGGAAAAAAGCAGTGTTAAGCTATTTGCAAAACTGATGATCTAAAAGGGACCTGAACAGTATGAAAACTCCATTGAAATTTATGCTTTCCCTGGCAAAGTTTGCAGAATGGGTCAAATATAAACATTTTTCCTTTGTGTTAAATTTTTTGTACATGGTTCTGGACTATGTCTATATTTTCAACCCACTGGACATTCAATTTGGCTAACATATATTTATTGGGTACTGAATGTATACGAGGCCCTTTGTTGGCTGTGAATAATCATTATGTAATTGCAGTCCTTGTCCTCAGGAAGCTCACAGTAAGGTGAGAGAAACAGACCGGTAACTGAAAAAAAAATATGAATGTCACAGACACAGTTGTGAATAGGAGTACTGAGCCCTGAACTCTGCAAGAATATGAACAAAGGGCATCTCTCCCAGTCTTGGAAGATCAGAGAAAGAGCCTCAAGGAAATGCTGTCTGAATGAGACCTGAATAAGGAAAAAAGGTAACTAAAAGTAAGTGAGGTAGAGGATGTGGATGGGTCTACAAATAAAACAGAGGCGTTCAGTGTGGCTGAAGCACATGTATAAAAGTATCAAAGCAGGGTGAGATAAAATTATTAGGCTGGAAACATGAACAGAAGCCATATCATAAAATATTCATGTTGGGTTAAAACCAATGAAGTATAAAATGCAAACGATTCTCATTCATATTCTTTGATTTCAGATTACATTCCTGTCCTATGTTTGGTCACCACATGACACTATAAAATTCAATAAGTATTTGAATGGATGAATAGCTGTTGAACATTGACTCTATTGTTTCCCTAGTCAATTCTTTTTCTTACCACTGGTCTTATTTCTTCTTCTCAAATAGTGCTCAGGTAAAGATCAATACTTTCTCATCTTAAAAATAGTTCAGTTCAGTTCAGTTCAGTTCAGCCGCTCAGTCATGTCCGACTCTTTGCAACCCCATGAGCCGCAACACGCCATGCCTCCCTGTCCATCACCAACTCCCGGAGTCCACCCAAACCCATGTCCATTAAGTCGGTGATGCCATCAAAACAGTTAGGTAATCATTAAAAAAGCATATTATTTGTCCTTAGAAAGCCTGCATTTTAGTAGGGAATACAGACATGCTGATAATTCTAGCAGCTTCCATTCTAACTAGGACTGAGGAGACCAATAAATCCACAAACCAACCAAACAAACAAAATCACTAGAATAATCAGATAAACAGGAAGAAGAATGAGTAGGAGAAAGAAAGAAGAGAAGAGATGAAGGAGAAACAAACTTGCTGGAAGACAGGCATGTAACTTTGATAGGAACCCTCAGCCCAGGATACCAGAAGAGCATACAATGGAATTTCACCTTGGAAGAACAAGGAAAAAATCCTGAGGAAATGATGCCAAAGCTCAAGACTAAAGTGGGCACAGGGTCTTGGAGAGAAGTGATGCTCATTTAGTCAAGCTCAACAGTTGTGTTAATTTTTTTTCATTTGTGGCATTTGCCGATTCTTGGCTTGAAAGGAGGAAGTAGACATAAGACACAATGCTGAGAGTGCTGGTAAGAAAGAGAATCCAGTCAATATTTAAGCAGCTTTATGGAGCCAGGGAAACAGAACTTAGAGCACAGAGTCAACATGATGAAGAAAACCTGGTCAATACTCTAGAAACTTATTTGGAACCCCTGCAGAAGTACACTGTTGGAGCAAGGAGGAAGAGGTAGAATCAGCCTAACAGTGTGCACTCCTGCCTTGAAACTGCTAGGCCCCTGATTAGATTGAGGTAATCTACCCAGTACTTACAGGAAAGTAGGAAAAATACTTATAAAGAAACCAACATTTTCTAGAAATTCTATAATTTTTCAAACATTCTATAAAAATTAATAAGCAAACCAAGAAAAAACCCCAGGTCAAAAACCCCAACAAAGTCCTTCTGTAGAGCATCAATATCTTATGTGTGTGTGCTCAGTCATGTCTGACTCTTTGTGACCCTATGGACTGTAAGCCAGCATGCTCCTCTGTCCACAGGATTTTTCAGGCAAGAATACTGGAATGGGTTGCCATTTCCTCCTTCAGAGGAATCTTCCTGACCCAGGGATCGAACTCACATCTCCTGTATCTCTTGCACTGTAAGCAAATTCTTTCTACTGAGCCATTGGGAAAGCCTATAATAGAAAAAAAATATGAAAAAGATATACATACATGTATAACTAGATCAATGTTGTGAAACTAACATAACGTTGTAAATTAACTATAACTTCAATTAAATAAAAAGAAAGGTCAAGATACTAAGCAAAAAATACAACATGCCGGGTTTTAAAGTAATCAGATAACTTTAAAATAACTGTGGTTAATATGCTCAAACAATAGAGAAGATTCTGGAAGCTTTCACTGAAGAACTGAAATTTATAAAATCTAATTGAATGGAAAGACAAAGCACAATAATCAAAAATTTGAATGTAATGGATAAATTTAACAGGAAATTAGACTCAAGAGAAGATGAATAAAACTGAAAATAGATTAATAGAAAATATTCAGCAGAAGTACATAGAGAAAAATGGATGGAGTATACTTAAAAATTGCACAATAATGTATGAAATGAAGTGAAAGTCACTCAGTTGTGTCCAACTGTTTGTGACTCCAAGAACTATACAGTCCATGGAATTCTCCAGGCCAGAATACTGGAGTGGGTAACCTTTCCCTTCTCCAGGGGGTCTTCCTAACCCAGGGATCGAACCCAGGTCTCCTGCATTGCAGGCAGATTTTTACTAGCTGACCCACAATATAGGGCATGTAAATAAAAATCCCAGAATGGGAGAAAGGATGATGCAGAAGCAATATTTAAATGGATAATAAATAATAATTTTCCCAAATTTATCAAAAATATTGATCCACAATTTCAAGAAACACTATGGACCCATACAAAATAAATACAAAGAAAACCACACCTAAGAACATCACAGTAAAATTGCTGAATACCAAAGGAAAGAATATGTTCCTATGTGGTAAAGGAGGCATATCACTTTTAAAAATAAACTATAAGTTCTAGATAATTATTTTCTTAATAATGGAAGTAAGAAGACAATAAAATGTTGTTAAGGAGAATAACAACAAAATGTTAACCTAAACATTTTTGCACAGAGAAAACTCCCTCCACAAGAGATTATAAAAAGACCTTTCCAGAAAAACAAAAATTGAGAAAAAACTAACAAAAACGCTTATCAGTAGACTCAATAAAGGAAAAAATAAAGAGAATTTTTAAGGCAAAAGGAAAATTGTCCCAGATGGAAACACAGAAATTCATAAAATCATAGAGAAAAATGGAAAAGATTTGTGGGTAAATATAATGTTAATTTTACAAAATAAAAACAGTTTATTGTGGAGTTTAGCATATATGTAGGCTTACAGTACATTTCAAGTAAATCACAAAAGTTCAAAGTTAAAAGAGTCTATGTTCTGACATTAGCTGGGATATCCTATATATACTAATTTCTCTAGAATCTAATAAATCAGGAAACATATTAATCTCTAGGAACACTAAAAGAATAGTAAAAAATATATATATAACTAAGAGACTATTAGATTGGTAATTTTATTATGAAATGATAAAAATATTTGATTAATCTAAAGCAAATCCTGGTGACAGATAGTAAAGAATCTGCCTACAATTCAGGAGACCTGGGTTCAATCCTTAGGTCAGGAAAATTCCCTGGAGGAGGGCATGACAACCTACTCTAGTATTCTTGGCTGGAGAATTCCATGGACAGAGAAGCCCAGTGGACTACAATCCATGGGGTCACTACTCAGATACATCTGAGCCACTTTCACTTGAAAGCAAGTCAAGTAAGGAGAAAAACAGAAAATTATATATATGAGTGGAACAAATGTTAAAAAAGTAGTAAGATGGTAGATATCAATCTAAATATATCAGTAATTACAGTAATTATTATGGGCAAAACACAGACATATGTTTGTCAGGTTAAATACCTAAGGTTGCCAGATTTATCAAGTGAAAGTACAGGGCATTCATGTAAATTTGCATTTCAGGTAAATAATAAATAATGCTTTAGTATAGTATGTCCCATGCAATATTTGGAACATCTTTATATTAAAACATCATTTGTTTTATATCTGAAATTTAACTTCACTGAGCATAATGTATTTATCTGGAAACCCAAGGTGCACCCTTATAACTGATAACATTATCAGTCCCGCTGGAGAAAGTGACTTCTGGCAGAAGGACTCCCTAACCTCAGAATTAGAAAGAATTACCTATCCACAGCACTAATCCAGGCAGGCCTCCCCACTGCAAATTCAAAGCCTGTACTGAGAAAAGCACAAATTTAAACCCAAGTAGATACTGATATCAGAGAAGGCAATGGCACCCCACTCCAGTATTTTTACCTGGAGGATCCCATGGGGTGGAGGAGGCTGGTATGCTGCAGTCCACTGGGTCGCTGAGTTGGACACGACTGAGTGACTTCACTTTCACTTTTCACTTTTAACTTCCATGCATTGGAGAAGGAAATGGCAACCCACTCCAGTGTTCTTGGCTGGAGAATCCCAGGGATGGGGGAGCTTGGTGGGCTGCCGTCTATGGGGTCACACAGAGTCGGACACAACTGAAGTGACTTAGCAGTAGCAGTAGATATTGATATTAAAAGAGAAAATTTAAATATAATAAAAGATACAAAAGATTGAATAATAAAATGCAAAACGATGTAAACTATGAGAACACTTAGCAAAAGAAGCATAGCTTAGCTGTTTTATTATAATTTTAGGCCAAGTATAAAAACTGTTGCTGTCTAGTCAACTAAGTCATGTCCAACTCTGTGACTCCATGGACTGTAGCCCACCATGGGATTTCCCAGGCAAGAATACTGGAATGGAACGCCATTTCCTCCTCTAGGGGATCTTCCCAACCCAGGGATTGAACTCGGGTCTCCTGCATTAGCTTGTGAATTTTTCGAGCCAGCAGGGAAACCCCAAGTAAAGAAATAGATGCATATTTCTATCAAAAGTCATACACAATATTAATCTTAAAGTTTTCTTCATTATATTCTAAAGCTTAAAATAACTCCAATAATCTTTGGTTAAAAAAATCCCGTAAATTGTGATATGTTATACAATGGAATGCACTTCCTGGGTCCCTTAGTGGTAAAGAATCTGCCTACAATTCAGGAGATCTGGGTTCAATCCCTGGGTCTGAAAGATCCCCTGGAGAAGGAAATGACAACCCACTCCAGCATTCTTGCCTGGGAAATCCCAAGGACAGAGGAGCCTGATGGGCTATAGTCCATGGGATCACAAAAGTGCTGAACATGACTTAGCGACTAAAACAAAGAGCAAAAATAATACAATGGAATATTATACAGAAGTGAGAAAAAATATTGCCTTGCACAAGTACTTGGATAAATATTACAAACAAGATTTTGGATGAGTAATAAGATAAATGAATACACATTGTGTAATTCTGTTTATATAAAATCTGACAAAAAGACAGAAATAACATGTAGAAGTAAAATAATCACAACCTAAAAGTAGACGTTTATTTTACTGGTGAGAATGTTAGGACTTCAAGCCCGGGAGGTATCTCAGGTAGCCCTGAGAGATTGCAATGAGGAGGTGGGAGAGGCAGTCAGGCTATATACAAGTTTGCAACAAAGTGAGCAGGCAGTCTGAACACCAAAGATTTATGCTAACTAAGGAAAACCAGATATCAAGTTAAGGAATTTAGCACTCTTTTATGTATTGGAATGTGCAAGGGTCTGGAATTATTCATTTCTTTCATATGCATCTCAGTTTTCTGGGGCCAGAATCTTGTCTTTCTGATTTCTTATATTCTTCCCCCATCCCCAAGCCTCTCAGCAATCACCATGGGTAGGGGCAACATCTGCTGGATTGCAGGCATTTTATTCCCTTTTGGGAGCCCTCATTTACATTTGGAAGCTGAAATCACTGATGGCTCTTACATCCTTGCTTGTTGATATAGCAGGAGATATTCCATCTCACAAAGTCAAGATAGTAATTTGAGGAGAAGTTTGTGATTTATAATGGGGCAAAGAGAGGGCTGCTGGTAATATGTTTTTTGTCTGCATAGTGACTGAATAAATGTTTCTCTTGTGAAAATTCATCAAGGAATGTGCTTCTGATTTTGTACCTTTAAGTATATTATAGTTCAATAAAGTGTTATATGAAGTATACACCAATATCTTACACACTAGGATATCTGATGTGCTAAATATAAAGTGTCAAACTTAAAATAGCCAGTTGTTTTTTTCTTAAGAGAAAGCAAAATGAATGTATTTGGGGATAGCAGATGAATTACCCTTTAGGACAAGGAACTTACAGTGAACCATAGGCAAAGGAGAGGAGCTTTCTTTCACAGAGGAAAGAGGAGGAAGTTGAGGGGGACTGTTTTGAACGAAGTTCACTGGAGAAGTGTGGGAGTTCAGGATGGTGGGGACTCTCATTGGCTGAATGGCAGTTTCTCACTGAATGACTGTTTTGGGGCAAGGGGAAAATTTTTTTTCCTCTTGCTGAGGTCTGTGAATTGTTTCCAGATGGGATCCTCAAGTGAAGGTCAGTGGTAGTGCGTGGGAGCTCCTCCTTCAATGGTGAATGGAAACTGATCCTTAATTAGCTTCTGATATTCCATTGTTAGTGTATAATTGATTCTGTGTATAAATTTTGTCCCCTGAGACTTTACTACATTCATTAATCAGTGCTAGTAATCAATGAATATAATAAAGGTAGGAGGAGCAAGGGATGACAGAGGATAAGACAGTTGGATGACATCACTGACTCAATGGACATGAGTTTGAGCAAGCTCCAGGAGATGGACAATGTGAAGGACAAGGAAGCCTTGTGTGCTGTAGCCCATGGGGTTGCAAAGAGTCATACATGACTGAGTGACTGAATAACAACAACAAAGGGCTAGTAATTTTCTGGTGACATTTTTAAGATTTTCTGTATAAAGACTCATGTCATCTGGAAATAGAGTTTTTCTTCTTCTTTTCCAATCTGGATTCCTTTTATTTCTTTTTCTTCTCCAGTTGTTGTGCCTTGGACAAAAACCAAAATGATGTTGAATAATAGTGGTGAGAGTGGGCACCCTTGTCTTGTTCCTGATTTTAGAGGAAATGCTTTCAGTTTTTCGCCATTGAGGATAATGTTTGATTTGGGTTTGTCATATATGGCCTTTATTATGTTGAGATATGTTCCTTCTATGCCTACTTTCTGGAGAGTTTTTGAATTTTTTCAAAAGCTTTATCTATATCTAGAGAGATGATCATATGGTTTTTATCTTTCAGTTTATTAATATGATTATCACATTGATTAATTTGAGTATATTGAAGAATCCTTGCATCTCTGGAATAAAACCTGCTTAATCATGACGTATGATCTTTTTAATGTGTTGTTGGATTCTGTTTGCTAGGATTTTGTTGAGTATTTTTGCATCTACGTTCATCGTAATATTGGTATGTAATTTTCCTTTTTTGTGGCATCTTTGTCTGGTTTTGATATTAAGGTGATCCTGGCCTTATAGAATGAGTTTGGGAGTTTGCTTTCCTCTGCAATTTTCTGAAAAATTTGAGTAGGGATTGTGTTAGCTTTTCTCTAAACTTTTGGTGGAATTCGCCTGTGAAGCCATCTAACACTAGGCTTTTGTTTGCTGGAAGATTTTTCATTAGTTTTGATCTGTGTTTGTAATTGGTCTCTTCATATTTTCTATTTCTTCTTGGCTCAGTTTTGAAAGGCTACATTTTTCTAAAAATTTATTCATTTCTTCCAGGTTGTCATTTTGTTTACATATCATTGCTCATAGTAGTCTCTTATGATCCTTTGTATTTCTGTGTTGTCTGTTGTAACTTTTTTTTTATTTCTAATTTTACTGATTTGAAACATCTCTCTTTTTCTTAATAAATCTGGCTGACAGTTTGTCAGTTTTATTTACTGAAAGAACCAGTTTTTAGTTTTATTGATCTTTGCTGTAGTCCCCTTCACTTCTTTTTCATTTATTTCTGTTCTGATCTTTATGATTTCTTTCCCTCTACTAAATTTTGGGCTTTTAGTTCCTTTTTATTGTTGCTGTAAGTGTAAATTTAGGTTGTTCACTTGGTGTCTGTCTTGTTTCTTGAGGTAGGTTTGTATTGCTATAAACTTTCTTCTTGGCACTGTTTTTACTGCATCCCATAGGTTTTGAGCTGTCATGTTTTCATTGTCATTTGTTTCTAGACATATTTTGATTTCCTTTTTAATTTCCTCAGATTCTATTGGCTATTCACTAGTGCATTACATAGCCTCCACATGCTTGTGTTTTTTAGTTTTCTTTTTCCTTGTAGTTGATATCTAATCTTATAGCATTGTGGTCCAAAAAGGTGCTTGAAAAGATTTCAATTTTTAGTATTTACCAAGGCTTGATTTATGGTCCAAGATGTAATCTATCCTGGAGTATATTTCATGTGCACTTGAAAAAAAAGTGAAATCTATTGTTTTTGGATGAAATGCCCTGTAGTTGTTAATTAGGTCCAAATGGTCCGATGTACCATTTAAAGCTTATGTTTCTGAACTAATTTTCTGTCTGGTTGATTTGTCCATTGGTATGAGTGCTATATTAAAATCTCCCGCTCTTATTGTGCTACTGTTGATTTCCCCTTTAATATTTGTTAGCAGTTGCCTTATGTACTGAGGTGTTCCTATGTTGTGAAAGTTGCTCAGTCATGTCCAACTGTTTGTGACCCCAGGACTATAGAGTCCATGGAATTCTCCAGGCCAGAATACTGCAGTGGGTAGCCTTTCCCTTCTCCAGGGGATCTTTCCAACCCAGGAATCAAACCAGGGGTCTCCTGCATTGCAGGTAGATCCTTTACCAACTGAGTTATCAAGGGAATTCCTCCTCCTATGTTGGGTATACATATGTATATATATATATTTCTAATTATTATATCTTCTTGTTGGCTTGATCCCTTGATCATTATGTATTGTCCTTTGTCTCTGTAATGGTATTTATTTTATCTGATATGAGTATTGCTACTCCTGCTTTATTATGATTTTCATTTGCAAGGAATACCACTTTCCAGCCCCTCACTGTCAGTCTGTACGTGTCCCTAAGCTTGAGGTGGGTTTCTTGTAGACAACATATATAAGGGTCTTGTTTTTGTATTCGTTCAGCCAATTTGTATCTTTTGGTTGGAGCATTTAGCCCATTTACATTTAAGGTAATTATTGATAAGTATGAATTTACTACCATTCACTTCATTGTTTTAGGTTTGCTTTAATAAGCCTTTCCTTTTTGTGTTTCCTGTCTATAAAAGTTCCTTTAGCATTTGTTGAAGAGCTGGTTTGGCGGTGCTGAATTCTCTTAACTTTTGCTTACCTGTAAAGCTTTTGATTTCTCTTTTGAATCTGAATGAGGTCCTTGCTGGATAGAATAATCTTGTTTGTAGAATTTTCCCTTTCATCACTTTAAGTATATCCTGATATTCCCTTCTGGTTGCAGAGTTTCTTTTGAAATACCAGCTGATAGCCTTATTGGTATCCCCTTGTATTTTTTTTTTTTATGCTTTTCCCTTGATGCTTTTAATATTTGTTCTCTGTGTTTAGTTTTTGTTAATTTAATTAATATGTGTCTTAGTGTGTTTCTCCTTGGGTTTATCCTGTATGGGACTCTCTGTGTTTCCTGGACCTGAGCCACTATTTCCCTCCCATTTTAGGGACATGTTCTATTATAATCTCCTCAAATATTTTCTTATGACATTTGCTTTCGTCTTCTTCTGGGACACCTATGATTCAAATGTTACACCATTTACTGTTGTCCCAGAGGTCTCTGAGTCTGTCCTCATTTCTGCTTATGTTTTTTTCCCTTTATTCTGCTCTGCTTCAGTTTCTACCATTGTATAGAAGATACCATTGTATCTTCCAGCTTATTTATCCATTCTTCTGATTCAGTTATTCTACTGCTGGTTCCCTCTAGTGTATTTTTAATCTCATTTAGTGTGTTGTTCTTTGCTGATTGTTTAGTCTTTAATTCTTCTGTGTCCTTATTAAACATTTCTTGCATCATCTTGATCTGTGCCTCTGGCCTATTTATCTGTGCCTCCATTTTGTTTTGAAGATTTTGAATGATCTTTACTATCATTACTCTGAATTCTCTTTCAGGTAGACTACCTATTTCCTCCTCATTGTTTGGTCTTGTTTTTTTTTTTTTTTTTTTTTTACCATATTCCTTTATTTGCTGCATATTTCTTGTCTTTTCATTTTGTTTAATTTACTATATTTGGAACCTCCTTTCTGCAGGCTGGAAGGTCATCAGTTCAGTTCAGTTCAGTCACTTAGTCAACTGTGTCTGACTCTTTGTGATCCCTTGGACTGCAGCATGCCAGGCTTCCCTGTCCATCACCAACTCCCAGAGCTTGCTCGAACTAATGCCCGTCGAGTCAGTGATGCCATCCAACCATCTCATCCTCTGTCATCCCCTTCTCCTCCTGCATTCAATCTTCCCCAGCATCAGGGTCTTTTCCAATGAGTCAGTTCTTCACATCAAGTGGCCAAAGTATTGGAGCTTCAGCTTCAGCACCAGTCCTATGGAACTAGGATACGATAGTCCTATCAGAACTATGTAGCTATTGAAGGTCCTAAGTAAGTAAGGTAAAGTTGCTCAGTCGTGTCTGACTCTTTGTGACCCCATGGACTGTAGCCTACCAGGCTCCTCCATCCATGGGATTCTCGAGGCAAGAGTACTGGAGTGGGTTGCCATTTCCTTCTCCAGGGAATCTTCCCAACCCAGGGATTGAACCTGGGTCTCCCGCATTCCAGGCAGACGCTTTAACCTCTGAGCCACCAGGGAAGCCCATTGAAGGTCCTAGCTCCTCTTAATTGTGAAGTCTGTGGTGCAGTTGAACTAGCGCCTTTTAAAGGTTTCCTGGTTGGGGAAGGGAGTGGGCTTGTGCCTGTGTTTTGGTGGATGGAGCTGAATCTAGTCACTGTGTAGGGCAGTGCTGTGTCGTGTAATGTGTTTTGGGGTATCTGTGGGTTTGGTATGACTTTTGGCAGTCTGCCTACCAATGTGGAGGTTTGTGCTCCTGCTTTGCTGAAGGATTGGCATGGGGTGTCCTGCACTGGAGCTTACTGGCTCTTGGCTGGAGCTTGGTCTCATCTATTACATGGTCCTGGAGTTGAGTCTCCTACCTCTGGGATTCAGGCCCAGCCTCTTAGAGTAATATCAAGACTTCTCAGGCAATACAGCACAGAAGAGAAAACTCCCATATTAATGGTGAAACAACTCAACAGCCAAGAACACCTAGAGAGATTCACAGGCTTATATAGAGAACAGAAGAAGAAAAGGAGAAGAAGGGATGAGAAGGTGACTAGGAAGAGTGAAAAGAGAAGAGAGCAATCAAGGCAATAATCAAACCCTTAAGTGAAAAATTTGACTCTCAAAGGTACAAAATTGAATACAAAAGATTGAAAATAAAAAATAAGAAACCTAGAAAAAACAGACTCTCAAAAATACAAAATAAAAAAAAAAACATTGAATAGAAAATATATAGAATTTATTTTTAAAATAATGTATTTTAAAGATAAAAGTAAGTTATAAAAATAAAATTAAAGAAATAATAAAGAACCCTATTAGATAATATGAGAAAAAAAGGGAGGACAGTATTTTAAAAATAAAAAAATATGGGTGGGGAGTATATATAGAGTGGTAGTGAGAGGGACGTCTGAGTGATTCCTCTGTTTTCCTGCTCCAGTATTACTGCCTATTCAGAAAGTCTTCCAATATATCTAGGAAGCTCTCTGGACCTGTTATGGGCAGTGTGGAGTCAGTTCAGACTCAGTTCTTCCCTTGCTCCAGCTTGTAATTTCTCTTAAAGTCTACATTTGACTCTAAAGTGCATAGCCTCAGATTAATTGTGGGAATTTAAACTGCTGCACTTGTCACTGTTCTTTCTTTTGCTCATGCTTTTGCTTTGATTTTTGCCCCAACTCTCCTTGAAAGTCTCTTTCCAGTGTCTGATCTCTGCCCTGACATAGGAGATAAAAGTGGCTTCTTCTTCGGGCTCACTTGCTCAGTTGCCCTGTAGAGAGGGAGGAATACTGAAAATACCCTGGAGTGTGTGGGGAGTGCTTGCTGTGGCTGGGCCACATGGAGGTTCACCTCAGCCTGAGGTGAGTTATGTGTTTCCAAAGAGGAGTTGGACCCAGACTGTGACACTTTTGACAGTGCTAAGCCGCTAAAAATCCCAGGAAGACGTAGGTAGCAATCCATGGATTTTCATAGCTTGGCAGTAGTCACCATCTCTTGAGCTGACTGTACTGGCACCTTGCCTTCTGCTGCTGACAATCATGTGCCTGCTTCCCAGACTGTCTCTGGGGCCATAGACCATAGCCAGCTTGCCCCGTTTTGGTAGTCACTAGAGTATGGTCCTTCGTTCTGTGGGCATAAGCAGACTTAGAGTACTGTGCTAGGGCCTTCCCATGGAATGTTCTTTTGTTTCTCTGGTGGCCCAATGGATTTTCCTGTTTTTTTTTTTTTTTTTTTCCATATTATCTTCATAGCAGTTAGCCCCAGTCCTCTCCCTGAGGACCAGCCCCTGAAGCCTAAGCCTCCACACCCAGCCCCCACTCGCTGCAGGTGAATGTGAGTATGTGAGCCAATTTCTTAGCTGGAAATTGCTGTTTGGCACAATCTCTGTAGTGAATTTTCTCTGCTTTGCCTCGTGCTTTCCTCTGAGGATCCAAAGTTCCCTGCTGATCCCACCTGTGAGGGGGTTTCTTATTGTTTAGAAATTCTCCTACTTTGTGACTTCCTCGCTGGGACAAGGGTCCCCATTCTGAAATCCTTTGTCTTTATCTTTTGTTCTACTTCATTCCGAGGAGATTGGTTTGCCCTTCTGGACTTCTGGGGTCCTCTGACAGTGTTCAGAAGATATCATGTGGGAATTGTTCCACATACAGATGATTTTTGGTATATTTGTGGGGGAGAAGGTGGTGTCATCTTATTCCTCCACCATTCTGAAGCCATCTCCCTCCATTGTATACTCTTGCCTCCGTTGTCAAAGATAAGGTACCCATAGGTGAGTGAGTTTATCTCTGGACTTTCTGCCTTATTCCATTGGTCTATATTCCTGCTTTTTTTTCTTTTACCAGCACCCATACTGCCTTGATAACTTTAGCTTTGTAGTATATTCTGAAGTCAGAAAGATTTATTCTTTCAGCTCCATTTTTCTTTCTCAAGATTGCTTTGGCTATTCAGGGTCTTTTGTGTTTCCATACACAATGTGAAAATTTTTCTTCTTGCTCTCTGAAAAATGCCATTGGTAATTTGATAGGGGTTATTAATGTGAAGAACTGACTCATTTGAAAAGACCCTGATGCTGGAAAAGATTGAGGGTGGGAAAAGAAGGGGATGGCAGAGGATGAGATCATTGGATGGCATCACCCACTCAATGGACATGAATTTGAGTAGGCTCTGGGAGTTGGTGATGGACAGGGAAGCCTGGTATGCTGCAGTCCATGGGGTTGCAAAGAGTTGGACACAACTGAGCTACTGGACTGAAATGAACTGAACTGATGTTCCTACTGGCATTTTCCAAATTGTTTGTAGTTTGATTTTGTAGATATTTTTCTTCTCTTGTATATCATGACTATATAAGTCAATTTAACATTTGTTGTAATGCTGGTTTGGTGGTAGTAAATCCTTAACTTTTGCTTATTTGAAAAGCTTTTGATTTCTCCATCAATTTTGAATGAGGTCCTTAGTCAGGTAGAGTAATCTTGGTTGTAGATTTTTACCTTTCAGTACTTTAAATATATCCTGCTATTCCCTTCTGGCCTGCAGAATTTCTGCTGAAAGATCAGCTTTTAAACGCAAGGCCTTTCCCTTGTATGCTACGTGTTGCTTTTCCCTTGCTTCTTTTAATATTCTTTCTTTGTGTTTAATCTTTGTTAACTTGATTAGTAGGAGTCTTGGTGTGTTTCTCCTTGGGTTTATCCTGTATGGGACTCTTTGCACCTCTTGGACTTGATCGACTATTTCCTTTTCCATGTTGGGGAAATTTTCAGCTATAATCTCTTCAAAATTTTTCTCATACCCTTGCTTTTTTCTCTTCTGGGACTCCTATAATTCGAATGTTGGTGCATTTGATGTTGTCCCCAAGGTCTCTGAGATTGTCTTCAGTTCTTTTCATTCTTTTTACTTTATTCTCCTCTTCAGAAGTTATTTCCACTGACTCCTTCTTTTATGTTCCAGGTCACCGATTCATTCTTCTACTTCAGGTATTCTGCTATTGATTCTTTGTAGAGTATCCTTAATTTCAGTAATTGTATTGTATTTGTTCTTTAATTGCCCTAGGTGTTTCTTAATTGATTCTTGCATTTTCTCCATTCTGCTTTCAATGTTTTGATCATCTTTATTATCATTATTCTGAATTCTTTTTCAGGTAGTTTTCCTATTTCCTCTTCATTTATTTGGACTTCTATGTTTCTAGTTTGTTCCTTTATTTGTGCAGTATTTCTCTACCTTTTCATTATATTTTTAAACTTATTGTGTTTGAGGTCTCCTTTATCCAGGCCTCAAGGTTGAATTCTTTGTTCCTTTTGATTTCTGCCCTGCTAAGGTTGGTGCAGTTGTTTGTGTAAGCTTAGTATGGGGTGAGATTTATGCTGAGTTTTGTTTGTTTGCTTGTTTATCCTCTGATGGGCAAGGCTGAATATGGTGGTAATCCTGTCTGTCGATGATTCAGTTACATTGCTGTTTTGTTTGTTGTTGTTTGGATGAGGTGTCCTGCATAGGGTGCTCCTGGTGGTTGGGGAATGCCAGGTCTTGTATTCAAGTGGTTTCCTTTGTGGGAGTTTTCACTATTTGATACTTCCCCCTACGGTTAGATCTCTGGTAGTCTAGGGTCTTGGAGTCAGTGATCCCACTTCAAACGCTCAGGACTTGATCTCTGGTCAGGAATGAGGATTCCACAAGTGGTCTGTTATGATATTAAGTGAGATTAAAACAAATACCCATAAACGAGAAACCAAAGATGAACCCCAGACGAATGACAGTTACAAAATCAGGCAACTTATAATTAAAATAATGGAATATACACATATACATAAATATCCATAAGCAAAATCAAAACTGTCCAATAAAGTACAAGCGATTGACCCAGAGAACAAAGGAAGCCAAAAATTATATCTACCAGTTATGAACAAAACTAACTGAAGCACAAGCTGGAAAGCAAAGCTAAAGCAAGGTGCCAAGTGGCACCTTTTTCAGGTAGTTTCAAGTGGGTACCAAGTGCCAATAGCACCGTTGCCAAGTGCCAATGAAAACAAAACTAGCAAATATGTTGAGAAGAAAGGAGAGAAAGGAAAGAAAGAATAGATATGCAAAGCTAAAGAGAGGTAGATAAAGAAGATTTATATACATTAAAGATTAACTGCAAGGGGAGAACAGTAGGAAAAACAAAGAAAGGAATAAATGTAGAAAAATAATGATAGGTCTATAAAAATTATAATTAAAAAGAAAAAAGAAAAGAAAAAAGGGAAGGGGAATGAAAAAAAAAAAAAAAAAAGGAGAACTCCACAGAACTGCAAAAGCCCCACATAGAGGAAAGTTTTATAGCGACAATAAAAAGTGTGATTGAGGAAAAAAAAAAAAACTCAAAAGCTTAATTAGACTTCATAGTGGCAATAAAACCGACAACTGCAACAGAGGGAGTAAAAAAAGAGAAAAGAAAATAAGAATCCAAGAAACTACAGAACAAGTCAAAACAAGAATAAAATAAATGTTTTTCTTGAGTCACTGTTGTCAGGATCCTTCTCTCGCTGGGAGTCATAGTCCACGTCATCTCCCTAGGATGCCCTCCAACACCGTACTGATATTTGGACCTACTGTTGGGTCGGCTTGGATTCTAATCTGGTCCTACTCCTGTGTATTCTTGCCTCCAGTGTCCATAGCTATCAGAACTAGTGCATGTGCTCTTGTGGGAGCGCTCAATGTCCTTTTATATATTCTGTAGACACAGAGTCTGCCTAGTTGATTGTGCAGGCTTAATCTGCAGCTTGTACAGCTGGTGGCAAGGTTTTGGGTTTTCTTCCTTTGCTGCACTACCCCTGAGTTTCGATTGTGGTTTTATTTCTACCTCTGCATGTGGGCTGTCCACTGGGGTTTGCTCCTGAGGCTGTTGTGGAGCACTTGGGCCTGCCCCAGTGAGGGCCAGGTTCAGAGGTGGTGCAGCTCCTTGGGTCACAGAGGTTCTGGCAGCACCAGGTACTCAAGGGAATGGGCCATGAAGGGAGTAGGAAATATAGTGCTCTAGAAGGGTATGGCAGCCAGTATTTGCCAACATACGCCAGTATTCTTGCCTGGAGAACCTCCCTGATAGAGATGCCTGGCAGGCCACAGTCCACAGAGTCACAAAGAGTTGGACATGACCAAAGCAACCCCACAGCAACATTTTTTTGCCTGTGGCAGCTCTGCCCCTGTGAGGGTTGAGTGTGAAGATGGTGTAGCTGCTTGGGTCATGAGGACCCTGGAGGTACTGAAAGGTTGTTGTTGAATCACTCAAAGACACCAGGATTCTTGGCCCCCGGAGGAGAAGAATTCAATCCGGGGCCAGAGACGAGGCTTGATCACTCAGAGATTTTGTGTAATAAAGTTTTATTAAAGCATAAAGGAGATAGAGAAAGCTTCTGACATAGGCATCAGAAGGGGGTAGAAAGAGTACCCCCCTGCTAGTCTTCAGCTGGATGTTATATAGTCACTAGCAGTCTGTTAATGAAAGAAAAGAATGTCTTAAAACTCAGAATGACACCAGGCCCCTCACCCATAAGATGCATTTTGGGATAATCTTGGCACCAAATGGTTCATCCTGGGCCATAAAATGATTAACTCGAATCTTGAAGAAGGGCAGATCACCATACAAATAGTTCCATTTACATAGATTAGAGGAACAGTATCTGAGTATAACATCCTGGTTTGTCAAGTAGGTTCTGAGCCAAGAGGCGGAACCAACTTGAAAACAGTTTGGGGTAAATGCATAGTACATTCAGAGAAGGCAATGGCACCCCACTCCAATACTCCTGCCTGGAAAATCCCATGGACGGAGAAGCCTGGAAGGCTGCAGTCCATGGGGTCGCTGAGGGTCGGACACGACTGAGCAACTTCACTTTCAATTTTCACTTTCACGCATTGGAGAAGGAAATGGCAACCCACTCCAGTGTTCTTGCCTGGAGAATCCCAGGGATGGGGGAGCCTGGTTGGCTGCTGTCTATGGGGTCACACAGAGTTGGACACGACTGAAGTGACTTAGCAGCAGCAGCATAGTACATTAGCATAGTTTAAGACAAACATTTCCATAAGAAAAGGGCATTGGTTATCTTTAGGTTTGAGAATAGTTAACTTCAGGTGAAACCAGGTGTCATTATGCCAACACAGTATTTTACGAGAAACCTCCTTTTAAATTTGTATAGAGAAGGAAAAAATATCGCTGGTATGTTTCCGGCTGCCGCTTAAGAGAGATAAAAATGTCTGACACTTGCAGGCTATTTCCTCCGTTTGGAGACCCCTGACCTTCCTGCCTGTTACCCTCTCAGTACCAAGCATGCAGGGACACAGACCGCCTCAGCCACAGGAGTTATGGCCCTATCACAGTCTTTTTTTCTGAGCCTCTGGTCACTGGCGATCAGAAGGCCTCTTTGGCTAGTCTTTCTCCACAGCTCCGCCTGTGCAAGCACTTCGAGGGCTCTCTTGCCTGGGGTCCTTCTCTGCTGTTCATCATGTCAGGCACATAGAGGGGCCCCTCTGGCTGACTTCCTACTCTGTAGATCAGTGCCTCAGGTACCTAAAGGGGCTCCCTGGGTGGGGTCCTACTCTGTAGTTCAGTGTGTCAGGTGTTTGATGGGCCAATCTCTCTATCGTTCAGCCACCGGGTGCTGGCATGTGGGAAGAGAGAGGTTATGGTGATGGCTCCACCCCATACACGTGATTCAGCAGTATCACCTTGCTTCCATGGCTGCCTGGCTTTCCTCCACAGGCATTTCCCACCACAATCTCTTTCCTCATGTCCCTTTGGTCTGGCTCTCTGCAGTCAATAGCATCCCTCACCCTGGGATTGTTCCACAATCCCTAAGCTCCAGCTCCCAGCCACTGCACCTTCTAGGGGACCTGCATCCCTGTCCAGGCTATGTATAATTGTGGCAAGGTCTGTCTAATTCTCATTCCATTTAGGCTGCCACAGATTAGCTGTTTTAGCCTTAAATGTTTCTCCTCTGACTCAGACAATTGCCCCAGTGTAGGGATCTGACCCCCTCCTTCAGTCCCCCAATCCTCTGAGGGCAGGTCCAGTTCTAGCAACGCTCCTGTTTTTCCCCCTAGTCCCTTCATCCTACCGAGTTTTGCTTGGTTCTGTATATTTTTTCCCGCTGATCAGGTACTCCTGTTCGCTCTCAGCTGGTGTTCTTCCTGCATGCACTTTTGTGTCTGAACGCGCATTCCTGATGTATCCGTGGAGAGAGATGTACTCCATGTCCACCTACTCCTCCGCCATCTTGTTCTCTTGTTGGAATATTTTTGATTACAATTTTGATTTCCTTGCTTGTGATTGGTCTGTTCAGATTATGTATTTATTCCTGGTTCATTTTTGGAATGTTATACTTTTCCAAGAATTTGTCCATTTCTTCCAAGTTGTCCATTTTACTGGCATATAGTTGCTCATAGTTGTCTCTTATGATCTTTTGTATTTCTGTGTTGTCTGTTGTGATTCTTCCATTTTCATTTCTAATTTTATTGATCTGATTCTTCTCCTTTTTTTCCTTGATGAGTCAGGCTAATGGTTTGTCTATTTTATTTCTATTCTCAAAGAAGCAGCTTTTAGTTTTGTAGATCTTTGCTATAGTCTCCTTTGTTTCTTTTTCACTTATTTCTGCACTGATTTTTATGATTTCTTTCCTTCTACTAACTTTGAGGTTTTTCTGTTCTTCCTTCTCTAGTGGCTTTAAGTGTAAAGTTAGGTTGGTCATTTAATGTTTCTCTTATTTCTTGAGGTAGGCTTGTATTGCTATAAAGCTCTCTCTTAGCATTGCTCTTACTGAATCCCATTGGTTTTGGGTTATTTTGTTTTCATTTTCACTTGTTTCTATGCATATTTTGATTTCTTCTGTGATCTGTTGGTTGTTCAGAAGCATGTTGCTTAGTCTCCAAATGTATGTGTTTTTTACAGTTTTCCCCCTGTAGTTGATATCTAATCTTACTGCATTGTGATTAGAAAAGATGCTTGAAATGATTTAATTTTTTTTTTTTTTTTATTTACTAGGGCTAGATTTAATGTTCTGTGTGCATTTGAGAAAAAGGTGCAGCCCATTGTTTTTGGCTGAAATGCCCTATAGATATTAATTAGGTCTAACTGGTCCACTGTACTAATTAAAGCTTGTGTTTCTTTGCTAATTTTCTGTTCGGTTGATCTATCCATTGGTGTGAGTGTGGTATTGAAGTCCCCCACTATTATTGTTACTGTTAATTTCCCCTTTCGTACTTGTTAGCATTTGCATTACATATTGGGCTTCCCTTGTAGCTCAGCTGGTAAAGAATCTGCCTGCAATGAAGGAGACGTGGGTTCAGTCCTTGGGTTGGGAAGATCCCCTGGAGAAGGGAAAGGCTACCCATTTCAGTGCTCTGGCCTAGAGAATTACATTGACTATATAGTCCATGGGGTCACAAAGAGTCAGGCATGACTGAGCCACTTTCATTTCACTACATATTGAGGCGCTCCTATGTTGGGTGCATATATGTTGTTAATTGTTGCATCTTCTTTGATTGTTTCCTTGATTATTATGTGGTGTCCTACTTTGGCTCTTGTCATGGTCATTTCAAAGTCTATTTTATCTGATATGAATATTGTATTCCTGCTTTCTTTTTGTCTCTATTTACATGAAATATCCTTTCTTTGCCCCTCCCTTTCAGTTTGTATGTGTCCCTAGGTTTAAGGTGGGTCACTTGTAGAGAGCATATAGAGGGGTCTTTTTTTGTATCCATTTGGTCAGAATTTGTCTTTTGGTTGGAGCATTTAACCCATTTACACTTAAGGTAATTATTGATAAATATGAGAGTCCCTTGGACTGCAAGGAGATCCAACCAGTCCATTCTAAAGGAGATCAGTCCTGGGTGTTCTTTGGAAGGAATGATGTGAAAGCTGAAACTCCAGTACTTTGGCCATCTCATGTGAAGAGTTGACTCACTGGAAAAGACTCTGATGCTGGGAGGGATTTGGGACAGGAGGAAAAGGGGACGACAGAGGATGAGATGGCTGGATGGCATCACTGACTCGATGGACGTGAGTTTGAGTGAACTCCAGGAGTTGGTGATGGACAGGGAGGCCTGGCGTGCTGCAATTCATGGGGTCTCAAAGAATTGGACACGACTGAGCAACTGAACTGAACTGAACTGAATGAACCCATTACCATTTACTCTGTTGCTTTGGATTCATTTTTATAACCCTTTTCTGTGTTTCCTGTCTAGAGAAGATCCTTTAGCATTTGTTGAAGAGCTGGTTTGGTAGTGCTGAATTCTCTCAGCTTTTGCTTGTCTGTAAAGCCTTTGATTTCTCCTTCATATCTGGATGAGATCCTTGCTAGTTATAGTAATCTTGGTTTTAGGTTTTTCTCTTTCATCACTTCATGTATGTCTTGCTATTCCCTTCTGGCTTGAAGAATTTCTATTGAAAGATCAGCTGTTATCCTTATGAGGATCCCCTTGTGTATTGTTTGTTGCTTTCCCCTTGTTGCTTTTAATAATTGCCCTTTGTGTTTAATTTTTGTTAGGTAGATTAATATGTGTCTTGGGGTGTGTCACCTTGGGTTTATCCTGTTTGGGACTCTCTCGGTTTATTGGACTTGGGTGGCTATTTCCTTCCCCATTTTAGGGAAGTTTTTGATAATTATCTCCTCCAGTATTTTCTTATGCCCTTTCTTTTTGTCTTCTTTTTCTGGGACACCTATGTTTCAAATGTTGGGGAGTTTAAAATTGTCCCAGAGGTATGTGAGATTGTCTTCTTTTTTTTTTTTTTACTATTTTTTTCTTCTCTGCTTCATTTCCACCATTCTATCTTCCACCTCACTTATCCTCTCTTTTGCCTCAGTTATTCTACTGTTGGCTTTCTCCAGAGTGTTTTTAATCTCAGTTATTTCATTGTTCATTATTGATTGACTCTTCTTTACTTCTTCTAGGTCCTTGAATCTTCTCAATCCTTCTTTTAGGTCCATTTCTTGCATCTTCTCAATCATGGTCTCTAGTCTATTTATCTGTAACTCCATTTTATTTTCAGGACTTTGGGTCATCTTTACTATCATTATTCTGAATTATTTTTCAAGTGGACTCCCTATCTCCTCCTATTTTGTTTGGTTTGGTGGGTTTGAACCATGAACTTCCAGATGTTCAAGCTGGTTTTAGAAAAGACAGAGGAACCAGAGATCAAACTGCTAACATTCGCTGGATCATGGAAAAAGCAAGAGAGTTCCAGAAAAACATCTATTTCTGCTTTATTGACTATGCCAAAACCTTTGGCTGTGTGGATCACAATAAACTGTGGAAAATTCTGAAAGAGACGGGAATACCAGGCCACCTGACCTGCCTCTTGAGAAACCTGTATGCAGGTCAGGACGCAACAGTTAGAACTGGACATGGAACAATAGACTGGTTCCAAATAGGAAAAGGAGTACATCAAGGCTGTATATTGTCACTCTGTTTATTTAACTTACATGCAGAGTACATCATGGCAACCCACTCCAGTACTCTTGCCTGGAAAATCCTGTGGACAGAGGAGCCTGGTAGACTGCAGTCCATGGGATTGCTAAGAGTCGGACACGACTGAGCGACTTCACTTTCACTTTTCACTTTCCTGCATTGGAAAAGGAAATGGCAACTCACTCCAGTGTTCTTGCCTGGAGAATCCCAGGGATGGTGGAGCCTGGTGGGCTGCCGTCTATAGCATCGCACAGAGTTGGACACAACTGAAGCAACTTAGCAGCAGAGTACATGATGAGAAATGCTGGGCTGGATGAAGCACAAGCTGGAATCAAGTCTTCTGGGAGAAATATCAATAACTTCAGATATGCAGATGACACCATCCTTATGGCACAAAGTGCAGAACTAAAGAGCCTATTGATGAAAGTAAAAGAGGAGAGTGAAAGAGTAGGCTTAAAGCTCAACATTCAGAAAACTAAGATCATGGCATCTGGTCCCATCACTTCATGGCAAATAGATGGGGAAACAGTGGCTGACTTTATTTTGGGGGGTTCCAAAATCACTGTAGATGGTGATTGCAGCCATGAAATTAAAAGACGCTTACTCCTTGGAAGGAAAGTTATGACCAACCTGGACAGCATATTAAAAAGCAGAGACATTACTTTGTCAACAAAGGTCTGTCTAGTCAAGGCTATGGTTTTTCCAGTAGTCATATATGGATATGAGAATTTGACTATAAAGAAAGCTGAGCACCGAAGAATTGATGCTTTTGAACTGTGGTGTTGGAGAAGACTCTTGAGAGTCCCTTGGATTGCAAGGAGATCCAACCAGTCTATCTTAAAGGGAAATCAGTCCTGGGTGTTCATTGGAAGGATTGATGTTGAAGCTGAAACTCCAATATTTTGGCCACCTGATGTGAAGAGCTGACTCATTTGAAAAGACTCTGATGTTGGGAAAGATTGAAGGCAGGAGGAGAAGGGGATGACAGAGGTTGAGATGGTTAGATGGCATCACCTACTCAATGGACATGAGTTTGGGTAAACTCCAGGACTTAGTGATGGACAGGGAGGCCCGGTGTGCTGTGGTTCATGGGGTTGCAAAGAGTTGGACACGACTGAGTGACTGAACAGAACTGAACTGAACTATCATGTTCCTTCAGCTGCTGGATATTTCTCTGCCTTTTCATTTTGATTAGATTGCTGTGTTTGGGGTGTCCTTTCTACAGGCTAGAAGGTTGTGGTTCCTCTTAATTGTGGAGTCTGCCTCTTATGGTTGGGGTTGAACCAGTGGCTTCTCAAGGTTTCCTTGGGGGAACTTGTGTCTGTGTTCTTGTGGGTGGAGCTGGATGTCTTCTCCCTGGAGTGCAGTGAAGTATCCAGTAGTGACTTTCAGTTGTATACGGGTTTGGTATGGCTTTAGGCAGCCCATCTTTTAATATTCAGGGTTGTGTTCCTGTTTTACTGGAGAATTAGCATGGTGTGTCTTTCATTGGAACTTGCTGTCTCTTGGGAGGAGCTTGGTTTCATTGTAGGTATGGGGACTTTTGGGTGGGCTCTTGTCTATTAATGCTCCCTAGAGACAGGAGTTGTCTGATGTTCTTAAGTTCTGGAGTTGAGCCTCTTGCCTCTGGGCTTTGGTCCTCCTCTTACAGTAGCCTTGAGACTTCTCCATCCATACAGCACTGAAGATAAAACCCCTAGGTTAACGGTGAAAGAACTCTGCACAACAAGGAACACCCAGAGAGATTCATAGAGAAGAGAAGAGGGAGGGGGAGACAGAGGTGACCAGGAAAAGAAAACGGAGTGTCAAAAGGGAAGAGAACAATCAAGTCAGTAATCAAATCCCTATGTGAAAAGGGATACTGAAGATTAGATTCTTAAACGTACAAAATTGATAACCAATATCAAAAAGCAAAGATTAAACACCTAGAATAGAGGTTAGACTCTCAAAAATATAATATAAAAATACAAGACAAAATTGGTCACAAAGATTAATAAAAATATATGGAATTTTTTTTAAAAAATAAGGTTATTTTTTAAGAAAGGTAATCAGTTCTATTCAGTCGCTCAGTTGTGTCTGACTCTTTGTGACCTCATGGACTGCAGCATGCTAGGCTTTCTTGTCTGTCACCAACTCCTGGAGCTTACTCAAATTTAGGTCCATGAAGTCAGTGATGCCCTCCAACCATCTCATCCTCTGTTTTCCTCTTCTGCTCCTGCTTTCAATATTTCCCAGCATCAGGGTCTTTTCCAATGAGTCAGTTCTTTGCATCAGGTGGCCAAAGAATTGGAATTTCAGCTTGAGCATCAGTCCTTCTAATGAATATTCAGGACTGATTTCCTATAGGATAGACTGGTTGGATCTCCTTGCAATAGTAGGTTATAAACATGAAAGTTAAAGGCGTAATAAAGCATTAAAATTTTAAAAAAATTAAAAAGTGATAATAGTAAAAATATACCTAGGAATTTCTCTGGAGCTGTTGTGGGAAGTGTGGGGTCAGTTCAGTGGCAGATAGTCCCTTGTTCTGGCTTGTACTTGTTCTAAAGTTCTATAGTTGCCCCTTAAATGCATAATCCCAGCATTAACTGCAGGGTTTTAATCTGTTGCACCTGTCACTTCCAGGGGGGTTCACTCTTCTTTGTTTATTTTGGATTCCTCTGTTTGGAAGTATCTTCAGTGTCTAATTTCTGCCCTGACAAGAGAAGGCACATGTGGCCACTTATTTAGGCTCACTTGTTCAGTTGTGCTGTGAAGATGGACTCTGCAAACAAACACCGCTGGCATGTGTGGGGAGTGGTCACACTGGATGGACTACAGTGGGTTTGCCACAGCCCAAGGCGGTGTGTACTTCCCAGGTCCACCCTGCTCAGGCTCCAGGGTGCTCTGCAAGGGTACCATCCCAAGTGAGCCCTGAGTTTTGTGCATTTCCCAGGTTTAAGCCATTCAGGTTCTTAGGTGCTCCACAAGGGCACAGATCCAGATGGGCTGGGCAATTTTCGCCCTTCCCAGGTCCAAGCTGCTCAGGCAACTGGGTGCTTGATGAGCACACTGTCCCAGGTGGGTTGTGGAGTCTTATGCACCTTCCCATTCTTGGCTCCTCAGTTTCCCAGGTGTGTCATGAGGGCACAGCCCCAGATGTGGTGTGTATCTCCTCTGAGGAGCTGCTAAGGCTGTGATATTCCTGGCAGATGTGAACCTTCCAGGATCCCAGGAAGACGTGCTTAGCAACTGGCAGCCTGCTCACAGTTTGGTGGAAAATGCAGTCTCTGGGGCTGAGACTGGAGCAGCCTCTTGCCTTCTGGCTCTGGCTACTGCACTTCTGCCTCTCTGCCTCTAGGGAGAGAGGACCCTAAATGGTAGCTGGCTCACTCTCCTTTGGCATTTGCTAGGGCACAGTCTTTGTTCTGTGAGCATGTGGTGTTAGAGCCTTTTGCCAGAAAGGTCCTTTTTCTTTTTTTTGTCTCTCTGGTGACCCTATGGTTTGGGTTGTTATCTCACATTAGCCCCACCAGATTGTCCTCAGGGCATTCAAGCCTGGTCCTTACCCTAAAGACCAATGATGCAGCCCACGCCTCTCTGCCCAGCCCTCACTCACTGCTGGTGGATGCAAGTGTCTGAGCTGCTTCTCCACTGGTAGTAGCAGTTAGGCACATACTATGTGGTTATTTTATTTTATTTTTCCACTTATGTAGCCCTCTGAGATTCCCAGTCTCCCCACTGACATGCCTGTGAGAGGGTTTCCTATTGCATGGAAACGTCTCCTTCATGACTCCCTCCCCAGGATAAACCCTCTATCCCTAAATCCTTTGTCTCTATTTTCATCTTTTATATTTTGTCCTACCTCCTTTCGAGGCAACTGGGCTGTCTTTCTGGGTGCCTGGTGTCCTCTGACAGTGCTAGTAATCAATGAATATAATAAAGGTAGGAGGAGCAAGGGATGACAGAGGATAAGACAGTTGGATGACATCACTGACTCAATGGACATGAGTTTGAGCAAGCTCCAGGAGATGGACAATGTGAAGGACAAGGAAGCCTTGTGTGCTGTAGCCCATGGGGTTGCAAAGAGTCATACATGACTGAGTGACTGAACAACAACAACAAAGGGCTAGTAATTTTCTGGTGACATTTTTAAGATTTTCTGTATAAAGACTCATGTCATCTGGAAATAGAGTTTTTCTTCTTCTTTTCCAGTCTGGATTCCTTTTATTTCTTTTTCTTCTCCAGTTGTTGTGCCTTGGACAAAAACCAAAATGATGTTGAATAATAGTGGTGAGAGTGGGCACCCTTGTCTTGTTCCTGATTTTAGAGGAAATGCTTTCAGTTTTTCGCCATTGAGGATAATGTTTGATTTGGGTTTGTCATATATGGCCTTTATTATGTTGAGATATGTTCCTTCTATGCCTACTTTCTGGAGAGTTTTTGAATTTTTTCAAAAGCTTTATCTATATCTAGAGAGATGATCATATGGTTTTTATCTTTCAGTTTATTAATATGATTATCACATTGATTAATTTGAGTATATTGAAGAATCCTTGCATCTCTGGAATAAAACCCGCTTAATCATGACGTATGATCTTTTTAATGTGTTGTTGGATTCTGTTTGCTAGGATTTTGTTGAGTATTTTTGCATCTACGTTCATCGTAATATTGGTATGTAATTTTCCTTTTTTGTGGCATCTTTGTCTGGTTTTGATATTAAGGTGATCCTGGCCTTATAGAATGAGTTTGGGAGTTTGCTTTCCTCTGCAATTTTCTGAAAAATTTGAGTAGGGATTGTGTTAGCTTTTCTCTAAACTTTTGGTGGAATTCGCCTGTGAAGCCATCTAACGCTAGGCTTTTGTTTGCTGGAAGATTTTTCATTAGTTTTGATTTCTGTGTTTGTAATTGGTCTCTTGATATTTTCTATTTCTTCTTGGCTCAGTTTTGGAAGGCTACATTTTTCTAAAAATTTGTTCATTTCTTCCAGGTTGTCATTTTGTTTACATATCATTGGTCATAGTAGTCTCTTATGATCCTTTGTATTTCTGTGTTGTCTGTTGTAACTTTTTTTTTTATTTCTAATTTTATTGATTTGAAACATCTCTCTTTTTCTTAATAAATCTGGCTGACAGTTTGTCAGTTTTATTTACTGAAAGAACCAGTTTTTAGTTTTATTGATCTTTGCTGTAGTCCCCTTCACTTCTTTTTCATTTATTTCTGTTCTGATCTTTATGATTTCTTTCCCTCTACTAAATTTTGGGCTTTTAGTTCCTTTTTATTGTTGCTGTAAGTGTAAATTTAGGTTGTTCACTTGGTGTCTGTCTTGTTTCTTGAGGTAGGTTTGTATTGCTATAAACTTTCTTCTTGGCACTGTTTTTACTGCATCCCATAGGTTTTGAGCTGTCATGTTTTCATTGTCATTTGTTTCTAGACATATTTTGATTTCCTTTTTAACTTCCTCAGATTCTATTGGCTATTCACTAGTGCATTACATAGCCTCCACATGCTTGTGTTTTTTAGTTTTCTTTTTCCTTGTAGTTGATATCTAATCTTATAGCATTGTGGTCCAAAAAGGTGCTTGAAAAGATTTCAATTTTTAGTATTTACCAAGGCTTGATTTATGGTCCAAGATGTAATCTATCCTGGAGTATATTTCATGTGCACTTGAAAAAAAAGTGAAATCTATTGTTTTTGGATGAAATGCCCTGTAGTTGTTAATTAGGTCCAAATGGTCCGATGTACCATTTAAAGCTTATGTTTCTGAACTAATTTTCTGTCTGGTTGATTTGTCCATTGGTATGAGTGCTATATTAAAATCTCCCGCTCTTATTGTGCTACTGTTGATTTCCCCTTTAATATTTGTTAGCAGTTGCCTTATGTACTGAGGTGTTCCTATGTTGTGAAAGTTGCTCAGTCATGTCCAACTGTTTGTGACCCCAGGACTATAGAGTCCATGGAATTCTCCAGGCCAGAATACTGCAGTGGGTAGCCTTTCCCTTCTCCAGGGGATCTTTCCAACCCAGGAATCAAACCAGGGGTCTCCTGCATTGCAGGTAGATCCTTTACCAACTGAGTTATCAAGGGAATTCCTCCTCCTATGTTGGGTATACATATGTATATATATATTTCTAATTATTATATCTTCTTGTTGGCTTGATCCCTTGATCATTATGTATTGTCCTTTGTCTCTGTAATGGTATTTATTTTATCTGATATGAGTATTGCTACTCCTGCTTTATTATGATTTTCATTTGCAAGGAATACCACTTTCCAGCCCCTCACTGTCAGTCTGTACGTGTCCCTAAGCTTGAGGTGGGTTTCTTGTAGACAACATATATAAGGGTCTTGTTTTTGTATTCGTTCAGCCAATTTGTATCTTTTGGTTGGAGCATTTAGCCCATTTACATTTAAGGTAATTATTGATAAGTATGAATTTACTACCATTCACTTCATTGTTTTAGGTTTGCTTTAATAAGCCTTTCCTTTTTGTGTTTCCTGTCTATAAAAGTTCCTTTAGCATTTGTTGAAGAGCTGGTTTGGCGGTGCTGAATTCTCTTAACTTTTGCTTACCTGTAAAGCTTTTGATTTCTCTTTTGAATCTGAATGAGGTCCTTGCTGGATAGAATAATCTTGTTTGTAGAATTTTCCCTTTCATCACTTTAAGTATATCCTGATATTCCCTTCTGGTTGCAGAGTTTCTTTTGAAATACCAGCTGATAGCCTTATTGGTATCCCCTTGTATTTTTTTTTTTTATGCTTTTCCCTTGATGCTTTTAATATTTGTTCTCTGTGTTTAGTTTTTGTTAATTTAATTAATATGTGTCTTAGTGTGTTTCTCCTTGGGTTTATCCTGTATGGGACTCTCTGTGTTTCCTGGACCTGAGCCACTATTTCCCTCCCATTTTAGGGACATGTTCTATTATAATCTCCTCAAATATTTTCTTATGACATTTGCTTTCGTCTTCTTCTGGGACACCTATGATTCAAATGTTACACCATTTACTGTTGTCCCAGAGGTCTCTGAGTCTGTCCTCATTTCTGCTTATGTTTTTTTCCCTTTATTCTGCTCTGCTTCAGTTTCTACCATTGTATAGAAGATACCATTGTATCTTCCAGCTTATTTATCCATTCTTCTGATTCAGTTATTCTACTGCTGGTTCCCTCTAGTGTATTTTTAATCTCATTTAGTGTGTTGTTCTTTGCTGATTGTTTAGTCTTTAATTCTTCTGTGTCCTTATTAAACATTTCTTGCATCATCTTGATCTGTGCCTCTGGCCTATTTATCTGTGCCTCCATTTTGTTTTGAAGATTTTGAATGATCTTTACTATCATTACTCTGAATTCTCTTTCAGGTAGACTACCTATTTCCTCCTCATTGTTTGGTCTTGTTTTTTTTTTTTTTTTTTTTTACCATATTCCTTTATTTGCTGCATATTTCTTGTCTTTTCATTTTGTTTAATTTACTATATTTGGAACCTCCTTTCTGCAGGCTGGAAGGTCATCAGTTCAGTTCAGTTCAGTCACTTAGTCAACTGTGTCTGACTCTTTGTGATCCCTTGGACTGCAGCATGCCAGGCTTCCCTGTCCATCACCAACTCCCAGAGCTTGCTCGAACTAATGCCCGTCGAGTCAGTGATGCCATCCAACCATCTCATCCTCTGTCATCCCCTTCTCCTCCTGCATTCAATCTTCCCCAGCATCAGGGTCTTTTCCAATGAGTCAGTTCTTCACATCAAGTGGCCAAAGTATTGGAGCTTCAGCTTCAGCACCAGTCCTATGGAACTAGGATACGATAGTCCTATCAGAACTATGTAGCTATTGAAGGTCCTAAGTAAGTAAGGTAAAGTTGCTCAGTCGTGTCTGACTCTTTGTGACCCCATGGACTGTAGCCTACCAGGCTCCTCCATCCATGGGATTCTCGAGGCAAGAGTACTGGAGTGGGTTGCCATTTCCTTCTCCAGGGAATCTTCCCAACCCAGGGATTGAACCTGGGTCTCCCGCATTCCAGGCAGACGCTTTAACCTCTGAGCCACCAGGGAAGCCCATTGAAGGTCCTAGCTCCTCTTAATTGTGAAGTCTGTGGTGCAGTTGAACTAGCGCCTTTTAAAGGTTTCCTGGTTGGGGAAGGGAGTGGGCTTGTGCCTGTGTTTTGGTGGATGGAGCTGAATCTAGTCACTGTGTAGGGCAGTGCTGTGTCGTGTAATGTGTTTTGGGGTATCTGTGGGTTTGGTATGACTTTTGGCAGTCTGCCTACCAATGTGGAGGTTTGTGCTCCTGCTTTGCTGAAGGATTGGCATGGGGTGTCCTGCACTGGAGCTTACTGGCTCTTGGCTGGAGCTTGGTCTCATCTATTACATGGTCCTGGAGTTGAGTCTCCTACCTCTGGGATTCAGGCCCAGCCTCTTAGAGTAATATCAAGACTTCTCAGGCAATACAGCACAGAAGAGAAAACTCCCATATTAATGGTGAAACAACTCAACAGCCAAGAACACCTAGAGAGATTCACAGGCTTATATAGAGAACAGAAGAAGAAAAGGAGAAGAAGGGATGAGAAGGTGACTAGGAAGAGTGAAAAGAGAAGAGAGCAATCAAGGCAATAATCAAACCCTTAAGTGAAAAATTTGACTCTCAAAGGTACAAAATTGAATACAAAAGATTGAAAATAAAAAATAAGAAACCTAGAAAAAACAGACTCTCAAAAATACAAAATAAAAAAAAAAACATTGAATAGAAAATATATAGAATTTATTTTTAAAATAATGTATTTTAAAGATAAAAGTAAGTTATAAAAATAAAATTAAAGAAATAATAAAGAACCCTATTAGATAATATGAGAAAAAAAGGGAGGACAGTATTTTAAAAATAAAAAAATATGGGTGGGGAGTATATATAGAGTGGTAGTGAGAGGGACGTCTGAGTGATTCCTCTGTTTTCCTGCTCCAGTATTACTGCCTATTCAGAAAGTCTTCCAATATATCTAGGAAGCTCTCTGGACCTGTTATGGGCAGTGTGGAGTCAGTTCAGACTCAGTTCTTCCCTTGCTCCAGCTTGTAATTTCTCTTAAAGTCTACATTTGACTCTAAAGTGCATAGCCTCAGATTAATTGTGGGAATTTAAACTGCTGCACTTGTCACTGTTCTTTCTTTTGCTCATGCTTTTGCTTTGATTTTTGCCCCAACTCTCCTTGAAAGTCTCTTTCCAGTGTCTGATCTCTGCCCTGACATAGGAGATAAAAGTGGCTTCTTCTTCGGGCTCACTTGCTCAGTTGCCCTGTAGAGAGGGAGGAATACTGAAAATACCCTGGAGTGTGTGGGGAGTGCTTGCTGTGGCTGGGCCACATGGAGGTTCACCTCAGCCTGAGGTGAGTTATGTGTTTCCAAAGAGGAGTTGGACCCAGACTGTGACACTTTTGACAGTGCTAAGCCGCTAAAAATCCCAGGAAGACGTAGGTAGCAATCCATGGATTTTCATAGCTTGGCAGTAGTCACCATCTCTTGAGCTGACTGTACTGGCACCTTGCCTTCTGCTGCTGACAATCATGTGCCTGCTTCCCAGACTGTCTCTGGGGCCATAGACCATAGCCAGCTTGCCCCGTTTTGGTAGTCACTAGAGTATGGTCCTTCGTTCTGTGGGCATAAGCAGACTTAGAGTACTGTGCTAGGGCCTTCCCATGGAATGTTCTTTTGTTTCTCTGGTGGCCCAATGGATTTTCCTGTTTTTTTTTTTTTTTTTTCCATATTATCTTCATAGCAGTTAGCCCCAGTCCTCTCCCTGAGGACCAGCCCCTGAAGCCTAAGCCTCCACACCCAGCCCCCACTCGCTGCAGGTGAATGTGAGTATGTGAGCCAATTTCTTAGCTGGAAATTGCTGTTTGGCACAGTCTCTGTAGTGAATTTTCTCTGCTTTGCCTCGTGCTCTCCTCTGAGGATCCAAAGTTCCCTGCTGATCCCACCTGTGAGGGGGTTTCTTATTGTTTAGAAATTCTCCTACTTTGTGACTTCCTCGCTGGGACAAGGGTCCCCATTCTGAAATCCTTTGTCTCCCCTTTTGTCTTTATCTTTTGTTCTACTTCATTCCGAGGAGATTGGTTTGCCCTTCTGGACTTCTGGGGTCCTCTGACAGTGTTCAGAAGATATCATGTGGGAATTGTTCCACATACAGATGATTTTTGGTATATTTGTGGGGGAGAAGGTGGTGTCATCTTATTCCTCCACCATTCTGAAGCCATCTCCCTCCATTGTATACTCTTGCCTCCGTTGTCAAAGATAAGGTACCCATAGGTGAGTGAGTTTATCTCTGGACTTTCTGCCTTATTCCATTGGTCTATATTCCTGCTTTTTTTTCTTTTACCAGCACCCATACTGCCTTGATAACTTTAGCTTTGTAGTATATTCTGAAGTCAGAAAGATTTATTCTTTCAGCTCCATTTTTCTTTCTCAAGATTGCTTTGGCTATTCAGAGTCTTTTGTGTTTCCATACACA